>NW_026294573.1:69013649-70409899 GCF_007827085.1 Peromyscus californicus insignis | reverse complement strand
AGGACAGTGGATAAAGAATCTGATTTTGGCTGGGTGGTGGTGGGGAGGTAGATGCAGGCAAATCTCTGTGAGTTCGAGGCTAGCCTGATCTACAAGCACATTCCTAGGACGACCAGGGCTACACAGAGAAACCCTGCCTCAAAAAAACAAACAAACAACAAAAAAAGAAATCTGTATTTGATTAGGGCGTGTTATATACATATGTTGAAATATCACATTAAACTTCATCAATATGAACAATGCTTTTTAATCAAAAACAAAATGCTGAAAAATGCTGAAGGAAAAAAAAATGCCTTTATGAGCTACCTCCTTCAAGAGAAATGTCAGCTCACCAGCCCTTGTGAAAATATCTTCCTTTTAGCCTCAATCATGGCCTGAAGGCAAGCTCCTCAGTTCATGGTTCACGGCAGGTTACAAATTCTCCTTGGGAGTTCTCAATCTTCCTCATAGTTTTAGTTGCTTTTCCTCAAACAGTAATTCTCAACTTTTTATTCTGTAGTCTCTCTGGTCTGAAAGTGGCACATCACAGACCCAAGGATGGCCGAAAACCACTAGTAGTACTGGGGATTCATTCTCTCTCCTTCACCTTCCAGTTAGCTCTCCCATCTTTATAATCAATATGCAAGATGTCTGCTCATTTATCTCCCAAAATATCTATGGCACAGCTCTCTCTCTCTCTCTCTCTCTCTCTCTCTCTCTCTCTCTCTCTCTCTCTCTCTCTCTCTCTCTCTCTCTCATCCTTTACTAGACTATTCCAGTGTTTTGTTTTGTTTTTTCAAATTTTTCTGTTTGCCCGATTGGTTGTGGAGTGGTGGAGTTTTTTGTTTGTTTGTGAGTTTGGGGGGTGTTTTTGTTGTTGTATGTATATGACAAAATCTCAGGTAGCCCGGGCTTGCCCCACTCCGGAGTTTATAAAAGGTCTATGACATTTTTCTTTTGTGAAGCTTTCAGGATATTAACACATGGGGGAAAGACATGCCAGAGCAGTTGTACAAAATGTGTATTAAATTCTTAAGTTGAATCATTAACTCTTTCAATACAAGAAAGATTGTGTTATTCTGTTTATTGGTAGTGATTTTTTGGTTTTGTTGGTTTTTTTTTCTCTTTTGTACTTCCATTTATGCACCTACCCGCTTCTTAAGATTCCACCAGCAAAAGTCATCCACTCTAGACAGCCTTCCCTAGTGCCCAACACGGTGTGGACCTCCTGGGACACAGCCCTCTTTACATGACCCTGCCCCGCTGTGGCTCTTCTCTGCACTCCGATGTGCACAAGGCATATTCTTGGCTGTTTCCACTCTTATGTCTCAGCAATACTGTAATTTTTAGGTTGGAAACCACATCTTATTTTGGTGATGATATCCTGCAGATCATCCAGCACAAATTAATGTCTTCTCCACATAGATATTTATTAAGACGAATAAATCTGAAGAGTGAACTTTCAGAGCTGTTACTGTTGTGATATCTCCCATCTTCCACCAGGGGGCACTATGTCATTCTCTAAAGGGATCCTCTCACAAAAAATGGGAACCCATGCAAGCAAGGACAAGGGTCAGCACACTGTCTTAAGCCCGCCCACCTTGGAAGTGGGTAGAGTGTGTGTGTTGAGGGGAGATTAGGAGTTAGACAGGTAGGCAGGTAGAAAGAGGGGCCATGGATAGATAATAAAGATGAAAAACATCTGGCCAATAGCCCCCACCCCACACCGCACCCTACCCAAGCACTGCCGGACAAGTTCAAGGCCTGATAACAGCCATATTTGCCCCAAAGGTGTGGGCCTATTAGTATCCTTGTCTTTGTTCAAATTAACCAGCCATAAATTAGAGGAGGAAGACCCCTCAATGACCCTGGAAATTCCTAGCTCTCAAAGAGAGAGCAGATTTGGGGCTCCCCTTCTACGATGTAGACAAGCTCTCTGTGTGCCTTGCTGTGTGTGTGCACTCACAGTTCCTCGCCCCTAATAAAAGCCTTCCTTACTGTCTGATTCTGGTTGCCAGGTTTGAGATTTTCCCGCATCCATTTGTTGTGCTTCTTTCTAATTCTTTTGTTTTGTTTTGTTTTGTTTTATTTTGTTTTTCTTTTTGTTTCTGTTTTTGTTTTTCAAGACAGGGTTTCTCCATGCAGTTTTGGTGCCTGTCCTGGATCTCTCGTTCTGTAGACCAGGCTGGCTTTGAACTCACAGAGATCCGCCTGGCTCTGCCTCCCGATGTTGGGATTAAGGGCTTGCGCCACCACTGCCCGGCTTCCTTCTAATTCTTTACCTGACAGAGAAACCGAATCTGATCCAGACCCCTAAAGGTAACACATTTGAGCAGAGTAGGCCTCTTCTCACAGCTACCTGTTTTTCAGATGTCCGTGTTGGAGTTTCATTTATGCTTTCTACAAAACAAAACAAAAAAAACAAACAAATAAACAAAAAAAAATTAAACGAGTAGATAACCATTGTAGTCAATCTTTCTAAATAAAAAAGACATAGTGTTTTTGTTTGTTTATTGTTTGATCACACTGCTAGCACCCAAAGGTGAAAACAATCCCCACCTCCCCATCCCCCATTTCCATTCCGGTTGGAACAGCGAGATTTGTAGTCTGATTGTCAAAGTACCTGCCCGGTACAGTTTTAACCTCTGAAACTGGCTATCTCAGTCTACTCATACTTAACCTTTAACCTGTGATGTAAAAGATCAGACACCACGCTGTCCACAGCATGTGCAAAAGACCCAGTCAGGAGAGAAAGGAGAGAGGCTTTTGAAAACGGGAAAGGAAGTGGGGGTGAAGAACAAGGTGCTGAAGAACTCATGCTTAGAAAAGAGAAGCAAGGAAGGAACAGGAAATCCAGTGTTTCATTAAGGAATAAATGATCTTGGCATGGCTTGAGAAGGAGGCCACCTTCTTGGGGGTCGGCTCCTGGCCAAAGTGTTGGAAGGAGGCAACTGGAAGGTCAGGTCTCCACCCAGGCCAGAGAGTCTACCCTCCAAACCAGCAGCTTTTTTGACTCGAGTGGAAAGACTACCAGGGCCAGAATCTTCTCTTTCTTCATCGCTTTGTTGTTTCGTTTGTTGCTTGAGATGAGGCTTTATACTGTAGCCCAGGCTGTCTTAGAAGGCACTATGGAACCCAGGCCTGCCTCAACCCTACAACCAACAACCCTGTCTCAGCTTCAGGTTACAGCTATGAGCCATGGGGCCTGGCTTCCAACACTTTTTGATGTGAAAGAAGCCATTAAACCTAATTTTCCAAGCTACAAAACTGGTTTTACCTGGCTCACTTGTTGTTAGGGGAGTCACCTTCTATATCAGCTGTTAGGCAAAGCGGGGACAGCCGGGCTGTTCCAGAAGTTGAAACATACACCTCACACGTAAACATAAACTAAACAAAAGCATCCTGAGACTACACAGAAAAAAAAGGCCCAATTTTAAAATGCTCCTTAGCACTGGGGTGTTTGATAAACTAACCAGAAGGCTGAGGACTATTTACACCTCTGAGACTCTAAAGTATGGGGAACTGAGCAAGGAGTGCCTACCTCAAGAAGTAGCTAATTCCTAGAATACCACAGCTACAGATTCATTCTTCTGCTTTCAAGCCTTTGACCCTTGGTAAACATGTACTGGGACAGGTGACCCTTGATGTCTTATCAGATATTTGCATCTAAGTAATACTGATCTTATCAGGTCCCATCCCTTTAAGTAGATTGAGAGAGAGAGAGAGAGAGAGAGAGAGAGAGAGAGAGAGAGAGAGAGAGAGAGAGAGAGGAAGGAGGAGGCTGTTTAGAGAGCAATAGCTCTGTGGTTTGATATGTAATCTCTGTCAGCCATGCTGAAGTTCATATTTCAATGTGTTTGTTTTCATTAGTGAATAAAATGAAACAGATGAAAAAAAGACCAGTAGCAGAGATTTTATTAAGATGAAATTCTGTTCCTGAAAATTATCTATTTTCAACGTTCAGATTACGAGGCCAAGGAGACTGACTTCATTGATGGCCTGTCTCACCATGGAGCCTCCAGAAAAAGAAGCCCTGGGTTTGAAATTTTGTTAAAGCAGCAATTTCAAGTACACAGCTCTTATCTGTATTTCTAAATTCTTTCTTTCTTGTCACTCCACACATATTAGTCCCTTTAATATATGTAGAAATATCTGGCCGGGCGGTGGTGGCACACGCCTTTAATCCCAGCACTCGGGAGGCAGAGGCAGGCGGATCTCAATAAGTTCGAGGCCAGCCTGGTCTACAGAGCGAGATCCAGGAAAGGCGCAAAGCTACACAGAGAAACCCTGTCTCAAAAAAACTAAAAAAAAAAAAAAAAAAAGAAATATCTGAAGAACATGTTTTAAATTCATCTGCTGGGAACCAAGATGTCATTGAAGACATTTTGAGCAAGAGTTACTTGATCAGCTCCTATTTACAACCCAAAGTTCTCTCCCTGGTTATCCCAGCCATTTTCTGCCTTCAGCTAAAGAAGTTTAGATGCTGGAATGCTACAGAGAAACGCAAAAGAAATATTAAACAGCCTTCCTTTTGTTTATATTTGATTTCTAGATTAATAAAATAAATTAGATTTTTATTATATACAAATAAAAATAGATTAATAAAAAATGAAAGAAAAAGTAAATTATATTTAATGTCCAGAATTAAATATAGAAGCCGATGCTGACCCCCATCACTATTTGCAAATTTTACCACCGCAGCCTGATGTAACTACCAGCATTTTGCAGAAAGGACGGAGCTGAGGGCAGTGTGGTCCGGGTTTTGCTGCACAGACACTAAAACACATTTCTGCCCATAAAAGGAGAGAAATAGATACATCGAGATTCTTTGTAAACATGTAGTGTTTAGCAGTGCATTGATAGGCTAGATTTCTCAGATCCCCTACAAAATCTGGAACTTAAATTCCACAGTGACACATTTGGAAACTGTATCGTGGTTAGTCTGTGGTGAACTCTTAGTTGTCTCTATCTGTGATTGGCTACAGCTTTTTTTAGGTTGATCAAATGAACTATTAAAAAAAATTAACAAAAATATATAGACTGTGGCAAGGGTCCCGCTATATGCTCACGGCTTGAATTCATTCCTACTATGCACAAGGGACTGTAATTTACAACACACAGAGAGCATGGGCTCCGGGAGACCATAGCAGAGGAAAATCATATATGCAAAGCTGTGTCATAAGCAAGTGCTTAAGTAATTCTGCTGTGTTTAGAGTTCCGGCAAGCTTCTGCAGGAGTCATTTCCAAGAGCCAGATGGTGTTAGAAATACAGCTGCCCTGGGACACACCTGCCCTGTTCCTTTCGGAGAGTCCGCGCAGCACAACCAAGCTGCCTGTGACCCCAGGAGTCAGTGGAGGAAGGAAAAGCAGCTCTGCCTTTCCATCCTTATCCCTGGCAGGATCCTTGTCAGAAATGAGAGACTAATAACAGAAAGCTGTAAAAACAAAGCAGAGTAAGAGACCATCACTAAATTGATTGAATATTGGTTTGGTTGTAGAAGAGTTTAAAGGAAAAGGAAGACAGAACTAAGTGGAGAAAGTTGGATGTTTTTATGTTTGGATTGCTGAAGAACGGACAAGCATAGTGAACCGTGGCTGAATAAAAAGAGTTGATAAATGTCCAGACTGGAGGAAACACAGCAAGGTGTTATTTGATTCCTCTTGGTGTGCCCCAACCTGGGAATTAAGAACCTGCCTTCCCTGGTTCCAGGTACAGAAATGGTCCTTCACATAAAAGTCTGTGGCCTGCCTCAGAGGAAGATAGGAAAATCTTCCCATTTCTGCTTTTATCTTTTTCTTTCTTTCTTCCTTCCTTCCTTTCCTCCCTCCCTCCCTCCCTTTCTTTCTTTCTTTCTTTTGTTTTGTTTTTCTTTTTTGAGACTTGGTTTCTCTGCTGTGGAATAATCCTTCTGTATACTGTGAAAATGTGATAGCCTGTATGCTGTGAATGTGTTGCTCTGATTGGTTAATAAATAAAATGCTGATTAGCCAGTAGCCAGGCAGAAAGTACAGGCAGGACAAGCAGAGAAGAGAATTCTGGGAACAAGAAGGCTGGGTCAGGAGATCCTGCCAGCCTCTGCCACCAGGAGAAGCAAGATGTAAAGTACTGGTAAGCTACAAGCCACGTGGCAACTTATAGATCAATAGTTAATTTAAGATATAAGAATTAGATAGCAAGAAGCCTGCCTTGGCCATACAGTTTATAAGTAATATAAGTCTCTATGTGTTTACTTGGGTCTGAGCGACTGCAGGAGCCGGGTAGACCCAGGAAAACTCCAGCTACACCTGGCTGATAGATAGGCAGGATTTGGGGAGCAGAGAGAATGCTGGGAAGAAGGGCAGAGTCTGAGGAGTCTTGAGCCAGACTCAGAAGCAACATGGGAAGTTCATAGGTGAGGTAAACAAGCATTGGGGCAGCACGTAGATGAATAGAAATGGGTTAACTTAAGTTACAAAAGCTAGCTGAAAATGAGCCCAAGCTATCAGCACATCTATCCATTCACCATCACAGAAGGTAGCTTACCAGCCTTCTGAGTGATTCAGCCTGAAGAAAGCCATCTGAAATAAATGAACTATGCTACACATCCACTCTCAATTCCAGGAAAAATAGGAGGAACCATCTGTGAGCTGGTTGCTCCTGAATTCTGCACAAAGATGCATACAGAGCTTCCCAGATAGATGGATATGCTGTTTGATATGCTAAAGTAGCTCCATCTCTGTAAACACTCAGAATCTTTAAAGGTTATTAGCAACAGTTTGGGAGAAGTAGAACAAATGGGTACATTTCTGAACACATATAATCTACCAAAACCCAGCCAGGAATCTATAGAAAACTTAAACCAATAAAAAATAATATGATTACATCAGCAATAACCAGCCTCTATACAGAAGAGCCAGAATCAATGGGCTTTGTTGCTGAGTTCTATCAAGTTGTTAAAAACCAGCTAACACCAATTATCTTCAAACTATTCTAAAAAGTCGAAACTTTTAACTTTATTCTATGATGCCAGCCTGACCTGGATACTAGAGAAGAGTCCAACAAAAACAGACCAACATCACTGATCAGTAACTACAAAGCTTCTCAACAGGACATGAGCTAAGCAGTCATAGCAAAACCAAACTATATATCAGAACTAAGTGGAATTTATCCAAAAACAGTAGGATGAATCAAGGTGCAGAGTTCCAAAGACATAAGACTCATGCTAGCAGAGTAAAGGATAAGCAACCATGCCCATCTTAGTGATCAGACAGGAGAATTCAATAGAAGTCAATGCTCTGAGGGTTGAAAACTGCCAAGAAATTAGATACAGAATGAATATATCTTAAATAACAAAAGCTATATAAGGCAAACTCAGAGTTGACCTCACATAGAATGCAGAAGGATAAAATTGTTTTCTCTAAGGCTTGAAACAATCAGAATCCTACCACCAATACCACCACCACCTTTTAATGTTTAGCCAACTAAATATTAGACAGAATCGAGAAAGTAATAACCCAGGAGCAACAAAACAAGGCTCTCCAAATAGGAATGGAACAATTAACTGACCATTATTTACAGATGACACACAATATATGACTCCATAACACACCATAAACATAGTAATCAGAAAAGCACCGTGCTGGTCTAAGCCAGCACATAGGCTACTTACTACAACTGAATATAGAAACAGGAAAACAAATCAGTATGCTCACAGACAACTGCTCTTTGTGTCAAAACCTAAACAGAAGACATGGGGCCATGAAACCACTAGAAACAAACACGGAGAGAACTTTAAGACACAGGTATGGGAAATGAGCTTTTGGATTAGACACCAAAAGCACAGGCAGTGAAATAAAAAATAAAGTTACATTCTCTCAAATCAAGAAGGTCTGGTAAAGGAAATGCTCAAGAAAGCTGAGACATCAAGTCTCGCTAGGTATTACATTGTTCAGAATTGTGTATCTTCAAACATTCTTCTATTTTAATTAACTTCATTGTGCTTGGGGATAAATTCCACAGTCTTTTGATATGCTATTGAGTGTGTTTTGATAGTGTTCTATAGAGAGGTTTTAAAGCATATTTGGGCAAATAATCTAAATGGGCATTTTACAAAATAAGACTTTGGACATTTTGCAAAACAACTTACTCTGTAGGCAGGTGTGATGGCACAAAACCTTAATTCCAGCATTCTGGTGGAAGAGGTGAAGACTGGAATATCTGTGAGTTCAAGGTCAGCCTGGTCTACATATCAAGTTCCAAGCCAGTCTGTCAAAAATAAATAAATAAATAAATAAATAAATAAATAAATGAATAAATAAATAAATAAATAGAATACCATCTAGGCATCTAGTGTATAAAAAAACTTCAATATCACTAAACATCTTGACAGTGTAAATCAAAATCACTATTACAATAAGACATCATCACACTCCCAATGAAAATGGTTACAATCAAAAATATATTCAAATGGTAAACACCCTGATTTGATCATCCCACATTGTATACTTGCATTAATTTATCACACCATACCCATAAGTATGCACAATTATACATCCATATACTTCAAAACCTTGCTTTTATAAAAGCACTAGATTATTCTTTTTTTTAAGATTTATTTATTTATTTTGTATACAGTGTTTTGCCTACATGCCAGAAGAGGGCACCAGCTGGGAATTATAATGGTTGTGAGCCACCTGTGGTTGCTGGGAATTGAACTCAGGACCTCTGGAAGAGCAGCCAGCGCTCTTAACCTCTGAGCCATCTCTCCAGCCCCAGATTAAGTTATTCTTACAAAAGTATAATAATGGGTAAATAAAAATGTGTTTCCTCAAGAAATTAGCCTACTTGCATCTAAATTAAGCCCAAAATAAAACAGAAAAAATATAATTGTGGGATTTAAGCAGAAATGATAAAAATATTTTCCAGGTTTCTGCCCGGTTCTCCACTGCCCACTCCCCAAAGACCTGCACCCAGAATCTTTTCCCTTACCACATCCAAGCTGTGGAGTGCCCCCCCACTGAGTCTCAAGGAGTCTCAGGAGTCAGATTGCATCATGTTTTTGTGTCTGTGTCTATACAGGCATCTTTCCCATCAGCTTGTAAGCTGCTTGAAGCAAGGGGCTTGGTTTTCCTAGTCTAGCACCAAGGCCTTGCATAGAACTTGGAAAGCCACACATAATAAATGAAGAGTTATTGAATGAACGGCATATACACTATTCATTATTAAGCAGCAGCCATTTTTTAATTTAGTGATGGAGAATTCTGACCTCTTCCTTTCTGGAGGCCACATCTGTGAACACAAATGTTTGCACACTGTATTTTACTTACTGGGACTTAGTTCTGAGCTGTTTAGTTCTCTTGACAAGAAGCATGGCTTCTCCCTATTCCCAGCCATGTTATATACCTCCACTGTGACCCTGACCCTCAAACAGGAGGCTGGAGGGTGGTGCAGCTTGCAAGATGACATCACCTGACTTTCTCCTTTTTATTCTTTTTTATTTTGGAAGCACCATCTCAGCAGAAACAAGCCTTTTATAGACAATACACTTTATTCAGAGTCACACAGAGATGTGGTAGATGAATAATTCCTCCAAAAAAACATACCCAAAGTCTAATCTAAGCAATCTAGAATGCTACCCTATTTGGTAAAAGGATTTTTTTTTTTCTCAGCATAATTTAGATTTGGCCCTGCAAGCTGTGCCAGCGTTTTCTGGCTTGTTTGCTGTGCTAGGGACAGAGCCCAGCGGCTTGTGCTCAGCCTCTGAGCCACACAGCCCTAGTCCCTTTTGAAATTTTAATTTAAGACAGGGTTTCACTCTGTAACCTAGGTTGGCCTTAAATGATCAGCTGAACCAACTCCTGCCCCAGCCTGCCAAGTACGCAGACTATAAGTGTGTGGATGGACAGGTGGTTACTTTGTTTCTTGTTTTATTAGCATGTACGGACTGTACAAACAATTGACTTCCTTATGATACCTTCATGGATACAATGTCTCTATCTCTGATTACACTCTCTTGATGGCGCTCTCCCTTTCCTCACCCCTTCCTCTCCCAAATGCTCCCCACTTAATCCTGTCATTTTATTTCAAGTAGTCACCTTGAGGGTGCTTCGTTTGTTGGCTGCATTCTGAGAAAAGGTCTCACTCTGAAAGCCCAGCTGGCCTGGAACTTGGGGTGATCCTTTGGCCTCAGTTTCCCAGCTGTTAAGATTACAGACATGAGCACCATGCCTAGAATTTGACAAGTGGTTTTTGTCACAGAGAGCTAGAGGGGCATTAGAAACGTGTACAAAGAAGAAGGCCCTGTGACAACAGAGGCAGAAAACATGCAAGGTCCTGGAACATCTGCAGCTGGGGAGGGGGAAGGGGGCATAGAACAGATAGCTTCAGAGCCCGCCAAAGGAGCACAGCCCCCTGCACATCTGGGGTTGTCACTCTGGTTTCCCTCCCTCCTGAATTTCGTCCTGTTTTAAGTCATAGGGTTTTTGGAAAATTCCACTGTGTCCTCAGGCAGCAAAGCCATGTAGGAATGGACCAGAGACAAGCAAGCCATCAGTGATTATTACAGCCACTGAAATTGCTGGCATCCCTGTATCCGGATCTATCTCTCTGCCTCTCTGTCTCTGTCTATCTCTGTCTCTCTCCCCTGATCTATTCCCTACAGCTCTCAATTCCATTTTCTCCTAGTTTGTTACCTCGTCATTTCAGTTTGCCCTTTTTCCTTACATAAATGGTTGTACAGGGTTTCTCTTTTAATCATTTCAATGGTGGGATGATTTCTTTTTCTTTTCTTTTTCCTTTTTTACTTTTGGTTTTTCAAGACAAGTTTTCTCTGTGTAGCTCTGGCTGTCCTGGAACTCGGCATTGTAGACCAGGCTGGCCTTGAACTCACAGAGATCCACCTGCCTCTGCCTCCCAAGTGCTGGGATTAAAAGTGTGTGCCACCGCACCTGGCTAGGGTAATTTCTATCTCCAGCTACCAGTTCATTCTTTCCCATTTCAAAATCCCCAAACAGTGAAAACAATTGGCCTGTCATATCATGGGCTACTTCACATGTAATCCCATATTTCATGGTACCAATATGGCTGATCACAGTTTGTCACATCACTGAATCTTCCTTCAGATATAACTGTAGATATGATCCTATATAATGTAGCTCTCCCATGTTTCTCATGTTCCGAAAGCATCCATCAGATACACTGAGAGAGGAATAATCCAGGCACTGTCAGCAACCTTACCACATCACAAGGAATGTCACTTTTTTTGTCAAAGCTCTGCATAAATATCCCTGTAGAGATTTTAACAGTGAAATACCATTGTTTTAAGTAATCTATTGTGGAAACTTCTGAATTTCCAGAAGAAGAAAATGGAAGTAACCGGTTGGTTTACAAATAGACTTACATGTCTATGGGAAAGGTTCAAGTTCCCTGGAAGTGACCTGGCTGTCTGTCTCTAGCTAACTTGTGTCCAGTCATGGTTTTACATGCTTGTGCTTTCTTGAGGTTATTTTATTAGATTGAACAAGCCGTAAACTTACTTGGGCCGTACAGGACAAAAGGAACTAAGATTCTTCCTTCCCTAGCATTTCCTAAGTAACATTGCATTCAGGATGCAGGAAGTTACAAAAATACTTTAGGGGGTTTCCTGAAGGTGATTTTTAAAAACCAACTTCAATTCAAAAGGCAGCAGCATTTGGCATAGGAGGGCTGGAGTCGCGGGATATAATACCGTACACAAAAAAGCTGAAGCCAATATGGGTAAGGGACAATGGCCATTGTTCCACCTTTTGATTCCATCTGCTCCAGCTTAAAAGCTAATTGGAAATGCGTTGTGCACAACACCTGTAGACTGTGAAGCAAAGCCAATGAGCAGAAGGGAAAACAAGATTACTTAAAATTCAATTGACCCGATGTGTTGGTTACATTACCATCGTTGTGTGTATCAAACCCCAAATTTGGTGTATTTCTTTAATCACATTGTCTTGGGCTGTTTTACTTATTGTTCCTTAACTTTTAATAAATAAATGGTGTTTTGAAAATGTATAACTTGTATGATAAATATCTACCCATGTAAGACTGCACAATGAGAAATTATGTCCAAACAATCGGATTACTGTGACAAAATATATTTAGGTTGCTTTCCAAAAAAATGTTTTTACTGTCTCCTTTTATACATATCCTGATAGAGTATGAGATCATTTGAATTGCTTTCCTTTCATTCCTAGAATATGGTCTGTGCTAATTATTTCTTTACGGAAGTTTTAGTTATCTGTGTATGAGGAGAGGTATGCAGGTGAATGCAGTGCCCATAGAGACCAGAACTGTGTGATGAATACCCCGAGGCCACCTGATGTGGCTGCTGGAAACCGTGTGCCCACATCACCAAAGCTCTCAGTAACCCTGTTTGTGTAGAAAGTTGAAACGAAAAATGGAGGTTTCCACTAGAACTTTCCACCCACCTCACATCCCTGTCTCTCTCTCCCTCTCTCTTTTAGTTTAAACGTATCACTGTTTTGCCTGCATGTTTGTCTGTGTTTCATGGGTGTCCCTGGTGCCCACAGAAGCCAGAAGAGGACATCTGATCCCCAGAACTAGAGTTACAGATGTTTGTGAGCCACCATGTGGGTGCTGGGAATTTAACCTGGGTACTCTGGAAGAGCAGCCAGTGAGTGTTCTTACCTGCAGAACCATCTCTCCAACTCACTTGTATCCATTTTTCTCTGTGAAAACAAAACAAACAAACAAAAAACCCACTCCTATCAGAAGGCCTGTCCTTAGAAAACCAACTTGCTCAAAAACCAATTAAAATGGAAAGAATTTTGTGGATTTTATTTTCTTATTTAGAACCCCATATTTTTATAACAACTAGATTAAAATCTGGTAGATTGAATATGGAGCCATTTTAGACTTTAAGATTCTTACATTCCTATTGAAAATTGACTTCAGTTTGGCTTTGTAACAGGAATCTATGAGAACATTAAACACCCCACTGTTTATATATGTTGTTAAATTGATTGTGCTCCATAGTGTCCAACAGGAGCACCTGGGAACCCAATTTCATTGCAAGTCAAGTCTTCAGTTTGTTGCCACTGTCACCAGGGCTCAGGAATGTTCTGGAGAACTATGAGAAGAAGGCTTGGTGGCAGTGTGTGCTTCTGCTCTCGGACAACTTCCTGATTACTTATCTGGAGTCATACTATCTCTGCTTAACAGCCGTTTGCTTCTTATATTGTCATTCCACGCTACTATGTAGCTTGTTATTTCTTTAACTACCAATAAAGATAAAGACTTGATTCAAGGAGATCATAGACTGGAAGGAGGGCAGGGGTGAGTTAGACAGCGTAAGTGGCCTAACAACTCCATGGACAGCCGTTTGGAAGCTGGAGGATAGTCATTTAAAGGAAACATCTAACTATTTTGAAAGGGTGGTGTGAAGAGGAAGTAGTAGGAAGCTGGAAGGTGTGTTGACTCCCCAGGACAGAGCAGTGCTACTCCTCTGCTGTCTGTCTGACTGCATGAAGACTTCAGAGTTCTAACTCAAGTCCTTCTCCCTTTCCATGAAGTAAAACTCGGAAGCCAAACCACTTCAAAGACTTTTAAATTTTTAACTCTTTTAAAAGTATTTTATTTTATTTGTAAGCATTCGTGTCTTGCCTGTATGTCTGTAAGTATATCGTCTAAGTGACTAGGACACATGGAGGCCGGCTGGGGGCCTCGGATCTCCCTTTACTGGAGTTACAGATGGTTGTGAACCTCACTGCAGGTGCTATAAATCAAACCTGGGACCACAGGAAGAGCATCTAGTGCTGTCTGGCTGAGCCCACGAGCTCTCTCTCTGGGCCCCTTTTATTTTATTTTTATTCTTGAGAATTTCATAGATGTATATAGTGAAACATATGGTATCTCCCCTGCCCAACCTCCCCAACAAGACCCCTCCTAACTTCATGTCCTATTTTCTTTTGTTGATATCCCATAATATTCCAAATCAGTCTATGTATATGACTGTGGAGCCATCACTAGAGCAAGGGAAAGCTACCAGAGATCATACATTGAAAAAAAAAAATTAGCCAGGCAGTGGTTACAAACACCTTTAATCCCAACACTTGGGAGGCAGATGTCTGTGAGTTCAAAGCCAACCTGGTCTACAGAGAGAGTTCCAGGACAGACAAGGCTACACAGAGAAACCCTGTCTTGAAAAACCTAAATAAATAACAAATTAAAAAATAAAATGAAAAGAATGATTCTCCCCCCAAAGTAGCTATGAAGTGCAGATAACGTCTCAGTAGGGTGTGGTGCCTGGAGAGCTTATCCTCCATCCCTGCCAGAAGTGTGTCTGGATGCATCTTCTTTCAAGGATTCCTTTCATTTCTAACATTCTCATTCTAAATACAAGTAACAAAAGAAAAACAAACAAATGAAAATCTATTCAGTTTAGTCCAAATGAAATATATCATGAGTCAATTAAATTATTTTTAATGTATCTGTCAATTGTGTAGCAGTATTTCAGACTTTTTAATGGCTATAAAGTCCTTGTTAAACAGAACATTAAAAATATCACATGAGGGCATTTTATTCTTATGATCGTCTATGAAAAAAATACAAAAATGTACTAGAAATTTAGAACTAACATTAAAACTTTCCAATCATAGCAGCAACCACATACTCTTTAAAAAGAGACTGTGTGAACATAAAGTGGAATTGATTCAGTGTGAAAGTAAGTTTTAGTTTATACAAAAGATTCTTGGAGCTACTGACATAGATCCTGAAGAAATAAACCAGAGGATCCAACAAGGAAAGCCTGTATTTGTTCATCTAGGGAAGATACTAAAACCCAGAGAGTAACTTAACTGCGGTGATCAGGTAAGTCTTCTGGACATGTGATAGCTTATATTTGAACAACCCCCAAACCAGAGAGCTAGGTAGACAAGCTGGGGGCAGAGCATTCCAGAGAGGGTGGGGCATGTCAAACTCGCCAGGTATGTGGCCTTCTCAGAGACACATAGGTGGAATGGAGTATCTGGAGAAACAAACCGGGCCGTCAAGCCATCTTAGAATTTACAAGCCAGAGATCATGGCAAAGCACAGGAGGGAACTACTTAAAGATTTCAAGCAAACTACACAGCACAGACACATGTTGAAAAAAGTTGCCTTGCTGTTAAACAGGGAATGGGGAGGAAGGAGGGACCAGAATAAGTCAAAGACCAGCAGAGACACCCGGGGAATAATCCACGGCAAAGTAATAACTGCAGGGGAAGAGGGCAACATTCAAAAGAAACGAGGAATGTATCTGAGAAAATTCAGAATCACTAAGACTTGGTGACGGGGGAATGCTTTAAGAAACTGGACAAGCAGAAATTCCCCTTCGTTTTCAAGTTTGTCTAACTAGGTGGTTGATAATATTTCTGAGATACATGACACTGTGTATGAGGAAATAAGAGGGGTGGAGAAACACAGTAATTATATTTCTTAATTTCCTAATAAGTCATCTGTGCAAATGTTATTGGAATCATAAACAGAATAATGTACAGATAATACTAGGAGCTAAGGGGAGAATTTAGCTGACTGTGGTGTTGATCTAAAGCGTTTGGAGGCTTTCTTTTAGTTTGGGCATGTCTGTCATTTAATGGAAGCTTGTTCCCACAGTTAGAACCTTCAGCGTTAACTGTCTGTCTGTAATGGCCTGATTGTGGTCCTGCTCACAACTTACATTCACAGTAGGGACTTGTGCTTTGGTTACCATCAGCCCTAAACCCTGAGGCAGTGTGCTGGAATAGGGAGTGTCAGGAGAAGACCCTTATTAACTAGTTATGACAACATCTACCCACCCTGTGACTTCATTTGGCTCTAATAGAAGGGAGGGTAAGTGGGTGGATGTCACTCTTGGGCTGTCTGGCTGAAAAAAAAATGTGAATCTAAACATTTATTTTACACTTAAAGGGGTATGCCAGGAAAACTATGGGAAATGAAATTCTCTACATTTTGATTATGTAAAATTTCAATGTAGAGCAAAATTGAAAAAAAACTAGAGTATTTTCTGCCTCTCCCACCTAAGTTCACTAACATTACTGTAAAAGTGGCTTATGCTAATTCATTTAGCCACTCCTCCATCCATGCATTTAGCTCAGCATTTAATGGGTTTCAAAGTAATTATGGGTATCCACACATGGCCTACCAGATATTTTGGCATGCTTAATGTTAAGTAGAGCTCATTTTTTCTGATTTCCGGTAAAGTTATATGCACAAAATGTGAAATTCTTCAGTGTACATTCACTGTACTTTTGAAACATATGTTCCTCTGTATAAGGCAAAGCGCTGTCAAAGATAAATCATGACCACCACCCAAGAAATACTCCTCACACTCTCTTCAACTCCATCTTTGCCTTCCTACAGGAAGCCACTCATCTGCATTTCTTAATTCTAGAATTTCATCCACTGGAATTCAGATATTAAGCTTAACTTTTTAGTCTGTTGCTTTCTGTGTTTGTTTACCAATCAGCATGAGTCTTCCACTTCCCCCTAAAATTTGTAAACACTTTTGGCTATTGAATTATAAGTAGATGAGTGCACTCCTTGTGTGTGGAATAAGGCAATGGTCAAGGTTCTTTTAATTTTCATTTTCAGTATGAATGTCCAGCATTCCAGCACTATTTGTTGAAAGATTTCCCATCTCTAGAAGCTCATTCCCAGTATCTCTTGTTTCCCTGGAGTGGCCCTTCTTGAAAATGCTCTTGTTTTTGCCTAACTACCTGCTTGTTTTCAAGAAGAACATCAAACGTTTTCCTTACTTTATGTCACAGCTGTAACACCTACCTGCCTCATCTTCAGCAATGCAAGTCACAGCAGAGCAGTTCAGTCTGGCCCAGCCTGCCCTTCCCCTCACTCAGACAAAGGCTGTTTATGTACAGGGTAGAGGAGCTGCTCTACCCACTCTGATGATTCAGAGATGCGGGAAGTGATTGTGCTTGGTTCTCACAGCACTCACAGTGTTGCTTCTGTGGCTCAGTTCCCCGCCAGGCAAACTGCCTCACCAATTCTGAGAAAGCAGTTCCAGAGAAATCCATGTTTTGTCCACTTTTCTCACTTGCACACACTATCACGTTTCCCTGTACAGCCTATATCCTGAAGTCTGAGGGGCTCTATTATTCTCAAACAGAAGCTTTTCTTCAGCCCCTGCAAGTGGTAAGTGCCTCCTTGCAGCACACCCATGGCACTTGGCACATCACTTTATTTTTTATTTTTCTTCTTACTCATCCTGTGTTCTTCTTTCCTTCATACCTGAGTCTCTGGTAAGATCAACCCATATGTCTTTCTTTGCTCTCTGGCACATTGAAACAACTTCCATGATGGACTTGAAGAAACATAACTCCTGAATTTCCAGCAGCCATTAACTGTCAACGGTTGCTCAGTTAGGGGGGAGATCTCACGTGTGCCTCCATCATTCATGCTGGAATGTTGAAGGTCTACATAATGTGCAAGTGACACCAGTTGCTACGGCTTCATCAGTGCATGGTTATGTCATGTCTAGAAGATAATGTTTCACAGTACATCTGGCCTTCCTCTGGCCCTGTCTTTTCCACTTGTCTCCTGAGATATTCCCTGAGCTTTGAATAAAGGCAGTTGTGATGATAATGATGTCCACATTAGGGATGATTTTCTGATTTAATTATGTTATTATGTGAGGATAAATTTCACATGAATCAATTCTTTTACATTTGTTAAATTTTGTTTCCAATTCAGGATCTAGTTTTCTTGCTGACCATTTATTGGGCACCAGAAAGAGCTTCTTTAACTGAGGGATGGAGTTTCCTATGGATGTTATTGAAGTTTCTTGGCTGGATGCGGTGACTGTTTCTTTCATGTTCTTGCTTTCTTTGTATCATCTTTTTTTCTTTTTTCCTTTCCTGTTTATTTTTTGTTTGTTTGAGACAGTCTTGTTAATCTCACAGATGGAAAGAGAAAGACCACTGACCCAAATCATTACCAAATTAATTAAAGCAAGCTTTATTCACGTACATGGCGGTCTCGCCCTGAGGCAGGGTTGAAGAGATCAGCTCTGGATGTGGGGAAGATAAAGTATTTATAGCTCAGGTGTAGAGGATTTCCAATTGGAGGATTTGGCAGGTAAATAGATGGTGTTACGGAAACAAAACATAAGCATGACAAGTTAGTGACAATAATCTCCTGAAATAAAGACGTGGTTCCAAGGTGGTCCTAACAAGATGGCCATATAATCTAATCCTCCTGAAACAAAGACATGGTTCCAAGGTGGTCCTAACAAGATGGCCATATAATCTAATCTTCCTGAAACAAAGACATGGTTCCAAGGTGGTCCTAACAAGATGGCCATGTAATCATCCTGAAACAAAGACATGGTTGTCATTTCCTGAACAGGCAGCACAGAACCATTTGTATTTAAAGATACAGATGGGGCATAGCCCAATCCTTGAGAAACAGATTCAATCATAAATGAAATGAATCTAATTTGTCTTTTCTATAAGATGGCTTTCAAGCATAAGATGGAGGCAGGCTGATTTGTCAGTCTCTCTGAATAACCCTGGCTGTCCTAGAGCTCGCTCTGTAGACCAGGCTAGCCTCAAACTCACAGAGATCCACCTGCCCCTGCCTCCCAAGTGCTGGGATTAAAGGCATGCGTCACCACCTGACCCTTTCTGTGTCATCTTGCTGCATCTGTTACTAAGAGGCAAATATTGAAGACTTCAGAAATGTAATTGTAAATTTGCCTCTTTTATTATTTTTGTCTATCATTTATTTTTCATTTATTTTTAATTTTTGTTGTTAAATTGTATACATTTAGAGTTGCCAGATCCTCTTGATGAAATTTACCTGTTCATCATTATGTGCATCACCTCCTCTCTCTTTCTTCTTTCTCTCTCTACCCCCCCACCCCCATTCCCCCAACCCCCCACCCTTGATCTGATTCCTTGATCTGAATCCTGCAGTGATGTGAATGACTCTCTTCATGCTGTTCTTTGATTTTCATTTGAACTGTACATCTTCCTTTGTACTTTTACCTTATATAATCTTTTAAAATCCTACAGTGAAAGTTGACTTGCTATTTTATGAATCTGGTCAGGTTCTCCCACATTTGACTCACAACTCTGTCTTATGGTTTCAATATCTAATATCTTCCACTGTTCAATGCTTTTGGAGTGCTAACAGTGACTCTGCATTATGGTTCTGTTGTCAAAGACTCTGCTCTATGCTCTTGAACATCAGACCCAAGCTTGACTGGGGATGAGCCAAAGGTTTATGCCAGTTTATAGAATCACTTTCCCCTGCTGCTTCTGTTTGTTTCTCCCAGCATTTCCAGCTTTCAGTGTCCTCCTTCTAGTCTTGGCCTAGAGAGACATGGCATAGCCTGTATTGAACATTTCTTGTCACTGAGTTCACATTAAGTTAAAGGAGAGAAAGGAGTCATGGAGCATCTCTCCACTTTCTCTCCATCACGAGTCATGAAATGCACACATGTTGACTGAGCCCCGTCAAAACAGGCATCAACATAGATTTGGTTGAATTGCGTTTCCCTGTTTTTGTGAAGACCTAGTCAGAGGAATCCCTTTCTTAGAGCTGTGTGTGTGTTTGGAGCTAACGCCATCATCATTTTGCCTGAACCTAGTGCTTCAAAACATCGGAACAGATACAGGCTTACAAAGAAGCATGGGGCCGGGCGGTGGTGGCGCACGCCTTTAATCCCAGCACTCGGGAGGCAGAGGCAGGTGGATCTCTGGGAGTTTGAGGCCAGCCTGGGCTACCAAGTGAGTCCCAGGAAAGGCGCAAAGCTACACAGAGAAACCCTGTCTCGAAAAACCAAAAAAAAGAAAAAAAAAAAAAAAAAAAAAAAAACAAAGAAGCATGGGAAGAACAGAAGGAAACTACAAATGAACAGGGAGCAGAAGACACAAGGTTTTTCCCAGTCTTCCTGTCCCGGGGCTGATTTAGTTTTATTTTATACAATAAAGGGAAAAGTTATTTTTAAATTACATTTATTTATGTACCTAATGTATGTGTGGGTATACACACCTCCATGCCCACTTCTGCATATGTGTAAGTGTATGTGTGTGTGTGCAAGTACACACCCTCCTGCCTACATCACAGCTTTTGTGAGAAGGTCAGATAATCACTTGCAGGCTCTCTCCTTCTACCATGTAGGTCTGGAGAATCAAGTTGAAAACTCCTGGCTTGGCAGCAAACACCTTTACTACTGAGCCACTTTGCCAGCTCAAGAGGAAGATTTCTTTGGAGTTCTCACTGTTTTTACCTAGGGTACAGATTCATATTTAGGCTTTGTTGTAGTCTAACCAGGAACTCAGTGTGGGACCATCTGTGTTCTTGTTTCCTCTTTTTAAAATGTTGTTGTTATTATTCATTTTTGTTTGTTTTTGAGAGAGGTTCTCACTGTGTAGCTCTGGCTGTCCTGGAACTTGTTGGGTAGACCAGGTTGGCCTTGAACTCAATAGGAATTCTCCTGCTTCTGCTTCCAAAGTGCTGGGATTGAAACATGCCTGGCTGGTTAGCTTTCTTTCTTTCTTTCTTTCTTTCTTTCTTTCTTTCTTTCTTTCTTTCTTTCTCTTTCCTTCTTTCTTTCTTTCCTTCTTTCTTTCTTCCTTTCTTTCTTTCTCTCTCTCTCTCTCTCTCTCTCTCTCTCTCTCTCTCTCTCTCTCTCTCTATATATATATATATATATATATATATATATATACACTTTTTTTTCCTTTCTTAGTGCACTTACTACTATCTCTAGGTGCTCAGAGAGTTGCTGCACTAGTTCTCATGGGTTTGCATTCTATTCAGAGGGATTGGTTCTATTCCGATTAGGAATGCTTACTCCACCTTTATCCTGACACAAAAAATACAATTTCCAAAGTAATTTACAAAATTGTGTTGCCTCTTATAAATTATATCTTCTGCTTTACACATTATTAATCCTTAATATGAATCTGTTCAGGTTATATACTTCCACCATAACTCTATCTTTTTTTTATTATTTTCATAAACTGCCTCTCAAATTTTATTTAAGATAATTCCTGCTCAGAATCTGCTTCTCTATTAGCATTTAAAACACACAATATCTATAGGAAGATGAGAAAGCTAAGTTCATATCAAGATTCTGATTGCTGGGTATACTATGAAGACTACACTATGTTGAGAGAATTACATTTATCTGAATTTTAATGGCAGTTACAGTCAGCTTGTATTCCTAACACAGCTGAAGAGGGACAGATTTACTCAGTTGTGCATTTGTAGTGTCTGGGATAACAGGGAACTATTAGGGTACACACACCACAAGATGGATGGTTGGAAAGAGCACCCTCTTCATCAAAGATAAAGTATAATTAATGAATATAAATGGGTCATCAAACGCCCAATTCATCTTATCTAGAGTATTGATATACTCAATGAGTATAAACAAATTTAAATTGATTCAAAATGCAGAGGAAATTATTTCATAAACTCCTAGGCATTTTGGGGAAAGTGTTAAGTGTTCCTTTTACAGGCTGAAATTCAAGTGATTTTTGATATGTAAGAACATTTTATTAATTTTTCTTTCAAGACATCCCATGTATTCCAGCAGACTTCAAACACTATGCAGCCAAGGATGACCTTGAGCTGCTGATCCTCCTGCCTGCTCCTTCTGAACGCTGGGATGACAGATGTGTTACACTGTGCCTGCTTTTTGCCTCTGTTTAGAAGACCACCTACGCACTTGACACTTACAGATGAAATGAATAAACTAGATTTCTAGACTTTATTTAACTTTTTTCAGTGCTGAACTTTTCTTTTTTTTTTTTTTTGAGCTTGTTCCCTGACAAATTAGAACATTGGTTCTCAACCTTCCTAATGCTGTGACCCTTTAATACAGTTCTTCATGTTGTGGTGGCCCACTACCATAAAATTATTTCATTGCTACTTCATAACTGTAATTTTGCTACTGTTATGAATTGTAATGTTAAGTATCTGATATGCAGGATATCTGATATGCGACCCCCAGAGGAGTCACAACCCACAGGTTGAGAACTGCTGAAATACAAGGATCTCTGATAAGCTTCAAAGGTGACCCAAGTGTCTAATTCTGTGATTCTGGACCTTGACCAATTTTCAGTGTTTCATTTCTTTTGTGGAAGCTGTAGCCCTGTCTTTCAACTTCAAGTTGGTCCATACCCTCAACTTCCTTCCTTCTCCTTTTCCCCTTTAATCCTATCAAATTAGTCCAACATCAAAGAGGCTGGCTCTTTGCCTACACTTTAGCTCTGTGGGGGGCTGTTGGAAAACATAGCTCTACTGTTTATGCTCCTCAGAGAGCATTTGCATTTTTAAATGAACTTGCCAAGACAGGTTAGTTCTTTATCTTAAGAAGGAACCCTACTTTTGTTTATTTCAGTATGCTAACACAAGAGCCAAGGGGCCAGTAAGAGGCAGAGGTCCCTGGAAAATAAAAGGTATCCCTCCTGCTAAGAATCAAAAGTATTTTGACTTTGATAGGGTGATATGGACTGGGGTGGAGATCCCTGGCAGTGTGGCTCTGCACTGTGTATAATACTGTAAGGGAAATACGTATAAAATCAGAGAAGTGGACAACAGAAAATGATCATATTTCTTTCAAATGCATTTTCAGTTTGCCCCCTGAATCTGAGTGCATCAAAACTGTCACCACTGGCACAGCAGGAATCGTGGCAGTGACATGACAAGGGACTTTAAGGGTTTGGAAAGAGGTTTCATGTGTGGCGCTACAGTGTCAGCCCAATGCCACAACCAACCATTGCAGCTGACTACAGACATGCATTGCATGTTTTTGCTGAAACTGTAAAAAAGCATTTTACAACAATAGTTTATGAAGAACAATAATGTTATGAAGAACAAAGACGTTTTTATGAAAAAAGGGATTTCATGGCTATGTAAATTTAGGAAATGCATAAATTCTCTTCTCCAAGATTTAGGTTATCCTTGATCAAACCAAAGACACTGGTTTGCTCTATAGTGGTTGGGGTTTTTTTGTATTTTTTTTAAAGTTAATTTTCTTTAGTAAAAAATTTCCAAGTTGATTTTATTTATTTATTTTGTTTTGTTTTGTTTTGAGACAGGGTTTCTCTGTGTAGTTTTGGTGCCAGTCCTGGATCTCTGTAGACCAGGCTGGCCTTGAACTCACAGAGATCCGCCTGGCTCTGCCTCCTGAGTGCTAGAATTAAAGGCATTTGCCACCACAGCCTGGCCCAAGTTGATTTCATACATGCTTTTTAACACTGTAAGTCACTCTATTTGAGAATAAATGGAAACCATTCTGGTCACTCCTGTCTACCTACCAGCAGAGACACATTCTGGAGCTTTTATAAATGCCCATACTCATTGTGATAGTTTGAATGAAAATGGTCCCCATAGGCTCATAGGGACTGGCACTATTAGGAGACATATTCATGGAGTACATGTAGCTTTGTTGGAGGAAGTGTGTCATAGGGAGTGGGCTTTGAGGTTTCAAATGCTCAAGCCAGGACCAATGTCACTCTGCTCTTCCAGCTGTGTAGCTGAAGTTTTCCTGTGTCCACACGGCTCCTGCAGCTGCTCAGACCCAAGCAAACACACAGAGACTTATATTACTTATAAACTGTGTGGCTGTGGCAGGCTTCTTGCTATCTAGTTCTTATTCATTTTTTATTTTATTTTTTTAAATTGTTTTCGAGACAGGGTTTCTCTGCGGTATTTTGGTGCCTGTCCTAGATCTCGCATTGTAGACCAAGCTGGCCTCGAACTCACAGAGATCCACCTGCCTCTGCCTCCCAAGTGCTGGGATTAAAGGTATGTGCCACCACCACCCAGCTAGTTCTTATATCTTAAATTAACCCATTTCTATAAATCTATACCTTAACACATGGCTCATGGCTTACCAATATCCTTACATCTTGCTTCTCATGGCAGCAGCATCTGGCAGTGTCTCCTGACTCAGCCTTCCGCTCCTAGAATTCTCCTCTCTGCTTATGCCACCTATACTATATTTCCTGCCTGGCTACTGGCCAATCAGCATTTTATTTATCAATCAATCCGAGCAACACATATTCACAGCATACAGAAAGACATCCCCATCACAGCTGCCTGCCAACTCAGATGTAGAACTGATGGGTACCTCTCCAGCACCATGTCTGCCTGTGTGCTGGCATGCTCCCTGTCATGGTGATAATGAACTGAACCTCTGAAACTGTAAGCGAGACACCATAATTAAATGTTTTCCTTTGCAAGAGTTGTCATTGTCATGGTGTCTCATCATAGCAATAAAACCCAAATGAAGACACTCATGAACACATTGTACCATAGAATTTCTTTCATAAAATACACAAGTGTTGATTGAGCCCCATCAAGGCAGTCACCAAAATAGATTTGGTTGAATTGGTTTCCTGTACTTGTGAGGGCCTGGTAGATGGAGCCACCTCCTGAATCTCCCATGCCTTTACCAGACTAAACACTAAACTCCTCACCTTTTCCAACTTTTTTTGGTTACAAACATTAGTTTAGTGCTTTAATTTACTAGCAGGGAGTGGTTGTGATATCAGATCCTCTTTGCCTCTTGGTTTCTCCTGATCTCTATATCACTGTCTCTGTCTCCCCCAACCCCAATCCCTGAGAGTTCCAGTGTTCTTGTTTTGTCTTTTCCAGAGCAGTGAAGTAGATTGAAGCCTAAGAAGCTCTGAGGTACTATGTGCATCTCTGAGGGGAAATACATATATCATCAGCCTTATTAGTTAACTGTTAATAATTGCCAGTGATGTAGGGCTTGGAGTACTGTAGCACATGAGAATTGCATTTGAAGTCAGATATAAATAGTTTGCTTCTAGATGACCTTGAACAAGCTGTTTTACATTTCTATGATGTATGTCTGTCCTCCTCGTTTGCTGAATAGGAGAATGACAGTTTGAAGCCACTGAAATAAGATGTGCAAAATGTCTGCAACTTAGCAAGTAGCCAAAGCAGTTATAATCATAGAGAGAACAGCTTCATGGCTGAAACAGCATTAAAAATCTGTTATTGTAAAAGACTCTCGTGCACACCCAAACAGGCAGCAAGGCTAGGGCATGATTTAGTTCACCAATATCTTCTGTAACCAAACTCAGATTATGTCATATAAAACATCCAATAAACATCTACTGGGTCTTCTTTTTCAGCACTGGCCAAATTCTGGAAGGAAGCAAAGAATAGGCCCCTCTGGCCTTCTTTTCTCGGTAGAAGGAAGAAGAAACTCATTTTCCACACTTTCCCATACTTCTTATGTCTTCAATCAGTAACAAGCTTTTCTTTCAAAAAGGGTTCTGAATGTCAACTTTCTGCATCTTCCTAGTCAGGTCAGCAATCTCACCGAGAAAAAAAAGAGATTTTTTGTTTGTTTGTTTTTGTTTTGTTTGGTTTGGTTTTTTGTTTTTTGTTTGTTTGTTTGTTTTTACTTTTACTTGTATTTAGTAAAAAAATAAAATTACTGGTAGTCTGAAGAGAAGGGGTTTAGAGCAAATGACTGAGAGAAGTGAGTGTGTGTAGGGGATGTCACACACCCATCTTCTTAAACGCAAGTTAGTCTTCATTTCTCCTGGTACCCTCTGGGTGACCTCGCAGGTGCTCACTATCTGGCCTGAAACAATATAAACTGTGAATAAAGCATAATGGTAGAAATCTTCATGTTTAATCCACCTTGGCTCAACTTCCCTGTTTTGTGACAGGGAGATGGGACATAATCTCTACAACAAAATATGTCCCAAGCAGCAGAAACACAATACTTAGTACACTGTCACCTCTTTCTGCCAGAGGGAGAGGGAAAGAGAAAGAAAGGGGGTAGGGGAAGGAGGAGGAGGGAGACTGAGTGTACAAAGTAGATGGTGCTTTGTGTGACCCAAGTCAAACAAAACACAAACAATGGCTGGATCACTATGACAACAGAGTCCATGCCTCGGTTTCAGGGAAGTTTTGGCAGCTGACTGTAATCTAAAGTGTTTGCTTTGCTACCGTATGTCACGTGAACAGCACTGAGGGCCTCGAAATGTGTGCCTTGGCCATTTAAGTGTCCACTCATCCTGTGTTCCCACACACACACACACACACACACACACACACGAACATCAGGCCACAGAGCATTAGGGATACTCAGAGCTGAGCCTCTCACAAATGTTGTCAGGAGGAATCTTGAGGCTCTTCTCCCTCCTGTGAGCCACAGAAAGCTTGTGTGGTCATCCTCTTTTCCTTCCTTGCTTTCCTTCCTCCCTTCCTCTCTTCCTCCCTCCCTCCTTCCCATTCTCTCATTTCCTTTATTACATTCTTCTTCTCTTGAGAGAAGGTTGCTCTGAGTAGCCCATGCTCAAATTCAGCATTCTATTTCAGCCTTCTGAAAGCCTCTGTAAGTACAACCATGCACCAGCACCTTACCTAGCTACAGAGAGGCCAGCTTTTCTAAGCAAGGTACTAGCTAGAGTTACTTAAGCGTCCAGTTAGTCCTATGATATGTATGTAATTAGCTTCACAGTAGAGATGACAAAAGTCAGATTCAGAGAGGTTAAGCAATTTATATCAAAGTCACAGGAGAGCTTGAAGCATGGATGTTCTGAAATCCAATTATATTCTTTCCAGTTTAGTCCTTTCTATGACTTTCATTTTTGCATTCAAGAGCAGAGTTTAGAAAAATGATAGTAAGGAAACATCATTGTCTAAGAAATATTTTATGAAGGCAAATAATAACATTAAGGATAGTACTATTGTTGGTAATCTCCACCTGTATGTACAGTATTTGAATATAAATTAATTCTCTGAATACTTCTGAAAGCTGATAGTTGTATTTGAAAAGCAAATAATGTCTCGCATAGATAGCTCCAAGGAATTTTAATGGAAAGTGGGAAGTAAATTGATACGCTATCAGGTCACATTGAAGAAACTCCTAACGCCATTGGAAAAAAAAATAATAACTTGATGAGTTACTTAATCTTTAATATGTATTGGCTTTCCCTCCAGTAAAAACAAAACAAAATTGTAAAGCTTAAAGGTGAGTTGTAAAAGAATGAGTATGTCAGTAGTGCTCATTACAATATGGTTATCCGAAGTAAGTTTAGTGTGAATATGTAATCAAGTAACAGTCTTCAGTTGCTTAGATCAGTTCTTATGGGTGGAGGTAAAAACAAACCAGACTGCTGGAGAGTTGTTGAGACACAATTTATAGACAAAAAGAAATTACATTAAAATGTAGAATTGATTCTGGGAAACACCTTTCCCCTACTTAACAACTAGTGTGAGTTGTTTCCTCCCACAAGTCCTGTTCGTCCTGTGAGGCCTTCTCTATACTTTCTAGCACATACCTCCCTCCCTTGGCTGCTTTCTGAGCTACATCTTTCTGAATTAGCATTACGTGTCCGAATTTTTAAAACACAATCTACTTTCTCAACTAGATGGTAAGCCTCTTGACCAGGAGCCATGTATTATTCCTTCCTACATTGTCAAGGTCAGATGCTTTGTTTTGCACAGTGGAAGTCCTACTGACCCCTGCATTCCAGTTGCTACACACATTCTGATAACAGTGATCAAAGTGTGGACTCAGGTTGGAGCGGAGCACTGTCCTGAGGCTGTTATGTTGCAGGTTGAGTTCACTTGACTGTGAATTCTTGAAGCACAAGAATCAGCTCTTCTTTACGTTTTTTTTTTCTCTTATTGTTATTGTTCTAGAACAACGCAGGACACCTACAGGGCTCTGGGGTGGGAGGAAAGGAAAGAAGAAATGGAGGGAAAGAAGGGAGAAAGGGGGAAATGGGAGAGAGGAAGAGAGACTAGAAAAGAGGAAGAATGGGCCTGGGGTAGTGAAGAATGGATTATACATGAGTAAGAAGTGAGAATTCTGGGCGAGAGGACATTATCAGCAAGGCCCTGAGCCATTCTCCTGGAACAAGAAACTGACTTAGGGTGCCCTTGGCCATTATGTTGAATGATTAAAATATGTGTCATGCTCTGGAATCCAAGCTGTAACTATCACAGTGTTGGGGGTAGGAGTAATTTTGGATTAAGGTTAGAGGCAATGGAGCCACTTACATCTTTTGAAAACCATAAAAAAAAATTTTTTTAAATAAAGTGCTCAGAGAAGTCAGGCAGTTGTGGCGAACACCTTAATCCCAGCACTTGGAAGGCAGAGGCAGGTGAGTCTCTATGAGTTCAAGGCCAGCCTGGTCTACAGAGTGAGTTCTAGGACAGCCAGGGCTATATAGAGAGACCCTGTCTCTAAAACCAAACAACAACAAAAAACGTACTTAGAGACAGTATCTTGTAAGTTAGATGAGAAGAACATTTCACATTTCTCAAGGAAAAAGCAGTTAGTATCCAGATGTAATCATAGGCTGATGAGCCTAAGCTACAGTAGCCCCTCCAGAATAGAAAGCATCAGTACAGTCGAGTAACTCCTAAATACAGTGAAAATAGGGAGAAAGTGAGCTCGCAGATCGCAGGGCCAGCAATTAAAATAGGAATTACAGGATACAGGCTGAGAAAAGTGAGAAACTCAGTTTCGCACAAGATGATTTTATGAAGTGATAGATAGTGCAGATGATGCTGTGGATTTCAGAGACAGAGACAAAGAAAAGAACCAAAGCCAGGTGCCTGGGAGCAACATGGAGACGAGTTCCTAATGGGGACAAATGAGGAGAAGACAATGATGCTGAATTATCACTTTCATTAAATTGCTTACAACACTGGGTGGTTTGTTTCCTAAAATATTAATGAGACACATTAATTTCTGTTATGATTATCATGATATAAGAATGAAACAAAATGATGATTATTACAATTTGGGGATATTGTCAAACCTTATGCAAGTGGAATTCAGAAATCACAGAAATGCTGTGTGTATTTGCCTAACCCAGGTAGAGATGGTATATGTCTTTTAGGAGATCTTACAAAGAATAATACTTGCTCATATCTACTTTCCAAGCAGGCTGGAGGTACAGCTTGGTGTCAGAGTGTGGACACTGAGTAGGACTCCTAACGCAGCATAAAAATGATCAGGAAAGGAGTAGAACAAAGCTACACACAACACAGGACTTTTTCTCTGAAAAAAAAGATACAGAGACAAAACAAATTCTAGGATTAGTTGAGCTTGTTTCTATCAACTAAGTACTTCTCTCTGTTTTTAAAATTTTATTTTATTTACTGTATATCTATGTGAGTCCCTATCTCATATATGTACAGGCACCCACTGAGGCCAGAGAGGGTACGAGATCCCCTAGAGTTGGAGTGACAGGCAGTTGTGAGCTACCTGACATGGATGCTGGAACAAAAACTCAGGTCTTCTTCCAGAGTAGCAAGCACTCTCAGTCACTCAGTCATCCAGCTCTCTAGCCCAAAGTTCAATGATTCTTTGTCTAGTTTGTTTTATTTGAGGTGTGGCACTGGGGTGTGTGTGTGGTGGTGGGTGGTGTGTCACGCAACTCTAGATGACCTGGAATTTGTTAGGTAGACTAGGTAAGCCTAGAATTCACAGAGCTTCTGCCTGCCTGCCTCTGTCTCCTGAGTTCCCGGCCCTCATATTCATTACTATAAAATCGTAAGACATTCCCTCTACCCACTGAACAGATGTGTTCTACAAGGTTTTATAAATACAAGAACAGAGACTCCAAGTGGGTGAAGAAGGACGGAAAGGCTCTGGGTGCCCGAATTATGTGGTATTCTCAGTCACAGCACAACTGTAAAGAGTTGCATTCATGTGGAGGAAGGGCGCTGTTCCCTGGCAGTTTTGGCCAACAGAGGGAGAAAGCATTTCTTACCAATTAAGTATATAGTCTCTGGATTCAGAGTGGGGTGTTTACCTTCAGATAAAGCACCTCCTAATTCTGCAGCTGTGAGAACTTTGCTGAAGTCAACTGAGCACTGATTGTGTCTGTGACATGGTAAGGGGAACGACTTTCTTCTTGGATTTTATTTACTATTCATTTTATGTGTACATTTGTTGTTTTTGTTCTTACTTTACCTGCATGCATGTCCATGCACCATGTGCATGTTGGTGGCCCTAAATGCCAGAAAAAAGCCTCGGATTCCCCTAGGACTGAAGTAATAGATGGTGTGAGTCACCATGTGGGTGCTGGGAAGTGAGCTCAGGTCCTCTGGAAGAGCAGCACGTGCTTTCAAATGCTGAGCCATCTCTCCAGCCCCTACTTAATTTATATTATTATTTTAGAGGATATCCTTTCCATGGTGGTTGTGAAGACACAACGAGATGCGGGATAATAAACACTAGTGAACTGTTAAATCTACTTTAGCCAGTATGAGGACACCCCACATTTCTAGTCAAAAACTCGAACTATAAGAACAGAAAGAGAGATAGAGACAGACCAAGAGACAGACAGAACACAGGAAACAAGGGGAAGGAAGGAAGGAAAAAAGAGAAAGAGAGAGAGAGAGAGAGAGAGAGAGAGAGAGAGAGAGAGAGAGAGAGAGAGAGAAAGAAAGAAAGAAAGAAAGAAAGAAAGAAAGAAAGAAAGAAAGAAAGAAAGAAAGAAAGAAAGAAAGAGAGAGAGTAAAAATAAGGGAGAGGGCTGAGGATGAAGTTTAGTTGTATGGCACCGGAATAGCATGCCTAAGACCCCGGGCTCAGTCCACAGCACTGAAGGGAGGAGAATGCCATGAGGGAAAACATCTCAAGAAACTTGAAGAGACTTGGGAGGAAAGAGCAGTGCACCGCTTATAGCTTGCAAGCTCTGCACCGTTGTTCATTCCTCCTCAGAGCAGCCGAAGAACACAGTGAATCATTACCATGATGGAAACAGAAAAGAATGTTTAAGGAAACACCCACTGAGAGCAAAAGGAAAAGGGCGAAAGGGCCTTGGTATTGACATAGACAAATGATTGACAGTGTGACATAGGACTTCAAAACTTCCTTTACTGTTTACTGAAGTTTTGTTGTTGTTGTTGTTGTTATTGTTGTTTCTATTTGCTTGTTTCTTGAGACAGGGTCTTACTCTGTAGCCTACAGTGGCCTCAAACTCTGCTATTCTCCTACCTCAGCCTCTGGGTGCTAACATTTATTACTTTCTCTTTTCTTTGTCTTTTCCTTATGTGCCTGTCACTGTATTGAAATGCTTGTTTAAATAATGTGAAATGCTGCTACCAAAAAAAAGGAAAGTAAATACCAACTTAGATGCAAACCCTTCTGTCTACAATGGCATCCTGTCTGCAAGTTGTGCTAAGACAATGGGAGCATAAAGCTTGTAGGAGTAACCAACCAAGATCAGATCTGACTTCAGGCCCACTCCACAAGATGAAACCATACCCAAGACTGCTTGAGTGACTAAGAGCCTGAGACTAGATAGTCCAAGGACCTAGGGGAAAATGAAATACTACTCTTCTACTAAAGGAACAGAGCAATAAAATGACTCCTAATTCTGAATACATTCTGCTATATTTATAGATCAATGACTTGCTCAGCCATCGCCAGAGAAGCTTCCTCCTGTAGCAGATGGGAACACACACAGAGGAGACCTACAACCAGACATTATGCAGAGAGTGAGAGACCTTGGAACACTCATCCCTAAACAGTATGTCTACACCAAATCCCTTCCCCTTGGGGCTGAGGAAACCCCGTGGAAGAGGAGGAAGAAAGACTGTAAAAGCCAGAGGGGATGGAGAACACCAAGGAAATAAGGCCTTCTACACCCAACCGAGACTGAGGCAGCATGCACAGAGTCTGCACAGGTCTGTACCAGATGGGGTCCTAGAGCTGAAAGAAGAAGCGGTAACCCCCATCGCTAACCCAGAATCTCTCTGCAATTGATAAACACTTGCAATTGAAAATCTAGTTTTCTCCCAGCGAGTCTCACTGAGGAAACAAACTATTCTTAAGGGTAAACTGTATGTCCAGCAACAGATGTCCAAGAGAAAAAGAAAGCAGTGGCATCTTTGGAGGTTCCTTGTCTCATAATGCAGTGTCAGAGTTTTTTCTTCTTTTTTTTAAAATTCTGTCTTTTTTATGTTTTATGTTTTTATTCTGTAGGTCTTTTGCATATGAAATATGACTTTCCAGTTTTGTGCTTTTGTGGGATTTCTGAGTGTGTAAAAGAGTACGTCTCTGTATCTAAGCTTCTTGTGCCTTTTTCTAGGACTCTTTTCCTTCTTTTAGTTTGTCCTATTCCAGTGTGTTAGCTTTTGTTTTATCTTTTCATTTTATCTTATTTTATTTTCTTTGTTTTATTATTATCCCTCAGATGCCTGTTTATTTCTAATAAGAAATAGAAAGGGGATGGATCTGGATGAGAGGGCAGGTGGGGAGGAACTCAGAGGAGTAGAGGGAAGGGAAACTGTAATCAGAATATATTGTATGAAAAAAATCTATTTTCAATAGAAGAAAAAAAAATACGTGAAATGCAAGCCTTCTCAGTCAGATATGGTTTGACCTTTACGTACTGTTTTAACTAAAGTGAACTTATGTAAGTGGAAAAGGAGATATAACACAAAGCAAAGGTTTCAGATCACACCAAGAAACCCAAGTTCTCTAAGACAGAGGCTACATTCCAGTAAGCTAGGAAATCCTTTTTTTTTTCTTTTTTCCTAATCCTTATTCACACTCAATTCGGAGTGATGTAATGTCAGGTTATATGTCAACTAAACCATTCCTGCAATGGTCTATGACCCAAATACTTACGGAATCTGTCTGGAGTTGATCACAGGCAAAAGAAATGAATAATTCTATGCTATATCTGCGTTAGTTAACCAGAGGTCTCACAGAAGAATGCAGTCATTCCATTTAAGATGCTCACATACGTCCCCTGACCCCAATCCAGCTTTGAGATCAAATCTAGGTTGTGGCTTCACAGATATTTCTGATCATCTCCCCTCCATTGGCCCTTTAAGAGACAACACTGAGTCATCTTTGATTCAAATCAAAGATGAAATGCTTTCTGGTACTGCATGATGTAATTTAAACAGAATTTGGCATGCTTTTAAAATAAACTTTGGCCGGGCGGTGGTGGCGCACACCTTTAATCCCAGCACTCGGGAGGCAGAGGCAGGCGGATCTCCGTGAGTTCGAGGCCAGCCTGGGCTACAGAGTGAGCTCCAGGAAAGGCGCAAAGCTTACACAGAGAAACCTTGTCTCGAAAAACCAAAAAAAAAAAAATAAATAAAAAAAATAAACTTTGAAGAGTTTGAGCTATCACAGACAAAGGTTATTATGGAATTAAGGGTCAGCCACCACAAAGTCAGCTGCCATAGGGTGGCCTGGATATAGGAAGATCACAGGAACGAAGGAGTTGAGCAACCACCTTGAAGTTGCCTTTCCTCTTTCTGGAATGTCAGGACACCTTGACTTTTTTCCTTGAGAACTGTCATGCCCTTGGCATTTGCTTCATCAGACAGAGAGGAGGAGTCTCCCTGGCCAAAAGGTCACAATCCCACTACCCAGCATGGACTAAGGGCACAAATTTTCATGGTCACCTTATCACCAGCACTTTGTTTCACACCTCCACACTTCCCTTGGGGCCATCACTTGTGAGCCAAATCACTAATTTCCATATCTATCCAGACCTAAGTTCTCCCAAATGAAGATCTGGCCACAAGTATTGGCCTTATCCTTCCCAAGAGTGTGAGAGTTCATAAGAAATGGGAGGTGAGAATGGGAGCTGCCTTCCCACACCCCTTACCTTCCACTGCATATGACTGCAACAGCCTCAGCTAGTCTTCCCTTTTAATTTCTTCTTTCTGTCTCTTATAGTTTTGAGCTCTGCTTCAGTTGGTGTATGAACTCCCCTAATTCATCAGAAAAAAATAATTTAAGATGATTTTCTATTTTTATTTCTTAAAAGTGTATGTTTAACTGGACATGGTGGTACAATCCTTTAATCCCAGAAATTTGGAGATAGAGGGAGGTGGAACTCTTCTGAGTTCAAGGCCAACCTGGTCTACATAGAAAGGTCCAAGCCAGCCAAGGCTATATAGCAGCATAAAAATCTAGATGTTCAGGGTTGAAGATGTTATTCAGTGGTCAATTACTTACCTTGATTACTTGTCTGAGGCCCTGAGTTAAAGCCTCAGTATAATATATGTATAGGACAGAAGAGTAACCCCTTAATAATTCAGCTTTTGTTGTTGTTTGTTTCTGTTTTGTTTTGTTTTGTTGTTGTTGTTGAGACAGGCTCTGTCTATGTATCTCTAGCTGGTCTGAAACTCACCATATAGACCAGGCTGGCTTCACACTCATAGAAATCTGCCTGCTTCTGCCTGTCAATTGCGGGTATTAAAGGTGTGTGCCACTGTACCCAGCCTCCCTTAAGTGTTCTGAACAAGGACTAATATTCATTTGGAGGTGAAGAAAACTGTGTAGGGGACTGTAGAGATGGCTCAGTGGTTAAGAACAACACTGGTTGCTTTTCCAGAGGACCTGGATTCAATTCCCAGCATCCACATGGTGCCTCTCAACCATTTGTAACTCCAGTTCCAGGAGATCCAATGCCCCTTTCTGGCCTCTGAGGCCACAGGCACACAAGCAGTACCCAGATATACATGCAGGCAAAACACTCTTATGCATTAAAAAAGAAAACAAAACAGGAAACCCAGAATCAAAGAAACAAACAAAAACCGGAAAGAAAACAGCGTGAAGATGGTAGTAGAGCACAGTTTAGGAGTAGTCCCAGCCTCCTGACTTGCCATGAGCAGAACACTGAGTTTTTCATTTGTTGGAGTTTAAACTGTTTCTCCTCACAGAGTAAGGTTAGTGGTATTTGTTCTCTGGATTGTTTGGAGCATTGGGCAGTAAAAACCTACAAGGATTGGTCATCAGTCCTGTACTCAGTATGTCACAGCTTCCATCTGGTACTTTTCTACTTTCTCCCAAATTATCACAACAATTTGTGATTTTCTGAGTTAAAAAATTTTCCTGGTACAAAAGTTTCTTGATGATCCATCATAGAGATATCAGTATGATAGACATAATGTCCACTAGCCATTGCTTTATTTTTCTGAGAACTTAATCACAGTACTTATCTTTTATATATGATACAAATACTCTGCATGTCTCACTATGATCATAAAAATATTCTCACTGAATCACAAATTGCTTTTACAAATCACACACACACACACACACACACACACAGAAAGAGAGAGAGACAGAGACAGAGAGAGAGAGACAGAGAGAGAGAGAGAGAGAGAGAGAGAGACAGAGAGAGAGAGAGAGAGAGAAGGCTTGCCAGTAGCTTATGGAAGCGAATTTTCAGTTGCAGTGTTCAGAGTGTGAGATTCCTGGGGAATAAGATCAGTTCAGTAATAATTCGCTACGAAAGATACGCTGGGTTATGGTGGATGGGCCTGTGATCCAATAACATGTCCTTCAAAGAAACAATTTAACATACAGACACAGAGTAAAGAACCAGCAAATGTGAAAACAGGGGGTGGAGCTATTTTTACCAGGGGACACGTTGACCACTCGGCCATGGCTTGAGACATTCAGCCTGTAAAACTGAAAATATTAAATTGTTATTGTGTTAAGCTACCCACTCTGGGAAACTTTGTTATGGCAATCCAAGGAAACAAACACAAGCGATTTCATGAGCTTTCTGAGCAGTCTGGTGTCTGTCCTAGGCACTCACTTCCCCTGTCACAGTATTGGAAACTCCGAAACAGAGGAGTCCAGGAGCCAACCCATTCCACTTTGCAAGAGATTATTGTTAAATTCTCAGGAATTTTTGCACACCTGCTGCTAACCATACATATTATTTAAAAATTATATTGTATAAACTTTTGGTTAGGTAAAACGAAAACAAATACAATGCAACCTCTAATTTTATTATCACTTCCTGATATTTTTGACATCTGATTGTTCTATGTTCTTGAATATATTTATTTCCATGAGTAATTTACCATTATTTATTTACATAAACAGTGCAGTCATGTACATCTATCTGATCTGGACAATGGAAACACTATACTGAGGTGTATTACTGTACATCTTTCCCCAACTCATGTTGAGTACTCTGTATCAGATATTAATATGATGAAGGTATTTATTTATTTATTTATTTATTTATTTATTTATTTATTTATTTATTTTGGTTTTTTCGAGACAGGGTTTCTCTGTGTAGCTTTGCGCCTTTCCTGGAACTCGCTTTGGAGACCAGGCTGGCCTCGAACTCACAGAGATCTGCCTGCCTCTGCCTCCCAAGTGCTGGGATTAGAGGCGTGCGCCACCACCGCCCGGCTTGATGAAGGTATTTAAATCACCATAGAAAGCAGCACATCAGTTCTTTCCATATTTGCATGGAGCTTGTTGTAAACATTTATCAACACAGAATCAAAATTGTCATCCTGTAAATCACACTGGGATGGCTACAGAGGAAAGTACCAAGATTTCTCTGTCTGTCCAGTGTGACAAAGCTGAGCAAAGCGTGAAAGAGAAAATTATGCACTACTACAAGCAAGGAAGGCCAAGTGAGATTTGACGAGGATTGTAAAGAGGGGATAAGGGAGACTTAGATGCTAGTGACCTACTTTTTGTATTGTGTACTAAATCTCTTCAGGAAGTGGTTAGCTCTGATTATAAATATTAATTAGATTTCAAAGAGTACTATTTAAAGGCACTGCGCTCTTTAGACGGTAAACATTTCAGATACACAAAAGGCAAAACCTAGATAGGTAGGTAGGTAGACAGATAGACAGATGGATTTTTAGATAGATGACAATAGCTATGGCATTCAAATGCACAACTTGCTCAAACTGACAGTGAACTAAATGATGTTACTCGGTAAACAGCTCCAAGCCTTCAACAAAATCATAGGCAAATTAAATGATGTTATAAATGGTCCAGATAAAACTTTAGTGGCTTTAGCAGACATGTAATTCTTCTATGTATGGGTAAGGTCAACATTCTTTAGCTTTGCTATGACATCTTCCTTGTTCCACCTAGAAGCTGAACAAAAATATTTACAGGCACAGCAGTTCTATGCATTTAAATCAAAGATCCAGAGAACATGATACCTATTACATAGCTACTTCCTAAAACTCTTAAGGGTAATCTGACCCTGCTGGAAGCTTAATTTTCTTTTGCACGGTGGGGAGTGGAGTCTCAGGAAGAGACTGCCCAAGTCCTTGAACTCTGTGCCAGCAGGAGCTGGGCGGACTTTCTGTCAGTGCCAGAGCAAAGGTGGTAGGCTGTTCTTGTTTAACCCGCAATGGTAGCAGCAGACTAAGGAGTGGTACTAGCCACAAAGTCAAGTCCTGCTGAGTTGGCTTGTGCTCTAAGTCCCAGGCTCTGACCAGGAAGTGTTCTTAGTGAGGAATGTGTGAAGCATGCCTCACCTCAGTCCGTTGTGACCAGGGCATTCTTTGAGAACGTGTCATCTGAGTCCAAAAATACTCCTATTTAATTAACCAACAGGGATTTTCTATAATAAATAAAAGGTCTCTGTTCTTCTCTGTGAACACAGTCCAACAGGTGAGGAAGTTCAGTCTCTCTGTTTTCTATGGTTTAACGTCCATTCTTAGTTTGCTGATGCATTTTAATAAAGTAGAAAGGCTAATATAGCTCAGACCCAAAGCTGTTCCCAGACCTATCACCTACGAAAGCAGAAAAACTGTCCAAACTCATTGTTTGTGCAGTTCTGCTTTTCAGTACTTTAGGCTTCGGTAAACAGCCTGACTTTTGGATAGCATTGAGGTGGCTAAGTAGAAAGAAGCAGGGAGCTGTTAAAAGAGTGGGGGTCAGAGTGCTTCTGTCCTTGTGTTTCTTCTCCTTGACTTCCTCTTGCACTGTTACTAATGCCACTCCCAGCCCACAGCCCGTCTAGAGCCACTACTACTGCTTATGACTAATTTCCCACATCATGACAAGAGCTACTGGCCAGATCTCTCACACATTTTCTCATAGATACATCTTTAAAATGAACAGAAAATGTGCTCAAGACCAAAAGTTAAAAAAGAATCCAATTTTCAGAAATTTAGAGTGAGAAATATCGTCATATCAGACCCTAGGGAAGATAAACCTACCATATTCTATTATAGGCCTAGGAAGGGTTTTTAGTTCTCAGTTGTTCACCAAATTAGGAAACTGGGCCTTCAGAACATTTCTATTTTAACAAAAATATCATAAGACATCACACAGAACCTTTCGAAGTTTAACATAACTAGGCTTTTCTTTGAAAGCTTAAATTTGCTTTATATTACACTGGAACAAAATGTTAACTATACACAACACACTTTGTATTAGAAGGTTCTCCTTTAGACTTACTTAAAAAGCAAGAATAGAACATCTTTTTTTTTTTAAAGTTATTGTTAACGTCAACTACTGTCTGAGGTATGAAAGGTACTCCACTGATAATTTTACGACTTTTCGAACCAAGTTCAAGCTGGATATGGAACACATGAGGCTTGCTTTGCACTCAGCTCTGAGTTGGACTTTGAGTTTATAATGAAAAGCTGTCCATGACTCAAATGAGAGGCGTCCATAATTACATGCCACGGTGCAATCCTCATGCAATGAGCTTGTGGTTTGCCAGTTTTAAGACAATGCATGCAGTTTTATGGGAGAGTTGAGGCTTAATTTGGTTCTCCTTTGATTCCATAAATGGTGGTTTTGACTTTGAAACGAGCCACCTAACTTACCACTTTTTTTTTTTTTTTTCATTTCTGGAAGAAGAGTTAACACGTGAAGTTCTGGCTTATTGACAAAACAATTTCAACAACATTGTCCATGACATGCGATATTTCATTCAGAAGGCTACGTTTTCTCTCCTTTTAAGGTTTCTTAGATGAGAGAATGATATAAACAAACTCCAAACTCATTAATCTATGTTATTTTGAATGCAGAAGCTGAATGGGAAGCGGGGCCAGAAGAACCAAGGACACAAATATCTAGTTGTCCCAGAAAAAACAAAACAAAACAAAAAACCTCAACTTTGAAATACTTCAACAGAAACCAAAAATTATAGTTTAGTGGGTAGAAAATAGTATTTTCAGCCCTCATTGACACAAATACAATGTTCAAGCTATCTTGTAACCTATGTACTTTGTACTAATTTACTTGGCAGAAGTATTGCGGATTAATAGTTTACAAAGTTGTGGGTCTTCCTAAATAGCTGAAAAATATAGGGAAATTGTCAAAGAAGACAAGTGTGATTTCACTAGTTATTCTCAGTGTTTTTCTTCCACAATTAAAGAGAAAGGATCCAGCAACTTCTCTGTTTGAAATTCAATTTGCTGCCACCTCTGTGTTTGCATATATATATATATATATATATATATATATATATATATATATATATAATAAAATCTGGCTAGTCTATTTTTCATTTTGGCTTGTGGTAGTATACTGGAATATTGCTTGAGTAATTATTATTTCACTGTACATTTTCATTAAATTTATTATTATTATTTTATTTTTCGGGACAGGGTTTCTCTGTGTAGCCTTGGCTGTCCTGGAACTCACTCTGTAGATCAGGCTGGCCTCACAGAGATCCTCCTGCCTCTGCCTCCCCAGTGCTGGGATTAAAGGCATGGGCCACCACCATCCTGCTTCATTGAATTATTGATTGATTAAACCTTTTCGGTCTTCTTTGGGGAATTATTGGGCCAGTTTTCTAATGCTAAGCGTATTGGCTTTTAGGAAGCTTGGGGGGAAAAATGACATAAAATATAGCCATCCTTCTGCCCCTAATTTTAAAAATGTGTTTGACAGGTTGTAGTTGTAGTGGGACAACTTTTAACTTAGTAACCTAATATGGGGGTACTCAGTTGAAGTAGGACTTGCAAGTCAGTTCCATAGCTTCAAGATTGAGATTTTTTTTTGCTGCTCTTCTTGTCTGTGACATACGGTACAAGGGTTGGCCCTGGTTTGGTCCACCTGCCAGCCGAGTTTAAAGTTTCCGAGGCTCAGAGGAACACAATGACTTGGATGAGACAGCCTAAATGGGGAGGACCCTGCTGCCGCAACCAGGGAGCCCTTAAACCCCAGCTAAGCTAACCATCTCTTCCTTTCTTAAATTCGTCCATACGGCATATAAACACGACGAACCCACTTCTTCCATTGACCAGAGATTTTTTTTTTCTCCCGACGATCCACGATAGTCTGATCCTTGGAGACATATGGCTGGAAAATGAAACGACCCGGGAGTGTGGCCACATCGTTTTTCTGTGTGGTGTAATACCAGATGGGCACTGTGAACGGCGCAGAGATGTGAATGGACAGTTTGAAATGGTAATTTTCCCCCATCGAGCAGGTTCCGTTGCCCTCTCCTGTCTCTTGGTATAACGTACTAGCTTTTGCCCTTCTCTGCAGTATCAATTAACTCAACTTGGAGGTGGAGTGGCCAGAGAGGAAAGAATGAAGCGATCTGGCTAATCTTGCTAGCTGCGGCGCGGCAGAACCTGGAACTGCGGCCGGGTGCAGATCTGCCGACTGCGCCCGAGGCATGGAGCGCACCGGCGCCCGCGGGGACCCAGGCCCGGCCCGGGGAGCCGACTGCTGAGCTCCAGAGTCCGCCAGGCCTCCGCCTCCTTGCGCCCTCTGCCTTGATTGTCAGTGTCGCCCCTCTTAAAGAGTCATGGAAGACGGCCCGCTGCCAGACCTCAGAGACATCGAGCTGAAGCTGGGACGCAAAGTGCCCGAGAGCCTAGCGCGCTCGCTGCGCGGGGAGGAGCCGGCGCCCCGAGAAGGGGCTGCGGACCCCAGCGGGGTTGGCGGGAGCTGCAGTAGCAGCAGCAGCTGCAGCAGCTTCGCTCCCTCTGTGTCCTCCTCCTCTTCATCCTCCCCTGCCTCTGGCTCTCCACGACGTAGCCACCCTAGCGCCCTGGAGAGGCTGGAGACCAAACTGCACGTCCTCAGGCAGGAGATGGTGAGTGCGATGCGTCAGCGGCGACCTGGGGACCAGGGGGCCTGAGACCCGGGAGGGTGGCGCAGGAGCCGGGAGAAAGGCCGGGAGGAGAGCGGGAACTCGCCTCTGGACTAGACTACAGCTAAGCTTGAACCCTGAGGACTTTGCTCGGTCACCGGGTGCTCTTGACGCTCAGTCGGCTGTACTTTCTAATAGCGTCACTCACAGCGCACCACTCTGCAGCTGCTAGCCGCGGATTCTCCCGCACCAGCCTGCCGAAGGGCCGCAGTTGCTCCGCGGGTATGGGCCTGCTGTGAGCAGTTTATGCTTTGCGTCGGTTCAAAGGGTGGTTTAGTCCAATGCACTTAAGGCAGAAATGCCTCCCAGTTGTCCGGGAGGTGGCGCGGCGGGGTCCTTGCAGACTGCCTTGGTAGTTTGCTCTCCCCCGCCCTCCCCTTGATGCAGCTGCTGCAGCTGTCCCAAGGCCACTGTAGAGTAGATTCTCCACAGCTGGTTCTGAAAACAATGGCTACTCGCCCTTGATGTGCCTATGAATGGCTTGTTTCACTGTTTTGATCCTGGAGAGCAGGTGACCCGAGCCCAGGGATTTGTTAATGACTGCCTCCTACCCTTTCCTCTAGTCCTCAATCAGCACTTGTTTTCTCTGCCATTTCTGTTAACCTCGGATTAGGACAATGGGTCAAGTAGATCTAAGACTCGTTATTCCGGATGTACTTAGTTAGACTAAGGCATTCATTCATTTGTTGGCCTTGAGCTTCTGGGCGAGTCTTAGGCTCTGCAGATCTCACTTTATCTTTACAGTGATGAGCTGATTGGAGGAAATTATCTCTTTCTAAGCCTTCTGAAGAAAATGTCCACAACCAACAGCATTTTCTACCAACTTGCAGGGGAGGAAGGTTCCAACAGTGACCCTCAGTCCTGGGGGCGGAGGAGGGGGAGTGGTTTGAGAAAGGCTTCTTACAGAGGCAGCCTATCTGTCTAAGCTCACATCTCATCTTCCTTCCAGTCTCATTTTCTGTGTTTGGAAGACACTAGTTAAAAAAAAAAAAAAAAAAAAAAAAAAAAAACAAAAAAAAAAAAAAAACAAGCAAAAAGACAGTCTTCAGAGGTCATGACCTTTTAAAACACTACAGAACATCACTCCAAAGACCCTCACTAAATCTCTAAACATGGTCTGCTTAAGGACTTCATGTCTTAAAATACTCGCTTACCACTTGAGATGTTCCCAATATTGAAATATATGATACATTTCTGCTTGTAAGAATATATATCTTTGCATCACAAATTATTTTATTGCTATTCATATTACACTAAATATGTTTAAATACACATATACAAGTTATGCTTATTAATCTCTCCAAATATTTATTAAGTAGTTACCATATCTTACTAAGCAATGAGTTCTGAAATATAAAATACAGAAGTAAGGGTCACAGCATTCAGAAGGTTGGGAAACTCTGGACATTAGAGGGTGTAAAGATTCTTGCCCCTGAGCCTGATGACCTGATACCCAGGACTCACTGGGCGAATCAGCTCCTGCAAGCCGCACTCTGACCTCCACACTAGCACTATGGTGTCACATGCACACGTATGTACACTCTCACAAATTAATCATAGTTGTAAGAACAATTTTTTTCAATGAGTTTGTCTACCAAGGGCTTTCAAATTCCTTGTGCTTATTTGCCTTTTATTTGTAGTATCGAATTCTGTAGGATGAATAAAACTGATCATTTTCAACTAAGAATATCTGCCAGACATCTATTTTTTCTAATGGAAATTTCCAAGTTGATAAAAATCCTTTTCTTTCAGCTATATCTTGCTATTTCGGATGGCCATGGTGTATCAGTTTTTTAAAAAGGATTTATTTTTGTTATACGTATAGATGTTTAGCCTTCATGAATGTCTGCACTGCATTCATACATGGTGTTCTCAAAGGCCAGAAAAGGATGTTTGACACCCCGAAACTGGAATTACAGATGGTTGTAAGTCACCATCTGGGTACTGAGAACTGAACACTGGTTCTCTGAAAGGACAAGTGCTCTTAACTGCTGAGCCATCTCTCCAGCACTCTGGCATTAATTTTTGAAAAGGCGAGTGGACAGCAACAGCAGATTGATGAAACTTCTTTATATTTTCTCTATGATGTCTCAGTGTCTGGGGACTGAGAAAAATTCATGTCAGAAAGATGCTTTGTGATATACTTTGTGTTCTAATGAAGATCACCACTGAGTAAATCTTTCAGTGGGTTCAGAAATTTAGAAGGCAGTGGAGGTATATTTCTTTGTCAACAAGGCCATCATTTCCCTCTATTTCTATGCTGTTCTTGTGGGTATCCAAAATCCTTACTTAGGTATAATTGCAAAGTGACTAACTTGTCTTATGTAGAGCTGGTTAGTAGTTTTGCTGTGAAGATGGGATGGATACAGCTCTGCAGTCCGTTTTGTCTCCTCCTAGCATCCCAAAGTACAGGAGGTAGACAACTAGCCTGGGCTCAACCTTCCCATCCTATCACCTAGCACTGAGTCAACCTCCTTAGTAGTAGGCTCAACCCCACCTCTTATTTTGAGTTATTTATAGATTGGATGGTGTATAATTATCAGGTTTTTATTTTGCTTGTCCTCACCATTCCTTCCTCAAAACACACTAGCGATGCACAAGCCTTTCCAGGGATCTCCCAGAATTAGGCATTTCTTCTTTTCCTATTAGAATATGTGAGTGTACCCTCAAGGACACAGTGCAGCAGCAGACACTTGCAGTTAGTTTCAACACCTAAGGTTTTATATACATATGATCCCATCATTATCTCTGTTATTTTCTTTAAACCCCCATATATATATATATATATATATATATATATATATATATATATATATATATATATACATATATATATTTATATCTGAGCATGATTGCATGTGTCTGGGTATGTGTGTATGTATGCAAGTGCATGTGTAGGTTGACACCATACGTCTTCCTCCATAGGTCTTCACCTTTGATATGGAGGCAGTGCTAGCCCATTTGGCTAGTCTAGCTAGCCAGCTTGTTCACTCGATTACATGAATGCATCTGGCGTTTGTGTGGATGTTAAGGATCCAGATGCTGGTCCTTACACTTGTGCAGCAAGCACATTTCCCATTGAACGCCTCTGAACTATCTCTTCATCTCTGTCACCTCTTTTTATTCCTCCATGGATAACATCTTTCATTCTGGTCTTTAAACATTGTAGCCACTGCTCTCAGAGATCAGGGAGGTAGTTTATGAAGCAGAAAATCGAGTGAAGAGACTGAAGAAGGGTAGGAAGCTGTTTCCGGCCAAACTCCTTGAAGTTGAAACCGTTCTTAGCAATACACATGTTGCCACATGTAAGGAAAATATTGGTGAAGACACTGGCAAGCATAATTGGATACAATAGACCAATTCTAAGTCATTTCAGGATTTCTTTTGCAGGGGAAGGAACCAAGATTTCAATGAGAATAGTTCTTATTTTGAATTTAGAGATTAAGGCATTGACAATATAAGAAAGGAATGTAAAATTACACATGAAATTTCTTATGAAACTAGAGGTAGGTGCTGGGCCTCTGATACATAATCTACTCAATAAGCCTGTGAATGCTGGCAGCATTTGGGAGGCAGAGGCATGAAACCGGCTTTCTCTTTTGGGCCACCCAGTTAAAATAATATTCTACCACAGAGGCAGGCAGATATCTGTGAGGTCCAGGCCAGCCATTGGGTAGCAGTGAGACCTTGTCATAAAAAACAAAAACAAAAACAAAAGTGAAACACCACAAAATAAATAGATGAATGAACAACATCTGCCCAATAGTATTTGTTCACTACTTTTCAGTTCATTTTAGTGTGTGTCATAGCATTTGTACCTCAGGTTAGACTATAACAAAGGAAATATTCTCATCCACAGTTTGAAAACAATTTTTTTTTCTTGGCATAGAGATGGGTTGAGGACACAGACTAAGGTCACACGGTTAACTAGTGACCAGTACCATCACTTGGACTCACGGTAGCTGATTCCATGTAGTCTTTTTCCCTACACTAGTCTGTATTCCAGAAATTTCTTTTAAAAAATGGTTTAGCTCTGTAAATCTGTGATATCTCAGTACCTCATGAAATGATAAAGCCACAAAACAAGCCCTGAGGATATATGGTAGGGTTGTTGGAAGGATGGATTCTTTTATCAATTAGCAATTACGTCTGTGTTACTCCTGCCTTTGGCCTTAGGGATCTAGAACAAAATGCCATCCTTAAACACTCAGTCTTGGGGCCCTTGAGACGGCTCAGTGTGTAAGGGCCCTTGGCTCTCAGTCTGACGACCTGAGCTCAAGCTTGGAACCTACATGGAGAAGGAGCTGACTATCTCTAATAGTTGTCTTCTGACCTGCACACACACACACACACACACACACACACACACACACACACACCACACACACACACAACACACACCCACCCACCACACACACACACACACACACACACACACACACACACACACACCAGGGTACATGCCATGACCCTCATACACATCATGTACGTATACATATACAATAATATGTTTTATTTTTATCTGTCTGTTTGTTTTTAAAGTAAGTTTTGAGAGACTGTGGACTTTGTTTGGATTCTGTTTTGGAGCTTTCTTTCCACAGTATACAAAAAGACTCATTTTGAAGAGTTTAAAAATGAGGGCTTCACTGGTTATTAAATATGACTACACTTTATAATCTCATAATATCTGAAATCTTCTTCCAATAAATATAAATAATGTCTATCATTTTTCGAGCACTTAGTAATCTAGTGTATACCATACTCTTTCTTTACAAGTTATTCAAGAGATTGTTGTACTGTTTCAAAATGTCTGTGTCATACATCTAACTTGAGAACAAAAACCATTTCCATTGATGTACCCTGTAGTGAGTTTAAAACACAGAAGATAATGGTGGCAATCAGCAAAGGGTAGGAAATAGAAGTTACAAGGGGTCTAATGTATATTCCTAAGCTTGCCTATCTAGAGGAGCTGGAAAATCAAAGTGTTTCGTGGACTAGGACATGCACTGACTGTGGAAGTGACAATCTGGATCCCAGTCAGGGCCATCTCAAGTGGAGACACTTTGCAGTCTTTATGTAGGGTGGTGCCATTGTGAAAGCTGACTTGAAAACACTGTGTCCTGATTTCCATATCTGGGGCCATAGTTTGCAGATTTCAATATCTGTGAGCATAGAAATCTGAAGGTAGTTAACTTAGACTTTCTTACTATAACACAGTCAGATGCTGCAACTGATTGTCAACTTTTGTTTTAATAAAGTTTTCAGAGCAATACCTTGGACTCGACACAAATACACATATAAAGAAAAATGGGGCTCAAGAAGCACCCCAGCAGTTAAGAGCAATTGCTACTTCTGCAGAGAACTCAGTTTCGGGTTACTAGCACCCATGTACATATGTACATGCAGGCAAAACATTCAAACACATCAAATAAAATAAATAAAGCTAAAATTTTTTGAAAAACAAATTCATAAATGGTACTGGAACACAATTTAAAAGTGTTTGAAAAAAAATCTTGAAAACAGATTTGTATTTGACTTTTATGGAGACTTTTCTTACTGAGTTTTGCTATGTTCCTGCCATTTTAAATGGCTTCTTTGCTTTTGTAACTTAAAAAACAAAAAACAAAACAAAAACTTCAAAATTCCCTGAAAAGTAGACTTTAATTTCATTAAATTAACTTCGAATTTGCTTCGGGTACACTTCAGTGTGGGCAAGGAGACTTTTATCACTTAGATCCCTTCAGGTAGATGCTGGGAAGTGGAAGGTGTTTTCTTTAATGAGTTCTCAAGATGGTTGGAAAGATAAAGTGGGAAAATAATTTGGTCTGAAAAAGATCACAAACCAACATGTCAGCCGGTGCCAGATGCCACACTGGAGACCAGGGAGCCTGGCTGTGGAGGTGACTCATGAGGATGAGCCCCTCAGGTGGCAACCATGCAAATTAAGGGTGTAACCTAGGGATAAAGACCTGAAGGACAGCTAGTTCCCAGCAGTAGCTGTTGTTAGGTCTCAAACATGGGACAAAGAGTTGAGGTGCCAATTTAACATATCAAAGTGGACCTGGATGCCAGGTTCTCCCTGCATCCCCCAGGCCCTACCTGTCATAGGGTATGGCTGGAATACCCAGCACCTATCCTGAACTTCTCCAGTCCAGAGGCTGGAATGCCTTATTCCAGCTGCCCTTCCCTATATAATCCAACCATTTTGTTTACTTGGTCTTTTGTCTACCCTTTAACCTCCTGGGCTCTTGATCTGACTCTCCCCTTCCCACCTCTCCTCACATGGCTCAGGGTCAGGCTCACCCTGGACTCTCCCAGATGTCCCTGAATCTGGTTATACTCTCCCTTTAATCTACAATAAACTTTCTCCTCTACCATACCTAGAGGCAGTCATGTCCTTTTGTTTTTATTTCTTTATTGGAGTCAGCTGCTTCTGTCATTTTGCCACAGAATGTTAGCATTCTTAATGTAATAAGTAAATCTTCTGAGATATGCTTCCTTAAGGAGTGGCACTAAGGTTGACGTTAGCCCAAATGCCATTTTGCTATAAGTTCATAGAAGGTAAATATATAACTTGAAAACCATCACATTTCCACAAACTAATGTCCTACCCAAAACTGAAGAATGTGCTTTGGAATTATTGACACAGATAAAGAACATTTTCTTAAATTTTAAAAAAATTACGTGTAGTGTGTGTGTGTGTGTGTGTGTGTGTGTGTGTGTGTGTGTGTGTGTGTGTGTGTGATAGAGGACAACTTGTAGGAATCAATTTTCTACCAAGTAGGTCCTGGAGATTTAACTCAGGTTATCAAAGCTGCTGCTGGGCTATCTTGCTCATCCAAAATGCACCTTTCTTTCTTTCTTTCTTTCTTTCTTTCTTTCTTTCTTTCTTTCTTTCTTTCTTTCTTTCTTTCTTTCTTTTTTCTTTTTTCTTTTTTCTTTCCTTCTTCTTCTTCTTCTTCTTCTTCTTCTTCTTCTTCTTCTTCTTCTTCTTCTTCTTCTTCTTCTTCTTCTTCTTCTCTCTCTCTCTCCCTCCCTTTTTTTGAGACAGAGTCTCACTGTGTAACCCTGGCTAGCCTCAAACTCACGGAGTCACAACTACTTGTGCCTCTCAAGTGCTCTAGTTAAAGGAATGTACTACCACACCTCTCCTAAGAACATTTTCTGGAAGAAAAGAACTTTCTTCCTTTCTGGTTGCATAACAGAAGCATGCTGCATTGTTTAAAAGATACTACAAATTGTGTGGGGATCTGAAACTCATAGTGCCTGCCCATCCTGTGCTGACATAAAAATAAACCTCCTGCTGGGCGGTGGTGGCGCACGCCTTTGATCCCAGCACTCGGGAGGCAGAGCCAGGCGGATCTCTGTGAGTTCGAGGCCAGCCTGGGCTGCCAAGTGAGTCCCAGGAAAGGCGCAAAGCTACACAGAGAAACCCTGTCTCGAAAAAACCAAAAAAAAAAATAAATAAATAAAAAAAAAATAAACCTCCTATCATCTTCCATTGAAGTGAGTCACCTTTAAAAGATGTTTTCCTGCATCAAGACTTGAGTTTTTAAAGACACAACTGTGGAACTGGGGTTCCTGGGGAAAGTCTTTGGAATTCCTTAACAATAGTTAGTGTCAGTCAGAGGCATTGGGTCTCCTGGACCCACTGGAACTGGAGGTACAGAGAGTTGTGAGCCATCATGTAGGTGATGGGAACCAAATCTCTGAAAGAGCAATAATTACTCATAACAGCAGAGCTGTCTCCCAGACCCTTGTTTTTTCTTTCAATTCCACACTTTTGCTATTGACTTTTGCCCTCTACTTTGGCAGAGCCTTGGTAGATTTCAGAAGGGGCTTTTAAACACAGGCAGGATCTGGGAAGGTGGCACAATCCATAAAGTGCTTTCTGAGCAAGCCTGAGGACCTGAGTTTAGAGCTTCCCCAGTAAAGCCCACCCTCGGGCGGGGTGGGGTGTAGGACAGAGAGAGGAGCATCCATGCAGTTTGCTGGCCCCATAGTCTAGTTAAGTTAGTGAATTCCAGGTTCTCTGCAGGACCCTGTTCCCCAAATATGGTGGAGAACAATAGAGAAAATCACTCAATATTGATCTCTGTTGGAGAGAGAGGAGAGAGAGAGAGAGAGAAATGGATGAATGAGTGAATGAATTGAACACAAACTGGAGCTCCAGACGAATCTAAAGCAAGTTTTGATACCAGGAGTACCAGCGTGAAGAGATTTTTAATACATCAGAGTCTTACTATACAGCCCTAGCTGGTGTGTAAATGTCTATGCAGACAAGACTGCCATTGAACTCACAGGGATCCACCTGACTCTGCATCCAGAGAACTGGGGTTAAAGGCATGTGCCATCATGCTCAGCTATATTCATGACTCTTAGCAGCTCATGATGCAGCTATTTTTCTAGGTTCAACCAATCAATAATCTATCAATCATCTGTTTGTCTGTCTGTCTCATCTATATCTGTTCATCTGTCTATCGTCTATCTACCTATCATCTATCATACATACATGTTGCTTTAAAGGATACTTAGGGTGTTGTGATTATGTTGTGCCATTAGAGACTAATAGCAACAAAATTTGATGCTTGTTTGGAAAGAGAAGAGAGTGCCAATGTGCTGCCTTGTACACTGGAAGAAATGGTCACTGATGCTTTGCTGTGGGTGGGGTGTAAAAGTACCTTGATGAGCTTGATATTATTATTTAAAAAAAAAAAAACAAAATGTACTCCCTTTATAACCTACTAATTCTGGCATCAGCAGTGCTGCAGAAATTTATCCAAAAGAAATCATCATAAATTTGTGTAAAAGTACCTAAATTGGTGTGTACATTTATCACTGTGTGTCATTACTAAAATCCCAACAAAACAGAGATAGTTCAATTTGTTTAGCATTTGCCTAATGAACCAGAGTTAAATCCCAAGAACGCACATAAAAATGCCTGGCATGATGGTGCATGATTGTAATCCCAGAGCTAGAAAGAAAGACCAAGGAGGATCCTGGCTAGCCAGTCTAACTTACTTCACCATTTCCTGGACACTGAGAAGCCCTGTGTTAAAGGAAGCATATGGCATTCTCGAGGATGACAGAGGTTGGTTTTCCTCCATATGTCTGCACAACACACATGCCCTTGCCTATGAAAACACGTGCAACATGTATACCCTCATACAAACGTGTACATTAAAAAAGAGAGCTGAATAATCTAAATCATCAATAGTGACAAGTAGGTTATATATGTACACAAGATAGAAATTTTGAGCTATTATTAATATAGTGAGTATTGTTGACATTTAATATTATTAATATGTTCTAAATTTATGGACTAGAGAAGTTGATTATATACACATATTATATTGGTTAGAGTTTTCTAGAGGAGCAGAACCAATAGAATGAATATATACTGTACTCGCTTGCTTTCTGTTGCTATGAAAAGACACATGACGGGCTGGAGAGATGGCTCAGAGGTTAAGAGCACCGACTGCTCGTTCAGAGGTCCTGAGTTCAATTCCCAGCACCCACATGGTGGCTCACAACCATCTGTAATGAGATCTGGCACCCTCTTCTGTATACATAATAAATAAAATCTTTAAAAAAAAAAAGAAAAGACACATGATCAAAAGCAACTTAGGGAGGGAAGGGGTTGTTTCTTCTCACAGCTTGTAGTCCATCATGAGAAGTCAGGGCAGGAACTCAAGGCAGGAACCTGAAGGCAGGAACTGAAGCAGAGGCCATGGAGAAGCATTCCTTCGTCTCCACAGCTTGCTCAGCTTTCTTTTTTATACAATCCAGGACCACCTACCCAGGGCTGGAATCACCCAGAGTGAGCTGGGCCCTCCCACATCAATCCTGAATCAAGAAAGTGCCCCCGGATTTATAGGCCAGTCTGATGGGGAGGCAACTCCTCAATTGAAATCCTTTCTTCCTAGCTTGTGTCAAATTGACAACAAACAAACATACGGCACAACTGAACCCTGTCAACCTGACACACAAACATATCTCTATTAAATCATAATCCTTGCCTGTTTATCCCCAAGATATGATGTTAACATCATACTATAAACCATCAAAAGTCCCACAATCTTTAAAATTCAAACACAAAAATTTAAAAGTGCAGTCTCTTTAAAATACCTAAAGTCTCTCAACTGTGGGCTCCTATAAAATTAAAACAACAACAACAAAGAAATTAAATAATTTCTTCCTTCAAGTGGGAAGAACCTAGTCAGGCGGTGGTGGCGCACACCCTTAATCCCAGTACTTGGGAGGCAGAGGCAGGCAGATCTCTGAGTTTGAGGCCAGCCTGGGCTACCGAATGAGTTCCAGGAAAGATGCAAAGTTACACAGAGAAACCCTGTCTCGAAAAAACCGAAAAAAAAAAAATAAGAGGGAAGAACCAGGGACAGTCATAAACAAATGCAAGCAAAGCAAAAGTCAAAAAGTGTAAATAAAACAACTCTGTGGCCAGCATCCGGGCCACTCTGAGTGAGTAATGATGGGATTAATAAGTACTCTGAGGTAGTAGCAAAACATTCCACCCAGTGCTCACGATAGCCTGAGTACTGCTGGCTTGAGTAGTTGAGGAAAAAGCATTAGTCCCACTGAAAACGATTGAATAAAGGCTTTTAGAGAGAAAAATAGTCCTTGTCAAGACTAGAGGATTAGAAATAATTAAGGGCACAGAAAAGCTTCTTTTTAGGCTGATACATGACTCATGGACGAGAATCAGAACCTGCACTTTGGTCCTCTGTCGCTACCATGTGACTCTAAAATCGAACTGCAGAGATAACACACTTAGATCCGTGATTTTAGTCACACTTAAAACTTAATGAGTTATAGGCAGATAAAGTCTGAACTGACGAAAATCTTTCTAGTGGGAAATAAAGTTATTGTTCAAAAGGTTCATGAACCTCTGGTAAAAAGGTTTCCATGGGGTGAAAGTCTGACAAAATTACACAGATGTGACTTCATGTGACACGCTCCTGGTGTGGCAGTGTCAGATCCTGTATCCTACAGTATAGTCAATTCTAGGTCACCGCTATGACCAATCAGTTTGATGCTTGTGTTTCCCAAAGGCCTAGCCATTTACTTAGGGCTAAATGTGAATTCAAGTCTACCTCAGTCGGTTTCCAGCTTTCATGTGTGGAGTGCACCAGCACTGCCTCCTTCGCCTACCTCCTTTGGCTGACACCAGCCAGACCCAGGCATTTGGAACGAGGCTTTCGATTAGAGAGCACAACATCTTTCTGCTGTCTGTGATTGTGGTAATAGGCATAAGACACTAAAATGACTATTTCCTACCTGCTTTGAAAGAGTGTTAGGGAATTTGTACTTGGTTGTAGGTCCCACGCTGTCCTCACCTGCAGCCAATCTCAGCAGCCATGTGCCTAAGAGTGTTCACAGAGCACAGCATGGAACGGAGTTGCTCTTCCTTGCCTGTGTACAGAGAGCACATGCATCCAGTTCTGCCGTCGTATCATGCTCTGTAATGATATTTTGAGGTTTCAGGGTAAAGAGACAATTTAACATACCACACACTATACACATTACCCCCCCCCAACACTCACACAAAGATTAGAATTCATATAATTTGGTACACATAGACAAATACAGATGTACTGTGCAAATTTTTGCACATTTTTAACTGAAAATGAGTAATCATTTAATTTGATAGCCTCACTTGAGAGCTAGGTAGCATTAGAGTATGAATTCTCTGACTGTCCTTGGCTTGGTGGTCAGTCTGGAACTAGGACATTACAAGGGCAGTGTGGCTGGGGCACATTGTATCTGAGGTGTTTAAAACAACAAACTGGTAGTGACCTTCACATAAGTAAGGTCCACATGGGAAAGATGAGTGAATAGAAAGAGGAACACTAGATTTCTTGAATGTTCTCTATAGGATCATAATATTGGTACAAGTTTCGATGAATCAATCTATTTGTGTATGTGTGTCTTCATTTAAAACTGTATTAATTAGAAAGATTTTAAATGGTCATCACATAATGTAGTGTTGTAACTAAAGCGGGAACTGTATATTCCCTTCTGGATATTTTTGTCTGCACACAGCTGTGTGAATACTGCCTTTCCCATCAGTCTCTGCCTTTTGAGAAGTACCACTGCCTGGAATTTTCCTGCCTATAATCAGTCTTTCTAATTCAAATCCTCTACAGGAAAAATTCTAAATATGCAGCATGCATTTAAAAATAATGTTTTTTTTTTAATATTTTAGTCTTCTCATAAGAGTTGTGAAAAACTGGGCCCAAACCAATGCATTGTACTTACCCTGTGTCCCTTAAACCTTCTCATTCTCTTCCTTCTCCCACTTTCTACACATACCACATGTGCGCGTGCACACGCACGTAAACATTTTTAAATCCCTAAAGACTGCAAGTATGATTGATATTGCTGTGCTGCTATGATTCTCAATAACTTAGTGAGTACTTCCCAAGGCAGACATTCATTTGCAAGGGGGTTGGGGTGGGTGTCTTTTTTTCTCTCCTGTGTCTGTTGCACAATAATGAAACAATTGCTGGCTTATTTAACTCTTTTCCACTGAATTCAAATTTGCCCTTAGAAGTTTTTGTGATGGAACACCTCTAGGACCTGCCTCACAGAAGGCTACCAGAGACCAGTGTTCAATCAATGGTTCTCAACCTGTAGGTTGCCACACCCAAATGGGTTGCATATCAGATATTTACATTATAATTTATAGCAGTAGTAAAATTACAGTTATGAAATAGCAAGGAAAATAATTTTATGGTTGGGGGCACCACAACGTAAAAAGACTGTATTAAAGGGTCACAGCATTAGGAAGGTTGAGCACTCCTGAGTTAGATGATACAAGTTGGTCTGCCTAAAGCATGAGAATGGCCTCAGAACAGCATGCCAGAAATTTCTCTTCCTGCTTGGTTTGTGCCAGTTCTGTCCCAGAAAGTCCAATCTTCACTAAAGCATTCAATCCATGTGAAATCTTGAAAGGCTAATGGGAAGATTTTGCTCTACAGAAGGTATTCAGTAATTATCATTTGAATGAAAGATAAAGGAACAACATCATCCCCTTGTGTTTAAACAGAATGAGTAGTCTGTGAGCTGTTTTGTTAGGCAAGTTACAGAGAGGGAGGTACTCAAACCAAAGAAGCAACTTGCTTGATTATAAGCCATCACCATATCAACCTATACATGTCGTAGTAATTCATACCAAGGGAAAATGAAATCTCTATTCTCCATTGCTGTGCTGGGACCTAGATGAAACTATTTGCTCAGATGTCTGCATTGATTTAGGTTCCTGTTACGAGTTCTGAGTATGGCTGTCAGAGCTTTCCATGTCTTCCTTGGCGCCAGTAATCAAGTGGGCCAAAGGGACTCTTGCCTGCTCTGCTCTGTGACTGTTACACATAGCCATTCACAGTTAGTCAACTCTCTTAGGAGCAATAGCAAAGGCTCAAGTTGCTGAGTTGGAAATGGAGATACAGAAATGGAGAGAGTTCACACTGATAAAGACAGGCCAGCTTTCCCACTTCCAGAACTGGTTGTTCCAGGTGTAAGGGCTTGGCCAATATAAATAGAGGAAATGCATTTCCATTTACACTCTGATTCCAAAAGTCCAGCATCACTACTGGGAATGCTCTGCAGTTTCACCACATGAAGTGTTGGGTCATGTTTGTTTGCATTCAGTCTCGAGACAAACGGATTCCATTTGGATTTCACCCAATTCTTACAGAGGAATGTACTGTTAGGACTTTTTTTTTTTTTTTATCACTGACTCGGTTTTGTTGCAGTAAAATGAAGCAACTTGTATTTCCAAATCCTCACTTCTTGTTGGATCAGACACAGATGAAAACTCACCAGCACACCATTTAACAGTGTAAATATGTTCCCTAGATGGGGCTTTGTATCTCCACCTCAGGAAATGTTTCAATAGAAGGCATGAAGTAAACACAGCACATATTTTTAGGTATTGGCAGTATCATTTCCTGTGATAAGCCCCATAAGCAATACAGGTAACACTGGAGACATAAGGTTCAAGTAATTTACAAGTGAATCAGGTAATAAGGCGTGGGGCTACTATTAAACAATTTAATTTCTATGGTATTGAAAATTTGTGTCAAAGCTCAAAGGTCTCATGATTTGTAATAAAGTGTATGTTTTTTATAAAGAAAATTATTTCATAGCTGTTTATCTGATGCTGGGCCCAGGAGCTATACATCTGTATCTTAATTTGCAACTGGAGCCCCATTTCTCTTCTTCAGCCCCTTCCAAGTGTTCTATCCTCTTGTCATCTGCAGGCTTAGCTCCCTTTGCCTGGCTGGCTCTTCACTCCCTTCCCATCTTAACTCCCACCTTACAGGTAGTTAATTCCAACTTATTATAATGACGGTCAGATGATTCAATACATTTTACTTAGTATTGCTTTTGATTTTTCTTCCTTTTTGGATCTCTCAATAGATGACACATTCTCTCACAGCTAGAACCACATTTAGTTTATTCACCTTTAGAATTTAACAGAGTACAAGAGTTCAGTATTAGAAACAGATTAATAATAAAATAGCTCATTTGCTAGATTACCCCTCTGAGGAGGAGCTTGGAAGGGTAACAGCTGATTCAGAGGTGTGATTGTTTAAATAGCTTGAGCAAATTGGAGGTAGGGGGAAGCATGAATTAACTGTGAAACCTTAATGACCGAGACAGATGTATGGCTGTGTTAAGAGTTAATGAAAATGAGATTAATAAAAAGGTGGGATAATCTTAAATGAGAGAGTGCCAGACTAAGAAGTTTTTGTATGGCTGAATAGATGACAATGACCAATTATAGTTGCTGTTTTAGAGAATTTATACAATTCAGATGGGGTGTTTTTGCATGCTTGCTCATTTTCTTTTATTTCTTTTCTTCAGAGAAAAACAGTTTCCATGTGTTTTGTATCTAGTATCTTGAAAAGACATACCTTTGAACTTTCCATAACAAGAAAACATTGTTGATTATTGAGGAATAAAATGTGCAGTAAAGTAAAACATGACAGCATATTTTTGGAACAAGAATAGAAGCAAAATAGGACTATTAAACTTTTATATGATACAAATATTTCAAAAATATTTGTTTTCTTCCTATTGACTATAATCCCACTATTATAATGATTTTGTAGTTTCATAATATGATGTCAATAAATTAAAGTTGCCCAGGTTACCTTATTAAAGTTTTCTAGAGAAAAATTAAATGTTTCAATCATCCTAATGATGTAGATTCATAATTCTCCACTAATAGCGGGAGCAAAAAGATGATTATGCTGCTCAGACTGCATCATTTTATTAGTGGCATTTTCATTTTATTTGGGTGTTTTTCCTCTGTAGTTGTTTTTATTGTAGAAGATATGTTTCGTCATGTCTATCTTTACCTTTTTGGGAGCCAAGTCCTTTGCTTGATTTTTTTTTTTTTTACAAGTTTTCCCCATGTAACTGTCCTTTAAAAAAAGATTTATTTTATGTGTACAAATGTTTTGCCTGCACATATGTCTATGCAGTACTGGCATGCCTGGTGGCTACAGAGGTCAAGAGTGGGTTTGGGTGATCTGGAGCCGTAGTTACAGATGGTTGTGAGCCATCCTATGGATACTAGGAATTGAACCTGGGTCCTCTGGAAGAGCAGCCAGTGCTCTTAAGCTCCAAGCCATCTCTCCGGCCTCTCTATGTGACTGTCTTAAACATTATCGTTTGTGTGACCTGAAAAATTGTCTCTTGTGTGTGCATTCCTATAATACTACATATTTAACTTGTTTCTTAGATTTTCATTTTGATGAATAGTTTTTAAATTTCATATGTTCAAATAATTCCTAGCTCAAGGAATCAATGTCACCGCTTCTACATGATTTTCAAATTCTTGGAGTTTTCTCTTGTCACATCGAATCTTTTCTATAAAAGAGTACATGCATGTACAGCATGTTTCCAGAGTTCTTTCATAGGGCAGAGTAGCAGGTTAAGCTTCAGAGCCACCGAGAATAAGACCTGAGTCTCATTCCCACTGATGCACAGGAGAATGACTTCTTCCAAGTTGTAATTTCTACCATTTAGTGATTTAAGATTAGGGGGAGGAAATGCATTGAGGTATTAGTTGTAGTTATGATCCTAAAGCTGGTTAAAGACAACTTGTTTTGTCTGTCCTGTTGTTTATTGTTGTTGGGATATATCCCAGTCAGCATGAAAGCCACCTTGAAAATTAAAGAAATTTCTCGGTGACATTATAAAACAAAACTACTAGGAAGACAGCCCAACCCTCCACTGTCTTTGCAGTGCATGGCTGGCATCAGCTGGAGCTGTACTGAAGGGAACTATGCCTCTGCAGAATTCAGTACATCGCTGCGGGTGCTCCTTTACCCTGCTTCCCTGGCAGTGGACTCCGATAATTGCAAATCAGCAAGGAAGCTGAGCCTGCTGTTACTGGAGAGAAAAAAAAAAGCAATGGGAATCATAGTCTGATTGCCGTATAGATGCAGCACAGCCAAAACCAAGACAAGTTCCACATTCAGTTTGTAATCATGCTCCTGAAGCAGAGGCGAAGACCCTGGCCACAGAACCAGGTTGTTTTACTGACATTAGAGGAGTCTAGATGCAATACAGATTAGATTTTTTTCCAAAACTGTGTCCTCCAAGATCTTAATTGGCATAAATGCAACTCCTATTCCTGTGAGCAGCTGTGTGAAAGATGAGCTTTTGTTGTTGGACTTTGTCTTTTCGTTCCTGTGTTCAAATGGAGGGGAAGTGTGGTGGTTTTGTTTTAAATTAGGAATTTGTGTAAGGACTTTTGTGTAAGAGTTTTTATTTGACTTAGCAGAGAGAAATCAAATCAACCTAACAAATTTTTTTTTTAATGTATACCCTAGAGAAAACATATAATTTTGTGATGAAGAACACTATGTGATGAAGAACGCTACATAACAAAATCCAGCCATTCAGTTTTCACTGTGTGGGCACCTGTTTTATCTATTGTGGAACCACCTCCATGTGATAGTGGAATTCCCATTACTCCAGAGCAGTAATTTAATGTTACTAATGCCCACAGAAATGAGCAGACTTGGATCTAAAGGTGTCTCTGCAGTCTCATAGTTGAGTCAGAGTTTTACACGTTAGTTATTTCCCCTATGTCTGCATTATAATAACAGGCATGTAAAAATATAAAATTGCAAATGAAAAATTTCAGGTCACATTAGACTAGGGAATCACAGGAGCAAGAATTGTATACTTGGAATTAGGAACTGAGGTCTGGACATGTCTTGATGAATACATTATGTGCCATCTGCTCTAATAATTCTTGCCACCAACTGACATATTCTGCAGTAGTGTAGCAGGTTCCTGTCTACAGTTCTCTGATGTTTGTTTATGAATTTTCTACCTGGAGAAGACCAACACTATGACATGAAACACCCTTGCCAACTGAGAGTCTCGTATTTTTGTAGGACACATAAAAGCTGTGGGTAAATTAGGAGCCTGCTCAGCCCGTCTTGCTTGGATTGCTTCTGCTCCATTCCATTCACCTTTTTTGATAGGAATTGAGAAAAGTGAATCACTCTGTTCCCAGCAGCTCTTTCAAATGTGTTGACCCATCTGTTGCCATATGTCAGACATCTGCTTTTATCATCCTCATCTGTGGTCCTTCAAAACTAGAGGCAATGAATTAACATTGAATATATGCTAATTTGTAGTGCTAGAACAGCTATTTGCAAGGCATTTAATCTGGCAGTAGCAATTTTCAGAAATTGCAATATTAGAGGCTAAGAATAGAAAGCAGAAGTATATTTGTATTCTCAGCCACCTTTTTTTTTTTTTGAGTCAGTAATTCTAAAGCCTTTGTCCTTACCCTTTTTATCATTAAAATGTGAGGAGTGAGTCCTTGTTATTTGCTTGTTATTTGTTGAGTTTCCTTTAAAGCCAGCACAGCATAATATGACAGGGTAGGATCGTACAAGAATGTTCTACGTTCAAGCTGTAGAGTTGTTTCTCTTTGAAGAATATATTGTCTTTATCCAATATTAAGGTATCATCAGAATATATTGGAGAAATTTAAGCTACCTTGCCAGTGTATAGTCAATCCTGAGTTCGTTCTTTCTTTCTTTTTTTTTTTGGATTTTCAAGGCAGGGTTTCTCCATGTAGTTTTGGTGCCTGTCCTGGATCTAGCTCTGTAGACCAGGCTGGCCTCGAACTCACAGAGATCCATCTGGCTCTGCCTCCCGAGTGCTGGGATTAATGGCGTGTGCCACCACTGCCCAGCCTGTGCTTTCTTTTAACATTAGTAATCTATAATTTTTATGCCTAGCTGTAGGCTATCTTTTCATTGTTTCATTGAAACACTCAGGAATTTATCAACCCAGTTCAAACATAAAAACCTTCAGAGTAATATAGTGTCACTGGTACCAGACATTTAGATTCAAATGTTATAAATGAAAATTATAGTCACTTAAGTATGTGGATTAGGCATTTTTTTCTCACCTCCTTCCTCTCTTCCTCCTTCTCTTTCTCCCCTCTTTCTTTTTTGTTTCTTCTCTCTCTCTCTCTCTGGAGATGGGGTCCCACAATGTAACCTGGTTGACCTGATCTTGATATGTAGACCAGGCTGGCCTCAAACTCGTAGAGATCCACTGGCCTCTGCCTGCCAAGTGCTGGGATTAAAGGTGTGGTGATGCACAGCTGATGGGATACATTTACTATTGCTAAAGTCAGTTTAAATAACACTTTTGATCAAATGAATAACCAAATTTTGGTCAGAAATAAAATTTAGCACATTTGTTTTCATGCCAGATGCGATGGTGTGGACCATTAATCACAGAAGGCTAGCTCGGTCTACCCAGAGCCAGTCTTTAAATAAATAAATGCATACTTTCTAACTTCCTTGAATATGGCGAGCATTTTAAAATTTTATGCCATAACAATTTTTTTTTTTTTTTTTTTTTTTTTTGGTTTTTCGAGACAGGGTTTCTCTGTGTAGCTTTGCGCCTTTTCCTGGAACTCACTTGGTAGCCCAGGCTGGCCTCGAACTCACAGAGATCCGCCTGGCTCTGCCTCCCAAGTGCTGGGATTAAAGGCATGCGCCACCACCGCCCGGCTGCCATAACAATTTTTATTGTTTACATTTAAGGTGAACAGGATGCTGTACCTATATAGTTAAGTAACTACATAGTTATGCAAGTTAACATATTTCATATGCTACCCTTTTTGATATTTTTGTGGCAAGATCATCTAAAACTACTCTTGGCAAATTTCTAGTAAGCCATCTTGCATTATTAACTGTAGTCTTTGTGTACATTAAATATGTGGGTTTATTGGTCCCACATAACTGCAACTCAGTACAGTTTGACCTATTTCAAAAGTAAAAGAGTTATCTAAATTCCATTGAGCACAGGCTGCATACAATATTTCATGCAGTTCCACCACCATGCCGTCATTTTGTGGGTTAGAGAGCTAATGTAGAGAAAGTATTAAGTAACCTGTTCAATGGACAGAAATGCAAAAACCACTTCATGGAAGAATGATATTTTAACCTGTCCTTTGAAGTCAAAACTAGGCATGTCCATTTGTTTTAATATGATGTAAAGCTGTCTGAGGTTATGTTTTAGCTCATCTACATTTGGAAACTCACAAGGATTTAGCAATAATAATAATAATAATAATAATAATAATAATAATAATAATAATAGCAAATCATGGAATCCAAAAGTAAAAAAATCATCTATTGCCCCTTACTGAGTTTAGATTTTGAGGATGTGTTTATGTATATTCCTAAAAAATGTGGAAACGATGCCTTAGTAAAATCATTGGAATATTTGATATGTTAGTAATTTCCACAGTTAAATAATGTCGGTAGCTGTCTCTCTTGTCAAGTTCAAAGAGAAATTAAAACCTCTTATTTTAGATAATTTCTAGGCATAAAGTTAATTGTGACTTCTAAGGCATAAAGCAACAGAAAAATTTTAAAGCTTTTTACATCTTGATAAAGATCATAATTCTTATCTTTAGCACTAAAATATTTTTCTAATGAGTTGCTTAAGTAGAAAATGTAGTCTCTTAATTACAATTATTGCATAGCCATCCCCGTTGGCCCATTCATCCAAAAACTTTGAACAACTCCACAAGCTGTAACAGCTGTGCTCCTGGAGGAAACCTCACATCAGGCTATGACTTCAAATGTGGTTGAGAATATTGAGAATCATGCCCATAGGCATTGGTGAATTAACCGTTCCTAAGCTTACAGAGCACTCCGCGCCCCCATGGCTTCTAGAGGAGTGCCAGCATAGGTACTTAACACCCCCCACCCCTCTCAAAAGAAAATGTGTTCCTAAATTCACCTCTGATGATTTAAAAACGTTTTTCTGTATCCATTTAATTAGACTGCCATAAGGATGCCACATTAAGAGCAAATCGCAAATCTTTTCTTTTAAAGATTTATTTATTCATGTATTTTATGTATATGAGTGCTCTGTTTTCATGCAGACCAGAGAGAGGAATCTGATCCCATTACAGATGGTTGTGAGCTACCATGTGGTTGCTAGGAATTGAACCCAGCACCATTGAACCACCTCTCCAGCCCCAAGGACATCTTACTTTTACCTTTTTGTTTGAAACTAGATCTTGCTGTAGTACCAAGACTGTCCTCAAATCAGCATCTTTTACCTCAACCGACTAAGTAACTGGGGTTATAGGCGTGCATAACCGTGCCCAACAAAGAAGAGCTTTCAAAAATTAAAGCACAAAATGTAATTGGAAATTAAAAGTGGGAACAACGCATTTGAAGTCTTGACAATTTCCTTTGTGTCTTTTTTTTTTTTTTAAGATGTAAGCTGGAGCAACTTAAGAACGGCCCCCCACTAAGGGAGGAAGACTCAAAACCCCAGAGGACAAACATTTTCCATGAGAATGTAGGAACAGCAAAACTGAGTTTATGGGGAGGAAACGGAGATCAGAAGAAGAATTTGGTGTCAGTGGTCTAGGCCTTTGGTGTCATCCTCCAAAAGCTCTTTGCCCTGGTTTTAAAACTCAGACTGAGAAAGGGGAAGCCGCCTGCTTGTGCTTCTCATGTGCAAATTAGCCCTCTTTTCATCCCCATCACAATTCCTCCAGAGTAGACCTGCCGCTTTGAACTCGGGAGACTGAGGTAATTACATGCAGTTTGGAAGACAACGCTTGAAGAGTCTGCACCCCCTCTATAGAGACATGACTAAATTAGGCCCGTGTCAATTTAAACAGAAGTCCTTAAATCGGCTTCTTACATGACCCAATCAGTTTACTCTAATATCCTCAGCTATTGTTACTGGTGCATATTTGCCCATAAGAAAGAATGGGCTTCGGATGCTCATAAAACCCTGCACAGTGAAACGCACTTGCTGAGGAAGTTCACTCAGCAGTTTGCAGCCCAGCGAAGTCAAATCTCTGCTCAAGAACTGTCTAAGAAAATGCACGGAGCTTCTCCATGTAAATGTGCGGTTAGGGGCCTTCCCCACCTCAGCCCCTCCATGACACACCTTCCCACACTCTGCAGCCTAGCCCTTCCAGGTGGATTGTCAGCTTTAAGCACAAAGGGATATTTTTATTTCTGGGCAAATGGTTCTTTTCCTTATTCTCAACTCAAATGATTTCACGGCTGCGTGAGTTCTTTGCCCAAGGACAGCGAGTCTACTACTCTCGGCACACGCCCGCATGCTGCCTTTCTGCTCTTTCTCACCCACGTCTTTAGCACGGGTTGCTGTCTGTGTCCTACCCTGGGATCAACCGACAGGGTGAACACATGCTGCAAGTTCACTTTTTCACTTCTCTGTGAATGACCGTCCTCGCTGTTTTTGCTTCTCCTATCTAGAGAATTCATACCTCCGAAAATCGTTATTCATGTATCAATTTTCTTCCAATGCAGTCTCTTCAAGAAGCAATGGCAGTTCATTCTGATGTCTTTAGCGACTGGAGTTTTCTTTGTAAACTCTACAGTGGGCATGTACTTCTAACAAGCTTTTTTTTTTTTTGAGAGCCAAGGCATTGCCGGGCTAGAGGGAATCTTAAGAATGATTTTCCATATTCTCATCTATCAAAGAAGACAACGAAAGCATGAGAAGACCAGCTGATTTAAGTCGAGAGTATGCCACTAGTGGCAACAAAGCTAAAACAAGGTTGTATTCTCACAGCAAATCCCTCAACTACACTATCAGTGGATGTTTGGGTTGCAAAGCATCATAGCAGTAAATAAATAGCAAAGCATCTATCACTTGCATTTTAAATCTATTTACATGTTATTTATACTGGAAATGCATCTGCCTAGATAGCCACATGCCACATTCTATCCAATTTAAAAATGAGCAATCTCTTACGTGTCCCAATAACCATGTTTTAATGAACAAATGTGAAATTCTTGAAGAAAACTAAATTAGAAAGAAAGAATGTATTTGGGGCACAACTAGTTCAGTGACTCCAAATTCATTTAGAATTAGCATAACTATCCAAAATGGAACCATGCAAAAGTATTGCTTAAATACATCTAAAAGATGAGGTGGGAGTATATGACTGGGGTCATTGATATTCTGTGCTTTAGGTGCCATTAAGCTATTTGTAGAAATATAATGTAAGCAGCTAAGGAAGATTATTGCAGAACCATCACAACACTTAATACGTGATAGATGTTGAGTCACAGTACATTGTTGTGAAATCTATGGTTGGTCTTCCTTTATGTATTCTGGCATTAAGCTCCCAAAATCCTTGCAACCTCCTCAGTAACAAATGTGTTTTGTACAGCACTGAGCTGACTGAAGACTATCAGTCCACTGGTGGTTTCCACATGGGGACTTGTCACCATGGCAAGACAATAAACAGCATGATTAGAAGATTGCTAACCTCAGCCCAAACCACCCAACTCTGGGACCAGTAAAGGGGATGAAGATTAGGTTGGTCAGTGATATAATTGATGAAGTCTATGTGTGTGGAAGCCTCCAGAAAACACAAAAGGACAGGGCTTGGAAAGCTTCAGTTAGCTGTGCCTGTGACACCTCCTGGACAGTGGAGTACTAGAAAGGGCATGGGAAGTTATGGACCTTCTTTCTTGCCTTGCATCCTTTGTGGTATCCTTTATAAAACACAGGTCAATCTAAGGAAGGTGGTACCCTGACTTCTGTGCGAGGCGCTAGCAAACTATGCACCCAAGGAGGGGAATCCCAGGAACCTGGTTTATATGGAGCTGGTTGGTAAGAAGCATGGGAAAACAGCCTGGAGCTCACATGAGAAGTGAGGCTAAACCCTTAACCTGGGGGATCTGGTGACATCTGCTCAGACACAGCACCTGAACTGAGCTAAACTGAGTATACGCAGCGGGATGTATTTCAGACTGCCCTGCTTGCTTGAACCTACGTGGAAAATCTTCCACTTCACACCTTTTTGTCCCCTGTGTTGGTTGTAAAGAAAGGCACTTTGTTCTGACATTTTCTCTGTATTCTTAGAGACAGTCAGACATAAATCCAAAAAAGGTAAAAGCAATCCACTTTTTCCACATGGAATTCATCTTGTTCTTACCTAAAAGATGTGTTTACTTAGTTACTCTTGAAATGTTAAATTCAGTGTATGCCTGTGCTGGGCAAATGAAATGTTTTTTTATGTGGAATAAAGGGTGAGGAATGAGTCAATTAATATTAACAATGAATTGAAGGCCTAGAGACACTAACTTAGTGGACACTTGCCACGCTGCTGCCACGATTCCTCGGTATCTGCTTCCGCTGCGTTATCTAGACGGTCCTGAAACCACCTGCGTTTGTGTCGGTTCTCAGAAGATTCCTCTCGGTGGTTATCAGCTGGTACCATGGAAGAACGTGTTTCTTCAAAAGAGGCAAAGGACAGGAAACACAGACATAAAACAAGCCTTTGCTGAGGACTTCTACAGTTCAGTTCGGGCAGCCATTGGGATGGAAAGGGTGCATGAAGAAAGGAGGCCAGACTTCCAATGATCCAGAAGAAAAGCTCGCAGCAAAATTCTCCAGGAAGTGTCTTGTCTTTAAATTTTTATTTTATTTATTTTTTTGCTTCTTCTTTTAATTCATGGAAGCTTTGGGCAACCCAGTACCTACATCTAGCTCTCTTGTTATTTGCAAATACTTTTGTTGGATCACAGCATGATTTTTCTATGGCTGCGGTCTAGCTGTCTTTATGGAGGGTCATTTACCCAGAGCCTTGTAGAGAACGCAAGAAGTATTTGGCTATGAAAGACATTTTTAATCTATCCCCCCCCCCAGTTTGGGCTTATATTTAGAAGGGAAAATTGGAAGGATTCTTGAAGTAGATTTAGTCATTTTATTAAAACACTGCCATGTGTACTTGAAAACAATAAATAGCTATAGTTTGAAGTTAGGACACTTAAAAAAAAAGTGTGCTTATTGTTTGATTTTATGTGCATGAGTGTTTTGCCAGTATGTGTGTAAATGCACCACATGTGTGCCTGGCGCTCTTGAAGGTCAGAAGAAGACAGTCTTGGATCCCCTGATTTTAGGGTAACAGATAGTTGTGAGCTGCCATGTGGGTGCTGGGAATAGAAGTCAGGAGCTCTGGAGAAGCAGCCAGTGTTCTTAACTACTGAGGCATCTCTCCAGCCCCCTCATATTTTTCCATAAACATTTATTGTGATCATTATCATCATCATCACCATCATCATCATTATTGTATGTGTGTGTACATGTATCCACGCTTTCATGTGGGTTTGGGGTCAGTTGTTATGTAACAAGGGACTTTACCAGCTAATCCATCTTGCTGCTCCTGCATGTGATAATTTTAGTTGTGAGTGGTAAAAGATATTTCATTTTAGTCCATAGCCACCTACAGGAATTGAAACCCCAGTTTCATGATCTTGAACATAGGACAATAGAAAACACAGGCTACCAATTTCAAAGGGTTATTTTCCACTTTAGTGGAAAAGGAATGTTTTCTTCACAGACCTTAGCAAGTTGACAAGCAGACAATAGAGAGCAGCTGGCTATATCCACTGTTGCCTCCCAGATTATACGGACAGATTTCCAACTTTTCACAGGGACCATGAAGTCATCCCATCATGAAACCAGATTGTCAGTTTTAGGCACCCCCAAAGATGTATAGAAGGTGAGACTCAATGTTCATTAGCTACTGGAGGTGGCTGTTTACACACGTTTTGTTTTTGAGGCATACTTGGCTGTGTAATTAAAACCTGCCATTATCTAGTTGTGAAATGGACATGATATGATCACAGAGTTAAATAAAACATGGAGCTACATAGTCAGGATTGGGAACAGCAAAGCAAACAAACCAGAAACAAAGAGAAGAAACCAAGTTCCTGGAAGGTGAAGTCCCCTTCCTATGCTTTCCTTGGCCCAGGAACAGCTTAAGCCATTGTGTATGAGCAGGTCTTGTGGTGAGTCCATGGTGCTTCCTCAGGGAGGGCTCTGACGGTGACACCAGCAAGCTGAAACCTCGACTTTCACAAGAAATTTAGAAGGAATATGTCGAAAATTGATGGAGCATTTAGTTAGAAAACCAATAGATAAATGTGCTGTGGCTATATATTTTCTCAGGAAAAATGTAAGATCAAACTCCTAATTTAGAGTTCAAACTGTTAAACAGCTGTTAGAACAATAAAACTTAAGTTTTTGAGATTATCATTTTTACCTCAACCTAACATAAGCCATTTGTTTGCACATCTTTGAGGCACAAATTTCCAAGTTCACTTATGACTTTGTAAGTCTGAGCCAAATTGGTAGTAAATAGCAGATTACCTGAAAAAAAAAAATCAGCCTAGGTCATCAGGTCATACCCTTAATCTCTTTTAGGGTATCATTGAGGATATATTGATTTTACAAATTTTTTTTTTTTTTTTTTGTTTTTTTGTTTTTCGAGACAGGGTTTCTCTGTGTAGCTTTGCGCCTTTCCTAGAACTCACCTGGTAGCCCAGGCTGGCCTCGAACTCACAGAGATCCGCCTGGCTCTGCCTCCCAAGTGCTGGGATTAAAGGCGTGCGCCACCACCGCCGGCTGATTTTACAAAATTTTATGTTTAGATTCAGAAGTCTATTTTCAACAAAAGTTAGATGTTTATGGTAAAAATTATCATATTAATTTGTTTTTAATCTTTTCTGATAGGCCCAGAGAACAAAAATTAAGGAAATGAAGTTTGTTTCTTGAGTGTGAAGTTATTCCGTTGGGGAGATAATTTCTACTCTCTCTATGGGTATTACCAGAGTGTCACACACCCACTCTCTCAGCAATACTGATGGAAAGCTTGTTAATAGCTCTTAAAAAAACAAAACAAAACTAAACTAAACAAAAAAGCTTGCTGTTTTGGCTACTATTCAACCACACTATGCCACTCCTATCAACAACCAAAGTCGGAGAGGTGGTCTACTACCAGAGGATTGTGGGAGGGGATCACTGTGTGGACCTGGACTGTGAAGGTCTTTCCATACAGCTTGAAGGGAAGGAAGAACAGGCCATACTTGACTAAACTTCAGCCTGATTCTCCTTCACTGTGATGCTGTGGATATGCAGTTCCTGTGATAGATTTGATTCCCCCTTTCCCTTCAGGACTTAAAAGTATTTATGTAGTTTAAATAGTGTGCAAAGAAGTAGTTTCTTATACTTGTTCTCTGTGGAGTTGGTTTTTTTGTTTTGTTTTGTTTTTGTTTGTCTGTTTGGTTAGTTTTTTGTTTGTCTGTCTCTGTTTTTATGCTATTCTAGGCAGTTTCTAGACTTTTCTCTGGTCTTCTGTGGCTGTTGGGTATGAAAAAGGAGCTGGGTTTCGAGGCCTTTAAGTGCGGCTCCCTGTTAGCATTAGTCAGCGGTGGGCTGTTTACTGTTTATCTAGCCATGGATTTCATCGACAGAAATTTCCTCCAGGACTCCTGTTTTGGCACTCGATGATCTCTCACTTTTCTCGGGCAATCTTCACTAGGATCAAAGGCCTGAAGCACTTTCCGTCTTAACTTTCCCCACGTCACACAGGAGTAGCTGGTTTGCTGGATGGCGGCCCAAGTTAGAGTGTTCTCTAGTGAGCCTGACTGAATGGTTTCCCTCTCTCAACTAGGATATGCTTTAGGGAAAACCTAACTTTACTAGTCTTTGTAAAACAACCTCCTGTAAGGAGAGTCCTGCATAAGAAGACCAGAAAGGTGTGCGAGTACATACTTCAGAGCATCCCTCTTCCTGCCAGAAACCCAGGAGATCAGAACACAGCAGCACTCCTGGAGGTGAAACTGAAAGTGGGGAGTGTTGAAGCCATTCCTAGCTCCCAGGCCGGTGCCACGCAACCTCCACCAACTCACAAATTGCCCTTTGAAACAGTTCTAACTGACATTGGGCCTAGCTCAGGGCTTTCTGCGTCTGGACTCCTGGCCGCATTGATTTTATTGACCTGTGTCCCAGGCTGCAGTTGGCCTTGTGACCTCAGTTCTCTAAGGATGTTGTTGACATGCAGTTTGTTCAGTTGTTTTCTTATTGTAAAGACCTTTGTTACTTGTCAGATTGGAACCACCATGAGAATAATCAGCTTCAGCAATTGGGGTGTGTGTGTGTGTGTGTGTGTGTGTGTGTGTGTGACGACATACTGACAAATTGATATTTACGGCAGCTACCTAAGTACAGGGCATAGGAAGCTTATGATAAATGAATGGCATACTTTTTTTTTTTTTTTTTTTTTTTAGTATTCCCAAAGCTGCTTTTAGAAGCTGAGACTGAATAAATCACGAGAGCAGAAAGCTGAGGTACTGCAGTGAGTGTTGGAATATTGCAGGTGTTGTTTATGGGCTGCTCTTCTCATCATTGCCTCCACCCAGTGGCTTACATCACTGCTCCTGTCTGGAGAGTCTTGCCTGAAATCTCAAGTGACAATACTTAGTCAGTGTTGGGCACTGTAGGGAAAATAGGACAAGGCTGAGACTCATGTTCCATAACGGATGGCAGATGTGGCCAAATCACTAACAGCAGTTGAAAATGAGTATCACAATAAGATGCCAGTGGCTCAGTTATGTTTCCTATCCAAAGGGATCATTTTACAGGGGACCCATTGTAAAGACAATGAATTAACATATAAATACATTCTGGTTTATAGTAAGCTTCTCAACAGAGAACTGTTATTCCCATCCTATGCTCCTTCCATTTTTCCTCTTTTGAGGACAACTCAAAGCATATTTTCAACTTAAATGCACAATTTTGAAAAGAAAAATTGCAATAGAAGAAAATTATAAATATCGAAACTTCAATAATGTCACTGTTAATCTTTCAGTTTGTTCCAAATTCTTCTTCACATTGTGTCTGAATGTTATGATGTTAAGTTTAGATCTGCTAATCAGTGTAATTATTTACATTTTATTTTCCCTCAAGAGTTATGTGAGTTATCTCCATTGAGTGTATCTACTCTGATACTACTTATCAAACATTTCTCCTACTATCATTCCTCAGTGTAAGAAACAGCATTCTCTGGTGAAGAAAGTATGCCTCATGGGAAATCAAGATAGCTATTTAAATATTGACTTTGTCTTACCTAGAATATTCTTTGTTCCCACCAATAAATACTTAACTACTTACTCGTTGTTAAACACCAACCTGTTAGATATTAGATGAGTAACATTCCATTGACACAGTGGTCTGCCATTCTCCCAAATTATCCAGAAGCTGAAAGACCTTCAGGCCCTTGCTGATCAAAGTGTGGCTGGGTTGTCACAGCAATTATTTATGAGCGATCTGTGCTCCTCCAAAATCAGCATCATCAAAAAGCAAACTGATTCAGAGTTCCTGTGAGTCAGGGGTCTGTGTGCATTTTAACTGAGTGACCCTGGCTCAGAGATTCTAGCAGACTCCCATCAAGGTGCAGGGCAGGGGTGAGGGTGAGGGCTGCAGTCATCTCTAGGCTCAGTTTTGCAAGAACGTGCTTCCAGGCTCACTGAGATGCCTGGGGATGGTGGATAGGTCCTCCCCCTTGCTGGCTATTGCCTGGCACTCACTTATTTACCGTGTGGATCTCAGATTAGGGCATTCTACAGCTTGGAAGGGGGCTATATTTGAGCAGAAGCCGTGCTCTTTGCAACCTTTCTCAGAAGGGTTGTTCCAGCACTCTTTAGAAACCAGGCAATAGGCTTGATCTACAGTGCATGGCAAGGACTACCAAAGGATATACATCAAGAGGAGGAATAATGGAGATATACTTTACAGGCTTCCTAGGAGTTAATATCAACTGAGACCATGTTTGAAATGCAGAATCATGGAACTAGTAAGCCAAATCTATATATTAGCAAGATTCTTGGGAGGTCCGTGTACATATCCAAGCTTGCTGTCTTTCTTTTTCCAATGCTGTGATAAAATACACTGAAAAAGCAGCTTGAGGGAGAAAAGGCTTATTTTGCTCATATATGGTTCCAGGTTATAGTCTGTCATGGCAGAGAAGTCACAAGAACAGGAGCTTACTGGAGCTGGCAGTCAAGAGGCACGGAGCAACAAATGCATGTTGTGGCTCGCTTCACTTTCTTTACTTTTTATAGTCAGAGGTCCACAGTCCAGGGAATGGTAGTATCACAATGGGCTAATCTTCCCAACTCAGTTATCCTCAGGTAATTGGCCCCATGCCTGAGGCCCATCTCCCAGCTAAATTTAGATTCTGTCAAGTTGACCATTAACACCTGCCATCCAAGAGCCTTCCCCATGAGCGTGGCCAACTTGCTTTATTCTGTTGTAGAAGCTGTTTTCTCAGTTTTACTTACTTACTGGTTACTCTATTAAACTCAAAGATCAATTTTTCTGATAATTTCCTCCTCCCTTATTCAACAAGTATAGGAAAAGCAAATGTCATTAGAGCACTCATGATTTGGACAAAGTTATCAGACTGAGGATAGTGTTGGTGGAATAAGAAAGATGTATAGAGGATATAAGGACTGAGACCAAAAGATGTAATGATGGGTGGCATTAAGATATTAAAGAGGTAGCTAGAGAGCCAGCTCACAGTGGTTAAGAGCACTTTTTGCTCTTGTAGAGGATCTGGGCTCAATTCCCAGGATCCACATGGTGGCTGGCTCACGGCGTTTGTAACTCCAGTCTCAGGGGATCTGACACCCTCTTCTGACCTCAATGGGCACCAGTCATGCACATGGTACACAAAAATACAAACAGGCAAAGCATTGACATACCAAAAACAATAAATACACAAACAAACAAATAAATGTAAAAGCAATGTTAAAAATTAAAAAGATTAACTATAAAATGCTTCCATTATAGTCCTGTTTTTTTTTGACACCGCTTAAATCCATTCTTGAATGACTCTACAACATGCAGCATATTATTTATAATGGTAACCAACCCTTATTCTTGGATTTATTTGATTCTACCCTCCCAAGACACAGAAGTGCTGAGCATATTTTAAAAATATAGCCATTAAATCATCACAGTATAAAAATTAAATGCTCAACTGAGTTTCAGGACCTTGATTATCCCTTCTCATCTACTTTATGTCCCAACAACACTAAAACAATAGTCTACATACTGAACTTGACCATTTCCATAAATGACTTCTTATATTTGAGGCAGTGTCTTGCTGTGTAACTCAGGTGACACCATCATCTCGCCTCAGCCTCCAAAATGCCTGGATTATAGCATTCAGTACCATGCCTACCTTGATATTAATCATTTCACTATGTTTTACATTTATCTAAAGTTCTGATTAGTGGGAAAGATAAAGGTACATTCTTCTTCTTCTTCTTCTTCTTCTTCTTCTTCTTCTTCTTCTTCTTCTTCTTCTTCTTCTTCTTCTGTTTCTGAGACAGGAACATTCTGTTTTTAAAACATATATACAGAGAGATAAAAATCCTAAGGTATAAAATGAAAGTCCCTAAATATTCTTAGCACAAAATACAATAGAGTAGGCAAAGCCTTCTTCTATATCTTCCCAGTGGTTTGGAAACCAACACCTATTGAGATGCATGAGCTGCTTATTAAACTTTCAGGGGCTTTGGGAACATCTTGTCAGACTCACTATTAAAACTTTAGGTTTATATGTAAGCCTACAAATCAATACTCAAAGGTAGCAAGTACTCAACCACTTCTTGATGATTTTACTGTTTTACTATCAGTTACAGTCTTTTTGTTTGTTTGTTTGGTTTTAAGGCAACTGTCTTCTATACACGACAGGGAAGCTGTACCCATGAAATTTCAATAATTTGGTTACCTAAATAAGACCTAAAAAATGAAAAGATCAGTTGGCATGCCAACGTGGATAGGGGAAACTCACCAGGCCCCATTCTCTAGATGAAGAACAGTCAGTGGATGTTGAGAGAAAAAGAACAAGCCTTCCCCAGGGATGAGTTCTCTGATATGTTATCTAATCCCAAATGATCAGCCCTTAACAGATTACATGTGACAACACTAACACTAAATAGACTCAGCAGGCTGTATATATAAATTTATATGTATGTGTATATGTATGTGTGTGTTTGTGTGTGTGTGTATATATATATATATATATATATATACTAATAATTAAAGAATGAGAATCCATGAATTTGAGAAGGTGAGGGTACAGATGCCAGAGGAGTTGGAGACAAAATGTATAAATGATGTAAATATAGTACTCATGAAATCCTCCCCAAAAATAAAAAATTTCTGTTTGTATCTAAGAGATGAAAATACTGTATATGAGATGTTCTAAACACTTATCAGTTGTGTTTGCTGAGATCACATTGCTAACTAGAAATTAGCCATGATAGAAGAATTCATACACAGAAACTGGAAAACTCTATAAATAAATCCTATGTTTTAATTCATTGATTCTAGACTTTAAAGAGTCAGAGATGATTTTAATACTGAAGACTAAACTTTAAAATGTCTCTATAGGGCTGGAGAGTTGGCCCAATGGTTAAGAACACTGGTTGTTCTTCTAGAAGACATTGTTCAATTCCCAGCACCTACATGGCAGCTCATAACCAACCACTTGTAACTCTGTAGGCCCCCAGCACGCAAGTGGTGAACAAATATACATGCAGATAAAAAAATCTGTACACATAAAATCCAAAATAAGTACATTTTGAAATGTCCCTGTTACTCTGCTTACAGTGAAAAGGGAAATGAAATCTTTGTTGTGTATTCAAAATCAGTTATACAGTTCATCAAAGAAATTGCTGACACCATCGATAAACCAGTAACAAACAATGTAAGGCTAACACAGGCTTCAGTTTAATACACATAATTTGTATTATATGAGAAAGTTTAACCACATGTAACTGTGTTTTTATGGATAAATAATTATCAAGAAGAATCAGTGAGGTGGGAGCAATTTTATCTGTTGCCATACATCCAAGAGTTCAGCAAGAATGAATAAGGCATTCTTTGAGAATCAATTGGTTATCAGAAGTTTATAGTAAAGGCTACTTTATATGTTATTGAAAGTGTATCTAAACTGGGTGGTGGTGGCACACACCTTTCATCCCAGCACTCGGGAGCCAGGTGGAACTCTGTGAGTTTGAGGACAGCATGGTCTACAGAGTAAGATCTAGGGCAGGCACCAAAACTACACAAAGAAACCCTATCTCGAAAAAAACAAAAAACAACAACAAAAAAAGAAAGTGTATCTATCACACACTTTCCTTACTAGCCCAATTTATATTGCATTTATTTATATGGTAGAGTTTGGCTCTTAAATGCCTTGCAAAGGCCCATGTGTCCAAGGCTTGATTTCTGACTTTGGGACAGAACTGGAAGGTGCTAAAACATTTCAGATGTACACCTTTCTGGAAGGAAATTGAGTTGCTGGACATTATGTCTTGATGGTGGGATTCCAGCCTGTCTCTCTATTTCTCACTCATTGCAGGTTAAACAGGCCCCCTTCACACGCATTCTCCCTGTGAGGTACTATTCTACCACATGCTCAAAGTGTGCTGTGTGAAGACATGAGCCAAAATAAATCTTTATACCTTATAAATTGATTAGCTCAGTTATTTCAACACAGTGGTGGGATGTTTCAGTCACTGCTTCATTGCTGTGATGAAGTATGATGATCAAAAGCAACTTGGGGAGGAAAAGGTTTACTGGCTTGTACTCTCACATCACAGTCCATCCTTGAAGGAAATTAGGGCAGGAACTCAAACAAGGCAGAGAACTGGAGGCAGGAGCTGATGCAGAGGCCTTGGCAGGGTGCTGCTTACTGGCTTGCTCCCTGTAGCTTTTTTTTTTCATTTTTTTTTTTCATTTATTTTACATACCTATCACAGTTTCTTCTCCCTCCTCTCCTCTCGTCCTCTCCCCCCACCTTGCTCCTACTCGCCCCCCCATCCACTCCTCCATCTCCATTCTGAAAGGGGCAGGACGCCCATGGGAGTCAACACAGCATGGCATATCAAGTTGAGGCAGGATCAAGCTCCTCCCCCTGCATCAAGGTTAGGCAAGGCAACCCAGCTTGGGGAGCAGGTTCCCAAAAGCCAGCTCAAGTGCCAGGGACAGGTCCTGATCCCACTGCTAGGAGCCCCACGAACAGACCAAGCTACACAACTGTCACACACATGCAGAGGGCCTAGGTTGGTCCTGTACACAGCCTGCTTTCTTATAGAACCCAGGACCATCAGCCCAGGGTAGCACCAAACACAATTGTGTGGGACCTTACCCATCAGTTACCAATTAAGAAAATGCCCTACAGCAGGTTGTTATAGAGACATTTTCTCAGTTGAGGGTTCCTCCTTTCAGATAACTATAGCCTGTGTCAAGTTGACATAAACTAGTCAACAATGAAGCAGTAAATAAGTGTGTATGCATTGACTAGTGATTGGCTGTTGAACACTTGGCATTATACTTCCCTTCATCCTCCTCTTAAAACAGAAACCTGATCACTACAGCCACAGAGAAGCACATGCTGTGACCTCAACCTAATCTGGAAATACTGCTTTAAGGTCTAACTTGGAGAGATAGATATGCAGAATAATTTATGTTAGTGGTCAAACTTCTGGTCTATGTTCTCTGTGGACCAGCTCCTCTGTTGGGAATGTGAGACATGTTTGTTAACTCACTCTAAATAAATCTTGGCTCAGGTAATTTTCAGTTTGGTTGTATTAATGTCAGTTATGCTTCAGACATAGAAAAAGTTGACTTTCAGTCAGTCCATTAGAACATGAAAAAGGTACCAGTTTGGGTACAACTTGATGGGATAAGAAAGAAAAGCAAGCTGTGTCGCTCACTTTAGCCATGGGAAGACTCACTGGAAGGAGCTGATATGTACTCACAAGCTGCTTTCATGCTGGAACTGGATTCAGAGTCAGTGAAGTCACATGTACCTCTTTCAAATAACTGAATTCTGCTTTCTGCGTCATCAAAAGGATTATTGGTCAGCTGTACTGATGGCAGTGTTTTTGTCAGTAATGTGGTTATTGGGGAAATTACATAGCCATAAGGCTTTGGGAAAAGAGCAAACTGTTGCAGTTACTGTTCAGTTCTACCAGTAAGCAACATAATGAAGGATGTCAAAGCTGACTGATATAAAAATTAAACCCTCCATTTCTTAGTTAGAAACTAACTTTGCTCTAAAATTTCAACCAAATGAGAAAGATGTGTGTGATCACAGGCTTTTTTCCTGAAGGTTCTATATCGAAGTCAGTGAATAGAAACATCATATAATGTCTTCCCAGATGACAGAGAGACAGCAGTGTCCTCATGGATCTGCTGAGAAAGGCAAATAGAGAGAGACATGCTGTATAATACAGCTATCAATAAAACTTGTGAAGGATCCAACCATGAGTAGGCAGAAAATGTCTTGTGATCATCAAATGGTTATGTGGTGAATTCAGAGAAGAAACAGAATTGGATACCAGGAGGTTACACAATGGGGATGTGCATTCTCTGGATACTTTTATGTCAACTTGACATAACCTAGAGTAATTTGGTACAACGGGACCATAATCAAAAAATGACTGATGTAGGTGGGCCCAGGCCATTGTGGAGGCTGCCACCCCTGGGCAGGTGGTCCTGGGGTGGGGAGTATAAGAAGGAACATGCCATGAGCAGCAAGCCAGTAAGCCTCCCCCATGACTTCTGCTTCTGTTTCTGCCTTCTGATTCCTGCCCTGACTTCCTTTGTGTAAGGATGTGATGTGTAAGTGTAAGGCAAAAACACACCCTTTCCTCACCAAGATATTTGGTCATGGCGTTTAATCACAGTAATAGAAACCTTAACAAAGACAATGTATAAACTAAGATAAGCTGCTGAAAAAGTAATATTTCAGGCACCTTTCCAATATCCCTCCAATTCATGTTTGAAATTTAAATACCTGTAAAATAAGTATGGTAAGAACGTTGGAAATAAATATGACTATAAAAGAGGGTTGTCCAGCATCAAAGACTTTCTCTAACTGTAATTGGGAGGGGAAAAAAAAGAAATAGATGTTCATTGTTTCTTCTGGTTGGAAACTAGGCATAGAGCACAGCACTAAGAGGCATATGTAACCTCTTTCTCTTATCCCATGAACTTCATGATGGACTTGCCAAGAACTTTCCTTTTCCAAATTCCTATTATTGCTTTCGGCACATTTGGGATTTATATTGTGGGTTTATAGTCGGAATGTGTAACTTGGACATGGCATGCTTTATTTGTTTACTCAACTTGACATTAGTAAATAAAAGGGTAAAAACATAGAGGACTTTGTGAGAAGTATCTTACCTGGTCCTCAAGTACAACAAGACAACATGAGAAACAGCTGTTGGAAGACACATTCAATAGCTCATGTGCATGTTGATTAATTTAAAGACATTATTTGGGTGGCAAGAGGCTTAGCTGGTAAAAATACTGCTGTGCAGGCCTTAAAACCTGAGTTGAATCCCTGGATCCCTTTGTGGGAGGAAAGAATTGATTCCAGAAAGTTACCCTCTGATTTCCACATGTATGCTGTGACAAGCACATGGCTTTACTTATATGTATGCATCAGACATACACACTGACAAGACAATAGTAAATAAAAAAACATGTTTGCCTTGGAACATAAATATGATTTTTATTAAACTCAAATGGTGAGAATACAAATTATTCTCAATTACACAATTGTACAGATTATCACACAATTTCTGATAAGCTAATTATAATTCATGGTGACATAGAATTTCAGTTTTAACCACAAGGTTTTTTTTTTCTAACATTTCATGCTGAAGCTGTTGAGCAGGAATTGTCTGTCTCCTTATGGCCCATATGATTTCCTCATAGCAAAAGTGACTTAGTGATCACACGGCCTCAAAGAAGACAGAGACTATGTCAGAACGGAAGGAAAACCAGGGAGCATCTGATCAGTAATGCTTTCTTATAAAGTAATACCTAAAATGAAACCTTGGTGGGGATGGAGACAAGTACATGAGGCAGGCTCAATTCAGTCTCAGTGATGAGGATTCTTCTTTATTTCATAGAACTCACTTTGCTGTCCTTATTAAGCCCCATGGTTCATGGAGAACTTAACAGAACTTCATGATTTTTCTTTGGGGGAATCTGAAGTCCTACACACCAAGCTTGTTTATCCACAGATCACAAGCAGAACATGTCAAGGTCAGACTTGTACAGTGTACTATGTTCCTCATACAACACCATCTTGAATATCAGTTCTCTGATTTAAAAAAAAATTATTTATTTTTATCTATGTGAATGGGTGTTTTACCTGCATGAATGTCTGTGCACCACTTTTTGGCCCAATCCCCTCAGAGGCCCTGGAATAGGAGTTGGAGATGATTGTAAATCACCCTGTGGATGCTGGAAATTGAACTCTAGTCCTCTGGAAGAGAAGCCCGTGCTCTCAGTCACTGAACCATCTCTCCAGCTGCCTCAGTTCTTTGGTTAATTAAAAATTTAACTGTATTCTTCCTTCGATTCCATCATGCTAATTCATAACTGTTGCATTCTTTCTTATGAAAAGGATTGTGTGGAGCCAATGAGATGACTCTGGTATATGTCAGTAAATCTACTTTGGCCAAGCCCAATGACCTGACTTTGATCCCTGAGATCCACACAGTGGAGAGAGAACTGACTCTACAATGACTTGTATTCATGTCTAGGACACCTGTACACCTCCAACCTCTACACAGATAAATAGATAAATAAATAAATGTAATTTGAAAAACGGTTTTAGAAGGAATTGCTCATAAGAGAACAGATCTTGAAAATTTTGTTCTTAGCAACTATTTGAAAATAGTTGTTCTTTCTAGATCCTTCATTTCAAATTTTGTACAGACTCAGTCCACCACTTGTCAGAAATGACATGAAGTTTCAGCACTTTCCCCACAGGCCAAAAACCTGTTTGGCGCAAACCTAAAGGTTGGAAGACTCAGACTCAGGGTGAAGGCAAACCACACAGCAGGAATTGTAAAGATCAGAATAGGGCGTGGGAAGTGAGGAAGGAAAGGGAATATACTGAAGTGACTTTGAATGAGTCAGTACGGACACTTGTATTAGGGAAAAAGATATGTGGTTTGATTGGTCTCTTTGTTCAATTCCTTTCACTGGGTGTTTGCAGAACACCTGTGCTGTGCTAGAACAAGTTATCACCCCTAAGCAAACAAAATCATGTGTGCACTGTGACTCACAGCTTGAAGTCCGCTTCCCTTTGAGATGCTATCTTACACTCTGTAAATTTAAGCAAGGGAGAATTTATGCCAGTGACTCAGTGCCAGAGTCCTGTGAATGAATAGAAACAGGAGTATATGCTTGGGAATGCTTCAGTCCTGGGGTGTTTCTTCCTGATGATTTCCCTTCCTTTCAAGTCCTATACCACCAGCCTACACAAAGCTCCAGGCTGCTGAACCGAGGGTCCAATCTGAAGCATAACTAGTGTTCAGTCATTGGACAGATCTTGGTTGAGTAGATACTGTGTGCCAAGCACTCCTCTAGGTCTTAGCAAGCAGTGGTGATTAGGCAGTCAAAGTTGCCTGTACTCTGAAACTCCTTCATGCACAAGTAATAAGCAAATTGATTCTAACAAGTCATAAATATGCAGGAAACAATAGTCATGAAACTCAATCTGTAACTGGGCTTGAGGACTGGGCATGATTAATCAGGAATGGGCTCTCTAAGGTTATGGTAACATTGAAGCTCAGAGCTTGAGGAGGGTCCCAACTCTCAGTAAACTCAGAAAAAATCAAGGGGCTTACGAGACTCTGGCTGAGAGAACAACAGCCACTGTGGTAAAGCTACTCTGTTCTTGATGCAGCCATCCCAAGGACTGAGATGAATCACAGCATGGAAAGGTGGGGCAACCACTGGAGACAGGAGTAACACTGTGATTCAGTTTTTGGTTGATTGCTCATACACCCAGGGTTCATCAATACCATAACCACACCTCAGTTCTGGGACAAGGCCCTGCATAACAGACAAGAACTCCTGGAACAGACTAGCAGCAGTCAGTCATAGAAGCCAGCACACCCAGCAATCTGGCAGACACTGTTTACTGTCCTAGAGGACATGGGGTTACACGCACTTACATCTATAATCATTATCTGCATCTACAGGCTTTAACCACGTTACTTTCATAACCCACCCCCCAACAATGACTCAATAACATCTGAATGTTTTGCTTTTAGAAGCCAATGATTTCCTTATTTAAATCATTTCACGGTCAAAGGAAACTTTTGTTTCTACATAGCCTACTTTCTTTTTATTCTTACTGCTTATAAAATTGAAAATGATAAAATGTCTATTAGATGTTACCACTATACAAGACCATAATTGCTGAAAGAAAATATATTCTTAGTACATATTAACCCTTGAGTGACGTAATTTCTGTTAAGTGTGAATTTATTAATATCTTAAGGTATTTCAAAGATCTAAAAATATGACTAAAATTTTAAAAAAAGTGCTTAGGAAAGATTTTACAATGTAGGAGAATGGTAAGAATTAGTTCTTTAAGGGACTTATTGCTAAATTGAGAAGATCAATATATACATATTTATTTGTGATATGTATCTCCAATCAGTCATAGTATGCAACTGCACAAAATTCAGCAATGTTGTGAGATAGAAACACGAAAGTGCCATAGAGGCTCGTGGATCAGCAGAAGAGAATAAGTAGTCAGTAAGCTGGGCCCAGTGCACCTGAAGGAAGGAGAAATGAAGAGCAGTGATGGTCCACTGCTGGACCCAGTTGTGTGTTTTCCTGGGATGAAGCATGCTCGTGGGAACGGGCATCTATTTATTGTCCATTTGGGGACTGTTTGGGAAATGGCCACACAGATCTTGCCCCATGCCTCTAGTAGGCATGGGAAATGTCTTCAGCTTCCGGGACTTACTGAAGAATTTTGTAGAAGTTTTACCCACTGATTTTCTGTGCTCACCAGTGAACCCATGTACATTGTTGGTGCTTTGTAAATATTTGTATTATTTGTAATTTGAACTATGTCTTGATGGCCTTTAAGGTATGTGGGTGAACTGGAACACAAAGACTTTCAGAAAGCCTCCTTCTTGGTCACAGTCATTGCAAAGTTATTGAAACACCATTAAAAAAAAAAGCAGTTTGAGGCCTACTGAGTTCACATCCTTCTATTTGAAAATACCATGGGAGACTAATTTCAACCTGTTACTGTCTGTTTATGCCTTTCACTGAGAAGATGCAGAGGTTGCTTTAATATCTTAGTGATTCCATGGTATTTTAAAAGTGCACTTTGTACTTCCTGTATTTACACTTATATTTTCATTATGTTTTGAAAATTGTACTCTAGAATGAAACTTTTTCTTTCTTCTCGTTGTCTCTTTCTCTTCTTTCTGTGTCTCCGTCTGTCTGTCTCTTTGGGTTGAACCCAGGGCACTTATTAGGCAAGTGCTCTGTTCATGGAGCACTATCCCCAGCTGCTTTCTGGTGGAGATTTTATCCCTCCCTGTTTGTCTACACACTCAACAGCTGAAGTTCACCTTCAGTTATGGATGAACTCCCGAGCAGGAAGTCCTTTTGGATGAAAGCACATTTCTGATGACAATAGACTTCTTTTTCTTTGTGGTTTGAGCCACTCAAGAAGGAATGCTTTTGAGAAGTCTAGAAACCTACATATCTGAATTAGTCCTGTTTCTTAAAGAGAGACTTGACATGGCCAGCGTTTTTGGCTTACTATTCCAAGTGGGAGAATGGGTATCCATTTTCAAACTGTAATCAATGTGAGTAGGCCCCCTTGTGGCCAGACAGGTCCCTGCCTCCCAGTTTGGTTTTCCTTGGAAGCAAATGTATTATCGAGCATTCCTTATGGAGAAACAGTCAGGATTGCCCGTTTCTACTGTATTCTTAAATTTTTCCCTGAAGTTTTCAGGTGTTTATAAAAGAAGAAGAAAGTGATACAGCCTGCAGTGCAGTGTAATTAGGTTTTTCAAATGAATGTTGATTTTTTTTTTATAATGTTGCTTGGCATGTTATCATTTAATAAGCAGAGGTTTCTATAAAACTAATGAAGATTCTTTCATTTCTCCACTTTTTTGTTAGCCCAGTACCATATAAATATAGATAAGTTATTAGTTTACCCAGAAAGAGAATACATTTCTTAACAGACAACTTGCCATTTGATGGGTGTATTCAAGGAGCTTGATTGGGGTTGGAAACACAATGAAGCTTTTATTGGCCAATTAGGAGGCTGATGTATATGCCAGGAAGTAAGTTCTTGAGTCTGACTCCTATCAGGAGTCAACAGTTTTCAAAGAGAGTGATACAAGAGTATTTTTTAAAAATTCTATGAATTTGAAATTGTGGACTGAAGTACACAGGATAAGCAAATTTGAGATTTTTCTAGAATGTGAAATAACTGGCATGTATTTCTTCTCCTCCTCTCTGCCATAGGTTAACCTCAGAGCCACAGATGTGAGGCTCATGCGCCAGTTGCTCCTCATCAATGAGAGCATCGAGTCCATCAAGTGGATGATTGAGGAAAAGGCCACCATCACCAGCCGAGGCAGCAGTCTCAGTGGCAGCCTGTGCAGTCTGCTGGAGAGTCAGGGTACCTCCTTACATGGCAGCTACAACAGCCTCCACGATGGCAGTGACGGGCTGGATGGCATCTCTGTGGGGAGCTATCTGGACACTCTGGCAGATGATGTACCGGGCCATCAGACCCCTTCGGACTTGGATCAGTTCAGTGACAGCTCCATCATAGAGGACTCCCAGGCTCTGCACAAGCATCCCAAGTTGGATTCTGAGTACTACTGCTTTGGCTAATGACCCAGTTTTTTGCATGGGACTGGTGTGCAATTAACTTGTATGTATCCTTCTTCTCTGCTGCTATATTTTTGGTGTGATTTATTTTAATAAGGCAACCTTTTTAAAGAAGCTTATTTTTAAACTGCTTAATGATATTTCTTTTGCTCCTAATATTTCTCATCTAGACTGATTTATTTTTCTCTGTTACATTTTTATTTTTATTTATTATAATAAGCTTCCTCCCCTCTTTCATAGTAGCACAGACAAGTAGAGGGGAAAGAATAAGCAATAATTGTTTCCGCTTATGTTTTCAGAGCAAGGGGTCGGTCAGGGATTATAAGGAAAACTTTGCTAAATTTTACAATAAACCAAAGTCTGATAACTACATTTTTGTTGCTTGTGTTCTTAAGTGATTTGATATTTCTATGTGCCAGAAGATATGAAGACATTTTACTGTTTGTATAATAAGTTGAACAAAATATTTGGTTCAAGTTAGACATTAATTCAAAGGCAGGACATGTTAGTGCATAATGAGCAGCACTCTTGGTCACATTCATCAACACGATTAACATTTGGAAGACTAACCACCGTAGACTTGATTAAGTCCACTCTGCTGTTAACATTGTAGATTACCATTTTATAATCAATGAGTTTAACTCAAATCTTAAGTTTATTTGAGTTACAATGTGTTTTACACTGCTAGATTTCAAAGAAGAATGGGCAGTAGTTTTCAAGATGAGTACAGGCGCAGACAGATTTCCCTGAGTGGCTTAAAAGAGAGATGGGAAGACTGAAAGAGAAGTGAGTCTGATCTAAGGCAGGACCATGTTTGTTGGTAGACACACAGTGAGGGGCACCGTCTCAGGGTCATAGATGGTGGAGTCAGGTAGGCAGATGAGAAACCTTCCACAGGACAAAGATGGTTACAACCTTTATAGGGGCAGAAATGACTACCACGTGTATAGTAAGGTCCGTCTCAAAGTCCTCTCCCTTCAGGAGTTGCCTTGCCTGGTTGCAAAGAAGCTGAGAAGTATAGCATTTCAACAGGAAACTTAAAAATGCCCTATATTAAAGATAGTTTGAGATTTATTAATATTTTCTTGTATATATTTTGACATGCTAGTAGAAGGTATAAACATGTACAGTCAGATAGACAGACAGACAGGAGCAGAAATATTATGCTATAACTATAAAGCCCAACATGTTATTTTTTTCCTCCTGGGATGGAAAAATATTTTCTGAAATAATACCTGGATATATTTTCATTTGTGTAATGAATTAAAACATTTGGTTTTCCTTTTGATACTTATTTTTTTTTACTTTATATGTGTGGGTTTGGTGTGGTATGTGCACATGGATACCTGTGCCTGTGGTGGTCAGCTATGTTAGGTTCTCTGGAGTTGGAAATACAGGCAACTATGACCCATCTAACATGGGTGCTGGGAATCAAATTCTGGTCCACTAAAGGAGCAGCCCAAGCTCTTAAGAGCTGAGCCATCTCTGTACCCCAGTTAATTTTGATGTTGTGTTGTTATTCTTATACATACTATTCATATACATATTATTATTTCTATACATTTTTTCTTTATGATTTCTAGTGAGGCAGATTTATTAAGATTTAAAAGTATCCTAAAAAATAATACATGTTTGTGCACTAAACATTTGACAACATAAGTCAACAAGACCTTGCATTGCACCCAAGGAATGTCCCCCTTCAAGAAATATTTTCTCTCTGTACATGCTCATTGCATACTTGTCAAATTTATTGTTTCTTTCGAAGACATATCACTATATTTCCAATTCAAGTCTGTCAGGTCTTATATTTTGCACTATAAATTTTCCCCATGTAATGCTTATAGTATCATCACAGCAGTCTAAGGATGTAAGGACCAATGCCAACTTATGTTTAGGAAACTGAGGCACATAGAACATAAGTGATGAAAGGGGGTGTCAGATTCCCCCAGTATCAAGCCTAGGGCTTGAATTGAGCTGAGGTCTCTGCTGCTCTTAAAGACTACACTCACTAACAATCTCCCCCTGTACTTTTACTGTTTGCTGACATTAAATAATAAAATGTAGATGAGAGAGACAATATAAGCCCACAATTATAAAAATGTAACCAACTGTTTTCCAGAATGAATGCATAGAAGTCTCCTTTTCAACAAAGGAGTTCCTGTTACCAATCTCTGATCCTGAGCCTTTGATATTTGGTCTTTGTTAGCACCATGAGGAAATGGGCTAAGAAATTAAAGTAACAATGTTTTCCAAACCATTCTGCCTACACTGAGTTTGCCACAGAAATTGAAATGTGCCTGAGTTATGTTAGTCTATTTTTATGAGTTTGTTAGTCTTTTAATAAAAGTGAAATAGTTGAACAAAAGCAATTCAGACAAACCAATACTGATATGTTTTTGGTACTATTTTCCACTGCATAAGGTCAGAGTTTAGAGTTCTAAATATTCTTTAATGCTCAGAGGTGCAGCATAGACTCCTTGCAGTTGACTGGATTATAAGACATTTGGATCACCACTAATAACTTCCCTTAAAGCATTTGCTCCCACAACTCCAGCAAAATACAGTCATATCCATGATGATAAAACAAATGACAGTTTGGAGATACCGAACCTACTAACATGTCAGCAGTAGTTGACACACTTGGTCACTTTTTTTGGAAGTCTGTCTTTGCCTGGATCTAGAATGCTACTTTCCCCCTTTTCTACACTGCCTGCTTCTTCAGATTCCATTGCTGTTAATCCTTCTTCTCCTTTCCCGGTCTCCAAACCCCAGTGCACTGGGCTGTTTTTTTCAGAGATCACTCTGGGAGTTTTATTCAACGCCACAGTTTTACATGACCTCTACATGCTGAGATTTCTAAACAAATACCACATTCCCCAGTCTCTTTCTAGAACCCTATTCTCCCATGTCCATTTGCCTGCATAGGTTTTATACTTAATTTCTGATATGTAACTCATTCTGAACATATCCAGAACCTTTCACAATCTTCCCAAGTTAAGTAAGTGGTACTTCCTTCTTGTCAAATTCTCAGCGAAAATTCTCAGCCCAAATCCTTCTAGTCAATCTTAGTTACTCTCTTTCCTCACACAGGATCCAGATTGTATAAGCTCCATCTAGACACCTGGGGTCTAATCCAAATCCTTACCAAGGACTATAAAATACTATGAAGTGAGCCATGCCACTCTTCTGTTCCCTGACCTCATCTTCTTAGAGCTTATCTTTCATTGCAAAACCTCACAGGCATCACTTTTCTTCCCTGAATAGTTTCAAAATATATTTCAATCTCAGAATCTTTGTACTTCTCAATTCTTTTTTTTGTGTGTGTGTGCATCTTCTTCTACTTCCATAGTTCCCTGTGGTCTCTAATCAAATGGCCCTTTTCATAAAAGGGCCTCTTCTGTAGCAGTCCAGAACACGTTGCATTTCTTACTCATAGTCCTTTCCATCACATAATTCTCATTTTTGTGTGCATTCTTTGCTTTTCTAAACCAAAGATAAGGATTATGAGAACATGAATGATATTTTATTCACTGTCATGTTTCCCACCACCTACAAGAGTGTCTTTCACATAGTAGATACTCAGTAAATACTTTAATTGAAGCACTTTTACATGTTTGCTTGTTGTGTTCTGGAAGCACCACACAATGACTATGCTCTGTTGGAGTGATGAGAAGATAAATAAGATGTAATACTGCTATCAACGAAACCACCCATCTAGTATGTTTCTCTGCAGTGAAGAAAAATGTCCTTACTCCTATCCCTAAAAACATTTATGTCTTAATCTGTGAAGCCTCTGAGTGGGAAACCTTGCATGCCAAAGGAATTCTGAAGATACTATGAAGTTGAAGACCATGAGAAGATGAACAATCGTCCTGGTTGATCTAAATGGGGCTTTTAAAAAGGGAGGGTAGATGAGAAAGAGATTAGAAGTACTTTAAAATATTATGCTGATAGCTGGGAGGCCCAAAGTGGCCGTGAACCAAAGAATGTTCAACAAAGAACAGTTTCTTTTCTGCAGTGCCAATTGTATTGATTGGTGCATCAGCCTTACAGTATCTCTTTATAATTACAGTGACCATTGTTTGATGTTCGGTAAATCATTTCCATTAAACACTTAAACACCAACCAACATTTTAATATTCTCACCTATCACTATGAACTGTTTCGTGTAGCATGATTAGCCCAAGGTCTAGTTGAGCCAAACCAGAGCCAGCACTGGAATCGCATCTATCTGTATTTGACCACGAATTAAATTCTGAACATTTCCCAAAGTTGGCATTTATTCAAGTTCTTAATAGCATGTGCAGAATCTGTTTATCCAATGTGGGAGGAACTTTGTGACATTTCATGATTTACCCATGAGCAGCCTGCACTACTAGGGCAATGCATGCATTCTTGATTTTAGATTGTTCTCAGAGTAATTTTTAACAATTATTTTTACGTCAACCAAATCCACGTATAAGTCAAATAGACTTCTGGCACTGAGCTCTGCACTTTCCCCCTGATGCAGAGGAGGGTCTGAGAAGTTGGAAGATCCTCCTTTCCTTTACCCATAAAGCATTTCAGGTTGTTGTCCCTTGGTTTTTCTCCAAATCACTTTCACTGTGGTTTTTATTGAACATTATATGAAAAATTATTAGTATATATTGTTTTTTAAAAACTCCCTGAAAGTTGTTTCCATTGTAAAAAAGATAGAGGATATAATGGTGTATATTCTGCTTCAACTCTCAAAACCTTTTTTAAAAAAGTTCTGAAACTATGTGGCATTAAGTCAGAGAAGGTCGCTTAAGGACCTTCTGGACTAATATCCTTCTGAAAATCAAGAAGGATAAGACATTTAAGAGCAACTATTATGGGCTGGAGAGATGGCTCAGAGGTTAAGAGTGCTGACTGCTCTTCCAGAGGTCCTGAGTTCAATTCCCAGCAACCACATGGTGGCTCCCAACCATCTGTAATGAGATCTGGTGCCCTCTTCTGGCCTGCAGGCATACAGAAACACTGTATACATAATAAATAATGAAACAAACAAAAAAAAAGCAACTATTACTATCTGATGGACACAAGCTAAATTGTCTTTGTAGATCACTCTTCAGAAAATTATCTGATCCACACTTACAGAACAGCATGACTGGTTGAAAGAATAATGCAAAGCAAAATAAAGCAAATAAATGAAATTATTTTAAAATTCAAATAATGAAATGTAAAAATAAAATATTTAAGGAATTAAGTAGCAGAATAACTTACAACTAAAGGTGGTATAAAACACAAAGACTGATTTGAAAGTGTCTCTATTTCTCCTATACTAGATTGTGAACTTAAGGAAAAGGAACCTTACTTCTTTGTATGTCAGTTTTCTTGTCTGTAGAATGAGTGTAATGAACCCTGATACAGAATTGTTGGACAACTAACAATGTGCTCGGTGTAACCCTTGGCACACACAAAGGCTTAATGAATGATGTGACTATCATCTACATAAAGGGAGATTTTACATCTAAGATATCCTGGTTGGTTGGTCATCAAATTTCATACACTTTAACAACATAGGGTATAGAGAGCTCAATCCAGGAATTATTTAACCAAGTTATCACTTGACATCCTCTGCAAATACCACAGAAGTAAGTCATCCTTGTAGCTTTCTTTGTAACTAGCCATGACCACGGGACAAAGTTATGGCCAGCAAGCTGTGGGCAGACATGAAACAGGCTTCTGGAAAAACTCTTGCTGTCTTTGAGCTGTTTACATAAACTATTCTTGAACTCAATATTTTGTAGTTTTCACATCCTAACTTTCTATGGAAGTTATAAAACTCTTGAAGACAGTGCCAGTAGTAAATTAAAAAAAAAAAACAAAAAACTGAATGAAGTTTTTTTCCATTCTGTCTTTGAGACCACTATAAAACAACTAATATAACTGGGCTTAAAAAAAAACTTGAGTAATCAACCTCAGAGGAAAGCACTAAACTTAGATTGTGTTTTCTTGAATTTGTTTTCTAGAAACCAACAAATGTACAGATAAAATTTAGAAATTACTACTTTCTAAAGTATTGTCAATTTGCTGTATCAAATTTTATTTTAATTTATGTTAAAAATGGGTACACATTTATGTGTCAACTTCTTTCATTCTCTTCCAGATATGGCAATAAATAAATTATAATGACATATTTTTATATTTATATAGATTAAAATGAAGTAATTAAAACACAAATGGAGTTCTTTTTTCCTATTAGTTTTATAAAATGAATCTGTGAAAAAATTATAGGCAAAGAAATAAGGACTGGTGACATCATTTATAGTCATATTTAGTGTTTATCATGGGAATCATTCTGTTCTTTAAATGTTCACCAAATGACTTAGCAAAAATCTGTCTAATTTGTTATCTAATACAAAATGGTCAACTCTAAAATCACATACACAAAAACAAAACTAAATGAACTAAGCAAGTTATATTTATATATCTATGCATTTATGTATTTATAACAGTAATAACTAAAATATGTCATCAATTTGCGAGGGAGTGAGGGAGGTGACAAGGGATGGGTTTGAGAGAGGACAGGGAAGGGAGGAAGTGATGTAATTATATTCTAAATTAAACTTTTTTAAACAAAAATTTAATTTGTTTAGCAAAAATTAGAAAAGAGGAAAAATCCTCTACTGGATAACTGATTTTCAGAACACATTTCTAGTGAAACAAGAGACCTGAAAGAACATGCTGGTAAAAGCACACATAGACATACTTAATGGATTAAAACAATGGAGCCGGGCGGTGGTGGCGCACACCTTTAATCCCAGCACTCGGGAGGCAGAGCCAGGCGGATCTCTGTGAGTTCGAGGCCAGCCTGGGCTACCAAGTGAGTTCCAGGAAAGGTGCAAAGCTACACAGAGAAACCCTGTCTTGAAAAATGTAAAAAAAAAAAAAAATGGAGAAAATAGTCATTTGCTCAAGAGCACCAAGAATATGTTAGGAAATTGAAATCAGTGTATTGTACACTGTGCGAGTTGGTGTTCGTCTTCCTGACAAACAAACCGAGTTGTCTGGGAAGAGGGGAACTTAACAGAAGAAGTGCCTTTATTAGATAACCAGTAGGCAAGTCTGTGAGGGTATGCCTTTTCTTTTTTCTTTTCTTTTTGCTTGTTTGTTTGTTTTGTTTTGTTTTTGCTTTTGTAATTAAAAATAAGTTCATTTCATGCGATATATTGTAATCATGGTTTTTCCCTTCCTCAGGTCCTCCCCACCTCCCCACCTCCCCACCTTTCCAACTCCGTGTCTTCTTTCTCTCTTTCTCTTAAGAAAACAAAAAGGCAAATAGACAAACAAGAATAAAACAAGACAAACAAAAAATGAAACAAAGAGAGAACAGTAAACACACACAAAAAAAAACTCTTTAAAATACAAAATTGGGAATCATAACACATAAGACAGAAAAATCTCTAAAAATACCTTTGCGTTTGTTTTGTGTTGGCCATCTACTGCTGGGTGTGGGGTCTATCTTTAGGTGTGTCTTTTTTAATACACAGTAAAAAAGAAAGTTAAAGAAACAAAGTGTTCCTTTGTGAGCCAGTTATCAACTGGAAATAGCTTCTTGGTTGGGTTTAGGAGTTCATATATGTTAATTTTGCCATCTCAGCGCGGGAAACCCATGTGGATCGGACTTGCGCAAGCCCTGTGAATCTTGTGTAGGGAATTCCTTGATTATTAATTGGCGAGGGAGGACCCAGCCCATTGTGAGCAGTGCCAGCCTGGGCAGATGGTCCTAAGTTGCATAAGAGAGCAGGCTGAGCAAGCTATGAGGAGCAAGTAGCAGACAGCATTCCTTCATGGCCTCTGCTTCCGTTTCAGCCTCCAGTTTTCTCCTTGTGTTCCTACTTTGACTTCTTTTCATGATGGACAGTGATTGGGATTCATAAGTCAAACACATTCGTTCCTTCCCAACTGACACTGGGTCGTGCTCTTTTATCACAGCAATGGAAAACAAACTAACACATATACCTCCAATACACAGCAAAACCCAGATAACCCAGTGTTAGTATCAAACACAAACTGAATAGTTCTACAGCCATTATACTATGTCTGCAGTCCCAGGGCTTCAGTGACTCAAGAAGGAGCGTCATGGATTCTATGCCACATCACCAAAAAAATGTTTTTGTAAAAGTCAAAGACGTTTAGAAAATGACGTTTAGAAAATAGGTTATGAAAAATTAAGTGAATAGAATATCATTGGAAAGAATATTGTTAGTATGCCCATAACTAAATGAACAAAAAATGTGAAAAGTTTGAAATATAAAACATCTCAACAAAACCCTGGTATTGAATATTGACTACAGTAAGTTCCATTTTTCTCAAATTCTCTAAACCTTCCAAAACATATAGTATGTATAAATTCCTAGCGCTGTAGTAAATATGTATTATTCTCTATAATTTAAAAAAATCTAAATTTAAAATTTTGGAAAACAAAAGCTCCTGGGTGTTTACCACATTAAACTACAAAGCCAGAAATCATGGAAATATTTACTGAGAGAGAGAATGTTATTTAACTATACTATGTGCCCAGGAATAAATTAAATCCATATAAGCATGAATATTAATAAGATAGAAATGCTTGATTAAATATAAAATAAGTATTTATATTTTATGTAAAATTATTATAATTATGGAAATAAATGCATATTGTGTGAACTGTAAAAAAGACTTGTCATTTTTAATTAAGTGTATGCATGTGTGTCTGTGTTATAGGTATGTGCACTGAGTTCAGGTGGCTATGGAAGGCAGAGATGTCTGACCCTCTGGGAGCTGGAGTTACAGGCAACTGTGAACTGCTGCATAATGTAGGTGTTGAGAATCAAACTCAGGTCCCCTCCAAGAGCACTGTGCATGTTTAACCATGTAACTATCTCTACAGCGCAGGATTTTAAATTAAGTGCAGATTGAGATATTTTGCTCATTTTTTATGAAATACTGGAGCATTGTATACATACATTGAATTTAAGATAACTTTAGGGCTGACAAGATGGTTCAGGGGGAAAAGGTACTCCAGGGCAAGCCTAGAAGCCTCAGTTCAATCCCCAGGCTCCACGGTGGGAAGATAGAACTGACTTCCAAAAGTTGTCGGACCTTAATCCACACACACACACCCCATATGCTCACAATAATGATACAACTAAGTAATCTTAAAAAGATAATTTTAAAACATACTGCCAACTGCCTTCTAATTATGCTGTAGCAGTCTGTCCATACTGAGTAGAGAACCAGTTTTTAGTACTATCATGATTTCTAAATATTATATATCCCTTTAACTTTGCTAATTTAATTACAAATTAATTCCTATTGTTACCTTGTATTTTCTTTCCCAGTTGGTAATATCGAGCATTTGTCCTTCCTTATTCACCCTTCAGTATTCTATGAATAGACTCCCTTTTGCTATTAATTAATTTTTAATTTGTGTTTGTGTGGTTTGCACACATGTGTATCTTTATGCTTGCATTTGTGTGTGTGCGTGTGTGCATGTGTGTGTATGTGTGTGTGTGTGCACGTGCACGCACGTGCATGTGCACATGTGCGAGTCAGAGACTGTCCTCAGGAATTTTCCTATGCCCCTCTCCACCTTATTCATTGAGACAGGGTCTCTCAATTGAACTTAGAGCACACAAATAAGGGTATCCTCTCTCCCTAGAATTCCTACTTCCCAATCGAGCACTGGAATTACAGGCAGGCTTTCATACTCAGCATATGCAAGGGTGGTGGTCAGTGTACCTGTTGAATCGTCTTCCCAGCCCTTCCTTAGCCGGTTTTTAAGGGATGCTTTCACAATTATATGAATACATTTATATACAATGGCTAAAAAAATAACATGTATCGTTAATAATGTGATTTTTTTTTTGGACAGTCTCGTGTTATCTCAGGTTACCCTCAAACTCTTTGTATAGATTAGGATGACCTTGAACATCTGGTACTTCAGACACCACCACCCAAGTGTTGGGAATACAGTATGCACCTCCCACCCCACAGTTTCATGCATGCTAAGAAAGCAGTCTCCAAACTGAGCCCTATCACTTGCTTCTAAAATGCTCTTTGAAGTGGAAAGGCTCTAAGACTTAGTGTTATCTGTTGATTCTTTGATCTTTGCTTGGAACATGCAAATACATATCTTCATTAGTTACTTCTTAGTTACTTTGACTTAAGATACTCAAATTTTTATTTTTACACACCATTTTAACAGATTAAATTTTAGATAGTTTATTATTGGAAATGTTCAACTTCTCTTATTTGAAGCTTGAGATTCACTCTAATAAAAAATTCTTTTTTTTTTAAGATTTATTTATTTATTGTGTATACAGTGTTCTGCCTGTATGTCTGCCTGCAGACCAGAAGAGGGCACCAGATCTCACTACGGATGGTTGTGAGCCGCCATGTGGTTGTTGGGAACTGAACTCAGGACCTCTGGAAGAGCAGCCAGTGTTCTTAACCACTGAGCCATCTCTCCAACCTGAAAAATTTTTACACTCATGATTAACTCTACTAGGATTAAAGCAGTTCTGCTTCTGAGCTGAGAATCATCAGCAAGCCTGGCTTGTTGATTTGTTTGTTTGTTTGTTTGTTTCATGGATAAAATGGAAAACGTAGCTTTCAAGATGGAGGAAGGAACAGATTAGACAGCATTACAAACTGCAGACTTTTACAAGGCACCTCTTTCTTCACTTGTGATGTGACCTGGAGCCCTGCATAGAAGACAGCTCTGTATGAAAGTTCTGGTAATTATTTGGTACTGTTTGCTTACTGTGATGTTTATTAATGACTAATCCAAAAGGCTTTCAAGTAAACTATTCTATAAAAAAGGCATCATAATAAAAAAAATGTGGATAAGAAATGTGGATACGGTTCTTAGCTGCTCTTGAGACTTAGCTCCTGAGCTTTGGTTTTAGGTTCTGGACTTGACACTGAAGAACATATGGATTATATGACCAGTACCAGAAAGATTGCCCACTAATAAGTTATTTCCCAGGAGGCCTTCCAACATTCTTTAAATAGTTTTCAATGAAATTTATAATGTGTTTTATCACCTGAGTTTGGAGTCAGATTTTTTACTTTGCAATCTTTTAAGATGAGTCTGTGACCTGACCATTACATATGTAGGGTTCTGCTTGATTTCAGAAGGAAACTCTGAATGAAATGTGTCTCATCCCACTCTTTTGAGAACATCCATTCATGGCTGTTCATGGATGGATGATTCTGTCTGCTAGCTTAACTGAAAGATTATTAATATTTGTCACTTTGACATCCTTATTTAATCTGACTTAAATTCTGACAAAAGACAGGAAAACCCCAGCCTGGTCTACAGAGCAAGTTCCAGGACAGGCTCTAAAACTACACAGAGAAACCCTGTCTCCAATTACCTCCCCCCCCCCCCCAAAAAAAAACCCAAAAAAACAAAAACCAAAATCAAAACGAAACAAAAGAAAACAAAACAAAAACCCAGGAAAACCTTGGTTTAATGCAAGGATACCACTAGGATCTTTTTAATTTGAGAAGAAAAGAAATACATTTATACACAAATAAAAGAGGCGCTATAGAGAGCTATCTGCATGTGGTTTTATAAATTAAAGAGTTTCATTATTTAAAAATTTCTGAATAAACACTGAGTATCACAAAACTATTGTATTCCTGTTTTGGTAAGAATAGTGACAGGAGGCTTGTGAAACGGCTCAGTGGTTAATGTGCCTTTGACCAAGTGTGATCCTCTTATTTCAGTTTCTGGTACCTACACGGTAGGAGAGAACTAACTTCTCCAAGTTGTCCTCTGACCTCCACACACACACTGTGGCAAGAATTACTCCCATATTCAACACATGCATATGAAACAAAGAAATAATTTTTTTTCGTAAAAGAAGAGTGACAGAGTATGTGAAAAAGAAATAGTTTTATGATGGTATGTCTCACCTTTACAAGCAGTCATTCCCTACAATCATCCTTATGGTATTCCTTTAACTGCATGAATGCTTTGTTGGAGTTAAAAAGGAAACAGCTGACTCTTGTTTCAAACAGCTTGCTCTCTTGTAAGGAGGTGTACAGACTAAAGTGACTTTGGTGGAAATGACAGTGCCAGTACTGAAAGGGATCCAGGTGTCCACTGTTCTCTCAGGCTGGCACACTGTGTATTTGTAATCAAAACCAGATTAAATAATGATTATTTTGCTAGGAAAAGTTGTCATTGGACTATGAGAGTCAGTGAGCCCCAAGACATTGACTAGCTTTGAAATTAGGATAGAAGCTTCAGGAGAGGAAACGTGAGAAAGTTTGACAGTTGGGACAATGACCAAAAGTCAGAATCTGGAAAAGAAGAGTCAAAATTGGGTGTTATACAGAAGTCCAGAGTCAGATTCTGAGAGGAAGGTGTCATAAAGAGCAAATGATGACTGTCTGGTAAAGAAAGAGGAACTCAAACTCAGACATTGGACATTTCGCTGGGTTACAGGCTTGCATGGTCTCCCCTGTGACATTCTGTAAAAAGGAAAGTTGAGTTTCACTTACTCTTTTGGCTGCATTTGTGTATCTGTCTTCCAAGATCCATCTACATATGAGGTTAGACTTAATTGCAGCTGACTGGCCCACACAGTCCACAACACTGGTGTGGATGATACCCTCAATGTCATGTGTAAAGATGAAGGAGTCACTTATTCTGTAAATGAGTGACTAGAACATGGGAACAGCCTCACATATGCAGTCTTTGAAAAGAGAGCCTGTGTTGGGGTAATTTTATTTTAAAAGTATGATGGTGAGGTGAAGTAGGCTGTCAACCTCACCAAAATTTTAGTTCCTACAAAAGTCGGAACCCTGTGTTCTCACCAAGCATCCATTCAACGACTTCTGCAAAAAGCATATGTGGATTAGAAAGATACTTCAAAGCAAATGAAAGTACAACCACGCAGAACCATATCAGAACTCTGTAGGACAAATGGCTAGATTCCCTGGTTAAGAGAAGGAATTGCCAAAGAGGAGCAGGGTGACTTAAGGTACCACAGACAAATATGACACACAAGTTATTTTTGAGAATCCTAAGCATCCAAAGCTGGTCTTGAGTTTCTGAATTTCCTACCTATGTCTCTGCACGTGCTGGGATTATAAGTGTGTGCCACAACATCCAGTCTTGGGTGGTGTTGGAGACTGAATCCAGGGTTTCATGCATGCTACGCCAGCACTCTACCCACTGGGTTCCAGCCCCAGTAAAAGAAATGTAGGGAGGGATACCTTCAAGAAGCACTCTGGAGAAATGGAAACTTTTCTTGAGACAACTAAGGACATTTGAATACATCTCATATATGATGAGTACCAAAAAAAATTAAGTGAAAGGTCATAGGTTTAGGATTCACAGAGTGCTGCAGTTGGCGGGTGTGTGTGTGTGTGTGTGTGTGTGTGTGTGTGTGAGAGAGAGAGAGAGAGAGAGAGAGAGAGAGAGAGAGAGAGAGAGAGAGAGAGAGAGAGAGAGAGTTCCTCACCTACCATATGTGGCAGGAGCAAGGCGGGGAGGGCATCTTTCCCTTACCCTCACTATCACATGGCAGATGAGGGGGGCGTGGCCAGCTATCCCACTCTCACACCCTTAGGGCCAGCTCACCCAGGCTTCTGCTAACAGGGTCGGCTCTCCTGTGCTGCACAGGCGAGGAGCAGGGCCCACTTTCCTGAGGGCTGCAGCTGACAAGGGGGAGGGACAACTCTCTTGTCTGTCACAGGCAGAGAAGGGTGAGGGGTAAGGGGGTACATCTTTTCCCTGCCCACACCACTGAATGACAGACGAGTAGTGGGGGCAGTGCTCCATGCTCACAAATTGGGGGCTGGCTCACCCACTCCTTTGCCGACAGGGTTGGCTTTACTGGGCTTCCTGGGCAAGGTGGTACAGAGCCTGTTCTCCCAAGTGCTGCCGCTGATTAGCTGCTGGGGCAACTCTTTACTGTACATTTGCTTATAGACTGTTTACGGTGTTTACATGAAGCCTTAGACCTTAGGTTATTTAGGTAGATAAGACTTATAGATTTATAGTCACCTATGCTTGTCATCTCTGTAGTTATGTTAGTTAGGTTATCCAGATTTACAGATACACAGGTCAGACAGACAGGTAATCTTCAAACACTTTATAGACCTAGAGAATATGGCACTTAAATAACTTAGAATTCTGTTGATGTGAGACACAATTGCTCCTGGCAGCACCAATTTGATACTGAGAGAACCAACGTTCTTGCTTCTGAGGCATTTCCATTTGGGTTTGTCTTCTCAGCACAAAATGGCCTATTGGGCAAAGAATTGCCCTTGCCTCAACTGCTGACAGCACAAATGCTGTCCTTCTGGACAAGCGGGACACAAGGAAAAGTGACTTCTGTAAGATGGTCTCTCAGAATTGCTGCTTCTGAAAATGGTCTGTCAGATACGCTAGGCCTGTAGCCAATTTGGATGCACCAACAATGCTGAGAAACATTAGGTGACTGTCCAGGATGCCAGCTGTCTCTGTCTACTCTTGCAAGACTGCCGAAAGTTGCTTGTGTCCTTCTCCCATTTCTCAGGTACCATTATATTCCTTCTCAGGTCTTTGATGGGATTGAAGACTAGCAGTTATAGTTACAACTTAGTATATATATATATATATAATATCTTAGATAGAACTTATTAAGTGTTAAATTTAGGTTCTTTAGGATAGGACACCTTTTGGAATGATCTTTGCAACATACCATTTACCTATGTTTCAGACTTCTCTTGTTTGATATTGTTCGCGTTGGTTGTAGTTCCAATCTATCTAGGTCATTATCCCTTATTACTCCAGGACAATATTTGATAATCATTCCTATTGTATATAGTCTTGTATTAGGTTAGAATCTTCTTATTTAGACAAAAGGGGGAGATATAGTGGCTAGACATTCCAGCTTTGACCTGAAAATACCACCCCCTTTGAGGCTTTGATAACAGTCATGCCTACAAGGCAGAGCCGAGAAAGGACCCCTGAAGACCCGGGATCCGGATGGGGGAGCTCTCTTGGTTCCTGGACCCTGGACGTTGGAGTTAGACTGAGCAGAGTTCTCCAGAGAACACCGCTGGACTGTGCTACACCTTTCCCAGACCCTGTAACCTATCCCTTCACTTGTAAGTTACCTCACAAAATAAACCCCCCTTTTACGTGGAGTTGCCTTAATATTTTAATCAATACTCTCCCACTCTTAAAATTTCAGGGCCAGTTCTCCCACCTGTCTCAGGTATAGAGGGGCTGAGGGAGGGTATCTCTCCCCTACCCATGCCGATATATGGCAGATGAGGGGCCGAGACCAATCTCCCACACTCACATTCTCTGTGCTGGCTCACCTGCACATCAACAGGGTCAGCTCTACTGTGCTACGCAGACAAAGTGCAGGGCCTGCTTTCCCTGTGTTGCAGCAAGTAGAGGGGAGGGTCAACTCCCTTGCCAGCTGAAGGTAGTAGGGGCAAGGGGGAGGGCATCTTTCCCTTGCCTCCACCACCACATCACAGATGAGGGAGGTGGCAGCAGCTATGCCCTCTTATGCCCTCAGGGCTGACCTACCTGTGCCCTTGTCTGTAGGATCAACTCTACTGTGTGGCCTAGGCAAGGAGCAGGTCTTGTTCTCCTGAATGTTGCAGCTGGTGAGGGGTTGGGTCAGATACCCCACCTGCTAGTGTAGTGAGGGATGAGGGGAGGAGGGCATCTTTCCCTCATCCGTGCCACCACATCGCAGACGAGAGAGGTGCAACCTGCTCTCCCATTCTCACACCCTCGGGCCAGCTCACCCATGCCACTGTGAACAGGGTCAGCTCTATTGTGCTTCCTAGGTGAGGTGGAACTTCTCTCCTGAGTGCTTCAGCCAATAAGGGGCAGGACCAGTTCTCCCTTGTGTTGCAGGTGAGAGGCAGGGCCAACTCTGTACAGCCCTCCTATCCTCCATGGTATCAGGAGCCTTGGACATCAACACAGACTGCAGCTGCATCTGGACCATGATGAACCCAGATAGCTCAGGCCCAGACATCACCCTAGCCCTGGGTGGTTAGTCAAGCCTGCCTTATCAGCCCACTCCTCACCATTTTCACCTCTTCAGTTATGTCTCTGTACACAGGACATGAACCATCTGTCTCTCTCTTCCATAACACACCATACATTTGCTTACCATAATAGTGCCTATCTGCCTGGAACTGCAAGGCACCAGGTAGGCCTATATTTTCTCCTTCAAGTTCCCCAGACCTGTAGGTGGGTCTTCTGTTCCTGCTCAGTCTATTATGCTCTTTTTACTTTCTTGGCACCTGCTGCTGTTGCTGCTTACACATTTCTGGCTTTGTCCAAGACTGATCCTTTATTTTTCCCATGGAATGATCTCAGCTGATCGGCTATATGACCATTCTTCACCCTAAGGCCCCTGTAAGAGCCTCAGTGAAAGCCAGAGTATGTAGACAGACAGGAAAGAATTAGGAGAATGGGCTCTATTGATAGAACCCTGAGTATTCATCATCATGCTGCATGCAGACCTTCAAGTATGGCTGCATTACAGTTGTGCTCCTGACCATAAACAGGTCATCTATTGCTCCATAAGCAAGAAGAATAAACTCATTGGCTCCCCAGAGTCAACTTCGGTGCAATTGTATCTGGGTTTGTTTTTAGGACATTAGGAGAGGGTGTAGGTGTTGTTTATGTCTCCCCCAGAGAAGTAATTTCCCCAACACACTGACTTGTGTCCATTTCCTACATTCTAACAAGGAACACTGTCCAACAGACAATGGAAAAGCAATTTGTGCCGCAACTCGAGTTCACTAAGAGGTCTGCAGAAGCCAAAACATTATGTAATACAGCTTGACTGAAACAGAAACAGGGAGTGAAATTTATGTCCTAATGTAAATTAGTAAATATTTGTAAATAATCCAACAGCTATTGTCTATGAGCCATGTTTTTATTTTAAGCAAATAAAAAGTACCTATGACATGTTATCAGTAGTGAGCACTGTAATAAATTGCCAATAACACAAACTGTTCCTGTTATATTGTAAGCATGATCTTCCTTTGATAGCTCTGCGTTTGCTGTAGCAACAGTGTGTAGCAAACATCCCACATGCCCTTCTACAAACAGACATTCTGCAAATGGATACAGGGGAAAAAGGAGATGAATTATGTTTGTTCTATCTAAACTTTCCTTGAGACAAACTTAATACACAGCTTAAAAACATAAAAGCAACTGGTTTACATCTAAAATTAAATTGATTTAAAAATAGGCTGTGAATGCAGAGAGTGTATTATCAGAGAATAATGACAAAATTGACAGGATGACTAGACTCAGACGGTATCACTCAGACAGTATCACCACTCCAAACACCACTCCAAACATCGCTTCCTGCACTTTCTCTAGCCGTAGGACACAGGTCAGTTTGAAGTCCTGTGCTCTGCCAAGAAACTGTGTACCTCTTGAGCAGCTAGATTATTGAACTGACTCTAATTAGGTATTAGAAACCAAATGACACATGCTACATTTATTTCATTTAACTATCTTTTTCCCTTTTGAAAAATTAAGGTCTTCAATTACATCCAATCCATTAGGTTTCATTGTGGTATTTTCAAACAAATTTGCTTCCTCCGCGGGCCTCATCTTGCATTCCTCTATTGCTGGTAGATGGTTCTCTAATTACATGTCACGTTAGTTCTATTACTTCATTTCTTCAACACCTTTTACCCTCTAATTGTCCCCTTTCTGTTTACAAGTCCCATTCTCTCCACCCCTGTGTATAGGTAGGTAGGTAGGTTGGTAGGTAGGTAGATAGATAGATAAGTAGATAGATAGATAGATAGATAGATAGATAGATAGATAGATAGATAGATAGATGATAGACAGACAGACAGATAGACGATAGATAATTTAAAGTTAGGATCCACATATTATATAAAACATGAAGTATCTGATTTTTTTCTGAACCTGGATTACATTACTTAATGTAAGATTTTCCAGATTCATCCATTTTTCTGAATGTTTAATAATTTCATTATTGTTTAGGGTTAATAAAATTCCATTGTGTATACTTACCACATTTTCATTATCCATTCATCTGTTATGTACAGCTAGACTTCTCCCATTCCCTTCCTATTATGAACAGAGCAGTAGTGAACATGAATATACAAGTATCCCTGTGCAAGGATATAGACTCTTTTGGGTATATACCGACAAGTTGCATAACTAGGTTATATGATATTTCCATTTTTACTTTTTGGACAAAATTCCATACTGATTTCCAAAATGTCTATACCAGTTTTCTCTCACCACCAGTGAATAAAGTTTTCTTTTCCTCATATGTTATTTAATTTCTGTCATGACTATGCATATTATATATCATTTCCTCATTCTATAAAGGAGAAAATTACCAGGGAAAAAGTATATTGACACGTGTACTGGCTAGTTTTAATTGTCAACTTGACACAGTCTGGAATCATCTGAGAAGGGAGTCTCAATGAGGGATTATCTGGATCAAGTTGTTCTGTGGACATGAATGTGGGGAATTATCTTGATTGCATTAATTAAGATGAGAAGACCTTCCTACTGTGAGTGGTATCACTCCCTAGGCATGGGTTCATGAACCACACAGGAGTGGGTAAAATGAGGTGAGGACAAGCATCATGCATTTATTCTGTCTCAGTTCTCCTAACTGGATGTGACCAGTGCTCCACATTGTTGCTACTTTGACTTCTCTACAACGATGGTGGACTATGCCTTGGAATTGTGAGCCAAATAAACCCTTTTTCCTCACACTGATTTTGTCAAGATATTTTTTGTTGTTGTTTTCTTTTTCTTTCTTCTTTCTTTCTTTTCTTTCTTTCTCTTTCTTTCTTTCTTTCTTTCTTTCTTTCTTTCTTTCTTTCTTTCTTTCTTTCTTTCTTTCTTTCTTTCTTTCTTTCTCTCTTTCTTTCTTTAACCACAGCAACAGAAATGGAACAAATACCAAGAAGTGGGGCTTTTAGCCGGGCGGTGGTGGCGCACGCCTTTAATCCCAGCACTCGGGAGGCAGAGCCAGGCGGATCTCTGTGAGTTCCAGGAAAGGCGCAAAGCTGCACAGAGAAACCCTGTCTCGAAAACCCAAAAAAAAAAAAAAAAAAAAAAAAAAAAGAAGTGGGGCTTTTGATATGATAAACCTGTTTCTGTGACTCTTAGGCTTGTGGGAATTTTTCCTTTTATTTTATGTGCATTGGTGTCTTGCCTGCATGCATTTCTGTGTGAGGGTGTCAGATCTTGAAGTTACAGACAGTTAGTTGTAAGCTGCCAGGTGAGTGCTGGGAATTGAACTGGGTCCTCTGGAAGAACAGTCGGTACTCTTAACCACTGAGCCACCTCTCCAGTCTGTTGTGGAAATGTTTCATGGAAGAAATGTGCAAGAGTTTTGAATTTTAGTCTGAAAAAGCTGTAGGAGAGCTTACTGGGCCATTCTAATGGGAACTAAGAACAACTATGTTGAGAGAAATGTTGACTGTGGAGGCCTGAGGTTTAAGCGGTCGAAGAGGAATAACGACTCTATCAGAAACTAGGCTACAGTCTATTTGAATCTGTGATATTTTGATCAAGAATCTGGCTTCGGATCTCTGCATGGGGAGTCAGCAAAGCCTGGTACATTCAATTGAGTCAGGTCCAAGCCCCTCCCCCCACATCAAGGCTGTGCAAGGTGTCCCACCATAGGTAATGGGTTGCAAAAAGCCAGCTCATGCACGTGGGATGGATCCTGATCCTGCGGCCAGGGGCCCCTAAAGTAGATCAAACTACACAACTGTCTCACTTGTACAGAAGGCCTAGTCCAGTCCCATGCAAGCTCCACAGCTGTTGGTCTAAAGTTCATTAGTTCCCACGAGCTTGGTTCAGTTGTTTCTGTAGGTTTCCCCATCATGATCTTGATGTCCCTTGCTGATAGAATCTCTCTTACCCCTCTTCAACTGGACTCTTGGAGTTTGGCCTGGTGCTTGGCTGTGGATCTCCTCTGCATCTGCTTCCATCAGTTACTAGATGAAGGCTCTATGATGACAGGGTATTCATCAATCTGATTACTGGGGTAGACCAGCTCACGTACCCTCTCCACTATTGCTAGTAGTCTAAGTTGGGGTCATGTTGCTTGAATTTTTTATTATTATTAAGAGATTTTCTATTCATTTTACATACCAACCACAGATTTCCCTCGCCTCCCTCCTCCCGCCCCCCAGCTTTCCCCCAAAACCCACTCCCCCATTCCCACCTCCTTCAAGACAAGGTCTCTTATGGGGAGTCAGCAGAGCCTGGCACATTCAGTTGAGGCAGGTCCAAGCCCCTTCTCCCTGCAAAGTGTTGCATCATAGGCACTGGGCTCCAAAAAGCAGACTCATGCACCAGGGACAAGTCCTGAACCCACTGCCTGCCTGGGGGCCCCTAAACAGTTCATGCTAACCAACTGTCTCGCCTATCTAGAGGGCCTAGTCCAGTACCATGGGGGCCCCCTCAGCTATTGGTCCACAGTTCATGCATTTCCACTAATTTGGCTGGCCATCTCTGTACATTTTCCCATTATGATCTTGATGTCCCTTGCTCATAGAATTCCTCCTGTCTCTCATCGATTGGACTCCTGGAGCTCGGTCTGGTGCCCGGCCATGGATCTCTGCATCTGCTTCCATCAGTCACTGGATGAGGGCTCTATGATTACAGTTAAGGTACTCAGCAATCTGATCACCAGAGTAGGCTAGTTCAGGCACCTTCTCGACTATTGCCAGTAGTCTAAAGTGGGGAACTGCAGCATCATATTAAAGAGATAGCTAAAAATACACATGTATGAAAATGTCTTTATGAAATCCAGAACTACACACAGTGAATATATGCCCATTAAACATAAACAAAAATAATACACATTGACTTAAATATAAATATTGGAAATATCGAATAAAAAGTGGCCTCTAAGGTAGTTTTTACATGTCTCTAAGTGGTTGGTGGACATTCATTCTTGCATTATCGGGAAAGGTAATAGAGTTATGTCAAAATGAATTTGAACAAGATAATGTGTTAGATATGATTAAAGCCTAAACTATAAGTGGTAGGGAATATGGTTTAGAGTCTGGCTGGTAAAGACAATGAAAAGCCTTGTAGACTAATAGAGGTTGTGATGGTTAACCTTGACTGTCAGCTTGATCCAAGTAAACAATGCCTAGAACATGAGTAAAGCACACTTCTAGGTGTGTCTGTGATAGGACGGTTACCATAAACAACTGAGGGGAATTACCAACCACCAATATGGGTGGCACCACCAAATAGTAGTGTGTGTGTGCGTGTGTGTGTGTGTGTGTGTGTGTGTGTGTGTGTGTGTGTGTGTAACAAAAGTGCAAAGAAAAGGAAGGTAACTGACCCATGTAAGCTTCATTCTTTAACTACTGATGCTGCCATTACCCCTGTGGGACATCCGACACTGGCTTCATCATCCTCTGATGGGCTCATACCAGAGACTCTGCTGGCAGCCTTCAGGCCTTCCACCCCCAGTGGAGACAGTGTCATTGGTCCCTCTTCGAGCAGTCTAGTTCTTGACTGAGCAGCTACAACATTCTCCAACTCTCCAGCATGCAGCAGCCGTTACTAGACTATTCAGTCTCCAATAACATAAGCCAATCCAATAATCCCATTTTGTCATTCTATAACTGTGTACATGGGTTCTGCTTTAATGGAGAATGCTGCCTTGTACAAAGGTTCACAATCATTAAGAATTTTAGATACAAAAATGAAAAATAGTAAAGAAATTTTAACATCTAGTCTGCTGTGCAAGTTCAAAGTTGGCTTGCCCATTGAAGAGAAGAGAATCATATACTTGGTAGCTGAAAAACCTACTGCTAACAAATTCATGAACAATTTAACAGAGAATATTCTATTAATAAAATAATTAATTATTATTCACAAGGAGATCTTAGGTTCTTTTCTTCACATTAGCACAGTAAATTAAACATATTTATTACCTTACTTTTACCACCTCAGTTCCATAGAATTTTTGTCATATGTTGTGCTTTATTTCATGAAAGTAAACTGGTTAAAACTTGAGAAAAGACGGGCGGTGGTGGCGCACGCCTTTAATCCCATTACTCAGGAGGCAGAGCCAGACGGATCTCTGTGAGTTCAAGGCCTGCCTGATCTACAGAGTGAGATCCAAGACAGGCACCAAGACTACACAGAGAAATTCTGTCTCAACCTCCCTCACCCCCCAAAAAATGAGGGTGTGGTGTCACGTGCCTTTGATCACAGCATTCAGGAGGCAGAGGCAAGTGATCTCTGGGAGTACAAGGCCAGCCTGGTTTGCACAGGGAGCTTCAGCCTAGCCAAGGCTACATAGCAAGACCTTCCCCCACTCCAAAAGCCATGCTAATTCAAAATAATCCCTCTCAAGGTGGAATATATAAATACAGAATTTCTGTCAGCATTAACTTATGGGTGTAAATGGTCATATGTATGATATTGTGATAAAAATCCACAAAGGACTTCTAGGTAATATGATGGATTTCGGAAGCCTTACCCCACTAACACTCAGAGAAAGAAAACAGTCAAGATGATAGATGATAAGCGCCTTTCCTTCAAGAGACAATGTCTGCACATGAACTTTTAAAACCTGAGGAGATGGCTCCAGGTGTACAGTCGGGAACACTGAAGGTGCTACATCCTTTTGAGTAGGCACCACACTGGCCAAATTAAGCAGCCTGCAGACAGCAGTAGAAACTATACAGGAAGTATTGTTTCTAATGTACACTCGACCTATCTGAATGGAAGAGGTCAAGGTGGTGTGCAGGGGTCAGATCAGGAAGAACTTAGCATCCTTATTTCTTCATACATCTGATCAGTATGGAGCAGGGGGGCTGCAAAGATGTCTGTCCGCCCCTTGCCCTAACATGGCACTAAGTGCAGCCTGTAGAGCCATAGGGACCGGAAAACTTCACACTTCAATTCAGCACAACTGTGCCAGTAATTCACTCTGTGAGTATTGGTTTTATTCCTTATTTTATACTAATTTTAAGATTTTTTTTTTTTTTGAGACAGGGTTTCTCTGTGTAGTTTTGCGCCTTTCCTGGGACTCACTTGGTAGCCCAGGCTGGCCTTGAACTCACAGAGATCCGCCTGGCTCTGCCTCCCGAGTGCTGGGATTAAAGGCGTGCGCCACCACCGCCCGGCCTAATTTTAAGATTTTATTTATTTTATGTAATCAGAGTTTTGCCAAGTCAGGCAGTGAGTGGTGGCCCACACCTTTAGTCCCAACACTCGGGAGACAGAGGCAGGCAGATCTCTGTGAGTTCGAGGCCAGCCTGGTCTACAGAGAGTTTTGCCCACATGTGTCACAAGTGTTGCCTCCAGAGGTCAGAAGAGGGCAGTACCCACAGAGGCCAGAAGAGGGCAGTGAATATCTTGGAATTGGATTTACAGAAGGTTATGAGCCACTGTGTAGGCACTGGGAATTGAACCAATGTTCTCTGCAAAAACAGTGAGTTCTATCACCTGCCGAGTTTTTTCTCCTGTCCTATTCTTTTATATATATATCATGATAATTTTGCTTTAAAATGTTTTTTTGAGATTATTTTTGTCTTTATGGGTTTTACCTACTGTACATCTGTATAGCACATGTATGCAGTGCCCATGGAGGCCAGAAGAGCATTTCAGATTCCATGGAACCAGAGTCACAAATAGTTGTTAGCCGAGATGTGGGTTCTGGGAATAGAATCCAGGTCTTCTGGAAGAGCAGACAGTACTCTTAACCTCTGAGCCACGTCCCCCGACGACCCCAACCCCATAGCTTTGCTTCTGTATATATTTCTCAGACAGGTTTTAGGACCATTGTGTCTGCTTGTCCCCACAGCCTACTATAAGGCACTCTATTTTGCTTTTCACATACAACTTCTATATCTCTGTTTTTATTCCATTGTTTTTCCTGTTTCTCTCATCCTTATCCTCTCCTCTTGTACTTACTAAGACAATCTTCTGTGGCTTAAACAGTCTCTAAGATCCCTGAACCGTAACAATGTCTTCAATTTCCCTTCTAAGCTTTTTCCCCCCAATCTCATGTTTTTCCTTTTCAAAGTTGATCTAATATTTATAATTAGGTTCTCCCATCCAGCTTCCCTCCCATCCCTAAAGTTAGTAAATAAAATCTGAATAAACACCTTACTCTCCTGTTTTTTTAACTCTCAACAGTTGTTGAACCCAGAGGTGCTCACTGGTGCTCATCGGCTAGTACAGCTTTCTACCACCAGGAATACCCACAGCTGTGCTTGCTGCTGCTGTTAGTATCCACCAGGGAATAACATAGAGTTGTACCATGCACCCTGAGCTCCTAGCTCCTAGCTGAGGAAGTATTTTCTGAGCTATACACCTCAACTCTATCACTTCTAAGTTCCAGTTGTACATTGCAAATGCCCTAACAAAAATGAGTGATTGAAAATATCTCAAGCAAAAAAAATAATACCAAAACCAAAGCAACATGACTCCTCCAAATATTACTAATCTTACAGTAAGGGCACCCAGTAAGAGTAAGTTAGACAATACCCCAGGAACAGAACTCTAGAGAATGATCATAAGTATGTCCAAAGAAGTTAAAGAGAGAGAGAGAGAGAGAGAGAGAGAGAGAGAGAGAGAGAGAGAGAGAAAACAAGGTCCCAACTGAAAATACAAATGACTGAGTGATATGACTGAAGGAAGGTTATGCAAGATAAAAGAGGAATTCAATAAATAGAAGTACTAAAGAAAGAACTACTGGATGGTGGGAGCTCCGAATGCCTTGCTCCTTGATGAGGAGCTAAAGGTAGTTTACAGTTGTTGAGGGAATGAGATTCACTTTTCTATGGGGTGGTGGCCAGTGGTAGGTTGCCCATGGCATAGTAGATGACCTCATTCATATGCACCTAGGGACAGGACTAATTGGACTTAGTGGGTTATTTAAATAAAAAGACATGAAGTTGAGAGGGTGATGAGTGGTTGTTGATTACTGATTGCTTAGCTCTAAGTGGGCCATCTTTATCAGCCCCTGCCAAGGCTTAGAGAGCATTGGAATAGAGGGTGAAAAGAAACTAAGAGGCAGAGGATGTGGATGAGTGCTGGGAAATGGCTGTCTTCTGGACAGGACATGAGCATTTCACTCAAGAACTCAGATAAGCTGTGGTTACTTGTACAAAACTTTGACAAGACTAAGCCACTCAATGTGATTTCACTCCCAGCTGAGAAGCTGGTGGCAGTTAATGGCTACTGGGACTCACTTTTTCTTCAGGAGTATTGGTAAGTTGCCCATGCTCCAGTAAATAACTCCACACCCATGCTTGTGGAAATAACTAACTAAACACATGGTTAATAACAAAAAGAAAAGGACATGAAAGTGAGAGTAGGAATTTTGGGGAACAAGTTCAATTCTAGGAGGAGTAGGAGATAGATAAGAATATGATAGAAATACACTATACATGTGTGTAAAATTTTTAAAGAATAAAAACATTTTAAGTGCACAAAAAACATATTCCTGCTTCTAAAAAAGCAATATCAAATTTAAGCTGACATTAAATGCTGTTCTTGTTCTTCCTGTCAAAATGTTCAACCTTTTTGCTATAACAAAGAAAAGACAGCAACAGACAGGTACAGAAACTGGGGCATGCTTTAATTGGGCAGCACAAGCAAGATAAATAGACTCTTCTTGTGTGACTCATGCGAAGCACTGGGTCAGAACTGTTGAACTCACTCACTTTTCCATACTAGGAGTAGACTTGGTACTCGGTGCTTTGACAAGGCTCACTCCTGCACAGATTGATGGTGTTTGCAGTGTTTTATTTTGAGGAACAAGCAGTCCCATTTATCAAGTTTTATCTTCAGATTTTTCTAACCTTGGGTTCCAGTCACTTAGGAAAGTACCCAAGAAATTCACCCATAGTCAACATGGTGCAAAAAAAATTTGTAGCAGGAAAAAGATTTGGGCAAAATGTCATCACTTTGTTGAAAGGACAAAATAGATCCCATAAATATTAATTTCAAACTTCAAACATTTATTCTTTCTCATTTCTTTGTGTAATAGTTTTACATGCTGAGTTTGTGTGTGTGAGTGTATGTATGCACTCAAAATTCTTCTTTGGGAACATTCCTGAAGTGAAGTCTGTTTTATTGTGTAACAGAGACTTGCCACACATGTTTATTCTCATGAATTTCTTTCTCATCAAGACAACTGATGTTATTTGATAGCTGCTGTTAATAATCTAAAGTCTTTACTTTCCATTAAAAAGTTTAATTGCTTTAAAAGCTCACTATTACCTGGCACATTTTTGGTTAAAATATTGCCTAGAGTTAGGTAACTACTAGAAACCAAGGCAAAAAGAAAAGGTTTCTGGTCTTCCTGAATTGTGAGGACACATGAAAAATGGTGGTGAAGTGAAGACTGAATCCTGAAGTTAGCTGATATGTTGGATTTCCCTTCCAAAATCATTTGCCCAAACAATGGTAACTATGGATATGTGTAATGCCATAAGTATCTAACCTCTTGTCAGAAGTTGTAGTAACAGAGATTTTTTTCCTTCCAGTTCATTGCAATTTAAACTCCAACTTCAAGGATATATACAATGAACACACACACACACACACACACACACACACACACACACACACACACACACACAAAAAAAAAAAAAAAAAAAGAAAACCTTCATGGAAAGAATGTTATTGAGTGTCTTTTCCTGAGAAAACACAAACAAATATCTAGACATCTTTACAAGGCACAAACGAAAGACTAAAGGAGAATTCTACCCAAGTCTAGCTTATTGAACCAATGAGTTTATTGGGGTTACTCACAGAAGCATTAGTGAGGAGTGACTTACAAGATCACTAGAGCAGCTTCATCACCACAAAAGGCTCACCCCAGCAGGTGTGAGAGCTCATCACTGCAGCTCTCTGTGCAACTGGCAGGCAGCTCTACAGGTTGGAGAGGCTCCTCTCTTTGGTACTCCTTACTTATATAACCTTAGTCAGAACTTATTTGCAGATTATAGGATTCAGGAATTTAATAAGAGTTATCTGTCATTTACTTCCTGAGCCGTGTAAATTTGTTCACTTCCTTAGCCTTTAAAATAATTTATATTTACTTACTTTGTGTGTGTGTGTGTGTGTGTGTGTGTGTGTGTGTGTGTGTGTGTGTGTATGTGTGCAAGCACGCACAAGCACATATATGGAGATTAGAGGATAATTGAAGAAGTCAGTTTTTTCCTTCCACCATGTAGGTTCCAGAGTTTGAACTTAGGTTTCCAGACTTTGTGTCAAGCACCTTTACTTAATGAACCCCCAGCTCTGTTTCCCAACCCTTAATGAAAATCCTCCAGGAATGAAAAGCTTGTATGAAGGAAATCTCTACACAACAAACACAAAAAAACTGCAAGACCATGTGACTAATCTGAAAGATTTAGGGAAACAACATGGTTAGTCATCTTAGTTAGGGTTTCTATTGCTGTGAAGAGACACCATGACCACAGCAACTCTTATAAAGGGAAACATTTGACTAAGACTGGCTTATAGGTTCAGGGTTTAGTTTACTATCTTCATGGTGGAAAGCATGACAGTGTGCAGGCAGACCTGATGCTGGAGAAAGAGCCAAGAGTTCTAAGTTGAGATCCACAGTAAGGAGCAGAGAGTGACACTGGGCCTGGCTTGAGCTTTTGAAAACCCAGAGCCCACCCCCAGTGACACACTTCCTCCACAGGGCCACACCTCATAGCAGTGCCATTCCTTGGTGACCAAGAATTCAAATTTATAAGCCTATGGGAGCCAATATTATTCAAAACACCACAGTAGGTTTGGATGAATTGATGAGAAGTTGAAGGAAATTCAAGGTGGAAGACTACAGATAACGAGAAGATTGAATGCAGAGCAAACTTGATATAAGAGCCGAGGTTCAGTCGGATTGTAAAACTGATTAACTGACCAGGGTTATACCTTTGTGTTCACTTTTCCAAAGCTCCCTGCAAACTCAATATTGTTTAAACATCTTGATTGCTGGGACACAGAATAGAGGATCTGAAAAGGACCTGGTTGTCTCTCTTTCCTAAGAGGACCTTAAAGTGTACCTCCCAACTGCATGAGCTTCAGACCCACCACCTGCTGTCTCTCCTCCCAACTGCATGAGCTTCAGACCCACCACCTCCTGTCTCTCTTCTCAGCTGCATGAGCTTCAGACCCACCACCTCCTGTCTCTCCTCCTAACTGCATGAGCTTCAGACCCACCACCTCCTGTCTCTCCTCCCAGCTGCACGAGCTTTAGACCCACCACCTCCTGTCTCTCCTCCCAGCTGCATGAGCTTTAGACCCACCACCTCCTGTCTCCGAGAGTGTTCTCCAGACTACTATGTTTTGATTAGTTGGCATTTCAAAGAAAATTCTAATTTGTTCATCTTTTTTTTTAGTTTCAACTGCTACATAATTCAGGTCCTTCTGCATCTATGCTCAATCTAACACAGTTGGAATTTGAAGATAGGTTGTTTTATACTCCATTTGCTCATGTTCTAACATCCCCTCTACTCTAGATCTACTTCACACTGGTGTTGTCTCTTCCTCCATGGCCTTGGCTGGAATAAATGTGGTTGATTTCCTCATGTGTTTAAAACTCCATTCCTAACTCTCAGAAGAGAAAGACTTTTTCAGCAAATAACCCAGGAATGAAAATCAACAGCTATATATGTAAAGGAATCGATATCATACCATTTTGGTATTTTTGTGTTAAAATGGCAAAATTATTATTTCTGGAAGCAGCAGAGAAAATGAATAAGTTATATTGTTTTAGACATATTTTTGTATTTATTTATTTTATTATTTTATGTGTGTGAGTCTTTTGCCTGCATGTATGAATGTGCACGCGTATGTGCCTGGTGCCTGTAGAAGACAGAAAAGGGCATCAGGTCCCCTGGGACTGGAGTTACAGACAGTTGTGAACCTCTGTGTAGGTACTGAGATGTGACAGGGTCCTGGGCTATTGCTCCCTTTTGGGGGGGGCAAGTAGGCACAGAATCAACAACACAGACTATGGAAGAATGTTGAAAAAACAAGCTCAGTTTATTCAGAAAGAAGGTGGCGTTGGTATAGCTCTGAAGCAGGGCCTGTTGGCAACCTTGGCTGACCACAGTTAAAGGCAGGAATCCAGATGGCGGGGAGCCGGAGTCGGTTTTTTGTTGGTCTTGGGTCTAAGCTAGGGAACTGAGACCAGACTGTTCCCTTTTTTGGGAATGGAACCATGTAGGCATTCCCTGGTTATATGGAACTTTGTAGGCTGGTTTAGGTACCTGTCAGCCGTGGAGGAGGCTGAGGGTGGGAGCCACCCAGGCCTTTGGAATTTGCCCCATGTTGGGCGCCAGGTATTGACAAAATTATTAAGGCCACTCACTCCACATAGTTAAAAGGAGATTCATTTAATGGTGTCACTTACAAATTAAGGGATAGATAGGTTGCGGGGTCTGGGGAAGGTGTATCGCAGTCCAGCGGTGTTCTCTGGAGCTCTGCTTGGTCCACCTCCACCGTTCAGGGTCCCGGAACAGAGAGAGCCCTGACCCATCCTGATCTCGGGTCTCTCGGTGCCTCCCTTGGCCCCACCTCGTAGGCGTGACAGTTGCCGAAGCCTCAATGGGGGTTGGAACTTCCAGATCAAAGCTGAAATGGCTACCCACTACAAAGTTATATTGTTTTAAACATATTTTTATATGTATTTATTTTATTATTTTATGTGTGTGAGTCTTTTGCCTGCATGTATGAATGTGCATGTGTATGTGCCTGGTGCCTGTAGAAGACAGAAAAGGGCATCAGGTCCCCTGGGACTGGAGTTACAGACAGTTGTGAACCTCTGTGTAGGTATTGAGATGTGGCAGGGTCCTGTGCTATTGCTCCCTTTGTGGGAGGGGGGCGCAAGTAGGCGCAGAATCAACAACACAGACTATGGAAGAATGTTGAAACAACAAGCTCAGTTTATTCAGGAAGAGGCAAGCCTTATATACTCTCCACCCCACCCTATGGAAAGGTCTGATAAATATACATCTGCTGGTGTGACATGGCTGCCTCTCATTGGTCCAGGTCATCACCAGATCATGTCTCAGCTGCTGTTGCTAAGGTCTTTAGGCAGACCCAGGTTGGCTCTCAGGAAGTATCTTATTACTGGTTTGGGCCAGCTGGCACTCAGGCCTCTTAGGGATGAGTCATCCCACACTGAGAATCAAACTGAGGTCACCGCAAAGAGCAACAAGTGCTCTTAACTGCTGATCCAACAAAATAAATAAATGTTTTGACTGCCAAATACAGAATATCTTTTACTAAAATGTCTACGGTTGTTCTCAAGAAGTAAAAGCATAGTGGTCCAAAGAGTTATTACAAACTGCCTTTGAAATGTACTTTTATAGCACGACTCCTCAATAAGAAATGAAAGAGTTTCAAGGGTCATTACTAATGTCCCTATGCTACTGTATTCATAAACGAATATGACTTCTATAAAGGTTTTAATTTCCCCTTAAATGATGAAGATCCCTGCCTTTGGAGCTTTCCTTGAATACTATTTTCCCAGTGCAGGAGCCATAAAAGAGGGTGGTGCAAAGCATTAAAATAGCTTAGATTATACATCTTCCCCTTAGAGACTATGATTTGTAGTGATACATCTGTTTTCACAGACACTGATTGTAGCAACATTGCATTACTAAGGTTTTTTTTTCTACATAAATATTTGTTCCAATCAAACTCATCCTGGGTAACTCCCATGAAGTTGCTCTCAAAGCTGCTGAGAAACCTCAAAGTTTTTATTTATTTTTCTTTCTTTCTTTGTAAATTATCTTCTGTTCTCTATGTCCTCGACTATTGCATGAGCCAGGGTGCAAGCCAAGAAATTTGTCAACTTTCTGTTCTTGAGCTGCATCTTAAACTGCAGTACTTCCCCTCTGGCTACATACTGTCCAAAATCTATTAATCAGCCTCCAGTTTTATAATGGGAATATAAAAGATTATTTACCTGCATTTACCGATGTGTTACTGTTATCCATGTCCTTTGCCTGAAAGTCATTAGTTATTACTCAAAGTAGCTTAAGATGAAAATTCTTCTTCTTTTAAAATTCAAATAAAGTATTTCTCTAAGAAGGACAGAAAAATGGTCAGAAAACTTACTGGGGGTCTCCAATCTCTTGATTTGTGTGCATCTCTCAGCAAGGACTGGTTCTTATCTATCTAAGACAGTGATTCTCAACCTTCCTAATACCGTGACCCTTTAATATAGTTCTTCATGTTGTGGTGACCCCTAACTATAACATTATATTCATTGCTACTTCATAACTATAATTTTGCTACTGTTATGAATTGCAATGTAAATCTCTGCGTTTTCTGATGGTCTTAGGTGATTCTTGTGAAATGTTTGTTTGACCTTCAAAGGGGTCATGACCTATAGGTTGAGAACTGTAAAAGAACCTCTTTGTTCTATGTTCTAAATACTACATAGTTCAATTTGTTCTCAATCTCTGTTCTCATCTGATGAGAGACAGTTATTGATCCAATCACATCTTGGGTGTTGTGGAATATTTCTATACTGTGTGAAAATGTATTGCTATGATGGTGTAATAAAAAGTTGAATGGCCAATAGCTAGGTAGGAGGTATAGGAAGGACTTACTAGGCAGACAGAGAACCCTGGGAAAAAGGATGGAGTCACCAGCCAGATGCAGAGGAAGCAGCATGGGCAGAATGGAAATGAAGTAACAAGCTACATGGAAGAATGTAGACTTAAAAATATGGGTTAATTTAAGTTATAAGAGCTAGTTAGGAAAAAGCCTAAGCTAAGGCCAATTTTTTAATAATAAGTCTCCATGTTGTTATTTGTGAGCTGGTGGCCCAAAGAAAAATCCAACCACATTTCATGTTCCAAGTCTGGACATTACCAGAGTGCTGGATATACACTGGTGCCAGACAGACACTTCTTTACAAAGTGGTTTATTGAGGCCAATGTACTGACGACTTGTCCTGCTGTTGTGATAAAATTTCTCCCAGAAACAACTTAAAGAAGGAGGGATTTATTCTGGTTCACATTTGAAGGCATAGTCTGTCATGATGAGGAATACCAGCTGAACATACTGCATCGACAATCAAGAGAGAGAGAGAGAGAGAGAGAGAGAGAGAGAGAGAGAGAGAGGTGATGCTCAACTTGCTTTCTCCTTTTATTTTGACCAGAACCCCAGCTTGTGGAAGGGTGCTTCCCATGGTTAGAGTGGTGTAGAAATTTCCTCACAGACAGGATTAGAGACGTGTCTCCTAGGTTGTTCTAGGTCCTGTCATTTTGACAATCAGAATTAACCATCATAATGAAATTCTATAAGCTATGTCATATGGCAAGGTGTTGCTGTGGATATCGTTCTGTACAAATAAAACACTGATTGGCCAGTAGCCAGGCAGGAAGTATAGGTGGGACTAACAGAGAGGAGAACAGAGAAAACAGGAAGGCGGAGGGAGTCACTGACAGCCACTGCCATGACAAGGACCATGTGAAGACGCCGGTAATCCACGAGCCATGTGGCAAGGTATAGATTTATGGAAATGGATTAATTTAAGCTATAAGAACAGTTAGCAAGAAGCCTGGCACGGTCATACAGTTTGTAAGCAATATAAGTCTCTGTGTTTACTTGGTTGGGTCTGAGCAGCTGTGGGACTGGCGGGTGATAGAGATTTGTCCTGACTGTGGGCCAGGCAGGAAAACTCTAACTACAAGGCATCTCTTCAGAAACTAAAGCTTTCTGGTCTTCTGAATGTGTAACTCTACTCTTATCATAGCCACTTTTTCCAATTTGATTTGAGGTCTAGAATCTGAAAAAAGGGTGTTGTAACCTACACAGTATTTTATTTCCTTTTAAAGAAAGCAGACACCTACTGACCTGTGTTGTGACTTAGTGATCAGGAAACATGGCATGTGTCCAAGCTGCCACTTTGCCTCTCACTCACAGCCTCCATTAAACAGGCAGAAAGTTTTAAACAAATAGTAAGGTTGTATGCTACAAAGAAGAAGCTGTGAAAATACCATACAGAATAATGTGGCATCCATTCTCCTTATTAACAAGCTGTTTCCCCTTCAGGCAAAATCATTTCACTGACATGAGATAATGTAGGACTTCTGTCAGACTTTAACAAATTGGACATGTAGGCAGGCACCCTACTTTGGAAATAAATCCAGAGACTTTCAGAGGAACTTTCTCACAAAGCAACCTGGAAAGAGAACACACAATTCCATTAGCACTAGATTAAGTGATATGGAACTTCAGGGGCTTTCCTTATGGTCCCACAAGGACAAGAAGGCAGGGACTAGAGAGATGACTCCATGGTTAAGAGCATCAGCTGATCTTCTAAATAACTCAGGTTCCAATCCCAGAATCTAGAATATACATGGCAGCTTATAACCATCTGTGACTCAAGTCCCAGGGGATCTGATGTCCTCTTCTGGTCTCCATGGGTCTTTCACACACATGATGCACAAACACACATGCAGGTAAAATACACACATACACATTTTTAAAAAGACAAGAAGGCACTCAGGTACTGTGCTGGCTGCTTTTGTGTCAACTTGGCACAAGCTAGAGTCATCAGAGAGGAGGGCTCCTCAATAAACAAAATGCTTCCCTGAGACTGGTCTTAAGTCAAGCCTATAGAGCATTTTCTAATTGATTGATGGGAGAGTTCATAGACAATTGTGGGTGGTACCACCCTGGGCTGGTGGTCCTGGGTTCAGTAAGGAAGCAGGCTGATCAAGCCATGGGGAACAAGCTAGTAAGCAGTATCCTTCATGTCCTCTCATCAGCTCCTTCAGATTCCTGCCCTGTTGAGTTCCTTCCCTGACTTCCTTCCATTACAGAATATGATGTGGAAGTATAGACCAAGTAGACACTTTCCTCTCCAACTTGCTTTTGGTCATGGTGTTTTATTATAGCAGTAGTCATCCTAAGACAGGTACTGTGATGGTTAATCTTAGCTGTCAACTTGACTACATCTGGAGTCAACTAAAACCCAAGCAGCTGGACATGCCTGGGAAGGATTTTATTGACTGGATTATTTGAAGTGAGAAGACCTACACTAAGTCTGGGCCACTTCTTCTGTGGCGTCCTACATAAAAGGACATGGAAGACGAAACCTTTTGCGTTTTGCCTGTTTGCTCTCATTCTTGATGGTAAGTTCATTTATCCTGCTGCTGAGGCATTCCTTCCCTGCTATTTGAACCTACTTCTTTGGGGATTCCAACATAGACAGAAGAGCTGCTGAGGTATCCAGCCTCAAGGACTGAACACCTGTTGGATTCTTGGATTTTTTTGTCTGTAGACAACCATTGTTGGACTAGCTGGACCCCAGCATATAAGCCATTCTAATAAATCTACACCCCCACCACACAAACAAAGAGAGAGTGTAGAGGTGGTTGTCTGTGCTTCACCCCTGAAGCAAGGCTCCTAGTAGGCAGCAGGTACCCTGCCCGGGGCATGGTGGAGACAGGGACCCCTTAAGACCTGAAATGTGTAGGTGCTCACTCTCTGTTGGCAACCTCATTGTCTTGGGGTCTGGATGCTAGGACTGTGGTCAAAGGCAGAGCTCTCCAGAGAACTGTGCTTCACCTCTCCTGGACCCTGCAACCAACCTCCCTCTTGTAAGTTGACCCAAAATAAACCCTTTTGACTATCAGACAGACTCCGTGGAATTGCCTCATTGAGAGAGAGAGAGAGAGAGAGAGAGAGAGAGAGAGAGAGAGAGAGAGACAGAGAGACAGAGACAGAGACAGAGACAAAGAAAATGTAGACAGTAGAACCTTATATTGCTGCTTTGAGAAGTCATGCAACCAATATCAATTTGACTGATTCTCGTTTTACTCTGTCCAGTTTTATAATATTTTGTGGTTTTAATCACTTTAGAGAAATAAATGCAATTGAACAGCCGTGTGGTTTCTTAAACATGCAAACACTAATTCCTACGAGACCCTTATCAGAATTTTTGAACTATGTACTTTATCAAAACTATCCAGTAAAGAAACTTCTGCATTGCTTTGGTAATTATAACCGGCACGTACATTAGGACAAAGAGAATCAAGGTGCTAAACCACAAGATAAGCAGGCTCTAAGTATGCAGAGTCAAATAGGATTCAGATTAAATTTCACTTGTGTCTCACATCCTAAATCTATCGTTTATATCCTCAGGGTTTAAGATGCTAGAGTCTGAGCTTATAGGACTTTCAACTTCAGATGGATGCCAACTTTAGAATATTTTAATGTCTGGAATAAGAAAGTTAATTCATTCTTTCTCAGAAGGCTTACTGTAGGGCAACTGTCTCAGCTCTACCCTGGCATAGAAATCTCATTCTTGGTAAAATGAGAGGTTGGAACAAAAACACTATTTTTCTTTTATGTGGTGTTATTACTGCTGGGAAGTGGCATTGGATCCAATCTTCTCTAACTCTGGAAAACATTCTGCCACAAGACTACAGTATCATTCTTTCTGACCTGAATTTTTTAAAACTAGAATTTTTATTCTAGACAATAGCCCTATTCCAGTTGCAAATGGTGTGCAACCTTTCCCGTAGGTAAATTATTTTGTTCATGAGCAAATGTTTTAAGAGGACTATTAGTATCTCACCCAGTGGTCTCTGCATGAATTTGGGATATCATTGTGAATGGTGAATTATGTCCAATATTGATGCCTCCATATGCTTCATACGTCACGTTCTAATACTTAACAAAGTATATAGAGCTCATCAAGTATTTAAGGAATGAGTGGACTTCAGGTGAACCATGGTCTGGAAAAGGAAGAAATCCCTTCTTTGCTCTCACATTTGTTAGTGATACCATTTAGAAAGATAAAATCAAATTTGAATTAGTCTGTATTTTTATATTTCAGTTACAAATGAAGAACACCAGAAAAAAACATATATCTAAAGGTACCTGATGTCAAATTCCTGAGAGTAAAATCTGGTTTGAAGGAATTATTGACTGATAAAGTATTCAGAACTGAACTTTATTATTATGAAAATATATTAGCAATGGAGGGAAAATAACAACTGGGAAATGTTTCAGTAAATCAGAGCATCAAATGGACTCATTAAGTTAGTAGTAAGCTACTTCTTTGCCTTGATAAGCTGCAAGTGATAAATGTACTAGATACAATTAAGGTGCCCGTGTGTTGGAAATGGAATTAAGTTCCATTAATCTTGAAAAGCTGACCACTTGGATGAAGCTTTGCTGTGTCTGCTATCTATGGCCTTTATAGAATGTGATTATGGATTGAATCCCATGTCCTAGTTTATTTTCTATTGCTGTGATAAAGACCATGACCAAAATCAATTGGGGAAAAAAGGGATTCATTGCAGATTACAGCTACAGTCCCTCCTGAAGCGAGAGAACTCAGGGAAGAAACTGGAACCAGGAACTGAAACAGAGTCTACGAAGGAAGCTGCTCATTGGCTTGCTTGCCATTGTTTTCTTAGCTTACTTTTTTATTCATCCCAGGACCATGTGCCCAAGAGTAGCACTAACCCCAGTGAGCTGGGCCTCCTACATCAGTCATTAATCAGGAAAAATGCCCCATAAACTTGCCTATAAACTAATACGATGGAGGACTTTTCTCAGTTGAGGTTCCCACTTCCCAGATGACCCTGGCTTGTGCTGTATTGACAAAAATGCAGACAATCAAAAACACAACCACTTACCGGCATACCTCATACCAGGATGATAACAACAAAATAAAACATAATAAGATAAAATGAAAACCATCATGTCGAAGTTGGACAAAAAAAGCTAACAGAAAAATAAAGGAGCCCCAGGAGAAGACACAAGAATCAGAGAACCACTAGTTTACATATTCAGGAGTCCCATAAAAGTACTAAACTGAAAGCTATAGTACAGATGCAGAGCACCTGGAACAGAACAGTGGAGGCCCTGTTTTGCTGCTTCAGTCTCTGTGATTTCATATCAGATTTGTTCAGTTGTTTTAGAGGCCCTTGTTCTCCTGGTGTCCTCAGTTTTCTCTGTCTCCCCCCACTCCTTCTACCTCCCCTTCCATGGGGTTCCCTGAGCTCTGAGGGGAAGGATTTGATGGAGGTATGTTATTTAGAGCTGTGTGTTCCAGGTCTGTCTGCCTGCCTGTCTATCTCTGTCTCTCTCTCTCTCTCTCTGTGTCTCTGTCTGTCTGTCTGTCTCTGTTTCTGTCTCTATGTCTCTGTCTCTCTCTGTCTCTCTCTCTGTCTCTCTGTCTCTCTCTGTCTCTCTGTCTCTCTGTCTCTCTGTGTGTGTGTGTGTGTGTGTGTGTGTGTGTGTGTGTGTGTGTGTGTGTGTAATGTCTGACTGTAGTTCTTTGTATTTGTTCCCATCTGCTGCAGGAGGAAGACTACTTGATGATCGCTGAAGAAGGCACCCATCTATGTGTATAGCAGAGTATCATTAGATTTGATTTTATTGTTACTTATTACCATTATATAATTTTCTTTTTGGTGTTTGGAGACAGGGTTTCTCTGTGAAGCCCTGGCTATCCTGGAACTTGCTCTGTAGATCAAGCTGGCCCCAAACTCACCGAGATCCACCTGCCTCTGCCTCCTAAGTACTGGGATTAAAGGCACGCTCCACCACTGCCCAACATTGTTGTTATTATTTAGACCAGTAGTATTTGGTTTTACCCTAGGTCTCTGGCTATCTAGACTTTGGTTCTTGGTCACCCAAGCAGTGTTAGGTATGGGTTCCATCTCATGGAGTGAGCCTTAAGCCAAATAAGACATAAGTTGGTTACTCTCCCAAGGTTTGTGCCACCATTGCCCTGGCATATTTTGTAGGCAGGACAGATTATATATCAAAGGTTTTGCGCTTGGGTTGGTGTTTACTTTTCTCTTTTGGTAGCCTGCAGAGTACCTTTCCATGTCTTAGACACTGGAACATGGGGGTGAAGGTTCTATGTGGGCATCAACTTGACCTCTCTATGTTCAGTGAGTTGTGTGTGTTGTTGTCTTCAACAATGGGGCCTTGTCAGTTTGTGGAGAGCAACCTATTGTCTTGGCAACAGCCTGGGTTGTTTGAGAATTTCCATGGGACCCTTTTAACAAACAACTCAACTGAATGAAATACAGACCTGGCACTGGAAGCTTCTTTTGGTGACAAGAAATGGCCAGTTGGGGTTCCATCTCCTTCATTATTTGGAGACTTCATTAGGATCACCTTCATATATTATTGTACTAAATTTCCATAAACCCATCAAATGCTCTTCAATTCTAGGTATCTCTTCCCTCATTCCCTCTCTCAATCCCATCTCCCTTCCCACTTTCTACCTGATCATTCTATTCTCATCCTATCTGATGCCTCCCCTCTTTGCCTCAGTCAACCCATAAAATCTACTCTATTTCCCCCTCCCAGGGAATCCATGTGTTCCCCCACCAAGTCAATTTCTCTTTGCCTAACCCCTCTGGGTCTATGGATTATAGCTTGGTTATCATTTACTCATTGACTAATATCCAGATATAAGCAAATAGATATCATATTAATCTTTGAGTCTGAGTTACCTCATTCAGGATGATTTTTTTTTTCTGGTTTCATTCATTTGCCTGCAAATTTCATGATGTCACTTTTTAGCAGCTAAGTAATACTCCATTGTGAATGTACCACATTTTCTTTATCCATCCTTCTGTTGTTTCCAGTTTCTAGCTATTATGAATAGAGAAGCAATGAACATTGTTGAGCAAGTGTTCCTATGGTAGGATGGCATGTCCTTTGGGTATATGCCCAAGAGTGTGACAGCTGGATCTTGAGATTCATTGATTCTCATCTTTCTTAGGAACGGCCATACTGACTTCCATAGTGGCTGTACAAGTTTGCACTCCTACAAGCAATGGAGGAGTGTTCCCTTTGTTCCACATCCTCACTAACATGAGCCGTCATTTATACTGTTGATCTTAGTCATTTTGAAAATTATAAGATGGAATATCAAAGTATTTTTTGTTTAGAAGAGGACATTTTAACACCACATACCATTGAACCTGTAGCATGGTTACTACTGATTACTCTTATGTAGGTCTGAGCAAGAGGGCCAAAAAGTCTTACAAAATGTGAAATTTGGAGAGAAAAGAAGCACTAGGAAGTTTAATGTTGCCCCAAGGCATCTGCTAGATAAGAGGCTGTAATTGTTAAAGGAATTAGTAACATTGAGGAGAGGCCTCCTGCTTTTTAGTGGAACACTGGAAAGGGTTCCTTCAAGTTAAGACCCCACCAAGCTCAGATACCCACTTATAAAAGGGGATGGCCTAAGGAGTTTCCTCCGCCTACAAAGGAATAGCATACAGAAACTTCTGCAAATGTGTTCCAAAGAGACAAGGGTCCATCTCAAAATTCACAGCTTAACTTGGCATCATTGCAATCATGGTATTGACTTTTGAGGCAGAGAATAAAAAGTAAAGGGGTCATGAATTCTTCCTCTGTGGTTTCAGAGAGCTGTGGAGGACAGTCAAAAATGTGGCAGGGACGGAGTCTCTACAAGGAGGATTGAAGATGTGATGATGAATCCTGGGTTGTAGTGGAGACCCCAAGAAGTTAGAAATGTCAGATATGTGAGATGTCTGCTAAGGAAAACTGCATACAAGGAGTTGAACCAGCCAAAGAGAGACATATGTTGCTGTCAGCAAAGCTGCAAGATCAGTCATCCAAGCCTTTTGAAACTAAAGCCCAAGCAACCAGAGAGGGCACTACAGGATTTGATAACTGCACTGGGGAGTCTTTTCTTCAGTCTTCTCTCATATTTCTTCACAGTGCTCCCTTTCTTCCATTTTGGAATAGGAAAGCATATTCTGTGACATTATATATTGGTAGTATGTAATTATCTTTTTTATTTAACAGGGATTCATAATTATAATATTACCTTGAGTTTCAGAAAAGACTGAATTTTTTAACAGTGTTGAAACTGTTAAAGACCATGGGGACATTTGAAATTGGACTGGATGCATTTTGCATTATGATATAACCATAAACCTATGGTGTTATCAGTAGAATGGTGTCATATTTTGGATGAAAAAATGCCATCCATAGGCTTGGGTATTTGAATATTTGGTTTCCAGTTGGTGGTGCACTTTGGGGAAAGTCACGAAACCTGAAGGAAGTAGAACCTTTCTGGAGGGAGCACTTTACTGGGAAAGACTTTGACTATTTGTAGCCCCATCCTTCTTCCTGCTTACGCTCTCTGATTCCTGTGTGTAGGTAACATGTAACATCTCATCTTGATGCTTTTGTGACCATGCTTACCCCTACCATTATGGACATCTAGACTTCCAGGACTGTAAATCACAATAAATTCTTCCTTAATTTGCTTTTTGTCATGGTAATTTACCACAGGGAGAGAGAAGTAACAACTACATGCTGAAATCAATTTATCTGGAAACTCAAAAGCCTATGAACCTTGAATAGTGATCATAGTGAAGGTAGAATCTGTAGTAGACTGGACTGTTATGGTATATGCTGTCCTGCTACTTGGACCACAGACAAGGCAGTCCAACAGTGCTAATCATATCCATTTAAACATGGATGCTCTATGGAATCTTACAAGCCTCAATAGTATTGTCTTCTTAGGGTATCACAGTAAGACTAATTAGTCATGGACAAACTCTTCTCTGTTTGATAAATAGTCTCCAGGGAACTTGGGCCCTTATACAGTCCAAGTAGGCAATGATGTTTTATGAAATGACTATTTAACTAGATCTGCCTATCATAAACAAAGCTGAGTCATAATGCAAGACAAAAGAGAAATATTCAGTTTCAAGAAAGAAATTATATTTAAGCTGTTGGGTATAAGCAATTCTAGAAAGCAAGACTAACACTATCCACATCATACTCAATAGGCTGCTATGCCTACTCTAACTCTCATACCTATGACCATATAAATTTTTTTGTTTGCTGTGGGTTTTTTTTTCAATTAACAAGTAGAAAAGAAGTGAACTTTCTTTACAGATGGATTGGTGTGGTACATTTCTCTTGAAGATGAATCACTATTACTGTGTTGAATTGGGGAGAGTCCTAAGAAATACGGGTAGGATATAGGAACATTAGGTTACCCACTGTATCTCAAAGAAGGTATTCCAATGCCCAACTACACAAGGACTTCTAAGCAGCAGCAGTGTCTGGTGTCACTGGTAAACAGACATAAGGAAAGCATCACTGAATTATAGCCCTAGGATATCTGACTATTGCAGATATGAGAAGTCCTTCAGGCGTCCTCACACACTAATTCTTGTCCCAGCTGCCAGTTGGTGCTGGTTTAACTAGTTCCCTCAACCGAGGGGCAACCTGATAACTTCATGTTCAATCACTTTCTATCTGAAACTTTGATATTGATGCCAAGATCTGAGATACAATCAGATCCCATGGCCTCCTTTGGACCTAAGCATGCACAATGCAGAAGTACAGGCAAGTTATACTCTGTGGTGAACTGTCCAGGAGGACACAGAACCAGTGTTTACATACTCTCCCCTTTGCTCTGGATAAAATGCTCTAATAGACAGTATATGAATTTTCTCACAGGATGTTGCCCTAAGCCAAGTAGCCGAAGCACTCTGTCAGCCAGCTTGATCTCACATCTTCGGATAAGTTGGTTCTTTTCTTGCTTTCCTCTCTTTGCCCAGCTCTCCTGCTTTGATCCCTGGATAGTAGTTCAAAGTAAAGACTTAGCACCTATTATTTTGTGTGTGTTTTTTCATTCTTGTTTAAGAACTTAATATGCGCATATGATGTGTTTTGATCAAATCTGCCCCTCATATCTCCTCCCCAAGGATCTACCTTTTGCAAACCTATGGCAAAATACACAGGAAAACTACCATGTTTAGTTATGTGACGAAACAGGATGCAAAATTACATCAGAATGATCCTTGCTTTACAAAATTGACAAGTAAAAAATGGTAACATAATAAAACATAAACCTTTTAATAAGTATTCATATTAGGCAGTAGGATTACAAATGGGTCTTGATTTTTTTATAGTCTATTGCTCCCAAAACTCTTAAAAACAACTATATTCATATATTCTAAACCTGAAAAAGTTCTGTGGTAAAATCTGTGGTTAAGTTTCCAATAGTAAGGGATCCAAAGACTGAGTTATGACCAGGTAGGTGTAAAGTAAGTCAAATGCCATTAGGGATGAAGTGTGCAAATCAAAAGAAAACAAAAGAAAACAATCCAAGGTCATGTGAGAAGCTATTAAAGGGATAAAGACAGGGGATTCAAGAAGATACATAGCTTGTTTATAATAGTTTACAGTGGCAGCTGAGAACTAGGGCACATGAAACCAACCACCTAGGTGAAAATCTAGAATAGCTGTGGTGCCAACAACATTTTCTAATTAAAAATTATGTAACAACCTCAAATATAAGTGCTTATGTAGATCATGGGGGCAGAATACTTGAAATGTGAGGAAGTTTAGAATTCTTGGTCCCTGAGTCATAGAACAGAGTTACTTTCACTAAAGAAAATTAGGATCCAGGGAAAACTAGATAAAATTTATTATAAAATTTTTTCACAATCTTATATCTTGGAACAGAATTTTAATTCAACAATATAGTCATAAAAATTGAGAAAATAGAGATTTATGAAAAGAAGATAAGACTCCAAGGACTGATGGTATAAATGAAACTTTTTTCTAGGAATGAAGAGAATTTACTGTGGCTCAGAGAAGGGGGTGGGATGTGAGTGATGGGGAGAAGGCAAGGAGAAGTAAAGAAGCAAATGGATGAATAAAAAAATACACCAAAAAAAAAATCTGAGTGGTGGTGGTGGCACGCACGCCTTTAATTCCAGCACTCGGGAGGATCTCTGTGAGTTCGAGTCCAGGATAGGCTCCAAAAGCTACACAGAGAAACCCTGTGTCACCCCCCCCACACACACACACACGAAGGGAATACAATGTGATTTTCTCTGAGTCTCTAAATCCTTCACTAAGGGACCACAGAAAGTTCCCTGGAACCTTTAGGGAAATGAAGAGGCAGCCAGTTCTGGGACCTACTCTGTTTTTTTCAAAATGGAGATGGTCCTTCACAAAGCAGGAATACAGAAGTGGAGCAGTTTCTTGCAGAGATGGAAGGTCTGTGAACTCACAGGAGGTAGGGCTGGGGCAGGCAGCAAATGTGTCAAGATTCTTTAGGGTTGGTCACAAGATACAAGGCAGGCAATGGAGTGTAAGGCAATGTGAGTATGCATAAGGATCAGGGGGAAGAAACTCAGTCTGAGGGAATGGGTGGGAGAAAGTGAAGCGAACAGTGTCAGAAAAAGTGGTGCTGCCTGCCTGAAGAAGGCTGTGCTACATGGCTGCCATCCTTCTAACCTCTCTCTCTCTCTCTCTCTCTCTCTCTCTCTCTCTCTCTCTCTCTCTCTCTCACACACACACACACACACACACACACACACACACACACATACATTATAAAGCATAATCAGAAATGGGTGGTAGTCTTAGAAGAATTTCTTGCAGCAATTTAGTTTGATAAAAAATGTTAAGCGACATCCTTATAAATGAGGCTAAATAACTCATAACTTGGAAGTTCATGCAAAGAATGTATTTCAATTTAAATAACAGATGCTGGAAAAATAGATATCAATTCTTACCCACCCCATCAGACAAAGCCATACAAATCTCTCTAGTTCCACTTTTCACTTTCAGCCACTGATCTCAGTTGCCCAATCCCAGAGATGGAGTTAAAAATGGAAGAAGGAAGAGACATGGTGTTTGTGAGAAAAGGAAGCGATGTAGATAAAGAAGGAATGGGAAAAAAATTTAAGAGCAAATTGATGAGCTTCATCACTTTATGATTTGTATGAATACACAGGACTCTAAAAAGAATAATTCCAAATTTGTGGGCCTGCCTTACTGCCATGCCAGGGTCTTCAAACTCTTGATAAAGAACCCTGACTTGCATTTTGCGCTGAACCCTGAAAGCTGTAAACCATTCCTATGGCCACAGAAGAAAAGCCAGAAGCAAAGAGGCATAAAGTTCTTCTATATCAGTTAAAATTAAGGAAATTGAAAGTAAAACAGGCAGATATTTGGTGAAATGGTCAACCACTGAGTGGGCTGGGGTAGGAACACTGGGCAAAACAGATACTGGATCTGCTTCAGTGTCACCAGCTGGTGGTGCAGAAAGGGTCAACAGTGGCTGCCTCTGGGGACTTGCAGACTTGAGGAGGGCACAGAGAAAACAGGAAACTGTGATGTGACGAATACATGCAAACAATCCAGTAGGACAAGTGTGCTGTGACACACAGGCAGTAAAAGGTTCCCGGCTTTGATTTTAGTGGAATTGGTTTTAGTTTTTCTCCATTTATTATGTTGGCTTGTTGTATACTGCTTTTATTATGTTTTGGTGTGTCCCTTGTATTTTTAATCTCTCCAGGACTTCAATTGTGAAGGCATGATGGATTTTGTCAAAGGCTTTTTTTTTTTAGCATCTAATGAGATGACCGTGTGTGTTTTTGTTTAATTTTTATTTCAGCTTGTTTATACAGATGATGACAGTTACTTTACGGATTTTCGTATGTTGAACCACCCCAGCATTTCTAGGATGAAGCCTACTTAATCATGGTGGATGATCTTTTTGCTGTGTTATTGGATTAGGTTTGCAAGTATTTTTTATTGAGTATTTTTGCAACTCTGTCAAATGGGAAACTGGTCTGTAATTCTCTTTCTTTGGTGAGTCTTTGTGTAGTTTGGGTATCAGGGTGACTGTGGCCTCATAAAATGAATTGGGCAATGTTCCTTCTGTTTCTATTTTGTGGAATAATTTGAGGAGTATTGGTGTTAACTCTCCTTTGAGAGTCTGGCAGAATTCTGCTCTAAAACTGTCTGCCCTGGTTTTATTTTTGTTTTTGTTTTTTTGGTTGGGAGAATTTAAATGACTGATTCTTTTCACTAGAGGTTATAGATCTATTTAAATTGTTTATCTGATCTTGATTTAATTTTGGTAAGTAGTATCTGTTGAGAAAATTATCCATTTCTTTTAGAATTTTCAATTTGGTGGAGTAGAAGTTTTTAAAGTATGTCCTTATGATTCTTTTGATTTCCTCAGTGTTTATTGTTATGTCCCCCCTTTTATATCTGATTTTATTAATTTGGAATTTTCTCTCCATCTTTTAGATCATTTGAATAAGGTACCTTGTTGCTCTTCTCAAAGAATCAACTCTTTGTTTCATTGATTCTTTGTATTGTGCTCTTTGTTTCTATTTTCTTGATTTCAGTCCTGAGTTTGATTTCTTGCTGTCTACTGCTCTTGGGTGTGCTTACTTTTTTTTCCCCTAGAGCTTTCAGGTGTGCCATTAAGTTACTATTAATGAAATTTCTCTATTTTTTTTTAGCGTTTTATTGCATGACGTTTGCATAAGAAAAAGTAGTCTTGAAGATGGTAAGGCATCCTGCAATCACTGATAAGCGGATTTTAACTGTACATAAAATAGTCAGACAATCTAAAATTGAAAAACTATTTCCAAAAAAGTACATACAATTTCACATGATGAGCTTTTAAATATGGCTTATATTTGTAGTTTCACATCGTTAAAAAGTGCTTCAAATGTACTGCTGGGAAGCTGATCTTTATAAAAGGTGACGGGGTTGACATGGGGCTGCAAACTGTAAAAACTATCTGTATGGAATTAGAAAGCTAACATTGTGATATTCCAACTTGAATCAGTTTGCAATTCCCACTCAGGTAGATATATTAATAACCTAAAAAACACCTATTCTGAAACCAACAAAAGTCTATTGAATTCAAGTTATGCATGTTGGGGGATGGATCTCAGAGGCCCGGATGTGAGTGGGCAGGGTGGCTGCTAATCGATGTACTGGGCCATCCAGCGGAAGCCTTCTCCACAGCCTTACCTTTTCAGCACACTGCACATGAACACTTCCCGAGGCTTGGCGTTCAGCTCCTTCAGTGACACACTGCCCTTTGCTGTTGTCTGCCCATATAAGCCGAACATCTCTCTTAACCTCTCTTCACTGATGGCTTCGGGTCTGTTGATCTTATTTCCAAGAATTAGTATAGGCACATTGGCAATGGTTTCGTCTGTCTTTAGTGAATCAGGTTCTTCTTTTGATTCTAACAGCCTTTCCTGGTCTGCACAATCCACAAGAAATACAATACCATTGATAGCAGGAAGGTAGTTTTTCCATACTCTTTGGGCTTGGATGTGCCCACCCAAATCAAAAAGTCGTCAAAGTCATGCCAGCAATAGTGAGTTCTTCTGAAGTGGGATGTAGTGTTGGGACGTGCTGGCCAAGCCTGTCATCTTTCAGCACGTGTAGCAACATTGTTTTCCCCGCATTATCCAACCCAAGGAATACCAGTTTACGGTTTTGTTTTGTTTTGTTTATACAATCCTAGGAACTGCAGCACACTGCTGAACCCACTGTAAATCCAGTCAAATATGAAGGACATGTCCAGATCTTACCGGTCTGCGACTCCAGAGAACGCGACTCCTCGCTCCGCGTCCGCACTTCACGCTCCGAGCTGGCTTTGCAAAGCGGTATGGCTGCCGCAGCTCCAGCTCTCTTCCGAAATCTCTCTGTTTTTTGTTTTTGTTTTTGTTTAATGAATGTACTTAGTGCTATGAACTTTTCTCTTAGCACTGTGTTCATTGGGTCCCATAAGTTTGGGTATATTGTATATTCATTTTAATTAAATTCTAGGTCTTTAATTTCTTTATTTCTGTATTGACCCATTTTTCCTTTAGTAGAGAGTTGTTCTATTTCCATGAGTTTGCAAGCTTTCTGTTGTTTCTGTTGTTGATATCCAGCTTTAATAGTGGTCTGATAGGATGCAGGGAGTTATTTCAATTTTTCTTACATGTATTTAGACTTGATTTGTGTCTGAGAAGATGGTAAATTTTGGAGAAAGGTCTGTGATATATTCAATATAGTACTTGAAGTTTTGGTTAGAGCAATAAGACAACTGAAGGAGATCAAGGGGAGACAAATTGGAAGGGAAGAAGTCAAAGTACCATTATTAACAGATGATATGATAGTCTATGTAAGTGACCCTAGAAATTCTCCTAGGGAACTCTTACAACTGATAAACACTTTCAGCAAAGTGGCTGGATACAAGATTAACTCAAAGAAATCAGTAGCCCTTCTATATACAAATGACAATTGTACTGAGAAAGAAATCAAGGAAACAACATCCTTTACAATAGCCTCAAATAGGAAATATCTTGGTCATGGTGGATAATATTTTTGATGTGTTCTTAGATTCAGTTTGCCAGTATTTTATTGAATAATTTTGCATCAATGTTCACAAGGGAGGGTATCAGGGTAACTGTAGTCTCGTAAAAAGAGTTTGGTGGTGTTCCTTCTGTTTCTATTGTGTGGAAAAATTTGAAGAGTATTGGAATTAGCTCTTCTTTGAAATTGAGATAGAATTCTGCACTGAAACCATCTGGTCCTGGGCTTTTTTTTTTTTTTTTTGGTAGGGAGACTTTTAATGGCCATTTCTATTTCATTAGGGGTTATAAGTCTATTTAAATTGTTTATCTGGTCTTGATTTAATTTTGGTAGGTGGTACGTATCCAGAAAAATGTCCATTTCTTTTAGATTTTCCAATTTTGTAGAGTATGGGTTTTTGAAGTATGATCAGATGATTCTCTGGATTTCCTTGTTTGTCTCCCAGAGATGCAAGGATGGTTCAACATATGAAAATCTGTTAATGTAATACACCATATAAACAAACTGAAAGAAAAAAAAAAAACACATGATCATCTCCTTAGATGCTGAAAAGCCTTTGACGAAATCCAACACCCCTTCATGATAAAGGTCTTGGAGAGATAAGGAATACAATGAACATACCTAAATATAATAAAAGCAATTTACAGCAAGCCAACAGCCAACATCAAATTAAATGGAGAGAAACTCAAGGAGATTCCACTAAAACCAGGAATAAGACAAGGCTGTCCACTTTTCCCGTATTTATTCAATATAGTACTTGAAGTCCTAGCTAGAGCAATAAGAAAACAAAAGGAGATCAAGGGGATACAATTTGAAAGGAAGAAGTCAAACTTTCACTATTTGCAGGTGATATGATAGTATACATAAGTGATCCCCAGGGAACTCCTGCAGCTGGTAAACACCTTTAGTAATGTGGCAGGATACAAGATTAACTCAAAAAAAATTAGTAGCTCGCCTATATACAAAAGATAAACAGATTGAAAAAGAAATCAGAGAAACATCACCCTTTACAATAGCCACAAATAATACAAAGTACCTTGGAGTAACTCTAAAAAACTAAGCAAGTGAAAGACTTGTATGACAAGAACTTGAAGTCTTTGAAGAAAGAAATTGAAGAAGATATCAGAAAAATGGAAAGATCTCACATGCTCATGGATAGGTAGGCTTAACATAGTAAAAATGACTATCTTACAAAAAGCAGTCTACAGATTCAGGGCAATTCCCATCAAAATCCCAGCACAATTCTTCACAGACCTTGAAAGAACAATACTCATCTTCATATGGAAAAACAAAAAACCCAGGATAGCTTAAAAAAAAAAAACTTGTACAATAAAGCAACTACTGGAGGCACCAACATCCCTGACCTCAAGCTCTACTATACAGCTATAGTAATAAAAACAGCTTGATATTAGCGTAAAAACCAACATGTGTACCAATGGAATCAAAATGAAGATCCTGACATTAATCCACACACTTATGAACACATTCAGAGGTATCACCATCCCTGATATCAAGATGTATTATAGAACTATAGTAATAAAAACCTGATGACATTGGCATAAAAATAGAACATTGATCAATGGAATAGGATTGAAGACCCAGGCATAAATCCACACACCTATGGATACCTAAGTTTTGATAAAAAAGCCAGAAATACACACTGGAAAAAAGAAAGCATCATCAATAAATGGTGTTGGTCAAACTGGATGTCTATATGTAGAAGAATGCAAATACATGCTATTTATCACCCTGAACAAAACTCAAATCCAAGTAGATAGAATATCTCAAAATAAAACCAGACACACTGAACCTGATAGAAGAGAAAGTGGGGAACAGCCTTGAACACATTAGTGCAGGAGAAAATTTCCTAAACAAAACACTGATAGCACAGGCACTAAGATTAATAATTAATAAATGGGACCTCATGAAACTGAAAAGCTTCTGTAAGGCAAAGGACACTGTAAATCAGACAAAGCAGCAGTCTACAGAATGGGAATTTTTTTTTTTTTTTTTTTTTTTTTGGTTTTTCGAGACAGGGTTTCTCTGTGTAGCTTTGCGCCTTTCCTGGGACTCACTTGGTAGCCCGGGCTGGCCTCGAACTCACAGAGATCCGCCTGGCTCTGCCTCCCGAGTGCTGGGATTAAAGGCGTGCGCCACCACCGCCCGGCGGGAAAAATTTTTTACCAATTCTACATCCAATAGAGGACTAATATCCAAAATATCTAAAAACTCAAGAAACTAGACATCAACAAACCAAATAATCAAATTAAATATGGGGTACAGATTTAAACAGAGAAAATTCAGTAAAAGAATCTCAAAGGGCTGAGAAATACTTAAAGAAATGTTTTACAGCCTTAGCCACCAGGAAAATGCAAATCAAAACTGCTTTGAGATTCCATCTTACACCTGTCAGAATGGCTATATCAATAATACAAGTGACAGATCATGCTGGCGAGGATGTGGAGCAAGGGGAAACCTCCTCCATTGCTGGTGGGAGTGCAAACTTGTACAGCCACTGTGGAAATCAATATGGCAGTTTCTCAGAAAATTCAGAATCAATCTACCTCAAGATCCAGCTATACCACTCTTGGGCATATACCCAAAGGACATTCCCTCCTACCACAAGGACACTTGCTCAGCTATGTTCATAGTGGTTTAATTCACAGTAGTCAGAAACTGGAAACAACTTAGATGCCACTCAAAAGAAGAATGGATAAAAAAAATATGGCTCATTTACACAATAGAGTATTACTTAGCTGATAAAAACGACATAAAATTTGCAGGCAAGTGGATGAAACTAGAAAAAAATCATCCTGAGTGTGGTAACTCAGGTCCTCTGCATGTATGTTATGGCTGTTAGCTTGGTGTTTTTGTGAGACTCCTAATAGTGGGAACAGTGTATCTCTGACTCTTTTGCCTGCTCTTGGGACTCTTTTCCTCCTATTGGATTGCCTTAGCTAGGCTCAGTATGAAGGTTTTTTGCCTTGTTTTATTGTATCATGTCCTGTTTGTCTGTTATCTCTTGGAGTCCTGCTCTTTTTTGAAGAAGAAACAGAGGCAGAGTAGATATGGGGGATAAGGGCTGTAGAGGGAGGTAGGAGGAGTGAAGGGAGGGGAAATTGTAGTTGGAATGTATTGTGTGAGAGAAGAATCTATTTTCAATGAAAAAAAAGAGAAAGTTCCCTGTGCCTGGACTTCAAGAATGACCTGGGGCTGCCTAAAGGAAGGGGATGCAGGAAATAGATGACAAATAGATGTATCATTATACCTCATTAGGCTGATGAATTAGGGTACTAAAGTTCAACTTGAAGTGAATCTGCTCATACAAGATTTCCTTGAAACAGGGTTTTCTAATAGTATTTCCTTGACCTCAGTCACTCTTTTAGACTCAACATTTAGTGGTGAGTAAGACAGACTGTGGTGCCAGGCTGGGGAAAATTACTGCCTACCAAGTCTGCACACAAAAATAACCATACTATTTAAATGTTCTTTTAAAGAAAATATGAGCTGTGAACATTTATTTATTGGAAGCCCAACCTGATGTGTGTGTGTGGGAGGGGACTTGAAGGCCTCCTGTGGGTATAGCATTTAACTCAATTTTTGCAAGAATTGGGATCAGCCATTAACTGAGTGAAGGAATTCAAGGAAGCATTTCAGGCAGGTAGCTAGCTGCTGAAGAGTTAGGGGAAATGATGGGGGGCAAATGTCCCCAGAGCACAGCATTTTACTTTTCTTTTGTTTCCTCAAACAATGCCAGCAACTAGTCGAATGCTGGTCACATAGCAGATGAGCAGCAAGCACTTATCTGAAAAAGGGTTGACTATATTTTAGGATAGTTCTAAAATATGGAAAGCCATGAGCTGAAGGAATCAGGATGGGAGAAAACCTTCAGATAGTAGCAGATGACAAGCAGATTTGAAAAACCAAGGAAGCAAAGGTGTTGATCATCAAGCTGTGAAAATCATTTACCCATCCTGTTAAGAAGGCCAGTTCTCAGAGCACAGTAGTTTATCATGGGCCACTCAATGAGGGAGTCTCCAGATTAAAACTGCATCACTTCTATGTACATTACACAACTCCAAACACAGATTATCCTTTGTAGAAATGACCTTATCCCTGACAACTCCATATGCCTCGGCGTAAACCTTAGCACAGATTGCTGATAAGTGGGAAAGTCTTGGGTAGCAAGGCTTCCTTTTGTCCAGTCTGGCCGTGACCACTGACCAGGACAGAGAGTTAATATTGCATAATTCTTGAGTCACATTGCTGGATTGTTTGACTTGGCCTGAAATGTAAAAGCTTAGCACAAACTCACTGTGGTGAGTGACTGAGGACCTGCCCCCTTTTCTTTTCTATGACGGCCTTGTCCCTGACAAGCAGTTACCACACCCAGAGTCAATGTTCTGAGTGAATTAAGTCCTTGCAGTAGAAAGAAAAGGAAAATTGGAACCTTGCTTAAATTATTGTTTGTTCTTTCAGACTTTATAATCATCTAAATGAGAATTTGCTGCTTTAACCATCTAATCTTGCTGTCTCTAAGTAAACATGGTATAATTTAAAATATTTATTTTGTTAATTAGTATTCTTTACCTCTCACATGAAATAAACTGTAAATACCAGTATACAATGCCATTACTGTCACCATAAAAAAGGTTAAGAAAAACAACAGTAGCTTTTTAACTCTTTCCTTGATAAAGTCTCATTCATGTGGTAACGGTTGACCAGAAGGTCCTGAAAGGAAGCGTTGTATTGAATCTGTTCTTAGCCTGTCTTCATCTGTTTCACTGGGTCTGGTATGCAGTCAATTGCTCTCAATACTCTATTTTCTTTTAAAACTATTTAAAATTTTCTATTCATTATTTTGTGATAGATACTAAGCTGCCACATTCGTATTTCCAAATCACTATATATGTTATATATAACATACATTATATTATATATCTACATATTTCTAAAAGCAAAGATAGATACAGAATAAGTATTCAGGAAATAGTCGATATTCATTTCTCATTTAATCTGGATATAAATAATAACGTCTGACAAGGAAAGTCTCACTCTCTTGCATTGTAAGTGAAGCCCTCGGTGAACTGAAGCTCGAAGCCATTTGCTTGCTGGGAGCTATCTGCTATGCTTGATTTGTTCAGTGTCCTCCCATGCAACCATTTCCATTTCACGAGCTTTCTAAATATTCCTGGAATGGATTTTGTTCCTTGTTAAAGAAAGTAAATTCTGCAACACCAGAGACTTAAGCATAGTTCAAACATTTGTCCTGGTGTGGAGTCTATGTGGGCAGAATGTTGACTTTCCATGGTAGGGAAAGGAGGCAGGAACACAGGTCTAGCGATTACTTTAGAGCCAAGGAAGAGTCAACATTTCTAAGTATGGTCTGCCTCATAGCACAGTGACTTACTGGGCTCATTTCTGTAGCACACTTGCTGGGAGCGAGCTGTATGGGAGGCTCTGTATTGATACTGGGAAATCAGACAAAGGTAAGTAAGTCAAAAGTGCTAACTGTGTTAAAAGAGCTAACAGGCTGAGGGCAACACGTACCCAAGATAAACAGTGAAAATAAATGTCAAGTGTGCTAACTACTGTGAAGAAAGCAAACAGGATTCTGAGGCAGTTATTTGGTTATATATTTTTCTTTTTACATTTTTTTGTTTTTATCTTTTGAGATAAGGTCTTACTCTTAAACTTCAGGCAGGCCTAGAACTTCCATGTAGATCAGGACGGTTTTGAATTCACAGAGATCCTTTGTCTCCCTTTCCCGAATGCTATGATCACAGGTATAAACCATTGTGCCCAGCTTGCTTTTATTTTTTATTGATGATGATTCAACATAATTTTCGCAGTCTATTTTCCTATGAACTTTCAAACTATAATTAATAATATTAACAAGTTGCAAAAAGTACTTTATGGTTAAGTAGATATTGTTCTCCAAGTCAAGGATATTTTTGTCAATGTTGTTATGGGGTTTTTTGATTTGTTGTGTTTTGTTTTAATTTAACTTGTTTACTTAACGGCACGATGTTTTGTCTTCATGTATGTCTGCACATCACATGCCTAATGCCTTCAAAGGTCCTGGGACAGGAGTTATAGATGGCTGTTAGTTTCTATGTGGGTGCTGGGAATTGAACTCATGTCCTCTGGAAGAGCAGCTAGTGCTTTTTAACTGTTAAGTCATCTCTCCAGTCTCTTGTTTTTTTAAATTATTTTTAACCCATTAAGATGCTAGTGTCGCTGGGTGGCGGTGGCGCATGCCTTTATTCCCAGCACTCAGGAACTCACTCTCTGTGAGTTCAAGGCCAGCCTAGTCTCAGAGTGAGATCCAGGACAGGCACCAAAACTATGCAGAGAAACCCTGTCTCGGAAAGAAAAAAAAAAAGATGCTAGTGTTGTAGCACAGTAGTGTACAGGTAGTAAGAGCAAAGTCCTTGGGTTAAGTGCCCAGCCAGAAATTAAAAATAAAAACTTCATTAATCTAAGCTATAATAACTAATTAGGAACCAAAAGTCATACGGTTGTAATAGAGTCAGAAAAAAATCTATAAAATACAACATTTCTCCATGACAAAAATTCAGTTATATTTTTAATGAGTTTTCTGATAAAAAAAAATATTCACAGAAAGATCTAGGTCAGAAGTTCTCAACTTCAATTTGTGTTCAAATCACTACCAAGCTTATGAAAACAGAGATTTGTGGGGCCATTTGTTTCTTCAGAGTTTCTCCTTTAGTAGATCTGGTATGTGGCTCAACCAAAACTACTATGTGGACACCTATTACTTTATGAACTGAATGTAATTTTTAAAATTAACTTGACCAGAAGTACCTGCATATATAGACAGTGCTGCTCTCAAAAGCCATAGGTTTTTAAGTGAAAAAAAAAAAAAAACAACCCACAGGACCAGGTGTGGGATGCTGGCCCATCAGTCCCCAGGAGCTCCCAAAACAATACAGGATATTTCCATTGCTCATGGTTGACTATCAGAACCAGATGTTTAGACCCTAAGATTTGGACATAGAGAAGTTAAGCTGAAACTGAGCTGGAAGCTTCCTCTCTACTGGCTAGTTTTCATAGTGTCAGAAGGTTCTCAACAGGCCACTGAAGGAGAAAAATCATCAGTTTTTACCCGGGTGTGGACCTTATGTGCTACAGTACTGACCAGTCAGACAAGATACACATATTGATACAACAGTAGTATTAATTAGAAGGTGAACAACCACTTCTGATTGGATATGAGTTCTACATAGTGGGATAGAATACATGCCTGGTACTCTAAATTTATTTAATAGACTATAGCCAGGAGGTCACAGGACCTATGAAGAATGTACTACTTCTGGTGTGGTTTTTGTTGTTGAATGGAGATATAGTCAAATTGACTTCTAAATATTTACATTTATACATTGTCTTAGTTCAATTTTTATTGCTGAGATAAGCCACCATTGAAGGGTTTCTAGCCAGCCCAAGCTTGGCAAACATGGTCTGGCAGGCCTTTTCCTTCTCCCCTTTTTCCTTTGTCCTCACTAAAAACCATCAGATTGCATTCCTAAAGCTAGCCCCCAAGGTCCATTCCCTTATTTGGCCACTTCCTCCCCCTGAGGTTGACTACCAAGGTCCAGCTATCAAAGTATTGAATCCCAGCAATCAAAAACCCCCATTTGGCCATGTTAATTAACATGCTGAATCAAAATTAACCAACTCATCCTAACATGGGGTTTCCCTTTTACCTTTATAAACTACGGGCCACATCTGTCTCCTCTCTATCTGGAGACAAGTATCCCTCCCTTGTTTCCATCCTCTTCTTTTTTATCCTCTGTCTCCTGTCTTTGTCTCTTATTCCCCATCCTTTTTCCCTCTGGGGCAAATAAATCTCCTTTGTGCTGAGAACTTGGTCTTGTGGCGTTCTTATGCTGACCAAAAGCAACTTGTGAAGGAAAAAGTTTATTTTTAACCTACAATTTGCAGCCTACCCATGAAGGAAAGTCATGGCATGAGGAAATGCAAAATAGGAAACTGGAGGGGGCAGAAACTGAAGCAGAGACCACAGAGGAATGCTTCTTACTGGCTTGCTCAGCATGGCTTGCTCAGCACGCTGTCTTATACAACCCAGGAGTACCTTCCAATGGGTGGTACAATCCACTGGGGTCTAGGCCCTCCCATATCAATCATTAATCAGGAAAATGCCCCCACAGAATGCATTCAGTCCAATCTAATGGTGGCATTTTTTCAACTGAAGTTCTCTCTTCCAAGATGACCCTGGCTTATTTCAAAATTACAAAAAACTAACCAGTATAATTGACTCCTTGTTAGCTTGATACACAATCACATCACTATTAAACCATGACATTTTATTTATCCCAAGATCTCATATTAATATCAATATCACAATATAAAACACATTTTTTTTTTTTGGTTTTTGGAGACAGGGTTTCTCTGTGCAGCTTTGTGCCTTTCCTGGATCTCGCTCTGTAGACCAGGCCGGCCTCGAACTCACAAAGATCCGCCTCCCTCTGCCTCCCGAGTGCCCGGCCAATATCCCAATATAAAACACATTTCAACTTTTAAAAGTCCCATAATCTTTAAACACTTTAACACTTTAGAAGTTAAATCTCCTTAAAATAGCCAAAGACTCTCTGAAACTCAAAAGTCTCTTGACTGTGGGCTCCTGTAAAATAAAAATTAATGCATTCTATTAAGCAAAGTCACACAATCTTAAAAAGAAAAAATATGGCATTATAAAGTAATTGAGTAAACAAAGCCCATTGTCTTTCATTATGCAGAATCTAGTCAACAATATATGCATATATGTAACAAATGTACATGTGGGTGCAGAATAACTCGAGGAAAAGAGAACCAGGAAGCCTAAACACAAGGTGATGAGGAAGGACTGAATGCAGGTAGTGGACATGAGTTATGAAAGGAAACATGAGACTAGTTGCTTCTCTAGATGTTTCCACCATGTGTTTTTGGTTTTGGTGGTAGATAAGAGCATAACACATACTCAACAGTGAAAGTGTCAAATTGAATGTGACGCTCCACAGCTTCCATTCCAAATGCCTATTCTAACTGTACAGGAGTCCACTGAGCTGTATGGACTTTGGGGTGTGGTTAAATTTTGTGTGTGCTAAGCTTTTTATAATACATTTTATAAAATCAAAAAGCAAGTTTCCTACCTCTTATTGTGAGAGGGAAGAACTAGGGCTCAGTAACAATCCAAACAAACCAAAAAAGAAAAAAAGAAAACCTTCCATCGTGCAAATTAAATTCTGTAGTTTAATGTCCATCGTCTGGGACTCACCTCTGGGCTGAAAAGCCTTGGGCAGCTCCATTGCTGAGGCTCTGCCATTCCAAGTACACAAAGCTCATCCCCTGTGTTAGGATCTTTTGTGAATTACACCTGATTCTTCAGTCCTAGCTGTCCAGAACCACAGATTTTCAATTGATAATATCACACATTATCAAGGACCCCTCATAGTCTTTGAGGGCCTCACAAACTTCCTTCCGAAACTTCACAAACCAGGTCTCGACTGTCTGCAACACACTCAACGTTCTTTTCTTCTAAGTTCATACATCTCATTAAGCTCTGAACACTGAATGTTTTCATCCCTAAATTTCAAACATCACAATCCTCCCCCAAACATGTTCAGGCCTATAATAGCCATAGCACCAGGATCCTGGTATCAATTTTTGTCCCTTTTTTTTTTGTTTTATATTGCTGTAATAAAGCACTATGACTGAAAGTAACTTGTGGAAGAAAAAAGTTTATTTCATTTTCTAGCTTACAGTCCTTCAGGAATGGAAGTCAGGACAGGAACTGATGTGGAGATAATGGAGAAACACTGGCTTGGTCACCTTGCCTTCTTATGAAACCAAGGAGTACTTACTTGCCCAGGGATAGTATAATTCACAGGGAGTGGGGCCCTCCCACATCAATCATTAATCAAGTAAACACCCAGAGACTTTCCCATAGCCCAATCTGATGGAGGTATTTTTCTTAATTGAAGTTCCCTCATTCCATATGACCCTGCTTGTGTTAAGTTGACAAAAAACAAAAACACAAAGATCAAACCATCACCAACACATAGACTGGTGCTGCTCCCAGCCTTGATCAAAGTAGCTTATATCTAAAGCAGGTGGCTCTTAATGCAGGGAATGTGAACTAGTCAAAATACTAAGAATAAGTGACATTCCAATACTCACCCACAAATGGGATATCAATATCACTCCGGCCCCGGGAACATTATGGAAAGGGGAGCAGAAAGATTATAAAGGAGCAAGGATGAGGATGGGGTCCAGCACAGCAGAAATGAGGTCTTATGGGTATGACACCACTGTAGCAGTCATGAGCTCATGGCAGCTGTGGCTACCTGCATAAGATACACACACACCAAGAAATGAACAAAAAACCAGGAAAGCAGGAATGGGACTGGTTGGGAAGAAGTTGGTCAGGAGGAATGAAGATGGATAAGAAAGGGTAATACATATGATCCTGGTACCTTTAGATATATGTATAAAGTTCTCAAAAATTGAAAATCATAAACAGCTAAAACTTTACAAAAATGATTATCTAGGAGCATGACAGGGCTGCCTTCATACCTGGGCTTTGAGAACTTCTGTCCAGACTCTCAGTTGTGAAATGATGAAATATTTATTTATTTTTTTTGAGACAGGGTTTCTCTGTGTAGTTTTGGTGCCTGTCCTGGATCTTGCTCTGAAGACTAGGCTGTCCTTGAACTCACAGAGATCTGCCTGGTTCTGCCTCCCAAGTGTTGGGATTAAAGGTGTGAGCCACAGTCGCCCGGCTGGAAATATTCAATTTTAAGTTGGGAGCATGATCAGAATTCCCACTTATATATGATAACTCCTAGAACCAATGGAGCAAAAGATAAGTTTTTAGGAATGTTTGAAGTAGTATTGAGAGCAGCAGTAAGCTAACACAATACTGTGGGTTCCTATCAGTAACAAAATAGTTGTATGAGTTGAAAACTCATACAACAAACACTATAAAATGATCTCTAATAGCAGGAGGTGATTTTGAATGGAAAATGTTGAATTACAACATGAGACCAAGTCTGGATGTTTTGTAAACCCATAAGGTAATGTAACACAAGTTAATTCCAGCATTCGGTGGCACAAAAATATAATAAACAGAGCAGAGGAAGCCCCAGGAACTTCAGAATGCTAGTGTGTGGTGGCAGACAGGAGCAGAAGCTGTCTGCCCATGGGATATGCCAACATAGCTCCTTAAACGATGGCCACCATAATGCCACTGTGAATGTGAGTTTCAGAGGCTACAGAGCAAGTCATTCTTGTGTTATTCCTTATTGACAACGATGAGTCAAATGCTTTTAAGAAAATCTCAGTTCTTTGAAAAGTTTCTTCAGGAATATTCAACGAAGCAGAACTCTTTCATAACCAGAAATGTTGGCAAGTTGCCCTGATAAAAATTGTTACCACATTGTGATAAACTTCTGGAAGGCACGTTAATCAAATCACAAGAAAATGTCATTCCCTTAAAAGAAATATTAGCTACCAACAGGCTGAATCACTGTTAGTTATTCTAAGTCACCGGTATGACTGAAACCCTGTACCTGGTTTGTTATAACCAGCAGCAGATAAGTCAGCTCAAGTCACAGTGATTTGGCTGTCCTCTGTAAGAGACACAGTTAATATGAAAATACTCAATAGCACCTGCTTAGCATGTTTGCCTCCATGCACGACTTCCAGGTTCTTTGTAAGTTTGCCAAGTGTTTTCAAATGAGTCCCCTGGGAAAATGACCTATCAGTAATTTTTGGGCATTTTCTCAGGCTGATAGGAGAGCAGTCCTTTGATCACCATGACGGAGCCCGCACTTCCGAGTTTCGGAGCACAGAGGCACCTTATGCTTGTGCAGCTAGGCAGAGCTGTGTGCCAGCCCTGGGTGCTTTTCTGTCTTACTAAAACTAAAAGCCAAATCTGTGACCTGCAGGGTGGGGGAAGCATCTTGCTGCTTTAAAACCACATTTAGGCCTTTTTCAGTTGCATCTTTTGGAAATGCCAGTAATGTGCTCTTTTCCATTACCTGTCTCAACTGCATCCTCTTTCCTTCCCATCCAAGCCCTCCTCTCACACTCTACCCCGGATTTATACAAAATTATAGATTATTCAGATGGGAATATCTTCTTCCTTTCATTGAAAGTAAACTCTGAGAGCCTATAAAGAACTAAAATAAAGGCCACCTTTCCTTTTCCTGTGTCTTGAAGAGGTGAGAGAAAAAATGTGACTTAAAAGGATCGTGTCTGATGATGGTGGAGAAGAGAAGAAGGGGTTTCACATCAGGAAATCTTGGGAGGAAAAGCGACTTGCTCTTGGGCGGTGTTCGGTTTCTCCTTGCTCGGAGGGCATAAGTTCCGCTAATTAAGATGAAAGCCAACCCCAGATGCCCACGACACTCTTTTTCCTCCTAGGCTGAAGAGCAAATCTGTCATGTTAACTGTAGCTTTCCTTTCATTGGGTCTAATTTCCAGATTGAGTTACTGGGTGTTTTGGGTGTCTTTGCACTGAAAATAAATCAGCTATAATTTAAAAAATTATTCAATTGTTTGACTCTTGTCTATCATAACAGTATTGAGAACTGGTGTTTCTACCTGTGAAATGTGGGTATTTTTATTTGAGAGAATAATTCCAAAGATAAATTCTGTGAAGAAAAAAGCTGGTGTCTGAGTGAGGAAATTTGAACTTTGTAGGAGTTAGGGAGCTAAGAGGAATGTGGCCAAGGGGATGTGTGGAAGGTGGCTTCTGCTGGAAGTCATGCGAGCAAGGACTTTCACAAATGCATTTTATTTCTTAAAAATTGCTGACACGCCGGGCGGTGGTGGTGCACGCCTTTAATCCCAGCACTCGGGAGGCAGAGCCAGGCGGATCTCTGTGAGTTCGAGGCCAGCCTGGGCTACCAAGTGAGTTCCAGGAGAGGCGCAAAGCTACACAGAGAAACCCTGTCTCGAAAAACCAAAAAAAAAAAAAAAAAAAAAAAAAAATTGCTGACACATGCTACATAAGCACTGTACAGAGCTTTTGTGGTTCTAAGGAGAACTGGGTTAAGTGCAGAACACATTTCTGGTCATTTCTGCCACCTTGATTTCTACAGTTGATTACGTTGTAATATAAGGTCTCCCCACCAAGCCATAAGAACAGTATTGCCCCTCCTATGGTGCTTAGGAGAGATTTAACTTCAAGAGTAGGAACAGGCTTCCACAGACTCTGCTGTGCCCTGACTTCTCAGGAGAATGCTTGTTGAGCAGTTTTGCCCTGCACAAACACTGAGTGCAGAGTTTGTTTGACTGTCTTTAGCTATGTAATGTTTAACTAAGGAATTACAAACATCAAATCAGATTATGAGTTCAAATACATCAGTCACTGTCAGCGTTGGGTGGGAGATGCTTTCATCGATGGCTAACTTCCTGCCACGTCAACTTTGTTGTTTTCACCAGCAGAGGCTTGTGGGAAGTGTTCTTATGAATTCCACCAATATTCTTTGAGGCACAAAGTAATCTCCAGATTATAATAGAAATCTCCATATGAATTACAGTGTATATAGCTATAAATAACTCACATTTCATGTGCTGTTCAGTTTTACATTATATATTTTATGATTCTTGAATGTTAAGGGGAATGAAACCAGAATGAAATACAATTTTTTAAAATTACAGAAAATATATTGGGTGTAAATTATCAAAAGCATTATAACCACAACACTTCCTTTTTGCCTCTGAAATCTACCCTTCACATAGAAGCATTTGCAAAAGTATATGATGTACAGCATGAAAGTACGGCCATTGTCTTGGTTAAGCCTTGTAAAATCACGGTTGCTCTTCCAAATGAACCACTTTCCTCCCAGGCACTGGTAACAATAGCCGGACCCTTATGGTTGTCATTTCTGTTTCCTTTTTAGTTTTTTTAATTGAAAATGAAATTTTCTTCTTACAATATACTGTGACTACAGTTTTCTCTCCTTCATATCCTCCCAGGTTCTTCCCACCCCTCCACCCTGCCAACTCCTTGCCGTCTTTCTCTCTCTCTCTTTAGAGAACAGACAAACAATTAAATAAACAAACCAGAATAAAACAAAACATACAGAAAAACAAAGAAGCATGAGAAACACATATACACAAAGACACGGAAGGCCCATGAAAACAAAAAATTAGAAACCGTAATATATAAGCAATTGACCAGTAAGGTAAAAATAATGCCCCCTTCCCCAGTTATGAGACAAAAACAATTCTTCAAAACTACCATTGAGTTTGATTTGTGGTAGCCATCTACTGCTGGGCATGGAGCTAGCCCTTAAGTGTGACTTGTATACCCGGTGAGACTCCATCCTTTGCCAGCAGTTATTAACTGGACATAGTTTCTCATTTAGGAATGATGGGGCATTGTGTCATTTTCCTCTCGGCACTGAGAATCCATCAGGCTTGAACCTCTGCAGGCCCTGAGCATGCTGCTACAGTCTTTGAGTCCATATGTGTGTCAGTTCTGCTGTGTCTGGAAGGCACTGTTATCTTGGTGTCTTCCATGCCCATGGCTTTTATAATCCTTCTGCTTCCTGTTCTGTATGACTCCCTGATCCCTGATGAAGACACCCCATTTAGGACTCAATGTTCCCAGGTCTCTCACTCTCTGCACAATGTCCAGTTGAGGATTCTTATTTTAGTTCACATCTACTACAGGAAGAAGCTTCTCAGCAACTCACTGATCTATGGGTAGAGCAGAATGCCATTAGGGGTCATTTTATTGCTGTGGTCCTTTAACAGAGCAGTAGTATTTGCATTTCTCCTAGGTCCCTGGCCTATTTAGTCTCAGGTTCTTGGCAACCCAAGCAGTATCAGGAATGGGTTAGTTCTCCTCGAGTGGGCCTTAAACCCATTTAGAAAGTAGTTGGTTACTCAACAACGTTTGTGTGACTATTGCACCAGTGTATCATGCAGGCTGGTCACCATCGTAAATTGCAGGGTTTGTAGCTGGGTTGGTATTTACCTTTCTACTCAGGTCATGTGCAGGGTACCTTCTAGTGCCATGAGCTCCAGTGAGTGGGGGTGACAACTTCAGTTAGGCACCAGCTAGTCTTCTCCATATTCAATGAGATATGGAGATGTTGTCTTTAGCAATAGGGCCATACAATGTTTGTAGAAAGCAACCAATAGCCTGAGTTGTTTAGGCATAGCCATGGAAACCTTTGACAGCAACTTAATTAGAAGTTTCACTTGGTGGTGAGAGATATCTAGTTGTGGCTTTGTGTTCCCTGTTGCCTGAATTGAGATTACTTTTGTGTATGTGTATATTTTAAGAAGCTTCTACTGTATTAGGTTCCCATATGACCACTCAAATGGTCCTTAGTTTTAGTTGTCCCTCCCCATATTCCCTCTTCCCATTGTAGACTTCCCATTCATCATTCATAGTTGCCTATTCTATTTCCTCTGCTTAGGGAGATTGCCCCCGATCCCTTACTCTATACTCAACCTCTATGTTTATGTGAAGTGTGGCCTGCCTATTGAAGGTCTAAATGCTAATGTGATATCTATGAGAACATATACCACATTTGTCTTTAGGGATCTGGGTTACTTCACTCGGGATGATTATTTTCTAGCTCCATCGATTTACATACAATTTTCATGATTTTTTTTAATGGCTGAGTGATATTTCTTTCTGTAAATGTACAACATTTTCGTTATTCATTCATCTGTTGATGGACATCTAGGCTGTTTCCAATTCCTGCACATTATAGGTAGAGTAGCAATGAACATGGTTGAGCAAGTGTCTTTGTGATAGGATGTAGAGTCCTTTGGGTATATACCCAAGAATGGTATACCTGGATCTTGATGTAGATCTTTTCCCAGCATCCTGAGGGACCACATACTGATTTCCATAAAGGATGTATGAGTTTGCACTGTTCCCCTCACTCCATATTGTTGTCAGTATGAGCTGTCATTTATTTTATTGATCTTAGCTATTCTGACTGGTGTAAGATGAAATCTCAAAGTAGTTTTGATTTTCATTTCCCTGATGACTCAGGATATTGAACATCTATTTAAGTGTTTCTCATCCATTTGTGTTTTGTCTTTTGAGAACTCTGTTTAGTTCTGTACTCCATTTTTTATTGTTTTTTTTTGAGGTTCAATATTTTAGTTCTTTATATATTTTAGGCAATAGTCCTCTATCAGTTGTGTAGTTGGTTAAAAAGTTTTCTATTCTGTAGCATGCCACTTTGTCTGAATGACCCTATAGAAGCCTTCTGAGTTTCATGGGGCCCCATTTATTAATTGTTCTTCTTAGTGCTGTACTATTAGTGTTCTGTACAGAAAGTTTTTTTCCTGTGCCAATGAGTTCAAGATATTTCCACATTTTCTCTTCTATCAGATTCAGGGTATCTGGCCTTATGTTCATGTCCTTCATCCATTTGCAACTGAGTTTTGTGCATGGTGATTAAGCATGGCTCTGTTTGCATTCTTCCACATGCAGCCATCCAGTTTGACCAACCCCATTTGTTGAAGATGCTCTCCTTTTTCCAGTGTGTGTTTCTGGCTTCTTTATAAAAAAAAATCTCATGTCCATAGGTGTGTGGACTTATGCCTTCAATTCAATTTCATTGATCAACTTATCTGTTTTTATGCCAATGCACTGCTGTCTTTATTAATATAGTTCTATAACACAATTTGAGATTGGGGATGGTGATCTCTCCAGAAGTTCTTTTATTACTCAGAATTGTTTTAGCTATCCTGTTTTTCTGTGTATGTATATAAAGCTGAAAATTGTTCTTTCAAGTTCTGTGAGGACATGTGTTGTAGTTTCAATGGGGATTCTGTTAAATGTGTAGATTGTTTTTAGTACAATGGCCATTTTCACTGTATTAGTCCTACAGATCCATAAACATGGGAGATTTTTCCATATATTCTTCAATTTTTTCTTCAATGTCTTAAAGGTTTTTTTGTTTGTTTTGTTTTTTACCATACAAGTCTTTCACTTGAATTGTTACAGTTATTCCAAGATTTTTTTAGACTATTATGAAAGGTATTGCTTCCCTAATTTTGTTCTCAGTCTGTCATTTGTTTTTAGGAAGAATACTGATTTTTGTATGCCAATTTTGTATACTGTTACTTTGCTAAAAGTGTTTATCAGCTGTATATTTTTCCTAGTGGAATTCTTAGGGCCTTTTATGTATACAATAATATCATCTACAAATAAAGATACTTTGACTTCTTCTTTTCCTATTTTATATCCCTTTGATCTCCAGTTGTCTTATTGCTGTAGCTAAGACTTAAAGTACTATATTGAATATGTATGAAGAGAGTGGAAAATCTCCAGATTTTAGTGGAAATTCTTTGAGTTTCTCTCCCTTCAGATTGATGTTGGCTGTAGGCTTGTTGTAAATCGCCTTTATTATGTTGAGGTATGTCCCTTATATTCTCAGTCTCTCCAGAACTTTTATCATGACTTTTGTCAAAGACTGTTTTGCAACTAATGAGATGCCTTCTGTCAGTTTATGTGGTGGACTACATTTATCAATTAAGTATGTCCAATCATCCCTGCTTCTCTGGGATGAGGCCTATTGGAACAAGGTAGATGATCTTTTGATGTGTTCTTGGATTTGGTTTACAAGTATTACTGAGAATTTTTGCATCTATGCTCATAAGGGTTGACCTCTTCAGTTTGAATTTTCCTTCTATCATCTTCTAGTATCTGGATTTGAAGGTGGGGCAGTCTGAGAACTCCTTGCTTTCTTTATAGGTTTACACCCCATCTGTGCATTTTAAACAATACATGGTTAACTTTGTATGTCAGACATTTTATGAAACGGAATTGCATTTTCTGTATTCTGCATCTGTTTCTTTCATTGTAGTTTCTGCTCATAGATCCTTCCTGCTGGTGGATGTCAACGATTTGTTAGTTACCATTTCTGCACAGTGCTGCATTGTCAGTTCACGCTAGGATTTGTTTCTTGACTTCATAGTCAGTGAGTTTCAGGGTGTTTCCAATCAGGTCTCTTATACTTCCTTTATAACATACTTTTTCCATTTTGTTTTAGAATTTCTGAAGTTATAAAATATTCTTCTGCACCACCTTCTAAAATATTAGTTAATTTTCATATGGGTAGTCATTCAATTCCACTTTCTCCACATATGTTTAACAACTGCCATAGTTCCACTCATTGAAAAGTTCAGATTTTTCTCCATTGTTTTTCAGTATCTTTTGGGCAATATGCCTGGTGTCCTTTTTTTTTCTTTTCTTTTTCAGCTTCTACTGAACTAACTTTCTGTTCATTTCATACTCACATATCTCACTCCAGCATTCCTCTATCCTAACTATCAGAAGAATTACAATCTACCTGTGCTGTGGAACAATCCTTTTCTACACTATGAATATGTATTACTCTCATTTGCTAATCAAAAGCTGATTGGCTGATCGCTGGGCAGGAAGAGATTGAGCTCCAGAGCTAGAGTAGGAGAATTCTGGGAAGAAGAAGAGTTGAGTCAGAGAGTTGCTGGCAAACAGGGAGAAGTAAGATGAGAATGTTATACTGAGAAAAGGTACCAAGCCAGGTGACTAAACATAGATAAGAATTATGGGTTAATTTAAGTGTCAGACTTAGCTAGTAACAAGCCTGAGCTATTAGTCGAGCATTTATAAGTAATGTTAAGCCACTGAGTATTTGGGACAGGATGGTTGGGACAAAAAATGTTGGACTACACACCTGTGAAAGTCAAGCTTGCTCTACTTGTTCATCAAGAATATCCTGATGACTCTGACCCTCTATTTTTCAACGTATTTTTTAACTGTTTTGTCAAGTTCCATTAGTGGGAAAATTTAATTTTTATATGCATTAACTTAAAGATTAATTGGAGAAAATTTATACAGAGTATTGAGTCTTCTAATGCATAACATGATCTATGTCCAGGTAGATTTTCACAAGCATATTTTAATAGAATCATTTAAATATTTTCATATAGATATTAGACAACTTCTGAGACTTATTCTGTTACTTTATGTTTACCTGCTGTTATAAATAGTACCTTCTAAAGTATTCATTTTCAGGATTGGAGAGATACTTTAGTGATTAAGAGCACTTGCTGCTCTTGCAAAGGACCCACATAGCATCTCACAACACTCTTTAATTCCAGTTCCAAGGGAGCCAACACCTCTTCTGGCCTATACAGGTACCAGGCACACATGTGCTGCATATACATACATGCAGACAAAGCAAAACACTCAAATATATTAAATAAAGTGAATATGCCTTTAAAAATTAAATAAATAAAATAAAACACTCATTTTAACTCTTTGCCATATTGTAAATACAAGATTATTGTATATTAATTTTTGTATCTATGCTCCAGCTGAATTATTATTTTTTACTGTTTCTTCTCTTTTTAATTTTTATCTTTTGTGTGTGGGCATTTTGCTGCCTGTAAGTCTGCACACAACATTAATGACTAGTGCCTGCAAAGTCTAGTAGGGGGCATCAGATCCCTTTGAATTGGAGTTATAGATGGTTGTGCATCACTATGTGGGTGCTGAGAATAGAACAGAGAAAGCCATAAATCAAGGCAAATTTAAAATATATTGTTGGGTACATCAGAGAGGCAGGTACACTGAGATGGGGAAGCTTTTCTATAGGCCAAAGACGATATTTGATGACACTCTTAGCTTTTGGATTTGGTAGAAGCTAGTTGCCTGCTAAGTTAATAGATTCTAAAATGCTTTTATCTATTATCATAAGATGCTAAGTCTGACACAGGGCAGGGCAAGGAATGGCTTTTCTGGAGGGCCAGAACTTAGCACAAGCTAAGGTAAAGTCTTTGGACCTGCAACTTTCCAGTCTCTTCACAGTACTGAATTTCTTCTAACCAGCCAATCAGTCTCTACAGACACAGATTTCTCTTAGGAGTTTTCGTTCACAGCCAGATGCAGCTTCTTCTCAGAAGTTTTTATTCACTATGTTTTATTTTTATATTCAATGTACTCAAATTCACTTCCTAAATCTAAACAAAACTTGTAGTCTTTGGAATGATATAATTTGTTGATGTCACAAATAGCCTGTGTGTGTATTCACTGGTGTGATTAACTTGACTTTTCCTCATCCACCCTATCCTTATTTTATTTTGGTCTCAGTGCTCAGTTCTTTAGATTTGCATGATGAGGTAAAAGGAAAGGGAGGCTATTTATCTTTTTCCATGTTCTCAAGTATTGAAGTTTCTTAACCACGGAGCACAATGTAGCAGAAAGAATGGAATTACAGACAGTAGAAACTCTCTTCTCTGTCCACAGGTTTTTGTCCCAACCTCCTCCCAGAATAGAGCAGGCAGACAGCAAAGAGCACAAATGGGAGGAACTTTGTCAGGTGAGGATTAACAACTTTTAAATAGGATAAACAACTTAGAGTAAACGAAACAGGTCTGAACTGTCAGTACCGGGTGATGTTAAGCCGGAGCTGTAATATTTGCTCTTAAACCTCACAGCTTCAGGAAGTGTTATGGCCCTTCCAGGTGTCAGTTAAAGCAATCCTTTACAGGTCAAGTCTCCAGGTCAGGGGTAGCAGCTCTCAGAGCCTGGAGACACGGGTCTGTGAGGCTGGAAGCTGTCACAGGGTAGACTTCCACTTTGCAGGCCCGCTGAGTACAGTCTTGGAGACTGACACAGGAGTGAGTCAAGTCCTAGGGGCTGGTTCAAACAAGCTTCCTTAAAGGGCCAATCTTCCCTCTCGATGACCTACTCTGGTGGGAGCTGGTCTCTGAAGTCCTCAGGCTTCTTTTGAAGAGAGCAGAAATCCCTGGGGCCTGGCTCCCAGCCAGAGTCAAGAGAAGGGTTCTGAAGTCTTCTTTCTTTTGTTTTTTCTATGGGCTTCTGCAACAGCTCTTACGATGCAGCCCTTGAACATCTAAATTTATAGATGTGCCAGAGTGCCAACTGGGCCCTTACTTGCTGCATGTGGGTGTGCTGGTTACTTTTTGTCAATTTAATTGTCTAGAATCATTTGGGAAGAGAGATCCTAATTGAAGGATTGTCTGTAGACCATCCTGTGGTGCATTTTCTTAATTAATGATTGATGTGGGAAGACCCAGCTAATTTATGCACAATGCATCACTGAGCAGGTGCTCCTGTAATGTATAAGAACTCAGGCCTCATGGTGCAAGCCAGTGCCAACCATCCTCCATGGCCTCTGCCTCAGTTCCTGCCTCCAGGTTCCTACCCTGACTTCCCTTCATGATATGATTGTGATCAGGGTACTTAAGCCAAGTAAAACCTTTGTTCTACAAATTACTTATAGTCAGGTGTTTTACTACAGCAATAGAAAGCAAACTAAGGATATGGGTATGCAAATAAGGTGAAGAAATAGGACCAATCAGGAAAGACTCTCTAAACCTGATGCAAGTGAGGGGAAGAATCCTGAGCCTGCCAAAAGTAGCCAGAAGTCCACAATAAGGTGCATAGGTTTCTGACTCCAGCATAGGGAACTCATAAGAAAGGGTCTCTCCATTCCTAGTCTTTATAGTGACCCTTGCAGGCAGTTTGCTGCTTCCTGGCTGCTTCCTTCAGCTGGGGATTTCACTCCACGCTCTCCCAGGCTCCTTTGCCTTCCAGACTTGAGCTCTGTGTGGAGTGCAGGTTCCACCTAACCCTAAGAATTTGTTCTATCTTGTTTCTTTTCACTCATGGCACATGGCAAAGCTACATTTCCCTATTTCTTCCGTTGTGGAGAGCAATGTGATCAAATACCAACCAATGGAATATAGTCTGCACACATCAGAAAACTATTATCAAAGTGTCTTAGATACTTTTCTACTGCCTGAATGAATACCCGACAGCAGAATGGAAAGAAATGTTTACTTGGGCTTATGGTTTCAGAAAGTCTCAGTTCACCAAAGAATGGAAGGAAGGCCTGGACAAGTGGGTTACCAGGATCTCGTGACAGAGGCTTGTCATATCACAGCATACCAGGATGAAGCGCGTGGCTAGAATCACCAAAGGCCTGCCACCACTGACCTACTTCTGCTAGGTAGGTCTCAGCTTCTGAAGGTTCCACAGCCTCCCCAATGATGCCATCTGCTGGGGAACAAATGCTCCAAACATTTGCATATAAGGCCATTTCATGTTCAAACCATCCGTGAAGGGCTGGGTCGTGTGAACTAATCATACTTCATATCTTTTTCTTACAAGGGATGATTAATGTGTAGAGGACTGCTGTTGACTAGGAGGACTGACTTCTAAATGTCTTTAGTATAGTAGCATAAATGTGGTGGACTATTGGTTTATGTATTATAAGATAGTAACAGAGAGTATTGAATGTTTCTTACATAAAAAAAATAAGTATCTAAGGTTATGGATATACCAATTGTCCTAACTAAATCACCACACGTTGTACAGAAGAACTGAAAAAAAATCATGCTATATCATATAAATATAATTCTGATGTATCATTAAAAATAAGAATATGTCAAAATTTATACCTAAAATATCAACAAGATGCCTTGTATTTTCATTGCTATACAATAACGTAAACATTTAATTTTTATTAAAGCTATAGAGAACTTGGAACAATATAAGCCATATTTGATGAATGATTATAGCTGTAAGATATTGCTGTCCTGGAACTTGTTCTGTAGACCAGGCTGGCCTCAAATTCAGAGTCCACCTGCACCTGCCTCACAGGTGCTGGGATTAAAGGCACATGCCACGCTCCCCCCCCCCCCCCCCCCCCCCGCAGCATATACTACTGTAATTAACTATACTCCTAGGATTCTATTGGACTATCAATTGCAATTTGTAAAGAAATTTAACTCTGTTTTTTTTTTTTTTTTTTTTTTTTTTTTTTTTTTTTTGGTTTTTTCGAGACAGGGTTTCTCTGTGTAGCTTTGCGCCTTTCCTGGAACTCACTTGGTAGTCCAGGCTGGCCTCGAACTCACAGAGATCCGCCTGGCTCTGCCTCCCGAGTGCTGGGATTAAAGGCGTGCGCTGCCGCCGCCGCCGCCGCCGCCACCACCACCACCCGGCTTAACTCTGTTTTTATGTTAACTAGCATAAATATACACTCAGAAATCCACAAAAATGAGGAAAAATGTAGATGTATCCAACCTTCCCATCAAACAATAAACACAGAACCAATGCAAAGAAGAAAGCCAAGAGGTCAGAGCCAAGAGCCAAAACCTTACCCTTCCTCCTGCAGTGGTCCTACCTCTCCGAACCAGAGCTACCCCTGTGTTAAAGTCTTTATATAGAGTTCCTGTCCTGCCTTCTCATTGGTTGTAAACCCAACCACATGACCGCCTCCTCACAGCCTGTCTGTATAGGCCTCCAGGTTTTCCATGATTGGTATTAAGATTAAAGGCATGTGTATCCAATAATGGCTGTATCCCTGAACACACAGAGACTTACCCAGCTCTGCCTACTAAGTGCTGGAATTACAAGCGTACGCTACCACTGCCCTGCTTTCCTATGGCTTGCTAATAGCTCTGACCCCCGGGCAACTTTATTTATTAACATACAAATAACATTTTAATACAAATAAAATATCACCATATTTCCCCTTTTCTATTTTAATAAAAAGGAAAAAAAAGAAAAAGCTTATAACTAATATAAGAAAAACTATATACAAAAGGACAATAACTATATACAATATATACAAGTAATAAATACCTAAACAATGTCTAGTCCATTTGTATTTGACAAATTCAGAGAAAATAATTTCATTATCTATCCTATTTTGGTAAGTCCAAAATGTATCCTAATTAATCTTCAACTATAACTAACTAACCTTCAACTATAACTAACTAATCTTCAACTCCCTCAGAGACCCAAGAAGGAAATAATATTAGCTAACAAAAATAAAAACAGGAAGTGCACATAAGCAACCTCCAAAAAATTTGTGAGTTGACAGAAACAGACAGCTGTCTGGACAGTCACCTGAGGTTTCTCCGAAGTGCTGGGGCATCATCTTCAGCCTATAGGCCCAGCATATCCGACAGACTCATTTGTGAAGCAGGATGTACACAAGGTCAACAGTTCAACCTCACATTGAGTGAGAGTAGTCCATGTACCAGAAACACCTGAATTCCACCAGTGTCATGTCATGATTCAGGATTTCAAATTCTGGAAATTGCTGATGGTTTTCCAACTCAGCTGTCCATTCTTCCTGGCTGTGTATATATGGCTTCATCTCAGCATCCCATTCTTCTCCATATCCCTCCATCAAATGCCAGTCTACTATTGAGAGGCGTGAGCTTAGTTACTCTTCAAGAATAACTGTTTCAGCTGCTGTTCCATTGCACATCAGAGGCCATCGGCCCACTGCCTGTTCAGCTGCCTTCGAAGAAAAGGGCACTGTACCTTTTTCGAATTGCGAAGGCCACTTCAGGGATGGTGCCATATTGTCCTGGCCTCTGAAGATGCCTTTTGATAAAGCCATAACCACACTTGTTTTGGCAAGAATCAGTAATCCTTTGTTTTATGTCCTGTTTGTCCATTTTGTCCTGTTGATTCGAGGATACTTTGTTGTCCAGTAGCTAACTTTTGCCACAATGAAAGTTAACTCCATATGCAGTTTCTTCAATGCCCATATTTTCTCTGAAGTAGATTGGTACTGCCAGGAGCCGACATGTCTCATAGTCATAACAAAAAAGAAAAATTTTCTAAGTTATTAAAACATTTTAAATGCCATATTCTGTAGATCTCTGAAGGGTTTGAAGATAACCTGTCTATCTAAAATATATCTACTCAATCTTGAAAACATACCTAATATAACTACAAGTTCTATTATAATATCTAACTACTAACTTTCATTTCTTTATATCCTAATAGTTGGTAATAACATTCAAGGATCAGAAAATTGCATTACATTGTTAGATGAACGGTACAATTAGAAAAATATATATAACATTTTCTAACAATATCAATTTCAATATATATAATTTGTATACAATATAAAACAATCCAATCCAATGTAAAGTATTTACATTTTTCTTTTCTTTCTTTCTTTTTTTTTTTTTTTTTTAATAAGAACCTTAAATCTAATCTCCTTTGCTTAGCCTTTTTCCTAACCCTTGACAACAACTTGTAACCAACCCCCCTAATCAATGAAAATTATCCCAGACCCAAAACCCATTAAAAGACCAAAAAAACCAACCGCCCCACACCACCTCTTTGGGAATGTGGGCGTCGTATTCTTGAAATTGCTTCCTGCTGGGTATGGGCGAAGGTATCTTTATCCTGAAAGAAAAATTTTAGGTTAATTGTCAAATTCTAGGAAAGGTAAATATATCCTTCGTTATCCAGTCTGTGTATAATGCCAAAATTCAGGGTTTATCTCAAATCCTTATTCAAGTAGTCTTTGAGACTGGATCATCTCAGCTAGCTCTTCTCAAAATTGCTCTGAGCACTTTGTAGTTCAAAGCTGATCTGTAGATGATGTTTGTCAGCTTAGTGATGTTATTATTGTCCACGTGGAATTGTTGTTGTTGTGGGGCCCCATCTTCTTCCTGGAGACTTCAGTTGATGTTAGGCCTAACCGTGATTTCCTGCAAAAAACTGATAAGAGACTCGAACACAAAGACTATATATGCGACTTTTTAGAATTAGTTAGTACTCTATATGACCATTTATATCTTAACAAAGTTTAAAATGTATATATATCTATATATATTGATCTTGTAAATTTTGATATAAAATTCATACTTTAAGAAAAGTTTAAAGAATCAGAATAGAATCAAAGAGTTGAGATTCGTAATAGAATAGTTCCTTAATTAATTTGGCTTTTCTCCTGTCCCATAGCAGAAGATGGCTCTTTTCCTCTGGCATGATACAGGGAGTTTGCATTTTCCTTTTAACAACATGCTTGAGTTTAAAGAAGGAGAGAGCCATTCTCCAACTCCAAAGTCAGCTTTAAATTTTAATTGAACTGGGACTATTAGAAGTTAAATAGTGTTAAATCTTTAAAGAAAAGCAGAAACAAACATTTAGGAAGACATAAAATTTTTTTAGATAACATACCCATACGCCATTTCACTCTGTTTCTTAGGATAGATGATTTGTTCCTTTTCTTCAGTTGTCTCATTTGTCCAGTGTTCTTCAAATTCCTTAACCTTCATTCTCCTAAAAGACAAAAACAAAAACCTTTCCCCAAGGTTTTTTGGGGATGTTCCTTTTTGACAAGTTATCTGATTAAATGAAAAGGCATGTGTTACTGGTGTAAGTTAGTTTAAATTGGATGTTTACGATAGTTGATGAACTATCACCTCCTCTAATTAAGAGGTCTCTCTTGTTCAAATCGAACCTTTATCAATTTTGATGGTACCCACAGCTTATCTTCTCCTGTAGAAATAAAAGCAAAACCTCGTCCCCAACGTAACACATACCCTGGTTTCCATTCTGAGGTCAGCACATCCTTAAAGTATATAGGTTGATTTAATTCTGTAGTTTTTTCTATTATCCAATGTCTCTCTGCAGCTGTTGTTCCTTTCTCATTGGCATTGAGAAAATTCAAAGTTAATAGAGCATTATGTAGTCTATTTCTGGGGGTTTTTGTTACTCCTTTTTGTTTATTTAGCATATCCTTTAGAGTTCTGTTTGATCTTTCTATAACTGCTTGACCTGTAGGATTATGTGGTATACCTGTTACATGGTTTATATTATAATAAGCAAAAAACTGTTTCATTTTAACAGAGACATATGATGGAGCATTATCAGTTTTGATTTGTGCAGGTATACCCATAATGGCCATAACTTCTAGCAAATGAGTGATTACAGAATCAGCTTTTTCAGAACTCAAAGCAGTTGCCCATTGAAATCCTGAATAAGTATCGATAGTGTGGTGTACATATTTCAGTTTTCCAAATTCTGCAAAGTGAAACACGTCCATCTGCCAGATTTCATTCCTCTGAGTACCCTTTGGGTTACATCCTGCTGGTAATGGTGTTTGATTGTAGAAGGAACAAGTAGGACATTTCTTTACTATTTCTTTGGCTTGTTGCCAGGTTATGGAAAAATCCTTTTTTAAACCTTTACTATTTACATGATGTTTTTTATGAAATTCTGAGGCCTCCAGCACATTTCCTATCAATAATTTATCAATCTCATCATTGCCTTGTGCTAGAGGGCCTGGCAGACCAGTATGGGATCGGATGTGAGTTATATATAAAGGATGACTCCGTTTTCTGATTGTATCTTGTAATTGAATAAATAATGAAGTTAATTCTGAAGCATCGTGGATAAATTCTGCAGTCTCAATATGTAATACTACTCTTTCAGCATACTGAGAGTCAGTTACTATATTGAGAGGTTCTGAAAAATCCATTAATACCAACAGAATAGCATACAATTCTGATTTTTGAACTGAATTATAAGGACTTTGAACCACTTTACTTAAATTTTCTGATTTGTAACCTGCCTTTCCTTGTTTGTTGGCATCTGTATAAAATGTACGAACTCCAGATATGGGTTTTTTCCTCACAATTTGAGGCAAGATCCAATCAGCTCTCTTTATAAGATCAATTCTATTGCTTTTGGGATATTTGCTGTTAATTTCTCCCAAAAAATTACTACAAGCTTTTTGCCAAGCTTCATTTTCTATCCATAATTTTTCAATGTCCTCCTTAGTTAAAGGTACGACAATTTCTGCTGGGTCTATTCCTGCTAATTGACGAAGTCTCAATTTTCCTTTCCAAATCAAGTCAGAGATTTTTTCCACATAAGTTTTTAATTTTTTATTTGGTTTATTTGGTAAAAATATCCATTCCAATATAATATCTTCCCTTTGCATTAATATTCCTGTTGGGGAATGCCTAGAAGGTAAAATAACCAAAATGCAATCCAGCTTTGGATCAATACGATCTACGTGCCCTTCATGTACTTTCTTTTCTACCAAGGCCAATTCTTTCTCAGCTTCAGGTGATAATTCTCTTGGACTATTTAAGTCCTTATCACCTTCTAAGGTTTTAAACAAATTATTCAGTTCATCATTTTTTACCCCAACAATAGTTCTTAGATGAGAAATGTCTCCAAATAATCTTTGAAAGTCATTAAGAGTCTGTAGTCGATCTCTCCTAATTTGCACTTTTTGAGGTCTAATTTTTTGAAGTTCTATTTTATATCCTAAATAATTAATAGAATCTCCTCTTTGTACCTTTTCTAAAGCAATTTGTAATCCCCAGCAAGGCAAAATTTTCTTTACTTTTTCAAACATTCTTTCTAAAGTATCTGCATTTGAATCAGCTAATAAAATGTCATCCATATAATGATAAATTATAGATTTAGGAAATTTTTTACGTACCACTTCTAATGGCTGTTTTACAAAATATTGGCACAAAGTTGGGCTATTCAACATTCCCTGTGGGAGAACCCTCCATTGAAATCTTTTAACCGGTTGAGAATTATTATAAGTAGGCACTGTGAAAGCAAATCTTTCTCTGTCTTTTTCTTGTAAGGGTATTGAAAAGAAACAGTCTTTTAAATCAATAACTATGAGAGGCCAGCCTTTTGGTAACAGAGTAGGTAAAGGAATTCCAGATTGTAAAGAGCCCATTGGCTGAATTACTTTGTTAATTGCTCTAAGGTCTGTTACCATTCTCCATTTACCAGATTTTTTTTTTATAACAAATACAGGAGAATTCCAAGGGCTGGTTGATTCTTCAATATGATGAGCATTTAACTGTTCTTCCACCAGCTCTTGTAAAGCCTGGAGTTTCTCTGTTGTTAAAGGCCATTGCTGAACCCATACAGGCTTGTCTGTTGACCATTTTAAAGGTAGAGCTGTTAATGTTTTTGGAAGATTATCAGTTGTTGTGCCCTGTTCTTGTATGACATGGATGGCTGGTGAGCACTCATTAGAATAATATCTTTTAATATTTGTCTCAGAAACATGTACTAATTTATGATTTGTTTCTGAGATTGGAGGGATATTAATCTGAGTATTCCACTGTTGTAACAAGTCTCGACCCCACAGGTTCATAGCTATGTTAGCCATATATGGTTTTAATTTTCCTTTCTGTCCTTCTGGACCTATACATTCAAGCCATCTTACACTTTGTTTCACTCTAGATAATGTCCCGATTCCTAAGAGTTGAATGTTTACCTCCTGAAGAGGCCAAGTTGGATGCCAAAATTCTGGTGCAATTATGGTAATGTCAGCACCTGTGTCTACCAGACCAGACAACAAAACACCATTTATTTTTATTGTTAGTTTTGGTCTTTGTTCATTAATAGAAGTTTGCCAAAAAATTTTCTTTATGTTTTTTCCTGTATTTCCTATTTTCTCTGTTTCATCATCTCGACTAACATGATTTATTCCAATAGACATTTGGTTATTTAGTTGCTTTGAGTAGGAGTTTCCTCTACAACTGCAGGAAAGGTTTGAACTGGATTTACTGTGGGGGCCTGCCTGAGGCCCCTCTGGGAGTTTCCCGAAGCTCGAGGCAGAGGGTTACCCTGTCTGTCCCTTGTTGATCTACATTCGTTGGTCCAGTGTTTTCCCTTACCACACCTTCTGCATACTCCAGAAGGAAGGGGCATTATGTTGCCAGTGTTCCTTGAAGAAACATTTTTTCTAGGAATGACCTGTTTACAATCCCTTTTCAAATGTCCTTGCTTTCCACATCCAAAACATCTAACATTGCTCAAACCTTTTGAAATTGCTTTTCCTACCCACATATCATCATGGTCATAAGCCTCTACATTAACTGTATCTCTAATCCAATCTTCCAAAGGTGCAGATCTTGCCTTTAACGGCCTAATTATTCTTTTGCACGCTGCATTTGCATTCTCAAAGGCTAAAGATTCAATTATTATCTGACTAGCCTGTGAATTCGGGACCATTTTTTGTACTGCTGAAGTCAATCTTTGTAAGAAGTCTGTGAAAGATTCTTTGGGGCCCTGTATAACCTTTGTAAATGACTCAGTTTTTTTTCCTGGTTCTTCAACTCTGTCCCATGCATTCAAAGCTGCCGTTTTACATAGAAGTAGGGTTTGGACATCATATGAACATTGTGTTTGTACTGAAGCATATTGGCCTTCGCCAATAAGCTGATCCTGGCAGACTTGTATTCCGCTATCCCTCCATTGTCTTTCTATATTTTTAGCCTCATTACTGAACCACATTTTCCACTGGAGATTTTGTCCGGGTTCAAGAACAGCCTGTGCCAATTCCCGCCAGTCCTTTGGTATAATCCTATTACAAGTTGACCAGGTGTTTAACATTTGCTTTACATATGGGGAGTGCATGCCATAAGATGCTATTGCCTCCTTAAATCTTCGTAAGTCTAACATTTCAACTGGAACCCAAGTATTTTGTTCATTCTCTTCATCAGGTAGCTGCTGTACGGCTACTGGATAAATTAAGGGTGATTGTGTGAAAACTGGCTTTCTTTCTGTAACCTTACGATCCAATTTTGAAACAACTTCACTATTTATTTCTTCTGTCTGAATTTGAATTTCTCTATAATTCATTTTTACCGGTTTAACAAGTTTTTCTAAGACTGTTATCCTGGCACTTAAGTTGACGATCTTTTTAAATAGTAAAATGAGGATAAGAAAAGTAATAAACTGAATAATTCGATCAATATTAATCTTTTCATATAGTTGTTCCATTGTCAGAGTGCCTAAAATTTCAAACAAAGCCCAATTTTCTTCCAATGTACACATAAAGCCCATTTTTTTTTTTTTAATGTAGAAAAAAATTCTCTTTTAAATAGATATGTTAATTGACTTACCAAGTCTGGGTAGAACAGTAGAATCCCAGGGAATTTCACAGCCACCTGGTGTTCGAGGTGTGAATCCAGGGAGAGAGAGAGAGAGAGAGAAAGAGAAAGAGAGAGAGAGAAAGAGAAAGTGTAGCCGCTTGAGCCGAGTCAAGCCTTGGCTTTACAGGCAGGGGCCCTGTTCAGCGGGGCAGGTCTGAGTTGTTTGTAGCAGTTCCAGCTGCGGGTCAGTCAGGCCTGGGCCCAAGCTAGGCAGCCGGGCCGCCCAGGCTGGAAACCGGACCTGCCGCCAAGCCAAGCCAATCGGTTTTTAATGAATTCTTGCCCCACGTTGGGCGCCAAATGTAGATGTATCCAACCTTCCCATCAAACAATAAACACAGAACCAATGCAAAGAAGAAAGCCAAGAGGTCAGAGCCAAGAGCCAAAACCTTACCCTTCCTCCTGCAGTGGTCCTACCTCTCCGAACCAGAGCTACCCCTGTGTTAAAGTCTTTATATAGAGTTCCTGTCCTGCCTTCTCATTGGTTGTAAACCCAACCACATGACCGCCTCCTCACAGCCTGTCTGTATAGGCCTCCAGGTTTTCCATGATTGGTATTAAGATTAAAGGCATGTGTATCCAATAATGGCTGTATCCCTGAACACACAGAGACTTACCCAGCTCTGCCTACTAAGTGCTGGAATTACAAGCGTACGCTACCACTGCCCTGCTTTCCTATGGCTTGCTAATAGCTCTGACCCCCGGGCAACTTTATTTATTAACATACAAATAACATTTTAATACAAATAAAATATCACCATAGAAAAACAGTAAAAGAAATGCAATTAAGGGAAATCAAGTCACTGCAATTAAAAATTAGAAAATTAGACAAATGAACCATTATACATACACATATAATACATACATACATACACATATGTATTCTAAATATTTTATTTTGAATTGGCAAAGATGTGGCTGTGGGTGAGTTCTTAGAACCTTAGAGCATTTTTGTGTGGGGTCAAAAGGACCAAGTGCAAAAGGGTAGCTGGTCACTCTTGCACTCTCTACACATGCCTCACTTCCTGCATGCCAGAGATCCAGATCTAAAGATCTCATAGTGACTTGAAATGTCCTCACTTCACGTGCTGTCATTTGTTCTATCCCACCCAGAGAAATCCAAAGTTGTGTTTGGGGAGGAATAGCAATGATGTTTCTTCTGATGGGAGGATTAGTCTAACTCACTCCTAGGACAGCTTTTGAAGAGAAAAATGAGAGCAGAAACATGGAAAATATGGGAACACCCCCACATAAATCTCAGCTATTATTAGCACAAGCTGGAGGCATCTTTGGATAAGGAGTGAAATCTGTAGGATCTGTGCTGGATGCAACAGTGTGGTAGCTAAGCAAATGAACAGGGAGGTAGGGTCTGGCCTGGCAGCTCTTCACTCAGACTGGTGTGGGGATTGGCATGGCAGACAGCAATGAGACAGGAGTGAAGGAAACTCGGTTTGGAATAGTGTGGGACTAAAAGAATGAAATTACATCCCTACTACTTTTCACGGAGCCACTGTGAAGTAATATTTCTTCTCTTCTAAAATGGGTTACTAGTAGGCTTGAGTACCTCAGTGGATCAGAGCAAGGAGCAGAGGACAAAGTAACGTTCAAAATTGGAACAGGGCTAGGGGAGACAAAACCACCTTAACAGTGATCTTGCTGGGCAGTGAGTGGGCTTTGTGAAGCAACCAGCCTACAAAGGGACTGAGGGCGAGAGAAGTAAATAGAACTGACTATTTCGTGGTAGCCAGCCATATAGTTTAAATAGACTCTAAGCAGTTTGTCAAAAATCGATTTCCTTTTCAATGTGACTTATTCCAAATGGCCACTGATCTGATCGCTCAGGGAAATGCTGATATTGATGTGCCCTAGTAATCACTCAATGCTAAAAATAAAAATGCCTATTGTCCCCACCAGCAATCAACATATAGCTTCTAGTGCAAATCAGAGTCGAGACCTTCACCATTCCTATGAGTACGCCTTTTGTTTATGAAAATGCTTCTTTCAGTGATTTTGGGATAGAGCTGAAGAAATTTCATTCATTTCAGAAATGTATGTAAATTAATTCTGGAGGTTCAGAATATGTGCTGCATAAATACAGGAAAGGGTTTGTAACTAGAAAGAACATAGTATTATATGAATGCATAAAGTTCATTGGTAAAAATCAAAAGATAAACATAGAATACTAAAATGTTGTATTTTTGGTTAAAAACCCTTTAAAATTCTCAAACACAAGTTAAATAACAAAAGTTTCAAAATAATTTTAATTATAAACAGTAATAATTTACAGCATAGACGATGTACTTTGAGAAATCAAACATACAAAGGTTGTGCATGAGCATGAACATGATGCATGAGTGTTTATATGTGACTCAAGTTAGCTATCCTTATAACTGCAAAATGTTTTATCTAATCACACTTGTAACGATAAATAAAATACATAATGTACAAAAAGAAGTTAGGAAACAACAGCAACACAAACTAAGGCTACAACAAGAGAAAGGGGTGCAGGAGAACTGAAAGTCAAGGAAGAGGCAAGTATGGACAAGGGGCCAGAGCTATGGCTCTGAAGTTAGGAGCACTGGCTGCTCTTCCAGAGCATCTGAGTTCAATTCCCAGCACCCACATAGTACCTTACAACTACCTGAAACTCCAGTTCCAAGATATTCAATACCCTCTTCTGACCTTCTCAGGCACCAGGTTGTGTTCCATTTTCATTTTTCTCAGTATACTTTTCTTCTCCCTTTGCCACCTTGTTTGACCTATCTGTGACTGAACTTTCCCTACACTGGAGAACGTTGTGTGTGCTTGTGAAGACTGTACATTGTGCTGCTGTTCATGGGGTATTGTAAGTTCCCCAGCTCCATGTGCTCTACACTGCTATTCAGAACAAGAAAGAATGTAGTGAGAATTAGGTTCCTAATACCTAAGTCTCTTTTCTTAGACTTGAGTCAGCAGAAATAAGAAGCCCAGTGAGATGCCTGTGTTTTGGCTTCTGTGATCTTTGTTTATTCCCCCAACACTTGTGAACTTTGACCCAATTATGTTCTTTTACAGCCTTTGTTTTGTGAATCATTGACCCCATAGATGACATAACCCTATCGTGTAGAAATTTTGGAAACATGGAAAAAGAACACTGGGTAATACATTTGGGTTTCCCCATACGATAGCTGCTCAATTTGTTTGTGTGAATCTTGTAAGCTTGTCTCCAACTCCTAATTCAGACAGGAAGTGCTTAGTCTTCATGGAACTATTAAGATAAAGGATATACTTATCACATGATCAATTACAGGCTAAGTCTCAAAGATGTATATACTGAGTGACCCAAACGGCTCATTGTAAAACACATTTGTGAGAGTTCACATGCTAAGAGAATATAATAATTATATTTGAAAAACCGAAGTCAGGCTTTAGATGGCCTGGTGGTTTGAATGAAAATGGCTGACATGGGATCACATGTTTGAATATTGGAATTTTGGAGGAAGGATTTGGAGGTATGGCCTTGTTGGAAGAGGTGTGTCAGTGGGGGTGGGCTTTGAGATTTCTAAAGACTTTTGTCATTGCCAGTGTGCTCTTTGCCTCCTGCTTGTGATTCAGAATGTGGGCTCTCAGCTGTTTCTGTCACATGGACTCTAACTCTCTGGAACTGCAAGCTCCAGTAAACACTTGGTTCTGTGAGCTGCCTTGGTCACAGGGTTTCTCACAGCAACAGTAAAGTAACCAATGCAGATGGAGCATGGAGGTCAAGAATAGGAAAATGGAATTTTGTCTTTTAAACTTTCCCCCCAGAAATTTATTTTTTTTCCTTTTCATAATTATTGTACTATTTACTACCCGTTAGAGATCCTTATGGGAAGCGACTTTGGCATAGTTAAAAGTCACTTAAAGATCCTTGAATTGCTCAGTTAAAATGGATATAAGTTCTACATAGCTAAAAATCAGTTCATAGATATTTATGGCAAAACTCTCAGTAATACCATGTGTCACTTTTAGGTCATTATCTCATTATTGGGCACATAAAAGCATTATTTTGGTTGCTCAAAGGAACCAACATGATTTTTAAAGCTATTATTCTTTGTTAGAAATGCATTAAACAACTTTGGAAAGTTTTTTTGTTTTGTTTTGTCAATAATAAAACCAGCAGGCTAATTCTTGGATTCTTGATGGATTTTAGAAAGAACCAGAAGTTAAAGTTGGGGATCATTCAAATGTGTGATTCACAGAGAAGCCAGCTCCTTGTGAGAGAGGCTGCCTCACATGCATCATGGGTTTCTGATTTCCCCTTGCAAAGGATCTGGGGGGAGAGGTGCAACTGAGGTCTGTCCACTTGCTTATAGAAAATTACAAGAATACACCTAAATGGGTCACTAGAAACAGAGTTTTTCCTGCCATGTTTCGTTATCAGAAAACTTAATGTAATTATTATTCAGTACTGTCAACTATATCAAATTAAAGGTAAAATTAATTAATACCTTCTTCCAGATCCTTCATTTTCTAAAAAATGAAAGAACTAAAATACAATATTACTTCTGATTTCTCTTTTGAAATTTCCTATAATATATTGTCATTATTTTGTTTAAAGAAATTACGGTTTCCTAAACAAAAGTATCAAAAGCATTGAATTGCAACCCACTTCTTTAAAATATTAGTCAGATAAATGTTTTCTTAAAACATGATATTTTTTCTTTTTTCATTTTACTTCTCCCCCCTCTTATTTACATGAGAAATACTTTGGGTTGTGGAAATAGTTCCCTCCCCAAAGGGCCTAATTCTCTTGTCATGAATTTCATAGTGAATCTCTCTTAGACATATATAGTGGGTCAAAGACTTAAAAATGACACTGGGAGTTATACTCACACTTCAAAGTGTCAGCAACGCTCAGGTCTATAACATGAAGAGCTAATGTAAAGTCGTGCCCCTAAGATACAGTCATGGAAGTGATGTCAGGTTTTGGGTAAGGATAATGACTTTCACCTGGCAATACCACGCAAGAAAGCAACACACACACACACACACACACACACACACACACATACACACACATACACACACACAGACAAACAGAGAGAGAGAGAGAGATGGAGATACAGAGGGAAGGAGGTAGTGGGGGAGAGGGAGAGAGAAAAACAATGGAAGTAACTTTCTGAATTCTACCACCAAGCCTCAGATGGAAGACACATTTCAAAGGCAAGGTTTCCAATGCTAATCTGAAAAATGGGCCTCAGTAGAGGGACAGTGCAGAGCATGTTCTAATTACATCATCCTCTGGGTTGCAATGTGAAGTATAATGTAACACATCCCGTGGCCAAAGGATGAACAGGCTTGAGTTACCACTGCATTATTTGGCTGCCCTCATTAGAAACATAAACCATCTCCACAAGCTGCAAGATAAAACAGGAGAGGCCTGATCATTTGACTCAAACAAAAGCATCTTGGAAGCAACTGCTGTCTTCTTCCTGACCCTGGGGTGACCCCTTGTCAGGTCCAGCTGGAGACTGTACCCAGAAGGATTACAAACTGAATTTTCTGAAGCTGCCCTTTTCTCTAACACACTTGCTGATATGACCATCTTGTTTTTGTTGAAATGATGTGAGACAAATGGTAACTAGGTGCTGAGAAACGCAGCCACGAGGAGCGCCACTTCAGACTAGCCCTGAAAGATAAACGTCTTCTGGGATTTACCGCCTGTTAATATTTCATCCAAGTTTCTGTGGCCAAGATCAGTCCAAGGAATTTTTGGAGCACTCATATTTTTTCCTTTCATGTGAAAACACAGTGGGGAAAAAACATGCAATGCAGTCCGTTAATGAAACATTGGAAATTGTTTTTAATAGAGATGGCCACACATATGTGAACATGAAAAAAACGTGAGCTTTGACGTTTTTATTTTCTATCTTAATATTCCCATCACTAATTTCCTTCCATGTTAATATTTTATTGCCCCACCCATTTTGTGACCCAGTGCAGAGGAAACCTCCAGGCATACCATGTGTGCTTATCTAACAACATGAGCATGGACAAAGCTCAAGATACATCTCCCACTAGAAAGGGAGAGGTTATCAACACAAAACTAAGGGAAAGCTTTTCTGGCAGCTTAAGTTTGCCTTAAATAGTCTGGATTCACTGTAACCACTATATTTCATGAAAAGATGCATTTCCTTTTGCAAATGTTTTTTTAAGCTGGGAAGTATGTTTATTTTTCCAAAACCATATAGAGATAGATGTTAGAGAGATAGAGACATAGCTGGTAGATAAATACATGATTACTGTTATAAATCATATACAGATAAATAGATAGAGAGATAGATGATAAATAGATACAGAAGTAGGTATGTAGCTAGCTAGCTAGCCAGATGATGGAAGGTAAATGATAGCAGGAGATAGATTCACACACATATAGATGATAGACAGATGATACATAGATTGGATAGAGAGATAGATAAAGAGATATATGGATATATATCTGATTGAATAGATAGATAGAGACATAGAGACATAGAGACATAGATGGTAGATATAGATAATAGAAAATAAATAGCTAGTAGATAGATGATAGGTAGGTAGGTAGGTAGGTAGGTAGATTAGCTATATATTCACCAAGTTAAATGAATTATTTGTAAAATTCAAGGGAGATAGTGATTTAGTTCCTTTTATTGTGACAACTATTCTAATGTTTCTTGTCAATTAATTAATTGATGAATGTTCATCTATCCCAGGGCTGTTGGAAAAGACTATTATAAATGTAAACATATACAAGTGATTCATATTTATATATATTTAAACACACATGAATGTACACATGTAGAGATAGACATTTGTATGTGTATATATATATATATACACACACACACATATGGACATACATGATTACAAACGTGAGGAGGGTCTAGTGTGCTAACAGCAAACCTAAGTGATTGGACTGTTTAGGTTTTTGTCAGCTTGACTCAAGCAAGGGTCATCTGGGAAGAAAGACCCTCATCTGAGGAAATGCCCCCATCAGATTGGCCTGTAGGTAAATCTGTGGCACATTTTCTTCATTAATGATTGATGTGGGATGGCTCCAATGATTGGGGTGGAGCCATCTCTGGGCAGGTGGTCCTGGGTTGTGTGAGAAAGCAGGCTGAGCAAGCCAGCAAGCAGTGTTGCTTCATGGTCTCTGCTTGAGGTCCTGCCTCCAGGTTCTTGTTCTGACCTCATTTTATGATGGAATATGGTGTGGAAGTCTAAGCCAAATAAATCCATTCTTTCCCACGTTGCTTTGGTCATGGTGATTGTCACAGCAGCAGAAAGCAGACAAGGACAGTGATGGCCTGATTAACCTATACCTCTTGCGGTATTTTCAGAGAAATGGAGGCTTCAGGTTTCACTTTGTACAGAGAAGTTGAGAAAGTCTACTGGGGAATTATTCCAAAAATAAGAGATGTTTAGACTGTACATCTGCTGTGGTCATTCCTAATTTTTTTTTGTATTTAAAAACAACTCAAAACAAAATCAGGGCAAACACTAGTGATTGGTCCTTTTGCCTTTTATATAGACTGGTCTGGTGGCACAGTGACATTTTCGTTAAGCTCTATGGACTAAAATCCTCAGGGGAGCACAACACTGCTTGTGATTGGTCCACTAGCCACATTTCCTTAAATCTTCACTCTGCCCTTAACAGCTGCAAGTTTTACTGAGCCTCTGCTATGGTCAGGCCCTGGGCCATCAGAAAGGGGTCTGTGGAGTTCAGTATGTCAATGAGAGCAGGTCTGGAGTGGAGCATGTGGGGGCAATGAGAGCAGGCCTGGAGTAGAGCATCAACCACCTCTTCCCCAAGGAATAGGAATTATTGGCCAAGAATGGTCTCAGCATTCTTCCTGGAAAATACAGAAAAAAGAAAAGCAACACACAGCCATGAGGAGTATGCTTTAGAACCCCATTTAGAAATGCCTCTGCCTTGAGTCAGTAACTGGTTGTCCCCTGTCTTCCTGAAATAGCACCTCGAAACCTGTCTCTTCATTTTGTTTTGTGTATTTGAGATTCTATGACGTTCAATGGACTATACAAAACACCAGTGAAAGCAAAGCTAACTGAAATGTTCCAAAGCCGTTCAGAACAGTTGTCCTAAGAAAATAATCTGAACAATTCAAAGAAAATCTTCCATCACTGCTGTTTTTCTCCTTAACCCATTTGTTTTGTTTTGGCAACACTATATGGACGTACTGTTTTATGCTCAGAGTATACCAAAATTTAACTGAACTGAGTGATTTTTTTTTTTTACTATGAAGAATAAAATTCAATGTAAAATCTTTTTCTTATTTTGGAAAATATTTTGGAGTTATTTTATTGAGTGCCATGTCCTTACATTCTCATAATTTGCAAAAAAAAAAAAAAAACACATTCAAACACCTCAAATTTCTGCCAAGAAGGCAAGCAATGGTGTTGGGGAAATCTGAGAATTTTCAAGCCCATAATCACCAAGGACTGTTTCCTGAGTTCCTTGTTTCATTTTCCATAATATAGTTGCCTTTTTCCCCCTAAAATGCAACTATCCCATCAGACAAATATAGTGCACATATTTTTATATATGGTATAACAGGGATTTGATAAAGGTTATCCTGGGAAGATTATGTGGCATTTTGTGCTATCAGTTGTAGACCAGGACACCAATTTGATGTTAGAATCCATGCATTGTGTGAGTTTTCTGTTTAGTCATGACAATAAAGTCTACTGCACACAATGGAAGCTTAACTGTGCACTTGTGTTATTTACACAGAACACTTACTCTTTTCAATGGTAGTGATTGCTGATAATGGATTTCTTCATGGCTAGAGATGTTGGGATGCAAAAATGACCTGATATGTCACACCATCGCTGAAAGAAATCTGGGTCATTATGTAGTAAGCCATATGGGGTCAATAATACAGAGGTTTCTGAGCCCTTTTTTTTTTTTTAAAAAAAATGTGTAGCCCAGGCTGGCCTTGAACTCGTGATCCTCCTGCCTCCACCTCCTTCAGCAAATCCTACCGGCGTGTGCCACCACAACAGGTGCCCTTTTTTTCTACCTTGTTCTCTCTCTTCTCTAACAATCTCTTCATTCATGATCTCAACTAATGCACTTCTATAGAACTGATAAACATTACAAAGTATGTTTGTTATTATCCCCTTCCTTAGACATAATCATCACTAAGCCAAAGTTTAGCCCTTCTGATTGCAGTATAGTATTCTGCTGTGAGACTTTGCAGTGGCAGCACATTGCCTCTGGTGCAATCGCACTCCATTGCAGGAAACACAAGCCCAGCCATCAACCTGCTTCTTCCTTGTCTTCTCTACTGTTCATGTTATAATCTAGGATTATAATGTCAGCATAGCTCTAGGAAGCCCACCATGATGGATCATGCACACTGCTGTCCATGGTGTTTCCTAAGCTTGCCATCACACAAAAATTCACCTTATAGCGTACAGTCTACTTCATGGATTATTTGTCCAGAAAGTTCCTCATGAACTCTGACCTCTTCACAAAGAGCCAAGGTCCCTTCTTGATCCTATAGCACCCTCTTCTGTCCTGTGCTATAGAATACACCGGGATTCTGCAAGGTACCTGGTTAGCTTCCTCAGCCCCAGATAATGAATCATTCATCTCCTATCTGCTGTCAGGCCCCTTCACAGTCAGGACCTCTCCCTGAGTCTCAGAGCGGAAACTAGGTTACTTTCTGCACAGCACTCTCAGTATACACAAATCTTTGTGAAGATGCATCTGTCTAAGCCACAGGTTCAAGCTGTGGGTCATGATCCCTTCACTCAACCAATCTTTTCACCGGGGTCACCTGAGACCATTGGAAACACAGACATTTACATTACGATTCATAAGAGTAGAAAAACTACAGTTGTGAAGTAGCAACGAAAATAATTTTAGGGTTGGAGGGTCACCACTTAAAGGGTTGCAGTCATTAGAAAGGCTGAGAGCCACTGACTAAGCGCATACACTCTTTACTGGGTTTCCATGCCTTCTCTCAACCTCCTCTCTCTCTGCCTCATTTCCCCAACTCGAGGTTTATCAAATCACGCTTCCTTTAAGAATCATGGCTACCTGTAATAAAGGGCAAACTCCATACTCGACCTGGAGTCTACCCCACTCCACTTTTACAAAGCGCCAACGTGTTTGCTTGCACACTGAATCACCCCTGCACAATGATGTTTTCTTCTTTAGGCAGTCTTTAGCAACATCACACAAACTGGCTATCATATCTTCAGTTTATAACATGAAAAAGCCCAACTCTTTCTAAGCAGCCAAAACTCACCTTTTTTCCATGATTCCCTTTATGGGAAAAAATTGAAAAAAAATATGTTATTTACATTCACTTTCTCTGTTTTCCTTCATCTTCAAGTTCTCTTGTTCACAACTTTTCTATGATATTTACTTAAAGCAGGTTTTGCTGAGATCGCCAGTGATTTCCTTTCCATTCAGTCTCCTCTCACATGGAATATTTCACAAAATAAGCACACAGTTTAATGAATTACATTGAGCACCTGCCTTATAAACCAGATAAGGAAACAGAGATTACAGCTGCCCCTGAAGACTCACTAGATGTTCCACCCTAGCCCAAATCTTCCTTTTGCTTTGTGAAAGTGAGCAGCACAACCCTGGACCATGCATCATTTCTTTGTTATCTTCATTACCCAAGTGTGAGGCCTTAGTCACTACATGTTTAGCTTGAGCCATTTTATATTTAGTATAGCTTTGAATATAATCTAAAGACTCTTCTATCTCTTCCTTTTTACTAAAATTTACCTAAAAAATGGCTCAGTGGTAACACTTGGCGGTCATGTGCAAGGATTTCATTTGGATTAATATGGATTATCATAACAACTTAGCTCATAGCATTCAGCCAAAGTTCTGACATTAATTTTTTTTACCAACAAAAATTAATTCACAACTGTTATTATTCTTTGTTGATATTTTCCTTATTTTCTTTCAGTTTCATTCATTTCTTCATCATTGATTTGTCTTCAAGTCATTGTTATTTTGAAGACTTCAGGTTATTGTAATTTTTTTAAAAATTAACAAACTATCTTTTAGAGCACTTTAGGTTCCCAGCAAAAATCACTCAGAAAGTAAAGGTAGTTCTGGTGAACTCCATGACCACCCATTAGCAACATCCCCCACCAGAGAAAAATGCTGTTGCAACTGAGGAACCTACTGTGACTCACTATTGTCATCACAAATTCATAGACTACAGTAGGCTTGCTCTGGGTGGGGTACATTGAATCAGCTTTGGCCAATGTCTCTTAACATGCACCAACTTGTAAAAATAAACAGAATCCTTTTACTGTTCCCACATTCCTCTGTGTTGTCTCTACTCTATTCTCCCTCTCTCCTAACACCAGGGACCTGGGATCTCATATCCTATCTCTTCGGTGAAACCCTATCCAGGGTGTTGTGTAGTTTTGTTGCTATCGTTTGTTTGTTTGTTTTCCCTTAGACAGGGTCTCTCTATGTAGCCTCTGCTGTCTTGGAATTCATGATTTTGACCAGGCTGGCCTCAAACTCACAGAGATCTGCCTGCCCCTAACTCTAGGCAGGCACCCCCATGCCTGGCTCAGTTGTATCTATACAGTATGAAGCCTTTTCAAACCTGCTTCTTTGAGCAAATATAGTGCATTAGTTTTTGTCGTGTCTTTTCTTGGTGGGCAACTTGATTTTTTTTTTAAATCTATGAGTAATTTTCCATCTCCCAGTCCTGTCACACGTTCCTTTACTTCTTCAGCTACTGAAGAACAGGTTGATTAATTTGAAGTTTGATGTCTTTATTTTATATGGTTGTATATCCCCTCCTGAGAATGCTAGTTATGTTTCTTTTCTTTAAAATAATTAAGTGGTTACCCTAGAGTTGCCAGTGGGGAACTGTCCCAAGTTCACTTCTCACAATGCTGTAGTACTTCACAGAAGTATGAGTACCTATTAACAACTCAAGTAATAAATGTTTAGACTGTTGAATGAGCATTTAATTGTATAGTGTTACTTGCTATAGAAGTTTGGACTTCAATTCAGAACAAAAGAAAATGTTTACTTAAGGTTAACAATCTAAATTCATTATAAATTATTCTATGATTTGCAAACCATCACAAAAGACAAGCAAATGAAGCAGTACTGAAAGCTACAAAAGACCATAACTTTAAAGTTCACTTTTGGCTGTGAGGTTTAATTTCAGAAAAGATTCCTATATCGTTGGTTTGATTTCTTCACAATTAAAAATTTCAGGAAAAGTACAGATTTTAACAAATTGCTTATAACTGGAAATCCCCTCAGAAAAAAAGTGAATTACTTCTTGCGTGTGTTCCAGAATCAGTAGGTCCCTGGTCATGGGCTTGGATGACATAGAAAGTAGAAAGAATGAATGTATTTATTTGAGTGCTTGTCTGCGTGATTTTCCCCCTCTTTGCTTCTAAGTTCAGTTATAACTTTTTGGTGTGGTCACTGGGTGAGAATAACAAGATCTAAGTCTTTTCACAGAGAGTGAAATTAAAGTTCAATCAAGCTGGCAGCTGGAAGAAGTGACTTCCTTGAAGCCATGGCTTTTTATTTACTTTTTATGTGATGCTCATTTTCCACTTCCCAAGAACTGGCACTGGGTGTGTCCTGGCTCCCTCCCTGCATCTTCCGAAACTTGCATAGGAGGACAATTGGTTGATTTATTAGAAAGAGGGTATACTCTTAAAGATGCTTCTTTACTGTTTTCTCTGACTAGGGTTTGGTCAAACAAGTTTCTATTACTTAAAGCAAGTTCAAAAAGTTGGCCTTAACAAATGCTTATTATCTTAATGCATTCATTATTTTTCTTTTTGATGTGACCAAATACTTGACAAGAAGAGGGTTGAGAAAGTTGGCTTATAGCCTGAGAGGATACAGAACATCCTGGTAGAGAAGGCACAGTAGCATGAGCATAGGGTAGCTACTCATACTGCATCCAGTAGACAGGAAGTGGGCTAACTATAAAAAACATCAAGGCTTACTCCTCATGATCTGCTTCCTCCATCAAAGCTCCACCTCTTAAAGATTCCACAACCTTCTGAAACAGTTCCCATATGACTGTCTGAGAACTCCATGTCCCACCCACTGACTCTTCTTTTCTGGGTAGGGTCCCCACACTCCTGCCTCCACTCTGCCTCCTCCTGTCATCTGAGGATGAGTCCTGCATACCTCCCCCTGACTCCTAAGGACTGGCTGTGAGAATCTTTTAACCTCATAGAAGCTCTGCTCTTCAATTTAGATGTGGCACCTAGTCCTCGACCACTTCTGATACCAAATGCAAATAACACTGAGTTGCTCCAAGATTGAGCTATAAGCCCCATTTAATTGCTCTACAACCTGTCAAGTTAGGATGACAACAAACAGATCCAAATACTCACTCAACATAGGAGGGACCAGAAGTCCACACCAAGAAACAATACCAATGACCTAACTACAGAAGCCTTAACCCCGCTACAAAAACACAAACACCATGAGTAACCAAGATAATATATCCCCTCTAAAATTAGTACTCCCCGAGAAAAGCAACTTAGATGATCTAGAAGACAATGATTTCAAAATAGTAGTAATAACTACGTTCAAGGGGCTATGAATACATGCAGAGTAGAAAACTGTAAACACACAAATAAAATAATGAAAACCATTCAAGATATGAAAATGGAATTTAATAATGAGATAGAATATCTAAAGAAAAGTCAAAATGAAATAAAATATAAAGTGAAAAATGTACAAAGTCGAATTAAAAGCTCAGAGGAAAGCCTCACCAGTGGAATGGATCAAGTGGAAGAGAGAATATCAGGTCTTTTAGACAAGGTAGAAAAATTGGATCACTCAGTCATAGAAAATTATTTGAAAAAAAATGAATGAATGAATGGATGAATGAATGAAAAAATAAATAAATGGAAAATGTGAGAACTCCAGGACACTATAAAATGACCAAACCTACTAATTATAAGTATAGAAGGACAAATCCAGATAAAAGGCACAGAAAATCATCTCAACAAAATAATAGAACAAAATTTTCCAAGTCCAAGCAAAGAGATGCCCCTCAAGCTGCAATAGGCACACAGAACACCAAATAGAGAGGACCCAAAAGAAACTCCCCAGTTCATAGCATAGTCAAAACACTAACTGTACAGAACAGATAAAGACTATTGAGGCTACTGAGGAAAGACCAAATGACGTAGAAAGCAGGCCCGTTAGAGTAATAGCTAATTTTCACTGGAAATTATGAAAGCCAGAAACATGAACTAATGCTCCACAGATTACAGGATGGACAAAAAATTCAGTCATAATCAAAAGAGAAAAGATAAGTTTGCATGATAAAAACAAATTTTAGGAGTTTACAAGCACTAAACCAGTTCTACAGAGGCTACTGGAAGGAATTACTAGGTCTGAAGAGAAGATTAAACACACCTAAGAGGGTACTGGGGATAAAGAAATAATTTCAGAACAGTTCATCAAAGGGGGTTTAAAAAACCAATCACAAAACAACCAAATGACAGGAAGAACACATTGCTCAATAAGAACTTTTAATATTTAGTGGTATCAGTTCTCTAATAAAGAAACACCAAAGGCAGAATAGATTACAAAACAGAATCCATCATTTTGCTGTTTCCAAGAAATACACTTCACCATCAGAGAGAGACACTACCTTTGGGTAAAAGCATGGAATAGGATATTGTAATTAAATGGGACTAAGAAATATCAAGTGCAGCCATTCCAATATCTGAAAAAAAAGAGACTTTAAAACAAACCTAGCCAGAGGAGATAAGGAGGGGCACCTCATACTCATGAACAGAACAATTCAGGGTTGAAGATATATGGTTCAATGATTAAGATGACTTATTGGTCTTTCAGAGAACTTGGAGCTCAGTTACCAGCACCCACTACAGGCAATGACCATCTATAACTCCAGCTCCAGAGGATCTAATACTTCCCTCTGATCTCTATTAACACTGCATTTGTACTCATGTGGTACACAGATATCCATGTATGCAAAATATCCATACATATAAAAATAGTTTTCAAGAGAAAAGTCCACCAAGAAGATATGATAGATTTAAAGTGTGTCAAACAAAGTGACATTCAATTTTATTAAAAATGCCATTACATGAAAAAGCTACATATATATATAAAAAAAAACCCAAAGCACAGTGATAGCACACAACTTCAACACCCCATTCTCCCTAGTAGGCAGGTCACTGGGGGAGAAATAAATAAACATTGGAGCTAAATGACATCACAAATCCAATAGAACTAACAGATTTCTACAGAACATTCCTTCCCAACACTAAAGAATGCACACTCTTCTCTGCAACCCATAAAACTTTCCCCCAAACTGGCTGCATATTAGGTCATAAAACAAATCTCATCAAATAGAGGAAAAATGAAATAACATCATATGTTAAAGCACCACAAAGGAATATAGCTTACTATCAAATAACAATAAAAATGACAAGAAGTACACAGGCTCATGGAAGCTAAACAACACACTACTGAATGAAAATGGGGTTAAGGTAGAAATCTAGAAGGAAACTTTTAAATACTATAATTGAGTGAAGATGAAAATACAACATGCCAAAATCTATGGGACACATTGGAAGTAGGCCTAGCTGAAAGTTTATCGTACTAGCTACATATATAAAAATGTCATCTGCCTCAAATAAATAATCTAATAATTAATATACCTGAAGACTTTGGAAAAACAAGAATAAATAATAGCCCATAAAAGTAGATAGGAAGAGATAATCAAAATCAGGGCTGAAATTAATCAAATAGAAATAAATACAAAGAATTAAAATGCATGGTTGGTTCTATGAAAAGATAAACAAGATTGATAGATTTTTAGCCAAACTAAACAAAAGAAAAAAATGTTAAAGTTAATAAAATTAGAAATTAAAAGGCAGACAGTACAACAGTCATGCAGGAAGTTTAGAGAACTGTGAAAACAAATTTATAAAATCTATATTCCATCAAACTAGAAAATCTAAACAGTGACTGAATGTGTGTGTGTCCTACAAAATCAAATCATGATGAAGTATGAAGTAGCAAGAAGTTTAAATATACTTATAACATCCAATGAGGCAGAAGCAGTAATTAAAGAGCTCCCAGTTTCAAAAAGCATTTGACCAGATTGATTCAGCACAGAATTCTATGAAACTTTCAATAAAAACTAACACTAATACTCCTTAAATTATTCTATAAAATAAAAATGAAGGTAGATTTTCAAATTATTTTTAAGAAGCCAGTATTAACTATATATCAAACTAGATAAAGACCCAACACAAAAGAAAATTATAGGCCAATATCTATGATGATCATAGATCCAGAAATTCTCGATAAAATATTGGCCAACTGACTTTAAGACCACATCAAAAAAATTATCCACCATGAAAAAGTTGGCTTAATTTCTGGAATACACAGATGATTCAACACACATAAGCCAATCAATGTAATCTACAATGTAAATAGACTAAAGGACAGAAGCTACATGATCATCTCATTGATGTAGAAAGGGCCTTTGACAAAATAATTATAAAAGTCCTAGAAAAAGTAAAGATATAAGGGACATAGTTCAACATAATAAATTCAGTATACAGTAAGCCCTCTGCCAATATCATCCTACTGGACACAAATTCAAAGCATTTTCACTAAAACAGTAACAAGACATGGATGTCCACTGTTTCCCTTCCTACTCAACATAGTGCTTGAAGTCTTAGCTATAGCAATAAATAAAATGAAGCAGACAATTGGGATACAAATAGCAAAAGAGAAAGTTAAAATATCCTTATTTGAAAATGATGTAATTCTATACATTAAAGACTCCACCAGAAAACTCCCACAGCCAATAAACACAGTCAACAAAGTAGCAGGATTGGATCCAAAAATTAGCATACAAAAATCAGTTTACTTCCTATATACTAATAACAAACATAGTGAGGAAGAAATCAGGAGCAAAAATCATTCACAATATTCTCAACAATAACAATAAATTTCTTAGAGTAACTCCAACCAAGGACTTGAAAGACATGTACAATGGAAATTTTAAGATACCGAAAAAAGAAATTGAAGAAGATTCCAAGAAAATAGAAAGACTTCTCATGTTCATGAGTTGGTAAGATTAATATTGTAAAATAGCCTACTAAATGCATTCTACAGGTTCAACAAAATCCTAATGCAATTACTCACAAAAATGGAAAAATATTCATAAATTCCATATGTAAACAAAACATCTTTGTGATATCATGTTATTCCAGACTAAAAAACAACAACAAATTATGACAAATGCTAGTGTGGATATAGAGAAAGGGGAGCACTTATTCTCTGCTGATGGGATGCAAACTGATACTGTCATTATAGAAATCAATGTAGAATTTCCTCAGAAAGCTAGAAATATATCTACCACATGAGCTAACTATATTATCCTTGGGCTATTGAACATGTACCCAAAGGACTCTATATTCTATACTACCCTTGGGTTATTGGGCATATACCCAAATGTCTCCATATTTTACTATAGAGATCCTTGCTCGTTCATATTCACTGCTATTCTATTCACAGTAGATATGAAATGAAAACAACCTAAATGTTTACCAGCTGATGAATACATAATGAAATTGTGGAACGTTTACAGAGTGGAATATTTTTCAGGTGTTAAGAGTAACAAAATTATGAAAATTTCAGGTAAAATTGATGGAGCTAGAAACAATCATTCTGATTGAGGTAACCCAGGTGAGATAGACAAACATGTAATGTTTTCTAGCATTTGTGAATGCTAGCTTTGAATATTTAGATAGGTGTGTTTTGTTTGTAATACCCATAGAGGTCAGAAAACTAGTGAGGGACCATGGGGGGTTCAATGGAAAGCATATAGAATACAGGGAAATAAAGAAGGAAAGTGAAATAATGGGATATGAATGGTTGACTGGGATAGGAGATGGAAGAACAGAGTAGAGGGCAGGGTAAAGGACAGACTACAGGGAGGATTAACTAACACTAAAGACCTTATGAAAAAAGCCATATGGAAACCAGCTACTGCATAAGCTTCCATATATATATACATATGGAAGCTTATATATATGAAGAGTTTAAATGGAGTTTACCTTATAATGTGGCAATAATGCCCATACTAACAACACCACTAGCTAACAAAAAGTAATAGATGACCTCTTTTGGAGGTGTTGGCTAGTGAGAAACCATTGACCCTCAAACAGTATAGACTATTGCCATAGCTCTTGGCTACCCTCCAGGACTTGATAGCAAGCCCTTATTACTGAAGACATCTAACAGGAGAAAAGTAACCATTAATCTTGTGCAGTTGTGAATGATACACTATACAATAACGGCTGCCCTGGAAAGTTATGCCCATTGATACAACAGTGGCATGGATGCCATGGGAGCAACCAACCAATTTCTATTTGACCTTCTCCATAGGGTGGAACCTACATAGGATCTAGGCACTAGCCTAATACTATTATTCTGCTAAATATCAAACCAATTTCTAATGATTTATTGTTATATACATAGATTAGTGCATCTGTCAACCCTTATCGAAAAAGTTTCTTTTGCAGAGCATGACAATTAATATAGAGATCCACAATTGCTCAATATGCAGCAAATTAAAAAAAAAAAAAATCAGGCCGGGCGGTGGTGGCGCAAGGCCGGGCGGTGGTGGCGCGCGCCTTTAATCCCAGCACTCGGGAGGCAGAGCCAGGCGGATCTCTGTGAGTTCGAGGCCAGCCCGGGCTACCAAGTGAGTCCCAGGAAAGGCGCAAAGCTACACAGAGAAACCCTGTCTCGAAAAACCAAAAAAAATAAAAAATAAAAAAAAATAAAAATAAAAAAATAAAAAATCTATGGAAAGATCAAACATTATATAATGCTCCCCTCTTTCCCTCAGGCAGGGGATTATCCAAGAAAAGGTGGTAGTATGGAAAATTATAAGAGCCAGAGGCAGTGGATGACTAAAGAGAAACTGTTTCCAGGACTCAGAAAGGCAATTGCACAAACCCAGTGAAGTTGTGACCGTAGACACAGGACCTATACACATTCAAGTTAGATAAAAATCCCAGAATGGTGGGGGATGGCTGTACACAAAATCCCAACCCTAGATGAGAAGTTACTAGCAAGTGACAATTGGGAGAAGGAGAATCACTTTTCTCTAAAGGTGTAACCCCTAGTAGGTCAGTCGTGCTCCAGTGGGCAGCCCCACACCCAAGTGTTGTAGAATATTATTTTAAGATGTGTTACATTTGTTTATGCTGTGGGACATTTGTTTAATGATGCAAAGATGTAGTGGATTCTTTTATGTTGCATTTGTTTAACTCTGTGAAATTGTGTTATTTTGCCTGTCTACAACACCCAATGGTCTAATATAGAGCTGAACAGCCAATAGCAAGGCAGGAGAAAGGATAGGTGGGGCTGCCAGGCAGAGTGAATAAACAGAAGGAGAAATCTGAGAGAAAGAGAAGAAAGAGTAAGAGAACAAGGAGAGGAGGATGCTAGGGGCCAGCTACCAAGCCACATAGCCAGCCATGGAGTAAGAGTAAAAGTAAGATATACAGAGGTAAGAAAAGGAAAAAGCCCAGAGGCTAAAGGTAGATGGAATAATTTAAAGTTAAGACAAGCTGGCAAGAAACAAGCCAAGCTACGACTGGGTATTCATAATTAAGAATAAGCCTCCATGTGTGATTTTTTTGGGAGCTGGGTGGTGGGCCCCCCAAAAGACCAAAGACCAAAGAGAAAAAAATACCACCAACAACATCCCAGAGTATATGGACAAAACAAATTGAACAGTATGGGTTAAAAGAAAAAAAAGATGTAGGCTGAAATAGAAACCAGTGCTTCCTTTCCCTTTTTATACAGGGACATTTTTGTGGTTTATAAGAAATATCAAACCTCTGGTATGTCAAATTTGTCACTCTAGGTTAATTTTGCCCCTGCAACTCACTTTGCAGGGAAATAGTCATTTTTATAGCTTAACTCTTTTATTCTTTAGCATTCCTCTTTAATTGCCCATAGGAATCCCCCATAGTCTAACCCTCATTTTGTTCAGGTCACATTCGTTGGCTGGCTAAGGTTGTGTTTTCTGTTCTCTGTTCTTTCAAATACTTTCTCCCCTGTGGCCCATTCTGGGTTCCTCTCTAGGCCCTCAAACACTGCTTCTTTTACTTTACAGGGTAAACTTCAGGTTATCTCTGTGGATGGATGGATGAGGTATGAGGAAACTAGAAGAATGTTCAGGCTAAGATGATAAAATTCACATTGGTAAAATTCCAAATGTCTACCAGTAAACAGAGGAGAATTTCCCCACAGTTATGACTCCTTTTCCCTCCAATGTGCAAATATTTAAGTAACAGGTGACATTGTTTTAAATTGATAGCCAAAGGCAGATCTCTTAAGTTTCTAACCAGCAGGGCTCACACACTTAATAGTGTAGGAATTTATGTTCATTAACTACTTAAGTTAGTCAGATGCAAAAATCAATATTGTATTTACTAAAAATTTAAAAAGTAAACATATCAGTGGAAAATAAGGCAAAATAATGGCAGGCAGTCTCGGGGGGCAATCTCAGCTCTGTCCTTCACTAGATATTGGACAAATGGGAAAATTTACTTTGGTACTTGAACCTCAACTTGGGCTTTATTTTTCTCCTCAATGTATAATGAGTAAAAGCATCAACAACTGAAATGTGAGATAAAATCAAGAAGACCCCTGACAAATCACTGTTAATCAGATTGATTATGACAGTCAAGATGACAAGGCAACTTTTTGACTCCATGGATCTCAAAAATGGGTTGAAAAGAACTTTCTAATGGAGGAGGACATTCTTTGAAGATGAGAGTACCACTTAAGAACATTGCTATGGCTATGAAATACAAACATGAAGTTCTCAAAAGGAAGGTAACAGTGGGCTGTTGCCTTAGTTACTTTTCTATTGCTATGTCAAAACACCATGACCAAGGAAGCTGATAAAGAAAGAGTTCATTGTTTTTGCTTGTTTTATAATGCCAGAGTCCATTACCATTATGACAGGGAGTATGGCAACAGGCAGGCAGGCAGGCATGATGCTGCAGCAGTAGCTGAATGCTTACATCCTTATCCACAGGGTATGAGGAAGAGAGAAAGCTAACTGGGAATGGCATGAGTTTTTAAAATATCAACACCCAGCTTTGGTTGTAGAAGCTGTTGAGTATAAGGCAAGTTTCCATCCTAAATGACCTTGAAGCCTGCTAATGTTTGCTACCTACCATTGCTTGAAAAGAAGAGAAAGTTATACACAGATGCCAAGTGCTCCATAGGCACATGATATATCAGATACATGCCTAGGCAGAACAACATGTTCTCCTCTGTATAGAAAAAGATTAGATCTGGTACAGGATAACTGGCGACACTGCTCACAGCCTAGGAAAACACTAAAGATCAATGTTTACGGCAATTATCTTGATTGCCTTATTTGACATGGAAGAACGGCCCACTGTGGGCAGCACCATTTTCTGGCTGGGATCTTGGACTATGTAATTTGAGGAAGATAACTGAGCAGGTTTTCAGCACTCTTTTCTTCTTGACTGTGGGTACAGTGTGACCAGCTACCCCAAGTTCTTACTGCTTGATTCCCCCCATGATCATATAACCTCAAATTTTGAATCAAATTGAACACTTTCCCTCTTAATTTTCTTGTGTCAGATTATTTTATTACAGCAACAGGGAAAGTAACTAAGACACCTAAGATATCGGCCCACAGCTGTCAAATAGGGTTGTAGGTCAGGAGAAAAATTAGGAGAAGAATAATATAGACCAGAAAACCTGCCCTCAATAGGTAGCTGATATCAGAACAATTCTACCCTAACAAAGGGAAAGCACAAAACCTTGGTGACTAACTTCCACTAACACCCCAGATCCTTAGAGAAAGACTGTTGGGATACAAACAAATGAGTTTGGAAGCCAGAAGAACCCTGCTTCTCATTGGTCAAGAATGCCACATGGAAAGCAGCAGTTCTGCAGGAAATTATAAAGTGAATGCAAAATGTCAGGGTTTCATTTCCTCCTACCCTGGAGTTGGGGACTTAGTGCAATTTCACTCAGACATCCCAGAAACTAGTAGAATTAACATCATGCGCAGAAACTGGACCTCAACAAAAATGCACATTTTACATTTTACTAAAATCATTAATGGGAGAACCACAGATTATTATGACTAAGAAATTTATTTTTGAAGTTTTACAGTAAGGCAATCTAGACACTAAACTATGAATGGGGCTGACAATAACTTGAATATTTTCCAATTCAACTTTATATGTTATGCCTTCTTCCTCATGGCAAAATCACAGAGACATGTCACTAGCTGCTGTCAAAGAAAGATAAGCAAACACAAGTCATGTTTTAAACTGCTGGTTTCTAGACTCCAACCCAGGAAAAACGGTGCTGAGTCAGCACAGCTCTGCCTTATGATTAAGAGTAACTGTCACAGATTTGGAATTCAAGTCTTTTGACATGCGAAGCATCAAACATCTTGGTTTATAAGCCATCATGTATCTGAATATTCTAACCATTCAGCCTATAACTGAACCCTCAGCTGCATCTGGGACAGAAAAAGGACTAATGTCCTAAGCTAAATCTAACCAATAATATTAATATCCTATCCTAGCACATCAATCATTGCACCCCCCCCCCCCATATTTAAGCGTAAAACTAAGTATCAGAGATCCACAGGGGGATAATCCAGACTTCTGAAACTGATAAGCAGTAAACTGAAGGAGACTAAGACCTTCATACTACCTGCAACAGCCTGGGGAATTCTTTTTAGAGACTTCCACTCAGGTAAAGCCTGATAATCTTTTTCAATTAACATTTTTGGACAATTTCATTCATGTATTTAATGTATTTTGATCATATTTACCCTCACTGCCCTCTTTTGTCTTCCTCCTGATGAACCCCTTCTTCCAAAGTAGTTACTTCTTTCCATCTTACTTTCATTTCTCTGTCTCTCTCTCTCTCTCTCTCTCTGTGTGTGTGTGTGTGTGTGTGTGTGTGTGTGTGTGTGTGTGTGTGTGTGTGTGTGTCAGAGAGAGAGAGAGAGAGAGAGAGAGAGAGAGAGAGAGAGAGAGAGAGAGGAGAGAGAGAAGTTGATTAGGTTGCTTGCATGAGCATGGATAGGTGCTTATTTCTCAAGCATGTATGAGTCATCAGTTATGGCATCAATGAATGCTCCTCCTCCCCCAGAGACTTTAACTTCAGGTAGTGAAGCTAAACTCAATGAAGTGTAAGGCTTCATATGTTATTGGTTGTTTTTGCTCTTTGGGCTTTTTGTTCTTTGGCTCTTTTTGGGGGGGCCACCACCCAGCTCCCAAATAAATCACTCACGGAGGCTTATTCTTAATTATAAATGCCTGGCCTTAGCTTGGCTTATTTCTTGCCAGCTTTCCTTAACTTAAATTATCCCGTCTACCTTTTGCCTCTGGGCTTTTTCCTTTTCTTATTTCTGTATATCTTACTTTCACTCGTACTCTGTAGCTATGGCTAGCTGGGTGACTGGGTGACTGGGTAACTGGCCCATTCTGTTTTCATTCCTTGTTCTCTTGCTCTTTTCTTCTTCCTCTCATCCCAGATAGCTCCTCGTATTTCTTCTCTCTGCCTGCCAGCCCTGCTTATCTTTTCTCCTGCCTCCCTATTGGCTGTTCAGCTCTTTATTAGAGCATCAGGTGTTTTAGACAGGCACAGTAACACAGCTTCAGAGGGTTAAACAAATGTAACATAAGAGAACGCAACACATCTTTCCATCATTAAAGCAAATGTTCCACAGCATAAACAAATGTAGCACATCTTAAAATAATATTTCACAACATTCATGATCCCCTCTCCAAAGCATGGTAGGAAGTTAAAAGGCCCAATCTTGTGCAAGTAACCACCATAGCTCATGAGTACAATGACTGTGCCAAATCCAGAAGACTACTTGTCAGAGCACTCTTCCCCATCCTCTGGCCCCACATTCTTTCTGTCACCTCTTCCACAGTGTCCTCAAAGTCTTTCAGGAGGTCATATAGATATGCCATTTAACAATGAACACTCAATTGTCACTTATTCTCAGCACTTTGGTCAGTTAAGACTCTCTGCAGTAGCCACCAAGCACTGTAGCTGAAGGATTCTTTGACTTTGGATCAGAGTGACACTATAGGCAGAAACATAAACACTTAGTAAACAGTTTGATGGCCACAACATGTCCATTTAGCAAACAACAGTAGGTTCCAAACTATAGTGTATGGCCTCCCAGCCTTGGGCTCTTGCCAGATTTGCAATTCCAGGAATGAATTCTCTCTTTTGGAGTAGGTCTCGAATTCAACCAGAAACCAGCTGGCTAGTCTCCTAACTTTTATACCATTATTACACCAGTGGACACATCATGTCTGGCAGCTTAGTTGTGTAGCATAAAAGCTAGATCCTTGATATCATCACAAAAAGGAATTTCACAGCTACGAAAGCCACTATGAAACAGAACTGACTGGAATTTATTAAAGGGGATTTTAAACATAGATTTAAGCACTGGTGTGTGTGTGTGTGTGTGTGTGTGTGTGTGTGTGTGTGTGTGTGTGTGTGTAGGGGTTATAGAAAGACAAGCACTCAGAGAAAGGATAAGATATAGCAAAGTATGCATGGGTCTTCTCTAAAGACAGCCATGTGTCATTACCTTCATAATCACCACACATAGAATCCTGGTTTGTTTTGAACTAAATATATTTAAAGGGTTGTGAGGGAATTTAAATGAGACTGGAGAGTGGTGTCTGAGGTATGCCAGGGAGGATAGTGTAGATAAGATAGAACCCCACATCACAAGAATTGCATCGAAATTTCAGACATGTTCACTATAAACAAAAGTTAATAGCCTTGCTTGTGAGCTTCCCAGAAAGGGTCTGGGAAAGGGTAAGGCCATGCTTAAAAGTCACACAGGCTTAGGCCTTAACATAGTTCATTGCCCTTTTGGATTATTTGAAAATATCTTTATGTAAAAGGCATATTATCTCCATGAGGACAATCTTCACATCAACCATGGTTAATCATGCTGGAATTCCTGATTCTTGGCTGAGAGAGGCTTCAGCCAGACTCTGGAACAAGGGGCTCCCTTTCCTTCCCTTGTCCCCACAAGTTTTTCTGTCTTTCCACCCTTCCTCAAAAGTACAGACATTGTTCTGTGTTGTCTGTCAGCAACAATCACTTTCTTCTCTGTTCTTTCATGTCTCAAATTATCAAGGATTAGTTTAAGATTACAGGAGACAGCTTAATTAAAAGTAGACTGAGTGGATTAGTGCACTGGAAAATGGAGCAGAATATAGATGTTTAGTGAAGTCCATATTCACTTTCTAAGCCACATGAACCATACTGCAGTTTTTTAAAATTACAGAAATTTCTATTTGCCTATCTATTATTCACTTGTAATTATCTTGCATATTTAAGATACCATCACAGTATTTCATTAAAACCTTATATTCAATTGATTTTCTTATAAACTGTATACAAAATGTTTTACATAACATATACAGACTTGATAGGACATTGTTATTAAGAAAAGCCAGCAACATTGCAGAAGGCATAAATCTGGTTATAAAAATATGACTTGCCTTTTGTTATTAATAAGACAAATTCTGATTATTTTTGAAAAATTATGGAAAAAAAGATTATATGGTCTTACCAAAAGGAAGCTGTTCATGAAGATGAGGGATGTTGCTGACAGAGGGATTCACTTCATGACAAAGCAAAATGGTGTATTATGAATAGGAATATACCATGTTATGAATATATTATGAAGATTATTAATAGGTGTCTAAATCCTAAAGCTGAAACAGTTGAATATTTGAAGAACTGTCACCCAAGATGTATTATCTACATGCAACTGATTATTGGTTAATAATTTCTTTCCTTTTTCTATCATACCTATTTCTTCATGTTATCTGTTTAAGTTAAACAATCTGCCAATTGCTGATGGATTATTTATCCTGGGGAAGGAATTCAGTGACATCGTTGTCATCAAAGAGCTTATAAGATTGCTGAGATTGGGAAGTGGGGGAAAACAGATACCTTAAAACACAGGTCAAAAGAGGAACATGATGCAGTAGAGTGTGAGCTGTTGCTCCGGAAAAGTCATACCATGTTAAAGACTCTCCAAAGCTGATTGTCAATTCATGATTGTGGTGAGCTGGAACACTACAGACAGATCCAGAATCAAAGTTATCTTAAGCTATCTTAGTCTTTTAACAGCCTTTCATTGTCAACCTTTGTGCCTGACCTAACATCCTTTTAACAATTAGGTGAAACTTTAAAAGCATTTATGCACACAATATAAACTAACCTCCATCTGCTCAAAAGCTAAGAATGTTATCAGATAACAGTCAAAATCTATATCAAGTTTTTTCCTGCTTTGTCCTATCCCATCTACTGCAAATTCTCACATGTTTGAAAAATGCCTTGATTTATGATTTTGTTTTGTTTTGTGACTTTAAACTTTCATATGTCAGCCTCCACATTTGAACACATTATACAAGACAAGTTGAGTCCATGTTCAGGATTCATATATGCCTGTCAGAAAGCAAAACAAACAACAACAGCAAAACGTTCTGTAATTCCTGTTGAGGGGAGAGCTGTGTTCTGCTTCCACAGTTTGGTGCCTAAATGTGGAGTCACAGGAATGAGTCTGAGATTCAAGCATTTCTGTTTTGTTTGGTGACCCATTTAGTTTAACCAGGGCCATGTCCATGACCACCATACTGGGACCTGGTGGCATGAGCAGTGGGTACACAGCCAAAGGAAATGACTCCCTGAATATATCAGCAGCAGACAGTGCAGCGGTGAGAGGTAGGAGCCCATGAGCCCCTCTGGCATCCATGTCTGACTAGGATGGACCCATTTTGTACAGACCAGTGCAGACATGTACAGCTGCTCTGAGATTGTGACTGCCATGGTTGTGTCTTGCCCAGAATATGACATTTCACCTCCCTCCCCCATTTTCTAATTCTTAACCTCTTCCCATACCCTCTCCACAATGTTCCCTGAGTGTTAGATACGACAGTATAATGTCCTGTGTAGGATGTGCATTTATCCATTTTCTATTCTCAGTATATTGTGCAGTGTCCTTGTTTACTGTCTGTTGCTGCGATAAAACATTGCCCACAATGTAGGAAAGAAAGGTTTTATTTCATCAGTTTTCAGGTTATAGTCTACTGTCAATGGAAGCCAGCAGGATCCTGGAGGGAAGAGCTGAAGCAGAGGCCATGGAGGATCTCTATTTACTGCCTTCTCTCCACGGATTGCTCAGCTTGCTTTTGTATACAACTCAGGACCATCAAACTAAGATTGACTCTGCCGACAGTGATCCGGGCCCTCCCACATCAATCATCAATTAAGAAAATGTCTCAAAAACATGCCCATGTGCCTATCTTACCAGGTGACACTATTTTGTGTCAGTTGACCCCTTATCAGTTTGACACACAAAAATGTCACTATTAAAACTTCCTTTTTTGTTTATCCCTAAGAACTCATGTGTCCAATATCTGATACTGTTTCTTGATTTTTCTGGGTTCCACAGGACTTGGCTAGTCCCACCTCTCTGGCTCTACCATGCACAACACACAGTCTGTCTTGTAGGCTCAGGGTGCTCACTTCACACTGGCTGCTATTCTTGGTGGTAATTTCACAGTACTGGTGTCTCTAACATACTGGAGTCTCCACTGGAATCTAGCCTTCATTTTGACCAATGGCCTCTTTAGGGACTCTGACACTGCTACATAGTGCCAGCCTAAGCTTCTCTTCATGACCTTATCAATCTTCAGGTATCAACTACAACTGAGAGTGAACCTTTATTGGCAGACTCTCCTGCTCCCGAACCTCATATTCTCTCTGTGACTCCTTCAATCTTGCATCATTCATGCCAGAAAACCTAGTATTGTTGCAGGGTAGGGACGCAAAGAGCACTCTGCATAACCACAGTCCAAATTGAGAGGCTGTATTAAGTCAGCCTATGATAGCCTGGAGAGAAATACTTCTCAAAGAACAGCCTCGAATGCATTTTTACAGTGAGCTTATTGTAACGAATTTCTAAATGGTCTTATTAAATAAAAAACACAGAGCTAGAAATTTGGGTTAAAGTCTCAGAGATATCAGGGAAATATGCAAAGCCACCAGCTAACCTCACCTCACCAACTCCACAGCTTCCAAGGAGAGAGACTTCCTGTCTACCCAGGCTTATATTCATTGCTTTTCTGCCCTCTCATTGGCTCTTAGCCCAGCTACCTCACTTTCTCTTCCTACACAGCTCTGTCACTGTCTGTCTGTCTGTCCAGACCTCCAGGTCTCTATGGTTGGTACTGGGATTAAAGGCGTGTGTCACCACGCTTGGCTGTGTTCCCTAGTGTGGCCTTGAACACACAGAGATCCTGCCTAGTAAGGGATTAAGGGCATGTGCTGCCTGACTTCTTGTTTACTTAAAATGGCTGGCCTTTTCCCCCTGATCTCCTTTAATTATTAATTAAAGCTTTAATTATTAATGCACAAATAAATTATCACCACAGCTTATGTAGGCAAAGAACACAGACAGATGACATCCTGTTTGGCAGTTGCCAGGGGAAGTAAAGCAAGGTTAAAGTAAGGTAAATTAAATCAAAGATGGCTCCAGCTGAGACAAGATGGAGGAACATTTACCCTATCACACTATCACATGGCAATTGGATAATAATGAAATGTGGTAATTTTATGATAACAAGAACGATTCTAACACATCACTAAGTTTGACTGCCAGCTTGAGATGTAGACTTGCCCACAGCCCCCATGTGTTGACTCTAAGGAAACATTTCCCAGGAGATTTCGCTTCAAGGATTCTGCCCTCCTGCTAATGACAGTTGACTTGTTCGCCCCCAGCTAACCAGCATCAACTGTCCCATTAAAGCAAAGGTTTCACTTCAGTGCTGCGCGTCTCTTATTAATCACAGCTGATCTTCAACCCCAGCTGACCAGAAACCAAATTCTTAATTCAAATATATCACATATCTAGCCCTGGTAGAGTCTTTGCAGGCCTCTCAAACATCCCTCTGAAACTTCATAAGCCAGGCTTCCAATCGTCTGCATTGTCCTTAGCATCATCTTCCAAGTTCCGACAGAACAGCCAATCAAGCTCCTCTGAGTAATCAATGGATTTTTCACCCAAATCTCTAAAATCTTTCCACAACCTCCTTGCAAAATACATAGTTCAATCTCAACATGACCACATTTTAAGTACCAATGTCTGTATTCATCTGGAATGTTGCTAAGATAAAACATTGTCAGGAGGAAATGATTTATTTCAGCTTTAAGGTTAAATAGTATTCATCATCATCAAGGGAAGGCAGGACAGAAACTTGAAAACAGAAAATGAAGAAACCGTGGAGGAATACCACTTACCAGCTTCTCTCCATTGTTAGCTCAGTCAGTTATACAACCTAGGACTACCCACCTAGGTATGGTGCTTTCCACACTGGGCTGGGCCCTCCCACATCAATTACTAATCAGGAAATTGTCCCACAGACATGCCCACAGGCCCACTTGATGGAGGCAATGTCTCAATTGAGCGTCTCTCTTCCCAGATGCGTCTAGTTCGTGTCCAGTTGACAAAAACTAACTAGCACATGCAGCCATGAGCCTCTGCATTTGACAATGCTAATTGCAATGACAGACATCTCCGATTAAGGCTGAAAGTAGCCTCCATCCATGGGAACAAATATAACTAATGCCAAGGCAGTTTGTTGGGCTGCATTGACATAGTCCTGATTAGGCAGACATGGAACCAATTTATTCAAATTTATGGTCTATTTTTATTAGAAAAATGGTGGGAAGTGAATCAGGAATTTGTGGTAAAATCTGATCAGGCTTTCAAGTGGTCTCAGTGGCCTAAATCAGGAGTCTATCAGTTGGGGTTTTCATTTTAAGGTCTGTACCTGGAATGACTGGGAGAATGCAATTCCTGAAGCTCTGGGGCTACATACAGATCCCTTTCCCTGGATGGTAGCACAAACATAATCCTTCTCCAGCTTCAAGCCAGCCATGCACACAAAGTCCTTCTTGTGCTTAGAATCTGATTTCTCTCTTCTTTCCTCCTCTATCACTACCTGGAGAAAATTTTCTAATTTTAATGTCTTCTGAAATTGGATTGACCTATCTGGATAATCTCCCTTCCTTAAAGACAAACGTTCGGTGAAAAAGTAATACGGCGGCAGGTATGTACCCCTCAATCTGCAGGGGGAGTAGGGAATGCTCACTACTGGACATTATTTTATCAATTTAAAAAATTGACATATTAGACCCTGGCTAGGGAAACAGGCAAGGTATAGCAAGTCTGCAGTGTCAGAAAGACGGCACAGTAGCACGAGGCCCAGACCAGACTGAACCCAGGAAACCCCAGACAGGTTCTGCTGTGCGAGCAATAACATGTAGATGGATTTCTGCATATGGAGACTTTTAGAACACTTAATCACAGGGTTGTGAGAACACAGAAAACAAGTTAAAGGAGAAGAAAAAATATCTGAAAGGACAAACAAGCTTAACAGGAAATGAAATATACAATCGGGGCATAGATCTCACTGAACAATGGACCACATTTACAAAATCACAATTAGGTAGACATCCGGTACTGATTTAACAGAAATTATAGCTTATTTCAAAACAGAAGGTAAAGGGGCATTTGTGCTATAAGACTGCTAAACTTTAATCTTCTATAACATGAGGAAAGTAGAAATTGGCAAACGAAAATGTCTGATTTAGAAATATATGCATAAAAGACAAAAGCTAAAGGAACTTAACAATGTGTGCCAAAAAGAAAAACAAAAGCAAAAACCCTAAAAGAACTGAACAATTGATGATAAAGTAGGGCAGATGTCTTCTCCTTTCTCATTCTTCAATTTACATATTTGAAAATTCAGGCTGTACAAATGCATTAACTCCCTGAGGTACAAATTATTAAAAAGAAAACATAGTAATATTTATTGAATCAGTCCGTTTCAACAGATGATCAAATATATCTAACTTTATCTAAACAAGGAGATTTTTTTTTTACTCCATCTTAAGAAATTGCATTAATTTTGCCAATTTTGTCTTATTAACTTTCTCTACTTTAATTGTGATTCAAATAATTTAATGTCACAACAATGGAACTGCCTGTTTGTTTTTTTCTTTTCTTTTCTTTTTTTCTTTTTCTTTTTTATAGTCATGGCAGCTTTCAAAAGGCTGGGGCAGGAGATGGTGAGCCTCCCCATTGCCTCAGAACTGTGGAATAAACAGGCTACAAAAGTGTAATCACGATAATGTGAAATGGTTACCAAGCCTTCAAAGCAAAAGAAAAATCCTTTTGGAGGCTCAGTTTTTAAAGTAAAATATTTTGAGAATTACACACATCCTGAGCACTAAATGCCAACTTTCCTAATCTTCTATAAATAATAATGAACAGAGATTCTTTACTTCATTGCCTCAGAAAGGCAACTCAGGATTTATTGAGTAGAGTACTAATGTACTCCTCTGTCGGAACACAGTCCAAGAATGGAGTCCTGTGAGGAGAATTCTGAGTGTGAGAAAACAAGACAAGAGTCTTGTGACCTCAGTCTCTTCAAAACACAGAATTGTTCTTGGAGTGTGGTTTTGTGCGCTGCCTAGGTGCATCACTCCCAGGTAGGAGTGACTTTACTCAGGCTGTTGTTATTCATGTGCCTCGATGGAGAAGTGTGTTTTTGCCACATGTGGCTTGTCCTTGTGATTGAACACCTTACTCATGTGACTCTGCTTAGCCCTCAGAGTAGAAATTGCCTGATGCTGGGAATAAAGTTGGCTATTGCATGATACTTTAGTCTACCTCATTTTTAGGCCCTGTTCTCCCAGGTTCATGCTGCCAACTACAGCTGTAACTCTAAGGGAATGGTATAGGGTCAGGACCCTGCCAAGACCAGGTTCTCAGCACAACGGAGATTTATTTTCCCAGAGGGACAAAGGGTGGGAATAAGACACAAAGATGGGGGATAGAGGACAAGAGAGAAGGGGAAGGGACGAAGGAGAGGGGCAGAGGTGTTTGTCCTGGGGTGAAGAGGACAAAGGAGAGGGGCAGAGGTGTTTGTCCTGGGGTGAAGAGGACAAAGGAGAGGGGCAGAGGTGTTTGTCCTGGGGTGAAGAGGACAAAGGAGAGGGGCAGAGGTGTTTGTCCTGAGGACAAAGGACTGTCTCTGGATAGACAGGAGACAGAGGTGGCCCATGGGAATATGGAGGTTATAAAGGTAAAAGAGAAAACTCCATGTTATGATGAGGTGTTTAATTTTAATTGGGCATGTTAATTAGGTAAGCCAAAGGCGGCTTTGGATTGCTTGACTTCAGTACTTTGATAGCTGGACCTTGGTAGACTCAGAAGGAGGAAGTGTCCAAACAAGGAAATAGACATTGATGACTTACCTTCAGGAATGTAATCTAACAGTTTTTAACAAGGCAGAGGGAATGGGGGAGAGGGCAAGGCCTGCCAGAGCCATATTCGCCATGCTAGAGCTGGCCAGAGTCCCTTCACACTTCACTGTTAACAACACCACATGCCTTGCTGAGATCTACATCTGGTCAATGAATGAGAACCAATTTACATTATGGGAAGCATCAGCCTCTGCTCCTCCTCAGCAAGTGACTGATAACAGCCCTCACCATTTTCCATTGATTGGAAATTCTCCATCTGGATCTTCTTTGTTATGTTCTAGAGTTCTCTTGCATGTTCTCGCCTGTTTGTGACCTGCATTACAGGCACTAACCTAATCCAAGATGATGACTGAGCAGAGCTCCCTCACTGTGGGAATGCCTGGCTGGTGTTGTCAATGCCTGTTTCTCCAATTTTAGAGTTTTCTGTACTCTTTTAAAACTTTGTTCATTCTTTGAAATCATTTTGTATGTAATTATGACATTTTATACATATCACAATGAAATTTTGCCTAAAGAATTATTCACTAATTTTGCATCTCTCTTATATATCTGCATATATCATTTTATTTATTCTTTGAGAACTTCATACATGTATGCAGTGTTCTTTGATCAAATCCGTGACCTCTCTCCCTTTCAACTTCCTCCAGAACCACCAATCATGTCTTATTGCTAATTTCATGCACTCTGTTATTTTGTTTTGTCTTGTTTTTTCAAAACTCACTGAGCCCAATTAGTGCTGCCAGACTATGTGTGGGTGTAGGGCCAATCACAGCAGCATGGGAAATCTGCCAGTGGCCACATCTCAGAAAAAACTGACTCTCCCTCCCCTAACAGCCATTAAAAAACCATAGACTTCTCAGCTAGCAGGGGGCTTCTTGATTCCCTAATCCATTTGGTGGTATCTTATGAAGGAATATGGTAGCATAGATTTTCCCGAATTTATGTAGGAAAATGAAATATAATTATATATAGCTACTTTAATAAACGCATATTTAATAAGTACATATTCAGCTAACTTAAAAATATTTATTGGTACTCTTTTATATTAAGCTCAGCATGGATGAATATTCTACAGGCTAGGACCTTAAAAGACACTGAGCTGAAATGCAAACAACTGAGAAATCAACTTGACTACAGCTTCTGAGGCAATTGCTACCAAGAGTTACTAGGTGGAAGGAGCACCTAAAGACGAAAACCCCAGGTGTGTGAGTGTGTTAGAGATATCTTTCTGAAGAGGTCAATGACTGAGTTTATCACCATTTTCAAGAAAAGTGTTCTTAATTTAGAAAGAAAAAATATAACTCCCTTCATCTGCAGTTACCATCTTCCTGAGTCCTACAGAATTTTATTTTATTTTATTTTTTTGGTTTTTCGAGACAGGGTTTCTCTGCATAGTTTTGGTGACTGTCCTGGATCTCATTCTGTAGACCAGGCTGGCCTTGAACTCACAGAGATCCGCCTGGCTTTGCTCACGAGTGCTGGTATTAGAAGCGTGCACCAACCACTGCCCAGCTCCACAGAATTGTTAATTCAAAAGCCTTACTATTGTCTGTCTTCACATGGCATCTCATTTAACTCCAGATGCTTAGACATTTGTGAAGAGATTTATGGCATCTCGCCGAGTTCCAGATTCTTGGACATTTGTGACAAGATTGTTGAATATTTGTGAAGAGATTGTTTACTATAGGAAACACTTGTATTTCAATCACAACTCAGCTACTTTGAAGAATGGGATATGTTTGATGATTCTTATGAGCCTGTTCAAAGTAGTATTTTCTTTTTTTTTTTTTTTTTTTGGTTTTTCGAGACAGGGTTTCTCTGTGTAGCTTTGCGCCTTTCCTGGAACTCACTTGGTAGCCCAGGCTGGCCTTGAACTCACAGAGATCCGCCTGGCTCTGCCTCCCGAGTGCTGGTACTATGGTTTGGATACAGTTTTTCCCAAGAGTCCATGTGTTGGAGATTTAGTCCTCAGCATGGAGGTATTAAGGCAATGTTATTTTCAACAGGCAGGCCTAGTTGCAAGCCTTTGGGTTGCTGAAGTCATGCCCCCAGAAAGCATTAGCGAGGTTCTTGAGTGACTGTTCTCCAGGGCTCGGTAGAGGGTTGTTACCAGTCTGAGCTGGGCTCCACGCAGATTTCTCTGGCTTCTTGACATGTCATCACTTTCTGTCAAATGTCATCAGACATCTTAGCATGATGCAGCCAAGAGGACCCCCACCAGAACTGAGCTGGTGAGATGCCACGTCTTTTGCCTGTCAGGTACCAAACCCATAAGCAAAACAAATCTATTTTCTTTACAAAGTTATGGTGCCTCAGATATTTAATTGTACGACAAGAACCAGAAACATAAATCAAAAACAGATGGGTAAGTTTAGTATAGCAATAAGCCGTAAACTTGCTTCATTATGTTTGTTTGCTTCTGTCAACAGTATAGAATGACACAACTGTAGGAAAGAGGGATCTAATTCTCTTATCTGTGGAGGGTCTAGCACAAAGTTGGGGAAAAATGCTATCTTTGAGATAATCAAATTTTTTGATGTGTATATGCAAATGGAAATTTCTAAATTACTTCTTATTTTAGAGATACCTACAGAGATAACATTTACTAAATTATAAGATACCCTAAGTTTATCCTCCAAAGGCTGAGTATTCTGCCTATTGGTGTCTGTCAAAACAACTTGGTGTAACTCACTGGAAAGGAAAACTAGGATTTATCTTGTTACAAAAAAGAACAACACGTAGCAAGAAAATTTTCTTTTGTTTTTGTAAAATGAGTCAAAAATAAGAGAGAAATGGAAGAAGCCAATTGCCTGGCTTAGCATCTCACAATAAATGTCACAACAGTGGAAGGTAGACACTACAGACCTAGTTAAAGAAACTATTCCTATTTTACCAAATTTAACTTAGACTTTATTTTCATACACCTCCACTTAACTGTCCTCACCTCAAACCAGTGTATGGATGAGAATGAGATGAGCAAAAACTCTAAAGCTTCAGAATAGTATCTGTTAAAGACCTCGAAAATTCTCCACATATGAAAACTAAGACATCCTTTGGAAAGGTATGGATACTTATCATGGCAGTAATAGCTTGGGTACAACTGGGCCATGCTTTTTTGGAAGTGCTAATAACCTGTGAGAGGGCAGGAGTGCAGGATGGGATGAAATGGGGCAGAGGCAAATCCCAAGAAATAACCAGAAGTAAAATGCAAAAGTAGGGCACAGATTCTTTTGAAGACTCCTGAGGCCACCTAAGGCTAAGGCTTAGACTGAACACCATGTCCAGCTGCATCACATAGTAGAAGGGAAGAATCCATAGCAAGGAGAAGAGTTATGATAGAAGACACCATGGGACTAAAAGCATACAGATGTATGGCATGGTTTCACTTGATGATGTTGTGTGTCTGGGGTTCACCAGTCTGACTCAAGTTTTGGTTTTAGTAAATTAGAGGCTTTTCATTAAAAAGAGCCAGGACCAAACCAGAGAGAATACTCTATGCACAGCCCCAGCTATTGTTAGTCGAACAATTAATAAGGCAAAAACCACAAAGCTATAATTTTGGGGAGCACAATTAAGTCATATCCTGTATGGGTACAGGCAAGGCTTGATTTTGTAACAGGCATCCAGCAGGTGCCTCAGTCATGCAAGCAAGCCAGCATTTCATACAAAATGCAGAATTTAGCAGTTAGCCTGTTCAATCTTGTGACCCACTATCTTGTAGGAGGAGCTGAAAGAGTGAAGTATTTTGCAACAATCAGCAATTTTTTAAGAATAGCCCAACTTCACCAGGAAGTGCTCCATCTCAGGCCAGCTGACAGGGTACATTCAAGGCAGGAGCAACTTCCTCATAGCCTTATACAATCTGAAAACAACTTTGTTTTCACAAGCCTAGCACAGCGACTTTATCCTCTGAACACAATGCTCGCCATCACACAAGAAATTCTCAAGCTGATCTAAGATGAATTAAGCTACTGTCGAGCTCTCCCATTAAGGAATTCAAGAGCAACAGCAAGGCCTTTTAAGTAGGTTAACTGTAATGTCCTTCTTTAACTTGTGTTGAAGATGGAATGCTAAAGTTATATATATATATATATATATATATATATATATACACACACATATATATATATATATATATGTGACATGGCATGTCTTTTTGCTAAGTTACATAAGACAAATTGGTCATGTACAGTTTTTAGCATCCTGGTAGGTACCCTCAAACAAAGAGAAGTAAGTGAAGTCTCTGTGTATCTTCCCAGCATCTCCCTATGAGATCTAAATTCTGTTATTTTTTATCTGAAGGGCATATATCATTCCTACAGCATGTTCTGTTAACTGAGCAGTAGGTACTTTACTGTTTACTAATTTGGGGATGCCCTGAGCACACCCTACAGAAGATTCCTTTGAGATGATGTTAATAACATTTAAATACTCAGTATTCAACTTTTAAACATAAATTAGACAGAGAATTCTTTTAGTGGGTGCCATTGTAAATGGTACATAAGTCTGGGCTTATGTGTGTTCCACAAAAGGGAAAGACCTGTTCCTTATGAATCAAAATGTCTTAAACACCACCAATTTGCCTAATAATAGCCACCTTAAGATGTATTCTTCTGATTTAGAAAACACTTGTCAGTGAAAATATCTCTGAAATACTTATGGTGGCTGATGACTGAGTACAGCTCTCTAGTCAACCGTAGCTTAAGACGGCAACAGATCCAAGCACACAGAGTTTAACACAGATTGCCGTTGTGTGACACTATTCCGGGGAAGAAGTGAACAGTATGGCACGATTATAGGGATATGTCTGTAAAATTCCTGTCTGGCCTGGAATTTGGTATGTAGACCAAGATGATCCCAAACTCGGAAACCCACCTGCTTCTGCCTCCCAAACAATAGGTGTTATCTGACACTATTCCTGAGGAGACAAGAATAAACATTACTCACTTCAGAGAGGGTCCCAGTGACAGACCAATGTAATGATGGACAGATACCACTAAAGTACAATTTGGTGAACCAGTCAATGACTTTATTGTGGGTATTTACAGAAGTGTGGGGGAGGGGTTACTTAGAGAAGAAAAAAAATTCAAAGACAGCTATATCACCAAAGCCTACCCTAGCATGGTTGAGAGCTCATGAAAACTGGAAACCTGCGGTGCAGAGCACATCCTGCAGGCAACTAACTCAGCAGGAGAGTGTTCCTTCCAAGTTGGTTTTAGCTATTTCTAGGAAGTTCAGCTGGCCTCTAATTTTTCTAGGCAGCTCATCTGGCTTTGCAGTCTGAACTTCTGCTAGGCAGCTCAACTTGTCTAAGAGTCTCTCAGCAGTTTTTCAGTTATCTATGTTGGCAAAGGAGGGACCTAGTGAATCGGGTCAGTTTCAGGGACTTCCTGAAGGTATCATGAGTTGTTCACTTCCTGAGCTTAATGAGCTTCTTTAAAGGATAGAATGTTTCACCTTCCCTAGAATAGCCGGTTGTTTCACCTCTCTGTAAACATCATCTTTTAATGAGCTTCCCTCCAGGATGGAAAGTTTTAAAGTCAGAGGAAACTACATCATAGCAACCAAATTTCTTCTGAAAGGAAATTGCAGAAATTATTATTCTTAGACATCAAAGAAAGTGCTAAGAAGCAGAGTTAAGGCAAAAGTAGAACAGTGCAGATTATGGAGAATCAAAAGAAATTTCGTGGTCTTTTCAGCTGCCCATCATCATCAAATCTGCTTGAGTGCTGCAGGAACTGAAGCCCAAACATCAGAACAGGTCAGGAGGATGAAACTCTTCACTTTCCACTTGTCTTTTAATTGAATGTGGCAACTGAATGCAAGGTATGTATAAACTGTACTTACATAGCTGAAAAACTGCTGTTCTGAATATAGTGCCTTTGTTAACACAACTCTAAATCTTGGTAAAATTGTTCATGCTGCTTCTCGGGGCTTTACATTGCAGTGTCTAGGACCTAGGATTTCTGCAAAGGAGCCGTGTATCTTCTTCTACAGAACTTGCACACATGCTCTAGTCTGTCCTGGGAGGTTTCCCCCCATCCTTTCTCTAATTAATCTCTAGTCTTCCTTCATATATTAGGGTTGTTGTTGTTTTGGCATCTTAAGTTTATATTCAAAAGATAAATTATAATATTAACAGATATGAAAATCAAAATTGCTCACCACAAACTGTAATAAAAACCACCATCACAATGAGTGCAAAAGAGAGCCACAATCATTACTTGTCCTCATTATTCTAGTGGTTTTGAGTCAGGAGGCCCAGCTCTGAAGAGTTATGTGTTTTTGACAAATTGTTGGGAATACCTGGGCATCACTACTCTTGAACAGAATGCTAGATAAGAGCCTCTCTCTGGAGACCCAAACCCCCAGGAGCTTCTTGATCAGCGATGACTTTTTCTTGTTCTGTGGCCATTGACAGTGCTTAAGATAGAGCTCAACTCCACAAGGAAAATATACAGCCAGACTCTACAGGTGCTGGTGAGAAATAATTTCCATTGTGCCCAGAGTCTGGACCCCAAAGACTACCAAGAGACCAAATCTGATGCAAAAGCAAAGAGTCTTTTTATTGTGAGTTAACTCATGCCTCTCCATCCACCTGACATAGCAGCAGAGCAGGAGAGACCCTGAGTAGCAATGGGGCAGGGTTTTTATAGGGGGTAAATCAAGCAGGGGTCTTGGGGGTCTTCAGACTACATAGGAACAGACTCAGAATTAGTTTATGGGAGTGGCAATCATGTAAGTAACTTTTAATTGGCAAGGGTTAGTTGGGGATTTGTCAGGGCTATAGTTAGTTACCCGTTTTAGGGCAGGCCAGGACAAGTCCCAGGCTTTGTCCTTGAGCTGCTGTGGAGACTGGCTGGCCTAGCACATATGGACTGTGGGGGCTGGCTCAGTGGCCCAGGCTTGGTGCATCCTATCTCCCTGTCTCTGCTGACAGGGGCATCAATGATGAATTGTCTTTTGTTCATGGCCCTCCCAGAAACTGCTTGCTCAGTCTCAGGAAACTGAAATTGAGGCCTGATTGCTGAAAGAAGACTGGACAGCCTGTTATGGCATCTGTTTGGTCCTCTCAATTTTTAGGGTTTCTGAGAAGTTCATGAGATTTGTGTTTCTGGCACTGGTGTTTTGAAAGGAATGAATTCTGGAGAGGAGTCTTTTTCCTATCCTTCCTGATGCCTATTAGTGCTTGTCCCCATTTTAAAGGAATGCTTCCTCCAAAGTCTTGTAACTGTGTCATATACCCCACTCTAGAGGATCCTAATAAATTTTCACCATTGCTGCTCTCATCACAGCTGAAAGTTGAAGTTGTAAGCTTTATCTAATGATTTTTTTTTTGCTTTGATATCTTCTTTCTTCAAGAGGCACCAATTTTCTCAGAGTGGGAGTGTGCCTGTTAAGTAACTAAGAATATTTTAGAGTGATATTTCATTCACAAGTAAATGAAAAATCACATATAATTAATATATAGCTAAATAACAGGAAATTAAAAATGTGTGACTGGATGAATGTGTTGTTTCCTCAAGTCAGATGATCTTGAGGACACTACAGATCTCTATATTCTACCTGGGGGAGGTGAAGCAGCCCTCTGTGTTGGGGAGATGGAAGAACAGGCTTATGAGCATCCACCAGAGATAACAGTTCCAGGCTTCCACAATGACAAGGGTGCCCAGCAGCACCAGCCAGACACAAACAACCACCTCAGCATGGCGGGTCTACTGAGGAGAAAAGGAGATCAGGTATTGAATTGCTGGCAATGTTTTCAGGCATTGGTGTTAGTCTGGACTATGGGGTACTTTCCACAGATGGTTAATCTGCAGGGCCCTGGAATTCCAGGAATGACACCAGCAGACACTCGACCCAAGACAGACTTAGTCCCCTCACTGTGTTAAGTGTTATGTGAACTGTTCTCTACATCAAGTTTAGGGACTGAGTAGAAATTCGCACACGAGGTAAGGTCTAAAGGGAAAGCCCAGGAGACAATGCAGAGAGGAGAGAAAAAGGCAGATGCAAGAGTCTTGGCCCTCTGGATCCAACAAAGAATTTACGTTCTTGCCAGTTTGGTATTGGGCATGTTTGTGTTTTGATCCATATTCAGCAGAACAAAGTTGGCAGGAAAGCAGAAATGCTTGCCAGTTGTGTTCAGTGCTGCCTCTGCAACCCTAAAACGGTGCCCAGCACCACAGCGCATTCAGGAAAGCTTTGTCTAATGAACAGTCAAGATTTTATTATGATTTCACTATTCCTCAAAATAAGCCTTTTTAGTAAAAGTATTTTTCAGAGGATATAGATCATCATTTTGAAACATTACCCTTGAAATTGAGCCAAATTCCCTCTCCCTCCCCTCCCGTCGTTAAGGATCCATATATAGTCACTGTTTGTCAGCATGGTAGGAAATGTAAACAACATTTATCTGTTCTTCCAGTGTTTGGAATACCAGTGTCCTCTGCTTGTGGCTTCATCTTCCTAGATTACTAAAGAAGGTCATATTCTCTTGTAGGATCCAAGTTCTTGCCTTCATGCTAAAATAAGCTCTTGAATGTGAGCCTTAACATCTCCTACTTATTGGCAGACTTCAGTTAACTTGGACGTGTTTTGTGCTGTATATTTAAATGCCTACAGAAAATAACTCCACCAGAATATAATATGCTGATACACTAACAGGCATCAGGAAGGGATACAGACTAAGATTCAAAAAAGTGTGTATATATCATCAATTTCACTTGAACAGTGAAATTACATTTCCTACATTGAATGCTAACTGGTTAACATGATATGGCCGTTAAAAACAAAAAAAAATTTTTTTTTTCATTTCTGTATCAGAGGAAAGAAGGGTAGTCAAAGCACCACTCTTCTAGAGGTAATTACAGCATTTAACAGGTACAAAATATATTCACCTTTCCACTTAATATGAGTTAGAATTAACATGACTAGGAAGTTTTAATTTTGTATACATTTGTCTGTCTTTTAATGAATAATGTCACTTTCTCTCATATAATATAAAGTTTCTAAACATGTATGAGCATTAATGAGCATTACAGGGCATGTTATTTGCTTATAATTAATTTGGTGAGAAATCTCCATTGCTATACCATACTTCTTAAAAATAAGCTGTCTAATAATCTTCGTCAGATAATGAATGCAATCAAATTAATAAGCAATTGTACAAAAATCACAATTCATAATCAGTCAAAATCTTCATATAAACTCCTTGCATCAGTAATTAAGAGCCAAAGGAAGGATCATGGTAGCAATAGTGACAAACTTTGTTGTTTCTGTCACTGGTTTTGCCTACATCAAAGGACAGATGGCAGACAAAATGTACTTGATCAACAACATCCTTCATAGACATTGGAGACAATGCACTATTAGCTAAGGACATACTATCAGCAAGTGTGGAAAACAATGCAAGAGAAAGCAAAACACCTAAGGAGGCTGACTGCCAGAAATATGTCAAAATGCCATCAGGTTCTACTGAGTCCCATGGTCCTTTCCAGAAGATCAGAAATAAGAATTCTTGATCAGTTTTGATGAACATTCTAAATCTAGCCTTGCTAAGGTTCTTCCTTTCTTCTTTCTTTTTATTCTTTGATAGTTTCATACATGTATATAATAAATCTTTGTCATCTTCATCTCCCTTCCCCTTTCTCATCCTCCTGCCCTCCCCATTGAAACCTTTCTTCCTAACAAGTTCTCCTCCTATTTCATTTGCTTTTCTTTTTTATGGATACTGAGAATAATTGCAGTTCACTGCATGGACATGGGTGGGAGGTTATTGGGGCATGAACAACTTATCAGTAGCTATACCACTTCCCCTCCAAGTCACTGGCTACTAATAGTCTGAGCCACCCTCCTTCCACAATGGAGTGGTGATAGGTCCAATGTTGTGCAGGTAATTACAGCTGCAGTGAGTTGATGAGTACCACATTCATGTCACATCTAGAAGACAGCCCTTCCTATCCTTCTGCTCATCATCTGTCTTTTACATCCTTTCCCTTTCCTCTTCCTCCATTTTCTCTGAACCTTGGAGAGGGGATAGATAGAGAATTTTTGACAATGTATTCAAGGTATCTTAATCATATCATCCACTAGCTCATCCCTCCCATTCCCCTTGAATTCCCGAATGCTCTATCTGTCTATCTATCTATCTGTCTATCTACCTATCCATCCACCCATCCATCCATCCATCCATCCATCCATCTACTCTATCATCTACTCTATCGATCATCTACTCTATCTATCTATCAATCAAACATATATTCTATCTATCTATCTATCTATCTATCTATCTATCTATCTATTTATCTATCTATGTACCTATCATTATCTATCTATCTATCTATCTATCTATCTATCTATCTATCTATCTAAATTTCATGTCCTCTTCTTTTTTGTTATAACCCTCTGAATCAAATTACAGCTTCCCCCATGAGCATGGGTGTCAGCCATCTGCCAAGGAATGGCAACCTGCCAGTAGCCAAATGTACTATCTGATATTTGAATATACACATGCACTAGGTAATGTCCAAATCAGAGAAATCATCTCATTGTCCTTTCTTCTGGATCCTTGAAGTCTCCTGTACATCATTGTTATGCAGAGTTAATATGCCGTGTTGTGACAGGACAGAGCTTTCTTTTTTCCTTTTTTTTTTTTTTTTTTTTTGGTTTTTCGAGACAAGGTTTCTCTGTGTAGCTTTGCGCCTTTCCTGGATCTCACTCTGTAGACCAGGCTGGCCTCGAACTCACAAAGATTCGCCTGCCTCTGCCTCCCAAGTGCTGGGATTAAAGGCGTGCGCCACCACCGCCCGGCTCTTTTTTCCTTTTTGTTGTTTGTTGTTCTTGTTGTCTTGTTTTCTGTTTTTTGAAACAGGATCTCACTATGTACCCTGGCTGTCCTGGAACTCGCTGTGGAGATCAGGCTGGCCTCACACTCACAGAGATCTGCCTGCCTCTGCCGCCTGAGCGCTGGGATTAAAGATGTGCACCTCCAGCCTGGCGGTGGTGGCGCACGCCTTTAATCCCAGCACTCGGGAGGCAGAACCAGGCGGATCTCTGTGAGTAGCTACACAGAGAAACCCTGTCTCGAAAAACCAAAAAAAAAAAAAAAAAAAAAAAAAAAGATGTGTACCTCCATGTCTAGATACTGCTTGCTTCTTTCTGACTACATTGTACTCATTGATCAGCTTTTCCTCTTCCTTCCCTAACAGGGAAAAGTAAACACAGGTTAAATACTTGACATAATGGGTCAATACTATCATGACGGTGACTGAAAACAGTTCTGGAATTTTAGACATAATATATGGAAGTATTTATGAATTAAATCATGTGCTATTGAAAAATAACTTAACAGAAATAGTTAAGATTTAAAAGGAATTGATTGGCCATTAATCAATCACTGTTGAATTGAGCAAGTGATATATGGTGTCCACTTACCTTTCTAATGTACATGTTTGAAATTTGCAAAACAAAAGGTAAGAAAAAAATAGCAAGAAATAAATCTATTTCTATCATGACTTGAAAAACATCCCGAGGGATCCAACTAAGAAGATGGTGCTATGCTGTGTGAAATGAGGAGACAATAAAATGTAATGTCCTTTTCTACAACATTAGCACTAAGGGGAGAATCTTGGGAAGACTTGCTGGAGTTGGTCAGTTTTTCCTCTGGTCCAATGTTCCAGATTTTTATAAACCATCTGGAGTGCAAAGATTTGGCTGGCTTTTCATCCACTGTAATAATGAGACATTTATTGAGAAAAGATGTCAAACAGAACAGCTTTCCATGAGACCAAATGCATACATTAGCAACCAAAACTCTTAAAGGGAGCCTCAATTCAGTTTACAAAAGGAACAACACAAAATGTGAACAGTGTCCAACTCTGACCAGATGATAAAGTGTAAAACCGACTTCTTACTCTGACAGCATCTTGGTTATAAGGTGATGCTAGAATTTGGCCAACTATTTACTTTTTAGAAATAAAACAGTCTAATAAAAGAACAATAATGTGAATTCCTTTTTAAAAGTCAGCAGTGACACAGGAAGAAACAAACCAGCCGACAAAACCACACTTTTCATGGGACTATTTTTAAGGCAGACACAAATAAACAGAATTCCACTTGGCATCCAGGGTTCTGGAGCTTTTTATTTTTTCCACTCATCTCCATGGATCATTTTTTGTGACTTCTAGCATCAGTCCTCTGGTATTATAAAGCGGCAGCACAGCTGGTTGCCTCCTATCGTCTCACTGTGATGATCCATTTCTATCACCAGGACAGACCTTCAGCCACCACAGAATCAGGAACAAGAGGACTGGGAAGGAAGGGGCGCACAAACTTCAGTGCACATTTGGTCTGACAATATGCCGCGCTCCTCCTTCATGAATGTTACATCCGTAAGTCTCATGAACAATCTTGTGAAGTATGTAAATATTTATCTAAATTTTATTGGCAGGGAAATTGCAAAGTAGTGTTATTTCAGCCTTTCAATTCAACTCAACAAACTTCTACGATGTATTTACTGTTTATAAGGCAAGGCAGATGGCATTCAAAATTCAGGAATATGGTGCAGTACCTGCTCACAGTTTGCTCTGGGCCCCAGAGAACCCAAACCAAGGAGGTACTGACTATAAACTAGTTCATGGTAAGTCTTGATTGCATAAGTGTGAGCAGGCACAGATGATTTCATAGTGTCTGCTAGGGTCAAGAAGACTTGAGAATGGAGAAATGTCCAGCTGGACAGCAGGGAGTGGCCAGAACTTTGAATCTAAGAGGAAAAAGCCAATCAGATTACGCAAACCTCTGGCTTCCTTAAGTCTGTTTAATCAAATGAGCTATTTCCATGATGCACAGTCTCTCTCCATGGCTCCACACATAACAAAAGTTCTAGGGCATTACATGCTCAGGGAAGGGACTACGAAGTGCTCTCGGTGCTGAGTTCCACCATTTCGGACAAAACTTTCCATGTGTTCCTACCTAGGTGGAACACGGACACCTTCTCTGCAATGAGCAGCTTCTTCAGCGTTTATCTCCATAGACTTATGATAGATGAAGATGACTATTCTTTCTGTCGTGCGGTAGTTATTTTGTCCCACTTAGTAAGCTTAAGTGCATTCTATAAAATGCTGGGGGAATAATGTGGTAGTGGAAAAGATGATTTTAATATTAGAAAAAAATATAGTTCTTGCTGCCAACTGAATCCCCTAATAAAACTGGAAAGCAAAGCAGTTGGCTAAGAATCCAGGTGAGAACAGTTGGGGGAAGCCGGGCCCCAATGGAGCCTCCTTTAAGTCTGGTACAAAACAGTGCTGCCAGGACCTGCATGTGCATCTTTGGCTCACAGGAAGCAGCGCATGCTTTTGCAAAAAGCCAACGGAAAAAGAGCAAAGAACATTTGACAGCATTTGCATTCCAGTCTCTGGATTTCACAGGCTTGGTTCCATTATTTGGAGTTAAAGTCTGGGTAGTAATTCTTAAGCACTGTCACTAGGGCCAATCACATGATATCATCAATTGAAACGTGTTTTAAAGTATAATGAGATATTAGTGAAAATGAATCCAAATGCTTAATATGCCTGAGGTTTAAGGCACAGCACCACAGCACAATTCTGTCAGTTTATTTCAATTTGGTGACCAAATATTAACAGTTTTTCAATACTGTGGCAGGAAAAAAATTGAGCAAGAGTAACTTCAAAGCTTGAGATTTTCCTGCTCTTCTTAGATGGGTTCTGCAGTCCTGACTGCTGTGTTCCTGAGCTCAGGTCCCAGCCACTGAAGGGGGATGGCTCCTTGCATGTGCCAGCATTAGGTGTTGAGGTGTAAGTTCCCAGCCTTGTTCCCTGGAGTGTGCAGATCAGAGCTGGGGAGACAGCCTGCATTCAGTTTCAGGGTGGGTGACAATCATGGCTGGGGGATGTGGGGACAAGGAGCCAAAGGAAACAGAAAGCTCAGACAGCTAATAAAGGTGAAGGCCTAAGGAGATGGTGGAGGAAGGACTGGGGAGATTGCTGAGGTAAGAACAAATGCTGGATTTTCATGCCGCTTCAGGACTAGTGTGGGTGCACTGAGCTTTTATAACTACGAGCAACAAAATTACTCTGCTAACCATGACTTAGGCACCAGTTGCACGAGACACATACTCTAGACCTAGGTAGAATTCTGCATTGGCTTAGCTTTCGGTCTGGACAGGGCTCCAGGTCTGCCACTTCAAAGGCCTTCTGGACGTTCCTCTCATGGCTGCAGATTACTATAGCAGCAAGCCTTGTCATCACATCACTTTGTGCTCAAAGTCAGGAATTCTTCAGGGCACAAAATGCAGCCCATAGTTCCCTCAAGTTGGGCAAGAGTGAAACCTTCCCCCAAACTGTATAACTTATCTACCAAATTAAGGTCTTAGGTGACTTGGGTGCTTTGCTCACATTGCCCCACCCTTGCTCACTGATCTCTAGTATCACAATCCTGCTTGAGAATGAATAAAAAGCTGACCACGAAGAACATGAGGATTGAGAGTTTAGAGATGATGCTAAGAATGAATAAACCTACACCTTCTGTGGTGGGATTATGCTCATGTGCTCTCCAGTTTCCTCTGGGAAACAGGTGGGTTGGGTTTCACAGGGAGAGTTGAACTGTATCTAGGAAAACTTTACCCACCAGATCAGTAAGGTAAGAATACTTGGCTAAGATTCATCCCGAATGTCCAAAACAATCAGGCTAAAATGTTTGGTTGGGGAAGATTTCAAGTATCAGATCAGGTAAATGAGACTAGATCCCAATCGAGAATATTAACTAGCATTTGAAGTGTGAAGCATGTGGTAGATTAGATCAAGTGATTAATAAAATGTTTCACTAGTTTTTTTCTTAATAACAATGTATAAGGCAATGTTTCACTTAATTCTCGTGTCACACATTATTTCACTTAAATTCTCACACTCTGAGATGGGTAGCACAGATGGCCCAGATGACAAGTGACAAAACCGAGGCTTAGGAAAATGTTAGGAGCTTTCCAGTAGCAGATAAGTGATGGAGCTAAGACTCAAATGCAAGCAACTGAGTTCAGCAATCATAACTTGGATTGCTGTGACCAAGACCTTCCCAATATTCAGGTCATCAGAAATACTAAAACACTGATGGGTGACATACTGGCGTGTTTGTGTGTGTGTGTGTGTGTGTGTGTGTGTGTGTGTGTGTGTGTGTGTGTGTGTGTGTGTGTGTGAATGTCAGGTGTCTTCAGATGCTGTCCCCTTTATTTTTGAGATGGGGTCTCTCACCAAACCTTAAGTTCATTGGTTTGAGTAGCCTGGCTGGCCAGTGAGCTGTTGGTGTCTGAGGAGCTCCACCTCTTAGCTCTGGGATTACATATGCATGCCACCACATCTGGCTCACTCATGCTCTCTCTCTCTCTCTCTCTCTCTCTCTCTCTCTCTCTCTCTCTCTCTCCCTCCCTCCCTCCCTCCCTCCCTCCCTCCCTCCCTCCCTCCCTCCCTCCCTCTCAATCAAAGTCCTGGGATCCATATCCAGGTCCTTGAATTTGCAAAGCATCATGCTATCAGCTGAGCTATCTTGAGCCTAGCAGTATTTAAACATTTGAGTTACTAGATCACTCATATTTATTTCCATTTGGGTTTGGGAGTTTCCTGGTTCGTTGACACTCAGTGTCTCTTGATCATAATTGAGAAAATGGAAACTACACAGCCTTGGCTGTCTCCATTGACCCACACAACACAGAAGGAATGTTTCATTTCATGCCTAATGTCCTCTTCATCTGGAAACACTGCTACCCCATTGCCAGTCTCCTGGAGCATAGTCCTTATTCTCATTCCTTGGCTCATTCCATATTTGATTTTGGCTTGTAGACTGCTGTCCTGCCTTCACTGTCCCCAGCTTTTCTCCACTGTGGGTTTTATCAACAATAATGAATATGAGACCTTATAAGTGAGACCAAATTTATCACTTTTCACAGCTTCATTTCATTCTTCAGATCAAAGTTATCACCTTTTCATATTTGGAATGGCAGGCTCATTTTCTCGTGCCTCCAAATGCCACAAGTGGTGACTGGGCAAAACCACCTCCCCACCGATCTCTGAGTGGAATGGCAGAGCATCCCACTGCTGCTGCTCAGATTAAGAGTCACACCTAAGACTGCTGGGAAATGATAAGAATTCTACTTTTTAGTTTTATCTGTATATTACAGATAATGTGAGTTTTTTTCTGTGTCATTAAGATAGGTACTAAAGTTTTTAGATGTTTCACATTCATTCTAACAAATAGAAGAATTGGTGTTGATTACCTGATGATGGTTAATTTTTCAAGCATACTCAATAGCCACAGAATGAACCTATAAAGACCAGGTAACCCGTCAGTGCTCTATATTTCTGATGCTCTGAATACTGGGAAGGACATAGTCTCAGTGATCAGAGTTATGATTAATGAAATCACTTGCCTGCATTTGAATCTTAACTGCATCACTTAATGGTCATGTGGCACTTGGAAGCTCCTAACTCATAAATATAAGAACAGTTCCACAGTGCTCATAAACTGCCATTTCAAAGAAAATAATTGGCCTTAGTATAACTGAGGCATCTAGAAATATGTAACACCAAGGCTGTTTTGATCATGTCCCTTCATAGTTGGCTGATAGGTCAGGGAAATACACACACACCCTTCCACCAAAAATGTTGGTTGCAAAAGATTGAGGGAATCCATTCCTTAGAGGGCATCTTCAGGGGAAGTAAAACTGACACGGGAGGTATAGCTTCATACCCAATGTCTGGGCTGTGCCTAGGAAGATTCCCTTCCGGTGACTTAACTCTCAATATCTCAGGGTTCCATTTTCAGAGTACTCCCGCTGGGGTTTGCCAGTTTCCCAGAATTCAAATGTCCACATGGGGAAGCATAGATGCAATGTTGAGGAGCATCAGGAGTCCTGGATTCCCATGTGACATCTATGCAAAGTATCAGAATATACAGAGCACTGTATCTCCTTGATGACACAGTGCTTTGCATTTCTGGGAAGCTGTAGACGATGGAGAATGAATGCACTGTAAGGAAACCATGAGGTGTACACCAAATGAGGAAGAAGGACTTGAGGATCGATAACCATCAATAGTGGTCACTAACAACAATTATTTTAAGGTTTTAAAATTTACAGCATCTTGTTTTTTCAGAAGAAAATTTACAGACTAGAAAATTTACTCAGAAAATACTAGTCATGAACTAAAAAAGGATAAAGCCTTTATTTACTTAGATTTTAGTCACACTTAAAAGAACAGGGTTTAGGTTAAGGTCTCCCTGCTTGCGGATCCCAGGGTTGCTACCAATATGGTCTGCTTGGCTATAACTCTTCCTGTCCTCTCAATCCTTGCTATTCTCTAATGTGGGAATAGAATAGTTCCCTGACTTCAGGCTTGACCTGTGGCTTTTAGTGACTCTGGAATGTTGGTGGAAAGAGACAATCTGCCAGCTTCCCATTATGTAGATCTTCTCTCCCTGTGGGCCTCTTCCTCTCCCCATAAGGAAAGCAAACAACGGATACTTTTCACTCTTGATCTCAGTGGGAAAGGAGTTAGAGAAAAGGGATCTCAACTAGCAACCTGGAGCCAGGCTCAGCTACTCAGACAAGTACAGGATGTGCAGAGCAGCACAGCCAAGCACATAGATCTGTGATTGGGACAGAGTGTGGCAAGGTTCTGAATTTTTCAGATAAGTTTTGTTACACCAAAAGGCTGAACCACACATCTACTATCAGTGTGACTCTGGAAAAAGTCCTTAAGCTCTCTGCACTACTGTTTCCTGCCTCTAAAATGAAAATGATAACAGCAATGTAGTCTATAGATTTGTCATAGAGACAAATGCTGATCGAGACAAAAGGCTGAGAGACGGCCTGCATTAACAACTCAGTGGATGACCTCTGCTTAGATCACAAGCTCCCTTTGCCCTGGAGTCTAGGCATAGTCCCTGTCACAGAGTAGTACCTTGTAAATATTCAGTGAGTAAACAGATTTGTTAGTTCATATATATATGAACTAAATTAATCTCTGCTGATAGTAGGCCTGTACATTGGAGGATAGGTATACAAACTACCAATATGGTCTCTGTGTACATATAGACAGAGAGAGAGAGAGAGAGAGAGAGAGAGAGAGAGAGAGAGAGAGAGAGAGAGAGAAAGAGAGAGAGAGAGAGAGAACAAATTGTGGGGGGCCCTGAGAACAAAATGTTGCATAGCTGCACTGAATGTTGGAGAGGATGCAAAATTTGTAATGTTCTACGTTATGTTAAAGCAGGGCCTGCCACAACTACTCTTGTCACTTAGGTGACTGAGTGTGACTTCGAGTTGCCATCTTTGAAAACCAGCATGATGCCTACGTCACTGAGTTATTAAAAAGGTAAAGAACAAGTTTATACACACAGTTCCAGCTACCCAGTAAAAGCATTAGAAATTGAGCTTTTTGTGGTGGTATTGTGTTCCCCAAAATATTGTGCACCCTAATAAACTTATCTGGGGTCAGAGACAGAACAGCCACTAGATACAAAGTCTAGAAAATGGTGGCACTCACAACTTTAATCCTAGCATTCCAGAGGCAGAAATCCCTCTGGATCTCTGTGAGTTCAAGGCCACATTGGAAACAGCCAGGCATGGTGACACACACCTTTAGTCCCAAGAAGTGAGCCTTTAATCCCAGGGAGTGATGGCAAAAACAGAAAGATATATAAGGCGTGAAGACCAGAAACTCGAAGCTTTTAGCTGGTTAAGGTTTCAGGCTTTGGAGCAGCAGTTCAGCTGAGATTCATTCTGGATGAGGACACAGAGGCTTCCAGTCTGAGAAACAGGATTAGCTGAGGAACTGGTGAGGTGAGGTGGCTGTGGCCTGTTCTGCTTCTCTGATCTTCCAGTGTTCACCCCAATACCTTGCTCCAGGTTTGTTTTTATTAATAAGAACTTTTCAGATTCATGCTACATCTGGCACCCAACGTTTATGGTACGAATTCATGAAAAAGCTGCATGCCTGTGGCCTTGTGGGTCCCTGCTCAGACCCGAGCTACCCTCAGCCAGTTATGGTGAAGCACACTGGTTGGATTTGCTGAAGGAGGCAGAGGCAGGAGGATCCCGAGTTTGAGGGCGGCCTAGGAGGCTTACTAAGGAGACGCTTCAGCCAGGTCCAAGCCAAACGGTGGTGGGACCATGGAGGCAGCAGCTGCTGCTCCGAGTTGCTGGCTGCTTCTCATCATGTTGGTGACTGCGGTGATGCTGCTACCTGGGACAAAGGGCTTACTGCTGCTGGTTCAGTGAAGAATTGCCAGGACCATTGTGTTACAAGCAAACATCAACAAAGGTCAGTTTGAAAAAGTTTGGCAAGACAAATGGTGGGGAGAATTGCTGTGAAGATTTTCTCTTCTAGGGAAGAACATTCATGGTTCTGAGAGACAGACATTTATCAGACTGTGATTGCTCCAAACCACAGAGGAGACACACACACACACACACACACACACACACACACACACACACACACACACACACACACACACACAAAAAAAAAAAAAAAAAAAAAATCTAAAGGGAACCATGGCCACTCCTAACAGCGACTTTGGAATCTTCGAAAGGATGATAGGATCCCACAATGATGATTCCACATGGACTAAGGTAAAGCCATTAAACTGGTTAACACCAAGGAAAGATCGACTTTGGACTACAAACTACTCAGGACAATTTTGAGATGGCTAGCTGAGATGATCCAGCCGGACAGACTACTTGAACAAGGACTTGAAACAAGCCCTGCACTTTCTCATTATGCAGCGGCTGGACAAATGATACAAGACTTGACAATTAACCCAAAAATTTTCTTTTCAGGATCCCCTAAAAATGGAAGTAATTTTAAGAAAACGACACCCACATTCCCAAGAGGTGGGATGGGAGGTTTTTGGTTGTTTAATGAGTTTTGGATACTGTCATTGTTTACGATGGTTGGTTGCAAGTTGTTAATTGTTAATGGTCAGGAAAAAAGCTGAACATGGAGATTAGATTCAGAGGTTTTGTTTAAAAAAAGAAAGAAAAAAGAGAAAAAATATAGATATGAGATAGATCTCTGAATCTATTCTGAGAAAAAAGATAAAGAATAATAGGATAAATGGGTAGATCACTGAATCTACACTAAAAAGAAAAAGAGGAAGACATAAAAATGACAAAAGGTAGATTACTGAATCTATTATGAAAAGAAAAAATACTTTTAAAAAGGAATTACTTGTTTTAAATAAGATAAGTAATGAAAATTTTTTGTCTGAATTTCTCAAATGTTACTGGACTGGACATTGTTATATATTAATGGAGTTTTTTTTTTATTTCTTTTTTTTTATTAATTTATTTTGCAATACAATTCAGTTCTACATATCAGCCACGGATTCCCTTGTTCTCCCCCCTCCCGTCCCCCTCACCTTCCCCCCAACCCCCCCCCCCATTCCCATCTCCTCCAGGGCAAAGCCTTCCCCACAGACTGAGGTCAACCTGGTAGACTCAGTCCAGGTAGGTCTAGTCCCCTCCTCCCAGGCCGAGCCAAACAATCCTGCATAGGCCCCAGGTTTCAAACAGCCAACTCATGCAATGAGCACAAGATCTGGTCCCACTGCCTGGATGCCTCCCAAACAGATCAAGCCAATCAACTGTCTCATCCATTCAGAGGGCCTGATCCAGTGGGGACCCCTCAGCCATTGGTTCATAGTTCATGTGTTTCCATTCATTTGGCTATTTGTCCCTGTGCTTTATCCAACCTTGGTCTCAACAATTCTCGCTCATATAAACCCTCCTCATTCTCGCTAATTGGACTCCCAGAGATCCACCCGGGGCCTAGTCATGGATCTCTGCATCCAGATCCCTCAGTAGTTGGATGAGGTTTCTAGCACAACAATTAGGGTGTTTGGCCATCCCATCACCAGAGTAGGTCAGTTCGGGCTGTCTCTCGACCACTGCCAGCAGTCTGTTGTGTGGGTATCTTTTTGGATTTCTGTGGGCCTCTCTAGCACTTTGCTTCTTCCTATTCTCATGTGGTCTTTATTTACCATGGTCTCCTATTCCTTGTTCTCCCTCTCTGTTGTTGATCCAGCTGGGATCTCCCGCTCCCCCAAGCTCTCTTTCCCTCAACCCTCGCCTTTCATTACCCCCACTCATGTCCAGGCTGTTCATGTAGATCTCATTCCATTTCTCTGTCATTGGGTGATCCCTGTGTCTTTCTTGGGGTCCTGTTTTCCAGGTAGCCTCCCTGGTGATGTGAGTAGCAGACAAGTCATCCTTGTTTCATGTCTAGTATCTTGCTATGAGTGAGTACATACCATGTTTGTCTTTCTGAGTCTGGGTTACCTCACTCAGGATGATTTTTTCTAGATCCATCCATTTATCTGTAAACCTCATGATGCCATTGTTTTTCTCTGCTGAGTAGTATTCCATTGTGTATATGTACCACATTTTGTTTATCCATTCTTCAGTTGAAGGGCATCTGGGTTGTTTCCATGTTCTGGCTATTACAAACAATGCTGATATGAACATAACTGAACAAGTGCTCTTATGGTGTGGTTGAGCATTTCTTGGGTATATGCCCAAGAGTGGTATAGCTGGATCTTGGGGGAGATTGATTCCCAATTTTCTAAGAAAGCGCCATATTGATTTCCAAAGTGGTTGTACAAGCTTGCATTCCCACCAGCAGTGGAGGAGAGTTCCCCTAGCTCCACATCCTCTCCAGCATAAGGTGTCTTCAGTGTTTTTGATCTTAGCCATTCTGACAGGCATAAGGTGGTATCTCAGAGTTGTTTTGATTTGCATTTCCCTGATGATTAGGGATGTTGAGCAGTTCCTTAAATGTCTTTCGGCCATTTGAGTTTCCTCTGTTGAGAATTCTCTGTTTAGCTCTATAGCCCATTTCTTAATTGGACTGTTGGGCATTTTGATGTCTAATTTCTTGAATTCCTTATATATTCTGGATATCAGTCCTCTGTCAGATGTGGGGTTGGTGAAGATCTTTTCCCATTCTGTAGGCTGTCGCTTTGCCTTGTTGACCGTATCCTTTGCTCTACAAAAGCTTCTCAGTTTCAAGAGGTCCCATTGATTGATTGTTTGTCTCAGAGTCTGTGCTACTGGTGTTCTATTTAGGAAGTAGTCTCCTATGCCAATGCGTTCAAGACTACTTCCTACTTTCTCTTCTAGCAGGTTCAGAGTAGCTGGATTTATGTTGAGGTCCTTGATCCACTTGGACTTAAGTTTTGTGCACGGTGATAGATATGGATCTATTTGCAGCCTTCTACATGTTGATATCCAGTTTTGCCAGCACCATTTGTTGAAGATGCTTTCTTTTTTCCATTGTGCACTTTTGGCTTCTTTGTCAAAAATTATATGTTCATAGGTGTGTGGATTAATGTCAGGGTCTTCAATTCGATTCCATTGGTCCACATGTCGGTTTTTATGCCAGTACCAAGCTGTTTTTATTACTGTAGCTCTATAGTAGAGCTTGAAGTCAGGGATCGTGATGCCTCCAGAAGTTGTGTTATTGTACAGGATTCCTTTGGCTATCCTGGGTTTTTTGTTTTTCCATATGAAGTTGAGTATTATTTTTTCCAGGTCTGTGAAGAATTGTGTTGGTATTTTGATGGGGATTGCATTGAATCTGTAGATTGCTTTTGGTAAGATTGCCATTTTTACTATGTTAGTCCTGCCTATCCATGAGCATGGGAGATCTTTCCATTTTCTGACATCTTCTTCAATTTCTTTTTTCAGGGACTTAAAGTTCTTGTCATATAGGTCCTTCACTTGCTTGGTTAGTGTTACCCCAAGGTATTTTATGTCATTTGTGGCTATAGTAAAGGGTGATGTATCTCTGATTTCCTTCTCCGCTTCTTTGTCCATTGTATATAGGAGGGCTACTGATTTTTTTGAGTTGATCTTGTATCCTGCTATGTTGCTGAAGGTGTTTATAAGCTGTATCAGTTCCTTGGTGGAATCTTTGGGGTCGCTCAAGTATACTATCATGTCATCTGCAAATAGGGAAAGCTTGACTTCTTCCTTTCCAATTTGTATCCCCTTAATCTCCTTATGTTGTCTTATTGCTCTGGCTAGAACTTCAAGTACTATATTGAATAAGTATGGGGAGAGTGGACAGCCTTGCCTCGTTCCTGATTTTAGTGGAATTGCTTTGAGTTTCTCTCCATTTAATTTGATGTTGGCTGTTGGCTTGCTGTAAATTGCCTTTATTATGTTTAGGTATGTTCCCTGTATTCCTGATCGCTCCAATACCTTTATCATGAAGGGGTGTTGGATTTTGTCAAATGCCTTTTCTGCATCCAGTGAGATGATCATATGGTTTTTTTCTTTGAGTTTGTTTATATGGTGTATTACATTGACGGACTTTCGTATGTTGAACCACCCTTGCATCCCTGGAATGAATCCTACTTGATCATGGTGGATAATTGTTTTGATGTGTTCTTGGAGTCTGTTTGCCAGTATTTTATTGAGTATTTTTGCATCAATGTTCATGAGGGAGATCGGTCTGTAGTTCTCTTTCTTTGTTGTATCCTTGTTTGGTTTAGGAATTAGGGTAATTGTAGCCTCGTAGAAGGAGTTTGGTAATGTTCCTTCTGTTTCTATTGTGTGGAACAATTTAGAGAGTATTGGTATTAACTCTTCTTTGAAGATCTGGTAGAATTCTGCGCTGAAACCATCTGGTCCTGGGCTTTTTTTGGTTGGGAGACTTTTAATGACTGTTTCTATTTCGTTAGGGGTTATTGGACTATTTAGATAGTTTATCTGGTCTTGATTTAACTTAGGTATGTGGTACCTATCCAGAAAGTTATCTATTTCTTTTAGGTTTTCCAGTTTTGTCGAATAGAGGTTTTTGAAGTATGACCTGATAATTCTCTGGATTTCCTCAATGTCTGTTGTTATGTCCCCCTTTTCATTTCTGATTTTGTTGATTTGGATGCTCTCTCTCTGTCTTTTGGTTAGTTTGGATAAGGGCTTGTCTATCTTGTTGATTTTCTCAAAGAACCAACTCTTTGTTTCATTAATTTTTTGTATTGTTCTCTTTGTTTCTATTTTATTGATTTCAGCTCTCACTTTGATAATTTCCTGGCGTCTATTTTTCCTGGGAGACTGTGCTTCTTCTTGTTCTAGAGCTTTCAGGTATGCTGTTAAGTCTCTAGTGTGAGATTTCTCCAACTTATTTATGTGGGCATTTAGTGCTATGAATTTCCCTCTTAGTACTGCTTTCATAGTGTCCCATAAATTTGGATATGTGGTGTCTTCATTTTCATTGATCTCTAGGAAGTCTTTAATTTCTTTCTTTATTTCTTCCTTAACCCATTGGTGATTCAGTTGGGTATTATTCAGTTTCCATGAGATTGCAGGTTTTCTGTAGTTTTTGTTGTTGTTGAAATCCAACTTTAGACCATGGTGGTCTGATAGAACACAGGAGGTTATTCCAATTGTTTTGTATCTGTTTAGATTTGTTTTGTGGCCAAGTATGTGGTCAATTTTAGAGAAGGTTCCATGGGGTGCTGAGAAGAAGGTATATTCTTTTTTGTTAGGATGGAATGTTCTGTAGATATCGATTAAGTCCATTTGAGTCATGACATCAGTTAAGTCCTTTATTTCTCTGTTAAGTTTCAATTTGGGAGATCTGTCCAGTGGTGAAAGTGGGGTGTTGAGGTCTCCCACTATTAATGTGTGGGGTTTTATATGTGATTTAAGCTTTAGTAATGTTTCTTTTACATATGTGGGTGCCCTTGTGTTTGGGGCATAAATATTCAGAATTGAGACTTCATCTTGGTGGATCTTTCCTGTGATGAGTATGTAATGCCCTTCTTGATCTCTTTTGATTGATTTTAGTTTGAAGTCTATTTTGCTGGATATCAGGATGGCTACACCCGCTTGTTTCTTAAGACCGTTTGATTGGAAAGTCTTTTCCCAGCCTTTTATTTTTAGATAGTGTCTATCTTTGAATTTGAGATGTGTTTCTTGTATGCAGCAGAAAGATGGGTCCTGCTTTCGTATCCATTCTGTAAGCCTATGTCTTTTTATAGGTGAATTAAGTCCACTGATATTGAGGGAAATTAATGACCAGTGATTGTTCATTTCTATTATTTTTTGGTGGTGATGTGTGTGTACTTCTCTTCGTTGGGGTTTACTGGCTTTATCTGTTGCCTGTGTTTTTGAGGGTGTATCTGACTTCCTTAGGTTGGAATTTTCCTTCTAGTGCTTTCTGTAGGGCTGGGTTTGTGGATAAGTATTGTTTAAATCTGGCTTTGTCATGGAATGTCTTGTTCACTCCATCTATGGTGATTGAAAGTTTTGCTGGGTATATTAGTCTAGGTTGACATCCATGGTCTCTTAGTGTCTGCATTACATCTGTCCAGGTTCTTCTGGCTTTCAAAGTCTCCATTGAGAAATCGGGTGTTATTCTGATGGGTTTGCCTTTATATGTCACTTGGCCTTTTTCCTTTGCTGCTCTTAATATTCTTTCTTTATTCTGTACGTTTAGTTGTTTAACTATTATGTGGCGAGGGGACTTTTTTTGGGGGTCTAGTCTGTTTGGTGTTCTATAAGCTTCTTGTATCTTCATAGGCATTTCCTTCTTTAAGTTGGGAAAGTTTTCTTCTATGATCTTGTTGAATATATTTTCTGTGCCCTTGAGTTGGTATTCTTCTCCTTCTTCGACCCCTATTATTCATAGGTTTGGTCTTTTCATGGTGTCCCAAATTTCTTGGACATTTTGGTTCATGACTTTGTTGGCTTTAGTGTTTTCTTTGACTGATGAATGTATTTCTTCTACTGTATCTTCAACGCTAGAGATCCTCTCTTCCATCTCTTGCATTCTGTTGATTATACTTGCATCTGAAGTTCCCAATCGTTTTCTCAGATTTTCTATTTCCAGCATTCCCTCTGTTTGTGTCTTCTTCATTTTTTCTATTTCCCTTTTCAGGTCTTGGACTGTTTCCTTCATTTGTTTCATTGATTTTTCTTGATTTTCTCTCAGTATTTTATTGTTTTCTTCCAGGACTTTATTGATTTCTTCTAATTTGTTTGCCCTTTCCTCTAGTTGTTTACAGCGTTCTTCACATTTTTTTGTCTTTTCCTCTACGCAAGCCTCTAGCTTCTTCATGATGTCATTCATAAGGCTGTTTTCTTCTGCTTCTTCCAATTTCTGATGTTCAGGTCTAGGTGTTGGAGGAGGGCTAGGGCCAGGTGATGCTGTATTGCTATTCATTTTGTTGTATATATTTCTGCCTTGACGTCTGCCCATCTCCTTGTGGTTCGTTCTTGGCCTTATCCGCACACTTGGTTCAGACAGACCAGTGTTCCAAAAGGGAAGTCCGGAGCAAGATGGGAGCTGGGGGCCGGCCTCTGAGTCTCAGGAAGAGGCTTGGGGCTCAGGCGGATGGGCTTGGGGGCAGGGCGTGGAGACTGCAGGGTCTGCCAGGGGTCTTGGAGAAGGGGATCCTTCCCGGTGGGGCTAGCAGGGAACCTGCCCGGTGGCCAGAACCTGGGGCCGAGTTGGGCAGGTCTTCCCTGGAGTGGCTGGTGCCCAGGGATGGGGTCTGGGGCAAGGAAGGGTACTCACGAGTATTCCAAAAGGGAAGTCCGGAGCAAGATGGGAGCTGGGGGCCGGCCTCTAAGTCTCAGGAAGAGGCTTGGGGCTCAGGCGGATGGGCGTGGGGGCAGGGCGTGGAGACTGCAGGGTCTGCCAGGGGTCTTGGAGAAGGGGATCCTTCCCGGTGCAGCTAGCAGGGAACCTGCCTGGTGGCCAGAACCTGGGGCCAAGTTGGGCAGGTCTTCCCTGGAGTGGCTGGTGCCCAGGGATGGGGTCTGGGGCAAGGAAGGGTACTCACCAGTATTCCAAAAGGGAAGTCCGGAGCAAGATGGGAGCTGGGGGCCGGCCTCTGAGTCTCAGGAAGAGGCTTGGGGCTCAGGCGGATGGGCGTGGGGGCAGGGCGTGGAGACTGCAGGGTCTGCCAGGGGTCTTGGAGAAGGGGATCCTTCCCGGTGCAGCTAGCAGGGAACCTGCCTGGTGGCCAGAACCTGGGGCCAAGTTGGGCAGGTCTTCCCTGGAGTGGCTGGTGCCCAGGGATGGGGTCTGGGGCAAGGAAGGGTACTCACGAGTATTCCAAAAGGGAAGTCCGGAGCAAGATGGGAGCTGGGGGCCGGCCTCTGAGTCTCAGGAAGAGGCTTGGGGCTCAGGCGGATGGGCGTGGGGGCAGGGTGTGGAGACTGCAGGGTCTGCCAGGGGTCTTGGAGAAGGGGATCCTTCCCGGTGCGGCTAGCAGGGAACCTGCCTGGTGGCCAGAACCTAGGGCCAAGTTGGGCAGGTCTTCCCTGGAGTGGCTGGTGCCCAGGGATGGGGTCTGGGGCAAGGAAGGGTACTCACCAGTATTCCAAAAGGGCAGTCCGGAGCAAGATGGGAGCTGGGGGCCGGCCTCTGAGTCTCAGGAAGAGGCTTGGGGCTCAGGTGGATGGGCGTGGGGGCAGGGAGTGGAGACTGCAGGGTCTGCCAGGGGTCTTGGAGAAGGGGATCCTTCCCGGTGGGGCTAGCAGGGAACCTGCCCGGTGGCCAGAACCTGGGGCTGAGTTGGGCAGGTCTTCCCTGGAGTGGCTGGTGCCCAGGGATGGGGTCTGGGGCGAGGACGGGCACTCACCAGTGTTGTAAAAGGGAAGTCTGGAGCAAGATGGGAGCTGGGGGCCGGCCTCTGAGTCTCAGGAAGAGGCTTGGGGCTCAGGCGGATGGGCGTGGGGGCAGGGCGTGGAGACTGCAGGGTCTGCCAGGGGTCTTGGAGAAGGGGATCCTTCCCGGTGCAGCTAGCAGGGAACCTGCCTGGTGGCCAGAACCTGGGGCCAAGTTGGGCAGGTCTTCCCTGGAGTGGCTGGTGCCCAGGGATGGGGTCTGGGGCAAGGAAGGGTACTCACGAGTATTCCAAAAGGGAAGTCCGGAGCAAGATGGGAGCTGGGGGCCGGCCTCTGAGTCTCAGGAAGAGGCTTGGGGCTCAGGCAGATGGGCGTGGGGGCAGGGCGTGGAGACTGCAGGGTCTGCCAGGGGTCTTGGAGAAGGGGATCCTTCCCGGTGGGGCTAGCAGGGAACCTGCCCGGTGGCCAGAACCTGGGGCCGAGTTGGGCAGGTCTTCCCTGGAGTGGCTGGTGCCCAGGGATGGCGTCTGGGGCAAGGAAGGGTACTCACCAGTATTCCAAAAGGGCAGTCCAGAGCAAGATGGGAGCTGGGGGCCGGCCTCTGAGTCTCAGGAAGAGGCTTGGGGCTCAGGCGGATGGGCGTGGGGGCAGGGCGTGGAGACTGCAGGGTCTGCCAGGGGTCTTGGAGAAGGGGATCCTTCCCGGTGCAGCTAGCAGGGAACCTGCCTGGTGGCCAGAACCTGGGGCCAAGTTGGGCAGGTCTTCCCTGGAGTGGCTGGTGCCCAGGGATGGGGTCTGGGGCAAGGAAGGGTACTCACGAGTATTCCAAAAGGGAAGTCCGGAGCAAGATGGGAGCTGGGGGCCGGCCTCTGAGTCTCAGGAAGAGGCTTGGGGCTCAGGCGGATGGGCGTGGGGGCAGGGCGTGGAGACTGCAGGGTCTGCCAGGGGTCTTGGAGAAGGGGATCCTTCCCGGTGGGGCTAGCAGGGAACCTGCCCGGTGGCCAGAACCTGGGGCCGAGTTGGGCAGGTCTTCCCTGGAGTGGCTGGTGCCCAGGGATGGCGTCTGGGGCAAGGAAGGGTACTCACCAGTATTCCAAAAGGGCAGTCCAGAGCAAGATGGGAGCTGGGGGCCGGCCTCTGAGTCTCAGGAAGAGGCTTGGGGCTCAGGCGGATGGGCGTGGGGGCAGGGCGTGGAGACTGCAGGGTCTGCCAGGGGTCTTGGAGAAGGGGATCCTTCCCGGTGGGGCTAGCAGGGAACCTGCCCGGTGGCCAGAACCTGGGGCCGAGTTGGGCAGGTCTTCCCTGGAGTGGCTGGTGCCCAGGGATGGGGTCTGGGGCAAGGAAGGGTACTCACGAGTGTTCCAAAAGGGACGTCCGGAGCAAGATGGGAGCTGGGGGCCGGCCTCTAAGTCTCAGGAAGAGGCTTGGGGCTCAGGCGGATGGGCGTGGGGGCAGGGCGTGGAGACTGCAGGGTCTGCCAGGGGTCTTGGAGAAGGGGATCCTTCCCGGTGCAGCTAGCAGGGAACCTGCCTGGTGGCCAGAACCTAGGTCCAAGTTGGGCAGGTCTTCCCTGGAGTGGCTGGTGCCCAGGGATGGGGTCTGGGGCAAGGAAGGGTACTCACCAGTATTCCAAAAGGGCAGTCCGGAGCAAGATGGGAGCTGGGGGCCGGCCTCTGAGTCTCAGGAAGAGGCTTGGGGCTCAGGTGGATGGGCGTGGGGGCAGGGCGTGGAGACTGCAGGGTCTGCCAGGGGTCTTGGAGAAGGGGATCCTTCCTGGTGCAGCTAGCAGGGAACCTGCCAGTATTCCAAAAGGGAAGTCCGGAGCAAGATGGGAGCTGGGGGCCGGCCTCTCATATTAATGGAGTTTTTTGTCTGAATCTGTCAAATGTTAATGAACTAGACATTGTTAATGTAATCTTGACTGTGTATATTGTATATACTTATTGGACATAATTTTTCTTGTATTAGTTATAAGCTTTTTTTAATTTTAGACAAAAAAGGGGAAATGGGGTGGTATTGTGTTCCCCAAAATATTGTGCACCCTAATAAACTTATCTGGGGTCAGAGACAGAACAGCCACTAGATACAAAGTCTAGAAAATGGTGGCACTCACAACTTTAATCCTAGCATTCCAGAGGTAGAAATCCCTCTGGATCTCTGTGAGTTCAAGGCCACATTGGAAACAGCCAGGCATGGTGACACATGCCTTTAAACCCAAGAAGTGAGCCTTTAATCCCAGGGAGTGATGGCAAAAACAGAAAGATATATAAGGCGTGAAGACCAGAAACTCGAAGCTTTTAGCTGGTTAAGGTTTCAGGCTTTGGAGCAGCAGTTCAGCTGAGATTCATTCTGGATGAGGACACAGAGGCTTCTAGTCTGAGGAAACAGGATTAGCTGAGGAACTGGTGAGGTGAGGTGGCTGTGGCCTGTTCTGCTTCTCTGATCTTCCAGTGTTCACCCCAATACCTGGCTCAGGTTTGTTTTTATTAATAAGAACTTTTAAGATTCATCCTACACTTTTTCCTTCGTGTAACACAGAAAATAATGTAAATATTTTGAAGACAGTGAGGTAGATTTTATGTTGTTTTTTATTTTAAATTCTAATTCTCAAGTGCTGATGCCAAAAATGAAGTGAAGTTTGTATTGTAAATCCATCTGAATGCTGCCCTTTAGATTTCTGTGGTTTGGTGTGTGTTGTACTTGAGTTAAGGACATAGTGTTAATTACAGTGGAGTTTTAAGGAGAATAGTAATTGTAAGCAAAATTGTAAGCTCTCCTCAGAGAATAAAATATGACTAAATATGTCCATGCTCTATTTTCTTGCCAACTTATATGAGCTCTTTTTTGAAAGAAAATGAAACAAAACAGATTATTGTCTGTATGATGTGTCCTGCTCTAAGACTATTGCCCTCCAGTAAGCATCTGTACAAGACTTGAACCCCAGAGACCAGAGCTGTGCTTGTGGAAAGAGAGATATTGATGACATCCTCCTAGTCCATCAGGGAGTGTCCTCCTCAGAGGGAAGCTGCAGAAGAACCTGTGTGCATGACTTGAGCACCCAGCTTCCTTCCAGTATACAAACTCGGGAATTAGGAGCCCCTCAGTTTTGGATACTGGTTCCATGTTTATAGCCTAATTGGTGGCCTACCCAGACAAAGCTGACAGCATCTTCACTCACTAGTAACTGTAGGGGACTCTAATGTTTGGATTAGCCATGAACCTTGCTCAAGTATATAACTTTTTCTTTGTTTTTGTATTTATTTTTCTTTCCTCACTTTTTCTCAAAGGAGTAAAGAAAGAGTTTGTTTTTTAGTTTTTTTTTGTTTTTGTTTTGTTTTGTTCTGTGGTAAGCCAACTGGACATTCAGTCACAATCCTCCTGCCTAGGCTCCCAAGCACTGGGATTCTAGACATGAGCCTCCTCATTTGGCATTCATTTTCTTTTACTAGAAGTTACAGTATACTATCTAAACTCATTCGTTTGAAACTTATTTTCACTCAAACATCCTTCAGTGAAATTAGAAAATTTGCATAAATCCAAATCAATACCTACAGAGGCAACATACTATACTTTGAAATCATATTTATTTAGTCAGTGTTTCACCAGTGGACATTCAGTAGTGTCTCAGTCTGGCCACTACAAACTATATTATCAGAAACATTTTTTGTTGTTGTTTTTTAAAGACAAGATTTCTCTATGTAGCCCTGGCTGTCCTGGAGCTTGCTTTGTAGACCAGGCTGGCCTCAAATTCACAGAGATCTGCCTGCCTTTGCCTTACAAGTGCTGGGATTCAAGGTGTGTGCCACCACACCTGGCTATGAGAAGAAGCCTTTTGAACCCATCCTTACACAGCTTCACTCTGCAGGCACATTGCCTGACACCTCTGCAGCGGCTCCTTCATGTTCTTTAGGAATAAAGTGCAAACCTATTGATAATGAGTTGAGGTTTGTCATGCACACCATTAACGATTTCAGTCTTACCTATTCTTCTGTTTTCTGAGTTTGTACAGTTACCAAGTCTCTGCGGATTTGATATCCACAGCTATTGCTTCATTTCAACATAATCCACTTTTAAATGTGTATTTTTAAAAATTGTATATTATTTACTTTAGCATACAATTTAAATTATGTTCATCTGTTTTCCTCAAAATATTTAATAAAGCATGGATTCCCATTACTGATGCTGATATTATAATTAATACATAGCCAGGGCTGGAATAGTTTAAGTAGCTTCCTTGGCTAAATTCATTAAATTGAGCCTTTCTATATGTGTCTTTTTTATTTCTCAGCTAAGTACTTCCATTAATTGATTAATATTCTATATGTACATTAACTAGTTCGTACATACTTAGTTTATATTTTGTAGAAACTGAATGTTTTACTTGGGCAAAGAAAATAATAGTGCATAGATGGTTTCTTCCCGCAAAGAGCTTAAAGACGATGAGCAGAGAAAGATAGAGGTGAAGATAAAAGTGTAGAATTACAACTGAGATACGAAATTGTCTTTTCTTCTCAATGTACCTCATAACACCCTGAATGGTTTTGTGAAAGTTCAATGGCTTTGTTTATCTGCTTTCTTAATATATGTACATGTGTGCATATCTCTAACACTCCTGTCTTTTCTTTTTTCCTTTTTTGACATAGCTGTGGATTTGTTGTCTAGGTGCTCTGAAACTGTTACTAATTCAGGTTTATGGTTTCAGCAGATGGCTGAAAGGAAAAAGGAAAGGTAAATTTAAAAAATCTATATGTTTGATGATTTATATCCATGTTTAAGCTACCAGACTGAAGGTATTCTCTCAGTGCAATGTTTGGTCACAGATAAACTATGTGTCAGAAACTGTAACCACAATGAATTTGTTATTAATGACTTCTGACATCTAAGAACATTTGGAATTTGTCTTATTTCAGCTTTCTGTTACTGTGATTAAAAAAAATTATGAAGAGAAACTTGGGGAGGAATGAGTTTATCTCACTTTACAACTCTCAGGCCACATTCAGTTCTTGAGTGTAGTCAGGGTGGGAACTCAAAGCAGGAAGTCGGAGGCAGGAACTGAAGCAAAGGCTGTGGAGTAAGTAATTTTGCTTGATGGCTTGGTCCTCTTGGCTTGCACAGGTTGCTTCTTATACAACTCAGGACCATCTACCCAAAGACAGCATCACCCATGGTGGGCTGGGTCTTCCCACACTGATCATTAATCAAGAAAATGCCCCACAGCTTTGCCCACAGGCAGTCAGGCAATGTGAGGTAGATTTTCTTCTCAAATCGACATTCTTCTCAAATAATTCTAGCTTGTGTCAAGTTGACAGAAAAACAAAAACAAAAACAAAACAACTAGAACAGAAACTGGTCTTTCTCTCAAACCTTAGCTCCTGCGTGTCCATTTATTTATGTCAGTTTTACTTTTCTTTCAACTCCAATTATGCTGCTATTTTCAGTACTGTCTTTTTTCTCCATTTATAGCAGTTGTGTGGCTGCATTCTTTTAAGGCAATCCTCAGCACATGAAACAATATGACATACTGCTCCAAATTATTTGTTTCTCTCAGATTTTAATACAAGCCATTGATTATGTTCATGTTGTTTATTACAGTGACGAAAATCAAGCTTCCTATGTACTGATCACTTCCCTTCTTCAAATGACGGGGAAGACGGGGCGGTGGTGGCGCACACCTTTAATCCCAGCACCTGGGAGGCAGAGGCAGGCGGATCTCTGTGAGTTCAAGGCCAGCCTGGTCTACAGAGCGAGATCCAGAAAAGTTGCAAAGAGAAACCCAGTCTCAAGGAAAAAAAAAAAGACAGAGAAGGTATTTATTACCATATAGGATTACAGAAGATTAAATGATATTCACTGTAGAGAGCCATGCACGGCCATGCCTCAAAGATGGCGCCGGCGTCCGGCTTCTGCCTTCCCGATGGCAGGTGCTCCTTATTTGACTTGCTTCCGCACACCTGGACCTAATCTGGCTTGCTTGCGTATGTCTGACCCTATCGGCATTATCCACATGGCACTACAGGGTTGATTGCCCAGTGGCTATAAAGGGCGTGGGCTGGCTTTCCCCGAGAAGAAGATCAGAGGAGGGAGGAGATCAGGGAGAGAGAGTGAGAGAGAGAGAGAGAGAGAGAGAGAGAGAGAGAGAGAGAGAGAGAGAGAGAGAGAGAGAGAGAGAAAGAAAGAAGAAGAAGAAGAAGAAGAAGAAGAAGAAGAAGAAGAAGAAGAAGAAGAAGAAGAAGAAGAAGAAGAAGAAGAAGGCTTTCCCCGGGGTCAGAAGATTGTTCAAGGTTCCTGAATAAACTGATAAACTGCTTGGAGAAGAGCCTGGCGTCGCGTCTTCCTTGCTGGTCGAGGCGGATGCGACAATTCACCATACAATGAATCTTCAAAAGTCCCTAACACAAGAGTTCACGATTCTTAGTGTATGTGTTTTAAAATGAGTGCTGTGTTCTTTTTTATTCTCTTAATATTTTCTGAATTCTATAAAGGCAAATGTGTTCTGATGCTGTCAGTGGACACAAAATCTACTTATTCTTCTACCTTTATTCTCCTTTAGACACAGTTTTATCTTCTAAGTGTTATATTATATATACAGCATCACAGACTTGTACTTTCCAAATATTTTGAAAGGAATTAGGAAGCATAACAACAGGGCTCGGGAGATGGTTCAATGATTAAAGAACTTGCCATGAAAGTCTGAGGACTAGAATTAGAATCCCCAGAAACCCACTTAAATGCTGGGTAGTAATGGCCGCCTGCATATAATTCTAAACTTAGAAGATGGACAGAGGATCCCCAGAGCAACCTGGCTAGTGAAACTAGCCATACCAACCACTCTGGATTGGACTGAAATAAAAGAATATGGTGGAAAAATAATGAGAATGATTCTGGGTATCAACTTTGGGTCTCTAGATGCACAAGCACATATGCATTGTTGCACAGTACCCAGTGTGCCCACATGCACACAATACATGCATGATATATATATATATATATATATATATATGCACACCACAAAATGGAAAATTTAAAAGAAATTATAAAAATATGTGCATAAATAATGTATTTTCATTTTCATCTATTGATACGTCAGAACAAGAGATTTAGAATTGAATAGCAATTGGGACATTAAGAGATTTTTTGAAATTATCATTCTGATTTCATGATTTCTTTATCATAATCCACTGAGCTATAATTTTTATATATTTTTTCTATATATTTATTATTGTTGAGTCACAAAAAAATTAAAAAGGTTGATGTGAATATTACTTCTTTTACATTTATTTGCACTTAGTCTATTCTATTTCAAACTTGATTAAAAATAAATCAGCATGTTTTCTCACTTTGGGCTCAGGCCACATGCTTCTTGTTTTTTCAGGTCATGCTTTCACACCAATTCCACCATTTACAGTAATTTCAATTTCAAATAAAAGAAGACCAACTAAAACGAACTTAGACAATAAAGGTAACTTTCCTTCTGACATAGCTTTAAATCCAGATGCATTTTGTATCTTCAAGGGGACTTGCTGCAATCTTTAACCACGTTCTTAGTCCTCATCTGTGGTTCAGGTTTCCTCTCCTGCCCAGCTTCCCTCGTAGTGCTAAACTCATTCTCAGCATCTACCAGCAATATGGCTGATTCAAGTGTATCCCCAGGTTATACCAAAGAGCAAGACCCCTGAATTTCTCGCCTATTGGCAATACTCAGGTAGTATGACTTCTGAACTAGTCACCATGATAAGAGATAGTTTTGCCCTCAGCAGAACCAAACAAACCTATCCCATATCAGAAGTTGAGTACATAGAAACCCCATGCAATGAGTACAGCTTTGCAATGGAGTGGGATGGAATGGTCTTGGCATAAAGTGAATCCATTTCTGCAGTACTGCCATTTTTACAACTTGAGCTTTTGACCATGAAACCCATTCTTGTAAAAGACAAAACTATTATGAGCTAATAAAACCAAGTAAAAGTCACTGGACTAGTTTTTCAAGCCATTCATTACTATACTGCACAGATACTTACTGAAACCTTTATGCAGACAGCCATCGTTAGCAGCACTAATTAGATGTGGTGAGATATATTTAGAAGGAAGAGAAAGAAGAGGGAATAATCATGAAGTTGAAAGGCAGATGTGTTGGGGAATTCTGGATATAATTAGAGACAAGGGGTGTATATATGACCCTAAAATACTGGATGCATTTCAATGTGTCTTTGAGAGACAAAGAGCCCAATATCTGGCTGGGGTGAAGTAGTAATTAAATTACAGTTTTGATTTTTTTGTTTGTTTTTATTTTTTAAGTGTTGCTTAATTCAATGTGCTCTTCATTGACTACAGAAAAATTTAACGTGATCATTCAATTTTATATCTTCATGAATTATGTGTTGTTTAATAGCTTCCCATAACACATGAGGTCCATTCTTTATGGCAGATAAAGCCTATGTCTCCCATAGAATTTTTCATCATAATATACCAAAATATTTTAATGGAAGATCAGGGCATTCTAGGTGTTTTGTATTTCTCGAAGTTGACAGCTATTTATTTTCCATAGTTTATAAATGAAGCAAGTTGTTCTGCATTTTACTTGCCCTTGTCTATCCTTTTATTTTTTTCTTCCAAATGTATCCAGGTACCATCCCTGCCCCAATAAGACTCCAGGAACATCATGGACATGGAGGCAGAAAGAACATAAGAGATGAAGAGCAAGAACGCTATGAAATCCTGTCTTCTAGACATGAAATGGCCATTGCACTCCTGAGCTCACAGCTGCCGTGATTACCTGCACAAGATTAAGCCAGTCAAGCTTCAAGCACAGGTGGGAGGTGGGGGGGCCTTTCTCACAGGCCCTTCCTCTAGCTCAGTGGTTTTCAACCTTCCTAATGCTGAGAACTTTTAATGCAGTTCTTCATGTTGTGGTGACCCCCAACCATAAGATTATTTCATTGCTACTTCATAACTGTAAATTTGCTACTGTTATGAATTGTAACGTAAATATTTGATATGCAGGATAGCTGATAGGTAAAACCCCAAGGGGGTCATGACACACAGGTTGAGAATCACTGCCTAGCTGACAAGCTATTGGCAGTTGATGACAGCTGAGGGAGGGGAAGTACTTTTTATTTGGGGGTGTGGCCACTGATAGGCTGCTCGAGTCCCGGTGGATGACCTCACACCCGTGTACCTATGGGCAACACGCATTGGATACAGATAAAGTGGGGTATATTTAAAAGAAGAGAAGGAGGAAAAGGAGGAGGAAGAGATGGAGAATGTGAAATGAGGAAGCAGATGTACTGGGAGTGCTTAGGGGGAGCTGGAGATATTGGGGGATGTATATGATCATCCTACATTGTATGTACTTGTGAAATTCTCAGAGAACAAAATTTTAAAAATACCACTTATCCAAGTCCTTCCTTGAACTCCCAATTCTGAGGTGTGTGTCTAGAACTCAGGACACTTGCACTAATATTTTTTTACATTTTGTCATTGCTATTTACTTGTTGATCTCTACCTTGTGTTACAAGCTTGCTTAGAGGAGAAATGCTAGGAAAGGTAAGCACCTAGGTTGGGAAATTCCAGGCTCTTGGCCTCTTATTCAGAAACAAAGTAAAAGCCCACACAAATTGCTAAGTAGTAAAGAAACTTTATTTAAAACAAAGCAAAACAACAGAGCAAATCAGAATTTATTGCAAGTGGGTGGCAGGCCACTTGAACGAGGGTACCCAAGGACCCTGACTATTGTTTCGGGCTAGTTGTAGGACTTTCTTTGGACTGCCAGACCCCAAATAATGACATGGAGACTTATTATTAATTATGAAAGCTTGGCCTTTAGCTTAGGCTTGTTCCCAGCTAGCTCTTATAACTTAAATTAACCTGTTTCTATTAACATATACTCTGCTACGTAGTTCTTTACTTCTCCTCCATTCTGTTCATCCAGCTCCCTCTGTGTCTCATTGGCATCTCCCATGTACACCTAGATTCTAACCCTGAGTTCCTCTCTCTCCCCAGAAGTCCTGCCTATTCTCTTCTGCCTAGCTATTGGCTATTCAGCTCTTGATTAAACCAATAAGAAGGCACCTTAGCAGAGACACATCTTTCCAGTGTACAAAGAGATTATCCCACAACAGGGGCTTCGTTTTATGGGGTTCAACAGAAGGAATTAGGTTACTAGTGGTGTAATTTGAGTGGTTCTCTATTTTGATTGACAGATCTGGATTATGTAAGGCCTGCTCACTGTGGATGTTTTTCCCATAATGCATCTGAGTTTAATCATATTCGTGTCCAACCATGCATAGGCATAAGATGATAAATAGTGGAGTCCTCATATAAGTTCACTTGGAAACATACTTTTGCCTTATTGTGCATGCACCCAAAACAAGTGTAGGCTGGATTGATCTACTGGATTGGCCTACTGACTGTAGTCCTAGGTGTGTTCCAGGATGTTATGGTGTTATCATAACAAAGAAATGGTGTTATCAAGGGATTTCTAAGAGTAGTAACTCATTCTCCTTGTTTTGAGCAGGTATACCTGCATCTTTGTGCAGGTAGGGGGTCTTAGGTTGCTAACAGGTTGCTTAGGTACACTATTTGGAGAGGGATGTTTGTTTAGCCCAAATCTAGTGGAGTCTTGGGTTCTAAGCTGTTCCTTATGCTTGCCTACTTTGAAAGCTATCTGAACTTCACAAATCACATAACAAATAGCTTAATGCATTTTAGGGAACCGTGACAAATGGAAGGGCAGAAGGAAAAGGGAGAGAGAGGAAAATATTGCAATAAAGTCCATGGGCTGTTGAGCATCTGGAATTGTAACCTTATATTACAACTGGGAAAGCCATGATTTCCTAGGGTATACACCAGCAAGAATCCAAAGGGATGAATCATGGTATGAAGAGTGCAATTTCTTTAATGTCGATGGCTGACTGTATTTGCTTTTAATGGTAAAGAAAAAATGCACAGCTGTTTCCTCTCTATGCTCAGACTAAATGGGCACATCAGATCCATTCAGTCCTCTATGCCTTTCTTTCATTCTCAAAGGAAAAAGTAGCCTAAATGAGACTTTCTCTTGTGCCTACTCAGGGAAAGAAGCACGTCCTTGGTGCCTATTTTTAACTAACATTTCCTGCCTCCTCATCGATTTCCTTTATGCTCACCTCCTTCCCATCGTTCTTCCTTTCCCTATCTCTCTTTTCTTTACCCAGGATCCCAGATTTCCACTGTTCTGCTCAACAGCATAAAGCCTAGCATTTCCAAAGTGAGCTAGCTCTTTGCTGCCCTTAGCCTCTTTAATTTATTTCCTTTATACAAATCAAGCAAAATGTTTGTTCATTTCCCATTTATCTTGCACCAGGATCATTAATTTTTATCAACTATCCTGATTGAAACTCTTCTCTTTGCTTGTCATTACAGTAATTGCACACATTCAATTCTACTTTTATGCTATAATCTTGGGGCCTTTCTGCTCCCAGCATGTAAAGAAGCTTATCACTTCTTCCAGAGCCTTTGGGGAACATCTTGCTGCTGTTATTTCTACTTTCACATAGTATACTCACTCTGACCCGGCAAATCCTTGGAGCCGCCTGTTGCTCCCTCCATAGACACCACAACATCTACTTATTTCTTTAAGATTTTCACTGGTTCTATGAACTTGAAACTTCCAAAGTTAATTACATCAGAATGTTAGATTCATCTCTAAGAATCCATTTCAATGCATTACATCTCCTATCCCAAGAAGGAACTTCCAGACTTCAAAAAAGTTTCCATAAAATAATCTTACACTTCTGTTGATCCAGTATCCTTAAGGCCTAGATTCTCTTGTCACTGGTAACTTTGCTTCATGCTCGGTCTCTACATTTTCCAGTATGAGCCCCCTTTCCTCCCATCAGGCTGCCTGTAAAGTCCCTGGCAAGGTGCATATTTTTTTTTGTTTTGTTTTTTTGCATTTACCGTAGTTAGTGCTGTGATGTCTAGGAGTTCTGAGGAGACTAGACCCTGGGGAGTTAGGTGTTATTTCAGAAGACAGATGTCTGTGCACACAATCTTCAGGAGGGTAGGAGCATCCACCTCTAATGGGGAGAAGTTGAGCACTATTGTATCCCTAGAAGCTTCATAGGGTGAAAATTTTAAATTATCAATGTATGTGCTTGGATGCCTCCATCCAAGATGCCAAGTAACAGGAGAATAGCAGGGTTGGGAATTCAGCCTATTGTACAGCTTGACTTTCACCTTAACTAAGTACCAGGCTTAGCGTTCAGTTTTCTATTTCCTACCTAGAATCCAGGAGGACCTCTGGTTTTCACACTTAATTTTACTTTTCATTGTATGCTTATTTCTAAGCACTTTACTCATTTTTCTTGATTCCTTGAGAACGTTATACAATGTGATTTGATAATATTTACCACCCTCTCTCCAGTTCTTACCAGACTCAGCTCCCTTCTCTACCTTCCCCCATCAAGACCAATTTGTGCTGCCTAAATATTCTTGGATGTGTGGTCTTTCACTGGAGTATTGTTGGTTTACCAAGGATTACACCCCTAGAGAAAAATGACCCAGCCTCTTCCAGCAGCTAGCAGTTGCTAATAGCTCTTCAAGTAGGGTGGAATTCATGCCCTACTCCTCTCTCCATGGTGGAATTTGGTCTGACTTTGAGGTTACCTATATGTTGTCACAATTGCTGTGGGCACATATGTGCAGCTGCCCTACTGTGTCTAGAAAATACTGTTCCCTTGTAGTCATACACTGCCTCTGACCCTTACATTTTTCCTGTCCCGTCTTCAACAATCATGCCTGAGTCTTAGAAGGGGATGTGCAATATTTATGTTCCACTTAGGGCTGAGCATTATGCCATCTCTTATTCTCTGTACCTAGGTCTCCATGTTAATCACAATGTACTGCAAATAGAAGCTTCTCTGATGATGTTTGAGAGATGGATATACAGTTATAACAATAAGTCATTGAACTTACAGTTATTAACTCTTTCAAATGGTTGACTATCTTTATTAGATATCATCTGACTACATAGTTGCCACTTACTCTAAACCTCCCAAACACACAAATTCCACTTCTATTTATTCTTCATCTCATGACCACCCATCTTTTTTCAGCATTGATAAAAAACTGTTGCTATACTACAGCATGGTTTGTGCTGTTCTCACTTCCTGCCAAGTGGGCACTTCAGCTAAAGGTTGGTTTCCTCAAACCATTTCTATGCCAGATGTCCTATCATGTCTGCAAAAAACCATCTCTGGAACGTATATTCACATAGTTGTAAGGAATCATTCTCTTAGAAGCAACATCTGGAAGGAAAAAAGAGAAGTAGATACTAGAGAGGGAATTTTGAACAACAATGCAGCTACAACAGAAACCTTATATTGCTTCAGGGAGCTCTGGAAGGACAGACTTCTTAAATTGTTCAGAATTAAAACAAGGGACCTAGCTTATGCCTACACTTTAAAATGCTGTTAATGACAGTGAACCTCTGCAAAGGAGCCAACACTGGGAACTAAGGCTCCTAAACAGGGGAGAATTCTTTGATTAAAACTATTTTAGTTCACACTTCCAGTTAAACAAATGGCGAAGGAGTAGACAACAGACATGCAGTAAACCACTTCTCCCACTTTATGAACTCCTGGCAGTAGATCTAGACAGATTTAAAATCTAGTGGGAGTTGAGAAAGGAATAAGGACACTTCATAGTAGTGGGTAAAATGGCATGAATATAGAAAAGGTACAGGTGTTCTGCAAGAGTGAAAATACCATTTTGACTACAATAAAATTCAGCGAAGTAAGAGTATAAGCAAATATTGACTAAAATACAAGTGGGTGCAAGTGAGGAAGAAGTCAATTATACCAGTGAGAAAGGCTGTGGCCACTAGAAGAAAAAGTTTTGATTTTATTTAATAAGCAATGGGAAGACTTTCCTTCTCCTCTCCCTTCTCCCTCTCCCCAATCTGTCTTCTTTCAGTTGGAGATGACATAAAAAATTTTTTCTAGTTTGCTGGCCTTAGTCCATTGTTTGATTAATATTAGTGGTTGACGCATTTTAAAAATATTTTAGGAGCTGAAAAGATGGCTCAGCATTAAAGAGTATTGGCTTGCTCCTACAATGGACCGGAGTTCAATTCCTAGCACCCACACAGCAGCTTACAGTTGTCTGCAACTCCAGTTCCAGGGATCTGATGCCCTCTTACAGCCTCCATGGGCACCAGGCATGCAAGTGGTGCACAAATGTACGTGCTGGCAAAGCACTTAAATACACAAAATAAAATATAAATGAAGATAATTTTATAAATGCTTCCAATACTGTTAACTACCTCTGATTTCCCTTTCTGGGCATGCATTGCATACTTCCTTTAGTAGCAGAAAAAAAAAACACAACTGGGAATGTGGTTGCCTTATAAAAAAGGGGGGAGGAGTATTTGCATTGAAACAGTCTACTAGGAGCAATATATTTGACAACATTGAATAAGCAATAACATGTGATGATTTTCAGATTGTTCTTCAATTATCTGAGAAGTATAAAAACCATTACTCGAGTCATTAAAGTTAGAATGAACATTGGGGAATTCACTCTAGGAAGAAAATGTTTCCGTTGGCAGAATGCTGAAACAGTTGATCTCATAATTATGTAACTGCTCATTTCTGTTTAGCTAAACTTCATCTAAATTAATGTGACTTTCGCCTGTTGCCTGGGAGTATGAACCTCTAAAGACATTTAGTTGCTTCACAGTATAATCCAACAGAGCACTTATTGAATTCCTATGTCTCCTATGTTGGCTGTTAGTCGGGGAAGTGCTGACATGATGTGCTATAATTCCATCTCTGTTTTCATTGGGAACATGGAAATAATCACAACATTTCTTAAGAAAAAAACTGCTTTCTAAATGATTTTTTAAAGTGATATTTTAATACTAAGTGCTGAGAAAATGGCCTTTGCAACAAGTTTATCTTCTAGTGTTTATTTCTCATGACTAGACCCCAAATATGATTCCAACTGGAATATCCTACAAATTCCCAGTTTATATGACCTTTTATTGATAATTTATACATGTAGAACAAACTTCTCAGATTTGTGCCTTTTCATATCTGTCACTGAGGGGAGACAATTGACCATGCTCAGACATTATCATATTACTATGAGAAGTTGTCTGTGTTGGTTCATAACAACAGATTATATTACTTCACCCTGGGGAACATAGACACAGCACCAAGCTGGCCAGGATCCCTGCACTTTGAAGGTGGAATCAGGAAATTCATGAGTTTGAGATTCAGCCTAGGCTACAGAGTAATAACTTGTAACAGCAAGACCAAAACCAACTAACCAGGCCGTGCGGTGGTGGCGCACGCCTTTAATCCCAGCACTCAGGAGGCAGAGGCAGGCAGATCTCTGTGAGTTCGAGGCCAGCCTGGTCTACAGAGCGAGATCCAGGAAAGGTGCAAAGCTACACAGAGAAACCCTGTCTTGAAAAACCAAAAAAAAAAAAAAACCAACTAACCAAACAACAACAGTCTGAGTTATAGCTCAGTGGTAGAGTTCTTGCTGAGCATGAAAAGGGTTTGACTAGATCCCCAGCACTGTTACATAAACAGCAAGAAGGATAGAACCTGCTGATAAAGTAGATTTTCATTAAAAAAAAAAGAAGAAAAGAAAAAGAAAGAGCATCCACAGGAGGAGAGAGAGGGCAGACTATTAGCTACATGGGCAAGGCTTTAAAAAGCAGTCAAGAATTGCACATCCTTCGGATATTGAGTTTACTGGAAGCAACTAACTTGTATCAGTCACTTCATCAAGTTAGTACTAAGGCAAGAGTGCACTCTGATTGTGAAGGGCCCTATAATTCAAGAAGCACAGCCATTTGTTAACTGTGATGACACCGTGGGATGAAAAGATTTAGAATCATTCCACTGTATGATGAGAAAACTGAACCAAAGCAAACTACCCAAGATGAAACAGTGGCAGCAGAGTCAGTATTGAGCCTAACTACCTCTTCCAAACTGCGCTAATTTCATTCCATTCTCTCTGCTCTTGAAAGCTTAGCTGTTTGATTGAGCTAAATTGCAACTCACAAGAAAATAAGTATTTCACAATCTGTTCTACCCACAACTGGAGGGACAGTCTTCTAAGGAATTATGTGTTCCTTTAGATTATATCTCTAGTTACAAGATTAGAGGCACCAAGGTTCCCACCTTAAAATTAAAACCCCTGCAGAGAATCACATTGCCCATGTGCCATTCTTACCAACTGTGGTAGTCACAATTTAAATACGGAGTATTCTTCAGACATCTGTACTGAACCTTCAAAATTTTCCATTGTAATTAAATGTAAGATACTGGCAGCTGTTCTGCATTAGTAAAGAAAAGAAATATTATGAACATATCAGGTATGAATGGAGCCTTGATCAGGGTTTCTACATAAGTGAGCAAACATATTTCAAGTCTTGTAACTGTCTTATGTGATACTGTTACTTCTAGAATGAGAACACTCATCCCTCTATATCTACAAGTTCTTCTTTCTTACTCAGATTCAGCCAACTGTTATTTTTTTTTTAGTCTAGAAATTTAAAAAATCAAAGCTTGAGTTTGTCAAGCATGGAGCAGTATGTGAGTATCCCATGTGACTGAAGTGCAGAGAGACATGTAGATGTAGATGGCCTCCACTCTTGTCTCCTGTCTCCATCATTCACTCTGGTGGAGCATTGTCTACCTTGCCTCTAATTCCTGCACTGTGCCACTAAACCTATCATGGTTGGGCATGTACTGAAAGTGCGTACACTTTTCCATGTCATTTCTTCTTAAAACGCAGTATAACACTACCTACATAGTATTTACATTATATTAGGTATTGTAACAAATGTACAGCTCATTAAAGTGTACAGGAGGGTGTGAGTAGGCTGTATGAAAATACTGTACTACTTTAATGTAAGGGACTTGAGACTCCGTAAAGTTTGGTATCCACAGGACATCCTAAAAGTAACAATAATAACTGTTAAGTTAGTGGCAATTAATTAAAAGTTGAGGGAAATAGGGATTCAAGAAAAACAGAAAAGATGGAAAATTCCACTTCTGTGTTTTCATTTATTAATTTTTTCATTTGCCTCAACTCTATGCATTTTCCAGAGTCATTCCCACACCATCTACAGAAGGCCTCCAGTAAAGACCTTGACCCTTGTGTCTCACTATCCCTTGCCGCTCCTGTGGTTACTACTATCATCTAGCTAGGGTTCACATGAAATTGAACATAAAATGAGGCAATGAAAACTGTGTCCCAAGCATCTGTGACTGGGGAACAACTGGATAACAGTCACAGGCTTTCCTGGCTGCATCCCAGAGGCTTCAGATGACACTTCCTCTCCCAGAAACCTCATAGCATCTCTTTACCTCCATTTGTGTGTCCAGACATTTCTGTCTCATCACAGGCACATCAGAAGGGAAGGCCTGGGCAAAGAGAAAGAAAAGAGGGCAGAGGGCCTGCCAGCTCTTGCCTGCTTAGTCTTCTGCTCCTCAGATCTGACAGCTCCTAATAAGTTCTGGAATCCATAAGGTTTGGAAACCTGTCTGTAAAGAATCCTTGGGTCCTTGCTAACGTAGAGGCACCAACAAGGAGTGAGGTACCCAGAGCAGGAATCATTTCTGGAAGCATGAAGCAGCATCTGTAGGCTGCACTATGGACTTCTGAACACTAGCTTCAAGGTGAGGGAGGCTTCCCCAAGTAAGATTACCAGTAGTGGACAAGATGGATGAACATTAGAGAAAAGGAGAAGGAGCAAGAAAGGCAGGAGCATGCAGCAGCAGCCAACAGCAAGCTCCTGGGCTTCAGAGCAGCTCTCTGTGGCCTCCCTTCAGAAGTACTGCTTTAATTTTAAGGTGGGCAAGTGACAGGACAGTTAACTCAGAAACGTCATATGGCAAGAACCACGACCCTATATAATGGCTGGTTTTATTTTTAGCGAGGCTCCCAAAGGCAGTTTGCTCTTCTGACCAAAATAATTGGAAATAGACACAGGAAATAGACCCTGCTGTGAAAAAATGTCTTCTGAGAGCTGAAACAATTCCCACACAAACACCCACACCACCCAACATACATACAAACACATGTACACACACACACACACACACACACACACACACATATAGCACACATACATACATACACATGTATACACACAATGAGAGAGAGAGAGAGAGAGAGAGAGAGAGAGAGAGAGAGAGAGAGAGAGAGAGAGAGAGAGAGAGAGAGAGAGAGACTTACTTAATAGGGAAAGCAGAGAACCACAGCCCCCACAGAGAGTATAACTAAATTTATCAAACATTCATTACTCAGCAGAACACAGAATAAAGAAAGCCATGGCAAAGAAAATCACTGAGGGCAGTTTCCTGTTTCAGTTGCCTGGTCAGAAACTAAGGATATCTGGCCTTAACAAAGATGGGTCCTAAAGCAAGATGGTGACATTCATCCCAGAAGGGAAAGGAAACGGAGCATGCTAGAACATAGCCACAGCCAGAGAATAAAGTCCTGTGAGAAATACAGCACAGCATACAACCTCAGAGTCAGGAAAAGAGCCTCCACAGTAAGACTGCTCTGCCAATCTTCCATCCACACCGTCCCAGAAAAGTTAGGGCAGTCTCTGATACAGCTATTTCCCATTAAGATAGATAATAGTGCCTGCCTCATGACTTGCTGTAAGAGAAGTAAGGACTTACCATTCTAGCCTGTGCCTGGAACAAAGTAAGAACTAATCAATGACATAGAGCTCTCTCAAACATCATCTTGTCCTAGGGGGCAAAAACAAGTCTTAAGTAGCAGTGTGTTTCTCTCTGTGTTTCCATTCCTCCTTCTGTTTACAACTGAAATGCATTATGGGAGAGATAAGGATCTAGTTTCATTCTTCTACAGGTTCATATCCATATTTCCCGGCACCACTTGCTAAAGAGGCTGCCTTTCTCCAATATGTATTTTTGACATATTTGTCAAGTAGTGGGTAGCTGCAATGGTACCAGGTGAATTTATATCTGGGTCCTCTGTTCTATTTTATTGATCTATGTGCCCTTTTTATAGCAGTGCCATGCTGACTTGTTTGTTTGTTTACTACGGCTCTGTAATATAACTTGAAATCTGGTATGGTGTTGCTTCCAGCATAATCCTTTTTATTCAGGACTGCTCTTATTACCTGGGGTCTTTTATGCTTCTGCATAAATTTTAGGATTTCTTTTCTATTTCTATGAAGAATGATATAGGGATTTTATTGATCATGTAGGTTGCTTTTGGTAGGATGGCCATTTTCATGATATTAATTCTTCCAATCCAGGAGCATAGGAGGTCGTTCCATCTTCTAACAATTCTTCACTTTCTTCCTTCAGGGTTTCAAAGTTTTGATTACAGAGGTCTTTCACTTGCTTGGTTAGATTTATTTCAAGGTATTGTTCTGGGGCAGTTGTGGATGGGGTTATGTTCATTATTTCTTTCTTGGTACCAGTTGCTAGCATACAGGAAGACTACTGATTGTTGTACATTGATTTTGTAACCTCCTGTGCTGCCCAGTTCTTTGTCAACTTGACACAGACTAAAGTCACCTGGGAAGACAAAGCCTCAGTTGATGAATTGCCTCCATCAGATTGGCCTGTGGGAATTTTCTTGATTAATGACTGATGTGGGAGGGCCCAGCCCACTATGAGCGGTACCACTCCCGAGCAGGTGGTCCTGAGTTAAGAAAACAGGCTGAGAAAGCTGTGGGGAACAAGCCAGTAAGCAGTTTTTGGTCAGAATGTCTATGACCGCAACAGAAACTGAACAAGGACATCTCATTTTTCTGACAGTGTTTATCAGGTCTAAGAGTTTTCTAGTGGCAACTGTGGGGTCTTTTAAATAAAATTCTAGTATCTACAAGGAGGATATTCTAACTTCTCTTCCCACTTGAATCCATTTTACTTCTTTCTCTTGTCTTGTTGCTCTAGATAAGACTTCAAAGACTGTATTGAGTAGAAGATAAGAGAATGGACAGCTTTGTCTTCTCTTAATCTTAATGGGGATGCTTTGAGTTTTTCTCTGGTGAGCATGGTGTTAGCCACATGCTTTCTCTCTTCCTTTTCTTTTGTGTATGTGTATGGGTGTGCATGACCATGTATGTGTATGTAGAGACAAGAGCTGATCTCAAGTGTTTTTCCTCTCTCACTCTCCACTTGATTTTTGAGACAGTGCCCCTTAGTGGACCTGGAACTCACTGATTTGGATGGGATACCTGGCCAGCAAACCCTAGAATCCATCTTTTCCACTTTCCTCCTCTGCACTGGGTTATACATGCTCACTGCCATGCCTGGAGTTTAAGTGTTTACCAAGAATCCACACTCAAGTCTTCATGCTTAGACAGCAAGCACTTTACCCACTGAGCAGTTTCCCCAGCGCTCGTGTTCGTTTTTTTTTTTTTTTTAAATAGGTGATATTATTTTATGGTCTGATTAACAAAGCACGAAAAAGGTAAAAATCACAAGTTCTTAAACAATAACATTATGTGTGAGCATCTGTATGCGGTTGATTGCATTCCTAGAAAACTCAACAAAAGTAAATTAAACTCTATTGCACCTAAGTAAACAATTAGCTAGCTAGCAAACAGAGTTGGCCATTCCAACTTGAAAAAAAAAAGGAACTCTACTATGTGGTTGATTTAAATTTTCTCCTTTAAGGGTAGGATAACTTGCCACATAGGGACACACACAAAAGTTTGGTAATTCTATTGGCTTCCTAAGACTGACAATTATGACAGACTTGGTGACTTAAGGCAGAAAGAATGTTCTTTGCCGGTTCTAGGACCATGCTGCCTTTGAGGACTCTAGAGAGGACGCCTCCCTTGCCTTGAGGCTTCTGCAATTGCCAACGATCTTTGATTGAGTGTCTTTTATCTCTACCTTCGTCTTCACAAGACTTTCTTCTCTCGATGTGTTTACATGTTTCCACTCCTCTTTTTATAAGAACACAAGTTATTTGAGTCAAGACACACACCGATCTACTATGACCAGTTCAGTTTAATTACATCTGCACAACCCTATTTCTCAACAAAGTCAGAAAGGCTCAAGTGGATCTGAATTTTGGCAGAATACTACATAACTGAAAGTATACTCAGTTTGCTTCATTCTACCTGGGTACCAACTGGATCACTTGCATTGACATCCAGCTTCTATTGTTCATCTAATTTCAATTCCTACTAGTAGTGAAAACTCCATGTTTGTTTATTCATCTAGGAAAAGACGACTTTAAGAAAGACAGCTCTTATCTATTCAGCAATGGGTATTAGCCCTCACTTGATATCAGGGACATCCCTCTCTCTGAATATACCAGACAGGGTGGGGAAGAAGCATTTGATTCTGATATGTAGCTCATTTGAAAGATGTTGTCTTTCACTTTTAACTGTGTTCCCAACACACAATACACAGAATGGCCATTTGTAAGACATGGACAATGTGCTTTCACAGCACTAATACAAAGCACATAAAATGGATTCATGTACCCTATGCATAAAAGAACTAAAACTCTACAGTATATTTTATGACTCTTGACCATGAATAGTTAATAATCTACTCTACATAGAAGTTTAATATAAGAAAGAAACTAAATAATTAGCCTAAAGTATAGTCTAGCACTTAAGAAATCTGTGACTTCTTCCAAAGCTTATTAGTTCGAAGGGAGGAGGACACTCCTGAAGGCTTCACTGTTCAGGAAGATATTGTGAATTAAAATTAACTATAGGAAACTATAGTCATGGTGATATAGCTGGCTAATCAAAACTTTATTTTCAAGTAAGTATTTATTGCCACTAAACATTAAGAGGGAGAATATCTGCCTTCTAGGAACTCAGTATACTAAGGAATCTGCTATACAATACAAAGCAAAAGGATAATACAAGGCATTATTGCAGCAATATATAAAAATATATTGCAATTTTAACATCATTCTGGCCTAGAAATCCCACTTTGGGATCGGTAGTAGTAGAGTTTTATGTACAGATATACACAGAATGTTTATGTACTCATTACTAGTAAAGGGAAAAAGGAAAACAATAGAAAATTGAAGAAAAGAATACATTCCCTCTAAAGAACAGGCTGAATAAATCATGGAACATATCTACAAAAAGAATGAGGTACATCTATAACATACTGTTCAAAAGGGCAGAAAATTTACAGCAGCATAAAATATTGTTGATGACTGTATTTTCGTAAAAAGAAAATAAGAAAAATTCTCTCTGTGCTTTTAATTGATTTATTTAAACCAAACTGCAAACTGTATCCTAGAGTTACCTAATGGGAGGAAATCAAAATGCCTCTCTACCTCTGTCTTAGTTACTGTTCTGTTGCTGTGATAAAATACCATGACCAAGACAACTTATGAAAGGAAGCATTTAGTAGTGGTGGGGCTTGCTGAAAGTTTCAGAGGGTGAGTATATGACCATCATGGTGGGGCATGTGTAGATAGGCAAGCAGCCATGGTGCAGGAGCAGTAGCTGACAATTTACATCTTATCTGCAGAGAGAGAGCGAGAGAGAGAGAGAGAGAGAGAGAGAGAGAGAGAGAGAGAGAGAGAGAGACAGAGACAGAGACAGAGAGACAGAGATAGAGACAGAGAGAGACTGGGCCTGATGTGGATTTTTGAAACCTTAAAGCCCACCCTCCTGTGACTCACCCATTCCAATAATGCCATACATACTCCAACATGGTAATACCTCCTAATCCTTCCCTGAGGACCAAGCATCCAAACATATGAGCATTCAAACCACCACAATGTCATTTTTTCTCTTTCTCCCTCTCCCTCTTTTTCTCTTAGGAGACTGAACGCAGTAAAAGCTAGGCAAGTGCCTTAAGACTTACCTCTATTCTAACCCTATTTCTTTTATGAGTATTCTCATTTTTATTTTTTTCCTCTTGACAACAGTGTATGTTATCATTAACTTAAGTAGCTAGTAAAATTGACTAAACTCACTGAGTGAATTCCTTCTGAAGGACTGTACTCGGTGTCTTCTACGGGGATATGGAGGATGGATGGAAGCACTGAATATGTAACTAATACCAATGCTGTGTTCCCTGCTTGGTAGAATGCTAGTGAAATCAATGAGAACTACGAAGCACAACTTTTTCAAATCTTGTTCTGTAGAATAGGTTTACACCTTCCTGGGCAGGTTAGTATTTATCCTTGGTCAAAGTAGAGATCCTTTGTAGAATCCTGTTTCAAATGGAATGAGATTGTTGTGAAGCCAACAACAGAGTCAGAAATTAGTTGATCAACTAAGAGATATTGCAGAAAATGACAATAATAAGCACCAATTTTCAGGTGATGTTGCATGGCAGAAGGAAATGGAGCTATATTTAGGAATATTTTGCTCACCTTATTTTGAAGTGGATGACTTTTACCCAAGACTGCAATCATATGGCTCTCAGTGTTGTTTCTTCTTAAAGACAATAATTGCTCTGTTGCCACTCTGTTGACCATTAGTCACTAATGAGTAGAATGCATGAGTGACACCTTGAAAAGTTGTTAGAGATTTGAAGATGCCTTCTAACACCCTGAAAATTTCCAGAAGCTTCAGCTCCTTGTGTTTTGTGGGTAGTGACAAAATGCCTGTGCTGTTTCATTGACTGAGACACTAGCAGAGAAGAGCATCTTCTCTGATGAAGAGCATCCCAACAACCATCCCTCCATGCAGGTTTCTGGTCTTTTCAGAGCTTCCATTTCCTGATTGTGCCTCATCTAGTATCCACTTGCCATTGTTTAAGATTCCTATTCTACAACCTCAGTAGACAAAGGATAAAGTCCATTCATTCTCTTAAAAATAGCTTCATATTTCATAGAATTTTATGAGCTGATTTATTTACAATGCTAAATTCATCAAACTTTTACTAATATGAGGAAATCAAAAATAACAACCTAAAAGCCAACAAATTATTTCTCATATGTTATGGAGGTAATTGTACAGTCCTTATCTGAAATACATGAAAAGAGCACTCGCCAATGCCTCGACCTTCACAGGTTGGTGTCTGGTGTTCGTTGGTGGGTTGCTGCTGTACTTCCTCTGTTGATCCAGAAGCTCCGACTTGAATCCTGGATTACATTAGCATGTCTGCATAGAAGATGGCACATGCTTGTTTTCTTTATAGTAGTGGTTTCTGAGTTTTGAACAACAAAATTGGACTGACTTCTGGGAAATCCCAGAAAGAAGAGTATATCTGGGAAATAAGAAACATGAAAAATATGAAATTGGCTTTCAAACTGAAGCAAGAGCCAATCTTATGAATTTAATTTTTGTTCTATGAGGTCATGAACTTAAATAAAACCAAAGGCTAATTTAAAACATTGAACCCCTACATAAACTTGAAAGGCTAGATGGTTTATGATAAAACCATTGTCTGCTTTGGAAACCCTTTCAATACTCATAAAGTCCAAATTAAAATTTAAAAGTCTAACAAATTCAATTTTGAGTGAAGCTGAAAATTTCCAACCATTTTTAGTATCAACTACAATTATTTCAGCCCGTGTGGATCATAATATTGGCATTTCTCAGAGCTGAAGTTTACTCCTAAGATAATCACCACATTAAAACAAAATACTTATGTTCAAAACCAGAGTAAAATTGGAGAGATGGCTTAGTGGTCAAGAGCAATGGCTGCTCTTCCAAAGGACCCACCTGGTGACTCATAACCATATGTTAACTCTAGTTCCAGGGGGTCTGATGTCCTCTTCTGACCCCTACAAGCATTAGACACACATGTGGGACACAGACATACATGGAGGAAAGCATTTGTACACATTTTTTTTTTTTGTTGTTTTGTTTTTTGAGACAGGGTTTCTCTGTGTAGCTTTGCGCCTTTCCTGGAACTCACTTGGTAGCCCAGACTGGCCTCGAACTCACAGAGATCCGCCTGGCTCTCCCTCCCGAATGCTGGGATTAAAGGCGTGCGCCACCACCGCCCGGCTCATTTGTACACATTTTAAAGCCAAAGTCTGTTTCTTCTCTAGAAATATACATTACATACATATAAACAGACAGTTGGATAGCAGTGAGTTATTTCCTCAGAACTGAAACATTTCCTTTGGAAGAAGGGACAAGGCCTATAAGACTCAGAAAATAAAACAAAATTTATAAGCCCAGGAAGCTCCCAAACATTCGAAAAGTCATAAGGTCCCTCTCAAGGTTATGAATGGAGTGAGCAATTCCTGGAGAGGAGACTCCAGCCAAGCTGCCTGCTGTTTGTGCAAGGAGTTCCTGGGATGAAGCCTTTCCGATTTCCCGCTGTGCTGGGGTAGGCTTGTCAGTGGAGCTAGCTCCGAGTCACCCATGCTCATATAGGTAATCTCTCACTCATGCTTCTGAAAGTATCTTCTCAGACCTGCACTGGGTCATTATGCTAAACTTGGGGAAAATCATTGCCTTGGTCTGTCATTGGTGTCCTGAAGTAAACAGATACTTGACCTTTGTTCACGTCTCTCCAGGAAAAGCGGCACAGCAGATAGATAGATGACAGACTTTCTAGATATGTGATGCATGTATACAAATATGCATTCTCCTTAATTCCATTTAGAAGCAGGAAAAGACAAAGGTCCATGTTTTTGATAGTAATATGGACATGAGAGAAGATCATTCTAAATGCACTAGTATGTAAGCCACACAACAATCAAAGGGCTGTAATTCTATTTTATAGATAAAGCCAAATTTTAAAATTGAAGCAAAAGAATTTCAGGCATTTTCATAAAAAAAAAAAGACAAAAAAAGCTGGATAGTTAAAATGAAGCACCATGGCTTCAGGTCTTTCTTCTTTTTAATATAAGTCTATGCAATGATGAGGCTACAAGTCTAGGCCAAGTATACATGACTTCGACCCACTTTAAATGGAGCTGCTTATGGATGAATCTCTCAGTAAACTTACAGAAAGAAATAAAAGCATGCACGTCAAAAATTCAGTTCAAGTACTGTATAAAACGTTAGAAGCAAATACCTAGAGGGAGAGAAGCTGCAGAAAAGCTCAGACGTGGAAGAAACAAGCTTCACCCCTCTGTGGAAAATATGATTTTCTAAAAATATATGGAATGCCAGGCTAAAGTTAGATTCAAACAAAATCTAAGTTATCTTGAATCAATTTTTTAATTTAAAACATTATATGCCAACCTCTATCTATAAAGCAAAAATGTATACAATGTTCCATTTTTTCCATATAATGAAGTTGAATTCCATTATGTCACCAAATGGGAGTGTGAGCTATTTCCATTCTACTGAAAAGTGATCTGCAGCTGGTGGAGAAGCTGGCTTTAAAGGTCTCAATAACATTTGTGAAAGGTTGATTATTTTACAGTTAAAGTAAACCTTTGAAATCCAAGATTCCATGAATGTCTAAGAAAAACAGAATAGTTGCCTATTAACAAAATAGCCACACATGTATGACCACTGGATAGTATACCAGTCAAGAATAGAAAGTCACTCAAACCGACTCCTATAAACGCTCAAGCCAGAGAAGGCTTGTGAATACTTGGAAGGCAGTCAGTTTTAAAGGGAAAGGTCACAGTAACATTTTCCCACTTTCCCTTCTAAATGAATCCAGCATGTTGCTCCATCTACATTTTAATGGCACACGTTCAGTTAAAAAAAAATGTGTTATTTCTTTGAAAAAAAAAGAACTCACAAAATATTTTGTTATGCAATTTTAGGCTATTTGATTTTCAACTACAGTTTTATAAATATGACCCAGTCATTGAAAAAAAATGAACAGAACTTAGGAAATAAGTTATGAAAAATTATTAAACTAACTATTCACTTAGGGAATGTCAAAGTTCAAGAGAACACACATCCATTCCCAAATCATATACTGTAACTTTAAATACTTTGCTTGGGCAATTTTTCATCTCAATTCTTTTCCTTTTTGGTGACAGGAACTGTGAACTAGGCATTTCCTTTAGAGGTCTACTTCACTCTCAGTTGGTAATCACATTCTGTGCATATAAGTACAGAGGGAAAGTTTGTATGTCAACCAAACTGGGATGACAGATGACCACAGAGCTAATAAAACATCATTTTAGGGTGTAGTCACCGAGGGCCCGATCACTTAGCTGCTGTTGACTGTGCCTTCCTGCTGCATTCCCACATGGAGGGAGGGGTGATTTGCCTATATGGTCTTGGTTATCAAGGTCCTAGTCCTCTTTATATGGCCTTCCAGACTGTTCAGGGGCCCCTTGTTCTTCTTATAAACTTTCTTTTATTTATTTTTTTATTTATTCTTTGTGTCTTTCACATCATGCATCCAGATCCCAGATCCCACCCATCTCTCATTCCCTTGCATCTGCCCTCTGCCCCTGCAATCCCCACCCCCAAATAAAACAAGAAAAAATTTGAGATAAAAGAGGAAAAAAAAGGAAGAAAGGGAAAATCTCATCACGGAAGCTGCAGTGTGACACAGTGAGTCACGCAGTAAACCCCTTTATTTATACATCTTTACATGCAGGCATTCATCACAAAGAATCATTGGTTTGGTTCGAGGCCCCTGGTCTCTGCTATACTATCAACACTGGGCCTTCATGGGAAATCCCATTACTGAGGTCCCATCTTCTAGTACTAAAACCTTGGCAGGTAAGGATCACAGTATATGTTTGGGGTGGGAGAAGTAAAATTTAGATCGTCATAATAAAAATTCCCATGAAGCAGACTTAAATTCCTTTTTCTGGACTCTCTTCCCAATCTGAGTCCAAAGGCAGAAAGGACTCTCAAGAAGCAACATTTTCAGAAGTAACTACAATGATTGTGAAGATAGGATTGTATGAATTATCCTTTGAACACCAATGGGCAGAACACAGGGATGACACTGTGCATAAAAAAAAAATGTCGAGGAACAGTCCCAGGCACTTATTTACCATCAGAAATCAATGAAGTCAAGTGAGACTATGCCTGGGTAGCCTGTGTCCTCTGTCTCAGTCTCCAGGATCCTCAGAAAGCTTACATTTACTACAACTTGAACCCTACCACTCATGGTGACCACAATACACACCCTGAACTGCCTTTGAAACTACCTATACTGCCTTGAAATTGAGCATCTTTTACACTTGGATTATGTCTTATTTTCTAATTCTCACTGTGATATTTTGTAATTTTTAAAAACACATCTTTTTTTTTTTTTTTTTTTTGGTTTTTCGAGACAGGGTTTCTCTGTGTAGCTTTGCGCCTTTCCTGGAACTCACTTGGTAGTCCAGGCTGGCCTCGAACTCACAGAGATCCGCCTGACTCTGCCTCCCGAGTGCTGGGATTAAAGGCGTGCGCCACCACCACCCGGCTAAAAACACATCTTAATGTTAATGACATTAACAGAATCTCACAATTTATTTGTGTGCTGAGAGAATAGATCAATCATTGGTCCCCTTTCCTAGCAAACTTAGATATGAAACTCAGGGACCTGTTCACATTGTAGAGCTCCTTTTTCTTGTCTGTCACCACCTCACATCTCATCTAGGACAGCATTGCCTTGCCTTTGACTTCAGTCTCAGTGGTTCCTACATTTCAATCTCCTCTCTACTTTTCCTTGTTTTGGTGGCCCGGTGTTCAGTCCTTTAAGATTTACTGTTTTCTACATGTGTTCCCACTCTTATGGATCAAGTCGAAAAACTCATAGGTAGATTTCAATGCTAAGCCTTTGGAGTCTACGCACCATTCAAACCCACCTCACTCTGCTCCTTCCTGTCCCTCCTGGCTTCTCTCCTGGGTTATTGCAGCAATCTCCTTACCTCCTTTTCCAGACTTACCCCGTGTTATAGTCGTCTCTGCTCTACAAAACAGAAGCGATCACTTTAAAACACATAGAAAATTCACACTATACTCAACTAGAAGCCAAGGAGTTTCTCCTTTGGGAGCCCCCATATGATCAACTCCTGTGCACATGCCCCAGCCTGGACTTCCCTGGCTCCCCACAGGCATGCTGGAGCACAAGCCTTGCTCCACCCTCTGATGTCACAGCATTCTTTCTGGGAGGCCAACTTCCTCCCATTCTCCTTCGTGTTTCAGCCCAGAGGACAGCTTATGGAGTCCTTTCCTGACTCCTTCCTTTCCGTCATCTGTCACATACTACCCAGTCTGTGACATGTCCCTTATTTTCTTATGTATTCCCCCTACTGGAGAGCGGGTTTCCTGAGGTCAGGGGAGGGATTTATGCCCATTGTTCACTGTCTCCTTGGCCACTTACTATCTGTTGCAAACAAAACAAAAAACAAAGACAAAAACAAACAAAACAAACAAAAGTCTTTTCCTGGGGTTACAGTATACTCAATATATAAATGCACACCCCTAAAACAAATTTATTTTAACAAAGGCAATGATTAGTCTCATCATACTAATAACATGCATGAAATAATAAACATATGATAATCTATCTTCCCCTTCCTCTGAAGTAGTAAATGTTTAGTTGAACTATTGACTTCCAGAAACCACTCTGTAGTTCCCAGACTCCTTTCTATTTTTGTGTGACTCATTTGACAAGGGCATTGAAAATAGTGTGTGTGTGTGTGTACTCACTTCTCTTTCCCACCCTCCACTGGCTGAAGATGACCCATTGTCACAGCATAGCCAGAAGGTGAAGAGCTCTGTTAATCTTTTATCAAGAAACATTGCTATTCTGGGTTGCTACACAAGAAAGAGAAATAAAATAACTACATCCCTCTTTTTAAATATTATGTTTAGAGCAGCTTTTCCTGTGTCTTGGAAAATGAACATTATAATATTATAGAGGATGAAACTATAGTATGTATTTGCAGTCAAAGGATCTAAGTCTTTGTCAATTAAGAACTTGAAAAATGGAAACCTATCTTTTAACTATTAACAATCACTTTGTCGGACTCTCTACATATTATGTCATTTAATCTTCATAATAGCCTCCCAAGGTGGCATACTTTATGGGTAAAACTGACAGGGCTAGAGAGGTTCACATTTTTGAAGATACTGTGGCAAATTCTGGAGTTCAGAGCTCAATTCTGTTACCACAGTCTAAAGCTTTCTTCCTTTCTGCTCTTTCGATTAGAAGTATGCCCTCTGTCTGGACGACTCAGAATTTAAAGTAGAGCTGTTGGCTGGCCCTTCTACAACACATCTCTACTCTTTCTGCTTCAGATTGGAGTTCTGCAGATGTAATGTGATTCAAAGTCCTAAGCAGTACATGGAATAACTATCAACTTGTGACTTAACCTGCAATTTGGCCATTGATTTCCAGAGTGAGATATTTAATCTGTCTGGACCTGGATGTGTTGGTCTGGTTGTCGCCATCAGCTAGCTCCAGTAATGGAGTCTGCTGAAATGAGCTACAGAAGCATTGGCATGAAGTGGACATGGGTAACTCCAGACAGAAACCCCATTTATTTGAGCAGTCTGGAGCCAAAAGCAAAAGCTAAATCCAAAAAGCATATATACTTTCCAGGTTCACAAATTCCACAGATGTGGCTACAAAAGACAATGAAAATTCAACATCATTTCCCAGCTAGAAAAAAGAAGGGTTTGTTCAAGAGGTGTTATAAAAAGAGAATGAAAACTAAACTTGCAATCATCAGATCTTTCTATGCATATATGCATGTTATTCATTTGTGTGTATACACATGTAGCATAGATCATTCCTTGCACACACACAAGCAGCAGTCACATGGGTTAAAATGGGCTCTAGCTGCTGATCAGTGGTGATACATTCAGCTGACTTCAGATCACTGAGACAACCAAGGTGCCAAAGACAATCATGTCCTGAATCTGGATGCTTTTCCTATTGGCAAGAACTCACCTTAGTCTCCTGAGAGTAGGAATAAAACACACATTACCTGACTTTTTAGACAGCTGCCAACATCTTGATTTGACATCAGATTAAGGCTTGTCACCTTAACATCAGGATATGTATACAGAGAGGTCTCTCAGGACTGGAGTGATGGTTCAGTGGTTGTGTGAACTTACTTCTCTTCCAGAGAACCCATGCCACGTGGTTCACAGAAGCCTTTAACTCAGGTCCAGAGGATCTGATACTCTCTTCTGGCCTCTGCAAGTCACACATGACATACATTCTCTCTCTCAATCTCTCTCTCTCTCTCTCTCTCTCTCTCTCTCTCTCTCACACACACACACACACACACACACACACACACACACACACACACACACACACTTTCAAGAACAGAAAACACAGTACTTCTAAAGCTCTCCAGTTCATCATACAGCCTGCCCCATGCACCAAGACAAAATTTTCTTTCCAGGCCATCATTTCAAATAGTGGTTGCACTGAGTTTCTCTTCCCAACTTTTCACTTTACCCTTCTCCTTTTATGCCTCCCCCAACTTCTAAAACATCCTCAAATTAAGTTTTTCTCCCCCTGTAAATCTCACTACACAAAAGAAGTATGTTGGGCACAAGCTAAGTACAGACTGCTGGAGAAGTGAGTGCCCATAGCCTCTCTCCCACAGTCTGTTTGGATACCTTGCTTCACCTTCCCAAACCACTTTTAGTTTTTATCTAAAACATTTGGAAAATCAAACGTACTGTTTCATCTCCAGCCAGTGCTGTTCCTATCATCCCATACTGGAACATTGGTAAAATATTCATGATTCATGTAGCACAAGGCTGTCAGAAGGAATCTATAACAAATACCTCTTTTCTAATTTATGATGTGAACTATTGTATGTGTTACAAGTAATGAAAACCTGTTAGCAAGGGAAACCACAAAGATACCCTGAAGAGTAATAATGTGTGCAAAACACCCTAAAGACTTCATTTTCTCTTTGGGATTTTTATCTTGCTTTTTATAAGTATGAGTATAAAAATTATAAATCATTCCATATGTACTATTGGAAATATTGAAAAAATCAAAAAGACATAGGAATGTAGAAAACAGATTAAAATATTTAAAGAACATTTTTGAGAGAAGATGTGTCTAAAAATACATCTTCATATTTCAGTCTCAGTATATAAATTACAAAATTTTTCTCTAAGGTGTTTCATTTGGTGGTCTTTTGGTTGTAGATTTTAGGTACGTTGAAGCTGTTATTTGTCTGAATGTGTTAAAAAAATTAGGGTATGTTAGAATGACTATCTTGAGGTTGAATAGAGGGGCAAAATATGGCATGGTCATCTACATAGAAATTTGTATGTTAGCATTTTATGGTATCTCTTACAGTGTGCTAATTCCACCTTTAAGATTATGTTCAGAGTTCATTAGTGCTCAGACCCACAAAAAGAAGAGCAAAGAGAGGTGGTTCTCTTTCACTTAATCACACAATGAAGTCCGAGGCAAGGAGCCCTAAAATTCAAAACCATCTTACATACATTAAGTTCCATTGTCTTAAATTACTGAGTTAAGCCTACTACACATATCTGGGTACTCAGTGACTGTAAGCATTACAGCTTGGATGGAAAAGTATCCTGGCAGCTGGGAGCAAAGGAATACCACAAAGTCACACTGCACAGCAAACCTCACACAAGAGATTTACTGGAAGGGAAAAAAACAGGAGAGTGACTGCTTCTGCTTGGGTGAGAAACAACAGAGAACTGAGCACAAGACAGGGATTATATAGTTTTTCTTGAGGTGGGGTGACTTTACAGGGTGGGGATTGGTAGAATTTCAAGACTGGAACCTAGGCTTTTTACTCTGTAGGGTAGAGGCAGGGTCTAGCTGTTAGGGCAGTTAGAGTCTGTGGGTGGAACCTGGCAGTTGGAGGTCTTCAGGGGAGGGGCCTGAACACTAGTGTGCCTCCAGGAGCTTACAGTGACTACCCCCAGTGACACAAATACACCCACCACCACCACCACCACCACCACCATCACTACCTGTTACCCGCTTCCGTGAAGTCTTTGAGAAAGTCTAGCTCGTTGGTATTTACCATGTGGATGAGGAAAGAATGAAAAACAGTATTTCAGATGTAAATGTCCTCTTGAATCCAAGTGTTCTCAGTGTCTTGAAGTCTACAGATTTCTGCAGGCCAAAATACTGACACTCAGCCAGCTAATCAAGCCATACACCTATCTTGTAAGTTCTGTGTTCCAAAGCGTGGCCAAAGAAATGGGTGGTTTCTTAGCACCCTTCATCACACAAGTTATTGAAACTTGATGTAAAAGATTTACCTCTTCATCTATAAGCAAACCCAGTTAATGACTCTGTTACAAGACCAAATCTGTAACTAGCTATACTGTATATAAAAACATTCTTTTCAATTATTTTTTTTTAGGCAGACACTTTGCTGCATTCCAAGAGTTGAAACTTGGGTCCTGATTTCAGTAGAGCACTGCAAGACATGATAAGCATGACCTCAGCAAACATCTGCAATTTGCATAGAAACTGTTTATTGTGAACCGTTTGACAAAATGATGTTGTTCTGTGGCCAGAGCTTTCATGATTCAGCACCTGTATTGGAAGACGAGGTCAATTTTTGACTGCAGACAGCATGGTCTTAAACCAATGGACATAGACATACAAAGTCTTAGTGACAGGGGTAAATGAAGCTTTGTTTCTTTATAGAACTCATGACAACAAAATTTCCAGACTTATAATCGGCTGCAGCAGCCAGAAAAACGTGTTCTTAGCAAAGAAAATTTGAAGACCTTAGGACATTCCCAAAGATATGCATAAACATCAGATTTTTCCTTAGCTTCATTAATGTGTCTCCAGAAGATGAAAACCAGGAGCTGGCTTGACTCAAAGAAAAGGTTTCTGTTTTGTTTTGTTTCTCAGTTGCTGAGAATTCTTTTGTGCCCTTCCTTTAGATTATGACAGAGAAGTTCAGCTGTCTGCACTTGGTGATACTGGCTGATGAAGGCACAGCTTCACCTTTTCTTTCTTGTTCCTGGTTACAATAAAGCCTAACTTCACCACATTCTTTTAGACCTAGCCTTCCCTGCCCAAAAGATGTTCTCAATGGCACCCAAGAAAGAATTCTTTGCTTCTGACACATCCAAGATATTTTTTAAAGTCTGTACATTAATAGTTGGGAGCTATTTTTATTGAAGAGGCACATGCCATTAAATATGTCTTTACAGTGGGAGACTGTAAAAGGTAATATGCAGGTTCTTGGCTTTGTTGTGTAGATTTTTCTCCAAATTGAAACATTCTTTCTTAGAGGAGAGGGAGGCTCCCAAGACTTCAGAAGTAAAGGAAACACACACTCAAGGCTCAGGGAGTGATAAAGTTCACAAGGCTCGGGAAAGCCATGAAAGTTACAAGGTTTACAAGGCCCCCTCCTCAGGACTAAACAGTGACCATGCTGGGAAGAGGAGATTCTGGTGGGGTTGCCTGTCAGTTAGTCAGGGAGCTCTATGGATGCTGGTTTTGTGAGTCATCACTCGGGCTGGAGTGAGCTTTTCAGAGACACAGCTGCAATTGGTCACTCATGTTCCTGTGGGCAGCCTCTTACCCATACTCCTCAAAGTACTCCTCACCTATGCTTTCTTATGTAACCACAATAAATTCAGTAATTTACTCAACTAGACTTGAATGGGATCATTTCTTTGGTCTGATGCCAGTACCATATCTGGGGTGAACAAACATTTGTTCACATCTACCCACAAAAAGTCAGAAAGCAGCTTCCTCTTTCCATAATAAAGAACCTTATAACATGCAATCTGAGCCTTTACTATTTCTTCTTATTTCTCTTTTCAGTATTTTCTAATTTGGATTATGCACAAATAATGATTCTCACAGTATAGACTACGTTTAATTCCTATAAACAGAAACCTATCATAGCAATTATAACACCTTATTGTAATGATAACAGTCATACAAATTATAAACCAGCTTCCCTGGAAGTACCACAATAGTTTAGAGTGAACCATGATTCTGGTAAGATGATTGATTATAGAAACAATTTTAAAAAATTAAAAAATTTTTTAGTGAAACAAGTAAAATATCTTAAGGGAAAAAATGTATAATTGAATGTGCTGAGAGAACCCTAATTAAGAACCTCTGGGCTAAAACAGACCCCTAATGCTTCCATTGTTTGATATTTTAGAGGAAAACAGGCTTAAAGTTTCATTTTAACTAAATTTCCCTCCATATTCAAGAGCATGGGCCTCACTCTCTATAAGTTATGAGGAAAACAATAATTCTTTGATTTCAACTTGGTTTCCATTTATAGGAAATGCTTCTGTCTCCATAATTGAACCACACTGTAAATTGATTCTTCCCCAAACATTTCTGTGCACTAATGATTGATAATCATTATGAAGACTACATTGTTTGCAAATTCATAAAGATCGCTGAACTACTGAAAGCATGAATTTATGCACAATGTATATTTGGCTTAGCAAGCCTTGTGACTGAATACCCCTTGCATTTTCCGTGCTCCGTGTAGCCGCCAATAACAACAAGCATGTTTATCTCAGCACACTTGTACATGTGTAGATCATTAAACAACACCTGCCACAAAACTCTCTTGTGCTTAAGTGAAATTTGCTCTGATATTTCCCAATGAATTTTAATCTATTACATTGTCATAAGGCTCTATGTTTATTTCATCAACCAATAAAAAGCTATAACGTACGGATCAGGTAACAGCAATCTAATCCCCAAATACTGTAGCATTTTCTTCCCCACCAAATTAAGAGAACCTCTAATTCAAATGTATTTCTAGATTTTTATCTTTTCAAGATGAGTTCACTAATTTTATTTTCTTGAAGAATATGATCAAAATATATATAAATTTAAAAAAATTACTTTAAATAATAAAAACTATAACAAAAAAGAAAAAAATAACATTCTCGACAGGAACATTGGTTATGCAGGGCGTGTTATTTTTACATACTCAACCTCAATAAAGTCCTTGTTATCATTGGTTTCTGGTCTTCACAATCGCTGTGCAATGCACAGAGGTGCATCAAGCAGGAAATCGCTGGACACAGCCACTCGCCATGGAAGGAAAGAACAACTTATTAAAAACTGCAGAGGCACCTCCCATAGTAGAGGACAGCAGCCGCGGCAGAAGGTTGTTAGCTTTGTATGAGTAAATAGTGGGGGGGGGGGGGGGCTGTGCAAAAGCTGGAACAGCCAGGTGGTCAGCTGGGGACTTCTTCAGACAGATGAGGTGCTGACAGTTGCAGTTAGCGGCATTCAGCCAGCTGTTAAGGGCTTCCGAGAAACACTTTAGGTTTCTGCCTCTTAGCAAAATCTAGCTCAGGTGGGAGTTCAGCCTATCAACAGCCAGCTCCGGGGGGTGGCCAGTCACTGTCTTCAGCACTGTCATGTCTTGGGCTGGCTTCACGACCTAACATGCAGGTTGCATGTTTTCATTTTATGCTTGAGAAAAACAAGGCTCAAACCTGATCTCAGGTTCCTCTAACACAGACACCTCACATGCTTGTCTCCTTGCCTGCTCTGGTTCTCACCTCTCTTCATACACTAGGGGTATGGAAATTCACAAAAATAGATCTTCACATTACCCACTATAAAAACAATATGATTCCTCATGTGTTTGAGATTTTTGTTAAAAAATTCTATTGGGCACATTGATTAAATAGACATAAAGAATATACATTTCTACCAAGACTTTAAAAATCTTCAAACTAGGCCTCCTGATGCAAGGACCATATACATGATCTAGAAGCATAGAGACAAATGGATATGCAGGTCAATTCAAATTTTCAGAAACTTTGGGCTGTGACACATAGTGGAAGGAGTGGTATTTGACCCTGGCTTTAAAAAACACACAGGGGCATTTCAAAAAGAGGGACAGAGCTTGCTCAGGTTGAAAGAAGGGGTTGGAGAAGAAACAGAGGACCGGAAATGTCCCGAATGGGGGCCTTGGCAGACAGCTCATCCCAGTGAGCAAACAGAAAGAAAACTCTGGAGAATGAATTTGGAATTTAAGGATCAACTGCATGCCTGGCGAGATCAGATGCAATTCATATCTATTCAAATCAGGTCAAATTCACACCAGATTCTCTGTTGTCTTTTTTTTTTTTTTAACGTTTCCCCTGCCTTATGAATGAGTAGATTTTTTGACTGAATCTTCAGTTAGTCAAAAGAAAACAAACCAACCAACAAACAAACCATGATCAAACAAATACACACATTCAAATGTTGAAACTTAAATGATTATACCAAGTAACTACAAAGTATGGACGCATAAGTAAATATATTATGATATATGTATATATGTAGATACACTGATGAGTTTATATTAAGATGTTCAGATTTATTCCACCCATTTCTTATAGATCTACAGCATAGGATTTATGGTTTGATAGTAGCAGACAAACATCATCTAAAGGATATGCTCATTTACTACTGGAAGGATCTTCTAATTAGTTATTGTAAGGCAGATTAGAAGGCAAACAGCCTTTTACTCAAAATAAGTGTGTGAGTTAACTCTTCAGAAAGCATGCCACCGTTCAGGCTGTCATGCTTCCTGGTTGAACAGAGAACAAGTTAAATACCCCCCTTCCTTTCTCTCTTGCCCTCACTTTTGCTCCGCACCCCAACCAGTCTGTTGTCATAAATTAGAACATAGATTAAATATTTATAAAGCCCAGTTATTCTTAAATCTTTTCAATTTACCAGTATAGAATTATCCCTGACTATCTTGCCTTCTCGTGAGTATATTCCAATACACACATGTTTTGGTTTGCCAGCCATAACTTCATGCCACTCCTTGATGAAAATACAAACAAACAACAACACAATTATGGATGCACCTAGCAATCTACTCTAATTTATAAAGTAAATGCCCAGGTACAGGCATTTGAAGCCAAGCATTACTTCTCAGCGAGGTCAAACACCACTTCCATATGCCTTACAATGAACACTTAAAGTTAAAATAAATACCAAGAGAAGCATGTAATTATGTGTAACACCACTTTTCCTTATTCTAGCAAATCAAATAACAATAGGGGATCCCCCAACACAGAAAAGATTCAGAATGTGGTTTGTTCAGTGGGGTTCTCTGTTCTTTCCGCCTGAATCTATTCCACTGTCTTCTTAGCTTTGCTGCCCTCCTCTGGAATTCTCGTATCACCTGGTTCTCTTTTCCAAATGATGTGAACTTCAAACTTGACTTCTGGTTTTCATCCAAATTTATATCGAAGATTGAAGGAGACTCTAACGATTATTGCCTATCCTTGTGCTCTATTCCATGACGACTTGGTTGGGCTCTTTTATATGACATTGATCCCTGGTGAACATTCCACAAAGCTATTCTTAAGAATATTTCTGTAAAAACAGAACTTGACTTTTTAATCCTGCTGCTAAGGCATGTCCTCCCTCCTCACATTTTACCTAAAAATCATCTTCTATTCTCTTAGTTACTACTTTGCTTTTTAATTACATTATAGACATTGATCAATATATTGAATGTGATCAATAGCTTCAAAGATTTTGACATTCTGTTAATATGGATTTTATATTTATTCTGACATATTCTTTATGGTATGTTCAAATCTATACCTTATACAATAAGATAATGCATCTATGGCACTTAGATCAGGGATAAAAGAAATGTTGGCTTCATGTTCCAGGTAAAAACTTATGACATAGAAACAGTATTACCCAGTGAATTCTCTGGGTATATTATTTTACATGATGCTCTATCCTCTTCAGTGTAGCTATTAAGTCTTTTACAACCCTTACAACAGTTCTTCTCAACAATTAATGCACACACAAAATACTTGAGAAGCATGATACAAGAGAATTTTTATCTAAGGAAACCTCACATTCTTCAGTTCACACAAACTCCCAAGTATGGCTACCCTGCTGCTCCAAAGAGAAAACCACTTTGGGTAGGTGGCTCAGAGTAGCTCTGTTTGACAGAGCACAGAAAGGGTTATATGTGCAACAGAATGTTTTAATAGCTACATTCTCAAGAAGTAAAAAGAAATATCAGAACTGATTTAATATTATATTAATCCAATATTTATCAGACTACATATTTAATTACACAGTTATTGTAGCATATCAAGGAACACAATTTATTATTCAAATGTGTTCCAAATACTTTTTCAACATAACATTAATATTAAAAGTTGCTGAGATATCTTAGATTATTCTTCTTTACAAATGAAAAAATTTAAATATAGTGAACAAATGTTACACATACAGCACACCTCCACCAGTTTCTAGTAGTGGGAATGGAGAGATGGCTCAGTGTTAAGAGCACTAGCTGCTCTTGCAGAGGGCCCAGGTTCTGTTTCCAGCACTTACATGGCTGCTCAAAACTGACTGTAACTCCAGTTCCGGAGGATCTAAGCTGCTTCTGGCTTCCACAAGCACTGCACATATGTGGTACACAGACATCCATGCAGGTACCCATGCACATAAAAAATAAATCGAAAAAAAGTACACTACAAGTACTTAGTAACCCTGGTTAGCTAACAGTTATCAAAACAAAATGCCAGTTAGATAGTGCTAAAATAAAACTGCCTATTACTAACTTTGGTAACACAACCTGAAAAAATGTCTAAGTCTCAGCCAGGTATAGTAACTCATGCATGTGCTCTCAGCACTTAGAAAGCTGAGGCAGGGGGATTGCCACAAGTTTGAGGCCGGTTTAGCCTATGGTGTGAAACCTTATCTCAAAACAACAAAAAAAGAAGTGTCATTTCAAGCTTCTGTAGCTTAATATAAGGAGAGGTGCTTATCTGCATGGACTCACTGATGCTTGCCAGCATACCTACAAAGCATGAACATGCCGGTTACTCTTTGTCAACTTCACACAAACTGGTGTCACCTGGGAGGAGGGAACATCGGTTAAGGGACAGCCTCCATTAGATTAGCCTTTGGGCATGCCTATGGGGCATTTTCTTCATGATTATTGATATGGGAGAGGCCAGCCTACTGTGCATGGTGCTTGCTCTTCCTAGACATGTGGTCCTAAGTTGTATTGGAAAGCAAGATAAACAAGCCATGGGAAACAAGCCAGTAAGCAGTGATCCATGGTCTCTGCTTCAGTTTCAGCCTCCGGGCTGCTACACTGAGTTCCTGCTCTGACTTCCCTCAGTGGTGGATTGTGACCTAGGTGTTGTTAGAGGAAATTAACCCTTTCTATTCCAAGTTTTTGTTTTTGTCTTGGTCATGATGTTCATGACAGCAAGAGAGAAGCAAACTAGGATGATAACCCATAAGCTTCCTTCTCCTGACAGATGCTATGAAATCTCTCATAGGCCCTGGACCCTGGTATCCTTGGGAGAACATAATTGTCCTTTCCCCATCTCTGGTGTTGACAGGAACCCCAGCACCCCTTTTTCAGGGAGCTCTGATTCTCCTGATCTCCCAAGTTTGATTAAGGATTGTCTAATGATTGCCAACAGCTCCATAGTTAGTAAAGGAAGGAATAGGTCTTCTGATGACACTTACATCCCAATGTCATCTTGTCTACAAATGGTTGGCATTGGAAAAGTGACCAAGAGTTGAATGGAAGAAAGAGATTGAGGAAAAGAACAACTACAAATAACACTTACAAATAAAAGTTGTCTTCCTAAAATTATATCTTAAAGAACAGGAAGTGTTGAGGTAAAAGCCCATTTTCTTAACTTTCATATTTTCATAATGTGTATCATCCAAGTTACAATATATCAAACATATGTCTGTAGCTGAAGTTTTCCTGTGTCTACCCAGTTCCTGCAGCCACTCAGACCCAAGTAAACACATAGCGACTTATATTACTTAAAAACTGTATGGCCGTGGCAGGCTTCTTGCTATCTAGTTCTTACATCTTAAATTAACCCATTTCTATTCATGTATATGCTGTCATGTGGCTTGTGGCTTAATGGTACTTTACTCTTGCTTCTCATGGGGGCGGCTGGCAGCATCTCCTGACTCAGCCTTCTACTTCCCAGAATTCTCCTCTCTCCTTATCCTGCCTACACTATACTTCCTGCCTGGCTACTGGCCAATCAGCGTTTTATTTATCAGTCAATTAATCAGAGCAACAAATTCATAGCATCCCCAGCATATGTCTCAGATTACACATACACGAATATACAGGCTGTGCACACACAGTGATGTATGGAAGGGTATGAGAGCTTGCCTGGCAAATGTTGTCAAATGGTAATTCCGGATGGTCAGGCTTGACATTTTAATTTTACAAGTGTATACTTGTTTCAATATTAATTCTTATTAGTTCTTTGACATAGTTTTGATCATATCCAGTCCTTCTTACCTCAAGATCTTCCAAGATCCCCTGCTCCCATTTTCTATCCACCCCACCCAACTTTATGTCCTGTTTTTGTTTTTGTTTTCTTTTAAGTCTTCTGGGCCAATTTGTGCCTCCCAAAAATTATGCAAGTATGTTCAACTTGCTAGGGACTACACTCTTAGAGAAAAGTGTGTCTCCTTTCCTCAGAAGCTAACAGTTGCCAGACACTCTGTAGCTAGGAGTAGAAGGAATGGAGAAACCTTTTCCATGCTGGGATTTGATCTTTCTGGGACTTGCATAGGTTTTAGGCATGGTGTTAAAATTCCTGAGTGCATAAGTGTAGCTGCCCTGCTGTGTCCAGAAGATACTGTTTCCTTGTAGTTATCCACCATCTCTGTCTCTTATACTCTTTCTATTCCCTACTTCTGCAACAATCCTTGGGAGAGGGATATGTGATGTATATGTTCCGTTTAGGGCTAAGAATACCACAGTCTCTTATTCTCTGCACTATGGCCAGTTGTGGGTCTTTTTTATTAATCACTATCTACTACAAATAGAAGTATCTCAAATGAGGGTTGACAGATACATTGACCTATGTGTATAATGATAAGTCATTAGGAGTTGGTTTAAACACTATGATCATTTAGCAGCAGGATAGTAGTAGGCTCTCCCCTAGGGCCTAAGACTCAGCTAGCTATAGATTCTTGGATTGATAACAGTAAGAGGTATGGGTTTTGTTCTGTGGAGCAAGTTTTAAATCCAATCATAAAGTGGTTTGTCATTCCCATGTTGTTCATGGCACTAATGTACCAGTGAGCATTTCTTACAGGGCAATCATTATTTAGCACACAGCATTCAAGTTAGGTATTACTAATTATTAATATTTTATTAATATATGCTTAGTAAGGGTTTCTATTGCTGTGAAGGGACACCTTGACCATTAAAACTTTTATAAAGGAAAACATTTAAATGGCACTGGCTTGCAGTGCAAAGGTTTAGTCCATTATTGTTATGTCAGGAAGTATGGTGGCATGTAGGCAGACATGGTGCTGAAGAGTTGGTGAGAATTCTACATCTGGATCCACAGGCAACAGGAAGAGATTGACCCACTGGGCCTGGCTTGAGCATCTGATATCTTAGAGCCCACCCCTAGTGACACACCTCCTCCAACAAAGCCATACCTCCTTCAACAAAGCCACACATACTGCAGCAAGGTCATAGGTCCTAATAATATCACTCCTTATGGGCCTAGTGGGGGCTGTTTTTATTCAACCACTTGTTTTTATTCAAGCACAATACTGCGCTTACTCTGTTTATAGCTGAATAACAAGTGTTATGTTTTCATAAGCAGGAAAACACATTTGCATCTGTGCGTGTTTGTTTTTATGTTGTTCATCCTTTCCAAACCTATCCGTTTCAACCCAAGAACACCCATCAACTCATTGATCTACCACCTCTCTTTTACATTCATGTTTTACTTTTCTTCTACCGCCCTTTGTTGAGGTCACCAACTTGGGAGATTTCCATTCCTCAGCACCGCTGACGGGTGATTAAGTTCATCTCCCCAGGATGTTCACACTTAGAACTTACAGCAGATACGAATGTTATCAACATCATGGTCTCCAACTCCCATTGCTCCTACTAGTACATGTTAAGTACTCATTTGTTTCCCACCATCTGGTCTGTTAAAAACCACTTCAGAGCCGGGCGGTGGTGGCGCACGCCTTTAATCCCAGCACTCGGGAGGCAGAGCCAGGCAGATCTCTGTGAGTTCGAGGCCAGCCTGGTCTCCAAAGCGAGTTCCAGGAAAGGCGCAAAGCTACACAGAGAAACCCTGTCTCGAAAAACCAAAAAAAAAAAAAAAAAAAAAAAAAAAAAAAAAAAAAACCACTTCAGGTTTCAATATTATGTTCAGAGTATTATTCTACTCCATCTTTCCACTGTTTTCTTTTGTGTAGGCAGTCAGTATTACATTTCATCTGTGTAGCACAGACTTCTAGATGCTTTCTCGTGACTGCAAGTGACAAAGCTCTTTGTGCCAGAACTGACTACAGCTAGCCTTCTGTACATGCCATGAATATTTACACAAGAGAATCTTCTCGTGTATGTAAGTCAGTGTTAATTTGTTAATGTGATTTTAAACATTTTAATTTCAAACGTAATTTGGGACAGTTTATAGTAAACAGTGAAATAAAAGTAAAGAGAAGTCATCTGACAAAAAAGTAGAGAATTCAATAGTGCCTGAGCACCTGAAGTGCAGACATCATGCTGGTCAGAACCTATACATTAGCCCCATGGTGATCCCAAGAGTCCTCCTCAGTGACAGATAATGTGCAGCAGTTAGAACTAAAAGTCAAAATTTAATAACAACAACAACAACAAAAACTGGGATCAGTTGTGCTTGAAACAGCTCCAATACTTACTAAGACCCACAAACCCTGATTTCTCACCTAAAATGTGGATGGAACTAACATTCACTATGTGCCATACAAGGAGGAGCTAATGCCAAAATATGTGGTTTATTCAACTCCATTATTCATCAAAATTTGACTGACCAGTTGCATTTGAGAATGCTCTAAACCTTGGATTCAACTACAATCAAAAAGCCCCCACTTGCACAAAGCTGCCCTTTCAGTAAAGGGGAATAAAAAAGCATAAAAAAATTATCCGAAGTGGTGATAAGTGCTATGGGAAGAAGGCCTTCAGTAATGAAGAACGGCTGGCAGCTACTATCCACCAACCTATGGAAGAAGTCACTTTAGAAGGCAGTATTGAACAGAAAACTGAAGGAAAACCATGGAGCAGGACAGATGTGTGGGAAACAGATACAAAGAGGCTCAGTACCTGACTCCTCTTGCTGTATGGTTCAGCTGAATCTGGGCATCACTTAAACCAAGATTTAACATTCCAACATTTAAAGGTTATTTTCCTAACTGCCCACTCCAGGCCATATACTTTATGAAGGGAGGAATCTCCAGTGTTGACAGATCTGAAATATTTCATACTGCCAACAGTGCCTTAAATCAATTGATACAATATGTCAGTTGCTCACTGGTCTGACAGATGATGTGGTAAAAAGTGGCATTAAGCAGAGCAGAGCGTTAGCAGGAGTCGTCTCTGTGGGAAGATGCTCATGAGGCACTTAACGTGCAGAAATCACCAGGAAGTGGCAGGACCATTTGCTCTTTCTAGTTTTCTGAATCAAGCATCTGGTGTTTACCAGGCATGGTGTGTTCCTGAGTTATTTCAGCATTGTGGATCTGCTGATGAGTTTGTTCACTCTTGGGGAAGGAGACAAAATTCAATGTTGCAGTTTCTAGGAGAAAGCACTAAGTTTCATCCTTTTTCAGACATTTGCCACGAGCCAAGCAACACTGTGTTCTTTCAAAGCTGCCAGGAAAAATTGAAACGCAGAGTGAATGGTGACTGACATGTTAATCATTTCTCTTATACATGATTCTACTTTTTCTTAGTTGATCCTTATAATAAGCAATTTTCATTTTGCTTAGTTTCATTTAACAATATCCATGTTGGATATTCTTGGTTGTTAACTACATCTGGAACTAAAACCCCCAAATGGAGGGCACACATGAGAGGAAATTTTTGCTTAATTTGAAGTAGGAAGAGCCACTTCTAATCTGGATTTTTGAGTTAGGAAGACACATGCCTTTAATCCAGATCTTCAGGCAGGAAGGCACACCTTTAATCTGGGCCACCCCTTCTGCCTGAGGCCTATATAACGACATGGAAGAACAAAGCTTTTGCTTTGTGCCTGCCTTCTTGTTCTCACCTTGCTAGCAAGTGCATTCCTTCACTGGCATTAGAGCCCCCTTCCCACTTCTTTGGGATTCCAGCATCTACTGGAGATCAGCTGAGACATCCAGCCTTGTGAACTGTGCAAGTTCTGGATTCTTGGCTTTTCTATTCATAGTCAGCTATTGTTGGACTAGGAAATACATATTCTGTAAATAATTCCAATAAATCACATTATGAGTTTGAAGCCAAACTGGACTACACAGAGACTTCTTGTCTAAAATATTTTTGATTTCAATAAGATCACTACAATAGTAAAAGTAAAATGTTAAGGAGGAGAGACCAGAAGGAAAGGTACATGAAATCATAAAGGAAATTCAACTCACACAGCCAATAAAAAGATCTTTTCAAACTGGGTGCCAGTAGAGTCAAATACTTTCAATACATTGACTAGGCCAGAGTTGAGAATTAACTCTTGGTTTGGATCCCCGGCACCTATATAAACAGAGATGGCATCATTCTCCTGGTGCAGTAAGGATCCCTGGCACTTGCTGACCTGCCAGCCTAGCCATTCTACCAAGATCCAGATCGACAGGGGACCCAGGATGGAAAAACGAGGTGAAAAGAAGTTGTGGAAGACATCCCATGTCAGCCTCTAGCCTGCACACATGCCCCCCCCACAAGCCCCCATCATCATCATATCATCATCATCATCATCATCATCATCACCTAATAAAACAGGGATATTCTTCTAGGACGCTGATTTTAAGGGAGTACAGAACCAAACTGGTTTAAAAAAAAAAAAAAGAAGAAGAAGAACTTTTAGGCATTGCTTTTGATGTTCTTTGCTTTAATGAGAGAAGTTGTAGCGTGTTTGCTTAGAGGGATAATGCAGTGGAAATGAAAAGAATGATTATCAAAAAGGCAATGCTCTGAGCAGGACAGGGAACATGAGGCTCGGTCCTTGGCAGGAACATTAGGCACCTACACAAGCATAAAGAGGCAATAGAGTGCCATGGGCAAAATAAATGCTCAGTAAACGGAAGCCTGTATGTTTGAAGGATGTGCTATCCTCAGGGACCTTAACTGCAGGTCTACAAGTTGAAAATTAGAGTAGGGATTCCAAACGTCTTTCTGTGTTAACTCTATTTGAAATCTGCCCTTTGCTATGTGTGGAATTCCTCCTTTCATTATTTCCTCCTGTCAAAATCCATCCTTTATGTATACATTGTTTTCCCATAAAATTGCCCATCATTTCCTCAGTCTGGAGAAATCCTTTAAACCACTAAACTTTGTAGAAATCTTATATATAAGTTTTCAAATGCAACTTCAGATTTCCTTAATTGTATTATTTGGGTTCACAAATCCCTTCCTTAGTGAAGTATAAACTAAATGAATAAATTTAATACCCATCCTATGTTTTAGTTGCTACCTCAGGATCTACTTGAACATAGTGTGCAATGTTCAAACATGAATAAAAAGGCTGACTTCCTTAAAGTTCATGTGTCAGTGACCTCAGGTGAACAGGAAAAAATTAAAACCTGACAGTCTAACAAGTTATTTGAAGTACAGACTAAATGTTTTTCCTTAGACACATGAACATCTTATTTGCCAGTCTACACATGTAAATGGATGCATTAGAGACTTAGAAGAGTTTCCCAGGAACATTCAGAAATTGCATCTTCTGAAGCAGAAAGCACAAGTTCAACAACTTCCCTCTTGTAACAGTTTGTTCATTTCAGAGACAGACTGTGGATCCCTTGATGATCTCTAAAGGGGATTTAAATTGTCTGCGTGTTTCTATGCTGGTGTAGAATGCTATCCTTGTGCATGTCAGCCAAGTGCAACACACAAAGATTATACATGAAAGTACTAGAGATAAATATGCAATAGAATAAGACACTGCCTATCAAAGCCCCCTTTTCCTTACTTTCACAACAAAATTATAATCCAAAGCACTAAACTATTACAGAGGTCAATCCCGATTCACTCTTCTTGAGGCCAACAATACCTGTACTGCATAATCAGTAAATTCCTCTAAAAAGAGAAGATACTGTGCAAGACTCTTCTCACTTACTACACAGCCAACAGACTTCAGGAGTAAGTGATACACTCTTCAAACACACTTTCTTTTGGGTGCACAGGTGGGGCACCATTTGAAGGACATGAGAACATGCCACACGTAAGCTTGGAGACCAGCACTGTTCATACATCATTGCATACATTCATCTTCCAAAAGAACAGTAAGATTCCAAGAAAAGGGTGAAACCACGAGTTCTGTAGAGCAGATGTGTCTACACATCCATGAGAACTCGGGAAGCAAGCAGCTCGAGAGGGATGGTCACTGTTCATCTTCCACCTGACAGTAGATGCCTGCCTTTAGGGACACAAAGCTTATAAAACCCAAGGAAAAGGAAAATGTAAGTTTCAAATTCAATCAGGAGAAAATGACAAAGAAGTTATAAGAATGTCCTACTACCCGCCCCCCCACACCAAAATTGTACAAATGACACGTATCCCTAATCATTATTAGGAAAGTACAGTATTCACACCACACAGCATTTAGTATCACTAAAGCAAACACTGATTATGCCAAATTCTAGGAAAGTTGTCTTGAAAAGAAGAGGAACTTTCCTTTTTGGAGAGCAAGCAAAATGGCATAACCACTTTGAAACAAATTGATGTTAGGATATATAGATAGAGATATAAAGCTAAATACAGTTATTCATATAAGTCAAGTACTCCTATTCAAGGTATACCCAAAAGAATTAAAAACATGTTTTGCACTGTTGTGTGACAACATTCCTGGGGAGACATGAAGAAACTTTTCCTCACCCTAGATGGGAAACTGCCAACACTGGAGTAAAGATACTACCACACTCCAACTTCATGAGCCAAGGAGTTTTATAGGGATTAGTTACAGGAATATAGGTGAGAAGCCACTTACAGGAGCAGAAAGGATTCAAAGACATCTGAATCACCAAAGCCTACCCCAATATGGATGGCAATGCATGAAAGCTAGAAGCCTGGAACCCAGTGCACAGCCTGCAGGCAGCTCAACAGGTTGGAGTGTCCTTTCCAGGTGGGTCAGTTGCTCTGAGTCTCTTTTCAGGCAGCTCAGCGGGTCTCTGCTTCTTCTAGGCAGTTGATCTAGTTTCTTTCAGGCTTCTTGGCTGGCCTGAGCCTCTTCTAGGCAGCTTATCTCATCTGAGAGTGTCTCTCAGCAGTTGTTACAGCTTATATGTGCTTGGGGAATGGGGAGCCTAGTAATTTGATTAGTTTCAGGGACTTTTTGAAGCTTTTGTGTTGACTGTATCAAGTTTCCTTGCAGGATGGACTGTTTTATTTCCCTTAGAACATGCTGTTATTTTAGCTCCTTTTTAATATCCTGTGTCTTAATGGCCTTCCATCCAAGGTAGATGGTTTTAATCTGGCAGGAAAATTCCACACAACATTCCACCCCTTCCTCTGGTTCTCATGTTCTTTCTATTTCCAGTTCTGTAATGGTCCCTGAGCCTTGAAGGTGTGGAACAGAAGTCTTAATATGGTCCTTTAATTCTAGTAGAGTACTGAACCTTAGTGTCTTTTTATCTGTCTCTTTATTCCCAGAGCATGGCTGGTGGTGAGTCTCAATGGTATTTCTTTAGCTATGAGGAAAGACATACAATGAGAAAGAGAATAATATCCAAGTGAACACCAACAGCGTTAAATAACCCACAGCTATAAACCCAAATCTTGTAAAGGACATTACCCAGGAAGTATCACATTTGTTTACCAGAGCAATACTAGTATTTTTTCATCGGCGTCTATGACTTCCCTGGCTACAGGTTTTGAACAAGTTAACACTAACAGTGAATTTCCAGCTGTGGCGCAGGTCTTAAATCCAATCAGAAAACTGGTTCTGTCTGTAACCACTTGTGCCATGATTGCACTAGCTGGCAAGCATTGCCTGACACTTTTATCACGAAGTATGCAGGAGCCAGAGCCGAGGAGGATTTGGGGGCCATAATTCTCTCCAGCAACCTTGGCAACACCTTGGTGCTATGAGAGCTAGACCACAGTAAGGGAACACTTCCAGCTCTGTCCTATACCTATTTTTTTTTTTTTCAAGCCATGTAACCAAATCACCCAAGGTCTTCCACAATAGGTCCTTATCATTTGATTCTGGAGCACAATGAACAGCAATGCCATGGCATTCCTTGTTTTAAGGGCCTCTAGGGCTCCCCAGCCAACAACTCCATCATTGACACTAGGATTTTGTACTGGTCCTACAGACCTGACTAGGGGCAGCACAGGGATGAAGAAAAGACAGACAGACAGGTACATACATACACACACACACACACACACACACACACACACACACACACACACACACACACACAGAGAGAGAGACAGAGAGACAGAGACAGAGAGACAGTAAGACAGAGACAGAGAGACAAAGACAGAGAGAATCTAGGATCAGGTAGGCTGTGTTGGCTCTGATGGAGCACCTGCTATGCAGCACCCAGAATCCTCACTGTGTTTGTTATGTGCAGCACAGGGAGCAGAGGAAGTCAGTCTCAATATGAGCGCCCTGTACGGGAGCAGCCTGAGGCTGCAGTCATCTGTGAGGAGTAAGCTGCAGGCACTAGTTTTCACACACATTTGTCAATCATTTGTAATCATTCATACTTAGACTAGAAGAAGGTTTTGTTATTCTTCTGAGCCTCTCCAGGAGAAAGACTTTGCCAGTTTCCACGGAATTGAGACATTGGTATCCGTGACATGGCTGTGTCCATTATCAACAACACATTTTTCACTCAGACCTCCTTTCCCTCCTCACACCTTCACTCAGGGCTTCCTCAGCTCCCCACACTTATGGGTTAGGAAAGCATCTGTTTTTACATTCACATAATAGCCTTATTGACACTCAGAGAACTAATATTTTTATCTTTATTTCTTCAGGTGTATTCCTGTGTTTCTCAAATGAGTCTGTAAATCTGTAAAATCTTAAGAGTTAGCATTATGTAATCTACCTACAACAAAAAACTTTTTGCAGAGGATGAGCAGGGCAATAATGCAATCTGGAACAACCGTCCCATACAAATTATAGAGTTATGTAGTTATCGCTATAACCTTGGTGAAGCACTCTGAAAGTTCGTTGCCATCCATTCTGAGCAAATGTCACATGATCCCAAAGGTTCACATTAATAAGACAACAAATTGTTAGCAAGGTCTAGTAAAGCATAAAAAGATTTTTCTCATTTGCAGTATTATCTAGCTGCTTCATCCCATGCCATTTGCACAGAGGATGCAGCTGCCTTCTCCTTAAACTTAATCCATTTTATCTATGTATATCTTTATTTCCCAAATGATTTTTATTACCTTTGATTCTCCTGCAGGGCATGGGCGTTGAGGCGTATCTGCTGTAGCATCCACTCAGGCCCAAATATTAACTTTAATAGAAGAACAGCAAATTTGTAATTCAACATCTCTGGCAAGTGTCTCTGGCTACATTATTAGGGAAGGGGCTGGGGTTGTTTCCATCCCTGGAGACCTCCTTCCTCTATAGCAGGAAGTACAGTAGTAATCATCTTTACTTCTCTGTTTTTATAAAAATTTAGCCCTATGGTGAACTGCTAGTCAGGACTGAAGGCCTTACAAAGATTAGCCAGCACTAAATTTGGTCATCTATTAGTTTCTACCCTAGGGAAAAATATATCCACAGATGCCTCCAAGTGACATGGTAATCTCTTTCTATCTATCTATCTATCTATCTATCTATCTATCTATCTATCCATCCATCCATCCATTCATCCATCCATCCATCCCTTCATCCATCCATCTTGGCTTTCTCTTTTTTTAGTATATTTTTCCAACTAGTTTTGTATTTTTTAAAAATTAATCAATTTATTTATTTTACATCCCAACTGTAGCCTCCCCTTTTTTGGAACTGGTTCACATGCTGGTCTAAGTTATTTATGTCTGCCAAATCCTTCCTTACTTTACAAAATTCATGTTTTCTCGTGGGACTCACCAAAGCCACTATCACAGTCTGAGGTCAATGATAGACTGACCCCTTAACTCGTGGATGAACATAGCATTATCTGCCCTGGTGAACTGTGTAAAAACCATCACTTTCTTGAGTTCTTTACTGTCATTTTTATCTTATTATTTATTTCTCTCTTCACTATCAGACTCATTCCATGCAAGTTTTTGGTTGCCAGAAGGGTTTTTTAGCACAGATTTACCTTGGACTCTTTTTCCTTGTATCTTGCCAACAGTAATAAACATCAAGACATATCTTTAACCCATCCTTTCTTACATGAGCAAATTTCTACTAAGCAGACAGCTTGACTCCCTTTTTTATATAGTAGTGACCATGCAACTTCCGAGGCAGCCAGTTGATACTCTTGTCCCTGTTTTAGGGCATCTCTATTTATAAATAGGACCTCAGTCATCAAGCAGGTATTTCCTCCTAAACCACAGAGGAGATGTCAGTCTTACTAGGATTTCTGCCACGACTCTCCTTTCAGACTTTCGTTCTGGGTAGAGGACTCAGCCTTGGTTGTATGTCTCTGTATCCATTCTAGAACCATATAACAGCTGGCATAATAAGAACTACGCTATCTCAAACTACATAGGGGAAGGCAGCCATTTTGGGGTTCTCCCTCTGATACTCCACCCTCAGCTGTCTGCTCTTTAACAACGCCATGGGAATTTTTAATGCTACTTAGAGGCATCCGGCCTTTCATACAAGGTATTAAGTGAGAAGTGTCCTTTACTTTTGTTATAGTCCTCTCTCTGACATAAAAAAATCAAGTTATTAATGAAATCTTTTTTCTTTTGATATTTATCACAGCTTTATTTATAATGCACAGCTTTATAAAAAGGTGAAGAACCTGACATGGTAACTTTAAAAGTTCACCACACATTCATAAGATAAAATACTATGAAGTCATTAAAAAAGAATTCCAATAGTCTAGAGTTCAAACAAAGTAAAGCAATTAAGTGAGAAAATTAAAGGCCCAATCAAATACAACTTAAAAGACAACAGTCTGTTGTTCCCAGTGGAAGGTGCAATTGGGGAGAGGATATTGAAATGAATAAACACAGACACTGTGGCTACCATTTGTGATAGGTTCCTCTTTTTTATTTACACCTTCCAATTATATATGCATGCAAACAAAACAAAGACATCAAGCTCATTAAACCTGTCAGGCCAGAATTTGGGGCAAAAAAAAAAAATTAGGAAATAAATTTTATTTAGAACAAATACAAAGGCTGGGCTTTAAATCAGTTATGCCCATATGTTGGAAATTTATCAAGATGGCACTGTTCTGGGGGCAGGAGTGACTGACAATGACTAAACAGTGCAGGCAGCTCTTGCCAGGACCCTGAGTTGGGTTCTCAGCACTCACTTAACAGCAGCTTACAACAGCCTGAAACATGAGCTCCTGTGGATCCCACGCCCTCCCCTGGCCTCAACAGGCATGTTCACTGATGTATGCAAATGTATTTCGATATTAAGAATACAGCAGCACCCATCACGAGTTTTCTAAGTTTTACAGAAATAGAGTATGACCTGTGAGTTGGTTTTCTCTCTTAATAACCCTGGAAGCCATGCTGATTTAAAACAAGACCCAGCTCCTACCCCAGAATACAAACTTCCAAAGGCTTTCCTGGGGCCTACCTAGCTGAGAGACAAGCTGCCATAAACATTCGACACCATGGCACCACACCCTCCTCTACCACCGTCACAGTGGTACCCAGGTGGAATCACGCCCTCCTCTACCACTATCACAGCAGTACCCACGGGGGACCACACCCTCCTTTACCACTATTGTTAGACCATGTCCCTTGTGCGCCATGAGGAGGGAGAGAGACAGCACCTATGGGATCACGAAACAGCAAAGTCTTTAATAAGTCACCATGCAAGCAGGGTCCCTGATTGAGCAGGGCTGCAAGACAAGGACTTGGGAGCCTTGCTTCTCCTGGCAGCCACAAGCAGGGGTTCAAGTGGGGTTTATAAGCACAAGAACCACAAACATCTGTGCCAAGTCACAGTTACAGTTTTTCACCAAACAGGATTCAAAGGTTAGGGGCTTTCCCTATGTGTTCCATCATTGCCAACCAACACAGAATGTAAGCTTTTTCAGTCCAACCAATCAGAGTCATTTATTCCTTTTGTTGTTAGGAACCGCCATAATGTTTTAGAGAGCTAAAGATGCATAACAGAATGTTCCTATTGTTTAAGGACTAAGCCTTGAGAATTTGAACTTTGTTTCACCCTACAGGTAAAATGGAGTCTGAAGTTAAAATGGCAGTACTTAGGACAAGGTACTTTTTGTCTGTTCCCAACAGTATCACCGCAGTACCATTATGTTCTTCAGATGAGGAAACTCAAAATAATAGAGTGATTTGTTGACATACTTAGTTGTATCAGTGGCAAAGAAAGTTCCAAATCGAGGCAACCCAGTTCTGTGTCCTCAATCACGGTGACACACACTCTTACTTCCCAACAAAAAGTCTAGAGCATAAACAGATAACGTGATCGCCACACATGACTGCTATCACAGTAAAGTTCTCCATGTGGGCTTCCCCAAAGTTTCCTCCTTGTCAAGCATCCTCACCATAGACCTCCTGGGACTTGCAGGTGCTAGTGTTAATCTATCCTGTTTCCAGAGTCTGCCATGTCCCTGGGTGCTTCCACATCCCACATATTCCAGGGTGCATTCAGCACTCTGTGAGCCTGAACTGTGCCTGGCACTCAGAATAAGTTGAAGATAGAAGAAAATTGGTGTGCATCCATCTCTTCTGAAGAATTTACCCTACATTCTCTTAGTTCAGCAACATTTCCATCATCTGCTGACTTTTTATTAAATCCAGGTGATAAAGAAAAATAAGGTTCCAGTAAGTGGGAAAATAAGGTCCCCAGGCCCTACAAATAAAGAAGCCACAGACTTGGCTAATATTCCCACATAAAAGTCTAGCTAGTCATGGCCTATTTTTTCCCCCAGTGCTATGTGCCACAGCTCAGGGCCCAGTCTGATGGGGGAGCTGCTGCTACCACTGGGAAGCCTGGTACTGTGAAGCACCAATGGAGAGATTTAAACAGCCTGGCAGCTGAAAACATTCCCCATCTGCTTATTAATGTATGCATCTATATGGTGTTTTCAAAGTTATTCATGTTAGCTATCCCTCCCCATACTCATTCCTCCACCCTGCTCTCCCATCCCTACCCTAATTAGTCCTTCTTGCTCCATTATTCACCATCCCTGGCTTCACACCTCCTTTAGTTCTATCTACCCTCCCTTGAGGTCCTCCACCATTCCCTCACCTTCCCCAACCCCTCGCATCTCCACCCCCAGAACAGCCTGTTACTGGTTTCCTGCCTTCTGTGGGTATTCCAATTTAAATAGATACACATCTAATGGTTCAAAACCAGCATCCACATACAAAAGAAAACATGCAACATTTGTCTTTCTGAATCTGGGTGACCTCCCTCAGTAAAATGTTTTCCAGTTCTATCCATAGCAATTTCATAATTTCATTTTTCTTAACACCTAATAATATTTCATTGTTTTGAATTATCACATTTTCATTACCCTATTGTGAATAGAACAACAATAAACATGAATGAACAAGTATCTCTTTTTAAAATACATACATATATAGATATTTTAAATGGAGTTGCCCTATAACAGAAGAACAATGCCTCTCCTAGACACCATAGGCATTAAAAGTGCAGTGCCAGGTATGAATTACCTCTTTTGGAGAAAATTTGTCAGTGGCGAGTCATAGACCCACCCCAGCATTGCAATCTACTGCCATTCTTCTTGGTTACCCTCCAGAACTGGATGATAAGACTCTAATGCTAAAGACACCATATATTTGCATCATAGAACACAGAGATATCGAGTTTGCTACTGACCTGGAAGTTTCATGCCCATTGCCTAGCTTTCACCGAGCTGAAGGTGCTGTGCATGTCATCAACAGTTTTAACCAGCTGGGAACCCTGGAAGCCACAGATAACAATAGGCCTGGAATGATATGTGCACTGGCACCATAGTGCCAGAAATGTTAGGGGGACAACCAGCCATTTTCTGATAAGGTTTAAGGCTTGCTCCACAGGTCAGAACTCTTGCCTATACCATAAATGTGGCAAAGAGCCCATGGCTAGGTAGACCATAACACCAGGGGAAGAATTTGCTAAATGGATATAGTATTAATCCAGTTCCTAAAAACTTATTCTTATACCCATACCATTAGATTATCTTCCAACACTCATCAGAGAACCTTCTCTTTGCACTACACGGTGACCAACACCAAGACCCACAACTGGTCAAGGTGAAGGAAATAAAAACTGTGGACTATCCAGCCCTAAATGAGACATATACACACCCTGTTCCCCAGGGTTAAGGATTGAGGAAGAGGGGGCAGAAAGACTGTAAAAGCCAGAGGCAATGGATGATTACAGTGAAGCAGTATTTTCAGGACACAATGGGAAAGTTGGACATGTGGATTCACTGTGAATACGGCAGCAAACACAAGACCTGCACAAGATCAAGCCAAGGGAAATCCCAGCATGGAGGACAGTGGTGATCATGAAATACTACCACTGTCTTGGGAGCTATTGGCAACGATGGCCACTGGGCAGGAAGACACAGCTTTCTCCAAGGATGCAACCCCTGAGAGGTTACCCATGATCTAATAGATGGCCCAAGACCCACACAATGTGGGCAGCATTAAATGGACTCGGCGGGTTTTACTTTTCTAAAAAATGAACATGAAGTTGGGAGGGAATGGTGGTGGGGATTGGGGAGGAATTGAAGGGGAGGTGATGAAGGATGAACTTGATTAAGACACATCTTATGTATGCGTAAAATTCTCTAACAGCAAAAGAATAAATACAAGTGTCGTTTCTCCTGGATTTCTTAGCCATTATTTAGTCTTTGAGTAAAAACATACATTCACCGACAAACTAAAATTCAAAGTATCTTTTAGCATTTGCTTTGACTAATTAATTAAATGACTTAAAATATCTCAGCTCCGTTTTTGTTTGTTTGTTTGTTTTTTTGTTTTGTGGCGTCTTTCAGCTAACGGGTTCTGATAAGTATCCTGAGAGTGGTTTTGGAGGAAATTAGAGTCAATGAGATGACAAGCATACCTTCCTCCCTCTCACCTTCCACGAGGTATGTGAGCACATCCACATCTGTCACGCTGGAGAAGTGCAGGTTTGCTGGCGGCTTCTCCTGCTGCCCTGCGCTCAGAATGGCTGCAGTCAGCTGTGGCTTGCAACTGTTCTACACCTGAGAAGTAGTCTTAATGTCAAAATTACTCATTAGCCCCCCCCCCTTTTTAAAGTAAAATCTCCGAGTTAAGAGACGCCACAAAATTGTTTCCTCCTGTCACCTGCCTACTTCCACTTTTAATTCCATCTTCTTTGTGCCAAGGTCAATAGTCAAGAAAATGCTCTGGATTTGAAGTAGCAAAAGAAACCTTTCTGATAGCGTTTCCCTGCTGGAAAGCCTCTTCTCTGCAGAAAGCACTGAAGCACTTGAATTCTGTCTTCTGCTGTCCCGGGGGCCTGAGCTCACTCACAGATAAAGTGGAAGACTCCATCTGAAAGCCTTGCCGGATAAGTGCAGAGCAGATCACTCGTTAAGCTTTGAAAGTGCCTTTTTAAAGAATGTTTGAAATGTTCTCAGTGACAAATACTCTGATCATTGGGGTGGAAGGAATAGTCATTAAATGTGGAAGTAGGCTAATCCGAATTGCCAGGGTCTCTACTGAGCCCCTGAGGCTCAAACTGGGCGCTGATCACAATTACATCATAACCCTGATTCCCCACAAGTGAGCTATGATTATTCTCATGCTGGGGCTGAACCACAGAATTGCGGACGATGACTTGCTCCTGTGCATGACACTATAGGCAACCACTGGAAACATAGCAGAATGGTTTCTGTGATAAGTTTTACTTCTTATAAGATTACCTGAGAGTCATCTTCACCTCTGCTGCCAATCTGATGTGGCTGGTTTGAATTTTCTCAAAAGTTCTTCCACAGCTCTTGCTTGTGCTTCATTCAAGTACAGTGTCAAGCTAGTTGATGAGCAGAGACCTCTCTGCAGCATGCACATTCTCCCTTCCATGGCATCTGTCTCATCTCCCCTAGGATGATCAACTCTTGAAGAAATATAGAGTCAAATATGTCAAAATACTTATTTACTGCATATTCACAGTGACAGATACTTAATTTTAAAAGGACTTCTTTTTAGTCCCCGAAACAGACTAGTCTGATACTTGACAATACACAGAAATAGAGGAGCACTGTCTCAAGGAAGTTAAGTACTAACTGTGCCCTACAATTATAGAACAGCTTTCATCAGAAAGCTGAAAGGATTTCTAAGGGTAAGACTGCCCAGAGTGGAATAACAATGGGGTTAACTAGTGAGAACAAGGAACGGCTCACTTGCTGTTCTTAGAATATGTTGCATGTAGCCATTGATTTTGAGACTGTTGGAGATGCTGAGGAAAAGAGAGCAGGCAAACACAACAGACTCACAATCTTAGTCACGATTGGTGCCAACCAAACAGCTTTAATCCCATTACTTTGTAATGTACTTATTCATATGTTAGCTAGGGGAATAACTATGAAACAGAGAAATCTGAGGACCTGCTAGTTCAGGTCAGAACTTTACTGAATTTCTGCATCCACTCATAATAATTATATCTAAGAGTGATCTAGAAGAAGGAAAGGTAGGTGACAGGAAAGAATGAAAAGGAAACAAAAATAGAAAACAAAATAGAGAGAACGAGAATAGAAAGTGTGGTACTGAAGTTCCTGTGGCCTTCTAAGTATATGATCATAATAAATACTTGGCTCTCTCTCTTGTCCTCTCCACACCTCTGAAGTTTCAATCAGTCAGCTGGTTTTTGAGGACACAGCATCTTTTCATGAATCCTTCACACTGGCTTCTTCCTTTGTTCATTCTCTTTCATCACTATTTGATTAAACCCTAGATGTATTTTAGAAACTGAATGTGAACAAAGTCCTAGATAGATACAAGACATAGAAGCTTTTACTCAATATCATGAGCGTTGGGCAAAAGTACCTCCTAGTTGCAAATAGCCCGTGCAGAAGCATGGTGAGAAGTTATTAGATATGAAAAAAGTGTCAAGAGATCTGGGGTCTAATCCTTATGTATTGTATTGATTTTTCCAGTGCTTTTGCAATAATTGACTATTAATTTAGTGGCCTGAACCACTGTATTTTTACTGGGAAGCAGCCACAGCATGGTATGTTATGATGGGGCTCTGTTTCATTTTTATTTATTTTATATCTTTTTCCAAAAATCTCCTCCACCCTAGACTTGTATCTCCTACTGCTGGTCCAATATGTTCTACCATAATAATGCTATGTATGGATCAAGAGCACACTTTTAGTGAATATTCACTAAGCCTGTCTCCCTTTGTTTGTTTGTTTTCCTTTTTTAAGGAATTCTAACACATTTTAAAGACAGTGTATGGCGTATTAGTCAAAATTACTAAGATATCTTAAATAAGCTAAGTTAATTGGCATACCAGTATGAAGCGTAAATCTAATTTATCTTATCAATAAAAGTCAGGAGTCAGATATCAGGATAAAACCTGGATAAAACTTTCCAATGGACTCAAGTACTCTGAAAGATCAAAGAAGCAGAGGAGCAGCCACCAGTGACTTCCTTCCTCTCCCATTCCTCCAGTCCAAAGGGTCTGAGATCCTCTCTCTACCGTGCCTTATCACTTCTTGTCTCCTCTCTATAAAGACCTCCAGACCTCTATGGTTAACTAGTGGCTAGCTCTGCCCTCTGATCTGCAGGCAAGCTTTATTTGTCAGAGCACAAACAAAATATCAACACCAGTACTCTAGTTAGTTTTAAATGTCAACTTGACACAGCCCGAAGTCACTTGAGAAGGGAGTCTCAATTGAGGGATGGTACAGATCAGACTGGCCTGTGGACGTGTCTGAGAAGGGTTATCTTGAGTGTGAATTGATGTAGCGGGGCTCAGACCACTGTGGTCAGCTTCCCTTTCTGGACAGGTAGTCTTGGGTTGTATAAGAAAGCTAGCAGAGCCATGAGCAAGCGAGAGAAGTGCTTTGCTTGCTGTGAGCAAGCAAGAAATGTTTCTTTCATGGTTTCAGCTTCAAGTTCCTGCTTAGGTTCCTCCTTGACTTCCTTCAATGATGAACTATGACTTGCTGTAAGGGGCAAATCAAGGTCTGCTGGGACAGAAAAACCATACAGCAGCCATTACTGGAAAATTTGATCTGACACAGGACTTGAATGTAAGATAATAGGTGGGTTGGTGTCACATTCCAGATGTTTCTGTGCCAAGTGGGTGGTTTGAAGCCATCATTGAGAAGCAGTGATTTCTGAACAGAGACATGACACAAAAACAGAAAACTAAAAGAATATAACCAAATAGAGGAGAAATCTGGTCTCCTGGGATCATCTTGTTTAACCCAAGCAAGGTTTCATTGTCTGATGACTAACCTGTTGTGCTTTGAACACAAGTCAAGCTGACATTGTTATCTTTGTAAAATCCAGTCCTTGTAATATTGTGTTACTGTAAAAATCAAGCCTCAATATAGGATGGCGTTAGTCCAAACCTGTATTTCACAATGAGCTTACCAATAAATAAACATACCCAAGGCTTTGAGGACTTGAACTGAAGTTTATGTTATTTCATTCTAGTGGGAAAATTATTCCCATGTTTTTCATAGCACAGACTGCAGACAAAGACGGTGCAACTCCCTCACCCCACTTAACCTCTACACAGGAAGATTGGTCTTAAAGTAAAATACTTTTTTTTCAATACACTCTCTTATTGTTTATTTTTTTCAATTTTCCAATTTTTTATTTTATTTTACAATACAATTCAGTTCTACGTATCAGCCATGGATTCCCTTGTTCTCCCCCTCCCGCTCCCCTCCCCTTCCCCCCAGCCCACCCCCCATTCCCACCTCCTCCAGGGCAAAGCCTCCCCTGAGGAGTGAGATCAACCTGGTAGACTCAGTCCAGGCAGGTCCAGTCCCCTCCTCCCAGGCCGAGCCAAGCAATCCTGCATAGGCCCCAGGTTTCAAACAGCCAACTCATGCAATGAGCACAGGACCCGGTCCCACTGCCTGGATGCCTCCCAAACAGATCAAGCCAATCAACTGTCTCATCCATTCAGAGGGCCTGATCCATTTGGGGGCCCCTCAGCCATTGGTTCATAGTTCATGTGTTTCCATTTGTTTGGCTATTTGTCCCTGTGCTTTATCCAACCTTGGTCTCAACAATTCTCAAACATATAAACCCTCCTCTTTCTCGCTAATTGGACTCCCGGAGCTCCACCCGGGGTCTAGCCGTGGATCTCTGCATCCAGATCCCTCAGTCATTGGATGGAGTTTCTAGCACTACAGTTAGGGTGTTTGGCCATCCCATCACTAGAGTAGGTCAGTTTGGGCTGTCTCTAGACTATTGCCAGCAGTCTATTGTGGGGGTATCTTTGTGGATTTCTGTGGGCCTCTCTAACACTTTGTTTGTAATAGCCAGAACCTGGAAACAACCTAGATGCCCTTCAACTGAAGAATGGATAAATAAAATGTGGTACATATACACAATGGAATACTACTCAGCAGAGAAAAACAATGACATCATGAGGTTTGCAGACGATGGATGGATCTAGAAAAAATCATCCTGAGTGAGGTAACCCAGACTCAAAAAGACAAACATGGTATGTACTCACTCATAGGAGGATACTAGATGTGGAACAAGGATGACTGGACTGCTACTCACAGCACTAGGGAGGTTACCTGGAAAACAGGACCCCAAGAAAGACACAGGGATCACCCAATGATGGAGAAATGGATGAGATCAACATGAACAGCCTGGACGTGAGTGGAGGCAATGAAGGGCGAGGGTTGAGGGAAAGAGAGCTCCTGGGAGCAGGAGATCCCAGCTGGATCAAGAACAGAGAGGGAGAACAAGGAATAGGAGACCATGGTAAATGAAGACCACATGAGAATATGAAGAAGCAAAGTACTAGAGAAGTAAAATATTTTTAAACAGCACATGACATCCTCAAACACACACAGTCTGAGTGTGACCTCAGGTTTAAATGAAAAGATTTAGGAGCTACGAAAAAAAAAAGTAATGATTAAAACTGGCCGAGGAGCAGATTGCCTGTGAAGCAGCAGAGGACCTTGGGTTAGCTTTTGCTTTTGCCAAGAAGCTTCATGTTTATTTTTCATTCTGTAGGAATACACTTTCCTCCAATCAATCAGAAGTTTGTCTCTGCTGCATGTAAATGCTTTTAAAAGAATCTGGAAGAGTGATGTAAATTAAAGATAAGACTGAGAATGGTTTGAATCCAAAGGACTTTCTACTACATTTTTTCCATCCATTTCAGAAGCTCCATCCACATACTCCAGTCTGCTAGAAACTCTGTTGTTTGCCTGAGTCCTCCAATTGCTCTGAGACACTTGGTTCCCAGGCTTCCCTTCACAGTGTTCCTGATTTTGCTTTGATTAATAAGAAGGCACAGGAGGAAGGCTGTTTCTATCAAGCATCTCTCTAAACAATGACTGGAAAACTAAATGTTAAAGAAACCTTGGACCTTCCTATCACCACCTATAGAAAGAAACTATGGCTTCATGAAAAGACACCAGTTAAATGAGCTATGTGGAAATTGTATTTCATAAGATAACTCTTCTTTTTCTCATAAAAGGTCTGGCATTCTATACCTGATGTGTATAATTTGCACAGGGCTGACATACAGGCTTGACATCCTCAGTCACTGAACAGAGCACACAGGGAGATATTACTGTAGCTGAAGTTTTTCTCTTCGGGTCCCACCAAGCCCTGGCAGTCCTGTAGCCCACTTATAAAATAAACATACAGATACTTATACTATTTAAACTGCTCAGCCATTAGCTCAGGCCTACCATTGACTAGCTCTTACTCTTATAGTCAGCCAGCTTATTTCTGTTAATCTATATGTCACCACGTGTTCTGTGGTTTTACCTGCTGCCTTTACATGCTGCTACCTGGACAGCTACTCTTTTTTTTTTTAATGTGAGCAAGAATCAGAAACTGGATTCATCTTGAGAAAACTCTCACTGAGGAAATGGATTTCATTAAATCACAAAGCAGGAAACAAAAATGTGAATAAGTACATTGGCATAGCATTGTTAATAATCCATCTAGCATGTGACATATGACCCTATACTCTAAATCATTGCATGAGCGTCCATTCATAGATTGTTTACAGCTGCTAACCACTTTACAATTTTGTTTTCTTATGATGAAAACAAATTAACAAGATGCTCACAATGCAAAAATAGTAGGCCTGTAAGAAAGCTGGGTTTATCCAATTACTCTCTTTTCTTGCTATTTTATATAGACAGATTATTTATTCATGCAGAGCCACACTTTTCTCAGCTAAAACAGGAGTACAATAAAAACTGAAGTATATGAATCAAATACTGTCCTGCTTGTAAATTACTTAGCAGTGACTAGATTATAGTATTTACATGCTTTCTGTGATTATGTTTTGCTTAACAATGAAGAAACTTCATTCATTCATTCATTGCAAGAGGTTCTCCTGTGAACTTTCTATTCTAGGGCAAGAAAAAGCACTCACTCCCACATGTGGGCTTCTGCCTTAAGCCTGGCATCTGGAGCAGAATCAAACCGAAGAGGCGGTTTAATGCATGGAACCTTCCCTGCCCAGCGGAAGGGGCAGTCATCCTGCACTCAGACACTAGATTGTCCGGCACTTCTGTTTGGAAGGAGGCCCAGTGTGTGAAGCTGAGGAACTAAAGCACTCAGGCATGAGTTTGTGGGACGGAAGTGACAGAGCCTCTGCTCCACCCTCACTTCAGTTGGACCCTTTAAAGGATTAGTCACAGGGATGAGCAGCACAGTGTAAGCAGAGAAACTGCACTGGCCAGAAATGTGACAGGAATTTTACTTCAGGACCTGTGAGAGTAGGCGGTAAGACTCCAGTCCTCTCATGGTTATGAGTTCCCTCCATGTTTGTGTGTTCCTTCACACAGATGGAGGGTTTTCCCTTGTGATCTCTTTGTATTAAAAATGAGTTCAGAAGTCAAAATGTGGTTGTTTTTTTTTTATTAATTTCTCACATCGGAATGTTTACTTGATGTCCAAGCCTTTGCATTTTTGCCACAGTAGTTGGTACCTGCAAGAACAGTGACAATTCACATGCCTGAGCAAGGCACTCCTCAGGGAACACAGGTGTCCCTACTATCACAGTGCCCAGAGCTGAAAAGGTACACATCTCATCCTCCTAAACGTCAGCCCCTGGTTCTCCCGCCATTTAGATACAAAAGTTCCACAACTTCTTTCAAGGTGGGATCTGTTTGTACATTCCTAGTCCACTGTTTTTCTCAGTTCCCACAGTAAGAAGAATGATACAAATTCATGCTGTGGTACAAAGACCCCTCCCCGGATTCTTCAGAGATGCTGGCAAGGACAGTACTCTCAATGCTGGTTTCAGACATTTCTCAACTTTGCTATATCTCCAGCCATGTGATGTTAAGGGTCTGCAGGTGCACTAGTTACTTTTCTATTGCTATGATAAAATACCAAGACCAGGGCACCTTTTAGAAGGGTTTACTCAGGCTTCCGGTTCCAGAGGGTAAGCGTTATCATGATGGGAAATTGTGGCCGCAGGAACGCATGACAGCTGGAGCAACAGCTGAGAACTCACATCTTACCACAAGCATGAAGCAGAGGGAATGAACTGGGAATGGTGTGATGGCTTTGAGAACTCAAAGCCCTCCCCTAGTGACATTCTTCCCCCAGCAAAGCAGTACCTCCTAAACCTAACCAAACGGTGCCACCAACCGCCAACTGAGGACCAAGTATTCAGACATCTGAGTCTACTGGGGGGCATTCTCATTCCAGCTACCACAGTGGGCAAAAACTTCTAAGAAGTCCAAATACCAACTGAATCCTTGTCCCACAAAATATGGACATACAACCCATTTTCCATGTCTATTTCAGTCTATTTCATTTACAACATCCCAAGAAAATTCAGGCAGACATTTCTTGGAAGCATACTCCCATATTCCTGGAGATGTATGTAAGCTGAGAGTCTTTCCATCAAGTTCTATCCTAGTGGATGCAGAGCCTGGGTCTGGGCTTGGGCTGTGTCTGAAGCTGACTTCTCTCTCCTTTGGAAGGACCTATTCTTGAGAATCTCTGATCTAAACATCTGACCCTCTTCAAGCTTCACTGATTCAGGCCTGTGTAAGAGTGGGAAATTAGCCAGACAACCATGTGTGCTTTCCAGGTCTATAAAGGGAAAAGTCAAAGATTTCTCTGCCTCTAAACATTCCTTCAGTGGAAATTTTCTATTGACTTCTCCAAGTGGATGGTGGTCACTGGGTAGTTATTGCCTTGGTAGAAAGCCCCAGATACACCTACCAAACAGCTAGCTCTTTGTACAAGGGACTAGTTAACATGTTGCTATGATATGTATGTTTGTCTATGTTGTGTGACTTTGCCTGTGGAGATGTGAACAAATGTCTCATCATCTCAGACAAGGCAGGAGCAACAGACCAAAGAAATGATTCCACAGAGTGAACCGTGAGTTTGTTAGGGTTTCGTGCATAGTATGACTGATAGATTACTTGTAAAGTATGAATAACTCAAAGACACATATGTCACTGAAAGCCTACCCCAGCATAAGTGATGACTCGCAAAAGCTTCATTTCTAGATCTCACTTGCTGCAGGACTTGCAGGAAGCTCCACCAGTCTGAAAGTCCCCTTTCCTCAGTCATTGTTTCTGCTCATACAACCTGGGGGAGGGCTCTGTGAATCTTGTAAGTATCAGGAGCTTCCTGAAACTAAGTTTTGTTTACTTCTTGATGTTGTAAATTTCTTTTGTCGCCCAAGTCTCAATGAGCCTCCTTCCAGGAGGGAATATCCCAGTTAAAATATTTTCTCTGAAATTTGAGTTGAGATGCCAATCATGAATTCCTCAGGTGGAACTATATACTACAAGAATCCATGAGGTATTTTTGGCATTTTCTTTTCTTTAGGAAAACAATTCTCTAAATAAAAATCAACATGAGCCGGGCGGTGGTGGTGCACGCCTTTAATCCCAGCACTCGGGAGGCAGAGCCAGGCGGATCTCTGTGAGTTCGAGGCCAGCCTGGGCTACCAAGTGAGTCCCAGGAAAGGCGCAAAGCTACACAGAGAAACCCTGTCTCGAAAAACCAAGAAAAAAAAAAAAAGTCAACATGAACTTTATTCTTACCTTTGGGTTCCTACTTTTTGTGACATTTCTGTAATTATATCATCAGACTTCCAATTTCAATGAAGATAAACAGGCCTGGCATGGTAGACAGTGTCTATGATCCTTGTGCACAGGAGAGCAAAATGAGGTAAGTTACATGTTTAAGTCCAGCCTGGACTACATGGATGAGGAGAAAGGGAGAAAGAAGGGAGATGATAGATAGATAGATAGATAGATAGATAGATAGATAGATAGATAGATAGATAGATAGATACAGACAGAGATAGATAGACAGACAGATAGATAGACAAGAGGAGGTAGAAGTGCAAGAAGAGAGAGAAAAGAAACAGCAAAGGCCTGTGAGAGGAAAATAGAGAGAGAGAGAGAAAGGCAGAATATTTATAGATTACAAGCCCAGAATGTTTTAATCATAATTTTAGCCTAGTTTTCTGAATTCTACATGCAACTTTTCTCCCCACAGAATAGAAAACAAAATGGATATATGACACTTTCCACTTTCTGTGACATGACCTACATCTCTCAATAAATGTGTCCTTTTAGTACTATTTTGGAAAGACCATATTTTAATTTATCCAGAATGACATTGGAAACATTCTTCTCAAGCCCTCCTATTTTGAGTAGGGATGGTTATTCCCAGCTGAGCCTCGACTGACTTTGAAATGCTGAGGCTAGTTGACTAGTGGCTGGTGTGATGGTGGCCCTCAGGCATTTCTTTGCAAGAGCCGATAAGCCTGGACACAAGGAAACCTTCAAAGATTTAGGTCAGGGGCCTAAAGATTCTCAAAATAACAAGACAGAAGGAATAAAAATCATTGATGTTTTATGTCCACCCTAAGGACAATGTCAGATGACCACCTGGGCTGAGAGTTTCTTAGGGGATTTTCCTAGCCAGTTGGTAATTTTACTAATCCTATTAGTCTTGAATCAGCCAACTTTATGTTAGCTTTATTAATAGCCTTCTTCTAATATACTTATTCTCTCCATAAAAGTAGAAAAAGCTTTAAGTATTATTTCCATATTGTGAGCTAACTATCTTGCTTTCCATAGACAACTACAGCATACTCAAAACAATTTTTATGTTCTTGGTAATGAGTTAAGGGAAATGGCTTATCAGATTTCTACTTTTTAGTACACCAGTGCAATGAACAATCCTTTTATACTTGGTTTAGACACCAGGACTTTGTTGTGTGAAACTCTTCCTGAGGTTATGTGAAAAAAACATGTATTTACCCCAGACAGGAAACCAATAATAGACCAAAGTATGGAAACCACCAAAGTCCAACTTGGTGCATCAGTAAGTTCTATTGTGGTTACAAGAATATGGGTGAGGGGTTGCTTACAGGAGCAGAAACGACTCAAAGACAACTGCGTCACTATAAGCCTACTCCAGGATGGGTGACAGCTCACAAAAGCCGGAACCTTGAAGTTCATTGAAAGACTTGCAGGAGGCTCAACAGGTTTGAGAGTGTTCTTTCCATGTATTTTAGAGAACTTAGTGGGTCTTCGTTTCTTCCAAGCATTTCATCTGGTCTCTATTTCTTTAGGCAGCTCAGTTGTTATGAACCTCTTCCAGACATCACAGCTTGTCTGAGAGTGTCTCTCAGCAGGTCTTATAGCTTAAATATGCTCAGAGAGAAAGGATCCTAGTGAATTTGATCAGTTTCAGGGACTCACTTAAGCTATTGTGTTGTTTATTTCCTAAACTTGATGAGCTTCCCTGCAATATAGAATGTTTCATCTCCTCTTAGAAGGGAGGTTTTCAATCTGTGGGTCATAACCCCTTTGGGGGTCAAATGACCCTTTCACAGAGATTACCTAATACCACCAGAAAACACAGATATTTACATTATGATCCATAACAGTGGCAAAATTACATTCATGAGGATGCAATGAAAATAATTTTATGGTTGGAAGTCACCAATGTATTAAAGGGTCACAGCATTAGGAAGGTTCAGAACAATTGCCTTAGACCATCCAGTTACTTTATCTCCTTTCTAACATCCTGGGTCCTAGTGAGCTTCCCCTAGAACACCTTGTTGTTTATCACCTGTTTAACATCTTATGTCTTAGCAAACTTTCCTCCAAAATGTAAAGTTTCAGTCTTGAAGGAAACTGATACATAGCAGCTTCAAATAACAAAACTGAGCATTATACATACTTGTGCTGACTGTTGCATTTGTTTTCATTGATATTGTGTAACATTGATGACAGAATTTAACTATAACCAACTTTACATCTGAGAACAACAATATTTATTCATGTTGAAACAGTGTTGATCACCCAAATGCCCTCAGACCACCTATAAATATGGGAAATAAGCTACCAGTAGGAGCCACTGCCCAAGTTTAACTCCTCTTGTTTGCCAGATTGTCCAGCTTTGGCTAGTGTGAGACTTGGAGTCTTACCAGAGTGCCCAGCCTTGGCTAGTGTGAGACCTAGAGTCTCCCCACTCTCTCCTTTACTGGCTTTATTCTTCCTTTTAAGTAATTCAAATCATTTTTTCTCAGTGTACCAAAAGATAAATGAAGTTACCAGGAATCTTCAAAATTCAAAGTTTGTGTCTTATATCATACAGAGAAAGATGGACAAATCTCTTGAACCAATGTGTAAAATCCAAAGGCACAAACTCAATGGTCCAGGGAGGTAGACAAACCAGACCACCGTGAGAAGGAGCCACATGGAACACAGGCTGTGTTGATGATAAGCTGTGGATCATGAGCAGGGACAAGCTCCTACCAATAGAAAAGCTCCTAAGGGGGATGGACACTTGTGCGGCCATCTTTTCACTCACTCACTGATTGTTTACTACATACTGTCTTTGGACCATAAGCAATATGGATATAGTGTAACAGAATCTTTGTACAATGAAGGATGAGAGTTAAGTGAAAATTCAGTAAGACAGTGATTGTCATAAATACCTAAATACTTTAAAAAATCATTTATAATACCAAACACTATTTTGTGTTTTTATTTGGTTAGTTGGAAGTTTTGTTTTGGATTTTTGAGATGATTTCCTGTAGCCCAGGCTGGACAGTTATTTGTTTATCCATCTATCTATTGTTTACATTTGAATTGTTTCTATTTTACAAATAAAACACCATAAATATTTGCATGTTGCCGGGCGGTGGTGGCGCACGCCTTTAATCCCAGCACTTGGGAGGCAGAGCCAGGTGGATCTCTGTGAGTTCGAGGCAGCCTGGGCTACCAAGTGAGTCCCAGGAAAGGCACAAAGCTACACAGAGAAACCCTGTCTCAAAAAACCAAAAAAAAAAAAAAAAAAAAAAATTTCATGTTCCTGTGTTGTTATATGTGGTGATTTAAAAGAAAATGGCCCTCAAAGTGAGTGGCACTATTGGGAGGTGTAGCTTTGTTGGAGTAGATTTGGCCTTGTTGGAGGAAGTGTGTCACTATGGAGGCAGGTTTTGAGGTCTCATATATATATATATATATATATATATATATATATATATATATATATATATATATATGCTTATATATGCTTATGCTCAAGCTTTGTTCAATGTGACACTTAGTCTACTTTCTGTTGCCTGTATATCAACATGTAGCCGCTCCTTCCCCAGCCCCATGCCTACCTGTATGTCATCATGCTCCCCGCCATGATGATAATGCACTAAACCTCTAAAACTGTAAACTGCCACCTCAGTTAAATGTTTTTCTTTATAAGTGTTGCCATGGTCATCATGTCCCTTCAAAGCAATAGAAACCCTAACTAAGACATTGTACAAATATATACTTGGAATTCTTCTGAATAAATACTTATGAATAGAAGGTTGAATCAAATCATAGGGTGTGTTTAACTTTGAAAGAAATTGCCAAATAATTTTCTAAAACACTTGCTCTATTTTCTATTCTTACACATGAGTTTAGGACACTTCATTTTTGCCAACACTTAACCAATTTTTTTAGTGTTAAACCCAATAGAGATGCAGTATTGTCCATATAGTCCTAAACTGGGTATTTTCTAATAATGTTCACTATCTTAACATTTAGTTATTTTACCTCTAAATATTTCAGTTTGTGAAGTATCTTTACAAACAACATGTCCATCTTTACTTAGTTATTTTGGTTTTATTAAGTTTTGAGATATTTTTATATATTCTGGATTCATATACTTTATCAAATACATAATTTACAAATTGTGTCTCCTAGTATGTAAATTTTCTTGTGTTAATCTCATCTTTAAAGTTTTCATTTTGATAACAAGTAATGTAGTGTTTTATTTTGTGAATAGTGTTTCTTACATTATATCTAAACATTCTCTGTCATTGAGCTCAGAAATTTTCTTTCACATTTTATTCTAGAACCTTATACTTTAAAAAAATCATTTGCCTGTAATTCATTTTACATTGCTTTGGGGGCCCTGTGGGAATATATAATGAAGAATCCATAATGTTCAAAACCACTTTGAAGAAGAACAAATTTGGAGTGATGCTTGATTTGAAGATTCATAAAGCTCCAGTAAATAAAGTATGTTATGAATCTCAATATAGTAGAGTGGTACAGCAGGGACAAAACATCCAGAACAGATCAGCTGAGTGATGGGCCAGCAGACAGCCGATGAAGTACAGAGCTCACCAGGTACTGTCAGCACTACCTGAGACACACATGCAAAACTTAGCAGATAAATGTTGGCGCTTACCATGCACCACCTAAAACTGGTTATTATAATAGTCAGTTACTTTTTCAAAATGTGACAAGTAGAACCCTTACTTGACTGGTAAGACAAATTAGTTGACATACCTCAAAAATAATATTAGAGCTGCATACAGAACAAAAGACCAGAAGGGAAAAAGTTTAACTAAGACAAGAATAGTGCATATTTTGTAGACCAAACAGTAACAAGAGAAGTCCTAAAAAAGAACCAATTTATACTAAATCAAAGGGAAATGTCATCATTTGAGAGAATATTTTATCATCCCAATTGTTTTCAAACTTATTTTTAGTCAGAGAATTCTTTATTCAAGGGAAATCATAAATCAAATAAAAAATTCAGTAATTTGGTGGAAGCTAGGGTGAGTATACTACCCAAACCCACATTAGATTTCCTCACCCCACTCCATCTCTCTGCTCATGCTTATAAACAGCTATCTCGGGATACTTCAGGAAGACTTGGCTTGAATTCATGAGGTTATTTGAGTGAATGTGGGGAAACTCTTTAGGGTGAGCAATAAATAAGGACACCAGCACACATATTTTCAGCTTCATTAGATAAATGGATTTCCGTAACAAAATGCTTCAATCTGGGTGGACTAATGTACAAGAAACCATTTTCCCTAAAAACCTTCCACAGAAGATTCCTTTCTTGTCTTTCCTGTTCCTAGTAATAGCAGATACACCTTGGTGTATGGTAACTTAGCCACCTCCACCTCCATCTTCACATGGACTCCCTTGTGTCCCTGTGTCTTCATATGGACACTTTGAAGGACATCAGTATGACATCATGCTTATAATTGCAACTGCAATAACCCTGTTTCCAAATAAGGTCCCATTGTGAGGTACTGGAGGGGAGTAAGGACTATAATATATTTGTTTTGGACTAGGCATAATTGAACCTATAAAACAGAAATTTCAGATTATTTCTTTAAATTGATTACACTAAATTTTACTTCCAGTCACAGTATTATAGTTCACCTTTTTTTCCCCACATGGTAAGCATTATTAGATTTTTTTTCTGTCTAATATGATGGTCACAAAATAATGAAATTGGGCATAATTTTATATGCATTAGATATTCTAGTTTCTTCATTTATGAATTTATTGTTCATGTTTTTGTCATTGTCTCTATTGTATTGTTTCTTTTTTGATTATTTTGCTATATCAGCAAATTTTTTTTTCATTTTTCTTTATTAAGTATATTGTTTCTTGTTCCTTACTGATTGGAGGAAGTATTTATAGTTTCCAATATCAACAGTGGCTGCCTAAATACTTGTTATATTTTATATGTTTAGCAATTAAAACTCAATTTTTATCAATTAAATGTGTTCTTTAACAACTTCATGCATGTATATATTGCATCCTAATTACTCTCATCTCCACCCTCTCTTATATACCTCCTACCCCATCAGTCACCCCTCCTCCCTACAAGTCCTTTTCAACCGCCATATCCTTCTCTTTTGGTATGTGACCCACTGAGTTTAACCAGTGCTGTCCTTCTGAATGGTGGAGCTTGGTGACATACCAGTGAGTTCACTACTAAAGACAATGACTCTCCTTCCCCCAGACTATGTCAGAAGCTAACAGTTCAACACTGGAGGGTGCGCTCCGTGAGCCCCTCCCCTTTCCATGACTGAATGTTGACAGTTCAGGTCTTCTGAAGGCCCAGTTTTGTGCAGGAAATGGAGAAAATTAGGGTTGGAGAGGATAACCAAAACCGAAAGCATATGTAAAAGCCACATGGAAACCTATTACCTTGTGATTTAATTTAAAAATATAAGATAAAAGTTAGAAAGGAGATGCCCTTCATGACTGGACAATACTGCTCGTAAAAGGTATGGGATACCTCCATATGAGGTGCTGGCCAGGGAGGTCCCAGAGACTCCCCAATGCAGGTTTTTGCCATTCCTCTTGGTTTCCCACCAGAACTGGATGATAAGACCCAGTTGTCGAAGACAGTGTACACTCTGGTGCAAGATCGAGAGAAACAGTGCTGAACTGAGCTGAGCCTCCCCTCTGCTGGATGGTTTCCGGAGTTCTGCAAGGTTCGTGACTTGTAGTCCCAGCTCTCTGTCTCACTGCATACAATGCCTCTTCTTCTCCGTATATATCTGAATCTAATCTTTCCCTGGCCCCTCAGTCATGAGGCACTCAGTGGCATTTGGGGCCCAAAGGATAGTTTTTTTGTTGTTGTTGTTTTGTTTTTTATTATCTCAAATCCACATCAAAACTGCAATGATCTTTTTTTTATATATATAAGTAAGGTGGTTGTTACAGTTCACAGGCTGACACTTCTGGGATCAATTACTGCACGCACTGTCTCTTGCCCAGCTTGAAGCCCTCGGTACATCTTTGTTAACCTGAAAAGTAGCATCTTGAGGACATCTGCCCTCTGTCCCTTTCTCCTCTCTTGCAATGTCTCGTATTTCTATTATCCCTCAGTATTGATTTTCTGTGGTTTGACTTCTTGGCTCATTGCTAAGACCAAGTCACTTTTGGTGAGTTATCTATAATATCACTGCCACAGCCAACCTTAAGAAGCTTTTTGGGAACCGAACAGCTTTCTGTATTATCCACTACTAATAAGGACAACTGGGAGCCAGTGTAAACACGTATTTTAGTGAGTAATAATTAAGAAATAATATAAATTTATAAATAAGTGCATTTTACTGTCTCTCCACAGAAAACCACATTATGAAATCCAAAAATAGAAAAAGAAACAAGAAATAAAACAGAAATTCTGTCTGGATCCTGCCAACAGACTGGAAATCCCCTTTAAGAAAATATTTTAAAATTAAGAAAGCAGCTGGGAGCATTGAGATCTTCCAAGATGCTTCAACATGCCTTGTACACTGTCATTTTAAGAGGATTTAAAAATCACATACTTTAAAAAGAGCAGATTAATCAGCAAACAGAGTTCTGGAAAGTGGCTTTTTAGTTTATTATCAAAGCAGAAATTGCACAGCTATGTGTCTTTACACAGCCGCTTTCTTCTGAATCTTTCAGAAAAGTATCCGGGATTCCTATCTGATACTTGCTTGTCTCCACTGCTCTTTCAAAAGGATACAGGGCAAATGGAAGGGAAGGTTTTCCTCCTGTGTATATTGAACCAATAATTAAGTAAATACTTTTGTGGCATTTCTTCTTAACAGCTTATATGTATTTTTGTCTGCTGTTTTATAGTTTGGACTTTTAAAAATATCAGTTTCCCAAGAGATTTATAGCTTCTTAAAAAAAAGTCCCCAATCAGTCTTTTTCAAATCTTCATAAATTTTCCCAGGACATTCTTTTGTTGCCTGAAGGCAGAGAACTTAATATGATGGAAGCTGGCTTTGCTTTGTATGGTAAGAGCTGTGCTGGCCACTCAGCAGACTCTCTCTTATCAAGGTCTGTGTTATTCTAATTTCTCCGTTTGCTCCATCTCCAAGTGATCACAGAATGTAGAAGACAGGAAGCTTGGTTTATGCAAATGACATTCATGCCGACCCTTGTATGAAGTCATCCCTAAGGGTCATTTCACAAATGCTGCAGCAGTGACTATAGTTCATGACGAAAGCACCAGGAATTCTTTTAGAAAGGATATTTTCCCAATAGGAGTTTCCACTGTTCTACCATTTCGTCATTTCACTAAGAAAGACTGATGAAAGAACAGCATGAAGAAAGATTGTAATTGAAGAATTCAGATTGATGGGGAGGGGAATTATGCAATAAATTTCTTTTTTCTTTTTTGGTTTTTCAAGACAGGGTTTCTCTGTGTAGCTTTGCGCCTCTCCTGGAACTCACTTGGTAGCCCAGGCTGGCCTCGAACTCACAGAGATCCGCCTGGCTCTGCCTCCCGAGTGCTGGGATTAAAGGCATGCGCCACCACCACCCGGCCCAAATTTCTTTTTATTTGTCCTAAAAAGTTCATGATTTAAAAGTTTCTTCTTTCTGCAAGCTGGGGTTTTGGTGACTGTTCAAAAATTATACACTGAGGGGGAGACCCTTCACTGTACCAGACTTTCTCTTTTGGGCCACCAACCAGCTCTCAGATCATAACACAGAGACTTATTAGTTCTTGCTAGCTCTTATAACTTAACTTGTTTCTCTTCATCTACATTTTGCCTTGGAGTGTTTTACCTTTCTTTCCTTCTGTATGTCATATTTTCACCGCTTCTTGTGTCTGGCTGGCGGCTGCCTGGCTTCTGGCCCCAGGCCTGTCTCTCTCTTTCTCCTTTCTCACTCATTCTCTTCTTCTTCTTCTTTTTCCTCTTCTTCTTCTTCTTCTTCTTCTTCTTCTTCTTCTTCTTCTCCTCCTCCTCCTCCTCCTCCTCCTCCTCCTCCTCCTCCTCCTTCTTCTTCTCTGTCTCCTCCTCCTTCTCCTTCTTCTTTTTCTTTTTCTTCCTTTCCTTTTCTCTCCAGCCTAGATTTCTCCTGATAGTTATTCCCTCTACCTGCCCTCCCCACCTCTCCCTCTCCTGCGTAGCTATTGGCCATTCAGCTTTTTATTAGATCAACTGGGTGCCTTTAGGCAGGCAAGGTGAAACAAATGCAACACACCTTTTCATAATTAAACAAACACAGCATCAACAAGTGTAACACATCCTGATATCATTAACAAATGCAGCAGCAACAAATGTAATACACCTTTAGTTTAAGTAATATTCTGCAGCATAAACAAATGTCACACATCTTTGCCTAGTTAAAATAATACTTCGCAACAGCCCACCACTCCTCTCTGGAGAAGCACGGTTTCACTCATACTCCTTCCCAAGCCCAGCATGCTCACAGCGGTTGCAACATCTCACCTCACACCCTCCGGGCTCCTTTACCACGGTAGTGTCCTGCTCCCCAGCTGTACACGGTTTGTCATGACACAGAGGAATTCGATGACTTTTTACTTGTTTCTGCACAGAAGCGTTCCCAAAAAGCTAAAATAAATCTGTGAAAGTTCAGTTGGATAAAGGATGTGTGTGCGTGTGTGTGTGTGTGTGTGTGTGTGTGTGCGTGTGTGTGTGTGCGTGTGTGACTGGCCCTCCATAAGATGCAAGCATTCCTACCAAATTAAACAGAACGCACTTCCCCTGGATTCCCACTAATTCCGGCTTATGCTGGAAACTGGACGTAATGAATGAAGGGCAACACCAACAGGAGGGCTCAGGAGTCGAACTTCATGGCAATTTACAAGGTGAAGCAATCCAGAAAAGAAGTTTCTGCTTGTGCAGTCATCTCTTATTAGTGTCCAGAAAACACAGATGTCTACGCTACTATTGAGGGATCGCGTACCTTCTATATTTTAGCATTTAGAAAAGAAGAAGAGGGGATGGAGAGGGGAGGTGGGAGAACGGGAGGAGAGAGAGGGGGAGGTTCTGTGAGTAGAGGAGTAGAAGTAGGGGAGATGGAGGGGATGCTGGCTACTTTTGTCATCTTGACACAAAGTAGAATCATCTCAGTGAGAAATTTTCTAGATTCGGTTGGGCTGTGAGGAATGTTCTAACTGATGTGGAAAGACCCACCCACTGTGGGTGGCACCATTCCCTAGAAAGGAGATGGTGAACTGTGTAAGACAGGGAGCTGAGCACAAGCATGAATGCATTCATTCTCTCTGCTCTTGACTGTGGATGTGACCCGTGGCTTCAAGTTCCTGATGCCTTCATTTCCTGAAATGTTTAATGGTAACCTGGAATTGTGAGCTAAAATAAACACATTCATCCCCAAGTTATTTTTGTCAAGGCAGAAGGAGCAGGAACACAACAGAGGCCTGAATTTGAACACCTCGCTGCATTTCTTCCTCACAGTCACTGAACTATTTGAGCGTAAGTTGTTGAAGAAGGCAGTGAAGGACAGAGTGATCAAAGTAAGAGTATCGGAGAACGTTGGTGAGAATGTGAGCTGGCACAATCATCGCATGAGACAATGTGGAGCTTCCTCAAAACTTCTAACATAGACAACCATGACACCATCAATTCCACTTATGACTACATGTCCAAATGGAGTTAGTTCTCTGCAGAGAGACCTGCCTCCTGGGGAAGAGTTGGGGAACTCAGGTGGATGCAAAGACAGGGCCCTTTAAGAGAGCTGATTTTTGTCCTAGGCTGAAACCCATGAGCAGTGGAAGGAAAAGGCCCAGCCAAGGGAGGATAACCAGGCAGGACCAATAAAGGAAAAAGGGTCAGACAATGGGAGGCCCAGGGCCTGTATAAAGCCCACTCTGTGGACTCTCAGCTCTGGGGCCTCTCCAATCCTGATATGAGATGTTCCTCTACTTTTAAGAAGCTTACTGTTTCCTTTTTCTCTCAGTCTTCAGTCACTTCCAGAAGTACAATTCTTTGTCTCACATAATGAACATGGCAGGTCCCTTAGACAACCACTCTGCCCGCTAAGATTCCCCATGACACTCCCGGGTTTGTGGCAACACCAGTCACAATAATCACATTATGGAAATGGCTGTAACTAGATTAAGAAAATGTGGTGTAGATAAGATAAGCAAAATAAGCTTGAAATAGAAAGAAAAATGCTACATGATCTCACTTATATCTGTAACCTAAAAAAAAAAAAAAGGTTCTTGCTCACAAAGCAGAGGCTAGCACAGTGGTTGCCACCAGCTGAGGGTGGTGGAAACATAGAGATGTCAGTTAAAAGATTAATTTTTAATTAAAGTATCAACTAGATTCTAGAAATGTGATGTATAATATGAATAATACTGCATCATACAGTTGATATTTTCTCAGAATAGATTTAATTGTTTTTACCCCACCCCAAACTGGCAATAAATGAAGTAATAGGTATGTTAAATAACTTAACAAAAGTAATCATTTCATAATGAATAAACATAGCAAAGCCATACATGGTGTATCTTAACTACGTAGTTTTTATTTGTCAAGAAAGCTGTTAGCAGCTACTTACCCATGCTTTTGTAAGTAACCACAATAAGGTAAGGAGTTCAGCAAGCGAGAATTAGATGCAGTCATTTTTGTGATCTGTTGCTAGACTCAGGATAAATACCCAAGAACATGCCAATGAAAAAGTGAGGAATAAAGAAAGAAATTTAAAGTAAAATTCACATTTATAATTTTGAACTCATGTAGTTATTCTGCCTATCTCTTCAGCATGGCTTAAGGTGAACTTGCCTTCCTGGAGATATTCCTGCCTTCAGCAAGCCAACAAAACTTCCTAGGCATAGGAAGCTCATGAAAGTTACAGTGCTTGTTTATATCTCCCCAGGAAGAGTCCTACAAGACAAATGCCTCATGTCATAGATATGCCAACGACACAGCAAACCAACTGCCTTTCTTCGTGAGTATGCCCCCACTGATGTGAGAGTGTGAATGAGGGTAAAATAGAACAAGGAGTTCCTCAGTGTGTTTCACCTAGTCTGGCTCAGTTCCTGATAATGTACTGACAGAGACCGTCCTTCTTTAATAGGGCTCAGGTGGATTACCATGATTTCATTCTAGACACTGAATAACTATCAATCACCCTTCTCTTACCATTGCTTCTATGATTCATCTTGTTTTTCTTTCAGAAAATGCTTGGGATAAGTGATGAATCCTTTTTGCTTTTTTTGAAGTGTATTCAAGACAAACACAAGATTCAGAGTCTTCATGAACACAAGGAATTGGCTTGTTAGTTATGAGGTCCGCTGTCAGATTTGCTGAATTTACCCCAAAAGATGGTTCTGTTGATGACTAGAATATGCAGGTGTGTGGAAACTGTAGCCCGAACTGAAAATAATAAATGCTCTGCAGTTTGGCCTCTTAGTTACAGAAAGGCAGGTAACATACCTTTGGGCTCCCTGCACCCTGTCTTTTTTAAACATATTTGTTAACTGAGAAAAATCTCTCCAGATATTGTGTATCCAGAATTTGGCTGTTGTTATTATGCTCTCTTACTTGGTTCCAAATACTTTTCACTTTTAAACTTTTTTTTTAGTTTTGGGAATGTTGGCTTACAGTCACAGTTCTCACCAAAGTAGCTGCTGGCTTCCAACACAGTTCAAGTTTCACATAACCACTAGGCCGAAGTAGAGGCTTCCATGCCTTTGCTCAGTTGCTGGGTGTGTGCACTGGCAGATGGAAAGTGCTTGCAAGACACACCAGGTATCCTAGTTAGAGTTACTATTGCTGTGATCAAACACATGAGCAAAGCAACCTGGAGAGGAAAGGGCTTATGTGGCTAATGCTTCCACATTAGGGTTCATCATCAAAGGAAATAAAGACAGGAACTCAAGCAGAGCTGATGCAGAGGCCATGGAGGAGTGCTGCTTACTGAGTTGCTCCTCATGGCTTGCTCAGTTAAATTTCTTATAGAACCCAGGAGCAGCAGCCCAGGGTAGCCCCACCCACAATGGGCTGGACACTCCTCCTCCTTCAATCACTAGTTAAGAAAATGCCCACAGGCTTGCCATCTTGTGGAGGCATTTTTCTCGACTGAAGCTCACCTCTCTCCAGTGATCTCACTTGTGTCAAGTTGACTTAGAACTAGCAAGCACACCAGGTTAATCTTTTCTGCTTTCCTTGCGTGCCTCTGGTTCATTACCTCAATACCTACCATGGCAAGCATTATTCTTAGGAACTCTTTACCCTCAAGATGGCTGCTCTTTGGAATGATTCAAGCATACACAAGTGAAAACGTAAATAGGAATGAGAAAGAGCCTGTATGAAAACAGCGAGTGTTTCCAGACAATACAGGTTAACATGTTGACAGTAGGTGATGGGTTTAATGAATCAGGGACAACTGTCAGAAACTGTCAATGCATGCTGACCCCTTGCTGGGAGGACTTGAAGGATGGGTCTGGTTTGGAATTAAGGTGAATATGGGAGTGGATAGAGAGACTAAAGGCTGAGATATTAGGTAAATATGGTACAGTAGAAGAATAACTTTATCAGTTTAAGTAAATACAGAGGTCAAAGATAGAATTCTCAGCTCATAAATGCTGCAGTATTTGAATGTTTCTCCCTTTGTGCCCCTGGGAACTAACTGTCTGTTGGCATTATAAAAGAACATAACCTAGCACTCAAGCCCAGCTTACCAGGCTTGCATTGTATTCTTCAGAGACACCTTGAAGCAGGCTGAATACTTGTAAATTCTCAGACACACCAGGTGGGGTATCCTGGAGAGTGTTTTCATTGTTATTGCTGTCTGTTTTCGTTGGTGTTTGGATTTTGTTGTTTTGTTTGTCTTTGTTTTGGTTTGTTTTTTGGCATCTTGAGCTGTGTAACAGTTTCCTCCCAGACTGAAACATTCCCTTCTGCAGGGAAGCTCTTTAAACAGAAAGGTAAACAACTCAAAATGCCTCAGGAAGTCCCTGAAACTGACCAGATTCAGAGTAAAACACAAAAGCCTGAGAATCCCTCTTAGACAAAAGGATGCTGAGCTGCAAAGACTCTCAGACAAAACAAATGTACCTCAATTTCTAGAAGGCAACCAGGGGCAATAGTAACAGCCTATATTGTTTGGAGTCACTTGGATTTCCTTGACCAAGTACAAGAAAAGAGGTTCCCCATGTCTGGCACTGGGGTTTTTGTTAGACAGTCTATGGCTTTGTGGGGCAGCACTGCTACACTAGTTGGCATATATAGTCTTGTTTAAGCAGCCATATTATTGAGATTTCATGCAAGTAGCTTTCTTGTCATCTATAGAAGACACCATCTCAAGGCAGACATTCTGGTTCTCAGATATATAATTTAAGTAAACATAAAATGATATTCCCAATGGCTTTTTCAGACATTCTCAGAGTCCTTTACCCTTCTACCCTCCACTTTCGCTGACTACAATCCCTTCTCTATCTTCCCCATTCCCTGATTCATAGCACCTTTGTCCAACTCTACTCTACTCTAGAGCTCTCTTTCACATTCCCTTTTTACTCTGCTGGCACCTGCAGCTACTCCGGGTCACTCTTTGCAGAGCATCTGAAAGCACCGGAGCTCTATAAAACTCACTAGGAAGCCTGAATGACTGACCACAGAAAAATGGGTGCTTTCTGTCCTCTGGTCCCAGCCCGGCAGAGCTATGATGATCTGAGACAGGCTGAAACGGGCCATAACTGCATTCCATACAATCCTGGCTCTTCAATGAAATCTGCTCCAGATCACACCCCACCCAACTATGTGACTGGACATGCAGAAGATAGATTGGCTTGTATCATGAGGAATGCTTCATATGTGGCATGCTACATCACCGCACAAATGTTCCAAACGACATAAAATTCTCTCAGGGGGAGAAATCAAATAGTGTGTTATAACCGACAGAAGCTATAAATCACTAACCCTTCCAGGCTTCCAAAAAGCAAAAACAGGGAAGCATCTAAGAGTCTCCAGATGGTCTGAACCCAGAACATTTAGACAGAGAACAAATGATTTAACCTGTCTCAGCAAAGAACATCTCATTTTGAAATGAACTCAAGAATTTCTGAGACAGTTTTCAGGAGGATTAGTGTTTAGGTGACTGACTCACTTGGGCTGCCTGTGACAATTGCTTTGTAATGGGAAATGTCCTCTCAGTGGATGTCAGAGCTTCCCCTGTATTCACAAGACAGACAGAGAAGATAAGAGTTTCCAATTCCATCCTAGTATTTGCCACAGACTCCTTTTTTCCCCAAACACAGTGGTTCTCAACCCATCGGCTCACGACCCCTTTGGCAAACCTCTATCTCCAAAATTATTTACATTATGATTCATAACAGTAGCAAAATTACATTTATGAAGTAGCAACAACAGTAATTTTATGGTTTGGGTCATCACAACGTGAGGAACTGTCACAGCATTAGAAAGGTTGGGCGCCATAGCTTTCTTCTGTCATTTCAACTATAACTGCCTCATTCTTAGAGGAGGAAAAAACCTGGAGATTAGGATTCAGGGTCTGCCCAGGAAGCAGAACTCACTATGTGTATTTAATCCCATATTTTAAGTTTCTTGCCATCAAGGACAAGCTGGATCATATATATGATGCATAGTTTTTCTCTGTTATATTGTACATAAAAATGGTTTGTATAGAAACATTTTGAATTAATGTAGATGATGCATTTCATAAAAAAAGCAAGTTCTCTAAACAGCCTGCATCATACATTAAAAATTATTTTTAGTTTATGTATATGAGTGTTTTGCTTGCATGGATATCTATGTACTATGTGCTCAGAGAAGGCATCGGATCCTCTGGAACTAGAGTTACAAATGGCTGTGAGCTGTCATTTGGATACTGAGAATTGGACATAGGTCATCTGAAAAAAGCAGCCAATGTTCTTAACTGCTAAGTTAACTCACCTCCCCACCCCACCCCACGCCACCCCCACAGATTTCAAGATAGTTACATATGTAAGGCTATGTCCTGGAAACTAAGGCAAATTCTCTTTTGGTCTTCTAAAAGATCTGACCCAATTCCTTTAATTCATTTTCAGACACCAGGCTAGGAGCCTTTTCTCCTGCCTCTGTTGCACGGTAAGCTAGTCTGTCACCTGCTGAAGAGAGACAGAAGCAAGACTCCACTGAGAAACTCTTGCCTTCCAACCGTGGGCTAGGCCTCTTCTTTCCCTTCCCCCCTCCCTGGCCACGAGGCAAGCAGTTCTGTTCTACCTTGTCCCCAGTCAGGTTTCTGCTTCCTCCACAGGCCCAGAGTAACAGGGCCAGCCCAGAATAGATCAACGCTTCCAAAAACCACAGGGCAGAAGAAACTTTCCTTCTCTGTAAGTCTGTTACCTCAAGCATTTGTGGTAGCAGTGGGAATCCTCCTGACACAGACGCCCCCTCTAACCAAGATGCTTGGGGAGGCAACAACTGACCTGACAAGGTAGAGAACCCACAGGGAAAGATGGCATTACGGGGTTCTGATGCCCTGGGAATGTCAAAAAATAACTGTGAGGAGAAGAGAACCATACCTTGCCCACAGAACTCCACAAAGGTGAACCTGTTTACCCCTGCTTCCTCAGCATGCCTGAACATGATGATTGTATGTATGATGGCGATGCTCTTCCCAGTGGGAGGCACAGTTAGACCGTGTGTGTGTGGTTGAAATTGTTCCACGACTAGTTTTCAAAACACTGTTGGATGGCAAGCTAGGAAACACAAAGACCCCAGCAGATGAAATATGAACAAGTCCCTTATCATTGGCAATATGACCGGGGGGAAGCTGTTGGAGGGAGAGACAATCTATAGGAAATAGGAAATTATTTTAGCTTTTGAACAGGAAATTTGCCAGATAGACATGTGTATTTTGGTACTGTTACCCTAACAGAGAGGAGCTGAGTAAATTAATGAAAGAGATCATAGAGACAGGGGCAAGATGGATAAGTCTGATTGGAAATCTCAGTAAGAAACCTGAACCATGAAATATCAGAGGAGGTGAATAGAGAGAAGAGAGAAGATTGTGAGAGAAAGTTTACCAGGCTCATGGGAGAGACACAAGCCAGCGGGAAGCAGTGGGTTGATATTGGGCTTGTGAACGAGAAACAACAAATGGAAATTAAACCACACTTTAACAAGACAACGAAGTACACACAGGGATGGAGGCTGGGGTGGCCATGTGGCAGAAACAGAATAAAGATTATACCTGAACACGTTAAGATTTTACTATTCATTTTATAACCAAGCTGCCCTAGCCTTAGCAGGGCAAAGGCTGATATGAGGTATGGTCTGGTAATTTTCTCAGGGATTAACTGGAGAAGGGAGAGATTGGAGCAACTGGAGGGACCCAGAAGGGAGGGGATGGAGCTGGTGTAGGTGGGAGACAGAACCCAGCCAGCCCACCGGTGCACAGGACACTGACACTTAGTTGGGAAGACAAGTTAGAGAATTAAGTTCAGCAGGCAGGCAGATTCTCTGTGCAGTCTGGAGCATGGAGGTGGAGTCAGGAAGAGATCCCAAGCTAAGGGTGGTTTCTCGTCTCCAGGTAAAAGTTTTAGAGGATTTCGTTCATCACAGAGGTTGAGTGCCTGCCAACCACCCTACCTCCACTATATATTCTCCACAGGACTCTGGGAAAGCACTTTTCCTTTCCAAACTGTTTTCTCACATAAAGTGGGAGGAGAATAGCACGACCTGGAGCCCTGTGTGAAGGGTGCATATGTTAGTCCATGGAAGATGCTTCCAGCATGTGCACACAGTGATTCCCAGCACCACAGTCAGGTCCCTGTTTCCAGCTTGCTAATGGTGCTATAAAATGGCTCCCATGAGGGACTTTGGGGAGAGGAATAGAACAAAATCTTCAGTACAGTCTCTCGCCCTCATCCTTAATTATGCCAAGCTTTTATTATTCATGAGGATGATGAATCAATGCATAATGTCATGCAGTTTACACTCTGAATTTCAAATCCACGTGCAGAGAGAAAGCATGTTAAAGACACAATGTACAATAGTCTTGCTTTATATCTGAAATGATCTTAATGTCTTTGTGAAAGTTAACCAATGAGAGCATGAGAGGGATAAATAGATTTGAAATGCTTTTCAGACTGTTCCAGATTCACATGTATTAAACTGGTATGATCTTAGAGGCCGAGAGGACTGATGGAAGGAAATGTCCCATGGTCCCGAGGGTTTTGTCCTGGCTGTTCACATGACAGCAAACCTTCCTCACACTGTGTGCAGACATACCAGGGTTAGTGGTAGAGGGCTTAGGCTGGGAAGATTTGGAGACACTAAGTTTCTCAAAAAATGACTATGAAAATATTAAGAACTTTAATGTGGAACTTTGTTTCTATTGCATGAAAATGTTTGTGGTCTAGAATGACAAGCGCTGTTACTGCACTTGAAGGAAGCTACTATGAACCATGGCCTCAGGCTCAGGCCCTTCATCCCGCATCTCTGTGCAAGTGGTTCATTGAGAGGGAAGGAATTAGCTCACAGGATGTTCTGTGATGTTCTGCAGTCAGGATGCTCTCCCTCTCACACTAAGAATGCCTTTGCTCTGCAGTGAGGATGCTCTGCCTTTGAGCGGAGGCTGCCTTTCTGGAAGTTGGCCTGGATGAGAACTGAGTGGCTTCTTTTTGCAAAGGAAAAAAACAATTGTCCATATGTCTAAGCTACAAAATCCTCAACAGTAACAGAACAAAGCACACTTTTTCATGACTTGTTGGAGTCTGAAAAATACTGTTATTTTATGAGATGATTTACTTCACTTCATTCATTTTATCCCAACAATGGCCTTAAGAATTTTATAAAACTTTAGCTATTGTACTTTATATAGAAACACATAGGTTTAATTTATGTCTTTTAAAGTTTGATTCAGAGAAACACAGATATCTTTAACATATCAGTTTTGTTGTCAAATACATGCAGAGTCTCAGTTTTTTAAAAGCCAGGTCTTTCAAAAATAGTGACATCTAGGCAGAGGAGTTTTAATGACTGATCACAAACTTGGTGTGTCCTCAATAGAATTTTTTCTCTTTCTCTCAAACGATAGTGTGAGCAGAATGACATTTGTCTTCAAACCAGGAAGATCAATGACTGAAGGAAGTCACTCCAACCACATGGAACTGTAACTACATTTTACAAGCGATAGCATGTCAACTCTATTCGACTTCAGTTTTATTTCATTTTTCCCTGCAAGGTTGTGTTTGAGATGAAAAGACTCTCCCAGAGAAGATGATCTGGAATCTGATGTGATTGCAAGTACGGGATGATCCTGTACTGTGGGTTGACCCCCAGAGAAGGTGATGAGTCTGAAAAGGCACTATGGGCCTGGGAGACCTCTCCTACTTGACCTTGACATCCAGGACGTGGCACAACCCGGATGGAAAATGTATGTTCAAGTTACTTCTCTTATCTCCACGGCCAAAAGCCTGATGGCACAGGGTCAGGACAGGAGGTTGCATTCCAGCTCAGGGTTTCAAGGGGTTTAGTCAATATAGGAGGGGAGGGTGTGAAGGCAGAGGCACCCAACTTAGCAGGCAAGGGAGTTGAGAAAAGAAGATGCTGGTACAAACTGGCTTTCTCCTTTCTTCCTTTATATTCTGTCTAGGGTCTCAGCTCATGGAAAGGATGCTGCTGTCCACATCATGGTGGGATTTTACCCTCAGTTAGTTCTCTCAGGGTAAAAGCTCCCACAGACACACCCAATCTTCTAGGGGACTCTAAATCCAGTCAAATAGACAATGAATCCTAAGAACCACAGAGTACGCTCTTGGACTTGGGAGTGAGAGGTGACCTCCGCCTAGAAGCCAACCTGTCGCTGGGCTGAGCACACACGTAAACAAGAAGTGAACACCCTAACAGGATGATGCATAACGATTAGTGAAGAGTCTCAGTCCCTTAAGGGCACAGCCATAAATTATGGTGACAGTGCGGTTTCCAGCAATTGTTACCAAATCTGTTGTGTTCATTAAGATCACATCTTCCAACTTGTTACGTGGCTCAACTAATTACCTGCCTTTTCCCCGTTCGGAGTTGTTAGAGCAGTTGTCTCTGCTCCAGCGCCCAAGTGCTGGGTGCAGGCAGAGGGAGTGACTTCCTGTGTGCCTCTGGGAGCCGCCTTGTCATCTGTCCTTCTCCAGTGGCTCTGCTGCCAGGTCTGGAAGCTGGGTGTGAGCGGGTGTCTTTTCAGCATCCTGTTGTCTGCTATTTTGAATCTAAACTTCTCAGTGATTGTCCTTATGAAGTACACAACCCTGCGGTGGCAGAGACACTGAGAGGGGAGGGTTAACTCCACAAATGAAAAGATGGTAGAGCCCCATTAGGGACTCCTCAAGTGTGACCCTCATGGCTTAATGGAACACAAGTGCCCCTGTGCACAACAGGACATCCAGCGCATTCCCTAAGTCCTCGAGGAAGCCTTGTTTACTTAACGTTTCAAAACTAACTTGAAGCACCTTTAGAACAGTTGTTTACACTGGGATAGCTGGAGGATACAGAAGACGCGTGGCTACAGGAAATGAAAGCCACAACCACAGGCAAGAGGCAGGGACTCAACTATGAAGAACAGCGAATTATACCACTGGTCTTCGTTGAAAGTTCTCTTCGGCACACAGAAGATACACTTAACAACGACTGAAATGTTTTCTGGTCTGGGTTTGTGAAAGCCTGCAGCGGTAGCAGACAGAGAACATACTCAGCCCACCATTACTGAGGTATCATCAATCCCTGTGAAAATCACGATGGGAGGATGGAGGTGGAATCTATGTAAATGTTGACTGCTCCCTCACGTCCCCATATGTGCTCTCCTTGCCGCACTGGAGCCCTCGTCTTACTTTGATCATCCATCCGCTCCTTTCACCCGCCCCACCGGACCTCGGTGTGTGCTGCTCTCATCTGCTCAGCTCAGTGTCTGGCACGTGCTGTTGAATGATATTTGATGAATGAAGAAACAAATACCAAGTGCCTAGACAGCGAGCATTCCAGATGGCTTACTAATTGAGCTGTCAGGAGTCTCTGGCAACTTTAGATGGAAAGGAGCTGGAGGATGCTCCTTCTCAAGGATTTCCCAGGCCTTTGGACTTTTTGTCTTCTGCAAAGGTGCTGAGAATCAGTTCCTCCCTCCGAAGAGCCACGGACGGCCACATGGTGGCGCTGGCGCTGCACCGTAGATGCCGAGCGCAGGCTGCAGCTGAGGCTCCAGCCTCCCCCCTGTTCTTCCGGCCCCCACCCTGCGCTTCCCCTCAGGACTTCCTTCCCATCCAGTCAGGCTTGATACCATGGCTCTTGCCAAGAAGCTGTCAGGCCGGTACTGGGAGCTGGGGTACTGCCCACCTGAAGCTGGAATTTTCTTTGTTCTCCAACAGACTCAATTCTCTGTATTGCTTCTAGCGGGGGCGGGAGGGGGGGAGGCGGGTAACTCAACACTTTGAGAGCTTTTAAAAAACATGCTTTCCTAGTTTGAGATGCAGGTATTTTTTTATTATTATTATTATTCTGCACTTGATTAGCCTCTGCAAGGGACCCAGTGCTGCCTAAATAAAATCGCCTACAAAGCAAATGTCCTGGTAAGTTCTAACGATCCTCACAGCTAGCGAGTGGAAGGGTACGACGAGTGCCCCGGTCACAGGCATATGGACCCCTACATGCACAGCCAGCGGCCCGAGAATGGGAGAGCAGAAATAAATGACGTGAAAAATCACCTAAACTCAGAAACTCAGCAGCTTTCAGAAGGGAAATACGTTTAATAAATTAAACCTGCTGTTCTTTTCTATGTGTGTGTGTGGTGCACGTGTGTGCACACGTGTGTGTGCAGGGTGTGCTTGTCTGTGCCTAAGAGCTACCCTGTCATCTTCCCTCCCCACGTTAATGTTCCAAACATGGCCACTCGGCAAATCGGCCCAGTGAGCTCTCAGAGCCCCTTGTCCTGGGGTGTTAGCAAGTAGTTTCTCCATGAGGCCTTCTTCCCAACCCTCCTTCTCTTTCGTTGAGCTGAGGCACTGGTTAGTTAAGGTGTAACAGCCCGAAGTTAGACTTCTGTATGGTAACTGTATTAATCATGTACACCTAATAAATAAAATGGGTGTTTGTAAGTAAGCAGTCCATTGAGTCATGACAAGTGTCCACGTGCTAATAATGCAAGCTCTATCCACAATGTTTGGGAACAGAAGTAGTCTAGAGTTCTGTTTTCTTCACAGCTTGTAATATTTTCCTATATGGAGTAAGAGAGCTTAGAGATGGAACCCAAGTTTTAAACACAAAATTTTGCAACGTCGGCCAGTATGTATGAGTGTTGGAGTTGCTGCACATCCTTAGTAAAACTGGGGATTGTTACTTACCATTATGTATTCATTTTCAATTTAGCCACTATATAGTATATATGTGTACTGGTATGATGTTTTAGATTTTAATTTCCAATTTTCTGCCATTGCCTGTTGTTGAGCATTCTTTAGTACACTTGGTCGTTTATGGGTCTTCCTTTCTAAAGGACACAGATGTGTCCTGTCCATTTAGAAATGGAATTTTCTCAAAATTCATTTATAGTAAGCTATTCATGTGATATGTGTGTAAGTTTTCTGTTATTTATATAGGTTGGAGGATTTTCCCCCCTCAGACTGGCTTCCCTTGGTGCTTTCTACAGTGCCTTTTGATAAGCAGAAATTAAATTTAGCAGAAAGCGTCATTTCTGGCTTCCTTCATGTGAGAGTCGGACTCCTCTCCCTACACACGTCTAGTTGCTCTGGTCTCACTTTTTGAAGCATCTCTTTCTCCAGAAAGCAGCCTTGACTCAGAACCTCTAGACAGCGTTGTGGAGAAGGTCAGATGATACATACATTTGGTCACCTCCTGGTCAACTCCTGGCCTGTTCTCTCCATGTTGTTTTCATAACTACACATCTTCAGCCTTGCAGTCGATTCTGTGGATGTCCCCACCCTGCTCTTTGAAGAGATTTGCTGTGACAATTTCCAGGAGTTGAGTTGAGTTTCCCATTAAGTTTCAAAATTAGCTTCTCAGGTTCTGGGGGGAGAGAGAGGAGGAGGAGGGAGGGAGGGAGGGAGGGAGGGAGAGAGAGAGAGAGAGAGAGAGAGAGAGAGAGAGAGAGAGAGAGAGAGAGAGAGAAATACGTGATTGGATTTTTTCCAATTAAATGGACTCTGGTAGGCTTTTAAACAGTTAATTTCTAAGATCTATTTCTTGCTAAGAAAGCTTCATTTTCTAACTCTTAAAAATTTCTCAAAATGTTCTTGTCTTTGAAAAATATTTAAAACTGTCTTAAACCAGATCAAAACTCATTTTGAAAATCTTGGAAATCATCCAGTCTATTTTCAGCTACTCTGCCTGGAAAAAAGAAACTTCTTCCCAGTGAGTCAAGTCTGGGAAAGGATTTTTCTGACATTAAAAAACAAGTATATAATTATGATAAGTAAATCCATAACTTCAGAAATATTTAAGGTACTTTTAAATAAACACTAATATCCATGTTATTTAACTATTAACTTCAAAAATAACTTCTGAGTAAATTTGATCTGATAGAAAAATACTCTCTAATTTCATTGATTATATTCAAATTATTAAAATTTAAAAACAAAATTGGGGGGGGGCTGGAGAGATGGCTCAGTGGTTAAGAGCACTGTCTGCTCTTCCAGAGGACCTGGGTTCAATTCCCAGCATCCACATGGCAGCTCACAACTGTCTGTAATTCCACTTCCAGGGGACCCAATACCCATGCAAAACACCAATACACATAAAAAATGATTTTCATATCTTTCACTGTCATATCTATTACATATTCACAACATGTGAGTACAGAATCCTGAAAAACTAGCCACACAGAAGCAAACCAGTGGTGCATATTGCTGTTTCGATTATTTCAGTTGGAGGATTTCCTTCTGGTTTGATTTTCTTTCTGCATGAGCTACTTCCGTGTCCAGAAGGCGAAACTATGAGAAGTCTTAATTCTTGTCTCATACTTTGTTTAGAATCTTGTTCAATAGCAGTGTGCTGACGGAGGCAGAGGCAGCTGTCAGCCTTCTTTCCTGTGTCCTAACGTCTCCACTTGACACTGATAGCAACATGAGGATTATACCATACAATGCTCATCTTTCCAAACCTGGAGAGACAGAGCTTCAGAATTGGGCACAGTTGGATACAACATCACAGTGATTTGAAAATACACACGGAATTCACTACACTTCAGAATCAGCCGTATTTGAAGATGCTTGCTGTTGGGGTTGTAAAAGAACAACAACACAAAATCAAACATCATAAAATAAAAACTTTTATTACCATATTCCTTCCATCGTAATGTGTATTTTCCACCTCACTATGGTATTTCTGAAATTGGGATATACAAACAAATCTATACTACAATTGAACATGTGCTTCTTTTCCCCCCTCAAGTCGGAACAATTCATACCAGAGACGACCTTAGTGAAACCAAGAAAACAAAGCTTTCACGGCTAGATTTGTTTAGGATATCAGGGACAGACTGAAAGCAAGCCCTTACATCATTTATAAAAAAAAAAATCCATAAAATGAATAATTCAAGGTTATTAAATAGGTTTATGAAAATGGTCAATGGCAAGTGGAGTTACTTATAGTATAAATGACCAAAAATAGGCAGTAAAACATATAGTCCATTTATACTCGTATGAAAGGTCTCTTTTCCACGGGCTAAGGATGTAAGATTTAGCCAGATCACCGAGTCATATGCATGCAATCCCAGAGCTCATGAGCTGAAGTGGGAAGCCTTAGAGTTTAAGGTCAGCCTGGACTACACAGAAAACCCCTATCTCAAAAAGACACTGTATCTAATGTTATCTTCTTAATGCCAAATAGTTTATCTCTCTATCAAATCACTTTGCTTTTTTTTTTCTTTCTCATTCATGTAAATTTGACCACAAGCTCCCATCCAAACAGGCTGTTAGCAAATCTAACCTTCATCGAGATGAAAGAGTAGGGCAGAGCTTGAGAGCATGAGCTGGCTCATTATGTCATGGAGACTCCACAGGTTCTGGTCACAGAAAAACTGGCAGCCACAGAGCTAGGAATGCACAGACATCCACTGTCACTTTTCCTTCCATAAAATTCCTGGGGTGGGTAAACTTCTGTCCTTTTGGAACCTCAGAATCTGCAGATCGTCTCACACTCAGACCATCCCTTCCACAATCTAGAATGAGCTGGTTTGGGGTTTTCTAGTCCCTTTATGTGATTTTGCTTTTATTTGGGAGCACCAAACACAATTTTCTGCTTTAGCTAGGGAAAGACAAAACAAAAATAATACTTTTGTCTTTCTGTAAATCCCGGCTTCCTACTGCTCAAATATGGTCTCAAATTTATATTGAAGAACAGAAACAAACAAACAAAAAAGGTCTACTTTTTACTTTTAAGTTATTTTAGTAAAATAAATCTCCCCTCACTCAATAACCACTCCACCAAGCACAGGCAACTAGAATAGCCCTGGGGACTTATGGGAAATCAAAGCAGAGCAGAACATGGATCTTCTCCGTGTCACTGTGTGATTCATAATTACTCTCCTCTGACCTTTGCCAGGACAGAGGAATTCACACAGCAAAGCACACAATCAAAATGTAGGACCCCAAACTGAAGACTGCTTGAATCAAAAGGTTTTGCTTTTTTGTTCATTTGTTTTCTTTAGTTAAAATGATGCCATATCTTATTATTATTATTATTAATTGTGTGTGTGCGTGCATGATGCAGGTGAGGTGTGTGTCACAGAGCATATGTGGACATCACAGCTTTGTGGAGTCATTTCTTCCCCTCTACCTTTAGGTAGGTTCTGGGAGTTGAACTCATGTGCCCAGCCTTGCACAGCAAGAGCCTTCATTCTGTTGAGCCATCTTGCTGACTCATGACCCTATATCTCACCAATGACTACCAAAGAACTGGAAAAGGAAATATGGAGAAATAATTCAACTCTTCTTGTAGGAAAATTCTAATGCCTCCATTTCCTTATAACATTAATAAAGAGAAGTGTTTAAAGTAAATAAATACATATATTTGACAGAAATGTGGGACCCTGTTTTCAATAATTGGTAAGAGCTTCAGGACAGTAACCACGAAGCATTAAATCAGGAAGAGCCTCTCTAACTGTCAGGTTCTGGGGATGGCCCAGGTCACACGCTCTTGGAGATGGCTGTGACACCTGACCTGTTTCTCAGGCCCTTGTCACCTTGATTATTTTTCAATAGCTTCATAAGTAAGTCACCTTTCTTAGATTTCTGTCCCTTCAGTATTGGGAACACACCCTATGTGCAATATATTTGGTCTTCTAATTTCCCTAATCGTCCCTCCAATTAAACTGCTGAAGGACCATGTCCAAGTTCAAACATGAATATCAAGGTCCTTCTTGGTATGGCCTCTCCTTTACCTCTCATCTCCTTCTCCTTCCATTGCCTGCCTCATATGCTGTGCTACCCTTGAATGATAAAATGGCATGCCATTTTTGTGCCATGGGTTCCATCCCCAAATAACTAGAGGAATACAAAAAGATATGGCTGGACAGTGTTGTCTACCATGTTTTTTTTCATATGTTGATGATAGCTTGCCTTTTAGGAAGGACACAATGTCAACTTGTCAGAACAACAACATTAAAGAATCAAACATGGAAAGGATGCTCTAGTGTGGTTGAAATTTACAGTCACTTTCAATGTCATTATTTCTTATCCTGCTGGACTTGTGATTCCAAATGTCCTGGAATGTAGGGATTATTCATCCATGTGCCCTTTTTTTTGGTCCTCTGAGCAGATCTTGATTGTACACAAGCACATTCCTGTATCTTTGACAGGTGCTATAGCCAGGAAGATGAATGGGCCTTACATTTTGATTTGACATACATTCAGATGACAAATACGTTCACAAGGAAGCTTCAGTATACTAGTCCATGATAAACATTTATTGAGTCAAGTACAACACCAGATACACCATATAGTATAATGCTCATTTTTATTAAACATGGACATTTGGATTCCTGTTTGATAAATGGAAAAGCTGAGACTCTATGAATATAAGGAACTCGGTGTAGGGAGTAGTTTATAAGAAAAGACTTAAGCTAAAGTTTCTTTGTTTGTGAAGATCTGTTCCTTCCACCACGTTGTGGTCGACTGCCCTGAATATACAGAGAATGATGCTATAAATGAAATGTGCACAGAGAGAGGTAGCCACAAAATTTCATCTGGGACTCACTACTAGACTGGAAGAAATTAAGAAGTGAGTTGCCTGGAGGACCAGGAGTGTGAGACAAGTTGATGGCACATGCCAAGGAATGTCAAGATTTTAGAAATTTTGAGTGTTCTATAAGGATCATATATGTAAGGAATTGTAGCATGTGGAACCAGAAGGTCAGACAAAACATCCTATCATGAGTCCTGTTGATCAACTGAAGACCTTGAACTTGGTTCAGTGGATTGTGTGGGGTCACTGAGGAGTGTTCAATGGGAAATCATAGATCATGTCTGAATTGTAGAAAGATTTCTTTAGAGCCAATGTGGCGAATACATCACAGAGAAAAGAGACCAGGAGCAAGTAGGACATTAGAGGATAGGTTTAGAAAATGAGAGAAGCATGAAAAAAGTGTCACTCTACAAGGAACAGAGTGCAAACAGAAATGTGGAAACTTAATTAGTTGTGATTCTGTAGTAGATATTATACAATGAATCACCATGAGTGTCTAGGGGTTCAAACTCTCTAAGCCTATGGCTCTTGAATTCAGTTATCCACTGGGATCTACAAAGCTACAAATCAGTACAGCAACAGAAAGGGAGACTCTATCATTTTCTTCTGGTGTGATTCTCCATTTCAGCAGCCACCGTTACGCTTTTTCTGTGCATTTTTCTTCATGAATGATGTGAGTGTTTACTCCTCTTTCCTGCATGACTTTTTCAATAGACTGCCTGGATGAGCACAGTGACAGCTTGAGGATGTGGATTCTCTCTTCTCCACTAAGAAGTTGGGTGCTGTCCCAGGTAACATGACCCAGAACCTACGCACGTGGGGAGCTTTTGTCCGATTTAGGTCTCCTCAGAGTGTGAGCATTTCCAGGAGCAGTTTTAGTTGATTCCCTTTGAAGCATGGAGACAAGAAATAAAGTCTTGTTTTCAAAACTATGAAAATTATCTCAGAGAGTTTACACTCCTGACACTCAACAGTTAGAGACAGAACCAAGACAGTGGGCTCCTGAAAATGTGCTCACTGGTGTCCTACAACCTCCTCCTCTTCCAGGCAGTTCATTTCACTATCAGTCACGAAAACCTGAGGCACCCTATAACACAGCATGAGCAGTCACCTTGTTAAGAATTAAGGAATCAGCCAGGTGGTGCTACATACCTTTAACCCCAGCACTTGGGAGCCAGAGGCAGGCAGATCTCCGTGAGTTCAAGGCTAGCTAGCATGATCTACTGAGTGGGTTCCAGGACAGCTGGGTCTACACAGAGAAACCTTGTCTCAGAAAACCAAAAAATTAGGGAGTCAACAATTTTTAGAAAACGGTCCAAGCCAGTTTTTATTAGACAAAGATGTGTGGGGTCCACTGACTCCTCCTTTCTCTCTTATTCTTTTTTATTATGTGTGATTACATTCAGGCACCTCGAGTAATGCAGTGGATCTTCTAATGGCTCCTTTGCCTACTATCAGCACAACTGGCTACATTGGTAAGAAAACCAACCCAGGGAATAGGCCACAAAATTGGTATTGACGCCTTGGCAGCAAACTCACTGACCGGGCCACTGAACGCAAAACTGCAACACAAAGCACAGCTTGTTTTGCTTGTTTTTTTTTCAAACAGTAATTTCTAATGGCAGAGACAGATGTTTCTTAAAGTGGCAAGAGATTTGCCAAGCAGAATATCCTACCACTTACAGTAATTGCTTTATTAATATTGCATGTGTTTATGGCTTCTATTTTCTGGCTATGGCACATCTCGAAATGACTTCAGGTTTCCTGATGACTAGCTCATCAGCTCGACTTCAGAGATCCTTTGGGTCTCAGGTCCAGCTTTATGCCTACACAGAAGATTATTTCATAGGAAGCTGCACTTTTCTCTCTTTTGTTACATGTAAAAGCCCTTGGGGGCACTGGAACACCCTTAGAGATAGCAGGTCAGTACCTGCAAAGGAACTTCTGGCTTAGAAATAAGCACTGAGTTACACAGACCTCTCTGCAACAGAAAAGACCCTTCTGAGTATAAGCTCACAGGCATTGTTACTTAGTGTCTTGAAAAGACTGGGTCTTTTTGCTGCCATAATTTGCAATAGGTCTGTTATAGTAGTAATAATAATAATCATAATCTTTTTCTTGGTACTTGGCTTATTTCATTCTGAAAAATGTGGATCATCTTTTAATTATCTTCTAATAAGTTACTAAAAATGTAAAACTAATAAGGAAATAATCCAAAAAAGAAAGTTATATTGAGGTTTTCTGCAATGCTTGTTAGTACCCTGAATGTGGATCATGGATTCTTCCATTCCTTCCCAAGCCTACCAAGGTGGCTTGCACTTTGCCAGCTACTCTGTCCACAGGTGGTTCCTGTTATGTGCCTACTTGTACTCCACTCCTGGGTGAGGAGTAGAAAGCAGCTTCTCTGACAGTTTGTGGTCAGCATCATTATTGCCATCCACTTCACAAATGTCTCTGGAGTTAACTGCAGGCCTCACCCAGCCGCAGGCCCGAAGCGGTATGTGGAAAAACCTGGAAACCTTGCACAAAGTTGACTCAAGTCTTCTCTGAACACCTGTGGGGCCTCCTACTGAAGCCAGAGAGGAGCTGAAGGGTGAGCTGGGCATTCTGTATTCAGTGTTCTGTGTCATGTTTGGACAGTAAAATTCCTTCAACTTCAGGTGGAAGCTCCCATACTTCACTGGTATAAAAAGAAGCATCTTTCTTTAATCTGTGTTGCTAGGAGACAGCCTACTCAATATTTAATTTTAATCTGACATATCACATTTTTTCCATGCCAAGAAATAGCCTGGCAGTTATGTATAATTCATCGTAGTGGACAAACTGGTCTCAGTTCTGGAGGCCATGCTCTTAGGATCTGTGGGGCTGCAGCTGTATGCTCGCCTTCCCAGAGGAGTTTTAAGTCAGCCAGGGTAAAGGGTTAGTGCATTTTAAAGGTTATTTAGTGGGAAAAGGGAAAGCAGGAAACAATGGAGTCAATGTGTATGGATTTTGAAGGAATCCTTTCACCAGGAGGAGGACTAAGGATCAGTGTGCCTTCCTGAGCCTCAGACGCTTTGACTGTGCCCTCAGCCGACCTTTCTTCTTGTGTGTGCAGTTGTGCCTAGAGCAACCAAAGAGAAAGAATCTGGGTTGTGAATACATTTTCTAAATTCTCTGTTCTTGCCCCATTTGGTTCACAGATGTGAAATTCAGCCAACATTTAATTTCAAGTCTTATGATACATTAAAAAAAAAAAGACCCAGAAGAATCCATGTCAACCATGATAAATCTACAGGTACCTGTTTTTATCCAGAATCAATATTCCCACCCCTCCCTAAAATTGAACCTAATTCCTCTCCTTAAATAAGACTTCAATGTTACTTTGCTGGTTTTTGTTGTTGTTTTTATTTAAAGGAAGCACAGAAACGTGCCTGTGGAAATGACTTTTCATGTAACTAGGCTGGTAACGTCTTTCAGGTAAGCAGGCCACAACGGCCAGTTTAATGCATAATAGAATTGCAATACTGCCATTCCTTGAGCTGTTGAGCTGCACAGTCACACTCACAGAGGAACCTGCTGCATGGGTGAAAGACGGCACTGGCTGCATGTTTCCAGATACAGAGAGAAGTCATGGTGGAGATTTTGCTTATGCAGGACATCCTGACGTGCTTTGACAGCGCGGAGGCTCTTCAGTGACGGAGCCATGTGTTCATCCGTTTGTTCCCCCCACCGATGTTGTGGTTGTAAACCAGCCTCCAACATTTTCTTTTCCTTTTCCTTATGGTTTGTTGTGTGTCTTTTTCTTTGGGGTAAGCAATCTTCCAGGGACACACAGCTTCCTTATCTTACCTGGGACACCTTCCCGGCCCACAGTGAAATGTGTTTCCTTTCCAAAACCACAAGATTAAACAGAAAGGAAGAGAAAAAGGGTAACTCTTGGATATTTTCAATACAATTTTTCATTTTCTTCCATGCCATGATGTGCAATTCTCAAGAATATTATGTTTCTTGGCTGATCAGTATTCTCTTTCAATAAAACCCCAGGACATAGCCGCTGGGCACAGAAGCTAAATGTCACGAGTTCTGTGCCCTGCTACTTGGCAGAGAATTCTGGCTGCATGCTTTTTATGTCTTTTTTTCCCCCTACCTTCCCTCTGTTATTGTGCATTTTCAACAAAAGTTAGTCAGTAATAACTACTACATTTACACACCACAGTTAATGATTGTAATAGTGTAAGGTAAGAGGATAAATGCTCACTAACACAAAAAAGTACAGTGTAACTCTTCATTGAAGAGAAAAAATAATTTCAGCAGCTAATGAAAACATGGATACATTTGACAGAATGACACAGGGAAGAAAATGGCTTGCATGACTCCTGGGGACAAAATTAAATGGTTGTGTATGTGTTTAGTCCTTTCAAGACTTAGCCTAACAGTTATAGACTGCCTCCTTCCTTGCCTCCTGCCCAAGTCTGAGGAGGCACCCCCCAGTTCTATCTTACCTTCCCATAGCTAATTTGAGTTTCTCTTCCCAAGATGCACCGCCATGTCTGCAGGAAAGATGGCTAATAATGCCTTCCTAGGAAATTCTAGATTCTGTCTCCTGGGGTAAATTGTTGACTGAATAATGGATAATCATGTGAGCAGCCATCTGGATGAAGAGGAAGGAGGGCTTGTAGTTAAGGATAGAACAAGGAAAATAGAACACCAGCAAATACTCCATATTTGATTACTAACACTTTCATTTTATGCCCTTGGTATTGAACAGTCATATTCATTTGCTGACACAGCCTAAGTAAGTAAGCATTAGCATATATACTATGTATATATATATATATATGCTAATATATTATATGTTAATATTTATCCCCTATATATGTGGCTTTCTGTGATCACTTGTTTATGAATCTAGCCACTGACAAAAACTTTCCCAGAAATAGGCAGAGTATATTCCCTCAAGGAAAGGACTATCCTCATATATACAAAATTATTCTATACAACCTTAGATGAGTTAAATAATCTTAGTTAAATACATTAGGAAGTAATTTAATAAGATTAGTAGATGAGGAACACACCTAGGCCCTGAGGCTTCTGATGAAAAATGCCACTAAATACAGAACCATCTTGAGACAATTAAAGTATGAAGGAAGTTAATTTTACAGCTCTCACAATTTGAGATGAGTCACTTAACGACTCTGGCCCTGAGCGTCTATAAAGCATAGGGTTGGGTAGGTAGCTACAAATTGAATTATTTTATTTGAGTTGCATTTCAAATTTGTGATTATAAAATATAGTAGAAAATAAGAATGCATCTAATTTGCCTCAGAGTTTTTGGCAATAGATACTTCATTCAATTAGATTTTAGTCAATCCATAGTACAAGTACATGGGATTCTAAGTCTACAGAATCTGACCATTTCCTGAGAAAGGAAATAGACATTGAAAAATCAGGCAACCAGAGGAAAGTAAGAAAGGTAAGGTATTAAAGAATGATATCACTTGGAAGCAGGCCCCCAAACAAAATTTATTATACAGCAGAAAGTTTATTGGAGGTAAAGGGGTAATGGTACATAAGAAAGTTAAGAGGAGCTGGGAGCAGGTCTGGCCAGAAAAAACCATCAGACCTCAATGAAACTCTGATCCTCCAGAATGAAAGCCAGAGGTACAGAAAGATCTTGGGGAGCATCAGATAAGCTCAGCCAACCTCCAGAGGCTGCAGACAGAAGACTGCTGATTAGACAGGCCCTGAAAACATGGGCAAGTCCTAGTGTTCCACCATACTCGGGTACTGGCTCACTTGGGTCTGCTCAGAGAGAAGGCAACTTCAGCGCAGGAGCTGAGGAGGACCCTGGATACGCCAGATTACTATCCTCCTTACAACTGAATGCCAAGTGTTTCCCTGTCTGCTACTTAAGTTTCCTTCCTGCTAGATGCCTCCTTGCACACTGTTTGCATACTGTGCAAAAACAACTATGAACGCTCAGCTGTGATGGCTCATCTTTATCAATCTCCCACCATCCAAGGCTCAGAGAGAAGTTCATGGAAAGTGGGTAGGAAAGAGTGTAAGAGTTGGTAGACTGGAAGGAAAGCTAAATTCTGGTTTTTGGAGACGGCTTGGATGTTACATGCATCAACTCACAGCAGCTGAAGTTACCTGTACAACAAGATTTGCACAAAACCAGCCAGTCAAAAGTTCAGCATGGGTGAGAGAGGAATTCTCAAGACCCCACCCCTGTTGTAGGAGTTAATGGTTGTTGGTGGCTACTGAGAGGGTAAATCACTCTCCTTTGGGGAAGTGGTTGGTAGCAGGTTGCTCATGTCCCACCCAGTGCATGTAGGCAGCACTAATTATACTCAGCAGGTGGTATTAATAACAATAGAGAAAGAGGACATGAAGTTGGGAGGGGGATGGGGTGGAGACACTAGGGAGAGTTGGAGGGCGATAGATGTGGCAGATAGAAAATGTATAAATACATGAAACTTACAAAGAATACAGATAGTATCTGAAAATGCATGTAAAGACAGAAGGGAAACAAAATAAGAATGTGCCAGAAGATGGGAAGGCACAGTTAACAAAGGGCCACGGTGACTGGGCTAGGCGCACAAGAGTGGAATCAAGAAAGCTCAAAGAAGGCTTGTGGGAAGTTCTCAATGCCAAGTAAAGGAAACAGTTAACGGGGTGTTTTGTTCAAGCAAGCAAGCAGATGAAAAGCTTGGGTACTAATAACAAACAATGGGCTGTGAGTGAAGTCATTTGCTTTTGTGATTTACCAAAGTGTGAAGAGCCAAATGCATAAGAGTAGAAACTGGATTGGGTAGAAGCAAGAGAAGCAGAAAGTACAGGAAAGGCCTGTATGGGAATCAGTCTGCTACTCCAAGCAGACACATCTCCATCTCACTATCCAGTGCTGCTGCACACACATACTATCCAAAGAATGGCCAACCAAGGTAAAGGAGTATGTTAAAGGTAAAGAAAAGAAATAAATAATACGGTTTTCCACCTAGAAAGAGGAAGGTAATGTATTTTACATGTCAGCACCATTTATGTAAATGTAAGACAGACACTAAGCGATTAAAAACTCAAAGAGTGCATTAGTAGAATTAGTTTTAATAATGTATTTTAATCAATTCAGTATATGGAAAATACAATGTGTAGTCAATATAAATAAATAATGAGTTTCTTAAATGTTCGAAGTCTTCAAATTTTGATTTATGTCTTATTACATAATAACTCAATCTGGACATTAAATTTTCATTCCAAATAACCTCCAGTTTTGATTCCTAAAATGTTCACTAGCAAAAGAGTATTCACACACTCAAATGGTTCACAATATAGATAAAGGGTTTTTTTTTTCTTTTTTAAAAGTGATTTAAGTATTAAAAAATACCTTTTCCTTAACATTCACCTCTATGCTGACAATACTAATTCATCCTCTGTCTCTGTCTCTCTGTTTGTCTGTCAATCTCCCTCTCTAGGGGTTGTGCAGGTGTTTTTGCATGTGTGTACAAGTGAGCTTGACATCACATGCATATATGAAGTCAGAGTTTGATGTTGGGTGTCTTCCTATGTCATTCTCCACCTTATTTCTTGAAAGGAGGTCCCTCACTGGAACCTGGAGGCACCAAGTTTATCTAGACTGGCCAGGAAACCCCAGGATCTATCTGTCTCTACCTTCTCTGATTCAGCAGTGAGATGATAGATACCTGCTGCCATGCCCAGACTTTATGTGGACGCCAGGGATTTGAATTCAGGTCTTCATGCTTACACAGCAATCACTTGAATTCTCTCTCTAGTTCCTGGTTTATTCTTTTTAACAGAAATGATTTAACTTTTCAGCAAAGCATATTCATTTCATAGCCCTATCTGCTCAAGTTAAAACACATCCACTGGTTGTTCCATCAGTAGTAGCCGTCTAAATGTTCATTATTATATGCATCCAAATATTCATTCTGCCTGGCTGGGTCAAGGTGCCAGGTATTTTTTCAAATATTATTGTGAATGTTATCAGATTTCAAGATCTCAGGTATTATGTTGAAGTCTTGATTCATTTGGAATTGAATTTCATGCAGGGTAAGATATAAGAATCCAATTTAATTCTTTGTGTAGCTATCCAGTTTGGCCAATGCTATTAGTTGAAGATGCTGTCTTTTCTTCAATATGTGTTGTTAGATTCTCTGTCAAAAATCAAGTGATTATAGGAGTGTGAGCTTATATGTGGGCCCTGGGTGGAAGAAGGAATACATGGATGGATAAATAACACTAAAGACCTTTCGATATCATGTGGAAACTTACTACTTTACATGCACACACACACACACACACACACACACACACACACACACACACACCATATATAGATAAATAGTTATGCACACACACTATTGTATAGCAGTTTCATTATAGTTTGAAACCTTCAATCTTGGATGGAAGCTCATGAAGACACAGGATGCTTATGAGGTTAATAACATGATGATCAAGGGGGAGATGAAACATCCCATCCTACAGGGAAGCTCCTTAAGCTCAGGAAGTAAACAATTCAAAATAGCTTCAGGAAGTCCCTCAAACTGACCAGATTCCCTAGGCCACCCTTGCCACAAGAACATATAAGCAAGGACTGCTTAGGACATGCTCAGAAAGCTAAATTGCCAGGAAGAGTCTCAGACCAACTGAGCCACCTGGAAAGACCATTCTCCAACCTGTTGTTCAGCTGCCTGCAGGCCGTTCAGTTTCCAACTTTGTAAGATGCCACCTGTACTGAGGTGGGTTTTGGTGATGTAGCTGGTCTTTCCGTCTTTTCTGCTTCTGTAAATGACCCTTTACCCATATTCATATAAGTAACCACAATAAAACTCCTTGGTTCCCAAAGTTGGACTTTGGTGATGTCTGTATCTTGGTCTATCATAGATTAACTATCTGGATTGAGTAGATTTTATTCACATCTCCCCAGAAACAGTGTCATGAAACATACAAAAAGAATTAAAATTGAGTCACCCTGTTTAAGAGGTGACAATGCCCCTACTAGGTACTGTGGTATTGTATTCTCCCAAATATTGTGCATGCTAATAAACTTATCTGGGGTCAGATCCAGAACAGCCACAATATTAAACATAGAAGTTAGGCAGTGGTAGCACACACCTTTAATCCTAGCATTCCAGAAGCAGAAATTCATGTGTTCAAGGATACAGACAGGCATGGTGACTCATCATGCCTTTAATCCCAGAAAGCAAGCCTTTAATCCCAGGGAGTGATGGTAGAAGGCAGAAAGATATATAAGACGTGAGGACCAGGAACTAGGAGCATTTGGCTGGTTAAGCATTTGACTGGTTTAGCATTTGCCCTGGTTAAACATTCAGGCTTTTAAACAGCAATTCAGCTGAGACCCATTCTGGATGAGGACTCAGAGGCTTCCAGCCTGAGGAAACAAGACCAGCTGAGAAGTTGGACAGGTGAGATTAGCTGTGGCTTGCTCTGGCTCTCTGATCTTCCAGTGTTCACCTCAATAACTTGCCTCAGGTTTGATTTTATTAATAAGACTCTTTAAGATTCATGCTACAAGGTACCACAAGATAACAAAAAGCCCAGTGACAGGAATGGGTTTCCTGCTTTGGAGTTGCTGGCCATGTGGTCTCATATATCTCCAAACATCACAAACTATTGCCAGCAGAATTGCTTATGCCCCAGAACTTGATGGTAAGACCCTAGAACTGAAGACATGACATATTTGAGTTATAGAACGAACACAGATAATTCAAGTCTGTCATGATGTGGACACTTCATCTTTACTGGTTCATGTTCATAACTCTGGAAGGTGATATACACACTATCAGGAGAGAAAAGTAATCATTAGTTTTACCCAGATGTGAACTCTGAAAACTACAATACTGACTGGCCTGGGAAAACATGCCCATTGGTGTAATAGTGGCATGAACATTATAAAAATAACTGCAAGGTAGTGGTGGCGAACTCCTTTAAATCCAGCATTCGGGAGGCAAAGGCAGGAGGATCTCTGAGTTCAAGGCCAGCCTGATCTACAGAGTGAGTTCCAGAACAGAAAAGACTAAACAGAGAAACACTATCTTGAAAAACCAAAATAAAATAAAATAATAAAATAAACAACTACATTCCAGTTGAATTTACGTCCTGCTCCACAAGATGAAACCCATACCTCTTATCATTATCAAGCCAAGAACTTATGGATAGACAGGTCATAGACCCTATGGAAGGACCTACTACTATTATTCTGCTAAATGGGCATACTGGTAAATCAACTTCTAATGACTTTTTGCTGTTATACTCATAGATGTATTATCTTTCAACCCTTAAAAGAGGAGCTTCTATTTGAAGTAGATGTTATTAACAGAGACCCACAACTTGTCAAGATGCAGAGAATAATAAACTGTGGAATGTCCAACCTTAAATGGGAAATTTACATCACACCCTTCTCCTAGCAAGACTCAATGCTTATTGAAGAGGGGGTGAGCAGAATGATTATAAGAGCCAGATGCAGTGGACTAGTACAAAAAAAACCTGTTTTCTGGACATAGCAAGGCAGTTGCACATATGAACTCACAACACTTGGGAAGTGATGTAGATGACCTGTGTAAGCTTAATTCAGACAAAATCTCATCATGGAAAGGGAAACTAGGCATAACATCTGACTCCTAACTGGATAACTGTTGTCAACTGATAGCTTCCAAAAGAGAACGAATCAATTTTCTTTAAGAGTGGAGCCACTAGTAGGTCAGCTATGCTCCAGTGGAAGACTACACGTCGAAGAATACATGAACAGTACAGATTGGACCTGATGTGTTTCAAAAGAAGAGGACCAAGTCTGGGTAGGTAGGAAAGGTAAGATAGATCAAGAGGAGTTAGAAGACATAGTGAATATTATCAAAACACATTTATGAAATTCTCAAAGAACTAATAAAAAAACTTTAAAAGTGCAGGATTTTGAATAAAGTAATTTGACTTCTATCACAGAAGTGTGTTGTGGGAATTCTGCCATTCGGTTCAATGACCAATTGAAAAGAGCATTTACTCTTCTTCTTTTTTTTTCCCCCTTTGGCCTTATGGTGTGGTCTTATCTGAAGATATGTGACCCCTTAAAATCTGTAGAAGAAGGGTACCACCTTCTCTTGGGCTGGTAGGAGCAGGCAGGGAGCGGTGGAGAAGCGTGGCTTCAGTTTGGTTCCATCACCTTGGGCAGAATGGCAGGACAGCAGCACCTGAATCACCAGGCAGCATCTCAGCTCTGTTCTGTGTTGTGAGATTACCTTATAGATTTCATTCCTTAATAAACCTTACCTGGCCCCATACTTCACTGTCCCGCTTTAGAAGTGGTCATCATTTGACAATGACAAGTTGAACATCAGAATAAAAATAAAAGACTGTTTTCTCCAAATAAAGAGGCAATTTTAGCAGGGTGGTAGTGGCTCATGCCTTTAATCCCAGCACTTGGGAGGAAGAGCCAGGCAGATCTCTGTGAGCTTGAGGCCAGCCTGGTCTACAGAGTGAGATCCAGGACAGGGACCAAAACTACACAGAGAAACCCTGTCACAAAAAACAAACAAACAAAGGCAATTTTTCTGCTAGCCTTCAGATATATGCCAAAATGCCAGCTCTTCCCTGGGCTCCCAACCTGGCATCTCATCCTGCAGGTGTTGGACTTGCAAACCTCTCGGATCAGTTTTCTGCTCGTTGGCTTTCTTTCTCTGGAGCAAACAGACACATGCTGGATCTCACACTATCTCCATTGAACAAACCGCACTGATCTGTCCATTATTCTGTCATTCTATGTAATTAAAGTAGGGACTGTGACAACCTCCTGGGCTTTGGTTCCTTCCTGTGGTCCTCTAATCACTAATGTAGAAATTGACATCCTCATCATCCACCAAGACTGCGTTCAGTTCTTCATGAAAAGGGGAATTTAGACATATAAAGCACTCAGTACAATAGGGGCATGCCAAATTTCCAAAGACACAGTCACCACAACAGCATAAACATTCTGGAATAATGAGATATAGAAAGTATAAGAACAATATCCATAAAAGTAGATAAAGTATTAGATGTATGAATGCAAACACTAGGGTAATCAGTTGTGTGCACCTGGTCTTACAACTGTAGTCACCTGAAATACTGAGATGGGCAGTGAGGCTGAGATCAATCAGAAGCTGTGATGGGCATCCTCATGTCTCCAAAAAAAAGTCTATGTCCTTAGAAACTACATCTTTCATGAATGCAAATAAACAAATAGGACATCTGTGTAGACGAATTTCTGAACAGTCTTAGTAAATAAGAAACACAGAGCCAAATACGGGGTAATAGCCAAAGAGATCAGAGAATAAGTGAAGAGCCACTGACTACCCTTTAGCTTACCACCAAGCTGTAGTTTCCCACACGAGAGAGCTTCTTCCTGCCTAACCTGCGTTTTTATTGCTTTCCTGTTCTGCCCTCTCATTGGCTCTAAGCCCAGCCACATGACTTCCTTGTCACTGCCTGTCTATACAGACCTCCAGGTCTCTATGGTTGGTACTGTGATTAAAGGCTTGTCTCACCATGCTTGGCTGTGTCCTTGACCACACAGAAACTCTGCCTGCCATGTGATTGGATTAAGGGCGTGGGCTACCACTACCTGACTTCTGTTCCTGGCTCACTATGACCTCTGATCTCCAGGCAAACTTTATCTATCAACATACAAAAAAAATCACACTTCAGCACAATTAAAATATCACCACACATCTCTTCACTTATTAAGAAAGTTTTAATATTTTTATATACACTAAATACTTAGAAACTCATGATAATGAACTTTCAAAATCTAAATTGAGGAAAATGTATTAGAACACTAAGGTTTCTATTTTGTTTTGTTTGAGATAAGGTCTCCTATAAGTCAGGATGGCTTCAATTCGCTATGTAGCTGAGGATAACCCTAAACTCCTGATCTTCCTGCATCCACCTCAGAGTACTGGGTTTACAGGCACACACTACCCTGCCTGGTAACTTTCTACATCATCACATAACTACATGTCTGCAGCATTTTAGGCCATTTTTTTTTATTGCTGACATGGACAATGTATAGAACAAAGGATTTATTTTGTGTGACGGTTTCAAAGGTTCTAGTCCATTTTTGGTTCACATATATTAATTGAATAAAATAATATGTTTTAGAATGGCATTTCTGTACATGAATATAAAGTATTTTAATCATATTCACCTTCTCTTTTTATTTTTTCTAATTTCCCTTGCACCTCCTCTTCTCCATTCTGTGACTCTGGTTTATTTTACATAACACGATGTCTAGGACCCTTCATTTGCCTGAAGTTGATAAAAATTTGTTCTACTTTATGGTTGGAAAATGCTCTATTATGTTCATATACTACAATTTCTTTACATCTTTCTACCCATCCACTGATGGATACGTGGGCTGATTCTGTATTTGGCTATTTTGAGCAGTGCAGCAATACACATGGATATATTAGCTACTCTTCTGTTGCTGTGATAAAACCCTGTGATCAATGCAGCTTAGAGAGTGAAAGGTTTATTTGGGATTACAGTTCCAGAAGGTTAAGAGTCCATCAAGCCAGGGAAGTATGGCAGTAAGCAGCAGCCATGGGCTGGAGCAAGAAGTTAATGGCTCACGTGCTGAATCACAAGCACAAGACAGAGAGAGTGAAGTAGAAATGACACAAGTTTTGAACTCTCAAAGCCAGCCTCGAGTGACACACTTCGTCCAATATCCACATCTCCCAAGCTTCCCTAAACAGTACCACTAACTGGGAAACAAGTACTCAAATGCCCAGAACCAAGTGTTTGGATAACTGCAATAATAAAGAACATTTTATTCAAGTCATTATAATGGATGTATAGGTATCATTATAGTAAGGTGTTTAGATTTTTTTAGACTAAATACACAGAAGTGATATAGCTGTATCGTATAGTGGCTCTATTTTTAATTTTGAGAAACTTCCACACTGATTTTCATAATGAATACTCTAATTTATACCCCCTACAAATATCTTCATTAATATTTTCTGAATTTTGTTTATTTATCTGTTGATTTTTCTTGATGATTGCCCTTCTGTCTGGGGTAGAATAGACTCTGAATGTTGCTTTGATTTGCACTTCCCAGTCCGATAAGGATGATGAATGTTTTTTCATATGTTTATTATTGGCCACTTGACTTCTTCATTTGGTCTCTTCAGCTAATATGCCCATTTGGTGATTGGAGATTTTTCTGGTTGGATATTTGTTTCTGAGTTCGTCATTTATTCTGAATAGTTCGTCATTTATTCTGAATATTAATCCCTTGCCATACTAGTACTTAGCAAAGACTTTCTCCCACTCAGTAGGCTGTCTCATCAGTCTGTTCACTGTTTCTTTTGCTGTGTAGAAGCTTCTTGATCTGATGAAATTCTCTTAGTCAGTTCTTGCTATTATATACCAATCTACCAGAGTTCTATTCAGAACTCTGAAGTTACAAGCAATTCCCTGGACCCACAGTGATTCTTTGGTCACTTCACATCCAATAGGTGTGGGAGATCCATGGTGTAAGGACATAAAAACACAGAGGTGTCTGCTCCCATAGATGAAAAATTCAACTTATCTCCCTTTTTGGAAAACTATTTATTTAATTTTAAATTACACACACATACACACACACACACACACACACACACACACACACACACACACATAAATGTTTGTATATGTGGGGTTAATATGTGTCCATAAGTACACAGTGCTCACAAAAGATATATGTAGACTTTAGTGAATGTGCATTGTTTACCATGGGCACAGTCATGTCAAAGACTAAGGCTTCAGCCCTATAGAAGTAACAAAACCTTCTTGAGATTAGGCTCAGGGAAATGGCAAAGTCTTCCTTCCCAATCCATGTGTAGATATTGATGGTATGTGCAGAAAATATCCATCATAGCTTTCTCCCCCAAGATGTTTGGGGCCTGAAGACTGCTACTCTACAGAGAGTGTTCCTATGGAGATTAGCTAAGCCTGCCTTCTTGGTTCAGGTATATATTAACCCCATCTCCTGTTTATCTGTATGAAATAACCAGACTCCCTGTTCAACTGTATGTAATCAACATACTGAACTATATGGGGGGCACAGTTTGGTTTCTTCATCAGAGAGCCCAGACCACCCAATCTCAGCATTTCTGTGTGTCTGTCATTTCTCCATTCCTTCACTGCCTTAGACAGATTAATCCCTGAGCCTTGAAATGACATATCTGACAGAAAAGTTGGATTCATCTGGACTTGGAACCATAGGTGTTTTTGAGCCACTTGACAGAGACAGCTGTCTGCCTGGACAGTCACCCAAAGTTCTGCAATGTTGGGGCATCCATCTCCAGCCTACAGGCCTAGAGTCTCTGGCAGACTTTTTTGTGAAGCAGGAAATTTGAAGAATTGTTTTGTCTATTGTTACAGTTCATCAATTGCTTTCCCCCATGTCCTGCAGAATGTCTGTCAGTCTCCTCTGCAAAGCAGGAACCTGAAGGACCACCTCGCCATGCTTTGGCAAAGTTCAGTGGTCACTTTCCTATGGGTCTTGTATGTCCAGTTTATACAACATACTGTCAAGCAGTCCAGGCAAGAGCAGTTTCTTGCCCAAATGGCTATCTCTTGCCACAGAGAAAGCAAACTCTATATGGAGTATCTCCAATGCCTCTTTGAAGTAAATTGGCACTGCCAGGAGCACATATGTCTCACTGTCCAGAAAAGTCCAAGTTTTTAAAACATTTTGAACATCATGTTCTGTAGGTCTTTGAAGTGTTTGATGATTACCTACCTAATTGAAATATATCTATGTATACCTAGAAAACTTAACTAACTTGACTATAAGTTTGATTATCATAGATGACTATTAATCTGTATTTCTTAATTATATATTACAATTTTAAATGAGTTACATAAACATAATACCTTAAACAAGAGTAGAAATATACATACAGTATAACAAAATTGACCTTAAATTTGTATTAATAAACCAAAATCTATATTAATGTAAATTATATAAGATTAATAGTTGTTTTTTGGATTAAAGTAGATTCAATAATCTACTCTTTTGTCCTATCATTTCAATATCATACATTTCTATATCTTTTCCTAACACTGGAGGAACCCTGCACTGGCAGATGTCTTTGATTTAGAAAGTTTCTGGGGTACAGAACTCACTTTACTCTTTGACAGGGCAGTTTTTGGAGTTCAAGCATGCTGCTGTGTGAAGGGACAGAGGTAGAATGTAATAACACAATTGAACATCTGTTCCATATACCATCCAAACTGTATTAATGGCTTCCTTGAAATTCAGTTCTGCATCCCTCTTGTGCAGATGTTTACTTCTTTTTTTCAATGGGGTTGCAGTTTTCAGGATTTTGTCTTCCAAATTTCAACATTTGGGTTTTATTTTTTATTTTTTTGAATTGGGATCATCAGGATTTTTATCTTTAGAGATTTTATATTTTAGAGATTTTGGTTGTTTAGGATTTGAATATATGAGATTATGGCAAGATTGTGTATCTTTCAGGGTTCTGATTGGCACTGGGTGAACTGGCACAGTGTGCTTGTTAATAGCCTACCTTTGATCCTCTTCCTCACTATCTGCATTGCTGCTGAAAGATGAGGAAGGGATGAAGAGCCGTAGACTTGTACTCCCCTCTCTAGGTAAGCAGAGAACACTTGTTATTCATGAATAATATGCATTTCTAGGTTGAATCAAAATAATTTTCCCATTTATTTTTCTTATAAAGTGGATAAAACAGTTCTCCAATATTTCCTCTCTGGAAACCCCTTCTCTTCATGAGGTCCTCCTAAGGAAGGGAAGACCCTCACATTGTTTGGAGACATTTCTGTGTCATCCAAGAGAGTACAGATGGGTCAGCACCTGTTCCCCCAGCGGAGGGTGAACATTGCCCTCCATGTCAGCCCTAGCTCATGCGGAGGAATGTCTAAGGACACCGAAGATGATGAAAAGCTGAACAGTATGGGGAAACATTCTGTACACTGGGCTGGAAGATCCTCATAAGCCAGTGCAGCACTCCCAATTAGCAAGAGCTGATATCTACCTGGGAAACTCTCCTTCCCCAGGCCGATGGTCTGTGAGGTCTGCATGGAAGTCCAGTGCCCACTCTAGCCTCTTTTCTGCCCAAGTTGTTCTCCTAAAATGGTGGTGTTGTACTGGTTCCCAGGAGTTTTCATCTCAAATGTGTTATAAAAAAAACAGAATAAGAGAAAAACCAAAACTCCCTTATTCTGGGAGCTGGGCTCCAGGAGCACTTACCTGATCTGGATTTTTCCCCAAAGCTGACAAAACAAGAGGAATCGTAACCCTAAGAGGATGTAGGATGTAGAACATCATGTCTGTATTCCAGGAAGTAGATTTAAGCTTCTCCAAGGAACAAATGTATCTTCAGAAGGAAAAAGCCAATTTACATCACCTGAAACACACTGCACCCATGGGCAGCTGAGCAAAGAGGCCATGCCCCAGTGAATTCCTTCAGGGCTGCATGCAGCAAGTGGCACTGAGCCTGCATGGAGGACTGGGAGATGAGGGCAGAGATGTAAACCCATTGATCCCCAGCTTTCCCTGGACTCCGCTATTGTTCAGTCTATCCTTTAGCATATCACATGACTCACTTGTTGCTGATCTTGGCTTTGAACATATCTACTCTTCAGGCATGACAGTCTAAAGTTTACATTAGAATTTGTGCCAATGGTCCAAGTTTTTAGTCTTGAAATCCTTTGCCTCTCTTCTACTCCAGCTTCTCCTCATACCTTTATTTTTTAATTAAGAAACATTTTTCACTCATTTTACACACTAATCAAAGATCCCCCTCTTTCCTTCTCCTGTCCCCCAAACTCCCCCCAACCTACCCCCACCCCACCCCCACAAAAGGCAAGGCCTCCCATGGGGAGGCACATCCAGTAGAGGCAAGTCCAAGCCCTTCTCCCGGACTCAAGGCTGCCTGAAGTGTCCCATCGCAGGTAGTGGGCTCCAAAAAGTCCCCTCATGCACCAGGGATGGATTCTGATTCTACTGCCAGGGGGTCCCCCAAGCAGATCAAGCTACATAATTGTCTCGACACGCAGAGGCCCTAGTCAAGTCCCATGTAGGCTCCACAGCCACTTATCCAACTTCCATGAGTTCCCACTTTCCTCATATCTTGTTATCTTTGCATAAACTGAGCTCAGTCTCCCCTTCAAACATTCCCCAATTACAACACTTTCATTAAAGCATTAGTGAGCAAAGCTTTTGCTAACTATCTTATACAGATGGTAAATGGAGACAGGACACACCGCCCATCCTCCTACAACCTACATCCTCCTCCACATGGCTGTTCTCCATCCAAGTCTTTTCAGGCTCTGTCCACTCTACTCACACAGGGCACTGCCCTGTGAGTCCCCATTCACCACCACCAAGTTCCAGGTCTCCTTGTCACCACCACAACACTGTTCCAAATTCTTGTTTCTCACAGAGCACATCAGCTCTCCCAGCTTCCCATCCCACCTGGAAACCAAGATACATACTGATTTGGAGACTCACTTTTTTAAAAGAACAGGTGGAGCCATATGGAGCAGTGTTTTGTGTACATAGTTTGAATCACATCTGTATGTTACCCCAAAAAAAGAAGGTATATTCTGTTTTTTTCCACATACCTGATAATGTTTTAGCTACATATTTTCAATAGATAGTAAGATAATTGATAGGGTAATTTAAAATATATTATATATGTATCATATAATATCTGTATAGATAGCTTTTTCTCAAAGACTGTGCCTTTTCACTGGGTTCTCACATAGAGGAAGGAACAGGGTATCACTCTGAATTGTGAGTGCCTTGACTTCAAGACAAAATGATTTATTAAAAAGATACCACTTTCTCTTACAATCACTATGGTCATAAAGATTTCTGCATATAGATTTGAGTAGAATATGAGCATTCTGACCACAGCAGGCACATAATCATGTCTTCCAACCTTCAGCTATGCTTGATTGAACATGAGATGCTTCTGCTTAGTAAAACTCCTCTGTGCATCTCTTACCCAACCAGAACACTACAATACAAGAAAATATTCTTCCAATTCTGAGCAAAAACAAGCTCCAGCAACTGTTTCCAGATGGGAAAACAGGACCGTAAAAATGGCTCATCAGCTGCTTTCTTCAAAAATGCCAGGCATGAAAGAGAAAGAAATCTGTGGCTGTCTTAGATAATAGGAGACTTACAGAGGATTGTGAGCAAGTACAATCTGTGGCCCTTGCTAGGTCCTGTATGGCAGTAAATGCTCTCAGCACTTGGCATCCCAGAGTAAGTTCATTGTTCTCATTGTTCAAGGGATTTCTTGGACTCTCCTAAGCAACAACTTCAAAGGAGGTTTCTCATGCCTGGAACTGTTTTTTTTTTTTGTTAGTCTATGACTCTTGAGGGGCGCATTATCATCCCAAGTTGTATAACTTTATTGAAACTATATATTTATGCATATATATATATATATAATATGTAATTTTAGGTAAACATAAAATGATTCTCTGTTGCCTTTTCAATTATCATGTGTTATTTATTTCCCTCCCCTCAGTTAAAGCCTGTCTCCTTTCTTCCTTTCATAGCACCAGTGAGCTGCTGTTTCCCTCTCTAGAGCTCCACCCTTATCGCATGGTCCATTTTCACTTTGCTGGTTCCTGTGCTTGCTTCAGGTTATACACTTCTTCTAAGATTTGGATCTAGGAGCCACAAATAAGAGAGAACGTTTACCTTTTGTCTTTGAACAGAATTCCGTTTCTAAATGTACCAGTTTTTAGTATCCTTTCATCAGCTGAAGGACATTTAGGTTCTTTCCTATTTCTTAGCGGATGTGAATAGAGTAGTGATGAACACAGTCATCCTGTGCTCATGCTAACACTACATGGCTGTTGATACTAAAGTATTAGAAAGATTCCCTACAAAATTGTTCTCGTCAGTTTTATGTCAACTTGACACAAGCTAAGGTCCTTTGAGAAGAGGGAACTTCAATTGAGAAATGCCCCTACCAAAATGGCCTGTGGGCAAGCCTGTGGCACATTTCACTGACAGATGATTAACCCCACAAGGCATAGTCCAACTCCTGGGTGGATGGACAGTCCTGCCTGGTATAAGAGAGCAGGCTGAGCAGCCATGAGGAGCAAGCCAGGAGGTAGCATTCTTCCATAGCATCTGCATCAGCCCCTGCCTCCAGGTTCCTGCCTTGAGTTCCTGCCTTTTCCTTCCTAAGTTGCTTTTGTTTATGGTGTTTCATTACAGCAATAGAAACCTTAAGACAGTATGCAGTTGAATTTCAGAAGTTCAAAGCAAAATAGTGTCTGCATACGTAGAAAATTGGGACAAGTTAGTGCTATAGGATGTCTTCCTGCATGTGCTAGATTTCATTGAAGTGACCTTAGTTAAAAAATGAAATAATACAAAGGTTTTGACACTCGATAAACACATCTCAATCACAGAGGTACCTCAGAAAAACTTCCTTTCGAAGCAACCTTATTTTTGGCTGAACATACAAAAAATTTCCAGATGTTACTTTTCAGAAATCATATGGAGACTTCACAGTTTAGGGCTTCCTTGGAACAAAATCATATCCAAGAAACAAGAAAACCTTTCCACATAACAACATGACTGCAAAAATCCCCTGAAAGCTCTATGTCTCCTCCCTTCCCCTGAAGAGAAAAACAGTAATTACTCTTATTTCCATAAGGTAAGATAAGGGACTTCCAGAAGAGATCATAGGAATGGAAAAGGTATATCAAAATCTGGAAATGAACTAAGTTTAGCCCTCTATTTTAGAGAATATAAGCTGACACCTGTGGAAGGTTTCCTCAGGCCCACTCACACACTAGTGTTGGCTGAATCGCTCGCCATAACCTCTTCTTTTCCATTTCCCTTACCTTCCTCTCCACTTGAATCCTTTTACCCTCAGTATTTCTCTTTGGAAATACTTCATATTAGATATGTCCCATTGACCCCCTCAACTTGCTCCGTGGGTACCTTTCTACTCTCATGTGCTTTACACACTTAACTCCAACATAAATGCACATACCTAAGCGTTAGAAACCAGGACTCAGCTCGGAGCCAGAACCTAACAGTGTTCATCTCTCTGAGCCCGAGTTACCTCACTTACTATAATATTTTCACACTCTAACCCCTTCTCCTGCACTTTTCACGTTTTCATTTTTCTTTATGCTGAATACACGCCACATTTTCAATGTGCATTCAGTAGCTGGTGGACATCTAGGATGATTCCATTTCCTTTCCTCTGTGAATGGAGCAGCAATGAGCATCAGTGCGGAAGTACTTCCATGGTTTCACATAGCATGAGGTATACATAAAGGAGTGCTGTCACTGGGTCATGTGGTGGTTCAGGGTTTTTGTTTCTGTTTTTGTTTTGTTTTTTGGTATTTTTTGAGAGATGTCCAAACTGGTTCCCACAGTGGCTGCATTGACTTGCCACCAACACTGGACGAAGACTCTTCTTTCCCATCTATTTGGTAGCATTTGCTATCTAGTGTGTGTGTGTGTGTGTGTGTGTGTGTGTGTGTGTGTGTGTGTGTGTGTGTGTGTGTTTACGCTAGTCATTCTAAGTGGAGTAAGAAGAAATCTTGACTTAGTTTTGCTAGTCCCAATTATTAAGGACATTGCACACTTTTAAAAAGCTGTAATCAGTTATCTGGGTTTCTCCTGAGAACTCCGTTTCAGTTTCTTCATTCACATTTCCACTGGGCTTGTTTCTGTGTTTTCAGTCTGTTCATTTTTTTGTATATTCCGGGTACCAGCCTTCTGTCAGATGCTCAGCCAGGGAAGATTCTATATTCTGTCAGTGTCTCTTTGTTGTACAGAAGACTTTTAATTTCATAAGGTCCCATTTGTTTTGTTTTGGTTTGTCTGTTTATTTGTTTTGTTTTTTTGGGGGGCGGTGATTTATTTATTTGTTAAAAAATTTCATTTATTTTACCTCCCAATCACAGTTCCCCCACCCCCCAACCTACCCCACCCCCACTCCCCTGGCTATCCTGTATCTGTCCCCCCACCCCCATTCCCCCCACCCCGCCCTGCCGTCATTCACTGCTCCTCAGTCTCCATTCAGAAAGCGGCAAGCCTCCCATGGGTGTCAACAAAGCATGGTACATGAAGTTCAGGCAGGACCAAGCTCCATCCCCTGCATCAAGGCTGGGTTAGGCAACCCAGCACAGGGAATAGGTTCCCAAAAGCCAGTTCAAGTGCTAAGCACAGGTCCTGATCCCACTGCTAGGAGCCCCAGAAACAAACCAAGCTACACAACTGTCACACACATGTAGAGGGCCTAGGTCGATCCCATGCAGGCTCCCTAGGTGTTGGTCCAGAGTCCATGAGTTCCCAAGAGCCCAGGTCAGCTGTCTCTGTGGGTTGCCAAGTCATTACCTTGACACATACACCCCACCCCCCCCATCACTTCTACTACCCCCTACCCCGGCTCATACAATCCCTCCCCCTTTCCTTCAGCAGGACTCCCAGAACTCAGCCCAGTGCTTGACTCTGGATCTCTGCATCTGCTTCTATCAGTTACTGGATGGAAGTTCTCTGATGACAATTAGGGTAGTCACCAATCTGATTACAGAAGATGGCCAGTTCAGGCACCCTCTCCATCATTGCTAAGAGTCTTTGCTGGGGTCATCCTTGTGGATTCCTGGGAGTTTCCCTGGTACCAGGTTTCTCCCTAACCCTGAAATGCGCCCCCTCAAACAAGACATCTCTTTCATTACTGTTCCCTCTGTCCCACCCCCCAAAACCCCCCACCTGATCCCTCATGTTCCTATCCCCCCACTTTCCCACCCCAGCTCCCAATTTACCCAGGAGATCTCTTCTACTTCCAAATCCCATTTGTTGTTATCTTTACTCTCTGAACAACTGGAGTTGTGTTCAGCAAGTCTTTATGAATGCCCGTGTCTTGAAGTGTTTTCCCTACTTTTTTCCTCTAGAGTTCTAGTTTCTGGTCTTACTTTAAGGTCTTTGATACATTTGGAGTACACTTTTATGCAGAGTTAAAGATAAAGATGTAGTTCCCTTCCCGTGTGTTTGGTGACGAGGCCACCTTTTCTTCAATGTGTATTTTGACGTCTTTGTCAAAACTTGTGTGGCTGTAGCTGTGGGGGTTTATCTGGAAGTCCTCTTTCCCAGTCCATTGATCTGTTTGTCTGTTTGTTATAACATGCAGTTTTTATTAGTAGAACTCTGTAGTTTAACAAAATCATATATGATGATATATCCTGAATTATTCCTTTTGCTCAGGACTGCATTAGCTATACAGGGTCTCTGGAGTTTCAATATGAATTTATGGTTCTTCTTATCTATTTCGGTGTAGAATGGCATGGTGATTTCGATGATTTCGATGCAGAGTCCGTTGACTGCCGTCTGGAGATGGCTTTTGGTAGGATGGCCATTTTCACACTCTTGTTTAAGACCCTGAGCACAAAAGTCTTTCTCCTTGTATCTTCCTTCCTCAATTCTCTTCTGCAGCGTGTTCTCAAGTTTTCATTGTAGAGGCCTTTCGCTTCCGTGGCTAGTTTTATTCCCAGGTTGGATTGGTTTTGTATTGTTTAGGTTTGGGGAAGGTAAACGGGGATTTGTGGCCTTTGTGAATGGGACTGTTCCCCTGATTTCTTTCTTAGCCTGTTTGTCATCAGTTTTTCATTGATTTTTTTTTTTATGTTAACTGTGTATCCTGTCACTTTGTTGAAAGTGCTTTTAGCTCTTAGAGTTTTCCGGTGGGGTCCTCAGGGTCTCTTGTGTATAGAATTATATCATCTGTAAATAAGGATAGTTTGACTTCTTTTTTTTTTAATTTCCTTCTCATGTCTTATTACTTTAGCTAAGACTTCAAGAAGTATATGGAATAGGAATAAAGAGAGAGGGCACCCCTGTCTTGTTTCTGATCTAACAGATTGTAGCTACGTCATTGACTAGCCCTTATTGAGATATGTTTGATTTGCTTATAACTCTCTTCATGTTATTACCATGAAGGTATGTTAGATTGTGTGAAACATGTTTTGCATTTATTGAGATGATCATGTGACTTCTGTCCTTGAGTCCATTTTTGTAATGCATTCTATTAATTTATTGCATAGGCTGAAATAGCCTTTCATCTCTATAATGAAGCCAACTTGATCACAATATGTGATCTTGTTGATGTGTTTTTAAATCAAATTTGTATGTGCTTTATTGAGAATGTTTATTTCTGTATTCATTAGGCAGGTTGATCTACAATTTTTATGTGTGTGTGTTTTTATCTGGTGTTGGTATGGGTTAATGTTAGCTTTGTAAAATGGGTTTGGAAATTCTGTCTCTACTATTTGGTGGACTAATTTGAGAAGAAATGGTGTTAGTGTTTTGTCTTAATTTCTTTTTCTGTTTTTATGCTGAAATATTCTGACAAAGCAATTTAAAGAAGAAAGGATTTATTTTAGCCCACCATTCAAGGTACTGTCTATCAGGGCAAGGAAATCAAGGTCACAGTATCTTGAAGCAACTGGTCACATTACGTTTACTGTCATAGCAACAGAAAAATGAGTACATCCATAGCCATCAGTTCCCTTTCTCCATTTACAACTCTGGATGCCCGTGAGGAGTTCGGCCACCCACTACAGGTAGGTCTTCCCACCTTAATTAATCTAGTCAAGAAAATCTTCCATGTATATGCCTGGAGGCTTATCTTCAGGTGATTCTAGTGTGTTTCAAATTGACAATTAACTTTAACCGTTATGCAGTTCTTTAAAGGTCTTGTAGAATTCTAAAATGAATCTTTCTGGGCCAGAACTTCTTCTTAGTTGATTTTTAATTAACGCTGAAGCCTCATTGCTTGGTGTATGTGTGCCTAAATTATTTGTCACATCTTGATATAACTGTGGTTGTCCATGAGCATCTAGAAATGTATCCATTTCTTTTTAACTTTCCAACTTAGTAGAATTTAACTTCTTATGGTATGTCTTTATGATTTTCTAAATTTCCATTATCATGTATTTTAATTTCTCTCTTTTCATCTCTAATTTTACTGTTTTGGGTTGTCTCTTTCTTTTGGTGTGTGGTATGACTGAGAGTGCCTCTCTTTATTTTTTCAAAGAATAAACTTTTTAAAATTTCTTCTTTGTATTCCTTTTTTCACTTATATTTCATTAATTTCTGCCATTAATCATTTCTTTACATCTATTTACAATTCTTTATATCTATCTACATTTCTTTACATCTATTGCTCTTGTGTCTCATTTGTTCTTATTTTTCCAAGGTGCATGACTAAGTTATTTACTTGAGGTCTGTCTGATTTCTAATGTGGTCACTGATAGCTACAAACTTCTGTCTTTAAAATGCTTTCATTGTATCCTATAGATTTTAACATGTCGTGCCTTCATCTTCATTTAGTTGTAGGAATGTCTTTATTTCCTTCTTGGTTTCTTCAATGATCTGTTCATTATTCCATATTGTGTTGTTTAATCTCTGTGAGTTCATTAATATCATTTGGTTTTTCCTGCTGTTTATTTCTAGCTTTATTTCATTATGATCATATAGAATATGAGAAGTTATTTCAATTTTCTTATATTTGACTTTCACTGTGTCCATCTTAGAAAAAGTTCCATGCATGCTGAGAAGAATGTATATTATGAATGGAATGTTCTATACATTTGAATTAAGCCCATTTGAGCTATGAGGTCTTTTACTGATATTTCTCTGTTTATTTTTTGTCTAAATGATTATTGGTGACAGTGTGGTAATGAAGTCACTGATTATTAATGTATTGGGATTAATCTAGTAGTATTTGTTTTGTAAACTTAGGTGTGCTAGCATTTGGTGATATGTGTTTATAATTGTAATGATCTATTATTGGTGGATTGCTTCCTTAATCAGAATGAAGTCACCTTATCTATCTTTCCTGATTAATTTTGGTTTGAAGTGTATTTTGTCTGATATTAGAACAGCAACAGCAATACCCAATCATTTCATAGTTCCAATTTCTTGGAATGCCTTCTTTGAATCTTTCACCCTCAGGAGTCTTTGTCTTTGATGGAAAAATGTGTTTCTTGGAGCCATCATATAGGTGGACACTGTTTTTTAATCAATATACTAGTCTGTATCTTTTGACTGGGAAATTTAGGCCATTAATATTGAGTTCTTGTTGAAAAATGTGTATTAATTCCTATAACTTTGTTCATTATGTTTTGTTTGATGTTTTTCTAATATTCTTTTCTCAACTACAGTTGTAACAGTTTGTTGTTGTTGCTTTTGTTTTTCCTTATAGTTTCCTACATGTGTTTATCTTTCCCTTTAGTCAGAAGTCAGTATCCTCTGAAGAGCTGGTTTATGGGCCATAAATTCCCTTATCATAGTCTTCTAATGGAATGTTTCCTTTCTCTATCAGCTATGACACACAGTTTTCCTGGGTGTAGTACTTTGGGTTAGCAACTGTGGTCTTTCAGTAGTTTAAATACAGCATTAAAGTTTTTAAACTTTCTGTTGAGAAAACAGTGGATATTCTGATAGATCTAACTATACCTGTTACTTGATGTTTCTTTCACTTTCTATCATACTTTCTTGGTTCTGCATATTTAGTGCTTAACCGTTTTATGACATAGGGAGCTTCTATTCTGGTTTTATCTACTTGGTGTTCTATATGCCTCTTATACTTGGGAATCCCCACATATTTGTGAAATTTTCTATCATGATTGTAGTGAAAGTATTTTCTATGTTTTGGGAATGGTGTTCTACTTTTTTATGCCAACAAAGAATGGATTTGTTCTTTTCATAATGTGCTAGTGATCTTGGGTTCCATTCATACTATAAAGATATATGTAATTGTCTTTTAGTGAATGTACCTGTACCAATTCTTTTACCTTATCTTTCAGCCCTGATCGTCTATCCTTCCTATGATCCATTTTATTGGCTAGATTTTCCACTGTGCTTGTTATTTGACTTATTGAAATTTTCATTTCTAACAACATTTCACTTTTTTTTCCAGTATTCCTATCTCTTTATGAAATTCTGTATTCCTATCCTCTCTTAACTTCCATATTCATATTCTCCATTGACTTCCTTATTTCATTCAGGTGTTTGTCTGCAATCTTTTGGAATTTATTCAGGAGTGAATTCATGTCCTCTCTTATTTCTTTTAATATCATTCTTTTGAATTTTTTTTGTCGGATTTTCACCTGAGTCACTCTCACTGGGGGACACTGACCTGGTATGGGTAAAGTTTAAAGGAGACGTATTGTTTTGGTTTTTCATGTTTACATTGGGACTTGTACAGCAGTAGTTATATCATTGGTTGAATCCTTTTTGAACTTGTTTGGGGCATTTTTCTTCTTTGAGTTAGAAGTGTTTTCAATGTTCAGGAGCAACTGTCTCCTGAAAAAGTCAAAGTGTCAGTTTCCTCTGTGCATCCTCTAGTATTCAGAGCACCATGCGCTATACCAGTTTTCCCCTGAGAGTGAGTGTTGTCTGTACCACCAGTCAGTGTTCATGGATAGAGCAAGGGTAATTCACAAAACAGTCATCCATTAAGTGCTTGCCATTTGGGGGTAGTAAAAGGACACTGATAGTACTGTGTGTACTAATCTATTCGTTGTGGGTATGAATGAAAGAGAAAGAAGAAACACAGCCTAACTGGTGATTAGTACTGGGATGATGGGAAATAGAGGAGGGGAGTGTAGCTGAAAGGGGAACTGCAGGGACAGAACGAAGTTGAAAGGGAGGAGAGAGTTTGGTCTAATGGTAGGCAGAAAAGAGAGGTGGGGATGTGCTTTCATGTAACATAGAACTGTCTCATGTTTCAGGAGGCTGAAGGAAGCCTGGCCAGAGTACGTTGTTAGGGAGAGAAAAAGACAAAAGGAAAGAAGAGTGTGCAGCAGCAAGAACATAGCAAGGCTGGGATGGATGCTGACATGACATTGGGTATTAAAGGTAGGACAGAAGTGGAGGGAAGGGAGCTGGGTGGAGACATAGGAGGTGAACCCGATTCACCTGACTCTTTGTTTCCTTTGTACTCTCAGGTTACTTCCCTGCCACTAGGAAGCCCTGTGAGGAGCAGCACTATTCACCCCTCTAGGCCTTCACTTGAATGATCAGATAACCAGTGCTGTCCTGGGCAGTACTTCCCAGGTGTCATCTCAAATCTGGCACACCTTTTAAATTCCTTCAGGGATCAAGTTGTGAATATGGGCCCCACCTCTGTGCCTAAAGTGGTTCCTATTAGCATGTTAAGTATGTTCCTTCTGTGACATAAAGATTCTTTAGACTGTTTTGGATACACCATTCCTGTTTTTTCAAATATAATTACATCACCTTTCTCCCTTCCTTCCTTCCTTCCTTCCTTCCTTCCTTCCTTCCTTCCTTCCTTCCTTCCTTCCTTCTTTTCTTTCTTTTTTCTTTCCTTCTTTCTTTCTCCCTCTCTCCTTACTTTCATTTGTTAAATATTTATTGAGGGATTGTGGAATTGCTCATGTTAAGACAAAGCTCCCATCAGAAAGATCTGTTTTCCCTTTAGCAATTTCCTCTGTCCTTATAGGGAGTATAACCCTCCTATTAGATTTTGTTGTTTTGGCTCATCTTACTTTTGTCTGTTTGACATGAACATGATTGGACTAATATTAGCTGATACTTTCTTGTGGGTATAGTTATCCTGTGCCCTTCTATCCATCAAACTGTTCTTCCATCTATCCATTTATCCGTTCATTCATCTGTCTATCTATTCATCCCAACATGCCCAATTTATTTGAGATGAGCACACATGTTTAATTTTATCACTACTTCTTATAATTAGTTGTCTTTTTATCCACAGGGTAAATAATACTTTTGAGTTATGTATGATGAATATCTGCCAAATACTAGCTGTCATCCTTGTCCCTCCAGGATGATCATTTCGTTAAGCTACTTCCTCTGTCATTTCTTAAAACTATAAAATGGTATTTTAAAATAGTACCATATAATCAAATCTTCACAAAACACTGGAAAAGAATTAGTAAACCTCTTGAAACTTGAGTCTTCATGTTCTTAATGGTTGCCCTCTTAATTAACAGCTTTGAGTTCCCACCTGCTGTCAAAATCATTGTTCCATTTTCTCACTTAATTTTTAGACAACCTCAAAACCTCCTGGGTTTTTTCCTCCTCAGTGCTTTGTGTTGCTCTTCACCTCACATGATTTCTCATGATGTGTTTCCAGACACAGTTTAACTGAAGGAGGACTGAGAGAAAAAGCTGTTTTCTCTGTGAAAACACAAGAGTCTTCCTGACAGGGAGGGGCTGGAAAATAGAAGGAGCGGGCTGTTAAACTGTGAGCTGTGCTTGAACACATCCTAAAACGATTAAATTGTCTGTTCCGGATGTAAATTATAAGCTGAGTAATTTAAAGCCAACTCCCACTGACTATTAAAGTGGGGACTGTTGAGTTAGGCCAGATCCTAGTCTTCTGTGAACTGCCTCTTTATGAATTGCTGTGCTACTAAACGTTCAACCCGAGTGACAGCAAACAAAAGTCGGATTTGAAAACTGCCTGGAGGACACGTGAGTCACAATAATTACATACTCTAGTTCTGCCTCCAGATAAAGTCTACTAGTAAATTATGAGCATATTAAATGTGGCCACTTACGCATTAATAAATATTGAAACAAAACAAAACTTGACATATCTCCCCCTCAGCCTGACTACTGCAGCCAAGGCTGGCTGACACATATCACTCAGCTTCAGCAAGAAGATGTGTCTATTTTTAGATGAAGCAGCAACTACAAGCTCTGCATTTATCTAGTAATAAGTCGTCAGAGTCTCAATATGTGTAGAAACACCAGGTCTTATAAAATGCCAAATTCTCCAAAATGTCAAATATTCTATACCTCTAAAAGAACTATCATGTGATAACAGAAAAGGGGAGGGGGCGCCTGATGTTTCACATAAGTGGAAAAAAAATTAAGAATCTTGAACGTCTGATTCTGCCCACCCCCTACCAGCTGATTCAATGTATTGTTGTTGCTTGCTTCCCAGCCTTGAGTACTTTCATTTTGAAAACCGTGCTGAAGAAACTCTTTGTGTTCCACTTTGCTCCTTGCAACATCTGGAAACCTGCAAAGCAGTATGCAACAAAGGAGTCTCCGGTGTGGAGACTGGACAACCTGGACTACACGTCAGCTATTGTTTCCAGTTTTAGCTGTGAGGCCTTGGGAAAGTCATTTAACATGCTTGTATTTCCTCCTTTACACACATGAAGTGAGACTGCCGAGCCGAGTGGCATGCACAGTACGTCAACGAAACGCTTTAAAGGTAGCGGTAGAGGCACCCGATGCGCTGGCGTCGCCTTCAGGAGGGTCAGCGAAGCACAACTCTTTAGATTTCTCTGATGGAGGGAACCCACATTGTCATCCTCCACTTCTCTCTCTACATTTTCCATCTGTCCTCGGTTCGTGCTGCTGGCTTGTCTGTAGTCTGTCTGTTGTGTGTATCTTATCTGTCCCTGTGGCCTGTGTGTTCCAATCAACAAGCATTGCTCTGTACTTATTGAACAACCCTGAAAACATTGCATAGAGAAGTAGTAGGGGATTCTTTACAGAAATCTTTAACGGAGTTTTAGAGAGGAAGTCCTTAACTCCAGCCGACCCAACTAATTCAGATAACAAACAGCAACTGCAAACACACTGTTGCCAAGCTGTGTGTGTGTGTGTGTGTGTGTGTGTGTGTGTGTGTGTGTGTGTGTGTGTGTGCTCCTTCCAACATTTGTGTGGGATATTTGTTATGTAAGATCTGACCTTTTTGCTGGGTTTGATATACAATGACCACATATACACACATATGTTGCTCTGAGTCAGTGCATGGAAAAGTACATGGGAAACCCCAAACAAGTGAGGTCAGTTGTAATGTTGTTCTCTTAAATGCAGGTTAAACAAGTAGGCTAAGTACACAGCAGGATACCAGGCCAAGTCTTAAGTGACCTCAAGGTATATTGTGATCTTGGCTGTGAGGTTCAGCACATGTTTTAGTTTCTTTCAATGTAAGATATAAAGTATCACCAGTACAGTCTGGACAGGTACAGCTTCACAGTGGTGATGCACGACCCAAAGCCTTGGCTTGCACCTCTAAGAGCAGAGGAGTATGGTCTGGAAAGATGTCTCAGTGGTGAAGAACATTTTCTGCTTTTCTAGAAGAGCTGGGCTTGATTCCCAGTGACCATGAGGCAGCTCACAATCAGTTCCAGGGTTTCTGATGCCCTCATCTGACCTCCAAGGGCTCCTGCATGCATTTGGAGCACTTACATACACTCAGGCACATACATACACCCATAAAAATATAAATAAAAACAGAGAACCTAGCAGACCTTTCACATTTTCCATATTTAACTTTCTGCTCTGCCTGCCCAGAGAAAACTAGAATTGGGTGAAATGTGCCCTAGCAGACAAAACCAGGTCTTCATTAGACTTCTTACATTTTTGCCAACACAGAAGAGGGCATATTACAGTTAGGGTTACAGTCTCCAATCACTTTCTCTTGTAATCCTGACTGATGACAGGCCATTATTCTTTGACAGAGTTTTTATGTTCTGTGTCCTACGTTCCCACACCTGCTCGTTCTTACCTTCTCAAATCCAAGTGTTCAGCCTGATTGGGGAACCTCACTGTACTGGCTGCCTCTGCCCAGTTCACAGTCCTCATTTCTTACCTGTTCTACCACCCTGGGTGCCCAGTCCTTTTCCCACAACTGCTCAATCATTCCTTACTCCTTGTCTCACTTGCATTATTATACAATTTCTCTTCATCTTCTATCAGGTGTGACATTGACATGATATTTTCATCTACAAAGCCCATGTTTCATAATCAAATTATCAAACAATTCACACACAAAAAAATTTCATTTGTATATACAAACAAACATGTCTTGGGGGAAGGCTTATGTGGAGGTCAGAGGTTGGCACTGGTCGTCTTCAGTCGTGCTATAAAGCCCATGCTTCATAATTAAGTTAACAAACATGTCATAAAGTGTTTTCATTTGTTCATATATGTGTATACATGTCTTGTGGGGGGAGGGTTATGTGGAGGCCAGAGGTTAACTCTGGGTCATCCTCAATCATGCTCCACGTTATTAATTGATATAGAGTCTTTCACTAGCTCTGAGGACTGTAAATTCAGCTAAATTATTGTTGCAAGCTCCAAGGATCTTCCTGTCTCTACCTTCCCAGCACTGGAATTATAGGCCCATGCCATATTGGGCTTTTTCATGTGGGTATTTGGGATCAAGTTCAGGTCCTCGTGATTGCATGGCAAACACTTTACCAGCTGAGCCATCTCCCCAGCCCCTCTTGATGTTTTAAGTAATTTGTTATTCTGGGTTGAGCTGCATTCATGTCTACCCTGGGGAACATGTAGCCCATGGGCCACTGTTAGGAAATAGTTGGAACTATGCAATGGAAAGACAGTAGAGACTTAAATTCTATGTAGTCTAATACCTTAATCACTAGTCACATGTGGCTGTTAAGTGCTTAAAATGTGACTGAGCACTTGAATTTGAATTTAATTCAATTATCACTCCTGTGGCCAGTGCTAATACATTGTGTAGTATCATCCCTTGGCCCCATTAGGACTCTAGCTCAAATGTCACTTTCTACTGAGTAGGGATTATTATTATTATTATTATTTTTGGTTTTTCGAGACAGGGTTTCTCTGTGTAGCTTTGCGCCTCTCCTGGAACTCACTTGGTAGCCCAGGCTGGCCTCGAACTCACAGAGATCCGCCTGGATCTGCCTCCCGAGTGCTGGGATTAAAGGCGTGCACCACCACTGCCCGGCTGAGTAGGGATTATTAAAATGACCCCCAACAACATAAAAAAGAGAGATTTTATTGAAAGCCCCATTCTTGGAGCTCTAATGAATTGACATGGGCTTACATCTGAGTGTGAATGTTTTTAAAGGGTTCTCCAACAGATTGTAATAAGCAGCAAGGGGTGATGGCCATTGCTCTAGTCTCTACCTTCACACTCCTGGTCTCAATACTTGCTTGATATCCCAGAGACCCCATGAAACAGTCAGCATCATCAAACTTAGCATTTCTCTCTATACTTACCTTCAGGTTTCTTCACTGCATAATGAAATGCTTCCGTTTCATCCACTGAATTAATACTGTGGGGGGCAGGCTGGGTATGGTGTATGATTGCACTATTTCACTTACTACTTTTATATATTTGAGATAATTCACACTTACTTTATAAACCTTAAATGAGGCTATGCTTGTGTGAGCTTGTATGCTATGTCAAAACCCTCAACCTTAATTAAAGTTGTATACCAATAAAAGACTTCTAGGCTAGACTGTAAGTTCTGAGAGGGCAAGGACTGCTGCTATTTATTATGCTATCCATAGTACTTCATATCTAGTATGTCACAGAGGCAATGATTAATTATTCTTTATTGAATAATTTACCCCTAAGAATTTAACAAAAAATTTCATTTAAAACCATATCCATATAGTTCCTTCATGGAAAGCATTTACATGCTCAAAAATATCAAAACAGTAGATCTTCTTGAGCTGAATTCATGTGTGCAGTGTGTGTGTGTCACATAGGAATGTCATGTGTGCAAGTATGAGATGCATGATTACTGAACATCTGTAAGAGAATCCAGGAGTTGCTGAATACTCAAGGATCCTGCAGCAACTCCTGGCTGTGCGCAGCTGGCCGCTTTGCTCTCCATCACTAACGTCCTGGGAAATATGGTATTAAGACAGAGAGAACAGATGGTGCAGGGTGTGTTACTTGAGACGGTTTTGCCAGGAGGTAAATTTATGCTTTATAAATGTACTTCAAAACTGTGCTATTTGATTTAATCACTTAATGCAAAGACAGCTGCATACTATATTTGCCTTAACTGCGGTTATATGGGTTATCTGCCAATCTGTTAATTATAGTATTTTGAAAGACTTTTGGAGGAAAAAAAAAACAGTAATTATACAGATTGGGGTGGGGGAAAGGAATATTTTTGAAGCCTAAATTCAGACATTTGTTCCAGCTAACATAAACTTATTGACGCTTTAGAAAATCTGTTAAGAAAGTGGGAATCAACGTGATACCTTCTCTTTGAATTACCTGTGTGTTCTCACTGCCTAGGTTACTATGGGCGACTGCAGTGAGTGGGTGTGGAGTGATCCCTTGGCAGGCCAGAGCTCCAGGCTACCCTCTAAGGTCTTCTGGCAACTGCTCAACCCTTTCAAAGAAAGAGGTGGTTCAAACTTGATTCTGCTCTTGACTTTCTCATATTTTCCCACATCCTTGATCTCTCAGGCTTCCATATCTGTTTTCTCTGCCTATAGTTTCAGTAATGATCAACCAGATTTAAGAAATACTGGGCTGGGGAAGGGGCACATTTTAAGCTTAGTCACACAGCTTAGTCTTACTCCATTTAAGATTTATAAAATAAAAGAGCCTTTCTTGCTGAGCACTAAATGCCACACATTTGCAGAAAAGTCTGGCCCATTTCCCTTACCCACTGGGAAGTTGTGTTCAATGAATTTCATTGTCTTTTGAGATTTCCTGTCTGTGGACAGTGCTGGGATAAAAGGCTGAATCAAACTGTAGATCAAAGAATTGTGAGAAAACATTAACGCCTATCTGGCCAAAGCCTCTTACTTAACAGGGGAGAAACTGAGGACCCATATTATTTTTTTTGAGAGTGTAATTTAATTATAACATTTCTGCCTGCCATTTTCTCCCTTCAAACCCTCCTGTATACCTCTGCCTGCTCTCCTTTAAATACACAACTTCTTTTTTATTGTTATTCCATGCATATATATGTGGTGATATTTTATTTGTGCTTTAATAAAGCTTGCCTGGAGATCAGGGGGAAAGGCCAGCTATTTTAAGTAAACAAGAAGTCATACAGCACATGCCCTTAATCCAATCACTCATCAGGCAAGGTCTCTGTGTGTTCAAGGCCATATTAGGGAACAAAGCCAAGGTTACTCACACCTTTAATCCCAGCACCAACCATAGAGACCTGGAGGTCTGTACAGACAAACAGTGACAAGGAGGTGAAGTAGCTGGGCTAAGATAGTCAATGAGAGGGCAGAACAGCAAGGCAGTAAAGGCATGGGTAGGACAGGAAGTAGCTCACATTTGGAAGCTGCAGAGTTGGTGAGGTAAGGTTGGCTGGTGGCTTTTCCTATTTCCCTGATCTCTCTAAGGCTTTCACCCCTATATCTGGCTCCATGTTTTTTATTTAATAAGACCATTTAGAAATTTATCTACATATATTTGTATACACACAGATATTCCTAAATATAATCTGTTGAATATATATATATATATATATATATGTATGTATGTATATAAAGATATTCATATTTTTGTATATACATAGATATTCCTAAAATACATATATTTGTATATACATAGATATCCCTAAATATATATAACCTGTTGAGTCCATACAATGTTAAAGGTATGTCTGTTTATAGGACTGACCCTTTGGCACTGGACAAGCAATTGACTTCCCTGGGGAGGGTCACCTCTTCCACTCCCAGCTTCCCTCAGTTGCCTGTAATTCTGGTGTAGGGTCAAGGTCTCATGGGCTTTCACCTTCAAGTTTGGCGTGTTTATTGGTGTCATCCTTGTTCAGCTCATACTTGGGCAGTTACGTCAGGGAGACTATGGGTATAGCTTCTGGTGTTACTAGGAGACACAATCTCACAACAAACTCCCTGGTCCTCTGGCTCTCTCTGCCCCCTATCCTGCAATGATCCTGAGCCTTAGATGCAGGAGGGGGTGTTTTATAGAGCCATCCCTTGGGAATGGGCTTCACAACTCACTATTTTTATTGGCCATGATTTTCTATAATGGTTTCAGTCTGTTGCAAAAAGAAGTTTCCTTAATGAGGGGTAAAGACTATGCTCATCTGTGGTCATAAGGACAAATGTTTAAGAACTATTGTTAGGGATTATGCTGGTTTAGTAAATTAGTGGTTGTAGATGGGCCTTCTGTATTAGTTGAAGAAAAGTGGGGACACAGCTCTCAGTTATCCTCTTTCATAGTCTACTATGTAACTGGCTGGAGTCTCTCCTTTCTACAGCATCCAGTGCCACTCATACTGAGACTACAGCCCCTAGGACTGAGTATCACAACCTGAAAGGACATAGACTGCTTACTGTGTGCTAGGCCCAGAGAGAAATGCTTTCCAAACTTTATCTCAATATAAACTTCCAACACACTATGAGGTAAGTGTCATTCTATGCATTCCACCAGAGAGGAGGCTGGCTTTCAGAGTGAAGATATTCTACTTAAAGTCACACTGTAAATTTCTAATGGAGTACCATAGTTAGACGTGGACTTGCATATGGACCCAACGGTCTTACCTTCCCCAGAATGTATGATTGTTTTTTTTTTTTTGGGGGGGGGGTGGGAATCTTTCTTCTAAAACCAAACAAAATACTTTTTACCAACTCTTCAAAGCCCTACCTTGAATCATGTTTAGTAGTCCGTGGCCTGTTACTCCTAGGCAATCCTCTGCCTTAGAATTGATCTAATGAATATGTCACAGGCCTATATTACACAATGTCTAACAAACCCTAACTGGTAAAGTGGAATGGGCTTAAACCAGGCCATTTCCAATGTCATCCATTCCTGCCTCCTCCATCACAGGAGGCAGGTGCTGCTGGGGTTTTGTTTGTTTTTTACTCTTTTGATCTTTTTGCTCTTTGGGGGCCTACTATCCAGCTCCCAAATAAACAACATAGAGGCTTATTCTTTTTATGAATTCTAGGCCTTAGCTTGGCTCGTTTCTTGCCAGCTTTTTATTGTCCCATCTATCTTTTGCCTCTGGGTTTTTAGCCTTTCTCCATTCCTGTATCCCTTTCTTTACTTCTTATTCCATGGCTGGCTGTGTTGCTGGGTGACTGGCCCCTGGAGTCCTCCCCTTTATCCTTCTCCTCGATCTTGTCTTTCCAGATTTCTCCTTCTATTTATTCTCTCTGGCTGCCACTCCCACCACAATCCTTTCTCCTGCCTTGCTATTGGCCATCCAGCTCTTTATTAGACCAATCAGGTGTTTTAGATGGGCACAGTAACATGGCTTCACAGAGTTAAACAAATGCAACATAAAAGAATGCAACACATCTTTGCATCATTAGACAAATGTTCCACAGTATAAGCAAATGTAACACATATTAAATTAATATTTCACAACATTTCCCTCTTTTTGTATAAATAAAAATGAAAGGTTTTAACTTCAACATAGTAAAACTATATACAACAAAAACAGTTATCAAGTAAGAATTACATTTATAATATTCAATCCATTTGTGTCTCGCAAATTCAGAGAAAACACTCCACCATCCATTCCATCTTAGTTACTCCAAAGTTTTAGTTATAATTTAATTTCTATCATAACTGAGGAAAACTAAAACTCTAATTATTTAGTCTTAACTCCATTAAAGACCCAAAAAGGGTATAATATTACCTGAGTAAACAAGAAGTACATTGCAAGCAACTTCCAATACTCTAGAAATAACAGAGACAGCCGACTGCCTGGACAGTCACCCAAAGGTCCTCTGCAATGTTGGGGCATCCATATTCTGCCTACATGCTTAGAAAAGGCAGACTTTTCAGTGAAGCAGGAAATTTGAAGGACTGTCCCACCTTGTACTGGCAAAGTTTGTCAGTTGCTTTCCTCTGTGTCCTGCAGAATATCTGGCAGACTCTTCTGTAAAGCAGGAATCTCAAAGGACTGTCCTGCCTTGTCTTGGCAAAGTTCAACAATCTTTTTCCTGTGTGTCTTGATTGTACAGTTTGTATAGCATACTGTCAGGCAGTCCAGGCAAGAGCAGTTTCTTGCCCAAATGGCTAGCTTTACCACAATGGAAGCAAATTTCATAAGGAGTTTCTTGATGTCCATCAACTTCTCTGAAGTAAACTGGTACTGCCAGGACCAGATATGTCTCATTGTCATGAAAAACCCCCTGTTAACAAAACATTTTAAATGTTATATTCCATAGGTCTTTGAAGTGTTTGAAGACCATCTATCTATCTAAAATAAGTTTCTATATGATCTTGAAAAACATACCTAACATATCTACAAATTTGATTGTTATAAATGACTACTAACCTGTGTTTCTTGATTGTCCTAAATAGTTTATAATAATAATGTTCAAATTCTAAAATTCTACCTTACATTTTTAAATGAACTGCATAGGTACAATACCTTAAACAAGAGTAGACACATATATACAGTGTAACAAAAATAACTTTAAATTTATATCAATATACTATATTCCCCTAAATGATAACAAATATCCATAACCCACCAAATAACCAAAGACCACCATCCAATCTCTTGAGAATGTGGATTTCATGTTCTCCAGACTGCTTCCTGTTATCCATGGGTGAAGGCATCTTTAAGGATCCCTGAGAAAATTTGAGATAATAGCCAAGTCCTGGGAAGACCAGCTGCAACCTTTGTTGACAGATATCACCTGTCAAGTTTCAGGAGGTCTCCCTTGATCAAACACAGGGATCAATATTAACCTGGAACAAATTCACAACCTCTTCTTTCCTGTGTTAACAAAAGCAAAACCTCGTCTCCAAAGCATTTTTGACCTCCATTTGACTTCTTTTTAAAAGTTAAGATAGCCCTAAAGTATCTAGGTTGATTCAATTTTGCAGTCCTGTTCACAACTCCTGTCTGTCAGCAGCTGTCATTTGCTCATCAACATTCAAAAAATTCAAAATCAACGTGACACTATATAGGATCCAGACTCCCTGTGTATTTCCCATTGTTATGTGGCTTTTTCTTTTATATTACTTTTGCTCTCTCGTTATAGAGTTTACTTTATTATTTTTAAATTATTTATTTCTTTCTATGACTGTCCATACTCTTTTTTTTATTTCTTCCTTAAGCCTACGCACATTGTAAAACACACTGGAACCTGTTTAGATTTTTTTTTTCCATCTGGACCTCTTTTACTGCATATACTTTACCTTTTTTTGACTGTGTGAGCAAACTATAAACTGCTAAGCTACACTGGGTCCTCTGCAAGGCTCAATCTGCTGATTCCACCTTCTAGGTTCCTGAGAGCCAAGCCTAAAGCCTGCAGCCCAGGCAGAGGTGCATGACCTGGAACTGCATTCGACCCTCCAGCTATGGAATACAGGTGCCCTGCACTGTGGCAGGCATTTTTTATAGTTTTGTTTGTTTGTGTTTATTTAGCATGAAAAGGGCTCTTTAAGTGCTGTGCTGTACAGCAGGGTTTCTTAAAGGAGCCATATGTTTTGTTTTGTTTTTTTCCCCAGCTTTCTTAGGTTCTATGTAAATTAGAGAGCTCTGTGTTGGTATGCCAAAATGTTGCTGTATTATTATTATTATTAATATTATTACTCTTTTGCTCTTTTTGCTCTTTGGGGGCCTGCCACCCAGCTCCCAAATAAAACACACAGAGACTTATTCTTTTTATGAATGCCCGTGCTTAGCTTGACTTGTTTCTTGCCAGCTTTTCTTAACTTAAATTATCTCATCTATCTTTTGCCTCTGGGTTTTTACTCTTTTTAATTCTATATATACCTTTCTTTACTTCTTACTCCATGACTTGCTGTGTAGTTAGTATTTTGTTCATTAAGAGTGATATTGAGGGGATGATATGATGACTCAACATGTAAGAATACTTGCCACCAAGTTTAACAACCTGGATTTGATCCTAGAACCCACATGGTAGCAGAAGAGAACTGATGTCCACAATTTGTTCTTTCCCTTCCCTATGTGCACCGGGACACATGCAAGCACAAACATAAACACACACACACACACACACACACACACACACACACACACACACACACACACTGTGCATATATACATTTAAAAACATGTTGAAAGTAAAATATCCAGGAGACAATTCTCTAATTCTATGTGCTGATTACTCTAAGTTCTGCTTCCACTGGACAAGGATCTACTCTTGTATATCATCATGCAGCAAGTTCATCATTAGGCCACAACGTTCCACCAAACCTGTGAGTAGTACCTAAAGTTCAGCACCCTCCCTGTCCTGAGAAGGTCTACCCTTACCTACAAATCAGCAATAACTATCTATATGGGAGGACTTCACATGGTTCACCCCTGGGACACTCTACCTTGACCCTTGAAAAACAGAAACAGGGAGTACAGACCTTAATAGGGTTATTGACTTTCTCCATTTGGTTGGGTTTTTTTGTTTGTTTGTTTGTTTGTGAGTTGGTTTGTACATGAGTTTGGGTGTACATACGTGTGTGTGTGTGTGTGTGTGTGTGTGTGTGTGTGTGTGTGTGTGTGTGTGTGTGTATGATGTTTGTTTGCTTAATTTTTGGTGGCACCTGCTTTTGATTTTGTGTTTTTTCCCTAACACTTTCATGTCTTAATTTTTCTAATATTTTATAACTACTTGAAATTTTGTATCTTGTTAACTCACTGGGTTTTCAACTTCTTTTCTACCAAAATAGATATCCATTACTGTCCTTCATTGTTCTATGCCTAAAACAGTCTTGTCTTCTCCATTGAAAATTGATCAACTACTACCTCATACTTTCAACCCATATATCTTCCTTACCATACACTCTCTTTCCTCCTTGTCCCATCCCTTCATCACTTTACTATTAAGCTTCACTTAAAAATATCTATCAGTCAAACCAACCAGTAACCCAATGCTGCAGTGTCTGAAATATAAGGAGACACAGTGAAGAACAAAGAGTACAATTTTATTAACTTCACAACTATATTTGTATTCATGAGATCAGATAAAATTGGGCCAATTCCCTATGGTATAGCTGTAGATTTTCATATTTTAAAAGTTGGAGTTACTATATACAAAGAGGATAACACTTCTTCTAGAAGCCATAGGTAGCTAAATAAAAAGTCTATGGCAGGTGTGGAACACCTCCCTTGGAGTTTTTGGTTAATAACTCCCAAGCATTACAGGCGTTGTCATTGCTCTTGGCTCTCTCTCAGAACTTTGATAAGATTCTATTGCTTAAGGCACCACCCAATTTGGTCACAAAACATGGAAAAATCAAGTTGGTACTGACCAGAAGATATTCTCTCTGCATAGAAGGTGTTATTCAGGCTGCTAGTGGGGAAAAAATAGTCGAATTCACCCGTGAACTCTTGCAGCTGCAGTAATGATCAGCTTGTCAAGATATGCCCATGTGTGCATTAGTGTCATAAATTTTATACAAGTAACCAACTGGTTTCTGTTTGGATTTAAGGCCCATTCCACAGGAGGAAATTCATGTCTTATGCATAAATGGAACCAAGAACCTCAGGCTGAAGAACAGACAGGTTCCAGGGGTAAGGCTACTACTATTATTTTGCCAAATGAGCATAATATCTAACCTGACTTCTAAATCTATATCTCTACATCCATAGATTAGTAAGGCTCTCAGATATTATCAGAGAAGTTTCTTTGTGTAGAGGATGGTGGTTAATGCCAAAACTCACCACTGGTCAAAGTACAGAGCATCAGTATCTATGGTGTGCTCAGCCATAAATGAGACATCTATACTAACTTCCGCCCAAAGCTCAGAAATAATTGTGAAAGAAGGAGCTGGAAGATTGTAAGAGCCAGGGATCAGGGAGGACTAGACCAAAACAGTGCCTTCTGGGAATGAAAGGAGGGCTGCATTCATAAACTCACAGTGGCTTGGCTACACAAGACCTGCACTAGAACAAGCCAGTCAACATTCCAACACCAGCTTATGTGGCTCCATCCCTAACTGAGAGGCTACTGACAGTTGATGCCTCTAGGAGAAGGGTGTCAATTTGCTTTAATATTGTGGGCTCTGTTAAGTCTTACCATGTTCCATTGGATGTCCCTACACCCATGAGTATATGGACAGCATAGACTGGACAAAGTAGATTACAACATATGGAGAACATGAACTTGGGAGGGGTTCTGGGAAGGGTGCTCTGGGAGGAGTTAGGGAAAGTGTGGGAGATGAATATGACTAAAATACAATGGTATGCTCATATGAACTTCTCAAAAAATTAATATCAATATTATATTTAAAAATCACTAACTTCACAGAGGGTATAAGCTACTAATGAGGTGAAGAGTGGGGGACAACAGAGGAAATTAAGATAGGTAAAGTATATCTTTATTTATAGGGCATTTTATATTAAATAACAGCATTTCCAGTTTTAAATTACTTTGTAATATTCAGGCTGACATTATTATTATACAATACAAACTATTCTTTGCTCAATACAAAAAAAAATTACATATATCAAATAACTTTGGGGTGACACTCCCTGATGATCAATATGTCCTGGGGGCAAGATTACATATCTTTGTTCACCAAACATCCCTGTCTCACACAGAGCCACACCTTCTGTACTTTACCCTGCCCTAGAGTGCCTCTTATGCCTTTATGTAGAAAAGCTTCAGATAAAATGATTTAGAAATGGATTAAGAGAACAAAGGCTGTTATCCAGTGCATGCCTGTGGCTATATGGAGTTCATGCTAGGGCAGAGTTGAGAAAGCAGCCTATGTCTGAGTAAGCCTCTGTCTGCTCACAAGCAGTAGAGTGTCAAGAGGAACATCACTCCCTTCTGAAGAGAAAATGCTGCCCAGCCTGGAGTTATGAGAACACTGTGTATATAGCTTAAAGTCTTGAGAAAGTACCTAACCTCCTGTGAATCCCACTGGATACTTCAGATGGGAAGATGGTAGGCGTGCTGGGCTCGGTATGCACTCCAGACCAGGGTACAGCCCTCCCTGATGCACACTCAGTATCTGTCTCATTTTCCTGCTGTATGGCCCTAATTAGATATTTCTTAGTCAAGCGATAAGCATAAATACTTCACAAGCACCACATTGGTTTGAATACTGTATATGCTGAGCAAATGCTTCATGATTTATATTTTAATTTCAATGGATTATATTTACATATATACATTCCAAAGCACACGTAGCCTAGGTTGTACATCTCTACTCATTGCCCCTTTCCTTCTGGAATGTCTTACAATATCTTAAATTCAATCCCAAAACCATGTCTCAAAAGAAACATCAGGTCCTTTCTCCTACGTCCTCCAAGAAGAGCTACACATATCACACAGACGGCACCTCTAGACACCACACACTTCTGGTCCATGCTCAAGAACATGTGATCATAGCTATTGAAATGCGTGGTCACAGGGAGTTCTGGAATTTCTATATACTCTGAATGACATATTGTCTTTGTATGGTAGTCTTAATTCATACTTGTTTGGTTAAGAATGTCCCTAGAAGTAACGCATGAAATCTGATGTACAGGCAGACACTCCTTTCACAGAACCGCTGCCCTGCTACGCTGTAACTTATGCACAGACTTCTAAGAAACAACTGAACGGTTGCTGCTCCTCCTCTGCTGCATTCAAGCAACTACACTTGCCTGCTTGCTGTTTAAGAGAAAACAAACTTTAGGCTTGACGGTGTAAGATTGCTAATTTTAAATGATGGACAGCAGATAGTATCCCATAATCCAAAGGTAAAACAATACTGAGTTGATGCTACATTCTCCGTACTAACAAGAGCCTTGGGGTTTTGTTTGGTTTTACTTTCTGGAAAATTTTCAGGAGAGCTAAAAACCAGAAGGACAAAAGCAAAGACTCATAATTTAGGGAGGGTGATATAGCTGGGGTTTGAAGGAAGCTTACAGGAGAAAGAACCAATACTGAAAATGTCTGCAGAAATCTGAGCGGGTGTCCCCTGGAGTCTGTTCCTGAACCTTAAATTACACATGCCCAACATAAAAGTCCACTAAGGAAGAGACAGCAAAGTCTCATAAGATGAATTTATCCACATTCACACACCCTTACTGAAAGACTGAGGCACTCTGCATTGACTTTAAACCTGTGGAGGAAAAGCTACTATTAATCTCACCAATTGAGAATAGGACCACTACCACAGTTTAAAGCTAAATTTGAAGCAAGCTTTAATTAAATACTGGCCAGGTAGATGGGTTCTAGCCAGATCCATCTCTGGTTCCCTGAGCAATGGCCCCGACTCAAGTTTTGCATCAGTTTAAGTATTTCCCATCAGGTCCAATCATGGGCAAGCACACATCCTGACGTATTTCCTGCCTGTGAACCCTGCCCCAACATGTGATCAAGCATATCTGGTGCAGATGGGTCAAACAAATTTGTTCAGTTAAGAGCACTAACTGCTCTTCTAAAGGATCTGGGTTTGATTCTAAGGACGCACATGGTGGCACACAACTGTCTGTAACTCCAGTCTCAAGGAATCCAGCATCCTCTTCTGGCCTCTCTTGGCACAAAGCATGCATGTGGTACACAGACATATATGAAGGCAAAACACTAGAACACATAAAATAAATAATTTTAAAACATAATTACTTTTGTGTGAAAATTACACATATCAAATTAAATATGCAATAAACTAGGACAGTATGGCATCATCTAAAAAGAATGATAAACTAGTTAATAGAAATAGGCCAGAAATTAAAGTGATGGTGAAATTAGCCAAGATTTTAAGTGAATTATGATATATACTAAAGTTATAACACCATTGTAATGTCATGAATATAAAGGTATGATGTTACACGAATCTTAAAAGATCTTATTAATAAAAACAAACCTGGAGCCAGGTATTGGGGTGAATGCTGGAAGATCAGAGAAGGAGAACAAGCCACAGTTTCCTCACCTTGCCAATTCCTCAGCTGATCCTGTTTACTCAGACTGGAAGCATCTGAGTCCTTATCCAAATGGATCTCAGCTGAACTGCTGCTCAAAACCTAAAAGCTTAACCAGCTCTAGTTCCTGGTTTTCATGCCTTATATACCTTTCTGCTTTCTGCCATCACTTCCTGGGATTAAAGGCTCACTTCCTGGGATTAAAGGCGTGAGTCACCATGGCTGGCTATTTCCAGTATGGCTTTAAACTCACAGAGTTCCGGATGGATCTCTGCCTTAGGAATGCTAGCATTAAAGGTGTGTGTACCACCATTTTCTGGCCTCTGTATCTAGTGGCTGTTCTGTTCTCTGACCCCAGATAAGTTTATTAGGGTACACAATATTTTGGGGAACACAATATCACCACAGTATGAAAAATAAGAATGTTAATTCTAGAACTAAAATATATAAGACATAAAATTTAAAATTCAGTGGACATGGTGAGAAATATACACTGTCATAGAAAAGATACTAGAATTCAAGATGGGGTAATGGAAACTCAAACACGTGAAACCAACCAATGAACAAAAACTAGACTCAGCTGTCCATGGCATAATATCAAGTGACTTACTGTGCTCATAATTAGAGTCCCAGATTAAAAAAAAATCTAACAATATAAATCTGTAGATGAATTGCTAAACGGTCTTATTAAATAAAAAACCTGGAGCCAAATGTTGGGGTTAAAACTTGAGAGATCAGAGGAATAGGAAAAGCCACAAGCCAACCTCACTTTACCAACCCTCAGCTTCCAAAAGAGACCTCCTTCCTGTATACCCACGTCTATATGCCTTTCTGTTCTGCCATCTCATTTGCTCTCTCTGTCCAGCTACATCTCTTCCTCTTCCTGTCCAGCTCTGTCACTTCCTGTCTGTCTGTACAGACCTCCAGACCTTTATGGTTAACTAGTGTTGGAATTTAAGGTGTGTGCCACCACGTCTGGCTCTGTTCCCAGTATGGTCTTGAACTCACAGAGATCCAGACAGATCCCTGCCTCCTGAATGATAGGATTAAAGGCATGTGCTACCAATGCCTGATTTCTATGTTTAATATAATGTCTGGCTTTTTCCTCTGATCCTCAGACAAACTTTATTGAGGTACACAGATAAAATATCACCACATAAATTCTGTGAAATCATCAAGGTAAACTATAAATGACCTGAAGCAAAATAGTCAAAAACAGTAATGCCAGAGCAGAGTGGACACACAGGATTTTAGCCACTGAAAGTGAGAATAGTGTCAGATTTTTTGGGAACTGTGCAAGCTGCATGCACACACATACGCTCTCAAACACAGATATTTTAGCTAGATCCATGGTGTGGCACACGCCTATAGTCACAGTAGACACAGAAAGATGGGAGTACCAAACAACAGGAATTCAAGGTTGGAGGCTAGCTAAGTTATATGAGACTCTGTCTTAAAAAAAAAAAAAAGTAAGTCGAATAAATTAATTTTTTAATGTTTAAAGAGAAGAAATGTTAACTACCCTAATTTTTAGCATTACACATTATAAACATGTATCAAAATATCTTAATAACTCATAAATCCAAATAATAATTTTTAAAAGAATTATTAAAACCCTCCACTCTTTATTACCTCAATTCTTCTAATCATATATTACTCTTTTTCTTTTCATTTATGTATTTATTCATTTGGATTTTGGGGGGGTTGTTTTGTTTTGTTTCGGTGTGTGTGTGAAGCTGTCTCCCAGACTTTGAACAGGGAACTGGCCCTGATGTGCTTAGTGTATTCCGTGAAGCGGATAGGAAGACAAGACTACCATGCTCCTTCTACAATGTCAGTATTACCCTGATAGCAAACCAGATAGAGATATGACAACTGCAGCAAAAAAATGATAATTCAGTATTCATGAACACAGACGCAAAAATTCTCAATGAAATATTGGCAAATAGAACCCAAAAACTTAGCAAAAATATCACTCACCATGAACTACACAGATCTGTTCCATAGATGCAGGGATAGTTCAAAATACACAAGTCTATAATTGTAATCCTTCACATTCATTGGATTAAGGACAAAAATCACATGGTCATCATAATAGGTTCAAAAAAGGTTTTTGACAAAAACCCAACATTTCTTTATGATAAAAGCCAGGAAGAGACTTGGAACAGAAGGAACATATTTCAATATAATGGAGGCTATCGACAACAAACCTATAGTCAACCAACTGAAAGCATTTGAATTAAAATCAGGGACAAGACAAATGTTCACTCTTTCCAGTTTTTTTTTTCTACTCTTACTCAGTATAGTGTCTGAAGTGCTAGCTAGAGCAATTGACAATGAAAATAAAAAGAAAAGGAAGAATTCCCCTTATGTGAAGACAATATGATTCTCTCTATGTCTACTTCCATAAAGACTCCAACAGAAAACTCTGAGAGCTAATAAATACTTTCTGCAAACTGGTAGAACACAAAATTAATATACAAAAAGCAATAACCTGCCTAAAAAATCAAGATCAAGAAAGAAATTCTGGAAAATCTCCCCTTCACAATTGCCCGAAGCAAAACAAAATAAAAACTACATTAGAAAAAAACCTAACCAAGGAAGTAAAAGAAATCTATAATGTAAACCCTAAAACACCAAAGATAAAAATTTGAGGAAGATATTAGATGATGGAAGGACTTCCCATGCCGATAGATCAGAAGAATTAATATTATGAAAATGGCTATGGTACCAAAAGCGATTTATAGAATCAACATGATCCCCTTCAGTATTCCATTGCCATTCTTCATGGAAATATATTTTCAAAATCTGAAGATGTATATATGGAGCACTGCCCAGCAAACAGATCAATGCCAAAGGTTTCACTATACCCAGTTTCAAGTTATACTACAGAGCCACAGTAATAAAGACAGCATGAAGGTAACACAAAAATAGATATATGGATCAGTGAAACAGAATAGATGACCCAGACATACGCCAACACAACAGCCACCCTAATTTGTATAAAGATACAAAAGGATCCATTGGAGAACAGATAGTTTTTCATCAATGGTGCTGAGAAAACTGGATATCCATGCATAGACAAGTTAAACTAGGCCCCCAATCTCTCACCCTGCACAAAATCTACTCCAAAGACTTGAAAGTCCTTAGCATAAAACCTGGAACTCTGTAAATGATAGAGGAGAAAGTAGGTAAAACACTTCAAGATAGAGATGGATTAGAGGTTTTCTTAACATAACTGAAGGTGCTAAAGAAATAGCATCAATAAGTGACAAATGGAACTTCATGATACGGAAAGGCTCATCCTGTTAAAATGTCACTTTGCTCCAAACTAATTCACGCATTCAACACAATTCCATCCAAAATATTAAGAAGTTTATTTTGTAGTCTTTGAAAACCTGACTCTAAAACTTAAATGACAATGAGCAGGACCTAAGGTAGTCAAAACATTTTGAACATTAAGAACAAGGATAGATTTATGTTGCATGTTTTTGTTTTTTTGGTTTTTTTTTTTTTGTTGTTTTTGGGTTTTTTGTTTTTTGTTTGTTTGTTTGTTTTTTGAGACAGAGTTTCTCTGTGTAGCTTTGTGCCTTTCCTGGAACTCACTCGGTAGCCCAGGCTGGCCTCGAACTCATAGAGATCTGCTTGGCTCTGCCTCCCAAGTGCTGGGATTAAAGGCGTGCACCACTACCGCCCAGCTTATGTTGCATGTTTCAAGGTATAAAATATAATAAATAAAATAATTGAGATTGTGTATTAGCATATAAAGAGAGAAATAAATCAAAAGAAAAGAAGTAATTTTACAGCTATGTGGATAAGTTAATGTTCACTAACCAAGTAAAGCAGGAGAGAAAGGACGGCATTCTTAACAAAGGACACTAGGATGATTGACATGCACAAACAACATATAAGGAATGAACACTTAGATACACATCTCACACCGTACCCAGAAGTTGCTCAACACAAATTACAGGCCTAAAATGAAAGTGCTCACAATTTAGAGAGAGAGAGAACAATCAAGCCAGGTTTTTTATTTATTTATTTATTTTTGTTTGTTTGTTTTTCGAGACAGGGTTTCTCTGTGTAGTTTTGGTGCCTCTCCTGGAACTCGCTTTGAAGCCCAGGCTGGCCTCGCACTCACAGAGATCCGCTGGCTCTGCCTCCCAAGTGCTGAGATTAAAGGCGTGCACCACCACCGCCCGGCTAAGCCAGGTTTTTAAAAGGGCAGAAGAGATGTGGAGAGCTTCACTGAAGTAATACACAGATTTCAGCAGGCACAGGGAAAGAGGCCCACAGGCGCTGCTCATGATCAGATGACACAGAAGCCACTGGGCAGCCATTACGACAACTGAACTCAGAGGACTGACTTCACCAAATGCTTCGAGGATACTGAAGTTCTCACTCAGACTCCACTGGTGGGAACTTAAGACTGTTCAGATCCCATTGCAAGGGCTGAAAAGTTCCTACAGTGTCAAAAATACACTTCCATTTCCACAGAGAAATTGTAGTAGATTCTTCTGAAGTGAAGCACGGGCTATGTCAATAAGAACACTCCCGTGCATTGTTGACATGAATATTTATGGTAACTGGATCCTTGAAACAAGGGTAAATTGCAATTAAACAAATGAACAAACTTTGCCTGTTTTAACAAAGGAATGCTACTCAGGGGCAGATTAATGACATAATGTAGACAATCTCCAAAACACGCTGAACAAAGGAAACCAATTCAGAAAAACATGGTTTTGTGAATTAGTTTCTATGAATTTCTAATAAGGAAAATTAAATCTATAGAGATAGACGACAGCACAGCTTCTAGGTGAGGTAAGGAGTCTGCATGACTGAAAATGGACATAACCAGAGGGAGACAAGGGGTATATCTGACTGAAAATAAATGAGGCCTATTCAAGTTGATGTTTAGGAAGTCTAGATTAGGGTTGGGGAGATGACTCTGTTAAAGCACTTGCCTGTGCTAGCAAGAGAACCAGATTTTTGGACGCCCCAAACCCACATAAAAGCTAGGCAGGCTCAGTGGTACAGGGGGCAGAGGCAGGGGATCCCCAGGGTAAGCGGTTCAGTGAGAGATTGTGCCTCAGTAAACCAAGTGGAGAGGAACGGGGAAAGACACTGATGCGAATCTTCAGCTTTGGTCTTCACAGATGAATACACCTACATCCATACACCCACCCAGCACACCCCCACATGTAATAGGCATACAACACACACACACACAAAACAAGTCTAGACTCTAACTAGCTAGTACCACAGAACATCTAAACAACCCAAGTAGCAAGACTATACACTCAATAATCTACATCATTTGATATACTTAATTTTCTATATTCCGTGTCTTTTATGAGGGGGGATGGGGTAGGGAGGGAGGTCAGGAGGGCCAGAGACGGAAATGAGAGGTTATTTACTGACTATCAAAGGAAGGGGAAAGACTAGAGACGTGCCAGTTTGCTTTCAAAACAAACATTTATATAACTGAGATTAAAATGTAACCAGCCCCTTTCAGCAAAGCAGATAAAAATCTAGGTTGCCTGAACTTGTTCCCCTGCTCTGTAAAATCGCGGCCGTGTGCCTGACGGTGGGGCAGGATCGCACAGCAGCGGCCCTCATGTGTACAGGCTTCTTCAGGGCAGCTGTCCTGTTGAAAAAGAGGTCAGGGCAGAAGAGCCTGAAGACTCCCTTAGGGGGCCCCTGCCCTTGTTCCCACTTGCTAGCCATGACACTCTGATGTAACTTCCACTTCAAACTCTTTTTCAGTTTACTGTTCCCACCCACCCCACCCGACCTGAAACTTCAACTCTGGTTTTGCCCAAAATAGAAGTCTTTATCAACTTCAAAAGCATGCCCTTGATTGTTACCCTGTTCCTAATTTCAGTGTGATGCTTGACCAACTATTTAACTGGATTATCATTGCTTTCCCTCATCTATAAGATGATTGGATGGAGGTGGTTGGCGAGAGGGTCAGGGCATTAAGTGCGGTGTAAATGATGGATGAATTAAGAAACCGGAGTGGTCTTTTTTGTTTGTTTGTTTGTTTTTTCCAAAAAAAAGAAAAAGCTAACATGCTGGAGGCTTCCCCCAAACAAAGAATAGGAGTCTAAAGAGACAGCAGCATATAAAAAAGACTAATTGATTATTATTTTCCAGGTCAGGTTGGTCTTTGTGTCCAATGAGGGTACCTTGGCAGCACATGCTGGAGTGTTACCTGAACGGGATTAACAGTAGCTACATTTCAAGCTTAACATTGCCAACAATCTCTTTTACATATAATTGTATCCAGTGGAAAAGAAATGACTACCTTGTAAAGGGCTGCTTCCCTGAAGAAAGGCTTTCACAGTAGAGTTGCAGGGTGAAATCACTCTGTCCTGGGGGAGTCAATAGCCAACTGAACTAGAGTTGGGATAGGTTTCAATTTCAGAAAAGCCACGTTGCAAAGGAAGGTTTTCAATGACTGCTCCAAGGTTCACAAAGTTATCTGTTGCTCTAAGGAAATTAAGATAACGTCTTTGAGGTTAACACAGATGGCCCGCCAAAGCAGACTCCAAGACAGTGGAAACCCATGGCCTGTGGCAGCCTTCCAAGGACATTCGTTTAAGAATGCCAGTTCCATGCTTTGACAGTACAGTATTTCCTTACTATCACAGTCCTGCAGTTCCCTAAAGATCAGTGTAGACTGAACCTCAGCGTGAGTAATAGTTGACTTACACGTTAAGGGGGAAAGCTAAACCCAGCCAGGAACTCTCAGCTTAAAATGGGGCTTCCACAAAACCTGCCAGGAAGTTCCCTGGGCTACATCCACACCCAGCAAGCTTTTAATCCCTCACTAAAGGGCAGAGCACCAGGAGTGTGGGGCTACCAAAGCCTCCTACCAGGCAGGGGTAATATGCCTTAGTTTTCATGTTCAATGGATACAAATTTTCATTGAACAAAATGAGATGCACTTTGTGACCAGCACTGGATCAGATTTATATATATATATATATATATATATATATATATATATATATATATATATATATATATATATATAAAAACAGGCTGGAGTCTAAACTTATGTGTGTGCTTCCTAGAAGAAGAAAAAAAAGCGTTTCTCAGATAATTCTGTTCTGCAGTAAGAAAAGTTCATACCCTTGTATGTTTAGAGAAAGGTAATTCTAAGTTTCTCAAGCCAAAGATGCCAGCTAAGCTTACCTCCATGTGTTCCAAAGTTGGACCATACCAACAAGATGCTGAAGAAGAGAAGAGAGGGCTGGCCTCTGGGAGAGCAGTACCACAGGAAATGGTTTCCACCGAGGCACCAGAGCAGCACACACAAAATCGACTTCGACCCAAGTCCAAGGAAAAAGGCAACCAAATCTCTCAGTCTACCAGAATGAAAGCTTTCTTGAGAGGGCAGGGAAAGACACCTCTAAAGTATATTTTAAAAGTCACTTTAAGATTCTGCCAAATAGTAGGAACATTAGTAAAAAAGCCAGGCTCCTGAGCGTTGGCACTTAGTGTGGATATTGTTTTAGGTTTCTTATATGGAATGTTGTGTTTGGAATACAATGAGCTGCATTTTTTAAATTGTCCCATTTTAAAATCGGATTTTCATAAAGGAGTTGTTTCTTAAGAATTAGCTGATTTAATGTTTTTTTTTTATTTTTTTCAACAATATAAGCCTGTGACTCCATCCTTTTTTTTTTCCTAAAAAGCTAAAAACAACAACAAACCCCAAAGTTTCACAGAAACAGAAACAATGTAATCTGAAAAGGATGTACTTGCTTTATGCTTTTGTACACATCTCTGGGGAACTGTAAAGTTTCGGTACTTCAGAAATGAGAATAGGCACCTTTTTTGCAGAGACAATTTAGTCAGTCAGGGTGAGTGGGTGGGGCAGGGACGAGGGCCTCAGTGTGGAGGTAGCATGGGCTCTCCTGCCCTCTAGTGGTTGGACATCAGAAATACAACTTCCTTAGAGCATTTGTTTTATTCTCTCTCCTGGGCTTACTTTATAGAGAATTTCAAGTAAACTTAATTAAAGACAATTTTATGGGGGCATCAAGGATGGGTGAGATCTGGTCCTTCAGTCATTTATATTACTGAGTAGAGCATGCCAAATAGCATCAGCACTATAAGGATTTTGCTAGGATCTCACTCTCTGCTTGACACGTACAAAATATCCATGGTTTACTTAATTACTTGCGTCTGTTCCCGTTTTCCACCTTGAAAGGTAGGGATGGAGGAGGAAGTGGGTCCAGTGGGGTCACTGTGGCACTGCATGTGCCCAAGCCAGTGCTGCCTGAGGCTGACAGTCCCCAGTGAGCCACGTATTTCAATGTGGGTGCAAGACCCTTTTATCATTTTTATTTTCTCTAGATAATTCTAACTTTACAGTTTTCAACTTTTCTCTTTGAAACTCACTTTATAAATTTATATAAACACATGAACGGTATCCAGCACTAACCTGAGATTCACCCACTTTTTGCTGTCCCTCTACTTAGTGGATAGCTTTCTAGTCTCACACACTTCAACTGACTCCATAGTGCATACACGCTTTGTGAGTTGCCCAAACCTTAAATTTGTACAAAACCTGATACTGAAATCACTATGACACAAATATCGACATTGAATCAAGTGTGTGTTAGCCTATCAACAGTAAACACAACAGTAATCAAAATGCCTCGTTGGGTTAGTGTTCCGTCTAAGTGTGCCAATACTAGCAGGTGACAGGAAACAATGGGCACTTGCCTGACATCACTGTGGGCACAGCCACACGAGCAACTTGGAGTTACTGGCATGATTAAGAACCTCTGAGAAAGTTGGTCACCTGCAGGGGCCTCCACAGTGAAGGGAGTGGAAGCTGAGCCACCTCAGACAGCCTCCTGGTGGAAACATGTATACAGATGGCTGGTAGCTGGGGTGGTCTACTGTCTGGATTGTGGAGAGTTCAGCTAAGCAACTAATGACAACTGTCAGCTGCTGTCCATTTGTCCCCTTCACCCCAGCTCCCATAAGCACAAGCATATGCTTAACACTTGCCAATTCCCTCAACACAGAACATGGTGAGATAATATTAAATTATTTGATCCTTTAAGGAAACCCACTTCCAAACACTTCAGTTAAATTAAAAATCACTTGCCAGAAAAATCTGATTTTCAATGGCAGTTTTGATAATAGATTGTTGACTATTTTTCAAAGATAACTCATCTATAAAATTAGGGGACTGGATTAAATTTATTTTGAGACAGTGCTTTGTTGTGTAGCCCAGGCTCACCTCATGCTCATGATCCTCCTGACTCAGCCTCCTTAGTGGTGAGATTTCAGGCATGGGCCACCATGTTCAGTCCAAACTGTTTAATCTTACTGACAGTGAAGAACATTCGAGCCTGACAAATATTTAGCTTGGAATAGTAGCATATTTACCTTATAGAACATGTTTGCATAAAATTTGACAATAAAGATGGCAGATGTTGGAATATGAAAACGACACACACACCAGAATGTACAATGTGAGAAGAGCCAGTTTGACACAGGGACTGGCAAAGGACTGGTTTGTACCCTCACTCCAACTTTTCAACATCAACTAAATTACATGGGACAACTTAGTGAGTAGCCGAGCACTGATCCATCATTTTCTTCTCCAGCCCCAGGCATCCTCAATGTCCACACCACACCGAGGTTTTCCTTCATGCTGCTCAAAACGTAGTTTATAATACCTCAAAAGTAAGCCCTGCCTTGCTGTAAACTCTGTGCAGATTCTGTAGGAGAAAATACCACACCCCTTCAATGAGGAAAAGAAAGCACAAAAGCATGTGTTACAGCCTGATGTGTGGTTTAACTGCTCTGATTTATACAAATAGCTAGAGACCCAGCTCTTGCTTGCAGACCCTAAGAGACTAGAACATATGGCTGAATATCAGATGAAAGTGTAGAGGTGGGTTTCCCAAAACATGGTACTCAGAACTTTAATCCCTCCAGGCAGTTTTTTATCAAAGAGATTTGGAAAGGGATATTTTTCACTCAATGAAGAGTGATTATGATATACTGCTATGCTTTTTGACGTTTTCCAAAAACACATCTCTGAATTAAATCAACATTCAGCATTTTATTTTTGGATTCCATAAGATTTTATTTTTAATAAGGAATAATACATAAGCATGTGTGTTCATTATATTCTGGGCATTTTACATGTGGCACACTTCAGTGCATATGATCTCATTAAGCAGGGGACATATGAAAAGCAAAGGATTGCAGGCAGGGGGTTTGAAGGAGCAACTTATGGTAGCCTGGTGAGGAAAAGGTCATCCCAGAGAAAGGCAGTCTATGTCAATCAGGTTTGGAAAAGTAGTTTAAATAAAAAGGACCAATGATCCAGAGCCTCCCTCCCTCAGACAAAAATAGAGAATTAAACAGAAAAACTCAAAGCTAAGTGATAGATACCCCAATACTAAGATAATAACATTTGTTTCTCATGCAATCAGCAGCCTAAGTCAAGCTGCAGCAAGAAGTGGCATGAATGAACAACTGGTCCCCAAACACATGTTCTCAGAGACACATGTAGATCAAAAGAAAACAAAGCCACAGAGTAGGAAGGAAAACTGGGGTTTTAAGGACACCCTACACTTCAGTCTAGAGCACTGAATGCCCAAGGCCTTCTTCTAGATTTGCACATGCTCTGTTCATCCTCCTTCTCTAAGCCTGGCTTCCCTCACACACATCCAACACACCCCCAATTCTAGCTTCTCTAGGAAACGATTTCATCAGAATACACAGTAGTAGTGTTTGCTATTCAATCAACCATAAAAATTTAACCCATTTTCTGAGCCAAGTTTTGGGGTAAGAGTCAATCTTGTAAAGACCCAGAAGGATTTCAGTCAAAGAGTAAAAGGGTCCTTCCACTCAGGAAAGGTGGGTGCTCCACTGCTGGTGTCAGTGGACAGGCAGAGGGTGTCCATGCAACTATGTTTCCAGCCCCTATAGAGAGAGAGCAAAGAGGAGGAAGAGGTTGCACAGCTGTGCCCCTTCCAAAGCACAGGCAGATATTGGCAATAAATACAGGCCATACTCAAAACCGTTAAGTCCATTGCTTGGGCACTGGACGAGGGGTGCTTTGGACATGTGAGGGAGAGAATGTCTTTTCCTGGAGTCCCTGCACTGAGAGACAGATTAGCAACAGAGAAGCACACACATGGACGTAGCATATCTTCCTTAGGAATGTCTGCCCTAGATTTGGTAAGCAGTGGAAAGTTATGGGGCAAGGTAGAAGGACGAAAGGAAGTGTGGTTCACAAGCACAGCACTGGGGAAACTTACCAAGGCCTCTTTGCCACATTTCCTATGGTGCCCCTTTCTTTTAATTAATAATTTCTGCTCAAGCTCAAGGGAGACAAGTGAATCCCTTTTCAACTCAGTTTGTACTCAGAACCATTAATTGTATCAGTGGCAAACTAAGTTCTAATTTCTGGTTTCAACTACCATGCCACTTGTATCAGTCAATTTTCTGTTGCTATAATGAAATCCCTGAATACATTATAGAGAAATGTTTATCTAGATTACAGTCTTGTAAGTCAAAGAGCATGACATCATCATAGCTGTGCATAGATCAACATGGTGAAGAAGAGCACACAGCAAGTGTCATTACTGTGGCAGGGGATTATATGCAGTGTATGTGCACATAAGAGAGGAGAGAGAAGAGAGAGAAACACACACACAAGAGAAGGGGTCAGAGCTATTCCTTTATAACAACCTGTCATGAGAACCAAATGGAGTCCCATCCAGTCCTTCAGAAGGCAGAGTTCACAATGCCTTATTTATTTCCCTCTGTGTTTTACCTACTACGTGGTCCACCATCTTATAACATTGCTACATCAAGGACCAGGCTTTCAACACATGCGCCCTTGTGGGTCATATTCAGACCCAGACCATATTCAAAACAGAGCACCCTACCATCCCCAATTAGTCTCAAATGAAAAGTCAAAACTTAAGGCCCTTAGGAGTTTAAGTCCTACTTTGCAGAGGGACTTAAGAATTTTCACAAAGGAAAACCACTATAGTCCTGGATGCCAGGCTTAGAGAACATCGCAACTGAAATGCAACGCTATACCACTCCCAGCAGGCATTTGAAGGCTTTGCTGTTGCTGCTGGTGGTGGTTGTTTGCTTAAAGTCAATGTCTCTGTTTCCAGGCTGGTCTAGAACCGCTGGGGCCTAGTAGTCCTCACCTTCGACTTCCCACGTACCCGAGGATGCCACACACCCAGGCAGGAGGTAAGAATTTTGTTTCCATGTGACTAAAGCCATTCAATTCACCCACTCTAGAGTACACTGTTCATCTGTGGAGTTTGTAAGTGGCTGCTCTGCCAGATGGTGGGTTATACACAAGCAACGCGGGAGAGAAAGGGCAGAGTCATAGCATCCTAAGTCACTTGCAAAGGAGCATAGCAATGATCACTTCTGGACAACTTTGGACAAGGCCCGCTCCCCAGTGCCCACAGTGCAGGCTTCCTTCTCTTTCTTTCTTCTTGTCCATCCTGTTCTGAAATCCATGGGAGAGTAAAGCACTCAACAGAAACCCATACTTTCTGAAATGTTTTTGCTAGATTGAAATTTTGCTTATGTTTCCTTGATAGCTAAGAAATGGTTCTTTGATTTGGAGACAGGGACAGAGACAGACAGACAGATACACACACACACACACACACACACACACACACACACACACACACACATGCACACATGAGGGGGGAGGGAAGGAAGGGGAAGGGAGGGAGGGAGGGAGGGAGGGAGGGAGAGGAAGAGGGAGGGAGGGAATGAGAAAGAATGTGTAAAAGGCACACATTTTTACTTGAAGAACTAACCATGAGACATGACTGTGCTCTACATTATACATGCTCAGCTGTGCTTACCCCGTCTTCTCTAGCCATGGTTTCTCCAAGCAGTTTTTCTTTCTGGGACAGAATCTCACTATGTAGCTCAAGTTAGCCTTGAACTTATGATCCTCCTGCCTCAGCAGGAGCTTTCATTCATTAATATGCTGAATCTACTTAGCAAAGATGGACACAGTAAAAACTGGTCTGAGTTGAAGATGACGAGTATTTTGTATGTGTTACAGGCAGGGTAACTTTATGCCTGGCAGGCAGAAGTGGCCACCCCCGTGTGAGGTGGAGAAAGAGAATGGGACCACAGGTGATATGAGAAAATGTACTGTGGGATGATATAAGGAGGATATAGTTTCATACCCCTTCTCTGATTTGGCAGCCTAAGGATATAATAAGTGTACTAAAGGTTTAACAGCTATGATTTGGTTAAAAAAAATAGAAGCTATATTCTTCTCCTTGTCAGTCTGTGTTTCTTTGAATATAAATTATGAGTAAACCACTGATTATGCCTTGGTGAAAAGCCTTAGACCTCAGCTCCATGAGATAAAGTGTTTACAGATGCAAGATTTATAATGAGCTCAAAAAAAAAAAGGCAAAAGTGAAAATGGACAAATAATGACAGGCAGGAATATTCCAGTGGCCACTCCTTCGGAAACTGCACTTTGTGGCATTGCACTCTCTGAAGAAAATCCAGATTTCACTAAAATCCTTAAGAGGTTATCTGATGGAAACTCTTTCCTTAGATTTATAGAACCCAGAGCATAAGTATGTAAGAGGCCCCCTTATTCTTTACTCCGGAGCTTTGTGAACACAAAGTATGCAGAACTGCTCTATGTTTAAACTGCAGATAACTTTGCTTACAGAGTTACAGGACCCAGCCTTAGGAAGCCCAAGTAAATTACAATGTTCTTGTCAGGGGAAAAAGACACATTGCCCAAATGACCAAGACTGCACTCTGCAAGCCTGTGCATACTGAACTCCTCAAGGTCTTTGGGGGAAGAGACACAAGGCACAGACCATTGAAATAAACTGGGCTTTTTTCTAATCAACTTTCGTCTCCATAGTGTTCACTTTAGAGCAGTCAGGAATATCATATTTTACTACAGAAGATGAAAGGTTATGGGAAGGAAGACACTGCAGTGGTTATGCCATCACTTGATGTCCATAGTCATTCGTTTCTTCATTTCCTAAGAAGGGGTTACAGACATCAGTTGCAGGTGACAGTGGGACAGTTCTGACGATCTGCATACTTCAGCTTTTGCAGTTACACAGTGGTCTGGAACTATGGTTCTACCCTGCTGGCCTCCCATTCTCAGCTCAGCTGCAATCAGTAGACTGTTCTTACCTATCATCTTAATTAATTATACTCCACTTCCAGGAAGGGGTGGTGGTAAGAGTCATTCTCTCCATGATCAGAGCAAGAATGCAGACAATCACAGAGACAAAGGCATGCTGGGATTACAAAGAACCTACTGCAATGAGATATGAATGACAAGGGCATACCCCGTCTGTGCACGAGGGGAGCGTAGTTGGTGAAGAAGCAAACGGAGGAAAGATAATATCAGTGTTGTCTTTATAGTCACTAGTCTAGGGACATGGTCATCCGTGTCTGAAAAATATTGTCTAAAATGTCCATACAGGATACTGGCAAAAAATGTTCAACTCAGATACGAAATTCACTGCCATACACAGTCAGTATTTGTTTAAAACTTTATTTTGATTATAGTTCCCCAAATCTACACTAGAGAAGTGTTCATAAAGATAGGCCAATGTGGTTGATAGTTTAATCCTCAAAGTGTCATCTGGATTATCTAGATGTGGACTTTAATTCACATCTCTAATACCACTTGCCATGAGGCTCTGAAAGCCTTTAAGTTTATGAACCCAAAAGGTAGAGGGCCACGGTGGCTATGAGCTCATCTGGAAACCACTCTCCTGACTGCATTACATCTGCTTGGGCCAAGGAAGCATGCATATGATACGGGATCTCCTTACCAGCTTGGTCTGAGATGAACTCAAATGATTAATCTCAAGGAATATTACCTCAGTCTCCATGCATTTTCTTCCATTAAAAAGTCATTGGCCAGACCAACCTGGTTGCTTTTCTCATTGGGATCCCCTTCTACTCTTAGGATTTCTTCCTTATTTTTCCTTAATCAGTCTGTTTGCCCCTCTCACTCCATGTCTGTGTTTTCTTATTTTTCTTGGGTGTGAGAAAACAACTTCAAAAGCTCAGGGTGGCTTTGGTGACCATTGATGGTTTGGTACCTAATCATCCCAAGGGAAACTCACCAAGAACTGAGAAAGTCTCTGTTGCTTTCAACAAAACAAAATAAAACAAAAAAAAAAAAAACCAAACCAGCCTCTGTGGGACTAGTGGATAGGAACATGGTGATTATCATCAATATTGCTCATGGTGTAGATCAAGGAGTAAATAATACCCAGATGGTCATTTCTATAAAGACATACTGTCAGTAGGTGCTGCACTTAGTTTGGAAAGTGGGTTTAAGTAAGGTACGCATCACACACTTCTTGGTTTTATAGTCAAGACCATCTTGGAAGCAGATTTAATTCAGAACAACTGCTATTCTGAAAGGCTGGAATCATGCTGCCTGCATCTGCTTAGACACCGTGCGTTCACATGGAAACCAGCTGCTGGGTCCCGCTTCTGGAGTCTGCAAAAACGAGCAGCAGTTGCTTTCTGAAACTCACATGCTGGAGACAATGCACATTTCCCCGTTTCTTCACTGTGTGAAAGATACCCATGACACACCACCATTCTCTCGGTTTTTTCATAAACTAAAGTGTTTTTTAAATGAATAGAAGAGACAGCAGATGAAAACTATTATTAGCCCAATTTGCATCATTCTTGTATTCTTTATTCTTTTTTCCATTTCCAAGACTGTCCCCAAATGATTCTATCACATATTTACAACCTTTAATTCACATTCGTTGTTCAGCAAGTGTTTATAAAGTTAGTAATTGTATCCAAGATTTTATAAGTTCTGCTTTTCATCCAAAATTATAATTAGAAAATGGGCTCACCCACCGACTGAGGAAGACTTTCATAGCCTGGGGCAAAAATCCAGTGAGTAGATTTGAAGCAGATGTTCTTGCCTTCCTCCAAACTCCCTTCCTCCTCCTCCTCCTCTTTCCCCTTTCATCCATTTCTCACCTCTTGCCACCAGTTCCATTTCTGAGCAAAATTCTTGCATTAATATTGTTTCTAATGTAGTAAACTGAGTTCATGATACAGATTAGAAACAGTAAAGCATGCCATAAAGCACCCATATCTACAACAGAGAGTTGTTAAAGATGATGGAAAGGCCATGCTACAGGAGGATGAGGGCTTTTCTTTCAATTGATCAGTTGTGGCTTTTATAGAACTATGTATTCATGATGAAGTATTTTGTGAAACTAAATATGATCCTAAAGGCCAGAAGATGGCAAAGAGGAATGAGAGATGACACAACTCAGTTGGCTAATGCTTACCAGTGGGCTTATCATGCACAAGACAATAATATTCCTAGATGCAGGCCGAAATTTCAACACAAACTCCAGATAGGAGACTAGCAGACCTTAGGCCAATCTACCTTGCTTAGTTAACTTTCTAGGCTATTATAATCTCCATGAATCTGGAAGCAACATATATTTTTCCTTACAGACTATCCACTTACCCCTAAACGTTTCCTCTCTATTCTATAGTCATTTATAGATTCAGTGCAAACAATGTTTTTTCTTCCATGAATTTTGATACAAAACTATGCTTAGCTCCCACGCTGGTCAGATGCACTTCCAGTACCTAGCTCTTTTGTTGGCGGCTGCGGAACTTATCCTGGACCTACTCCTTTCCTGATGGAACCTCAAAAGCCTCAACAAGCCCATTCACATCAGAGAGCTTTTGTTCTCTGGAGTTCTGGCTTAACTACGACAAAAAAGTCTATTTATCTCATATTTTTGCAGAATTATGTGGTATGTTATTCATTAATTTTTGTACCAGTAGATTTTGTTTCTAGAGTATACATCAGGAAAATGACAGACATTATATGTAGAGAGTGCCTTGTCAATGTAATTAATGACTTTTAATCAAACTAGCTATAAACACATGGTGGAAATACTACATATATATGAACAATGACCAATACATACAAACCACATTCTGTGGTTTAATGAACCACAGAAATGATCCCAATAATATAGTTTTACATTGCTTTCAAAGCTCACATTTGTTGGCACCTGTGGAGAAATGGCTCCATGGTTAAAAGCATTTGCTGCTCTTCCAGAGGACCTGAGTTCACTTCCCAGCACCCATGTTAGGCAGCTCACAACTGTCTGTAATTATAGGTCCAGGGAATCCCATGTCTGGCTGCCCTAGGCTCCTGTATTCATGCAGACACACTCCCCTACACATAATTAAAACTAACATCTTTTTTAAAAATCATATTTGTTACATAGTTAGAGTTGTAAAATCTCATGGGGGTATATTATTCCCACAAAGAAATCTATTTAGAGAAGGCAAACGTGATTTGTGATACTAATCTCTTTTTCCTCCATTAAATCGACATGTTCTAAAATCTCATCAAATTCTTTAGCAACTGGAATTTCTCAAGTGTTCAGAATCCTCATGTTGAATGTCATAGAACTTCTAGTCATCTTTTACCTTTTAACTTGAAAGTTGAAAATAAATAAGGCTCCTAGGTAGCAAAATCATAGTTTACTAATTAGTTAGCTGTTGCTGTGATGAAAGCACCTGATCACAAGGACGGAAGCTTTATTTTGGCTCAGGGTCTGCAGGTGTCAGTCTGTGGTTACTTTGCCCATTGCTTCTGGGACTGTACTAAGGCAGAATAACATGGTGTGAGCCCCAGAGAGAAGAAGGGACCAGGTTTCAGTACATATTTCAAGGCCATTCCTCAAATGCTTTAATTTCCTTCTTTAGGTGAGCCTTGCCTCCTCCAAGTTCTCTCATATACTGGTAACCAGGACCCCCACATAGCTGGTGAAAGACATCTAAGACCCAAACCATAGTGCTTGTCTTCTCTTCAGTGTCTCTAGGATATGTACATGTTTGTGGTTTGTGTAGATGTGGACAAGCATGTGTGCAAGTCTTTGTGTGCCAGCAGGTGTGGAGGCCAAAGAGCATGGCTGAGTGTCTTCCTCGATGACTCCACATTATTTTGAAATAGGGCTGGATACTGAATGCAAAGCTCACTAATTAGGTGGGATGGTTGGCCAATGATCTCAAAGGATCCCCATATTTCTGCTCCCCCCCCAGGGCTGGGGTTCCATGTGTGTACCATCACACCTGGTACTTACACAGGTGCTGGGAATCTAAACTCAGGTCCTCTTGCTTTTGCAGAGGCATGCTATTGATGGAGACATCTCTCCAGCTTCTTGATCTTTACTGGGAAAATATAAGTAACCAACATATATCTAATTGTAAGAAATAAGTATCCAATATATATCTAATTATGAGAAAAATAAGTATGCATACCTATTGGTGAAATTATTAAGGCCACTCCACGTAGTTAAAAGGAGATTTATTTAATGGCGTAACTTACAAATTAAGGGATAGGTAGGTCGCGGGGTCTGGGGAAAGTGTATCGCAGTCCAGCGGTGTTCTCTGGAGCTCTGCTTGGGCCACCTCCACCATCCAGGGTCCCGCAACCGAGAGCGCGCTCTCCGATCCAGATCTCGGGTCCCCAGGCGCCTCCCTTGGCCCCGCCTTGTAGGCATGACAGTTGCCGAAGTCTCAATGGGGGTTGGAACTTCCAGATCCATGCTTGAATGGCTACCCACTACATCTCCCCCTTTTTGTCTAAATAAGAAAGTTCTAACCTAATACAAGACTATATACAAAGGAATGGTTATCAAATATTGTCCAGGAATAATGAGGGATAATGACCTAGATAAGATGGAACTACAACCAATGAAAACAATATCAAGCAAGAAACACATACTAAAATCCAGAGAAGTATAGAGCATAGGTAAATGGCATGTTACAAAGATCATTCCAAAAGGTGTCCTATCCTAAAGAACCTGAATCTAATGGAATGTCTACCCACTACACATACCAAATATTTTTATAAAAGCTATTTAGCTGGGCAGTGTTGGCACACGCCTTTAATCCCAGCATTCAGGAGGCAGAGCCAGGAGGATCTCTGTGAGTTCAAGGCTAGCCTGGTCTACAGAGTGAGATCCAGGACAGGTACCAAAACAAAACTACACAGAGAAATCCTGTCTCGAAAAACCAAAAATAAATAAATAAATAAATAAATAAATAAAATAATTTAAACCATCACTCTGAAATTAAAAGAAGTAGTTGGTGGTGTATGTGTCGCAAGTGCATATGTAGATTAAATGCTCAGGTTTTTTGCAAATCCTCTAGCAGACCATTGCCTATACACAATCTAATTATTGCAAGATATTTTTCTAGAGAAGTTACTTGTTAAAGAATTAGGTTAATAAACATCTTATCAATAACTGACCAGTTTAACTTATACCTAGAAAATTAACTTATTTAGAATTCTACCAACATTATTCCTTTTAGTAAGAGCATGCTTGCATTTAAGCAATTCCTTACTGGCTTGAGGGAAATCATTTTCAGACACAACATTCACAGGAAAGATAAACACAATGATTGTAATGACTTGTTTTAAAAATTGCATAAATATCTCACTTAAAGAATTGTACTTTTCTTTTTTTTTTTAAATAAAAGACTTGTATATTGGTTGCCTCCCTCAACTTTTTCTGGAGCCAGCAAGTGCACGCTGTATACTCAGCTGAGAGACTTTTTATCAGTACTCTTAAAAGCAACAGGGTGCACAATTAAGAAAGCTTGCCATCTGCAGAACCCTCCAGGTGCAAGAGGCATTTGTTTTATTTAATATTACCACGGCATTGATTTTACCTCATTAATGTATGTCATTCATCCTTTATTTCAAATTAGGATTGCCAAAACTAAGTCAATAGATATCATGTCCTGATTCATCTTCGTGAACACTTTATAGCATGAACAGTATTAAGCAATTTTTGTAGCTAGGAAATAACTGGCTAGCTTTCACAGCTGAAGAACAAAAATCCTATCAACAAAGTTTTCTTTGTATTGGAATAATTTTTCAAGGGGGAAACACACCACTTCAGGTGGCCCACACACTAGCAAATACAGCATCACAGAAAGAGAAAAGTATTTTCAGTTTCTTAAGACCAGAAAGCCTCTACTGAGTTGCTGACAATAGCAATTCTCCCTTTTTAATAAAGAGCATGCCTCAACTTAAGACAATAGATCCTAGGTAGAACTTTTGTCATACTGACTTCTCAGACAAAGTAGTGAGTTAAGATTTCTCTCAAGACAATTTAAGTTGAAGGACTGTCTTAGTTAGGGTTACTATTGTGGTGATGAAACACCATGACCAAAGCAACATGTCAGGGGAAAGGGTTTGTCTGGATTACACTTTCACAGCACTGTTCATCATTGAAGGAAGTCAGTACAGGAACTCAAACAGGACAGGAACCTGGAGGCAGGAACTGATGCAGAGGCCATGGAGGAGTGCACTCAGCCTGCTTTCTAATAGAACATAGGATCACCAGCTCAGATATAGCACCGCCCACAATGGGCTGGGCCCTCCCCCACCGTCACAATAAAAATGCCCCACAGCTAGATTTTATGAAGGCATTTTCTCAACTGAGATTCTCTCCTTTCAGATAACTCTAGCCTGTGTCAAGCTGACATAAAACTAACCAGGATAATAACTAATATTTATAAGGGAAAATTAATAATTAATATTGCAGGTATATGAAAGCAAGGGAAATATTACAAAGATTTTAAAGCACTGGAATTTTGAAAATTTTCTGTAAGTTGATTTGTATCCAACTTTTGTATTCACTTGTGTACAGGAAAAAAGACAATATTGAATAAAAAAAATGAAAATTGAAGACTGAAGAAAACATTAAATGTTTTTGTTCTGTATCTTTTAAGAAAGTACAAACTACTCTAATTTTTGATTGCTTATTCTTGACATGATAGAAATATTTTATATTCTGATATCTCACTTAATCTCCCAAACTAAAGTAAACCTGTAAATTTTACTGAATGGAATAAAGTACCTATAAGTTAAGGACATTTAGGGGAATGGAAGTGTTAATGTGTAGTACTGCCAGCTAGACTCAGGCAAGAATCATCATTTCTAGAAAGAAGAAAATGTGTATTTCCCAAACATAAGTATATTTCTGAACACACACGGTAAGGAGAAAGAGAGAAAGGCTCACAGGATATTTAATGACACAAGAAACAGCTGAATGAACTTAAAGTTGATAGGAATAAACACCTTAGCGATGTCCATGGCTACACAAACACAGGGCTGAATGAAATGACAAAGACAATTCCAGACTAGAAAACCAAATTTTGTAAGAGAGAGAAATATTCAAGAGAACTGAAGCCGAAATGAAGGTGGAATTGAAAAACTCAGGAACTCAGGGGAAAGCCTTACAAATAGAATGGGTCAGGTAGAAGACAGAGTATCAGAAAATGCTTTATTGGCAAAGAATACAAGACTCTTACACATACACATGGAACATGAAGAAACTTCGCGGCACCGTGAAAAGACAAAATTATAGGTATAAAAGGAGAAGAATGGCAGGACAGTGGCATGGAGCAGCTTTCCCACAGGATTACAGACAGACTCTCCTAAGAAATCATACTCAGTGCTAAAACCAAGAGAAGCCTGCTCCACTAAGATGCCTAAGGCAGTCTTCTGAGTGCCATGCTTTAAAATTCAAATATTTTCAATGGGACAATTCTGAGATTATTACCACACATTTACCTCTCTGACAGAATTTCACTTAGGGCCTACTGTTAAAGTTCCAGCACTTGGCTTATCGTCAAAGGCCTACACAAATATTTTGCCTGTAGTTTACAATGAAATGGACAATTTGGAATACTTCTATCTTGAGGCAAGAGAAGCTGAAATGTAAAGCACACAGAAATCATTTTAAGAATACTTATTTTCCCTGGGTCTCTTACTCTTTTATATAGACATTTTCTTGGCACCAACAGCTTTATTTTTTTTTTAATCTCTTGAAGTACTGGAGACCAATCTAGCCTAACAAACAGCTCCCTTTCAAAGGGCAAAGTTTAACATTAATTCCTAGGAGACAAAGTCCAGGGACATCTTTGCACAAATCAAATGCATTCCAGATCTGTCATGAACTGGAAACAACAGCGGGTTGTGGGAAGCATGTGATGAGAGTTCTGACATTCCCACATAGCAAGCACAAAGCCCATCCCTCCTGTCTCTCTGCAGGCAACCTTTCAACTCCAGCTTTGCTGGGAGATCTGAAGAGGGGTGTTGGCACTCAGACAACAAACTACCTGAGCAAATCTAAAGGGGCTTAATGCCATCCATCTACCTCAGACAAGGAAGAGTTCCCTTCTTCTCTTCAAGTCTGTCAACATCTGCCTTCTCAGGATTCTTAAGGTGAAGAAAAAAACAAAACAAAACAAAAGGAATGAAGGAAAAGAAAAAGAACTCATTGTGTCTTCTCCATCATGATTCAATCTTCTGATACACGAATTTCTTTGACTTGTTATTCTCCTTATTACTCCAGATGCTACAAATGGGCCAGTGTGAAGTTAACACATCATTACTGCTAAAATTATCCCTTGGCAGTACTGAGGAACAGCACCAGAAGTCTGTGGTAGTCTCCAAGTTTAACTGAACAGTAACACTGAATTTATAGGCAATCCATTGTCTTGTATCATATACAACACTAATAATATGTGATTAATTTTAAACTGTTTGCCTAAGGGTGTTCTTCCATAACATAAAACATACATTTATAGCAAAGAATAATATAAGAAGCATGTGCCTTTGCTTCTTTACTAAGCTGGTGGAATCTACATTCTTTTCCTTTCAACTTTATCTGTGTTTCTCTTCCTCATGTTCACTGAGAGAGGCTCAGAATTTCTTCTGTTACACAAATCTAATCATAGTAGCTCATGATATTAAAGTGCATTATTAATTATCTAGGGATTCCTTTATAAAGTGCTGCCAACTGGTAGTTTGAAACAAAGTTAAGTTTATTTTCTCACAATTCTGGAGGTCAGGAACTTGAAATCAAGATGTCCCCTAAAGAACTTCATGAGAATGAACCCTTGCCTTTATGGGTGATGGTCCTAGGGGTGCCTTGGCGGATGTCCTAGCCTCCATCTTCACATGGCCATCTTTGCTCACATGGCTGAGTTGTCACAATTACAGGACAGGACCCATTCTAATACAGCCTGTCTTTAACCACATTGGCAAAAAGATTAAATTCTGAGATTCAGGTGGGTATAGATTCTTAGGACACCATTAAGTGGAAGACACGTACCTGCCTGTTTCTTTTCTAGGGGCAGGGACTAGGGGTAGTACCTTCAACATATTGCCTCAAACATTAATTTGATTGCTTGACTTTTTCCCAGTACTGATACTAGTATCCCCTATTAAAATATTTTTGACTTTAAACTTGTAGAAGTGGCTAAGTTCAGCATCCATAGTATACCATGCAAGGATTTAGCCATATCTTCATGAGAGAGGGTCATTAAAAGATGGCCAAAAACCTATAGGTTATCAGCATGAAAAGATGGATTTTGCTAACCAACCACCTCAGCTGTCAAGGACTGACTGAAGATATGTTACAATCTGTACTTTGGTTCATTCATTTTGAGTTTTGAATGGACAACTAAACTCACAAGGTGATTATATAAAAATATTTTCTTATATTTGAAAAATTAACTCAAAGCTTTTCAACAAAATGAGCTATCATTTTACAAAGAGAACCAGTAAGAAAGGATGCACTTTCACTAGTGAATTTGAGACAGAATCCACAGACAGAGCTTTCTCACTCTGTTCTCCATCCAAACTGGCCTTGTTCAGTATGAAAATTTCCATTGGATGCATTTTAGCAGTCTATAAACTGTACAGTAATAAGACTGTATTTGTAACATCCCTGAAAAACATCAATGGAACACTTTTCCTATGTCGTCTTCCCCAGCTCACGAGCAGTTTTTAAATCTCTGCTGTTAGGAAACATTGTGGAGGTAAGAACATTGAGGTTTGCACAAAGATGTTGTCCAGAGTTCTTTAAATTGCATCTATGGTGAGACTCGATAATAGAAAACAGTAAATCTTGAATAATAAAGCTTTTTTTCCCAACATAAAGAACAAGGAAAGCATCTGCTTTTTTGTTGTGCACCACAGAAACTTATTTATTCACTTTACATTTACACAAGAATGTTATAATAAAATATCTGTACACTACTTTTGCTACAAATATAGATAATATTTAAAGTGACTTTATATATTCTAATGTAGGAGTTTCACGCTCTAAAATGGGACTGAACACATGATAATTCCTCACCAGTTGTCTCAGTAAACAGCTCCATCTGTTCCCCTTAGTCTTAAACTATTGTATTATAAGATGTTAATACACGGCAGTGAAGTGAAGTGATGTTAACCCCCTTAATTTTTCTGTAAATTTATTAATGGCATACAATCAAAATAATTACTAACATACTGCCTTTTTCTTTGTCATTAAGATTAATACTAATGGAAAAACAACAAGCACACCACACTAACATATTTTCAATCTGTTAAGTCAGCGCTAGAAGGTTCTGGCTCCTTCCTATGTCTTCCATGGCTAGATGGTTGCTTTCCAGAAGAACTGCTGCCAACACAGGGTAGCATCATTATTGTACTTATAATGACATGAAATTATAGCAGGTCAAAAACTGAAAATGAATACCAAGATACACATTAGACACAATTTCTTTTTAAAGCTTAGTAAACAATGTTAGCAGAAAAAATATATATTAGAGATAAGACGATCCAATATGTTATAATGTTCACAGTTTTAAAATAGTAGACTAGTCAAGATTATTGTGAACATTTTTTTGGGGGCGGGGGTCTGCCAGATTGGGGCACTTTTCTAAAACTCACGATTGTCTCCTTTTTTGGGGCGGAAATTTTTACTTTTTATCCTAATTTTCTGAAGCTATTTCTCTTGGCTACCTTTGAGTTATTTTGTTTCCATATTACCAAGATGAGCACATAATAATTTTTTCCACGTGACTATAAATTGTTAGAGATCTTCAAAAATAAAAATGAGGTTTACCTATGTAAATATTCCTTCTCTATGAGGTTAGGAGCATGAAATGCAAGGGGAAAGAAAAAGTGTGCTCAGCTGTCAGTAACAAATCCCTAAATGTTTCTCTTCCCCTGTAGTTTCCCCCCTTGAACACAGCATAGGAAGTCCAGGGGACAGTTCCACTCTGTTACAGCAGGAGGTAAGCAAGTGGCTGGGCTGCTTCAGCTCTGGCAGCCAGTTCAGGAGAGAACCATGAGGGTGACAGTGCCTTTTGTCCGCTTAAGGATGGCAACCGCTTCTTCATGGGTTACTCCTTCTAGACTCTGCCCGTTGACAGCAATGATCTGATCGCCCCTTTTCAGACGCCCGTCTTCCGCGGCTGCTCCCTGCAATTATAAAGTAGGCTTGTTTACTTGTGAAAGAATTCAGCCTCACACAAAGAAGAGCTGAACAAGAATGCAAATTGCTCTGCATGTACACACACACACTGCTCCTGGCGCCCCATCCCATTAGGCATGATGAACACACACAAAAGAGGCCTTTCTCCAAAATGGTTTTAACACTGAGATTCCAATCTGGGAGTGAATTTAGCAGTCAACAGCGTAGCTGGATGTTTTTTTGGCTGTTAAGCACAGCAGTTGGTAGCAACTAAAATTAATAAAGAATATTTGGGCATTTGCCTAGCAGGAACGATTTTATAGAAACAAGGGATTTCTATCCATAAAGAAGACCTACAGAAAGACAAGAGATCAGTGAGCAACGAAAGCAGCTTCATCAAACAAAGCTATAGACTCCAGAATCCATACATGTCCAAAAACAGAAAGCTCACATGGAGGCTGACCAGAGCAGGGTAAGGCAAAGTGATTATTTGAAAGCCATTCCAGGGCTGGGGAGACGCTGCTTGTGCAGTACTTATCCAGGATGGATGAGGCCCTGAATTCCATCTTCAGCATACAGCCAGACACAAGCCTCCCAACCACTGCTATTTGTAATTTTTTTCTAAGCTTTGGAAAGAAAAACTGCTCAAGCTGTCTAGGTTCTTACTGTAAGGGTAGAGAGAGTCTTCCTATTTCTATAGGCCCTAAATAATTATGATTAAACACAGACATCCTATTTAAAAAAGAACTCCATCTTAAAGCATGCATATAGAAGATAATTATGCAATTAAATATGAGATTAAAAATATGGAAAAGTTAATGAGGAGTGTATAATGATGAAATTCTTAAAATATGTTCTAACTAGCATGCCTTAAATAAATCGTTCCTAGGCCGAGGAAAAGGACTGCATGGTGCTTCTATTCATTGGCAAATGCTGTCTGTATTTTTGGATATACCAATAACTTTTTAAAAAATCTCACAAATTAAGCCTACAGCTAGCTTGTCACAAGAACAACACTTTAAATTGGTTGAAAATAGTAGTATTTTTCTAAAATAATAGAATGAAACTTCCATAAAATAGAGGACCGTAGCACTTTAAAGAGCCCGGATGAAGTCTTTGCAGGCCTGACATTCATTTTCTTCTTTTACACTGTACAATGTGGGATTCCTGGTTTTCTTCTGCAGGGAACATTGTTCAATTTTATAGTCTTTGAAAATAGGTCTTAACAACACAGTATCAACCACTGTATGTGTTTCCATTATTTTAATGACTTCATCAAAATTATAGTCTCTTTATTCTTATTGTCAACATTCTTGAGCTAGTTTAGTAGATGACTACAGCTCTCTACAGAGCTTTCTTTTCAAAAGCAATTGAACCTCTTGATTGCTATCCTGCTTCATCATAGATGACAGGGTTGCCCACCACTCCTCGAATTTAAAACATGCTTTTCTTTTCAATTAAACTTATAAACACCCTAGTTATAACATGAGATGCATTTTGTGTATTTTTCTGTACCTATGTTGTATTTTGCAACTACAAAAGAACACAGAGGAAAACATGTCAGTCCTTGACAATAGATATATATGAAAGTCCATTTTCAAAAGGTCACCATGTACAACTTCCTTTCAAATGAAAAGGACAGGCTTAATCATTTTGTGTATATTGCTGAATTTCCACAGAGTTTCAATTTGAGCTTATTTTTCTCTAAACATAACTAAACCTCAAATTGGACAAAAATATTTAATGACCTGTTCCTGCAGGGAATTTAGAAAGAAAATATCATCGTTAACCATTTGGCATCACCTCAGGCCATAAACTAATAAGCCAGCTGCTGACCAGCGTTAATTAATTAATGTCTAGCAAGGAACAGAATGGTTAAAACTTGAAAGCTTACCTTTGCAAACACTGTTTTAACATAAATTGGTAAGTCTCCGTGAGGGCTGCCATATCCTCCTACAATGCTGAAGCCTAAGCCATCTGGTCCTCGGTCTAGTGTTATCGTCTTACACTGTGGAGGTCTACAGAAAAGGGAAGGGGAAAAGAGGTTTGTGACTAAACACACACACACACCACACACATATACACACACCCACAACACACACCCACAACACACACACACACACACACACACACACACACACACACACACACACACACACACAATCATTACTCTCTGTGCTTTGTGCATTATCTGATTCAAACTACAGTTAGCATGCTTCTTCTGCACGTTATCGATAAGGAAGATGTTATTTATTGCATGATCTCACAGCAAAGAAATTCTCATTCTTTCTTCAGTTTATTGGGCGAGAAGAGGGTAAAAATTTAGAAGACTATAATGGAGAGTTATAAACACTAGTCTCAACTCCAGAGGGGAAAATCAGTTGTGAGCCATGTAGGAGCCACAGCAAATAATTTGAAAATTCAAATGTGCCACTCTTCACTCTTCCTCTTTTCTAGTACTTTTACACTTAGTGTTGTTTTCAAATATATTCAATGTTTTCAATCAAAAGTTTAATCAAGAAGAGTAAGACATCCTCTCCAAAAAAAAAAATCAAAACTGAAAACTGGGAAAGTGTAGTAGGATGAACAGCTGTCTGTAATCTACCCATCTCTGACTAGTAACTGTCTGTAATCTACCCATCTCTGACTAGATAACTGTCTGTAATCTACCCATCTCTGACTAGATAACTGTCTGTAATCTATCCATCTCTGACTAGTAACTGTCTGTAATCTACCCATCTCTGACTAGGTAACTATCTCTAACCAGGTAACTGTCTGTAATCTACCCATCTCAGACTAGGTAACTGTCTCTGACCAGGTAACTGTCTGTAATCTACTCACCTCTGACTAGATAACTGTCTCTAACCAGGTAACTGTCTGTAATCTACCCACCTCTGACTAGATAACTGTCTCTAACCAGGTAACTGTCTGTAATCTACCCACCTCTGACTAGATAACTGTCTCTAACCAGGTAACTGTCTGTAATCTACCCACCTCTGACTAGATAACTGTCTCTAACCAGGTAACTGTCTGTAATCTACCCATCTCTGACTAGGTAACCGTCTTTGACCAGGTAACAGTCTGTAACTTACTCATTTCAGACCAGGCAGCTGTCTGGAATGACACCTCTAACTGAATGACAATGAAAAGCATTGGCACTTTCTACTTCCTACTTCTCCCATTGTTCTGTCTCTGAGTGCCAGAACATGGGACAGAGATTGCATGTGTCTGGAGCATTTGATTTGAAAGCAACAAATGATATACCACCAGTAATGTCTGTGCTCACCCTAGATCATCCGGAAATATACTGCTTGATGTTAGCCCTGTGAAAGCAAGACACGGATTGGCAAGCTCTTGCTGATGACCTGTGACCACGCTCACATCTCCCCCAGCAACCACCTGTGTGTGGGCAAAGCAAAAAGAGAAGAACATATGTTCATGTAGCTTAAGAGAACCCAAAAGACTTTTCTCCAAGAAATAAACTTGGCTTAAAATGAGTATTTTACTGTCTACTTAATCAAAGAAATGATTAAAATATTATTAAAAAGAAAGGAATTTCACAATGCCCAGACACCTCTTAACAGTCCAGATAGTAAAAACATCCTAAATTAAATTCTACAGTTTTCTTTGATGTTTATAAATCATGACCTCATGTGCAATTATTTTTCAAAGATCTTTAGAAGACATGCCACTCAGAGAGCACACAAAATTCTAACAATTAATCATTAGTTGCTAAGGCCCTGTACTTTTCCCTTTAGATATAAAATGTGAAATAATGAAGGCATCAGGATGAAATGTTACAGAACATGTTTCATAATGCTTTCTTGGAGCTCTCATCTGAATCACTGACGTTCAAGGGATATATTAAATAAAATAGTAGCAGGAGACTGAGTCATTCTATTTAGCACCAGAGCTCCTGTGTCCTCAGGCCACCTGTATTCTGAACCGTGCTGGAATAAAAGCCGTACCTGCATTTCAATGGAGCCAGAGGCATTTTTCATCAAGTTAACTGCTTGTGTATGAGTCATCCCTTCAGTGGATGTGCCACAGATGGTAACAATCCTATCCCCAACCTGCAAGACAAATAGCCAAAATGCAGAGCAGAGCTAACAGGCCAGCACAGTCCTTCTTCTCTACCACTCAGCATGCCTAAGTTGCCACCCACCACCAAAATATAACCAAGGAGACCACTAACTCAAATCTAAGAAGGAGCTACAAAAAGAGACTCGGCGCACATGAACTTGATAGTTCTAGGGGAGGGGGAGAGTGATGAGAAGAAAGTCACTCTTCCCTGGCCCTCCTTTCTCCTGAGTAAGATAGTACTTCTTATTAAAACCATAAAGTATCAGCGTCATTCAGAAGCCAGATCTTCTCTGGACATAATCACCATGAGTGTTAGATGAAACCGTAAGTCAGAGGTTGGCAAACTGAGGGCAGCAGAGCTAAGCTGGCACACTGGCCGCTTCAGTTAATAAAATCTGCTTGGAAGACAGCATGCTTGCTTGGCTATTTCACAGGGCAGAGCTGAGCAGCTGCAAGAGAGTCCTATGACTCAGTTGAAAGTGATCACTTGCTGTCCTTTAGGACGTTCATGGACTCTATGACACTATGGGATAATCAGTTTCTCAGCATCCATCCTAAGTTTAGAAGTGCTAACCACTCACTCCCAAACCAGAGGCTATTTAACTAAGATATGACTCCTTTGGAGACTTCGCTTGCAGCTCGGGCCTAGGAGATTTTCCTTCAGAGACCCAGCTGCAGAAGTCATGTCTGCAGGGCCAGCAGGTGTTCCAACACTGCTCCACACTCGGGCCATCCCTCAACCTGGAAACAAATCTGTATGTTCTGTAGTATTTTGAATCATATTTGCATTAAACTTCAGTAAAATTTTTAATAAGATGAAGTAAATAACATTTTTCAATTTGGTATGTCAAATCAGCACTTAAACCAGTGGGAGTTTCCCTCCGGACTTGTGCTCTGAACATACTCTGTGACCTTTTCAGCGTGTTCCACAGTTGTAACTGCCTTACAGTCTTGCACCTGATGACATCGTGGTCCTGTTTGTTATTCTTTATCTTTCATTTACAGTAAGTGCAGCCTAAGCTTCACTAACTATTTAAAAGCAGATTTAATCCCTGGCCATAGGCGGCTGGATTGAGAAGCTGGAAACACCTGCTAGATTTGCTAAGGCCATCGTGGTTAGCAGGAAAACTTACTCTGAGTTTCTGGGTTTGAGCCGCAACACCATTTGGATGCATCATTGCAATAAATATAGGAACATCGCCAAGTGGGCTGCCTAATCCTCCAGCAATGCTGATTCCCAGTGAGTCAGCAGGCCCCTGTCATGGAACAGATAGATTTTAAACTGACCTTTTGTTTGTTCTTTGACACACAATATTCTATTGTCAGTTAGGATCTTCTAGGTATGAGGGTGGAATATACTTCATTTGACACAAGAGGTTTAGGAGAGTAAGCATCTGTTTGGGAAAAATGCAATCAACACATACTAAATCTTGTTGAGACTGATAAAAGGCAGGAGAACTCTGGAAGCAAGAAGACTACAGAACCAGATAGTTCCTGACTTTGAACATGGCACTTTCTAGTGCCAGGCCTGGAGCACATCATGCACTGTCCCCAACAAAACTCTGGGTCTTACAGAGGCCATCAGTGAACATGAAGCATATTATGATGGCATGCAATGTTGAGAAGGTTGTGCAATAAGTCTCAGCAAACCATGCCTTATGTTCTCTCTTAGACATGGCTATTATTAGGTCATATATCTGAAATAAAGGTTTATTCATCAGCACAAGAGAGGCACGGAATTATTTTGTGTAGGGACACTTTTGACAGTACAGAAAATGTAAATAAAGGCTTTTCATTATGTCTAAGGAATTTGACAATGATTGAATTGCACTATTTCCACCGCTTACAATGTACATACAGATTTTTCAGATGGGCACTATAAACTACTCAACAAGAAAATACAAACAAAAATGCCTTAGAAGAAAGCAAATTACCTTTTTTATTTCGACTGTTCTTAATCCCTGAATTTCAGATGCTACTGTAAAGGCAGAAGCAGATAAAATATCTGTTAAAACATTTTTAGGCTTATTACCATTTTAGCCAATGCAAAGAGCTGGATGGCACTGCATGGGTTCTCTCTTTTTCATAAGAGTGCACTTGGTTATCAGCAGAACATATGATTAAATCCACTTCACACGGAACTCTATTTCTCCAATGGGAACACCATTCCATTCCATTCTTCCCTGTTTCAGCTTTGATTATGTAACTGTACAATCTACTCTGACTGAATCAAGAGCAGACTATGCTTTGGATAGAAAGCTGCTCACACAGCTGAGAGGAATCGTTACGGATGAGTTAAAAAAATCTATGCACTAAGTGTCTAAATTTCTAGAATATTAGTCACATTGCAAATAGAGACTGCCATATGGCGAGTTCCTTCAATTTGAGAAACTCTCAACCAATGCATCAAGCCAAAAATCCTCTGCGCCATGATTTTATGTAATTAAAACACAGGAGAATTGTGTCAATTTTTTCAAAATTTTGTAATTTTAATGAAAAAAATAAGGCTTTGCTTAGTGGTATTTTCTGATTTAGTGGAGTTACATTCAACACAGAAAAGGAACAAAATCAAATATACTACTCTGCTTGGTAAGAAACAAATTATAGGATTTTGAGAATAATGAATCTATAACTTGTAAAGTAAACATAAGTGGGAAAAATTGCCACAGGGCATGCCTTCATTTGCTCAGGATTTTGGCCAGTGCATGTTTTATATTTACATTCGGATATGAGATGGTTTGGGGAGGAAATGGGCTCAGTGGTAAACAATAAAAAAAAAATTAGTGTCAACAGCCAAAATCAGAGCAGTACACTTCATGCATAAAATGTTAAGCCAATCTTACGTGCATTCTTCTTCGTGCTGCTTTCCAATGATTCAGATGCATTTATTCCAGAAAGGGGGAGAGTGAAGGATGACAGGCTACTGTCACTCACCTAAAATGTACAGCAATTATTACAGACAGTTTGGGAAATTGTAATTCCCCTAAGTACAAAATATTTCACAATTCCATTTGTTTATCTCATCTAATGAGAAATACTGTTAAACCACAGTGGTATTTGGCAATTTAAAGGGCAACTTAAGCATAGTTATTGGTTTCTTTTTTCTGTTTAAGGAATAATGATACAAATAATTGAAGATGAAAGGACAGTTGAAGTTGATTTCAACCTATGTCAAATTTTAGTGGTCTTTCATAATCTCTCTCAAGACTTAACTTCCTTTGAATTTAAACAACTACATAACAGCCAGGGCTTCAAACTACCTAACAAGGGCCAGTGAGCTGGAACCTGACGGCAGTAATTAAAAAGTTAGTAAATGTGCTTTATGAACAGACTTAGGAAAAGGAGACTCTGTCATCAGAAGATAATACTGTGGAGAAAATCTTGCCAAGAATCAAATTGTTCGTTTATCGTGTGTGTGTGTGTGTGTGTGTGTGTGTGTGTGTGTGTGTGTGTTCGTGTATGTGTCAGGGGGCCTACATGTGCATGTAAGCATGCATGAGTGGATGGCACAGGTCTATCTTAGGTACCATTCCTCAGGAGGCATTCACCTTGCTTTCTGAGCCAAGGTTTCTCTCTGGGGCCTGGAACTTGCCAATGGGGTGAAGCTGGCAGATCAGTAAACACCAAGCTGCTTTTACCACCCCAGAACTCGGATCGAAAGCACCACAGAAGCTGGCTCTTTCATTGGGGTCCTGGAGATTTAACTTAAGTCGCCATGCTAACTCTGCATACACTCTCTCCCTAGCCCATGAATCAGGTTATTTCAAAGTCATAGTTCTATAAAGGAGATGGCTTCCAATCACCTACCTGGAATTTCCTAGGTGAATAGTGATTGATGTTTGTCTGACAGTTACTTTAAAAGTACATCACCTTGACTGGATCTGGTACACTGATTAGGTGGCTAACTTTGAGACTATGGAAGAAGAATGCTGGAAACAAAGTCCCTCTGAATTGCCAAGAGCCTTCAAGGTCCAGTGGCCCTACCAGCCATGTTCACTGTCGAACTCTACACTCAGTTCCACATTGCTAGAGGGCTGGATCTGAATCTGGAACCCTGGGCAGGCTGTCTGGGGACACTCTGAGCTCCTTTTTGCATGTGGACTGGCTTTGTTCATGAACTCTGTATCTACCCACCTGGCTGCTTTGAGAAGGCCTCCTCTCTGAGTGGAATGGACCAGCTTTGATTCTTCCAACTTCTAGGGTTACTGTGCCTAAGGAACACTAAGGGAGGAAGTTTATGAAAATGTTAAAACAAAATTCTACAATCATCTTTAGAAAAACATGGTCTAAACTAAAGGCATCTTCCTTTTGTGATTTCTATAGACAGGGCAACACTAATCCTTTCTAAAAAATGGTTTTTAAACATTTAAACTCATAAAAAATTAATAATAATATAGTAGCCATTAAGTGTCCATTTCAGCATTCCACAATTCACAGGGAGATCATTTCTACCAAGACAAACAGAAATTGAGAATTAAGTAATTTCTCATGAAACACCATGACCATAAGAAGGGCAAATGAAGCAGGGAAACCCAGGTTTAAAATGCAAACCAAAGCTCAAATCCACTGCCCACACAACTTACATTTCCCTTAATAGAAAAGATACTCAAATAATTCAGTCAAATTTCCTCGGTGCATGGTAGTTGAGCAGATCTACTCTATAATACTTACATAAATACTTCTACAAATGTAATGTTACGAGCTGACACCAGGTAAGAAATGCGTGTGGTCTAACAATAATGTAAGGGGCACAAGGAGGTGTCTGAGATCTAGGACTTTTAGAGTCAATTTTCCTATTATTCCAAAAACACTTCAATAAAATTTATGTATATCCATTATTTGTATATTTAAGACCGTCTCTTATAAAATAAAGAATTAGACAAAACAGCACAAGCTGGAGCAAGCCAAACATACAAATATAAATGTTTATGGCTCTCATTGTGTATTGTCTGACTGTTTTTAAAATAGCTAGCTGGACTGACTTTAAAATCACTTATGTTCTCTTGCTGTGACCGCCTCCTCTCTCTTTCTGTAAGATCGGCCAGTCTCACAGAGTTAACAACGTTCCTAATTTATCTCCAAAATGAAGATATTCTTCCTTAAAGAATTCTGGTCACTAGCTAAGCAAGGCTTGAGGCTATAACTCCAGAACTCAAGAGGCTAGGCAAGTAGGTCGCCATGAGTTCCAAGCCAGCTGAAGCTACACAGGGAGTTCCAGGACAGCCTAGGCTAGACAGTAAGACCCTGCCTCAAACACCACTCCCCTGAGTCCACAAAAAGGAACAATTTTGATCACTTTGTTTTGATGACTTTAATAAACAACAGGTTTAATGCGTGCTCCATTAATAACTAATGATAGCTAATAATTAATGTGGTGTGCCAGGTCCTATCTATCCACACCACAGAGGTTAAGGAGGAGCTTCACCTGGAAAGACCTCTGGGAGTCCAGCCTGAGAGGTTCCCATGGCAGCACATGCCCAGCAGCCCTAACGGCTGTGGACCTGACTCACACACAAGCTTGTGTTCCCTCAGACCCAGATGTAGGGAATAAGCAATGATGGTGTTTTCAAGTCCATGCTGAATTAAACTTCAGGAGAAAAATACATCAGGCAAAGGAAAACGCAGTAAACAACACCTCATTTATAACACAATCGCCTCTAGAAACTGAACTGTTTCCTAACAGGGAAACTCTACCTCCCACAAGTTGTTTTCTAATGAATATTCTGTACTTCACAGCTTATTTTCAGGGTGACTCCACCTTCCAACAGAGAACTGTTCCTCATGAAGTGCTTTCTTTGGGGGAAACCTGCTTGACAGTGTAAGATGCACTAAAGCTCTAAGTGCTGTTGGGGGTGGGAGCCTCAGAACCGTCACAGTAATTCCTAGTGTTGGTGCTATGACTGAGTCTGTACTAAGCTCCCTTCAGAGCAGGAGGATGACATAGTCCAGGACAGTCTGACATTCACTTTAATCTTTTTTTTTTTTTTTTTTTTTTGGTTTTTCGAGACAGGGTTTCTCTGTGTAGTTTTGCGCCTTTCCTGGAACTCACTTGGTAGTCCAGGCTGGCCTCGAACTCACAGAGATCCGCCTGGCTCTGCCTCCCGAGTGCTGGGATTAAAGGCATGCGCCACCACCACCACCCGGCTGACATTCACTTTAAAATAGAGCAACAGGCTTGAGTCAGATGGGAACCGGGCTTGTGTGAAACAAAGTGACATTCTGCCACTTGGTGTCACAAAACCAATTCTGCTGTGCCTAGAAAGGGGTTCAGGAAGGGGCTGAAAAAGAAAGGCCAGAAAACATTACCTCCTGCGATGCTGTGGGGCCTGGGTGGCCTCCTAATGCCTCAAATGAGTGACTTTACTTAAACCAAGTTATAAGAACATATCCAGAAAGAAACAGGGAAGAATAGATGTGAAAACTTTTGTGGTCTGAATGTATATTTTTCTTTTAGCATTCACTTTAAAAATTTGCTATTATTTCAAGTATTTGTGTCATTCTAACAAAGTTGCTAGGCAAATATACAACAACATAACAAATGATCATAAATTTATTGTTTTATCTGAGATGACTAATAACACATATAATTACTATACAAAATTAAGCTTGTTACTTGATTTCTACCTTTAGCAGGGCAGCAACTGCTTCCTGGGTGGCATTACGGACATCTTCTCCATTCACCATTAAAATCTGGTCCCCCTGCCTCAGTCTCCCGTCAGCATCTGCAATGCCTCCTTTGACAATATCTGATACAAATACCCCAGTGTCATTTCTGCAAACAACAGTACATTTCAGCATTAAGACTGGTTCTCAGCTGCAGCGCAAGGCTTACTTAATCAGAAGTGGTTCTTCTAAGTGAAAAGTTTCTCTCTTTAACATTTTTGTAGTTTTGTGTAATGCTGGGGTAGCTCTGCCAGAATATGAGAAGTGACAATGAATTGTATCTTAAAAGGATATCTCATAGATTGAAAGTATCTCTTGGAGCATATTTAGTATTCCTTAGTTATGTACTCTGAATAAGTGAGTACAATTCTTATTTTATGGGCACAGCACCAAGGAGGTGGTAAAACCAGCATTGAGGAATCAGTGGCTGGGTACTAAGCATATGGTTTTCCCCCACACCCCACTGAAGTTGTCTATGAACACTGGCCTGCAGTTATGAGTATGTTGAGATTATCATCAATGCCATTAACCTTACTGAAAATAAAGGTTAGATATATACTACAAACTGAAACTGTTCCTTACAGTTTAACCACATTACTATGATGTCTTTAAGTCACTATGTATAACAGATTTAACTTTTACATACAAATATAGATTTATTCAAAACAAACAAACATTAATCTTATTGTTTCACAAGACTGAAACAAACCTCTGGAATTTTCCATTAAGACACAAAGGTAACTGTAAATAGGATTGTACAGTAAAAGTTGAATTACACAAGAAGACTTCAAACATACCGGTAATCTGACCACAAAATCATTCCATCTAACCATGGTTTTTCTCATTTTTAAACAGGAAGCTACGATTAGAGGGTTTAGTTAGGATTTATTACCAGACGTTCGTATAGTGTTCTGGTCATCTAACAGACCACAGCAGCCTTGCATCTGAAATGATTTTTGCAAGTGGTACTGTATCCCCCAAAGAGCCGACTTTTCCCAGATATATTCCCACTGAGATTCAAGTAGCATCATGCACTTTCTCTATGCATTAAAAAAAGTTAGGTCTTCGATTTTCTCTGAAAAAAACAAACTTGTAAATGTGTGTTTTAATTCCAATATAGAAGTGTGGCTGCAGCCTAGATAAGCACAACCCATGGAGGGTGCCTCACTGGAAGGCTGCTCTGACATGGCTGTTTGTGCCAGCCTAAGGACAGCTGGTGGTAACTCAAGGCTACTGCAGCCTACACAGGAGCTGATTCTGAGTTCTGACTCATCTGCTTAACTATTCCACAGATTCTGATCCTGATGGTCTTATAACACAAAAGGAAGAAATGTTTATGAAATTCACTATTGAGGCCGGGCGGTGGTGGTGCACGCCTTTAATCCCAGCACTCGGGAGGCAGAGGTAGGCAGATCTTTGTTGAGTTCAAGGCCAACCTGGGCTACAGAGTGAGTTAAAGGAAAGGTGCAAAGCTACACAGAGAAACCCTGTCTCAAAAAAAAAAAAAATCACTATTGGATAATCTTACTTCTATAAACATTGGTTAATATAGATTACATACCAATATCCTTTAAATATTATATATCTTCTCTAATACCCTGCTTTATGCTTTCAGTCCTCTGCTGGTGGTACATGCCCTTCACAATGACCCTCATCCCTAGACTATTTATCCTCTGTCTCCTCTTTTCTTGAAACTTTTCACCTGTCCTCATTCTTAAATAGGGAACTCAGCTGGTCCCTTTCTCATTTCCTTTTCTAGTACTCCCAATGTGCCTGTCACTCTCAATAAATTCACTTGCTACAAGAATCAGAGTTTCATTCATCAGAGCATAATTTTTAAAAACACTTTAATTTTAAAATTTGTATTATTTTTTTGTAGTGTATGTGTATGCTACCTGTGTGTGAGTACCAGAGGAGGTGAGAAGAGGGTGTCATATCCCCTGGAGTTGTAGTTATAGACAGCTGTGAGCTACCACCAAGTATGGGTGCTGGGAAATGAACCCAGATCCTCTGGAAGAGAAGCAAATCAGCCATCTTTCTAGCCCTTGAGGATGAATTTTCTGAGGTCATGAACTATTTCTTATTTAACTGCTCCTCAGGACACACAATGTATCTCTTGGCAGACAGACATTTCACACCAAATGACCTTTTGCTTAAGAGTATATAACCCTCCAACACATTGACTTATAAATGTCAATAGTGACAGAACATAAAACCTTCAATGAAGGCTACAATCAATTTCAACAGGGCCCTGGGTTTGTTCTCCCCAACATACCTCTTGCCAACGATACTCAACCCAAAGCCTTTGCCTGGCCTCTTTTGCAGCTCAATGGTGAAGGTGTCACATACATCCTCCTCTTTGTATGGGGCCTCATCTCGATAGAGCGTCAGCCGTACTCTTTGTGGAGTCTGTCTTAGGACATTGATCGCTTCATCATGCGTAGCCTTTCTCAAGTCAATACCATTCACCTGTACAAAACAGGGCACTGATGGTGAGGAGCCAGGTGAGGTGAGTGAAGGAAGGGAGGAAAGAGGAAGAAGGGAGAGAAAGAAGGAAGAAAAGTCCATCACCCTTGACCTTTGCTTTTTACTCTAGGTTAAAAATAAGCATTCGTGCCGGGCGGTGGTGGCGCACGCCTTTAATCCCAGCACTCGGGAGGCAGAGCCAGGCGGATCTCTGTGAGTTCGAGGCCAGCCTGGGCTACCAAGTGAGTCCCAGGAAAGGCGCAAAGCTACACAGAGAAACCCTGTCTCGAAAAAAACCAAAAAAAAAAAAAAAAAAAAAAAAAAAAAAATAAGCATTCGTACCTCTAAAATCTGGTCTCCAGCCCACAGTCTTCCATCTTTACATGCTGCCCCTTCTTCATAAACTTCATGGATAATAATAGCACCCTAGAGCCCAAAACAACATACTCATGTGTTATCCATTTTCCCTAGGAATGCTGAGAAGATGGGAATCCAAGGACACCGTACTTTGTATATAGCTAAAAGGGCATGCACTTTATGAGTCCATATGTGAGCCACACATCATAATGTGAGGAAACATCTGATGACATAATTTTTGTTAAAACGTTGAAAGAAGCGTATACTTTTTCCTAATAGAGAAATTCCAAAATAAAACTCATAAAATTTATAAAGCATATGCAAATATAATAGATATAGCACGATTGTAATCTACAAATGGAAAAACTTTTAAAGTATTTTGACATGTCAAAAATTATGTATAAAGTATTTCATACTCTTCTCAATATGGGGCTGAGATAACCTGGGTATAAGTAAAAAGGAAGTTAAACAATGCCAAGGGACCGGTGAAGTGACACAAACACTTGGAAATTTTATTTGTAACAGAGCCTATTTAAGTCAGTTTTGGCAAAGTCAGAGTCATAATCCTAGTTTTTGTCATCAATGATATATTTCTTTCTCCACCTGTACATCACATTTAACAAAAGCGACAGAAATCTCCCTGTAGTCTCAGGGACCACCTGAGTGCCTGTATACTGGGTAGGGTACTCACCAGCAGTGTATCTGAACCCCCAACAATACTCAGGCCCAGTCCTGTTTGCCCTTTAGAAATCTCAATCGTCGTTTCACAGCCAGGGATGATGGGGCATGTGGCAGGATCAGAAGCAAAGACTGCTGGTGTCGACGACCTGCTTGTACCTAAAAATGAATTTAGAATGAATAAGCCACAAATAAAAATTGCTTAGAAAGACTGCATGTCAAATTCAGCACACACGTTACCTATGAGGACGGAGAAAGGAAAGAGATTAGGGAAAAGGCAACTTCAAATCTGTCTTGAATATTTTAGCCATTTTGTATTTAAAATATCAAAGTAGTATGACTAATTCATCATCATTAAGCTGGGGCCAGGCATAAAATTACTTGGTATTTTTTTTATGTTATTTTGTATTTTTTAAGTTGCTGGCGGTAAATAGGACAAACTATGAAAGGAAATAAATTGAGAGTCGGGTTGAGCCTCTACTCTGAATTCAGTAACCTATACTTTTCCAGAGCCAAACACACTCCCTACGGAAGAAGTATTCATCACACTCAGAGCTGAGCTGGCCTGCACAGACTCACAAGCACACTCAGGGGAATGCAGCTCATCATTAATTCTGGTCATGGTGCTGTATCACGATTTAGCAGTTTTTATCATCTTTTTCTTTGTATCATGAAGCATCTCTTCTTATGTAATCAGTTCAGAGCATATTTGCACAAATATAAATACATGCAAAAATATTCCCTTTATTTATTTCTTATCTTTCTTCTTGAGTCTTGTGGTATTTTTATACTTTCAACATTAAATCCTGCTACATACCTTTCTGAACACAGTGTGAAAAAATAAAGAGAACAATCCCCTGCTTTGTTTTCTGAGTATGCACAAGACACACATTTGATGACCCAGGAAAGGGCAGGTTTGGGGAGCCCCTCTTGGTGAGGTGTATGCTGTCGACAAGATGTTCTCTTTGCAGGAAACCAGAAATAGATTATGCTCTGACTCCAGAAATGATGAAAACAGGTGTATGATATTTTCATTTATGCTAAGTTTTCATTAAGCATTTCATATTTTATACACAGTGCTATTTAGGATCCCACATTAAATGAGAAAATCTTCATTAAAGTATTAACGGTTTATTTCAATGAATTTCCCAGCCCTTCTAAACATAGGATTACTGTTATCAGCGATGTTTTACTTTAAGACTTTTCAATAGGTGTATTATAAATGCTTTCAGCCTGTTTTTCCTTAACAAACTGTCAAATGAATGGACTATTTCAGCTTGTATTATAAGTCAAGGAAGTGTCTCCCTTTCCCACCTTCCACAGAAGAGGTAATGTTTAAATCATTTCTAAATACTGCTTTAGAGAGTTTACAGTTATTTATTATTTTATTATCCACGGACATTCTTTTTTAAAAAGTAAGTCAAGTAATTTTTTTTTTTTTTGAGACAGGGTTTCTTGTGCAGCTTTGGCTGTCCTGGTACTCCCTCTGTGAACCAGGCTGACTTTGAACTCAAGAGATCCACCTGCCTCTGCCTCCTGAGTGCTGGGACTAAAGGTGTGCACCACCATTAATAATTTGTTCCATATACTAAATTGTGAGTTTAGTGATACAAGAAAGTCTCACCCTTCAGTATCTCATCTGACATGAGCTTTCCTTTTCCCTGAACTCCCAACTTGGATCTGTCATGTACACAGCAATACCTGGCACTTTTAGCTTTAGTGCATTAGCAACCAGTATTGATTCTAGCTGTGAAACAGGATCGTTATGTATCCACTTCATATACCAGGAAACTGACGCTCACAGCTCCTTTCCCATTCCACCAGCAGAAGTTACAAAATGACATGTCTGACTCTGTCCATGGATACCTGTGATTGCATGTACCCTTAACATGAACTTGAGAGCAAAGAAGACCACTCCCTGGGTTTAGGGAGAAGAGGCTGAAGCAGGCAGTACAGTGGTTTCCTAAGGTATCACAGTTGGGTAACCTATACACACAGGTCTACTGCCCAGGAACCACACTCTCCTCAGTTACACCCTCTGTAAACCATTCAGTTACTAAAGGTGTTTTGACTTCAACGCCCTTCAAACTACCCTGTGTGCATGCCTGCTTTGAAGGAAGACCCTCTATTGAGGTTGCCCTATAGCAGGACTCTCGCAAGCCAGTCCTTACTTGGGATGGGTTCTGGGTCCAGAGCTGGGACTGCAGGAGACTGAGGACTGTCTTTCTTTTCTCCACTGTCTGCAGAAGCTGTTGAAGGAACAGCCTGGCAAGTTGGATTCCCAGCTCGAACGGTCAGTTTCACAGTTGTCTTTGCCGTCTTCAGAAGGCTGATAAACTGGCCGATATTGATGTGAAGGAGAACAGAATTCAAAGACAAATGAGAAAACATATACAAATAAAAGTCACCAGGATTGCTGCAGTCTCTTTTGTGTATTTGTGTGTGTATGCCTGTGTACATGTTTATGTGTGTGCAGGTTTGTGTGTGCACAGGTGCATACATGTGGGCATGTCATGTCAAGGCCATTAGGTTTCTCAAAGGCTTGAGGCTCACAGATCTGGCTAGGATGGAGGTCCAGTGAGCCCCAGAGAATTTCTGATTTATGCTTCCTCATCACAGGATTATAAAAGCTGGCACAGCACGATACCAGCTTTTTATTTCTCTTTCTCCTACTCCTCCTCTTCCTCCTTCTTTCAACATGGGATCTGACTAACCAACTCAGGTTCCTTATGTTTAAATATTTACTTATTTATTTACTATTTGGGGTGTGCGTGTGTGTGTGCGCGCGTGTGTGTGCATGTGTGTGTGTGTATGTGTATGTGTGTGTGAGTGTGTGTGTGTGTATGTGTGTGTGCCTATGTGTGCAATGTGTATGTAGGTGCCTGTGGAGTTCATAAGAGGGCGTCGGGTCCCTTGGAGTGGAGTTAAAGGCAGTTGGGAGCTGCCTGACATGGGTGCTGGGAACAGAATTTACTAAAAGCACTCTTTACCACTGAACCCTGACTCTAGCCCCACAGATTCAGACTCTTAGATACTCCATTGACTGAGCTACACCCCCCTGCCGCACCCAGACTCAGTGCTGCTGGGCTCTAACTCATCTTTTATCAAGGAAAAAGAGACAAATGATTTCCCTGTGGTTTCTGGAGAAGCCAAGAAAGAAATGCCTCCTCTAGTCCTTCAACTGTCCAATGAGATTATGGTTATGGTTAATTTCTACTCTCCTAGAATAGCTTTGTCAAGCTTCTTTATATTAGTATATTGGGGAGTGGCCGCTGTGGATGATTGATTGATAAATAAAACACTGATTGGCCAGTAGTCAGGCAGGAAGTATAGGCGGTACTAGCAGAGAGGAGAATTGAGAGAACAGGAAGGCAGAGAGAGGGAGATACCAGCCTGTCGTCCAGGGAGCATCATGTAAAGGCTGCAGGTAAAGCCACAGAACACGTGGCGACATATAGATTAACAGAAATGGGCTGAGTATAAGAGTAAGAGCTAGACAATGGTAGGCCTGAGCTAGTGGCTGAGCAGCTTAAATAATAAAATAAGCGTCTGTATGTTTATTTTATAAGTGGGCTACGGGACTGCCGGGGCTTGGCGGGACCCGGCGGGAAAAACTCTAGCTACAAGTGGGTTTCAACTTACTACATTTCTAATCAAGTCTGTCCATTCCCAGGATGGCAGATGATCCCTACAATGCTAGATGACACAGAAAGCATTCTGCCTACTCTCTGATTCTGCAAGGGATCTGAAGCAGCTTCCACAAACTTCCCTCCCACACACTGATGAGCACATGGTAAAGGTAGGACAGCAAATCCAGCAACAGTAAAGTCAAGACAAAAGCAAAGCAAAATCAGGTTTATAGGTTAAAGGACCCAAGCTTTAGTTGTTACAACTGAAAGATTTTAAAATAGCTTTAAGCTTCTTGGTGGCCAATGTAAAAATGAACTATACCCTAGAAGGGGTAGCAGAAAGATATCTCATCCCAAGGAAAACACAGCTTTTATTCTTGGCACTTATGTACAAATAGTACATAAGACTCAGACTCCAGATACAAAGAGCTGTTCAACACCCACAAATGCCAGGCATGTAATGACTGCATCTTCAAATCTATTTAATAACAATATACATGACAGCTACCTAAGGTTCCATTCATAAGGAAAATACAACCTTATTCTCAACATGAAGTGAGTTACTATTCTGTATTTCCAGATTTCTCAAAAGAAAACAGAGGCAACATTTATCAAAAATAACAATGAATACTAAATAATGTATCAGGCAGAATAATAACATCATTGTGATTAGAAAAGAGAAAACAAAAAGTGGGAGACCTGAGGAAAAACCTCTTTTTGGAAATAATAATCCATTTCACATATCTCTCCAGGCTTAATTCCTATGCCCCCACTTGAGCCAGGCCAAAGGACGGGTTGGTAGTGCCACTGCCTTTTTTTCTTCTTTTTTTTTTTTTGCAAAAATACCTTCTCAACAGGACATCCAGCGACAACTTCGTCATCTACAGCCAAGATCTGATCTCCAGCTTTAAGCCGTCCATCCTATGGTGAAATGCGGAAGATCTGAGTCAATGTTTCTGTGCAATCCCCCCTTCCACCACTTCTCAGCAGCTAGAAAGTTAACAAGTGTCACCTTGGCTGCTCCCCCGTGCTCAGTTAGACTCTTGACGACGACTCCGCCAAGCGTGTCTTCCTCACTGATAGCAATACCTAAACCTCCTTGATCCTAGAGGAGTAAATGAAGATCAGGCAGGGAAGTCAAAGTGGATTTATTTTACTCAAATGTAAAGATATGGGGCCATCATGACCCAACACACCATCAACCTAAAGCTACAAATGCAATTCAAAGTCTTTCTAATGATAGGAGCAATTCCTGCTGCAGGCTCTGCTGCAGAACCCTCAGAGGCATTTCTCAAGAAAAGAGTCTTCATCTGCGGCAGAATGAGCATACTTGCCTGTGTGTGTAAACCATGACCCCAAACTGGCCAAGGCTACATATCATCATATGGATCTGTATTTTTCAACATTAAAAAAAATCAGTACCAGTGGCTTTTACCTTCCTTTTTGACTACATTTAAAATGGAGTGTTGAGCTTCTGTTCCAGCCAGAGCTAGTCACTTTTTGCATTATAGTTTTCACACAGAGAAGTTTCACACAAAGCAAGATGGAGAAAACAGCAAATTTGCACAGTCTCTCAGAAGCACACATGTGGAGCAACACTTGCCATCACGGAGTAGGTTACCGGCTTTGAATCTACCTTCTACCGAAGCATGTCACATGCTATCTTTAATGTTCCTACTTAAGGGGGGGAAATCTAAGGCTTGCTGTTTTCTGGTTCTCTTGGATCTGTGATTCTGTAGGAAATCTGCTGCCATGGCAAGAGAACACTCAAGATGTGCCACAAGAAGAATGAGGATCTCTCATCTACGTTTATTTAAGGATATCACCTTGGAAGTAGAAGCAATTGTCCAAGCTTGCAGTGAGTGAGTGTGGCCATTCCTGTCTGTTTGTCAGGAACTATACAAGAGACTCTAAGCCTGATCACCCAGAGGATGTAGTCCAAATTCCCCATTCACAGGAACTAAGATACAACAAATGCCTGTTTCATGTTCATTGGGGTTTGTGGTGACTTGTTATGTAAATGAAGGTGAGTAGCTTCAAAGATGTGAATTGAGTACCTCTAGTCAAGTCTATAATTGATTACCATTGTCACAGTCCCTGGCTGGAGTTCACAGGTGACCTGGGCTAGTAGTTACGATGGATCTCCTGACATTTGGAAAACAGGTACCCTTACTTCTACCCCATCACATGTAGAAGAGGTATCACAGGCTCGAACTATGACTGGCAGCCCTTGGAGGGCTATGAAGATCAGCTTTGGAGTTGGTAAACACTGTGCATGACTGCCCAGAAAGACCTGGCCCTTGATGAATCTAGTTAGTCTTGGAGTCAATCACACTTGAAGACTAACCTGAATCCAAAAATCTTTCATTAAGCCTGATGGAATTAATTTTCTCCTGTTCGTTACTATATGGCTTGTGTTTTTTGTTGTTGTTTGCAACAGGAATTCTAAAGGAGCAGTAAACCAAATATCTGCATGCATATTATAACCTAACCCCACTAAGGACACTATAGAAATAAGTACACATACTGTAGACAAACTGTTTCAGAGAAGCAGGATGAAACATACAAAAGGAGAGTGAGATGTGTGAGTGTGCATTTTCCTACCTAACTGTTAACTCTCCAGCTCACTTCTGCCACAGTCTGTGAAGTCCTTCCTCAGGAGGATAGATATAAGAAACACTGTCCTGAGCTAGTTTTAAAATGCCATCATGCGGTGTGATTCTGGAGAAGTCATGCAGTCACAGAGTTAGAAAACTATCAACAAGGATTGCAGATGAGTCTGAACTGAACAAACTACCGTTATTATCAGAAATTGAAAGTTTTTCTAAAATTCTGAAGAAAAACCTATAATTTTATTTGAGGATTTCCACTATGTAAAATCATAGGAATGTGAAGGTGATTTCTGCCAATCATAGAATCTGCTGCTTGCTATGATGTATAGTTTTCTAGGGTAAAGAGTACTAAAAGTAAATTTGTGATCAAGGTTTTCTGATTAATTGAATTAGCATCACAGGAAGCCACTCTACTTTATTTTGTATGTATTTCTGCAATAGAACTGAAATGGCCTGTTATTAGGCTCACACTTGTATGCCAAGTTCTGAACAGGGGATGGACACAGTGGACCATTCAGGAACACCAGCGATGTGGCCTCAGGTAGGAAGAAAGCAGCAGTTAAAAGTGGGGCAGTAATGACATTCTTCCATTGTTACTAAGCAGTAAATATCATCATGACTAGTAAATGTCATAATGAACATTCCATTACATTTAAATTATATTTCAAGCAAACATAATTTGAAAATTTCTGGAGGGTTAAAGGACAAAGGACATGAGTCACCAGTGTTAGAAGGCTCTTGTGTCTTTACTTCACTGCATTTCAGTACCATGCCATCTCAGAATGAGGCATGTGCAGGCTTAGCAGGATCTACTATTTATCACTTTTAGCAAAGACCTCCAAGGACACATTCTACAGGCCAATCAGAATTTCATAGCTTTAAAAATGTTCATGAGAACAATTATGGAAACTTGGACCCTGGCAAGTGCTTTATTTATTTCACTTACTCTTCAGAATAGTATCTCCACTATGAATGTGTAATCTCTCCCTTTTAGATAAGGAAAGAAAACCCAAAGAACTTAGTGACTTCAAAGTCACAAGTGAAATCCTGAAAATCATAATTTCATCTTTGTCTAGCTTATTTTAAAAGATTCTTAAATATTCTCCTTATTGCCTTTGGTAATTAATAAAAGAATACATTCCAGTTCCCTGATACTTTACTTTACAATAAAACTAAATAGTCAATGGAAGTTTTTGTGGACAAGGTATTAACATTGTCAAACGTCTTGGATTTTCAACAGATAGAATCATCAGAAAGGGAAGTACATAGAATAGGCATCTGCAAATGAATCCGCAGGAGAGGAAAGGGCAACAACAAAGCTTAGGATGTAGCATGAAGGAATACTGCTCCAGATTTCATCCAACCCAACAATAACTGACTCGGGCAATCCCAATTTCAGAAGAAGACAGAAGAACATGAGCTTAAAGACTCATCTGAGACCTGTCAGGGTGTGAGATGGCATGTTGTGGACAAAGCAGGCTTCTGTCTACCTCATTACTAAGTGCCAGACAAAAGAAATGTTGACTGATCTGTTTGACAATCAAAGTTTTTTAAAAGGTTCTGAACAAAGGAGAAAGTAATGTAAACAAATATGAAATAACTCAACAAGTCAGGAAGAGAGAATACATGTCAGCAATGAGATATCTTTTATTCTTTCCGAACATAATAATACCCAATAGTTGTGTGTGTGTGTGTGTGTGTGCATGTGTACACCAGGTAGTAGATACACTATGTGTATGTGTGTATTTATCACTATAACTACAGAGTGAGTACTATTTTTTATCCTTATTTTGGAGAGTATTATAGTTAGCTTTTTTGTTGCTGGGATAAATATTTACCAAAGGGTTTATTTTATCCTACACTTCCAGGTACCAGTCCATATTCAAGGGAAGATGGGGCAAGAGCTCAAGGTAGGCACCAGGCACTTGAGCAGGGGCTGCGGAAGAAAAATGCTTGCTAGCTGGCTTTCCACAGTCTCCTCAGCTTCCTTTCTTATCAAGCAAGGACTACCTGTTAGGAATGGCACTGCCCACAGTGGGCTGGGCTCTCTCACATCAATTATAAACCAAGAAAATGCACCAAAGATATGAACACAGACCAGTTTGTTGGAGGAAATTCTTCAGTTGAGGTTCCCTCTTCACAGGTGTCAAATTTGACAGAAACCAACCAGCACAACTACATGTCAACTTGACTCACAAACACACCACTATTAAACCATAACATCTTCTTTCTTGCTTATTCTCAAGATCTCATGTAATTCTGCAATTTTAAATAAGGTATAATTTTTAAAACCCCACAATCTTTAAAACTTTCAAAACTTTGGAAGTCCAAGGTCTCTTTAAACATCTAAAGTCTTTTAACTGTGAGCTCCTACGAAGTAAAAGAAAATCAACTTTCATAGTTTGTTATTCCAAGAGGGAAGACCCAAAGCACAGTAACAATGAAAACAAAGTGAAACCAAACTTCAAAACAGTGCAAATAGCTCAGTGGCCAACATCGTGCACTCATTCATGATCTTCTGGACTCCAACAGGCCCTGCTCTCTAGCTCTGCCATCCATAGCACATGGGGCTCATCTCCTAGGTTCACTCCACCATTCCACGCCTCCCGCTGTCATCAGTAGTCCTCTCACAGTCCTGGCGTTTCCCACTTAGGCCGTGTGTTCACCAGTGACCTCCCCTGGTGCCAGGCTTCAGCTGCTCTCCATCAATCACTTGAATCCTGCGATCTCAACTGCAACCGAGGCTTCAACTTCACCGAGAGTCCATTCTGGGCTCTCTTCAGGGACTCTGACTCTGTGCCACAGTGGAGAGCCTCAGCTTCTCTCCACGACTTCCCTTAATCCTTTGACCTCAACTGCAGCTTAGGATGCACATTCACTAATGGCCACATGGCCCATGGTGCCAAGCCTCAGCTTCTCTCTAGAACTCCTTCAGTCTTGGGGGTCTCCATTGAAGCTAAGGCTGCACCTTCACCAATGGCCTCTCCTAGCCTTCCCTAATGCCAAGCCACAGCTCCTATTTATGATCACTTCAATCCTGTAACTTTCATGCCACGAAAATCAGTGACACATGGGTGACTGTTACACACTACCAAGTTTGGCGACCAGCTTCAGATGCAGCCTTGGCCACCTCTGGAGCAAAGCTTCTGCAGGATGAAACTGAGGACATACTCCCTGGAGATTTCACCAGCTTTTCAAATCCAAAGCTCTAAAATGTTACAATCCTCTCAAAAAATAGTATGGTCAGATTCGTCACAGCAACACCCCACATTTCTAATACTGCTATTGATTGTAAATGACAGGATCTAGAATTACCTTGCAGACAGACCTCAAGACATTCCTGTGCAATATCACCTGGATAAGGTTAGCCACTATGCATACTTGTTAGGGATTATATATATATATATATATATATATATATATAAAATCATGGCTAATTAGAGGTGGCAATGCCCACCTTAACTGCAGGTGGCACCATACCACAGGTCAGTATCCTAGACTGAATGAAAAGGAGAAAGTAAACTGAGTGTCAACATTATTTCTCTTTGCTTCCTGACTACAGATGCAACATGGCCATTTGTTTCCTCAAACTCATACTGCCATGATTCACTTGTGATGACAGACTGTACCCCTGAAATGTGAGCCAAAATAAACCCATTTTTCCTTAAGTTGCTTTTGTCAGGGTAGTTAATACAAAGAAGCCATGTACTGAATCAGGAATCTGCCCTAGGTAACAGTGCTTGCCATAGCTAGCTATTAAGGGCTACGTCCAGGGTTCTGCTCCAAGTGGTCTGGCTCTCAGTCTGTGTTCTCAACTGCTGTCCTGTTGTGTGCCTCATTTATCCACCATGCTCATTCTCTAGTAGTCTTTGGCATTTTTTATTCTAGCATACACTAAGCATTAGGAAATCAATTGGAACTGCTATAAAAGGTCATATGAGACATTTACCATATTTTCAACTTTTCCACAGATAAACAAACCAAAAAAAAATCATTCATACCAAAATTTCAGCATGCATTTTAAGTGCTGCCCAATAAAGTATAATTAAACTATAGGTATATAATTATACTATTGAACAGTGTTTTTGGTATTTACAGATTTAAAACAAACTAAGCCCTGAAATCTGGACAGGAACACAGAGGACATAATCACTCTGACACAGCACCAGGAGGGATTGTAACTAAAATGTATGAGGAAAAGCTTTTAATGACTTCTGTTCTGTTCCTTCTGTCTAAAACAAAACAATTAATAATAAAAACTTCTTTTTTATACCCATGATAAGACCTCCCAGCAGCTGTGGCTGCCTGCACATAACCAAGCATTCCTGCACTGGTGATGGTGGTGGTGAGCCCGTGACATCTGACAGCTTAAGGGTGTTACCCCAGTAGGACAACTGTGCTCCACTGGACTGTCCCCCGCCCAGGAGGATTGGGCAGCACAAACTGGCGAGGGAAGGCAGGACATGAAGTTGGGAAGGGCTGGGAAGCGCTTGGAGGACTTGGAGAGAAATGTTTTGATATATCCTGTGTACATACGACATTCTCAAAAATTTAATAAAAATATCCTATTAAAAAAGACTGCACCAGCCCACCGTTGTATAGGTTTTTTTCTTTATAAAAAGAAACAAAATCAATATAGCCATATTTTTCTAATATTCTGGCTGTGTACTAGGAATTATGCTATTATATAAGTACTTCATCATTTAATCTTCATGGCTGACTAAGACAAAAGTACTACTATTATCTCCAAATTATATGGGAGGAAACTAATGGAACAAAGCTCTTCTCTGATGAAGCACAGCCTCTGCCCTGATGGAATGATCCACGCTCACAGCATCAGGCCTCAGTGCCTCCTGGCTGGAGGAAATGGACCACTCCAGCCCCCCATGTTGGCAGCATTTCCTGCACAGGGCCTTCTGCCTTACCTTGCTTCCTTCACCTCCTATGCCTGAGCCACTCCTCATATCCCCCAAATCCACCTGCTTTTCACGGAGTTGGAGTAGGTGAAAACATGTGTTTCTTTTCAGCAAACCACTTCTGTATTTGAGCCTGAAAGTGAGACCTTTCCCAGGCGAACACCTCGGTAAGCACCAGCCTATCAGCTGAACTTCTAGTTAGTTTAGTTTTATGAACTTGTTTCTTCATGGCTGTGTTCACTAAGCAGCATCACAGTAAACGATTCAAGGAGAGACTGCAAATTTCATCCTCTTGAGTAACACTAAAATCAGGAAAAGCTGGGTCACAGTGGCTTACTAAAGCAGATTTCTAGGCCCACCCCAGAGGTCTTCACTCACAGGAAGCTCTGGGTGCATCCCAAAACCTGCATCTCTAACAAGACCCCAGATGGTGCAGATGCTGCTCTCGACCATACTTCAGGGAGCCAGAGAACAGGACCAGTGTGTAAGGGTACTCAATCATTTAAGTCCCAGTCAAAGCAGATGTACCTTGGGAAGCTCCAGGTGATACACATTTGTAAGTGAACTGAGGTCCACAGCTGCAGCAGTAGTAACACTTGGTTCCACCTGACAAAGAAAAATGTCCAAAAGGTAATTGTTAGGTATATATGTTTGTTTAAATGTAAGAACCACCTAATCAAAATTATTTCATGTTATCTATTTTAATATTTGATGGTAGTTATGTGTGTTTTATATTAAAATATTTGGGAGGTATAATTGGATAGCAATTGTTTTTGGAGCACAGCACACTCAGATGGCTTGGATGTTTGCTTGGGTTTACTCCATAATGGAGTCCAGCAGCAGCCTGCTCTCTGACTGAAAGGGTGCCATGCATTATTCTTTCTCCACAAGTTGTAATAGGTTTTCAGAAAGTATTAAATAGTTTAAAAATCATTAAGCTACAATATTTAAGGGGCACAGTTGGTGCAGTATGAAAATACACGTTTGCCAGCTGTAACTTTATAACTTACCTAACTTAGGTCCTATGAGGAAGCAGCCTGAAGCAGACTATCATTTCCTTACCCATCTTTTTTTTTTTTTTTTTTGGTTTTTCGAGACAGGGTTTCTCTGTGTAGCTTTGCGCCTCTCCTGGAACTCACTTGGTAGCCCAGGCTGGCCTCAAACTCACAGAGATCCGCCTGGCTCTGCCTCCCGAGTGCTGGGATTAAAGGCGTGCGCCACCACCGCCCGGCCTCCTTACCCATCTTATATGTGAATAAGTCCCCTTGCTCAAACTTGAAGGAAGAATGAATCCTGCCCTCACCACTGGTGCACCCCATGCTTCCTCTAATTCTAAGCTCTTCTGTCTGTCATCTTCTTTTATTGTTCGTAGACACAAATCCAAAGATTTCTCAATTCAAACAAAAAACCACCGCCCACACGCAATTCTCTGTGATCCTCTAGCTGCTGCTCTCTGGCTTTGTGTCATTTGCTTTCCTGCCGTCACCTAGCTGTAGATTCAAGGGGCCTCTCTCGCTACCTTGTTCTTGGCCTTCTCTGCCGCACCTCCGGCTATGGGGTCCACTTTGTTCTCCTCCTGCACGAGGGCCTGCTGGCTCTTTCCCCCTTTGTAACTTCATTTTCACCTTCTTCCTTAGTGTTCACATCGCCCAGTCTGCCCCTTGCTCCCTTCTCTTGCAATGTTGTTTGTAAGCCCGCATTTTCAGGGCCAACACATGCAATATGCTCTGTGGCGTGTTGTCTCTGAACTCCACGCCACATATCTGAATGCACCCTTTAGCAGCCTTCCCAACCTGCAGCCTGGTCAACGATGCAAGCCGAAAAAGCCACAGCTCAAGTAGTCCACGAACGTATACCACTCCCCAACAGGAAGCCTGAGGTAGCCAGTGGGAGGGTTATGAAAAGGTCAGCTCCTCCTGTGGAGGTTCCCAGTTAAGTGAAGTCCAGTATATGGAAGAAAGCCTTGTACTTCCTTCTAAAATCACCGTTTCATTCTTTACCCAAACCATCCAACTATTCAAGAAATGTCTATTAAATGAAAACTTCCCAACTCTTTTCTCAATGAGTACATTTGTGTGGGCATGAGTATTACTGGAGTGGGTCTAAAACCTCTGATGTGGCCTCTTCTTCCCTGTACTATGGGTCTTCATTGTATTTTCTCCTGAATTGCTTCTGTTTCTGTAATTCTTTGAACTTCATTTCTCTGCCCTGAAATGCCTAATAGTAAGATTTTGAAAATATAACTATCACTCATTTATGAGGAGGGCACAAGGTCCTCATGCTCACAGATAAGGAATGTTGGGAAACCAGGAATGTTGAGCATGCAGACTTGTCTCTTCCATGGAAGGGAGCTGTACGCATATTTGATGCCCAGAAAGCTGAGAGTGGATGTCGATAAGCGTCTTGTAATCTGTGCTGGCTGTAGGGCCTGCCCACAGCTGAATCCCACGCCCCCTCCAGACTATTGTTTATCCCAAATTCTTCCCCCCGACACCTTTATCTTGAGTATTGCTTCTCATTCAACAGAACCCATCCTTAGGGGAGATATCACATGTACTTTATAGCCCGGTGACCTCTATGCTATCTTGGTCCAAGACTACACCAGATCCTTGGGCCTTAAGGTGAGATATAAAACCCACTTCATGGTAGAAGTCACACGTATTTTGCAAGAGTTTTGATGGAGTCACATTTTAAGCTTTATTTTGTACATGGGGCTGAGATAACTCTTATCAGAACATTTTTTTCCCCAAAATTGCACTGTACTTAAATATGTCTAAAATAAACTGGCTGGGGTCAGACCCCAGAAGTTTGAACCAGTCCAGCTAAGTTGTGTTAAACTGGGTTTCCTTCTAGTCTCTCATAGTTCCTTTCTCTGGCAGCTTGCAGGGACCCCCACCCATTTAAAACAGAACTTTCATGATGATTGGAGTTGAAATGGATGGTCTTCCAGTGGTTCTCAAGGTCTGAGCATGTCTCCTTTTTCAATGACCCTTTCCTGCACTCCACATCACTTCCCTCATACCATTCCTTAATGCTGTTTGCAGTTTTCAGGTTAGGTAGCCATGGAGCGTGTGCTCTTCCTTAGCCTATGTATTCTATCCAAAGCACCTTTGTCCCGTAATCCCCCACCATATTCTTCACATGTAACTTCTCCATAGTGTCTCTCCAGAGCAGAACAGACCACTCTTTCCCTCTTACTGCTGTGTATGCAGGCTTTTCAGGTGCCTTTACAAAAGTCTTATGCTGCTTGGTGGCAGCAACCTGAACATTATGATCATAGCTTATCTTTGACTCCCTGTAATGTTCTACAATGGTTAGCTAAATTAATTAGGTGTATCAACCAAATTTTCCTAGACAAACAAACATATTACAGATACCTCCTTATTTTGAGAACTTTCTGAGAGAGAAGGCAGAGGGTCTGCTGCATTTCCAGGACATACAGCCATCTGGTTCACTGCATCTTCATTTCTAAAACAATGTAAGAATGCATCAGTCCATCATATCATGATATCATTCTCATCCTCTATTTTGAAGAGTCATAAAGATTATTAGGAACAAATTCTCTAACCCCAAGGTCTTAAATCCCAGCTTAACATATATGTGTGTGTATGTATGTATATGAAAATAATTCAGAGGTAAAATACTAAGTATTTAGCAAACCAAACAAAGAAAACGCTCACCTGATAAAAATAATTTTTACTTTAGATGGAGCACATTTAATGATTGATGAAGCATTCTGATGACTTCTGCCATATAATATTTGGCCATTGATCTACGAGGAATAAGTATCATTAGTTGAACCTAAATCTCTTCATCTCTTTAGCTTTTATCATCTTGTCTAGCTAATAAAAAGTGAATTGCTCTCTTTATCGTATTATACAAATTTTTACTCTCTAAAACGCAAACCAAAATTTGGATGATGAATACAGAAGATCTCATGTTTAAAGCTAACTTTAAGGTGACACATATGAACTCTGATATCCCTGGGCAATTTGTAGAAACATCATGTTGACCAAAGGAGGAGAGAAGACAGTGAACTTCCTGACAGACAAGGGTTCTGTGGCTTGCAAAGACCACCTGGGTAAGCCAGCCCACTGTCACATCTCTCAATTGGTCTTAAGAAGCGTGTCTTGGGAAATAGGGAATTTAAATTCACGCCAGGGAGGCTCAGGGCACAGCAGCAGACTGTCTGTAAGCAGCTCAATACTCTAGAGAAATGAATCTGCCTGCCCAGGTGTCCAGTCATTGAGACACTGCGACCAGAGCTAGTCCAGACAGCAGAGATCCACAAAGAAGTGGACAAGCACCGAGGCAGTGTGAAGTCACGCTGATCCTGCATCAGGAGGCAAGGGAAACGCGAAGTCTAAACACTATAAAGTATGGTCTGTAGAACTATTTTGTTTGGCAGGCCTAGTTACTGCTTACATTAGCCTTGGCCTCATCTCACCTCACCCTCAATACTTATTTCATTAGGGATTCAACCTCCAGAATGTCTACTGGGTCAGCATCATTACTGGGGAATGCTTGGTCATTTGGCATTTCAAAAACTCCTAATAAAAACAAAGCACATACACACAAATGTTTTTGAAGTGTGATTTTTATTACTAACTTGGGGCAAAAACTGTTTCTGGTGCTGCAGAGTCATGACCTTTAATGTGAGTTACTGGGACACAAACTATGTTGCAGAGATTTGGTGTAGAGCCAAATTTGCTGCATTGTATCAATTTTATTAGGCAATGGATGGTTTTGTTAGTCATTCCACAGTGTCTGGGCGACTTTCTGGAAACTGTATTGATGAAGCCAAGAGCAAATTCAAAACTGTCTACCAGCACCTACCTCGAGAAGCTCATCAGCAATCTGCAGTCGTCCATCTCTTCCTGCTGCTCCAGTGGGATCAATCCCCACTATAAAGACACTCATTCTGGTTCGGTCTTTGTTTCCGGCAAGACTTAGACCCAAACCGCTATGACCTTTCTCCAGCTCAATCATGTGGAGCTGGCCTGTCAGGGTTCCATAACGCTCTTGGATATTTTCTACAGGCAACAACAAATGCATTTATAATTAATTGACAGCCAAATGCTTTACTATAAAAGCTTATTTAGATTTATCTTAAGGGATATTATTTGCTTAAAAATGATTTCTTGGCAGTTATAAGTTAGACAGACTGGCTGCCTGGGTTTGTTTTCCCAGAATAACTAAGCTCAGGGAGATTTTGTTGTATTGAGGGTGTACACAGCATAATGTCAGACTAATCAGTTCACCTTGGTGGCACTGAGTCCAACAGAAGTGATTCAAATTTATAAACTCTCAGAAGACTATGATTAAACCAGAGAAATCAATCAATCACTTGGACAGGAGAGCAGAGCTGAAGTACCCAGAATACTTTTGTTTATGGTCAGTGGAATCTTCTCCAACAGAAGAAAACCTGTACCATCTGTCACATCATGCTGGGCAACTACTCAGAAGGAAGACAGTGGGCTTCCCTGGTGTACAGAGTCATCAGGCCAGGACAAGTCAACCTACGAATCCCAGCTTTAAGCAATCTGCCCTGACTACATGATACCAGATCTTTTGCTCAAGTTTGTCTACCCACTTCAATCTGAGAGGGTATGGCCCCATGTAGGTACCCAACGCAAAAGCTCATGCCAGTGTCACCTGATAAGGCCAGCCCTGTTGCCTATGACAGTGAATCATCTTAGGAGCCTGGCCCCAGTGAGCAAGTCAACCATCCCACAGGATTAGTCATAAGTTCTGATTTTAAGCCATTATGTTCTGTGGTACCTGATTTCAGAAACAACAAACTACCTGTAAGATCAGATAATTTTGATTAAGTGGTCACATTTGACAAGTCATCTCTTAGAAAAGTCCTACAGAGCTAGTGACCTGCACTTACGTTGATTCTTTCCTACACTGGTTAAATAAACATCTCTGCAACCCTTTCACAATTAACCAGGGTAACTTTCACATTCTATGCTTTCTAAAGTATGTATACTGCATCCTTCTTAAAGCAAATAATTAGGTTTTTAAAATGAAACTTTTTGAGTGCTGGAGAGATGGCTCCATGTTAAGAGCATTTGTTGCTCTTTCAAAGAACCCATGTTCAGTTCCCAGCACCTACAGAGTGTTTTACACCTACCCCTAACTCCGGTCCCAGAGGATCTGAGGCGCTGTTAGGATCACCCAGGGCTCCAGCAACATATGTGGTGCATACACATGCATTCAGTCAAACAAATAAATCTAAAACAATTTTTTAAATGAAACTTTTAAACTTGATGACACATTCATGACTCCTGGCTTAGTTCTGAGATGGGGCACTGTGTCAGCATTCCACACATACTACCTAATATAATATTAGTAGCCTGAGAGACCTGCATTCAAAACGTGAGACCACTTCCCAGATGCCCAAAGAGTTGATCTTAATAATTATAATGTCACCATTCTAGTACCCCAAACACCAGAAGCTCAGGGCATAATACTATGACAATCAGATGCTACAAGGAGGAATCTAAGGCCTGTAATGGGCAGTGGTTATTCAAGAGAGTTGATTCAGTACTGGATTCTGAGAGGTCCTCTTGACTGCTGTAATTCTCATATGAGAAGTAAAAGGGCTTTATGAGAAATGTGCATTTAATGTAAAGGAAGAATGTGATGTCATGCCTCAGGAATGCATGCTGGGTTCAAGAAAAATAAACAGTAGTTTTCCCACATACTATTGCAGTATACATTACTAAAGCAGAAATATTTGTTCATACAAAACAAACCCAGAGCTATTTTAATACTTCTTACAATTAAGAGCATCACAAACAGACAACTTACTCCAGCTGTAACCAAACTCATCCTCTTTGTCTACATCTTCTGAGACTGTGATTGCAGATGGTTCTGCACAATCATTCCCCATTTCTGAGAACACTGCAGGGGAGGAGGGAGGAACATCACACAATGGAGCCTTCTCTGACTCTGATTCTGACTGGCTGGGTGCCTGTGGGAACAAGAAGAATTCAGTGGGCATGTGCAACCTCATGAGAACTTAAAGGAAAACAAATAAGAATATAATTCCAAAACCAAAGGCCAGCTCTAAAATGTTCTCCAAATAACAGAAAGCTTATGTGTGCATATAAGAAATGTTAGACAGGATTCAGGTATCAGAACACAATTCATTAAATTGTTATTGGCTAATGCAAACAATGAATAATTCAATTCGAAAGCTTAAATGACCTAAGAGAGAAAATTGTTCAAATTTCCCTGTTTGGGAAAAAAAAGTAAGGATGTGTGTAAGACTTTATAGGTCATTCAAGTCTATCAAAAAATAAACAAATCAATAGAAAGCAAATTAACAAAGAACACATCTCTTAAAACTTATTAGTAGGAGCCATTGAGATGGCTGAGTGGGTAAAGGCACTTGGGAAAAGCCCAAAGGCCTGAGTTCAATACCTGGCTCATACAGTAAAAGGAGAGAACTGATTGCCACAAGCTGACTTATGACCTCCATATCCATGACATAGCTCTTACATGTGCACTCCCACATATCCATACCCACAAAATAAATAAATGTAATAATAACAGTATCAACACTTGTCAGTAAGACTCCACATGAAGACTCCTCTTTTTTTGTGGATCTGGGGACTGAACCCAGGATCCTACATATACTAGGTAAGTATTCTACTGAGTTGCGGACCCAGCCCCACATGAACATTCTTCGTTGCTACTTGAATCCAAAAAATAGCACTACACACACAGGCTGTTTTCTTAGGACAGCCTGCTTATTAACAAAGAGCCAGACTCAGATCTGTTGGGTTTGGATTTTAGATCACCTTCAACCTTTTATTGCCACAGTAGTTCACAATGGATCCTTTATACAAAGCCATATGTGACATGCCTGCCATCACTTAGGACTACTGGTACTATTTCAAAACGTGATTTGGTATAATCAAATTCTTATATGAGTTATTATGTGGCAGCAGGTTAGAATTTGAAAGAACTATAAACTCTTAAGTTCTCCAGTTTGTTACATTAAGTTTGCAGATGAACAACTAAGGCCAAGGAAGGGAAAATCTTGTTTAAAATCAGGTGCTAGACTTCTTTCTCTGTAGTTCTTCTCTATTACTTTTACTTATTTAGTGTGATAGTGTGGGTGAGTGCACAGGCCGCAGAGTGTGTGTGGGTACAGAGAAGAGCTTGCCAGAGCTGCTTCTCCCACCAGCTGATTTCCAGGGACTGAGATCAGGCCACTGGTCTTGGTGGCAGGCACCTTCAGCCACTAAGCCACCTTGCTGGCCATTGTTTCTATTCAGTTCTTACAACACTGCATTTTGTATTAAGCCTTGCTGTCTTCTCCAGTTTCCACAGTTAAGACAGTACCTGTGTCTCAGGATCAGGGTCATCAGGGATCAGGAATGATGAGCTGGTGCTAAGAATGCCATGAAATATATCAACACTAGAACTTCATGCACTAAATATGATCCTTTTGCTAATTCAAAATGCACATAGTTTACCAGCAAGGCACAGGGCTGGCTGACAGATTCAAGGGTAATTAATTTTCAGGCACAGAATTTGCTGTAATGACAATGTTCTGTTTACACATCATTGGCCAAACAAATAAAAAGTTACAAGTGCCATGAAATCTCTGTTGTCTTCCAGAATGCTGTATTATAAATCTCTCAAATAATGTACAAATAAAAATGTACAAGCACACCAGAAACTTCACTAGATCCAACCAAAATTCAGACATCACAGCAAAGACGACAAGATATGCACTTATGAAGCTTTCTGGTTAAAAAGAAAATCACTTCTCTGTATCATCAAAAAGTATTATTTGGCTCACATAAATTAATTCAGATTGATGGACGTATATTTTATAGTCCTTTCTTCTACCTTTTTTGTTATTTTACTGAATAATGAAGAAAAAAAATTCTGCTAATCTCAAAACCTCTTCAGGATTACAGGCACAATACTTTCACACTGTGACTACACACCAAAATTGTACTCCAAGCTAACTGACTAATCATAGAACTAATATCTGCCTTCTTCCTGGAGGGACAATTAAGTCTTCTACTTGCCTATATCAAAATAATGTTTGTTATTGACAAAATAATGACTTGTTACTGACACTTCTTGAAATTTGTTAACAAAAAAATATATATATTTTAGAAGGTCACTTAACTTTGTTGGCAACAAACAAAAATGCAGTGGCAATCAGCCCCAGCCCGTGTGCACGGTCGGGGGAAAAGGAACATGCACGTCACACAAAAACACACCCATTTTAAAAAATGTCCCATGGAGACAAACCTTCAACGGTGTGGGAGCAAAAGGGTCAGTTGGGGAACAAGGGGAGACGAGAGGACTTGAATGTTGTAGCTCCTACAGCAATAGAAAACACAGCCCTTCAGGTACGGCATCTTCTCTCATCCATGACACAGTAACATGAAAATCCAATGAATAGTCATAAAGTGGTTTCTAAAAGAAAATTTTGATGGCTTCTCCCTTTCTATTACTGAATTGTGGTATAAAAGAATTTTTTATATAAATTTTTGTTTCAAATTTGCTTTTATTATTTCATTAGAATATGAGAATACCCAAGTATGACTGACAAGCATTTACATTTCCTGATCTGGCATTCATATAGACTTACTTTATGAATATTCAGGGAGTTCTGTCATGTACACACACACACACACACACACACACACACACACACACACACACACAGACACACAGACACACAGACAGACACACACACACACAATTATTTGCAGAGCTTTTATGATCATCTTGTACATGTCTGAAGATGTTAAGGAAATTATATATAAAAAGTAGTTTATACAAATTGCAACAAAAATGTAAACATTAGAAAATTAAACCACACTAAAATGCAGAAAAACATTGGACTCTGTTTTTAAATTTTAAATTTCAGGTGAAAAAAAATATTCTCTGGCAGGACAAAGTACTTGGAAAGGACCTGCATGCCCACCCAGAATACACAGTGGTTTGTCTTTGTTCTTCTGACTACATGTAATAAAGAGTGAACCGGGACAACAACATAGAACCAACAGCAAACATCTGCAAAGGCAAGGACAAGACAATGCACGTTATCCAACCTTGTCAGTGGTGAGCTGCAGAGAGTCAGCAAATGGGTTAGTGCTGCTGAAGCTGTACTTAGGGTAAAGGTTGTGCGGCAAGGAAGGCAAAGGGGATTTCTAAAAGGAAACAGAAGATGGGCTGAAGGCACAAGAAATGGATTTAAAACAATCTCAGGACCAAAGTACTTACTGGCTTAGAGAGCTGCATATAAGAAACCAAAGTCTGCCTGAGTAGTCAAAGCATGTTCTTCTTAAACAGCTCCTAATGGTTTGTTTCTAATGACCCAAGCCTACAGCCCAATCTAATCACTCCATAAAGAGAACCGGACTGTCAAGCTGACTCAAATCTCTTCCATTTTCTCTGAAGGTTTTACTATTGCGGAGTGAAATGCATGTGTTCTTCCCTTGTTACACACTAGCTTCTGATTCCTGAGCATCAATACTCTTGTTTCAGAAGGAAAGCCATAACATGCTTTCCATTTACTTTTAGCTGTGAATGACATTACTTCTCAACAGTCTGTGTAGAATGCACAGTGAGCACTTACCTGCTAGCCTGTCAGTAACCTTCACTTCTTTACATTGTGCCCCATTAAGGAAACTGTGCTCTGACCAGCCAGTAGATGCTGATTTAGAACAATCTCATTTTTAAACTTTAAAAGATGAAAACGAAAATGAACCACTATATAGTGTATTCTACTTTTTGTGGAGATTTGACAGAGATTCATATTTTAAAAAGAGGAAAGAAAAACTCTGACATCTCCCACATTACTGAAGAATTTACGCTTTGGATAATATTTAAAGTCTGTGTTTAGAGTGTTTCTCCTAGATTTTTGTGACTTGCCTGTAGTAAGCCCCTAGCCAGGACTGTTAAAGCTGAATATACGTATTAAAGACAGGAAGTCAGCCAAAGAGAATTTAGCACGTTCATATTTAAAAAGAAAAAAAGTAATTTCCTTAGCACAATAAATCCTTCCTTTCACATTCGCTATCTTTTCCTTCTATTGACTGTATCTTTCAAAGAAAATTGCAGACATTTAAAATTCATGTTGGCTCCAATTAAATGTTTGTGTTACTCTCTCTGCAAAAGCCCTATTGCCGGGCATGGAGTGGAGGGACTGGTCACGTGACTCTACCCTGCATGGGAGAGCACGTTGGAGACACGGTCCTCCGGTGCCAGCATCAACGCTTATGCCACATCACCCTTTCAATCTGTGCTTCCTGCGATGTTTCTTCCCAAGAGGCAAGGCAGGAAAAGATATGGGTACAATGACATTTCTGTGCCTCTCAACTTCCTCCCTGCTTTTCAGTTTAAAATGTCAAACTCCTGCTTTACTCAAGAGGGGATTCCAAGTGCCAAGAAACATGACCACTTAGTGAGATGGAAGAAATGACTGGGCAGTGGAAAACACTGCAGACCTACTCATGTGGGAAGAGGTTATTTCTGGTGATCATGCACAGCAGATCCAGGGCCTGAGTATCTGTTGTAACTACGTGGAACAACGAAAACAGAACCATGATGACAAGAGACGAGATTCTGAGAGAACGCTAGTTTTCATTTTTCTTTGGACCTTACACGATTTCAATTTGGCGCTGTCTGCATAGTACAAGGCCAGAGGAAGGGCATTGTATATGGGATGGTAGGTCACTTCTACAATAGGGACAGTTATGAAACTGATCGTTTGTTTAAAAAAAAAATCAAGTCCTTAGGACAATCGAAGGAAGAAACATTATAACTGAGAGGACACTAAAACTGTAAGTTCTCACCCCTGAACAGTCAAAGAACAGAGAGACAGACAGACTGCCTTCTCAACTGTGTAAGATTTTCCAGAAGCTTTATCTTCTTCTTACAAAGAAAACTTTGTCTCACGGGGATTCTTTGGTAAGTGCATTGGGGGTGTTTTTCCTTTAGCTAACCAGAGGCCTGATTACTTCCATTTGGAAGTAAATCACCACTAACAAAGAATATCTCATTTTAAATGCAAAATTAATTCTAGTTTCCCAAAGCAAAATGTGTCTAACTTGACTAAACATGTCATTTCTAAGCGAGATTTATCCTGGAATAATTGCTATAAAATTAGGTGTCATTATGCCTCAAATAAAAAAAATAGGAATATTTTCCAGGTGTATGAGACAATATCTTTCCAGCTCATTAGAAAATGTGATTGGCATTGAAAGAAATGTTTGTAGTTTAAGTGTTCAAAGTAATATTAAGAATCACTATTCAGCAGCTTATAATATTATCCTAAATGATATGAGTTATAAATTAAAATAAAACAAAAAAAGAGAATAAACCCTCCCATACACAAAAAATGGCTGTAACTCAACTTAAACAGCCATTTACAATATTACCATGCTGTGTCTATGTTTAACACAACAAATGATACCAAATGTATGAAGATTTGTAGTTATTTAAACAAACTGAATAGCATTTGCAAAGAATGCAGCATGAGGCAGCCCTATCATTTGGCAGATTTTCTATCTGAATGGATAATTATTACCTAACAATAAACAACTGAATGGTGAAGAACTGCAGATGTGAAGAGAACTGCTTATATTAAGAACCACTCCATCCATTTCACACTGTGAAGCCCAAACCAGAGCCACACCTGTCTTGAGAACAAGGAGATGGACCAGTAACATGAACCTGGGCTCTATAATCGGGAGTCCAGAAGGTTCATTTTGTTCATCTCACTGATCTCACAGGGTGCCTGCCACTTTCCTTCCATCATTTCAGTATTAATATCATACATTCTTAATTTTCCAGGTTAAAGTTCAATGTATTTTGCATATAACACCACATATTTTATGTTTCACATGATGCCTGGCTTGGCTGCCCTCACATGTACAAACACTTTTCTTTCAAAGCCAACCAACCCTAGACCTGCCAGCAAACAGCGGTCAGGGGAACAGGTGCACAAGCTTTTATATTCCAAAAGCAGCATCTCATGGAGCTTCAGGAGCTCGAGGAATCTTGGGAAATTAGTATTAAGAAAACTCCACTCTGAGGGCACATAGATGTCTCTGAATAACGGTCTTGGTGTATGTGGAACAAAGTTTTTAATAACTACTGCATATGAAGAGACTTTTCAGTGAGGCATAAAGGAGGAATCCAAAACATTGAACTATCAGCAAAATGTTCACCTACAGCATCATTAGGGCATATCAAATATGCTAAGTTGCAGTTTGTATCCTTTCTAGTCATAATAGCCAGTGATACACTTATACATTCTTAAAATTTATTTTCATTCTTTATTTCATTGCTAGGTACTACCAGTAGCATCAAATTTGAAATCTTCCTGTCTCGGCCTCTGGACAGCTGGGATTGCAGGAACATAACACCATGATTGTTCCCTAAAATAAATGTTTAAACTACTTTAACAATGATAGCTGATGGGTTAAATGTCTCCAAGGATCTGTGATGACCTGCATTCTGATTATATCTGAAAAAGAACTATGAAATTATTTGGACATAAGGAGAATGTAGTCTATGAGAATTTGGTATCCAGCGGAATACACAAATACATTAAACATCTGATGCTGTGACTGCATAGGTAGGAGATTCTAGCTAAAGAATAAATTGAGGGAAAAAAATGAAGTCTTTATAGTTTCCAAGAGACTCAACTAAAAATGACTAGTGTTTAATCTACATATCACATTCTATTCCTTTCAGTAATTTGTTTATTTTTTTTGAAATCAGAATGAATACTAGCAAGATATCAACTTGACATGGTGACAACTTAATTCTTTCACATATTTTGAAGACTTCACATATACAGTAGAAGAGATTTGCAGGGCAGCTCACTGTTTCAATACAGCAAAGGAAACCTTTTATAAACACCTTCTGAGACTTCAAAAACTGGTAGGTGCACATGCAGACAACCTGGTGCTTGCTACATTAGACTCCAAGTCGAGCACCACTTCAGTATGCCTACCTTGCCCTTTCTTTGTGTTCGCTTACCCTCGGTTTGTTTATAATGCTCTGTACCATAAACACTACAGGGTTGCCTGCTTTCCGAATGGCTTCCACAGCTTGTTCATGGCTTGCATCTCTGAGGTCCATTCCATCCACCTGCAATGGAAGGCCCCAGCTTAACATTTCAACAAGCTAGAAGAACAGAACAGCGATTTGGATCAGGAGTTCTGAAGCTCCTTTTGATCCTGAGAGATTTGTTTTGGTATCCAAAACAAAAGGAAGTTTTAGGCTGCATACTTCTCATCCCTCCATGGATTTGTGGCACCTTGTGTGGATACAGGTCTTCCAAAGTCAACTGGAGTCATAATCAGTTGGACTGAGGGCTCTGCGTCTGTATTCTTCATAGCATAAGCTGCTCTTTTATGTTTATGAATCAGTTTACAGATAAGCATCATTAAAGAAACAGTCTGGGGAGATGCATTCAGGGTCCCTTTCATCAAAGCCTGTGTGGTACTTCTAATTCTTCACAAAGTGATTTACTTAGGACATGACAAGTGGGGGGAGAGTGATTATTCATGGGTGTCTCTTCAAAAAATTTAAAGAATAAACAAAATTGTAATATTCAGAAACGTGAGGCTACTGTTAGGTTAGTTTTGCAAAAGAATCTGCAGTAGATGAAACAGAATTTGGAAGCCAAGAAATTGTGCTTGTTTGTTTATATAAATAATTTGAAAAATGAAAGTCATTTTGTAATGCTTTGTGGGTAATGATCAGCTCAGCTTATGCAGTAGATGGTCAGGAAGGAAGAAAGAAAGAAAGAAAAAGGGCGAAACTATAAATGCTGTCATTTCCAGTTACCAAGTAAAGCTCAGAGCAGACACAATTCTGTAGAAGAAAACCAGTCATTAAGTCCTGACACAGAATTATATACATTTAGTTAAAAGCCCCTTTCAGGTTGACACTTTGGTGATATGACAATAACTTTTAACTCATAATAAAATGGCCTTTAATGTTTCCAGCAAGTAAATATTCAATCCTACTGTATGTCAACTAAACATTGTTACTCAAGTCCCAAAGCAAGCACATTAGTTCAGGGCTGTTCTAGAATCCCAGCACTACAAGGGCCTAGGCTTCCTATTTCCTGGAGAAACCCTGCACATCATGTACTGAAGAAGTCACCACTAACCTAAATGCAGGTATTTTACAACACACACAAAACATTCTTTTCAATTAGAAAAAGATGTTTTAATTAATCTCGTTTAGTCTTTACTAATTTTAATTAATATTTGTTTTTGTTTTGTTTTGTTTTTCGAGACAGGGTTTCTCTGTGTAGTTTTGGTGCCTGACGCTTGTCCTGGATCTCGCTCTGTAGACCAGGCTGGCCTCGAACTCACAGAGATCCGCCTGGCTCTGCCTCCCAAGTGCTGGGATTAAAGGCATGCGCCACTACTGTCCAGCAATATTTAATTGTTTTAAAGGGCATTTTAGGGGCAAACTATGGCCAATCATATCTAAAGATGATTATAAATAATTCTTATTTTTCTTTTTAGGCAAAAAGTATTTAATAGTTAAACTACATAAAATAAACACCCTAGTAACAACTTAAAATTGAAACTTCAGATGAAGTTCTGACTATAAGAAAGAATTCCATTAAAGAGACTAGTGTATCATTTAATGAGAGTAGGCCAGTCTACCTTGTCATTTGTTCTTATAGATGGTCACAGGGAAAAGAGAAGCACAAGATGCCTGTTTCCTCTCAAATTTCAATCTCTCCTTTCCTCAGGCTCAGAGAATAGACAGAGAATGAATGAGCTAGACAATACTAAGACATTCTATTTTCACTTTACAGTTCTGGGGATTTAAACCCAGGGCCTTGCAAGCACATACAGTGACCACCCTGGCATTGAGCTAAATGCCTGGCCAAAGTGTACATTCTCAATTATGACTGCTATGCAATAAGCAACCTTCTGAACCAGGAAGGCATTGTAATGTGTAAGTCTTACTGACTGGGAAAATGGGACCATCACTTGTATAAGGAAACACAATGTCTATCACAGTCATGAACATCTTCACTTACCGGCTACTCCCGTCCTTTCACTCTGTAGGTTAGCAAAACTCGATCAGACAGCCACTTCTCAACATTTGAAATCTAACAGTGCCTAATCTGATTAGATAACTTATTGTACTGCTCTGAGGTATTCTGGTTACTTCTCTGCTTCCTTCTGGCCAGGCAGGTCCATTGCCTGTCTACTGTGGATCCTAGCTCCTAGCCCAGCACTGGGAACATCGTAGCTGCTCTTGTAATACATACACATCAATAGACGCCTGTATGGCTCTACTGAACACAAGAACCCTGTGCAAGATGTTAACGTTTAATTATGGCTGGCATATGATTTGACTATATGTTTTTCTCTTACAAAGAGCAAAGTGCATGCCATGCACGTGCATACACAGGGCCGTCTTGAGAAGGGGCACAGTACTGAGGAGGAGGCTCCGAGTTTTGTTGAAACATTCATTTAAAAAGTCATCAAGTTCACAGCATTGAAAATATTAGAAGAAAAGACTCACTTGGAACAAAACCTCACTCAACAAAGTTTACATAGAAATGACTATAATACAGTATTCCTTGAAATAATATCTTCCTGGAAAACTTAACGACAAGATGCATATTTTCCCTGTACATACACAATATTAAATATTTTAAATTTTTCCCTAAGATTTTTTTTTTAAATTTATATTCCTTAGGACCAATGCTTTTAAAACTGATTGTCTGTATTTCTAAATACTTGTTTTTACATGACACACACAATTTGTCATCACATACAAAAAAAAAACTGGATAAAAAGAAGAAAATCCTTGTCATTACAAATGTCTAACTAACACAGGGGCTAGGACGGCAACTCTTTTGGTAAGAAAGTGAAAGAGGAAAAAGATTTTGAATAGAAAGCTCACTGAAGTTACCTCAACTATTCTGTCTCCAGGCTTCAAGGTTCCGTTTTTGCCAGCTGGACTATCTTCAAGGACATGTTTGATGAAAATGCCCCTCATCACTTCACCATTGCTCAGGCGGCTCCCCATCCCTCGGCCACCAACAATGCTGATGCCCAAGGACTTGCTTGGTTCTCTCCAAAGTTCCACCCTATAAAAAATAAAATAAAATCGTAAACTCCCAGAGAAAAACACAAAGGAAAAGCTTCCTGAACTTTAGAATGTCCTGTAGATGACTTAGTTATTGATGATGAAACACCATGACCTGACCAAAAGCAAGTTGGGGAGAAAAAGGTTTAGTTCAGCTAACAGTTCCATATCACTGTTCATCATCAAGGGAGGTTAAAAACAGGAACTCAAACAAGGCAGGACCCTGTAGGCAGAAGCTGGTGCAGAGGCCATGGAGGGGTGCTTTTACTGGCTTGTTCCTTCTGGCTTGCTCAGCCTGCTTTCTTATCGAAACCAGGACCATCAGCCCAGGGACACCACTACCCACAATGAGCTGGGCCCAGCCCACTGGACACTAATTAAGAAAATGCTTTCATCTGGATCTTATGGGGGCATTTTCTCAATTGAGGCTCCCTCCTCTCTCATGATTCTAGCTTGTGTCAAATTGACATAAAACTAGCCAGGACAGATAACCAAGAACACAGACAATAAAAAGATAGAGACAAATTGGACTTCATTAAAATGAGAGGCAAAAGAGGTAACTTAAAGAAAGAAAACAATATTTGGGAATCACATCCGATAAGGAATTAATATCCAGAATGTATGAATGAAGTTTCGAAAATCCAGTTACCAAAAAACCAAACAACTAGATCAAAAATTAAGTAAGATCTTGAAAAAAAATTTAGCTACAGGCTTATAAATGGTTTCTAAACACATGAAACAATGATTAACATCTGTAGAGACATAATCAGTACCCAAGAATACATTCCCTCATACCCATTAGGATGAAAATTATTAACAAAACAGAAAATAACTAGTGTCTATGAGAATGGAGAGAAACTGGAGCTCTATGCATTGCTGGTGTGAATGTGACAGGTACAGCCATAACAGCAAATTAAAGACACAGCTACCATATGGGAACACAACCAAAAGAATCAGGGTTGTGAAGAGATATTTTAAATACCTACATCAGAAAAGCACCATCCACAACAGTTAAGAGGTCTACTAGAAATGAAAAATAAGGGCTGGTGAGGGGGCTTGGTGCATCAAAATGCTGTCTGCACAATCCTGACACACCTAACCTAAACGTGTTGGCTCACATCGGTAATCCCAGTACTCCTGTAAAGAGATGGGAGGCATAGAAGAACTACCCAGAAGCTCATAGACAGCTAGCCTGGCTTATACTGAGCAGCAGAAACTGGAGTGAGCTTGCCTCAAATTATTGGTAGGAGATAAACCAACTTCCAGATGTTGTTCTCCAACCTGTCCATGCACCCATACTCATGCACACATGCCACACATACAATAGTAGATAATTTTAAAATTTAAAAATGAACAAACAAAATGATACATAGCTTATTATGGAATTTTATTCTGTCTTAAAAAGGAAGAAAATGCTATATGTTTTAACATACACAAACAGTTTACTATGCTATATAAATTGGCCAGCTAAATGAAGTAAGGACAAATGCCTATGGTTGCACTTACAGAAGTCCAGAGGAGATGTATTCAGAGACAGGACATAGAATGGGGTTTGCTCAGCTGGGAAGTGGATAGGGAGGTATTGTTCAATGAACAAGGTCTTAGTTTTACAAGATGAAAAGTCTTCTGTAGATGGCACTATATTTATATAGTAAAGGTTCTTAAAGCCTTTGAATAACACACTTAGAAACAGAATAATAAATATGTCTAATCACAATGGCACCCTACTCATAAAAGATTAAATTAAATACTTTCAAAATTACATGTTTTGTTGGTATTGATATTGGACTCACATTCTAGGCTAAAGTGCAGGCCAGCAAAGAAGTGCCATTTTACAGGAGTGTTAATAATACAGACATTACGTGATCAGGAGACTCAGCTACCACTGAACAGATGGCAGTTTCTAGGTTTAGCAGCCAAATTCAGGGAAAGAACACTTTTGCACACACTAATCAGAAGCTTGCCTCTGTGGGAGTCTTTCTTGCCAGAGCAGACCTGGTCATTAACAGTCAGGGCATGAAGGGCAGTCGTTGTAAATATTCTACATGAAATGATCTTTCCAGCACCTCCCGAAATACCCTGAACTGCTTTGTACCTTCCACTCCAGGAAGCACAGCGGTTCCTCGCTGTTCTGTAAGTTGATTTCATATGCTACTACCTTGCAGCCCTAGCTATTGTCCATCCCCATCCACACAATGAACACAGAACTCACACAGAATAACTGTCAACAGCTAAAGAGTTAAGGATAGAGGCTGAGGACTTAGTTGGTAAAGTGATTGTTTGGTGTTTGCTAGCAAGCACTACAAAAGGAAAAAGAGGTAAGGATGGACTTACAGGACCACCCTGTGAAAAAGGAGGAATGCAAGCATGAGGTGATTTTCAGTAAGGAAGAGGTTCAGGGTGTTGATAAGACCCTGCATCTATTCCGGACTTCATGGAAGACAATGATGTTGGACATTGAGGACAAGAAGACAGCATGGCTCACTGTGTCCTCAATGCTGACATTTGGGGTGTTTCAATGAGAGGAAAATAGGCCTGCTGCAAAGTGAATGAATTGGCAGAAAAAAAGGACTAGTGTAGGGCAGCAGGTGTGTCAGATGAGATGCACAACAGAAATATTTCTTCTTTGGTCAGGCAATTTTTTTTTAACTGAATATATATAGTCTTAGAAAGTTGATCTGTATAGCTGGAAGAAATTGGACCATAATCTTTGTGAATAAACAATCTAAAATTTCATTCAACATTTTCTCACTAGATTATAAAAATAAAAAATGCCAACATCCCTTTCTATTTTAATATTTATTTTTATTATATTTATTTATTTCATATTTTATTTTTGTAATAATAACATATATTATTGTAGCTGTTTGTATGTCTGTGCATGTATATGCACAAATGCACATGTGTCAGTATGAGGTATACACACATATCTATGCAGATGTGTGTACCTGTTTTTGCAAATGTGTCAGTGTGAAGTATACACACATATATGTGCAGATGTGCTTGCCTGTGCCCATGAAGAGGGAAGGGTCTTCAGCCCCACTTCAATATTTCTTGAATTAGTTTTAACAGTAATTTGGTCAAAGAAATTTAGCCAATGTATGTATACACATTAGAAGCCAGGTAGGACTCTTGAGCTCTTAAAAAACTTTAGCTGGGTGGTGGTGGTACATGCCTTTAATCCCAGCACTCGGGGGGCAGAGCCAGAAGGATCTTTGTGAGTTCAAGGCCAGCCTGGGCTACCAAGTGAGTTCCAGGAGAGGTGCAAAGCTACACAGAGAAACCCTGTCTTGAAAAACTAAAAAAAAAAAAGAAAAAGAAAATTTTAAAAAGGAATGACAGGAAATGTCTCTTAAGGCTGTTCATTGAAAAAAAAGTGTTGAAATTATTTCTGAAGTGATATAAGCAGCAAATTATAGTAAGGCTATAACCCACTCTTCAAAGGAAATAAATTTGCTTCCACTTAATCCTCATAGCAAGCCTAGAAGGTACATACTCTTTAGACCTCTAAAGGAAGCATCACAGATTCAGGAACTGTGGCAAACAGCATGGAGCTCTCTAGTGGATCTACAGTTTAAACAGACTATTGTGATATACACTCTGTGAATCCTTAAACAAGGCAGACAAGAGTCAAATGATCACACAGGCAGGAAGCTAGGCTGACCAGTCACTAGACGCAGCACGGTGGATATCCCTGGGGAAGAAAGACACCTGTCAAGAAACACTTTGCAGAGCACGTTCTGGCTCTAGGACCAGACAGCTGGTCTATGTGAGCAGAGTCCCTGGACTCCAGCCCTGCTCTTCTGCTACTTAATGAAATGATACGAGGCAACCTACTTAGTCTCTTTGTCTTATTTATCTCCGCTGTGATTTGCAGTCAATAAAAGCCTCTAATAAGACAGTCTTCTGCAGAATTAAAATATAATTGTAAAACCAAAACATTGGCATAGAGCACAGAGCAAGCACCAGATAAATCGATGATGATGACGATGATGATGATGATGGTAACTAATGATGGCGGTGGTGATTTCCACAGGAATGGCAGGAAGTATACTACTTTATCTGTATGACAATTAAGCAGGTAAGTACCCACCTCCTCAAACCTCAAGTGTGTAAAGACAAAGTGTCATTTTCTATCCATTGACAGAACACTTTGAAAAATGTCACACATGTCATTTGGTGAACACTCATGTATTGAAAGAGAAGTGGAAGCTGCTATGATCACCATAAAAAGAAAGACAGTAACTTGAAAAAAAAACTTTTAAAATGCATATAGAACATATAATCGAGAGAAACCCTATGAATGTAAACAGTGTGGTAAAGCCTTTGCACAGCCCAGTCATCTTCAAGTATATAAAAAAACACATACTGGAGAGAAACCCTATGAATATAATCAATGTGGTAATGCCTAGTCACAACACAGAGCAACCCTGTACTATAAAACTTTTAGTGTGTAATTGGTCTCTTAAAGCCTTTGAATATAACATTAGACTTTGAGGATCTGAAAAAAACTCATACCAAAGGAAATCTGAATATATATGAATTAGTATGATCTTCAGCCAACATACTTACATTCAATTACACAAGATTAATTATTTTGGAAAAAAATCTAAAATGTGTCAATAATCTGTTCAAGCATTATAATATCTCTTTTTATTTTGTTTACACCTGTCAACTAATATGGACAAAAGGCCTATAAATTTAAATGATACGGTAATCCTTTTAGGTTTCATACTTCTCTTCAAATACATGAAATAATGAATTCTGGTGTAAAATTTCATAGATGTGTTATCATTGCCTTTTTTGTTGCTTTGATAATAGATCATATCTAAGTGAACTTAGAAAAGGGTTTAATTTGACCCTTGGTTCCAGAGCAATACATGAACCCTGTAAAAGTGGCATGGAAACAAGAGTCAGACATGGCAGCTAAAGCAGGCAGCTAAAAATTCACAATCTTGTCCTGCAGCATAAAGCAGAAAATGTAAATTGGAATTGGTGTGCAGATGTAAACACTCAGGTCAACCATCATGACTGATTTCTTCCATTTTCTATATCTTATCAAATGATACCACAGACTGAAAATGATAGATTATTCCAATTTCAAGACTACATGCTTGCTTTCTGTTACATGGACCAATTCATGATGGAGAAAATCTCTGTAATCATTTAGATGCCTCAAAACCCATGTTACCAGAATTATTATAGAAAAACATTCATGACTGAAAATTAGTTTAAAGATTTGTTTTTATTTTAACTATGCTATGTGTGTGTGTCTTCCTCTGGGTATATGTATGTGCATTCTGATTCCCAAGAAAGTTAGACCCTTGGAGCTTCTTGTTGCAAGAATTACTGGAAGTCATCCAAAACCAGATCTTGGTCCAGGGAATGAACTTGTGTTAAAGGCTTGGCCATGGCTCTATCCCTGTCAATATTTTAAAGCTTTTTATATCATCTTGATATCAGGAAATAGAGAGGTACTCATACAAAAGAAAACCCTATTTATATAAACAATTTGGTTAAGACTTTAGACATCACAGTTGTTTTCAGTTTCAAGGAAAAAAAACCTTGTTTTAAGTCTTTTTCACTGTAGATTTGAAGTAAGTAATTATTAACCAGGTTCACTAAAGACTGATGTGAAGATTCCATTGTGGCTTCTATTTTGCAACATTTGAGAAAGATATTGAAGTGTGGGATATGTGTGGCAAATTCAATTACTAAAGTTTATTTTACGGTCCTTAAAAATGCATATAAATTTTTAGCCAGTAATTATACTTCTGGATACATACATACATACCCTGAATAAGATTTTATACATACAAATATACATTTGGTGCACAGAATAATTTGGTGTAACAACATACTGTAAGCCACTCAAGTATCAGCTGTGGCCTCAATCAGATTTTAAAGTAATGAATATAACATAGATCTTACATTTTATAATCCTTAACACTTAACTAACAAATATCCTCTATTTCTAAACAAATCTCTGATGATTTTGTATTTCCAATACTGAGAAGTAGGCCCTCATTTCCAGAAAGCTCTGGCTGTGCTGGTCTGTTTCTTAACCATTCATCATCTATGAACACTCCCCTGGAGTAACTTGTTAAATGCCTTGTTAAAAAAGCCTCTGTGGAAGCCTTAGGCCTTTTATTTGTGTAAATCACAGAGGGAATTCTTAGGTTGATGTGAAGACAAAACTGAGGAGCAAAGCATACAAACTTTCCAGTCCCAAGGATGTGTGCTTCTTTTTCTGTAACAACTTCCTTTTGTTTAGCTACTCCCGAAGGCACACAGACTGGATCAGGCACTATTGAGGACTGCCCACTGCCATGCTGGGGCAGTTAAGATGCAGAACTTACTGATTCTTCCTCCAAATTTAAAAGACTCCATAACTAACCCAATTATACAAATGAAGAGCTTTAGAAATTAAGACACTTGTACAGAAGTAAAGGGACTCAAGTACAGTTCATATTGCCTCCAACCATTCCCACACTGCCTAAACTATTTTTTGTATCAGTGTGTGATTAAAACTAAGCCCGTTTACCTTCCCTACTGTTACTACTTTTTCCAACAAAATTTAAGTTGATCTGTAACACCCTGCCCTGACATAACTTTAATTTCTTTCTGCATCTATTAATACAAATAAATAAAACATGTAACACCTTATAATGGATTATCTGTCAAAGATCTTTCACATATATCCTTTTCTCAACATGGATAATGCTGTAGAGAGACAGCAAGCAAATTGGCTATTGAAGAAATTTAAACTGAAAATTTCTTTTAAATGGCTGGAGATACTTAGTTTCTCTGAAAATGACATAAAAATAGTCTTTTCTGTATTTTGAAATGTCTGGCTGCAGGTTAAGAGTCATTTGTAAATAGGCAACATCACAATGCAAGGCTTCATGGTAAAGGTTAACTTCAGGGCTGTTTGAAGGGGCTGAGCCATTCCTACTGATATTTAATATGCTACATTGTTCTATGCTTCATATATCTCTAGATCTTGCCTGGTCAAGGACATCCTATCTTTCTCAGAGGCAGGGCTGATGTCTTAGTCTTATGTTGTGGGATGGTCTGTATGTCAAATGTGTTGTTGATTGGTCAATGAATAAATCACTGATTGGCCCGTGGCCAGGCAGGAAGTATAGGCAGGACAAGGAGGAGAATAGAGTTGGGAAATGGAAGGCTGAGTCAGGAGACATTGTCAGCCGCCATCAGGACAAGAAAGATATAAAGTACCGATAAGCCACAAGCCACGTGGCAAGGTATAGATTAATAGAAATGGATTAATTTAAGCTGTAAGAACAGTTAACAAGAAGCCTGCCACGGCCATACAGTTTGTAACCAATATAAGTCTCTGTGTTTACTTGATCGGGTCTGAGCGGCTGTGGGACTGGCGGGTGAGAGAGATTTGTCCTGACTGTGGGCCAGGCAGAAAAACTTTAGCAACAAACAAATACATAGTTTTAAAAAATAAAGTCTTTAAAGAAACAGTAAAATTAATATAAAAAATAAGCCACATAGAGATGACTATTACACAGAGAGTCTGGATTATGTTGTCTTTGGGATTCTTAACTACAGAGAGATATTTGATTGTAAAGGAAACTGAGTTAAACCAATATGTATATTTTAAAGATACTTTGACTTCAAAATTTAGATGTAAAGATATGTTGCTTTAAAAAAGAGTCTCTTTTGTTTCCACAGAAAGCAAGAGGCTATGGATTTGTTCCAGATTAAGACACATCAAGTTTGACCAGCCAAGACCACCTAAAAGGTCTCCGATGACACCATGGCCCAGATGATCCAACATCCAGAACCGTTTCAAGGCAACTGGCTCAGATGATACAGCCTCACGGACTACTCCATGATCCTAAAATTTTCTTTGTTTCCCCAAAAGATACAGCGCCCCCCTCCAGCAAAAAATAGTAAGAAAAGCTACGCCCAAATTCCCAAATATACCAAACTAACTTTAGAGATGTATAAAGGTTAAAACCTTCCTTTTTAAGAAAAGAAAAGGGGAGGTGCTGTGGGATGGTCTGTATGTCAAATGTGTTGCTGATTGGTCAATGAATAAATCACTGATTGGCCCGTGGCCAGGCAGGAAGTATAGGCAGGACAAGGAGGAGAATAGAGCTGGGAAATGGAAGGCTGAGTCAGGAGACACTGCCAGCCGCCATCAGGACAAGAAAGATATAAAGTACCGATAAGCCACAAGCCACGTGGCAAGGTATAGATTAATAGAAATGGATTAATTTAAGCTGTAAGAACAGTTAACAAGAAGCCTGCCACGGCCATACAGTTTGTAACCAATATAAGTCTCTGTGTTTACTTGATCGGGTCTGAGCGGCTGTGGGACTGGCGGGTGAGAGAGATTTGTCCTGACTGTGGGCCAGGCAGAAAAACTCTAGCTACAGTCTTAGACCTACTGAAGACTCAGAAGCTGACTTGACTCTGCATGGGCATGATAGTGTGTCCCTCAGGATACAGTGATTTGTCTGAGCATATTCAAGCTCAGTCTTCTTTGCTGCATAGGATCCATGCCAGCAAGTGTAAGGCCTTGGACAATCTCAGTCTGTGACAGCAAAGTTCCTTGCTCATATGTCTATCTCTCTTTCATACTTATAGTTCTCTGTCTCTCTCTCTCTCTCTCTCTCTCTCTCTCTCTCTCTCTCTCTCTCTCTCTCACACACACACACACACACACACATTTATATATGTATATAAAACATAAGTAATATATATGTTTTTTATGTATATTATGGTTAAATATATCTAATTTTAAATGTAAACATGTTAAATGGAAGCAAACAATGTTAAAATGTAAACAAACGTTTGGCACTATATCTAAAACTATTCAGAACTTATTCATTCCAACTACCTGTGCATACTTTTCTCTAGTCAATTGTCTTTAATGTTTACTATAGATCCTTGTGTGTAAGTTAGTTTTAACACTGTGTGAAACTGATTTTCTCTGATGTACATACAAAGAAATAAAGAATTAACAGTGTTTAAAAAGAGTGTCTGATGCCATAAGTAGCAAGCTGTAGGCCATTCCTCCGGACCACACGCCCTTCTCTCTCTCTCTCTCTCTCTCTCTCTCTTCAAACATGTAAACTCACAGCAGAAGCAGTCCTTACCTCCGGGGTTGACTCCAGCTGCTGTAGGCTGCATTCTGCAGTTCACTTTCTTCCCCTTCTCCTTCTTCTCGCTCCGGCAGGTCTGGAATGTCTCTGGTTAAGGAAATACACAGTGAGAATTCCGAGCAGCACTGCCTTGAATGGACTTAACTGTTGGTTAAACAAAACAAAAAACCCAGAGCTGTCTGAAGTTTCACTGTATTTGACCTACAAATTTGTAACATTTCCTAGCATAGAAAACAAAACAAAACCAACAAACAAAACTAACCAAACAAATAATAACTTTACACTAGAGTTAGTTGCTGCACACAAAGTCTTGCCTCGTCCATTTGCTGATGAAATGTGGCAGAATAAAGGAGGGGGAAGGAAAGGAATGGGGAAATTGCATCAAACCCTGAGATTCTATAGGAAAATTATTCAGCAAATATTTCTCTGCCCTAAGAGAATTCATCATCAGTTGATTTTATAGAACTGAAAAATCTAAAGAAAACGTGTCAAATTATAGCATTCTTCACTGATAGGAATGTTGAACTCATTCAAACTACATGATCTTCAGATTTGCAACCAGAAGTCAGGAGATCTCGTGGATCTGCACTTGAACATGATTCACAGTGCTGACAAACGAATGTCCAGGCTCTCCACAAACATCCTTTTCTTTGACCTGAATGGTCAAATACTGTTTAAACATTGTTAAAATGAAATTTACCTGCTACAGGCCCTACCAGCGGCTCTGCGCTTGAAGTCCCCTTTTATGTAAACTAAAGAGGGTAGATCTGGGAAAAGCTGTGCTTTCTGGAGTCTAAACCTGACAACGGTCCAGGATGGTTAGCAACAGTTCCAAGAGGTGTAGTCTAAAAAAGATGTCAAGGAGCTGAATGAGAAACAGTCCAAGTCCTCTGGTAAGGAACCAGAGAAATGTAAGCCAAAGAGATGAAAAGGAGATGAAGAAAAAAGGGGTTCAGGAGACAGAGTGAGAATGTGAGCAGCTGCTGTAACAGCTACTGACAGCCATAGGCTAGGGGGAGGGGTTATCTGCCCTAAAGCCTGAGCTGGGAGATCTATGCAAAAGCTATGCATAGACTATGCATAAGCGATCCTGGCCCCATTGTACTGTGCTGCACTGCCTCTTTGTTTTAAGGGCTTGTTCAGTTCTTCCTTTGGATTCAATGGTCAAGATCTCAGAGTCTGACTGATTACATCCTGAGTTTGGCTTTGAAACTAGCTGTGGGACTCCAGAAGTTAAGCACTTGCTGCTGCAGATTCCTCCTCTGTAAGATGCAGACTGCCTTTTGTAAGCATCCTGCTGTTAATGACAAATACGCTTTCTTCACAATGGAGCAGCTAATCACTGGGCAGGCGACCAAGGCCATTCTTCTCTCTATGCTGAGAGGAACAGTAGTGAAAGTAGCCTCTTCCTTCTAAAACTTTGGAATGTTTTAAGGCCCATGAACTTACTGAGATCCTAACGGGTCCTCTGTTTGGACAGAAGAAAGATTACTTTTTCCATTTTGACAGGGAACACTGGCAAACTACAATCAACGCATGCTGTTAAGCCTGAGACAGGAATTCTGCAGTGTGCCTAGGCCAACTTTTGTACAGGGTGGGGTTCTCCTGCCATAAATGTCATGAGGCCCAAAAGACTGTAATTTTCTTTTTCTTTATTAAGCGCAGATCATGTCTTTCCAATCTCCACTACTCTCGGCACGCTGTGGCCTTGTATAATTTGTAGATGAAGCAATGGTGCTATATCATAATTCCTTCAGGGCCACTCAGAACCAGGGTGTTCTGACACCCTCTGTGGATGCAGGATTCTTCGAGAAGGCCTCCAAATGTTTGTGAAGCTCTATGCTCTACACTATTCTTACGAGAAATCTGGTATCCAACTGTCAGTGTCACCGCAAAAAGCAACCCACAGAACTCCAGAGAAAGCACTCTGACATTTCTCTCCTGCTGTGAACTCAATCAGTACTACCAACAAGCCCCAATTCTGTCTTTTTGTAACAGTGAAGAACACTCTATTACTTAAAGGTTCTTAACATACTGTATACCAAGCTCTTTAAAAAGCTAAGCATGGTTTCCTACTATCCCTTTATACCAACATTCTGAGCCTAAGAGTCTTCAAAGAGAATAAATATGTTGGCTAAAAAGTGTTTATGATTGAGTTGTTTGATATTTCTAGGACAAGTGAAAGCATTATATAAAACCACAGAAAATGTGCTGTCCAGAGAATTAATGAAATAATGTGGGGAGAATCACTAAAACTTAATGTTAAAAGTGCTATGTTAGGTGGGCAAATAAAAGATTGTTTTAATTTATTGCTTTGAATATTCATATATTTCCCAAATTTTCAATTCTAAATGATAATTACTTGAGTAACTGATACAAAAGGAGACTTATTTTTTTTTAATCTTCTGCATCGTTGATTGTTTTGTTGTAGACTTATTTACTCACCTGCCAGTATATGAAGAAAAAATATCCAGTGCCATTATTCCTCCAGATTGTTGACCAAAACTTAGTTTGAACTCTTCCAAATGTTCTGCAGGCACGTAAGTAATTCTGGAAATAAACATAATCCGTGAAAGCAAAGGGAACAGAGTTCTATTATGAAAGCCTTCCAAACACAGAAAACAATCATACTGCCCATTCACATCTACACTGCATATGATGTGTGGAATGAGCATGCTCACTAGGTGATCCAAAGTTCAAAAGGCAAAATACTCTACAGGCAAACACAACAAGTGAAATAAAAATTGCAAATGCTACTAATAAACTGCTAATTTATTAACAACGACACAGGGAAGAAAATAGGATTATATATTTCTCCAAATGAGAAAGCCAATGTAATTTTTTTTTGAGATTAGGAAGCTAAAAATTTGATAAGAGAGCAAGGGAGGCAGTTCAACAGCAGAACATTTATAGTGAAAAGTCCTGGGTTTGCGCCCTTTACTACAATGATAAATGAATGAATAGGACTATAGTATAGCTCCATTGTAGACTGTTTGCTTACCATGCCCAGGGCCTAGGTTCATCAACAGTACCGCAAAATAAATAAGTATGTAAATAAATATCCATATTAATATTATTTTTGTCATAAGATAGATTCCCTAGCAGAAATAAATTAGGTTTACTTTATTAAGCACTAAATATCTAGAATTTATTGTTGTTTATAATAAGTTAATTATGGACATTAATTGGCATAATCAGTGATTGAGTGAGCTCTATTAATTTATGACCTTGAAAACCTGAAGCCTGAAGCTAACATACTTAAGTTAAAGAAGGATTCATTAATGTGTAGAAACTTCTTTTTATCTTTTTTCCTGGAAGAAATTCAACTGTTTACACTTGAAAGTAAACTAGGAAATCCAACAAGGAGCAACTGAGTGCTGTGGGATGGTCTGTATGGCAAATGTGTTACTGATTGGTCAATAAATAAATCACTGATTGGCCATTGGCTAGGCAAGAAGTATAGGCGGGACAAGGAGGAGAATAAAGCTGGGAAGTGGAAGGCTGAGCTGCGATAAACAGCATGTGAAGATGCTGGTAAGCCACGAGCCACGTGGCAAGTTAGAGATTTACAGAAATGGATTAATTTAAGCTGTAAGAACAGTTAGCAAGAAGCCTGCCACGGCCATACAGTTTGTAAGCAATATAAGTCTCTGTGTTTTCTTGGTCGGGTCTGAGCGGCTGTGGGACTGGCAGGTGAGAGAGATTTGTCCTGACTGTGGGCCAGGCAGGAAAACTCTAGCTACAACTGAGTACTCCTCATGTGGACAATGTTGCACTGGATTCGGAATCAGAATACAGCAATGGCCTTAGCAACCAACACTGCAAGGTTCGAATACACTGCTATTCTGTGCAGCTAGTTACAACACTGACAAAATGTGTAAGTAAGTTGGTCAAGAGCCTTCAATTAATGCCTACTTAGAGAAATACTGTACCTGATATCAGTAGGGCAGACATGCTTATGCAACTAAGAAAAAAGAGTATGTATTAACATGCTCAATATAGAAATAACAAAAACTCTTGAAGCAATTAATATATCCATTATGAGGAGTCCAAAAGATCCTGGCCCTGGAAGGTAAAGATATAAGGACTATTTTTTATACTGTAAGAAAATAAAAATTGCACTGATTTACTACTTTGGAGTTAGGAGGATATATTTCAAGCACATTGATGATACCATAAAGACATGCCCTCTTTCATGTTGCCGAAGTTCAGTCTGGTGGGTTTGAGGTGCTCTGAGGTGAGACAACACGGCTGAACCTCCAAACCCTCAACCATAAGTATGTCCTCTTTTATGCTGTAGAAATAAGCTAAACGCCACCACTGACAGTGAGGCAGCATCCTCTCAGAACACAGCTTGCTACACCACCGTCAGCCCACCAAAAGAACACTCAATGCCCCTGGGAATCTCCTTGTGACATTTCTACCCCAAGAACTAAACTATGAGCAGAAAACACCAGTTGGGAAAATTTCCTTAGGCAGGGCAAAAGCATTGCCTTTCAGTGGCCCAGCTTAATTTATTCACCTATTAAAAAAAATAACAACAACAATAAAATACTTTGAGTTGTTACAAAAATACTGAATAGATTTGCTGTTTTCTCTTCAAATTCCATGAGTCAAAAACATGCAATATATTTTATATCAGGAAAACCCTATTGTATTTGATATATAAAAATTAATGTACAATCTAAGGCAACAGGATTTTAGAGAACATATTAATTCTAAAATTTTGGAGAACTCATATAAGTAAACTCTTAAAACCAAGAGAAAATACATTGGCAAAGTAGGGCATGAAAGCAATAATACTAATAACAAGCATTGCCTGGTTTCTTTATTAGCCAGCTTGAAACCCCAAGCAACACTCATGACGTGTCTTCTGTGTTTGCTAATTATTTCTATCAGAGGGTACTAAATGAAGGCTTTATAAATACCTGTTTGATATTTTGTTAGCAAGGAGAAAGAACAAAGAAAGCCACTGCCATGGTCATTCAGCCCACCACTGACAGAGGCCACCAGAACAGGCTTTCCCACAATGCAACAGCACACACTCATAGCAGTTCCAGCACATGACCAATCACATAAGCCATAAAACCTCTGTACAAGCCGAAGACAGCAAAGCTGAATGACAAGCTGCAGAAAGACATGGAAACAGATTATTTGGGAGCTGAGTTAAGAGCGTCAGTGTAACCTAACCTCTGGTTACACATGGAGTGGAAGAAAAAGGGCTTGATTTTAGTGATGCTGACATGCAATAACAACTACTAATCTGGGGGCTGTGCCTGCACATGCAGACAGGATCAGCCTCACAAAGGAGTCTGAAAGCTTAGTGGCTGGCAACACGGATTTCCAAATGAGTTCACAACCATCACTGCAATGAGGAAATGTAGCAACTGCACAGCTCTGCTGGAATTTATGTTCTTATAAATGAAGAAAAAGCCAAACTGCACACACTGAATCTAATCTGGATCTATTCCTGCACTGGGATGTTACAAAAGCATGAAATGGTTTTCACAGACAAGTTGTAACACACAGCCATAATGAGCTTTTGAGTCACCAATACTCACACATAAAAGGGGGCTCGATCGTCAGCAGGTGCTGCAGAGAATCTAGAATGTGAAGCATACGCCGCGGCATCTTTTTACAATGGTGTTAACAAATGTCAATGTCTTGTGCTGAATGTGAGACGCATACATATGTAGTTAAAAGTGGGTGCTCCTGGATATTTTCCCCCTTTCCACCTCCCTCTCATCTACACCTCCCCCAGAAAAGCATCTGCTCTTTCCTGGTGTCTATAGCAGTGATTATTAACAAGCATGGAAAAATGTAACTGCAATCAATCTTTTATTCCTTGATCAGGAATTCATCCCACACATTGGGTTAAGGCAGGTGAATTCTGATTCAGCTCAGTAATTATCTGGCAGATGTTATAAACAGCTGCTGCTAGCACAAAACCCTGGCTATTATTACAGAAATGTGTAAGAGCTCCTGGCAAGGTAGAGTGAAAAGAAACAGAATGCATTCTGGTGAGGATTCACATCTGGCTTTCCATGGGAAACAAGGAGGCCTGGAACTTAACTGGCTGTTCTTGAACTCCAGTAACTTGAATTATCTCTTAGGCATGTCTAAATGCACACAAACTTCATAATTATCTATCCTGAAGGAGAGAGAAGGGAGGGCATGCATTGTCTCAACAAGCAATCCTTTTCCTAAGGCCAATCAGTTGTGTAGCTGAGCCAGAATTTTTGATTTTTTTATTTTTAGAGTTTCCACCACTCCCCATTAATAAGCAACACAGAGAAATTGATTGGACAGAGCTTAGAGCCAGGCAATGACTACAAAACTTAATTGACCAAAGGCAGTGATATGGTTCCATGCAGAATAAAGGAACAACCAGGCTTCCCTTTGGGGGAATGGCCACAGTGACCTCAAAGTAGCTCTAAAACCCTCCTTTATGAAATGGAAGTGACAGAAGAGGGATAGGGCCACTAACACTTCAGAGAAAACCCAGAGAACACTGTTCGGCAGCCCTGCTCAGTGTGATTCACAAAACGTTTCTGTTTCTGCAAAAGGACTGTGGAAGAATGAACTGATTTCTACCATTTGCTCAGTACGTCCATCTATAGTCATCTGAGTCAGCATTAGTTGGCCTTTAAAAAGAACTGGGGGATTTTATGAGTACGCTGGTGTGTGGGTGCAGATGAGTATGAGAAAGAAGTGTGTGCATAAGGCTAATTAGCATGTGCCTAAGAGAAAGTCTGAATATCTGTGTGAAAGACTGATGTGTGTGTGTAACAGAGAAAGACTGATTAGTAAAAAAGACTGACATGTGTGTGTAAGAATGACTGTGTGTGTGAAGAAGACTGATATGTGTCTATGTGAAAAAGACTGACTAGTGTGTGAGGAATAGTGAGTGTGTATGTGTACAAGACAGACGTGTGTGTGTGTGTGTGTGTGTGTGTGTGTGTGTGTGTGTGTGTGTAATACTAACTGGTTAATTCCTGAAGATGGCAGATTTTTCTTCTTCCTGTTTTACATGTAAATGCCACAGTGTGTTTTGACTTCTGAGATGTGATAACATGTTTAAGAAGTTAGTCCTCTAGATGTCTTTCAAAGTTATAAGAATGCAGCTGCTCTCAGAGGACTAGAGGTTTCTGGCTGGATATTCAAGTGAGGGGAAAAAGCAGAGACACAATACAAATCATAAGAAATAGGGAAGAGACATTTTGACTTTAAATCAACTGAAAACTTCTCTGCAATTAACTAGATGCAGGACCTATACTTTGAGATACTTTTGAATTTCAACAGTCTTTTAGGGGGAATTCCAGTGCCAAGTATGGATTCTGATGCTGCGAGTACCCAACACAAGCATCACTGAACAAGAACTGAATGTTCAATCACCAGGCCATCTGCATGTCATACCACACACATCATGAAATATCCTACAAGGAACCATTTCCATGTGCTCTACATCATTTGCCTTTAGGCAAAAAGAAGGGCTGGCCACAAGCAGTAAGGAATGACCTGAAACATTTCTCCATTTGTGTAGCACAAAGACTGACTTTTAAAATGATGTTCTCCTGTACTCTTCTCATTAAAAGATAACTAAGAAACAGCCACATGATCTGAAGATCTGCTCTCCTATAAAGTAAAGTCAAAAGGGCATGTGGAATATGAAAGCACAAGTGAAGGTTCTGTCCTTGTAACAGCCCTTCTACTAAGACAGCACGAGCTGCTTGCAATGGGATGCGCTTACTGCTCATGAATGGCAGAGCAGAAACCACATGGTCAGTATGCTGTAACCATGCATATTCTGCAATGGAATGCCATTGGTAAAATATTATATCAAGGTGCCCCAACATGAGTAACCACTACCCATTTAAGGTAAATAGCCTTCCCCTGAGCCCTGATTTATGCTTTGATCCCTTGCACAATAAACATGAATATTCAATGATGAATGTTAGACGGGAGAGCCACATTGGTGAGGCATGGCAATAAACCCTGAGCTGCATTTCATGTTGGCTCAAGGAATATCTAATGAGCTAAAAGTTAAACTACACACACACACACACACACACACACACACACACACACACACACACGATGTGTTTTTAGAACATTATAGACTTGCAGGAAATTTCAAGCACTTCCTGGCAAAATAAGCTACAGGGTCTATAAGCAGAAGTTACCACACAGATCAGTGAATCCCCATGGGCACAAGAGAGCTCGAGAACATGACTTGTGCTTGACAGGCCTTGTGCTCTTCAGGCCTGGCACTTGGAGAACTGGCTGGTTTCTGGGATTCCTATGGAGCACTTCAGCAGTGCATGCTCCTTTATACTGAGGGTTGTAGCCTCCCCATGAGACTGTGTGAGATTATGAGACATGTGAAACATGGGCTATCTCTCACAGCTAGGGTTCTTACAGAAACACCAGAAATGCAAAATCAAACATAACACCACACTGTTAGCACAATTCAACAGCATCACAATCTTAGCTATACTGTATTTAGAATCAAGAACTAATCAGAAACAAAGCGTGGAGTGATTGACATGAAATGAACATGCTAATTCTGTGCATCCAATGAGAAAATTATTCTTATAAATGAGATGAAATTCACGAATTTCCCAAGACAAATGGGTCCAGATGACACTTACTTTATGTCAGGTCCAATTAGAGAATGTCTTCTCAACATGGCTCGTGCCTGGGCATTAGTTAAATTGATGGTTGATTCCTCATTAATGGACAAGATGCAGTCACCGACAGCAATCCGGCCATCTCGACTGATGGCACCTCCGTGAATAATGCTTCGCACGATCACTCCCAGGCCATCTTTATCAGCACTCACTGTCATTCCTGTGAGAAGAAAGCAAGGCTGACAAGGACCACAGACAAGACTTTCAAACTCACTAGAATTTACCATTCACTATGGCTTTGTAGATAAAAGAATGTGAGTCATGTTCTTAGTTACTAAAAAGTTTTTCTAAAAATAGTGTTTCATTTACTTTGTCAGTTGTAGTTGTGTTGGTGTGATATGTGTGGAGTGTGTCATGGTGCACATGTGGACACCAGAAGACAACTTTTTGTCCCTGCTCTTTTTCTGCCATTGTTTCTGGGGATGGAACTTAGGCCATCAAGCTTGTATGACAGGCATTTTGACCTGCCGAGTCCTCTTGCTGGCCCATTGTAAAACATTCTCAAGTGACTCAACATGCTGGTGAAATTGTGTGAAGGTAATTTATTCCATGTTTAATACATAAGACATTAAAACAATTTACACTACAAAACTGAATGTAATTCACACGATTTGGTGTGGTCCACTTTTTAAGACACAAGCCCTCTTAGAGAAAATACCGTCTGGTATCAGACTGGTTTTCTAACAGCAGTTCACATCTTCTACACATAACATAATAAAGGCAGGAGTCCAAATGGATAGCCTAAGATGGTGCTTACTACCTTATGTCTAGTTCACCCATTCATCTCTGTCTATACAGCATGTGGCTGCTATGTGCTGAATCTTACATAGGTTTCTTTAGACATAAAACACAGAACAACTCGCAGCATCCTGTAGCCTATGCTAAAGTCTTGACCCCAGAGCCTACCCTGTTTGAATGTTGTCTATTGACCCAAACCAAGAGAAATGAATTCTCTTCCATTCCATTTTTGTCTCTTAACTCTGTTCAGGTCCCAATGTGGGCATTAGATACTGTCTTCACATATTCCTTGGATTTCATATCAAGACAAAAATGTAATCATAAGTCATTGTATTGCTGTATAACTTTTAATTTTTCACTTCTTCTCATTTCTATGGTCTTCCCCTTCTTGATAAAAGTCATTGCCATCCTATCATAGTATTCCTCATTGTTCAAAAAGAAACACTGGAGTCATTTTTTGCATGTATATTGGTGTGTGCGTGTGTGTGTATGCGTGTGTACGGGCCTATGAATACATGTGTGTACGAGTGTGTGTGGTGGTCAGAGGACATCCTCAGGCATCTTCAATATTTTGATTGAGACAAAGTCCCTCACTGGTCTGGAACTTCACCAGGTAGAGTAGGCTAGCTGGCTAGCAAGCTACAGGAGCCTGTTCATTTTTGTCTCTCATCTCAACATAGCGGGGGTTACAACTGTGAACACCCAATCTGGCTTTTAATATGGGTTCTGATGATCTCAATTAAGGCCCTCACACTTGATTGGTAAGTGTTTCACCAGTTGAACTATCTCCCCAGTCCCGGAATCATTTTAGCTACTACCTGACATCTCTCTCTAGATTTAACACATACTTAAGACCTACCATTTCTATCTCTAAATACTACCTTGAATCTAGTTGCTTTTCTACATTTCTCAATAAATCCTGATCAAACCAACACCATCTCTTGCTTATAATTTTGCAGCCCCTTAACTAGTCATCTGCTTTCTGATATTGTCTCCTCCAATACACTATACTCAGAGTAGAAAAACAATTCAGAAGAGACAAATCATATCCTATGTGTCCTCTGCATGAAACCCTTCAACAGTTTCCTAAGATGCAGTATATCTCTCAGGTACAGTACAGAGAACACAGGAGACCTGCTCTCCTTGAAACTTGTGTCCTTCCTTTCTACCACATAGTCCTTGGCTCTGGAGTCCCAGCTACAGCACAGCTGCCTTCTTTCATATATACGATTACTATCTCCCCCTTCTCCCCTTTAGCTGATTTGCAGTATGCTCCAACACAACTAGTTCATCCTCATGTTTCTGCATCGCTTTCTCCAAGCAGTCATCAACATATGCTATTTGAATTACTTTACCTTAACAGCTTATCCGGACCCTATTCATACATAAAACCTCTAAATTTACATTTAAAACATTTCAAATACAACATAATTCACTTTAGTAAAGTGGTAATATTTTCTTTTCAAACAAGAGTGTATGAATAAACAAGATAGGAAGAGATATAAAGAAGTATTTTTCTTTTCTTTAAAAGATTCATTTATTTATTTATTATGTATATAGTGCTCTGTCTGCATGCAAGCCAGAAAAGGGCACCAGATCTCATTACAGATGGTTGTGAGCCACCATGTGGTTGCTGGGAACTGAACTCAGGACCTCTGGAAGAACAGCCAGTGCTCTTAACCGCTGAGCCATCTCTCCAGTCCTTAAGTATTTTTCTTGTTCCTTTTTTTCTCTTGTTAGTTAAGGATTTTTATTTCCTTTTTGCTGTTATTATTGTTATTTTAAGACAAAGTTTCACTATATAGCTATGGTAGACCTGGAACTCACTATGTAGAATAAACTGGCTTCAGAGAGATCTTACTACCTTTGCCCCACAAGTACTCAGATTAGCATGCTGAAATTAAAGGCAAGAGCCACCACACCTGGTGCTTTTTGTTGGTTTGTTGAGACAGGCTTTCACTCTGCAACTCTGATTAGCCAGGAACTTGCTATGCAGACCAAGCTAACCTTGAACTTGCAGCAATTTACCTGCCTCTGCCTCCCAAGTGCTAAAATTACAGGTATAAATCACACCATAATGATTTTTTTTAAATAGGAACTTTGACAAAGTAAAAAAATTCATTGTTAGGTTATTTTCATAATAAAATATATTTTATTATCAATCTAAATATGAATACCAACTATACCAAATTATATCTTTCAAAAGTATTTTTGAATATGTTCCCTATAATATTTATATCCCAGCACCACAGGCCTGGCTATGGGAAATCTTATAGCTAAAATGCTAAAAACAGACAAAAAGAATATTGAAAACTGCAAGAGAGAAGGGTTGAGTCACTTACAAAGGCATATCAGGATAACACCAGATCACTTGACAGAAACATTTAAAGCCAGAAAGACCTGGAAACATACATTTAAAGCTCTGAAAGACCACAACTGCCAACACAGACTATTATACTCAGGAAAACTACCTATTAAAATTGAAAGAAATAAAAAACTTTCCATGGTAAAAATAGACAAAGGAATTTATGACCACTAACCAAGCAAGCTCTACAGAGGATGCTGGAAGGAAAACTTCTACCTCAAGAGAAGAATAAATACATTACAGATGACAAAAAGAACAAACAAACAATACTTGGTCAGTTAATGAAAAGATACATAAAAAAATGCCACAGAAAAGTTGGGGCTTGAACTCATCTTTTAATAACAACTCTAAATACTAATAGTCTCAACTCCCCCAGGAAAAGCACAGACTACTGGATTAGATTTGAAAACGGAGTAGAATATGTTTTTTCTTCTGCCTTCAAGAACATAGCTCACCTCTATATATTTATATCACTTTTGGATAAAAGGATGGAATGTTATTCCAATCAAATATAACCAAATAAACAAGCAGGTGTAACTATTTCAGTATCCAACAAAATAGACTTCAAAACAAAACTAGTCAGAACAGATAAAGTTTACCTCATAATCAGCACACAATCCATCAAGAGGACATTACAATTCTAAACATATACACACCAAATGTCAGGAAACAAGCACTCTAGATCCAAAGCTACAGAGCTGGCAGTGTGTGGATTAACCCAAACCACAGATATGAGCAAGTCTTATGGGAGCTCACTAGTTAGAAAGCTAATTTCAAAATATACTTAAAAACAAAGTTCTAAAAGAAGTGCCCTGTATGGGTGGACAATGCTGGTCTCAGAAGATATGAGTTATTAAGGAAAAGTACAGTGCAAGTCATGGGATACCTTCCTATCAGTCATTGCTCAGGGAGACCCCAGAAGTCTCCAAAACAAGACAGGATATTGACATTGCCCTTGGTTACCCATCAGAACTTTAAGTATACCCACCAGAACTTGAAGTGGGTGTGGCCACCCCCACACCTATATATTCTAATCTCTTAGTTTAATACGGTTAAAGAATAACCCACTGGCATGGTGGCACATGCTTGTAATTCCAACCATGAATTTGAGGGCTGCCTGTCTCCAAAGACAATATTAAAAACTGCACCAGCAAAAATGTTTCATAGAAATTGAAAGAAACTGGTGGCGAGGGTTTTTACAGAAACCTGTTGTTTATTAAGGATTTGTTTTCATTGTCACTAGGAAAAGAGGTAAACCATCCGGAAGAGAGAGGCTGCAGAACTCAGACAGGCTGAGAGCAGACTATGAACCTGAGCAAATGTGGCTGTATGCCTACCGGAATGAACTCACCTGCTGAGATTTCCTAAGGTATGACTTATCAAGCTTTATGTTACTTTAGGTTATCATGGAAACACTTTCCCACATGAAATCTTAGCTATACATACTGAATTACTTTAATATTTATGTTTATAAAATTTTTAAATGGGACTTTTTCATGGTTTCTTTATATGTTAGTACTGTAGAAATCTGAATATTGAAATCTCCTGTCAAATGAAATATTAAGAGAAATATTCTCAACATGATAGGCTTTGAATTTTAACTCTGAAAAGCTAGGAGGCATTTTCAAAATCTTGATATTGTGACATGATGTCATTTACAAGGCTCACGCTCAGGAGTTAAACCTTCAAGTTTAAAAGTTGCGGAAGAGTATCTCACAATGTTGAAGTAACTTTACAATTTTGTTTTGGGCTGTAATCATGGCTGTACTCAGCTGCACAGAGCCAAAGCTTGGACACACATGTAAGAGGAACCTTGCTGAGTACCAAGATATCAAACAACCAGGGCCTAAACTTCTAAAAAATACAGTCGGTATGTAGCCTAATTCTTAGAGTGAAAATGAAGCAATAATAATAATAATAATAAATATCAGCACAACTGAACGGCACTTACACGCAAATATTGTAGCACAAGCCATAAGGTTATACGCTGTGATCTCCTGTATCAACACCACTCTCTTCACAATTGAGGGATATTTTATATTTTAATTAAAACTGAAGTTTAAATGGATTTCCGGATATGATAAAGGATACTTTGAATCCTTACTGGTTTTTTTTTTTTTTTTTTTTTTTTTTTTGGTTTTTCGAGACAGGGTTTCTCTGTGTAGCTTTGCGCCTTTCCTGGAACTCGCTTTGGAGACCAGGCTGGCCTCGAACTCACAAAGATCCGCCTGCCTCTGCCTCCCGAGTGCTGGGATTAAAGGCGTGCGCCACCACCGCCCGGCCCTTACTGGTTTTTAACAAGATCTTAATTAACTTATAACATTTCCCATCAAAACTTAAATGCTAACAAGAAAGTAGTTCAAATGTCAATCAGCTGATATGTAAAGAAAATGCAGTGTTTATTTTCAATGAAATAGTTTTTAGCCTAAAAAAGAAGGACATTTCTGATGTATGCCACTTGAGATTTAAAAACATTATGCCATGTGAAATAGTTTCCAAAGGTCAATACAGTATGGCCCACTTACTTATAACTAGAGCAAAAACATAAGCCTGAGACAGGAGGCCAATCGCCATATGACATTATAAAAGCACTGAAGCATTACGTCTACTGTGCTACTCATACATGCAGCACTGAGACTTAATCAGGAGGGACTCATCACCCGTCTGAGTGTGGAGAAGAGGAGTTACACTGAGGGTCTCTGTGCAGTGAGCCCGAGATAAGAGAAGAGCAACTGTTCAGTGGTGGGGTAAATACATTTCCGTAGAGTTTTCTAAATGAGGTTCCTCTGTCATGAGTATTTGATAGTAACAAGGCGTCTACATTTCTGTAAAAGTCACCATGCTACATTCCATTATCATTTCTCAGAGACCCACAATACACAGCAGCTGTAAATCTGCTACAAGAATGGGGAATCTTACATTTGCCACAACCCAAAATATGAGGTATAGAACTTGCTGAGAATTCTTAGCAACATCCTAGAAAGTGTGCACAGAACCACCTGGCTCCAGATGCTCTGCTGGGCAGCAGTCAGAGCTAAATAGATGTCTGCAAAACTTATCTTAAGATCACTGAGAGTTGAGGAAGATCCCAGAGCCAAAGCCAATCAGTGAATTTAATATATATGCTTTATTGCATATGTAATATGAATATATTAAATAATATACACATTAATATGAATATGTAACATATATAATGATATTTATATGCCATAGACCAGTTTGATATGTTGTACATATCCTATATAACAAATGTGTATCTCATAAATAAGGTAAATAGAATTGTGTGACTCATGCAGTTTTTTTCATTTTCTTTTTTATCATTTTTCATATGCAATTATATGTAGTAAAGCAATACACATCTTATTCTACAGTTCTCCTATCAGCTGGTATTGGTAGGTATCCAGTTACCATCAAACGGAACAAAATCTAGGAGTCTGCGGAGGTTTTGGGAATATCACTTCTGAGTCTTAAGTTTCAACAGAAACCAGTCACAGTCGTGGGATACCTGTTCAAAGGATGCTTGATGACTGGCCACTGCAGGAAGACAGTGTCAGATGTGAGCTAACAATTGGGCTACATTTGGGCATTCGAGGTTCTGATGGATGGTCCTCCATCGGTCCCAACAACAGAATAGCTGCCTCTCGATGCAGGTACAGGTGTGCTCTGTCCCCTCAGCTCTGTCTACTCTCACCAGGGATTCAGCTTCTCAAGAAGTCTGGGCCCATTTAGAAGGTGTTGTGATTATGAAGCAGCCAAAGCCTGTTAGGAGTGACAGAGGACTATCTCCACAGGAGGTTGTGTGTGTAGAGGTCTTCCAGGCACAAACGTAGACTATGAATAAACTGCATTTATATTTTGGTAGTGGCAACACCTGGCAGTCGTTAGTATTTCTATCGGTGAATGAAAGAAATTAAATACAATCTGACTCTTGCATAACTAGCAATATTCAAAGAAAGTAATAACTTACTTTCTCAAAGAACTTAGAATTCCAATTGCTGACTTCTCATTTTCTAAGAATTCCTTTTCTGATTTGCTACTTCACACACACACACACACACACACACACACACACACACACACACACACACACACACACAATTCATATAACTTACTTGAATGCAAATGAGATTTTTTTGAATACTTGGAAATAAGAGAATAAGGGATGTAAGCTAGTATGAAACAAACAAACCTGTTCCCATGTCAGGAAAAATAACAAGCACATAAAAAGAAGCAAGAACATTTTTATCATTCACTCTGTACAGATAAAAATGATGTTGAAATCCACTGTCCTCTTGCGGTCTGAGGAGCAACTTACCCAGACTAGAGCTGCCTTTTGCTATAGTAACTGTCCTCTCAAAAGCTTCTTGGGACATACTTTGCAGAGGGACAGACTCAGCATCAGAAGTCAGAGAGCTCTGTTCAGTTAAATACTCGGAACCCCAAAAGAAAGAAAAAAGACAGTCACATGAAAAGAAGATTAGACTTTGGAGTGGCCATTTCGACATTACACACGTTCCCCATGAGCTGTGCTTTAGCAAGAACCCACAATCAATCGAGTTCATAGGTCACCGCAGAGTCACACAAGCACTCATCCCAAAGTAGAAGAGACTGGGGATGTAATTCTTCTCTCTCCCCTCCCCCATCACCTGCCTAGTCACACCACCAGGAGCTAGCTGCAGGATACCTTTTGAGCTACAGCAGGCGGTGCAGAAGCAAGCTCTGTGGTGCGCAGGCCACTTGGTAACTGTGAGTGAGTCCATGCCCCTGTGTTTGCGCATTCATAGTTTTGTTCAACAGCGTTTGCAGGTGTGTAGTCACTGATGGCCAAACCAGAAGGCGCCGCCATGCTCATGTCTGTGGGAGGAGAGGCGGCCTGCCGTCCCTGCAGGAGGCTCTGTGTGTAGAGTTCTTCCAGGGACATCTGAAGACCAATCACTAGGTCAGAACTGGCAATCACATCCTGATAATGAACAGACAAAGCCACTCACCAAAACTGAGACTTAAGAGTTATATCAACTTATTATAAGCCACTTTTTGGTGAATTACTATTTAGTGAAAAATAAAACACACTTATTCATTATTTTTAAAACCTTATATATACACATATATTCTTCACTGAGCATGTTTCCTGCATATTTTTAATTTCATAAATGTTTTTATTACATTTCTTACAAATCTTGTATTTCATGTTCTACTGAGTTACACTTATAGAATAGGTCACATATAAGAATTTTAGATACAATGTTTAGTTCTAGCTACAAGCAAAACAATTCCAAGTTAAAGCTACACAGAGAAGCAAACAGCTCATATTCCCAAGTTACACTTCCTGGAAGATGCTGTATATTGAGAGTACCAAGTATGACAGCCTGGATCTGGAATCCCAGGGCCCTCCAGGAGTAAGTTATTTATAGATAACTAATGGTATCCATGCAGAAGAATAGGAAGTCTTGAAATTCAGATTACTGTAGGAAAATCTGTATGTTCTGTTAAGATCTAACAAGTAATACTATATCAGAGAGTCAAAAAAACCTATGTTCTAATCTAGTTTCCATTATTAGCAATCTGTATATAAAAGAACCTGTCTTGACAGCTACATATTAGAAAATTTCTAAAATTCCTTAAAAGTTTAAAATTCTACAGACCTATATGAATGCACATGTCTCCTCACAACAGACATATTTTAGCATTTACACCCTCGGGGCAAGCATCTGCTTTACACACTGCTGTTAATAAGTATATGTTTCCCTTAGATTGTCTTATCAACATTTTTGTTTTCCTTCTTATGATACTGGGGGTCAACCTCAGGACTTTGTACACACTATGCAAGCATTGTACCATGGAACAACATCCATAGCATTTTCAATACTTTTAAAGTGCAAAGGTCTTAAGAATACATTCGCACATAAAAGATTCATTTGGTACAAATATATACTGCTTATGGCCAGAGAATACTATGGAAGCCTGTACTTGTGACTCCTTTGTTCATTTACTTCCCCAGGACATATGTCTGGAATCAGATACTGATCCGCCCATTTTATGCACCTGTAAAATATTCATGCAAGTATGTATATATACTTGCACATGAAGTTAATATCTTAACATCTAAACAGAACCATCACTAAGTGGTATTTACACTTTTCTCCACTGTCTTTATATCTTGATGTCAGTTTTTAAAGTCCACTCCACCCTCCTCATGAGTATAATTATTGCTGACATGCAATGGTGGACTGTCACTCTTGAAGTCTCAGTTCAGATACTGGTTCGCAATTAGTTTAAGCATTGGCAAAGTTCACACTTCTCACTCTCTACTCTGTTCCTCTCACCTATTTCAAAGGGAAAAATAATAGATTCTAGCACAGGGCTTTTGAGGGGCCCAGAAGAGTTAAAAACAGGCTTGACTTAATAGGAAATGCCCAACAGACCTTAGCTACTACAATTGTTTACGTAACACAATGTTGTATAGCCAAACCAAGCTTGAATTAGTAGAGCAATTGCTCATCCATCACACTGTTCTCTCACAGAAGGAGACAGTGGAGTGCCTATGAACTATTCTTATAAAGACTATACTTTCTTAGAAATGAGATCTGGAAGAAGTGTACTGGGCAACATTTTACCATGCAGACTCCTGACGATTAGTGTAGGTGAACCTGTGCACCCCATATGAATACTCTCTCCACATCCCTCCTTGCACCTTTTACCAGGTGCAGTCACGTCTTCTTTTTGGGATGTGAAGTCTGGCCCGAAAGCTTTACCAGGGTTCTAAGTCTGCATATGTCATTTTTATTGAGATAAAGTTCTTTATATAACCAAATTTGTCATTTTGGGGATTCTGGGCTTCATGTGTTACTCACAATTCCACACAAAAGAAGGGTGACACCTTCTAGTATTTTCCTCTACTTGTCAAATAACTGTTTGACATTTTAGACATCTAGAATCTACTTCAGATGTGGGTCTCTTCCTTTTTGTTATGAACTTAACTATATGAAACAATCTATTGTACTTCCTGTCTACAATTTAAGGTACCATTTTTCCAAATTATCAAATATTCCTAGCACAGAGAATAGATGTAGTGGTCTCTCACAGAAGTATTTAACATTACTAGTATCCTTAGGAACAAAGGATAGGACAAGGCCACCTCAACACCCTACAATCTAGATGGACTGTTGGCTCCAGTATCCAACTTCGGTTATTTTATTCTTTTTTTTTTCAATTTTTAAATTTTTTTCAGTTATTTTATTCTTATAAAAAATAACATACTTACCAAAGGACTGGTAAGTTTCAGAATTACTAAATTAATTACAATAATTACTGGAAAATCATCCCACCCATGGCTCGAAAAAACATAATCAAAACTGCTTTTCATCAAAAAAAGCAGTCTCTCCACCCTTGTTAGCTGGAGCCTACTGGAAATTCTATGACAAAATGTCCATGCATTATTCATGGAAAGTGGCACAGACACACTGAAAGGGAACAGCTAATCAACAAGGCAGGTAACACACGCCTACTTCAGAAACATATAGGTGCTGAATAGCCTACTGTTTTATGTTTATACATCATAAGGATCTAAAAGTAAAACAGTTTTTCTTCTAATCCAGTGTTCAAAATAATCCTTCCATTTTCCCATGCTTCTTGGTATCTTAAATAAAGTCTTTCAAAAATATATACTAATACTTGATATATTCTTGTTCTCAGGAAAAATGGAGAGAGGTGAGAAATTAAAAGATCAAATATAAATGAAATTTCTCATTTCTTAAGTTTAATGCAAGATTGAATGTTGCTCATTACCAAACTCCTTTTCTGGATAATGACTGATATAGATTACTCAAATGATAAAGTTTCTGACAGCTGCAATAGCAATGTAGCAGAGAATCCCTGCGGCACTTTACAGTCACAACTCCTACCTTACCACCACTGTCCCATTTTCTGAGTTAAGGTACGCTTCTCTTTACTATTTTCATATGGCTCCTAATATGCTAAGGGCAGCATCTTTCCTTCTTAATAGCCAGCAATTCCTGCATGGACAGTTGACTGTTGTTCTCTGCCTGCTGGTTCAAGTGCTTCAGGTAGTTTTCAATCATATGCCCGTCTCCAAAACCATCCCAGGATAGATGGGACCATATATGCAGCAGAATCACATGCTAGAGAATGCCACAAAGCAGAGATCTGTAGGATGCCTGGGCTGCTTTTTATTATGATGGAATGCATAATAAAAAGTGCTTGCTGTGGTAAGTGAACAGGAAGGTTTATCATAACAAACAAAACTTCCCCTGTACTAGAACACACAAAATTTCCTGGAGAACTAGTTGTCAGTCATGACAGACAATTTCATCCCTGGTGACAGGCTAAGAATGTGAGTGTAACAGAATAGATTGCAGGGGACATAACATACAGCTATTAAATCTTTACCAATTGTTTTCTTAGGTCCTTTTTTTTTTTTTTTTTTTTTTTTGAGCTGAGGATCAAACCCAGGGCCTTGCGCTCTAGCAAGCACTCTACCACTGAGCTAAATCCCCATCCCCGGTCCTTTTCTTTAAAGCAAGGATTTCTTCAGAAACTATGTTGAATCTTTAAACAGATGTCAACTGACATTCAATTTTGGAAAACAATTATTACTACATTTTGTCATGTTTTTAGAAGCACTAAATAAAAAGTAATAAATTATTTTTCAAATTAATCCCCCAAATTTAAACTTAGAACAACAAAAAAGGAAAAAAGTTCAATGGCTATAGCTAATTGATACAACGAAAATATACCTTTTATTTCTTTTTACTTCCTGCATTCCTTGGGACAGGAATTAACTATGTAAATCATTCCTGGCCTAGAACTCTAAATCTGCCTGCTAAAGTTTTGACAGACTGGACTTTGTGGCACAAGCCTGAACCCCAGCACTGGGGGTGTGGTGGGGGTGGGGCAATGACAGGCAGAACTCTTCATGGCCAGCCTGGTCTTCATAGCAAGTTCCAGGCTATCCAGGGCTACATACTAAGACCCTGTTTTAAAAAAATAAAAGCCTGCAAGTGATGAGGAGGCCACCATGCTCAAACAAAATGAGTATTTAATAAACTGCCTGTAATTCAGATGACACAGATGTGGATAATTTAAATCTGTAAGTATTAATGAATAAAACTAAAATACAATATACACTCCCCAGGCCAAAATGGGAGACTTCTGTAAACAGAGGCAGCAGCTCACAGCTGCTGAGCCTGCTGTACTAAACTGGCTCTGAAGCTCAAGGCTTCCCCCAAAGGCAAGCTCATGCTCCAAGGCATACCAACCCAGCAGTAAAGAAATGTCTCCACAGACGGGAGATCCATTTCCAGTCTACATATTAAGTAAAAAACTGGAGGAAATACTGAGGTCCTAGGGTTCCGCTTTGTCTTTCTTAAAATCTGAACATGGGCATCTTTGTTTTTCTTAAATACCCATATGTACAATATGTTCATATAGTGTACAACCACACATGCTTAAACAGCCATAGATGGTAATGGCCTCATTCTATTCATTGAGAAGTCCTGAGGTGAGCTTATATTTTATGTAAAAGTCGATTCTTAATTCCTTAACAAACTCCTTATGATAAACTTAATGCAAACAGGGAGGATAGATCATATAGTTTATTCAGTTTTATAATTTTTTCTAGTAGAAATCTAGGTAACAAAATTCAGAGACAAAAACAAACAAAAGCAAAACACAAGAAATCACCAGAGTTGCAGTATCTAACTAAGGAAACTGAAAGCCCACAGGAGGTTTAAACACCCTCATTAATGTTTTATTTGTTGCTTTTTAGTTTAAATATTTCAGTTGTCAGGCCAGCTTGCCAAACTTTGATTCAACAAAAGAGTAAACTGCTTAGGAAAAAAAAATGAGGCAACAGACTTCAGCAAGTCAATATGTTGTGCTGCATATAGCCAGTGTTTGCCCTGTAAAATATATGCTTTTCAGTGTGCAGATTGTGCGATCCCTTTAAGTAATAATTACTACATTAAACAATGCAATCTGTCCCACTGGCAAGAAGTATGCAATGCTACGCATTAGGAGATCCCACCAGGATAGGAAACAAGCTTCCAGCCCTGAGGCCAGTCAAGGATGAACACAGTCCAGACAGGTTGTAGCCAGGGACCTCAGGTGTGTAGGCGAGGAGTGGCTGCTCACTAAAGATGGTGCCTTGTAAACCAATTCCAGGAGGGTGCCCGGTGGCATGGGCAAGGGTAACAGGTGCACTTCAGACATAACACAAAATGCTCTGCAAATGTCCTGGCCAAAACCAGTTGTTAATCAGGAAAGAAGGGAAACAAAGCCAGACACCAGGGATTCTGTTCCTCAACCTGCTCATGAACGGAGCCCTTTCCCACTGAATTCAATGTAGCAGAAAACATAGTATTAATTTAAGAAAAAATGTTGTCAGGTCTCCTTATCTTCATGTTCGCTTACTGTGTATTTCTAACACAGAAAAGAAATTATGTTCACACATAAACTGTCTAGATGCTCTATTCTCAGTCACTACTGTACACAATAGAGAAATCAGCTAGAGCAGAGACCCCACATGTCCTTGTTTTCTTGGAAGTAACGTGGGGTTGGGAAGTACCACATCACACACTTTAGGTTTTTCTCTACCCAAAAGTACACAAATATTCAGAATACATGTATATATGTATAATTGCTTTAGAAATCAATTCTCTGAGATTCTAACAAATCAACAGAATAAGCAGCCAATATAAAGTAAAAATGACTGGAATAGATGTAGAGATCAATGAAAAATAATGGCTAAAATATAGAGAAGCACAATCTCTAGGAATCAGAAAATCCAAATTAAAATACACATCAACATGCCAGCTTATATTTATAAGTTTGCACAGGTTTTAAAATATTATTTTTGAACATTATGTCACCAAGAACACTGATAGAGTATTAGCATTTACATTAATAATCCATTTTTAAAGTAATGACAGCAGGTATGTCACACAGTGACTTTGCCCTTCATTCATATCCACTGACATCAACACATACTGCCTTCCACTATAATCTTTATGTAGAATATTCTTTGACATCACTTTACATTAAAATGTGCAACACTAAGTATAAATTGTTAAATTACAATAAAAAACTTAGTATATTCTTTTGTCTAAAAGTTAGTTAAAAAAAACACTAAAACAACAAAGTCATTCTAAGTTTTCCAAACACGATGCTAAAAGCATAATTTGAGAAATACATTGAGAAAAATCTTAAAAAAGAAAACCCTTTGAATCTTTGTTCTATCAGTCTGTCTAGCAAACATCAGAACCAGTCATCGGTAATTTAAACAATCAACAACAGTGAAACTATTCGGATCTGACATGAATCTGTATGCTGTGGATATCTCTCTGTATGCTGCAATGTGTTGCTCTGATTGGTTAATAAATAAAGTACTGATTGGCCAATAGCCAGGCAGGAAATATAGGCAAGATAAAGAGAGAGGAGAATTCTGGGGACAGGAAGGCTGAGTCAGGAGTCGGGAGTCGCCAGCCAGCCACAGAGGAAGCAAGATGTGAAGGCAGAACAGGGAAAAGGTACCAAGCCACGTGGCTAAACATAAATTAGAATTATGGGTTAATTTAAGTTGTAAGATCTGGCTAGCAAGAAGCCTGAGCCAATAGGCCAAACATTTTTAATTAATATAAGCCTCTGAGTGTTTATTCAGGTCTGAGCAGCTGTGGGCCCCAGGTGGGACTGGAGAAAACTCCAGCTACAAATGGCGCCAGAACGTGGGGCAAGAGTTTCCACCTAAAATCTGACAAAGCTTTAAAAAAAAAAGATTCTAAAATGGAGCTAAAAACAGCTTCCTAGTTGTCTCTCTCAAGTTAGCCACAGCCTGCGTGCTTGAGCTACTCTTTCGAAGATTGGCAGCATGCGGGTTTGACCTGCACCATGGCAGGAATGAAGCATCTGCAAGCTGCACATTATGCTGTGTGATGGATTTAGCCTTTGCTAGTATAAAAAAAAAAAAAAAAAAAAGGTTTCTGCGCTACATGCTGTTTTGATAGAAGCATAGACCCACTGCTTCTAAGAGTTGATGGTATATGGCTCCCAGACCCAGAACTGGTGGTAAACGTACCACGGCCATATTGGGAAGCTGAGGTGGGCAGAAAATGCTGCAGTTTAAAGCAATAAATTCACAATAGGACAGATTCAGATTGGATAAACCTCTAAGTGGTTTGCAATGTGTGTAAAAATGTATGTAGGCTTGGAAGAGAGAAAAAAGGTAATATATGCAGTTATATAAAGAAATAGTTTTAAAAAATAAAGTCTTTAAAGAAAAAGTAAAAGTAATATAAAAAAGTAGGCACATAAAGATGGATATCACACAGAGAATCTGGACTGTGTTGTCTTTGGGATTTTTGACTGCAGAAAGATATTTGATTGTAAAGGCCGCTCAGTTAAACCAATATGTATATTTTAAAGGTACTTTGACTTCAAAATTTGGATGTTAAGCATATGTTGCTTTGGAAAGGAGGCTCTGCTTTTGTTTCCACAGAAAGCAAGAGGTTATGGATTTGTTCCAGATTAAGATACATCAGGTTTGACTAGCCAAGACTGCCTGAAAGGTCTCCGATGACACCAGGGCCCAGATGATCCAACATCCAGAATCATTTCAAGGCAACTGGCTCAGACAATACAGCCTCACAGACTACTCCATAATCCTAAAGTTTTCTTTATGTCCCCATAAGAATACAGCACCCTCATCCAGCAGGAAGTAGTATGAGAAGCTACGCCCAAATTCCCAAATATACCAAGCTGGCTTTGGAGATGGAATTGGCTTGTTCCTTCTCTAAACTCAAGCATATTGCTAAAAGAAAAGGTTAAGAGATTCTTCTGTCCCATATCAAAAGAGCCCTCTGGTGTGGGACAGAGGAAAACCAATATTTTTATTTAAAACAGGTTGATTATAAATGTGATCTCTTTCTAAAGAAGAAAAGAAGATATGATATAGATATGATAGGATGAAAGGGTAGATTAATGAACCTAATTTTAAAGAGCAACAACTTGTTTAGAAATGTTTTACATTGCTATGGATTTTAGTTTATTGATCCAAGTTTAAACTTAATTTTGTTATACTGTATATATATTTCTACTCTTGTTTGAGGTATTATGTTTATGTAACTCATTTAGATTGTAATGGATAATTAAAAAATACAGATTAATAATTAGTCTTCTATGATAGTCAAACTTTTAGTCATATTAAGTTTTCTAGGTATACACAGATATAATTCAATTAGGTAGGTAATCTTCAAATAATTCAAAGACCTATAGAATGTGGCATTTAAAATGTTTTAAAAATTTAGACTTTCTGGACAGTGAGACATGTCTGCTCCTTGCAGCACTGATTTACTTCAGAGAGGAGGATGGGTATTAAAGACACACTATATGGAATTTATTTTCTTCTTGGCAAAAATAGCCATTTGGGAAAGAAACTGTTCTTGCCTGGACTGCTTGATTGACTGGACATGCAGGACCCATAGGAAGGTGACCACTGAACTTTGCTTAGCAAAATGGTCCTTCAGGTTCCTGCTTCACAGAGGAAACTGCCAGACATTCTACAGGACACAGAGAGAAGTGACTCAGAGACTCTAGGCCTATGGCTTGAAGACAGATGCCCAAACTTTACAGAGGAACTTTGGATGATTGTCCAGGCTGCCAGCTATCTCTGTCTACCCTGCAAGACTCCCGAAAGGTTGCTTGCATCCCTCTCCCATTTTTCAGGTAATATTATATCCTTCTGAGGTCTTTGATGTAGTTGAAGACTAGATCGTTATAATTTCCTTAGTTATGATAAAAGATAAGTTAGATATGAAACCTTAGACTCACAAATATAAGATAGATAGGATATCCTCTTTAATTTTGCCAAATACAAAGAGACTAGATATTATAAATAGACTAGATATTGTAACTGTAATTCTTGTTTGATAGTTGTTTTGTTAAATGTAATTTTACTATGTTAAAGCTAAAACCTTCCTTTTTGAAAAAAAAGAAAGGGGAAGTGCTATGGATATTGCTCTGTAAGCTGTGAATGTGTTGCTCTGATTGGTTAATAAATAAAGTGCTGATTGGTCAGTAGCCAGGCAAGAAGTATAGGTGTGACAAAGAGAGAGGAGAATTCTGGGAACAGGAAGGCTGAGTCAGGAGTCACCAGCCAGACACAGAAGAAGCAAGATGTGAAGGCAGAACCAGGAAAAAGTACCAAGCCACGTGGCTAAACATAAATTAGAATTATGGGTTAATTTAAGTTGTAAGATCTGGCTAGCAAGAAGCCTGAGCCAATAGGCCATACTGTTTGTAATTAATATAAGCCCCTGAGTGTTTATTTGGGTCTGTGTAGCTGTGGGCCATGGGCGGGACTGGAGAAAACTCCAGCTACATCTGTGACTGCAGAGATGTGACATCATTAATATGCTATATGGTGGTTTCAATGAGAATGGCCCCTATAGGCTTATATATTTGGTTGCCAGTTACTGGACTGTCTAGAAGGATTAGGAAATGTGGCCTTGTTGGAGGAGGTGTGTCATTGGTGGTGTGCTCTGGGGTTTCAAAAGCTCACTCGAGGCCCATTCTCATCATCTACCTTCCTCTTGCTTGTGGATAAGATATAAGCTCTTAGCTACCACTCCAGCATCCTGTCTCCCTGCCTGCTACCAGTTCCCTGTCGTGATAGTAGACTTATCCTCTGATACTGTAAGCAAGCCCACAATTAAATGCTTTCTTTTTTTTTTTTTAAGTTATCTTGGCTATGGTGTCTCTTCATAGAAATACAACAGTGACTAAGACATGCTACTCCTACAATTCAGAGGAACTCGTACTTCCAAAGTTATACACAGACTTTTCTCTAAAATGAAGTGATATTTCTGTTGTACCTTGGGAGGAGATGATGGAAGAGAGGGGCCGTAGTTCATGCCATCACTACAGGCACTATCATGAAGAGATAACACGGAGGTCCGGATAGAATAGACACTGTCGTTATCAGGAGAGAATTGAGACTCAAATCTTGACTCAGCTACTGACTCAGCATCAGGTGCATCTATCTGGGAATAAAATAAGAGCAACTGGTTACCACACCCCGTCACATGTCACTGTCACTACTTGAGCTAAAAGGCACAGCTGCACCTTCCTGGTCTGTCCTGCTTGCTGCATGTGCCTTCCCTACTCCTACCCACTTGAAAGCTGCACGGATAGAGCAGCACCCAGATGGGCAGACCACCCACAGCAGAGGCCGCTGCCATTGGACACTATTGCATCCCATCAACTAAAGAACTAACGGTGGCGATTAGCAAAGGAATTAATTTTAAGTTTAAACAGCTACATAAGCAAGGAAAATACACAACATTTTATGATGCCAAGAATTTGGTTATCATTCTTCATATTCAGCTAATAAACCATTATTCATAAAGACAGCTATGTGATTGTCTAGCTAAGATATAGAAACCAAGGGCAGCTTTGTGTTTGAGCTAGAATCACACTAACAATGAAGGGTCCTAATCACGGACTAGTTACCAGAAGCATTAAGTAATTAAACATTTTTACATGGCAAGCCATATTACTGTAAAAAGCTATTAAAATACTACTAAAACATTTCAAAGTGAGTCTCAAAATAAAATTCACAGGCTGTTAACATATTTTAAATATTTGTTCAAATTCACTAATAAGCTACAATATGGAGGATATCTTTTACAAATGGACATTAAGTAAAATAATTTGAGAAATAAATAGTGTATTCTATCTAGTATTAACTGAGCCTTATGTCAGATTATAGATGAATATTTGTTTTAAAGTACTACTAGAAAGAGTAGTCCAACAGAATGTGTACAGCTATCGCTGATACGTTTAAATCTTAGCAATCTTAAAATTCAATTAGCTCAATTACTGCAGAGATGAAACATAAAGCCCTCAGGAAGTTGAGTGGCCAGTTCAAGGAAACAGAGCTCATTAGAATATTGAGGACTCCTGTGATTACTACAAGGCACTGAGTTTCTATGAAATGAAGTAATCCTCTCAAATGGCTTTCATTAAAAGGGGTTCAAAAATGCCATCCAAAGCCTAGAGAGGATATTGTTTCATGTTGTACTTTAAAGATGATGAGCTGGGAATGGCTACATATACCCTTAATCCCAGCACTCAGGAGGAAGAGGCATGTGGATGATGACTGGGAGTTGCAGACAAGCCATGGCAACATAGTGAGATCCCGTCTCAAAAAAGGAAAAAAAAAAATGTATGAGTGAATGAATGGTATCTTTATAAATACATCAAAACATTCCGAAAATAGCTGTTCAAGAGTTTGTAATTCAAAAATATTAACAAAAAGAATTATCTTCCTTCCAAATTAATATTGGCATAATACTTAATGTCAAAGACCTAATTCACACTCTCTAGTTTAAAGCAACGTGTGCATGTGTACACATTGAGATTCCACATATACTAAGCAAGCGATTCAATAAATCTGCAGCAGAACTTTTATTAAAAATCAATCAGTTTTGGCCACTAACCAGAGCCAAGTCGGCCCTGAAGAGGGCTTTGTCAGGCAGGCCTGGCTCCTTACAGGAGTGTGGTGGGCAGAGAAAGGCGTCCTCCTTGGCAGAAACATACCCTTCTTCTGGAGAAAGCTGCAGGACATTGGTGTGGAGAAGGGGTTTGTGAGAAAGAAAGAACAACAGAGAGGATGGGAAAGGGGAAGGGAGGGTAAGAGAAGAATGAAGGGAGGAAATGGAGTCTTCACGTGATAACATATGACTTCAATATAGAGCGAAAACTATAAAGTTAGACAAATACTGACCCTAATCATTTCATTTGAAAGGATACAGAGGCCTTTTGTCCCCTAGGATAAGCACCAAATATTAGATGAGAATCCCTTTCTACTATCTTTTTATTCTTGCAAATGACAATCATAATCAATGATTTTTATAATAATCTTCTGGTCATTTTTATCTGCTAACTGTTCTGGCAAAATAATTAAAGGCAAAGTTAAGTATTGTGCCTTTAAAAGCCGCAGAATAAACCATTAAAGAAAATCAATGTTTTTCTCAAGTATTGTAAAGGATGCAACTTACTTGATAAGGAATGTTAGTGAGGACATGATGACCCCATCCAACCTCTCTAACCTAAGTGGAAAGCACCTCTTCCCAGGTAGCCATTAGAATTCTTGAAAGAAACTTTGAAAACACTTAAAACAATCACCTTCCCCTACAATTAAGAGGGGACAACCTGAGATGTAAAATACAACACAGCTCATAGGACCAAATGAAACTACCTGCACAGGAGTGCATCTGCTTGAATTCCTCTCCTGAACTCATACTGCAGTCCTGAGACACTGGGGACTCTACACTTGTATTCCACTTTCTAACAAAAACGGAAATTTTAATTGTCTTGCTACATCACCTGGTATCAGTAATCCATGTAGGACTTTTATAAGAAAAGCATTTTTCTTTTTTTTTTTGGTTTTTCGAGACAGGGTTTCTCTGTGTAGCTTTGCGCCTTTCCTGGAACTCGCTTTGGAGACCAGGCTGGCCTCGAACTCACAGAGATCCGCCTGGCTCTGCCTCCCGAGTGCTGGGATTAAAGGCGTGCGCCACCACCGCATTTTTCTTATTTGCCTACAGATTTAAGTTTATTATTAATCAAGCTCTACTTTAAGGAACAGAAATACTCATGGTATATTTCAGTGCAAAAAGAATATGAAACAAATATTGTCCTGAAACTAGCTACAAAAAGATTTTGCTTCTAAATTACTATTGTTTTCTTCTTAGTGGCAGTAAAGTGTCTCTCCAGTCATTTCCCTTACAAGAAATCAATAAAATCCAAGTTCTTACAGGCAAAGGCTTGGCCACTCCTATCCGCACCACGCCTGAGGGTGCTCCCTTCAGGGCTTCCACGGCCTCTTCAAGACTGCTGTTTTCCAAGTTAATGTCATTGACAAACATGAGCCTGTCTCCTGGAAGAAGCCGTCCATCCTTTTCAGCAATGCCACCAGGCACCAGAGAACGAATTACTATCACAGTGCTTGCTGGGTCGACGGGGTCCTAACAGGGCAGGAAGGCGAAAAGAAGTCAGCTCATTCTGACACCAGAAGTATATTTTACAAGTTGTCCCCTCTAATTGTTGAGTGTCTTAAGGCTTTCATGGAGGTTCTAACAAATACCTAGGGCAAGTTGACGTCTATTTCATTTTAGAGAGATCAGAGGAGTTCACCAGAAACAATGAAAGCCTCATTTGCTAGTGTTGGTGAATAGACCACTATATAATATTAAATAACTTCAAGATGAAATTTTAATTTTTGGCAAACTGTTAAGTTTTATGCTATGGCCAGGCAGTGGTGGTGCACGCCTTTAATCCCAGCACTCAGGAGGCAGAGGTAGGTGGATCTCTGTGAGTTCAAGGCCAGCCTGGTCCACAGAGCAAGATCCAAGACAGGCACCAAAACTACACAGAGAAACCCTGTCTTGAAAAACCAAAAAAAAAAAAAAAAAAAGTTTTATGCTATGACTTGAAGCTGGATGTCAAGGGCATTGGTAACCATAGTATTTGTATAGTAGATGGATACACTCTGACATATGTCTTGTTCTTTAGAAATGAAGAAATACAAAAAGAAGCCATGCAGTATTTGTGCTACAAGCACAAGGTCTGACATCATTAGAGATAGCCTGAGTTCAAAACTATTAAGAGTAACACTTGTGTTTTATCAAACAGGGATTAGCATTTCCACATTTGCTTGGCACAAAACAATTCAGGGAAGGGTGCAAGCCACACTGAGCCAATTTATAAACAATCATAAATTTAGTAAAATGACCAGAATGTTAGAATTTGTGATACGTCCAAGTATAAGCTCATCTTCCATATTATACAAAAGAAATAAATAGCAAATACTTTATGGCTCACCACTAAAATACAAACTGTCAGTTAAAAGCATAGAAATAAAAAGATTCCTCAAATGACAAAAAGAACCCACTGTATTATGATACTCCTAAAAATCATTCTGTGTTTTGCTCAAATTCTTGAGCTGAAACATAAAATAGTTTAATAAATGTAACGATAAAAGAAACCTTTCATGACAAAAAAAAATCATACCAATTACATTACTATGCTGAGCAATTAATTTGAACAACTAAATGTCATTACGAACTGTAAAATAGTATTTTCTTGTTATCTGCTACCAACAATTTACTTTTAAAATATGGTATCCTTTCAGCAATTAGGAAAATAGGATCTATTTACCTGGTAGTCTAAAATGCTGAAGCCAAGGCCCCTGCTCCCTTTCTCCAGCTCTATGGACTGAATGCCAGCCTCCCACATGGCCAGTGGTGTTTGACTCTCCTCAGCATGCTGATCCACATCAGTCATTGCCAGCATGGGATCCTCTGTCTCTGAGGACCCAATGAACTCACCTAAATCTATATGAGGCTGAATAACAGATAAGGCATCTCTTATTTCAGAGGGAATAGCATTTGACACATGTACCAACACTGCAAAAAAAAAGTTGAGTTCCTGTATCTGTACAGAACAAAACATTCTCAAAAACCCATGTCATAAAAGGCCTTGGAAACAAAACCTGGAATTTCCTATATGCTTATTCAGTGGTTATGCATCTGTAGTATGGTTTACGGGTGAATTTCCCTTCTTGTATAAGTTTGAATCACCTCTACATGAAGAATAAAAAGAAGTGTTTTGTTACTAACTAAAAAGAACTCATGATAAGTAAGATAAATTCAAGGAAATGTAGGTATGTGTATAGTTTTGTGTTGCATGCAAGTAAGGTCTCCAGAATACATAGAAATAGGTGGATTAAGTAAGGGAGACATTTACAGACACTTGACACAGAAACTGGACTTCAAACATTAGCTTCTCTCAAGAAAAACAAGTCAAAGTGAAATTGGCCAATCCAACCCTATTCATCTGTATGAACATGCAAATTTTAAAAGAAGGTGTTTGTCAGAATAAAATTCTAGTTTGTGTGCTGCCTTTGCTTTTGATATTCTATTGCACTGCCTAGAGCCATGGACACAAATCTCCTTCCCCTGCCCTCCTGGGACCATCCCATCGACACCACGTGAACATGTGCATGAACGTACATGGCTCAGCCTTCAAGTGGCACACAATTTAGAATACTGCTTCTTGTTCTGCCTTATTATGATGTTAAAAATAAACTATGTACTTTATCCTTCTAAGTATAAAATTATTTCATTGTACTGAGTCCTTCAGGATAATGTAAATGGAATTCCTTCCTCCTGAGAACTGACTAGGGTCCTATGCTAAATGTGTTCAGCACATCTTCCAAAAAGGTGATTTCCTCTGAACACTGTGATACAAACAGATAAGAATATACAGACAGGAAAATGGATATCACAGAAAATTATTTGATGTGAAGTATGAGTTCAACTTTCTTACATTCTCACACTAAAATGCACAAATAAATTAAAACCTATATATACACTGGAATGTATCCTTCTATATTTTACCTAGTCACTAAATGGTTAAATGCAAACCAGAAACACCTGGGTAGGTATATAAAAGTATGTTTTTCCACCTGTCCACCATACACACTATTTGCATACTTCTGTCAACTAAGACAAAACTAGTCAGTGGGAATGCTGCAAGAACACAGTTACCTACTATCAAATACAGAGTATGCAGTGGTACCTACTGTCAAATACACAGCATGCAGTGGTACCTACCATCAAATACACAGCATGCAGTGGTACCTACCATCAAATACACAGCCTGCAGTGGTATCTACCGTCAAATACACAGTATGCAGTGGTACCTACCATCAATACACAGCATGCAGTGGTACCTACCATCAATACACAGTATTCAGTGGTATCTATCATCAAATACACAGTATGCAGTGGTAACCAGTGTAACTACTTTAACTGGAAGAGAAAGTCTCCATGAGGTGGTCATCCTCCTAACCTACATTTTACAGAAACAAAAACTGAAGTTCTGAAAGGACAGGTGACTTGTCTAGTTAAGCATCAATTCTGATTCAAGCCCAGGGCTGTGTGACTTCTAAATCTATTCTATAAGCATAGACTATGTGAAAACAATGAAGTATTAATGAAAATAAAAATCTTAACATTTGAACATTCCTAAGCCTTGCCGTGACATGTTCAAATGAGCCTTGTTTCTGCAAGTGATACCTTTTCTGTTAGTTCAAGTTCACTTATGTCCAGGCCATCCAAGTCTGATGCGGCGTTGGGTGGCACAGTTCGGCGGCAGCACACCATTGTCACATCTATAGGCAATTCTTTTAAAATACTGACCACATCTTGGTGATTTTCTCCAAGCAAATTGATACCATTCACCTGCAGAATAACACACATGGTCCCCATAAGATAAAGTTTCATAATACAAAGAAAAATGAGAGCACCATTTTTCCATGAACATAATTTCACTATGGTGATGGCTGTGGTTCTGCTGTGCCCAGTACGACATTTAGACCCTTGTGAGTACTACCTAACAGGGTCTGTATGCACAGTTAGAGTCTTGCTGTAACTGGAGCTTCTCAAGCACTCAGGGCAAACGCCTTAACTTATCCTTAGGGTTGATCTGCTAGTGTATGGTAGGAAGAAAGAATAACAGTATTCCCAAAGGATGTAGTAGAAAAGACTGTAAAGAATTAGCATTTAATCAATTTACTAAAAAAAAAAAACCTAAAAATGGCATATATAGTATGTGAAACCAGTTTTAAAACTGAGAACAAAAATTTTTCATTTTTTTTATTTCTACATTTAAAAAACATTGACAGATTGCAGAGAAACAAATACCAGTAGATAGCTACCGAGTGATAAGAACTGAGCGAGTGGGGACAGAAAGGACACACGCACTGCTGCTACTCTCTATGGAAGCATATGAAAGTGCTGCCTATTCTAAGAACTGAATACACATTGAAAAACTGTCAAAGCGAGTTTCATAGTCTGGTTTGGAAGCTAAACCAGCATAAAACACAACACAACAAATACCACCACAACAGAATGTACAGAACCAGATCTGTAGTTCGGTGTCCACACACAGTTTTGCTATTTCAGCTTTGGGTTGACTTTAAGATTTAGTTATTCATCACCATTAATTCTCCAGCAGCCTTTCCCATCTTGTATCTTTAGAAAAAAGGGAAATCAGAGCTCCTCACTTCCAATAGCTCATCTCCACTGAAGAGCTTCCCACTGTGTCCCACAGGGCCTTCTGGAAGAACAGATCGGATGAAGTGGTGGCCCACTGTTGCTTCCAGACTTATCCCAAGTCCACTGTTCTCACTGAACTTGCTCACATGAGCCACCTGAAATGAGAAAAATCATTACTCTAACATGCTTCTGGTTTTTTTTCTACTCATGTAAATATTATAAGTTCACACACCACCCCGCAAAATAGTCAAATTTCTCACAAAACTTCAAAAATCTTATTGTAAGCTGCATATCATTGGAGAGTTGCCAGTGGAAAATACTGATGTCTAATAGTTTCACAGACCAACAAAGACTAAAGGGAAGTGCCCAGCCACAAGCACTCAGGACCATTTCCAGGGCCTACTGAGAATGTAGTAAGTAGTAAATGGGTAGAATGCAGGTAATGAATAAGAGGCAGGCAGAAACTACTAGAGACCCAAGGGAAGCTGACAGCCTGAAAAGCTGCATACTGCAGCTATGAATACCATGGGGTGCCATGTGCCGTTCCTCACAAACAAATTTCCCAAACAAGACCTTTCATATCTTAATGGTAGTTGGGGGAAGGTCAATATCAGAATGAAATCACCTGACTCTGAACTGTGATGCTGGGCAACATTCTTCTCAGCCCTGGAAACCTAATTTAGAGCTCACTTATTCTAAGAAACTGCCAGGTCCCCACTGATGTCGCCAGCCCTCTCTGCTACACCGCCCCTTTGTGATTATAAAGTACACAAAAGGCAAGGAGAAGGCACAGTTGCTCCCATTTACCTGAGCAAGGATCATAAATTACACGGTCCTGTCTTATAACACACATCTACTCTTAACAGAGTACTGGGAATATCATCCAGACAACAGGTGCACAAAAGGCATTAAAAGTTCAGTCTTGGTTCTGATCTAGATGAAAGGGCTTGTCAAGGGCCCCCTTATTCAATTACCACCTGAACAGCAGGTGTCTGATGTACATGCCAGCCACATTAATCTCACCCACAAAGTCAGTGCTAAATGAACCACTCTTCACCTGGATCCCATTGTATTCCTCTACAACTTAGAGTTATAATGTTCATGGCTATACTTATTTTTATTTAACTATAACTTACCTTGAGCTTTTAAAAGTAGGTATTGTTATGAAAGTAAGTGCAAAATTGAGAATACTGTTTAGCAATGAAGGTCGGTGCTACTTTTAATATATATTATCTGTTCTCTTTACCTTTTCTTACCCAAGGGTATATGGATATTGTACATATGAAAAATTATACTGCATGTAGTATTTTACTTTGCTTTTGAGTTTCCTGATATTTTAGTAATGTGTCAACTTTGTAACTTTTTAGAATAGCAAACTGTAGTATCTTAGCTAGATACAAACACTGTTGGTAAACATCAAACATTGCCATGACATCAGTGGTACGAAAAAATAAGCAGAACCAATCTATTACAGAAGATAAACACACGAGAATGATAAAAGGGATGAGGGATAGAGTATGGTGCACTTCTGTATGCCCAGCACTAGGGAAGTGGAGACCAGGATTTTAAGGTTCTCTTAGTCTATACAGAGAGTCTGAGGTCAGCCTGGGCTACATGAGACCTTGCCTGAAGTGATTTTTTTAAGAAGGAAAGAAAGGAAGGAAGGGAGAGAGGAAGAAAGGAAAGCAAGCCTACAACTCTGTCATGATAAACTTTAGCTTATTTGAAGTAAAGTGTCATTCTATTGTGGTTCTTTCTGTAAATCACATGCTTAAAAATCAGGAAAACCGTTCTTGTGTAGATATTACTTACACCACTCCCAGAAATATTAAAGGATGATGACACATGAGTTCTCAAGCTTACAAACCATGTATTTTGTTTTCTTAGCTACCATTACAGCCTTTGAAGAGCTCTAGACATTTGATTTCTCTCCAGGGCTCATTTCAATGATTATCTATCTTATTTTCACCAAGGATTTCCTGCCCACATAGGCAAATTCAGGAAACATGAAGAGCAAGCTAACCTACCACTATTTCATAGTTAATTCCCATAATTCTCTGCCACTTTGTCAGCAGGGCAGCCTCTTGCTGCACATCTTCTGTTTCTTCCAGCTCAGTTGACAACAACGGATACCCTGAAATAGTCCAAATACTGAAGTTATTGCCAGCACCCCAAACTCACCTTCTCCGCCTTTTGGAATGAAAGATCTAGCAAACCCTTTGTGTTACACTGTGTCAGACTCTTTAGTCAATGCATAGGTTCCTCATAGTTTACTGAATTTTAATGATCTAATTTAGACTAATGCTTGCATATGCAGCACTATCCTTTTTTAGTGGACACCTTTTAAATATGCAACACTATTCTTTTTAAATGGACACCTTTTAAGCTTTAACTAGACTTTTCATTAGCATCTCCATATATTATCTAACATTCATTAAAATGGTAAGGGCTCTGGGCTGCTCTCAGATACAAAAGTTGGTCTACTGATGATATTTGGTGATATTACAGTAAAATGTGTGGTCAGGAGAAAGGGGAGCTATGATATTACCTCAATCACAAACAATATCAATTGATAACATACAACTCCATGAATAATAGGACAATATAAATAAGAGTGAAACAATGAGAAACTGAGACTGTATATTAAGATAAAAGCCTGTTGTCAGAATGCCACTACTTAGCCAAAAAGGAAAGAAAGGCATCAAGCAAGTGACGGAAGTAGTTCCAAATGCAGATCGTGCAGCTGAAAGCTGGGAGTGATGAAGGAGCATCTCTGTGGGTCTCTATGTTCAGAAGAGCTCTTCAGCTGAGCTCCAGCTCCAATCTACAACATGTCTAACATCACTCCATGCTTACTCATAATGGCTTTCTTTTAAAAACCTCTATTCTCCTCCAGTCTCTAAATGAACTTAAAGAATATTTCAAAATTCAGATTTCAGCCAGCTGCCTTCTCTCTCTCATGGGAACTTTGAGCTCATCATGCTTTGGTTAATGATTCTGATTTTTTCTGGAGAAAATGGACAGAGTTGATAACCATTTTTAAAAAGGATTCAGGACAGCAAGTAATTTGCTCATGTGCAAAGTCCTAGGTTCAATCTCTAGCTTAGAGAACAAAGTAAAACAGGGCCAGAAACTATCCCTGTGAATACGTGTTTGCTCTTCAAAATTAAATTTAGTTCCATGAGGGGTGAGTAGGGCTCATAAGGAATTTTTAAACCAAATTCTGGGATCAGAGGTCATTTTGGAGTTCCCCAGTTAAATCATTCCTTTGTATTCACACAGCTCAACAAGAATATAATGTGGGATTATAAATGTAATGTGGGGAATCAGATGACACTGTTGAGATTCATATTCATCCAGCAAACCCAAAGCCATGCTGTTCTTATCTCCCCCCAGACTACACTTCAGAAATTTAAAAATACAAACAAAAAGTCACAGAGCCCTGCTCTCCAATCTAAATGAACAGTCAAGTGACTATCCTACACAGAGTCACCTTTCTGCAAAAGGGCAGTGGCATCCCACCCTGACAGGATGGACAGAGCAGGCACATTAGAACCATTTCCAGGTTACTGATTTATTATTATTATTATTTGTTAATAATTTAAGGACTCCTGATTGTAAGTTTGGAGGTGCCGACCACCAACTGCCCTTCCACATACATATGTAAATTTCTCATTAGCTGCCTTTCCCATAGCAAAACAGATGATTCCGAATCTTTAACATAACCCCTCGTGCCCATCTTCACTTCCTATTTCAAGTCATGTTCTAAGTATTTTTATCCTTTCCCCCACTCCTGATATTCACTTTAGCCTAAGTATTTTCTTTACTAATTAGTGTAAAAATGGCAGAATGTAATTAATATGTATGAACACTACACATTTTCCTTCCAGGATATCGTTACATACACAAAAATCTCTTTAAATAATAAAAGTAAACTAAAACTTTCGGCAGTTGAAGAAATGCCATAATGAAACCACAGACACACTGAAGAGGCTTCAGCGTACCTGCTGAACAGCAGAATCCACACTGCTAGAGAGGAATGGTTCCATTTGCTCAGAGGAGTTAAGTCACCAAATACCCAAAAATAGGACAGGGGAAATAGGCAGGAGGCACATGGCATATCTGGTGTGAAATATGTTAAAACAAGGGATCCTAGGAAATCTACAGTAAGAAGAATGCTTAGACAGGCTTAACAATTTCTCTGCAGAACTGCTTTCAAACCAAGTCCTTAACGTTAAAACTTGCAACCCCTGAAAAACTGAAATGTAAATATCAGCCTCCCCAAAGAGACAGTTCATGCAGAAGTGGTAGTATGTGCCTGAAATCCAGCACTCAGGAGCCTAAGGCAGACAGGTCGTGAGTTCAAGGCCAGCCTGGGCCACATAGCAAGACTCTGTCTCAGAAAACAATCATCACAACAAAAAGCAATTATTTCATTCCAAAAAATCTAAAAGAGTCTCCATGTTTGTTTTTTATATAATTTATATTTTACTATTGTTTCATAGTTGGGTAGAGACACATCAACTATATATAAACACTAAGTTAAAACTACATACACTACCAATTGTTGCCTCAAGAGTAGTTCCGGTGGATATGCCTGTACGTGTGTGTGTGTGTGTGTGTGTGCATGTATGTGTGTGTGTGCATGTATGTGTGCACTCATGCCCATGTACACATGTCAAAGAACAGACTGATTCAGCAAGAAATTTAACCAACTATAAATGAATTATTTTAATATGAAGAAGTAGTTAGTCCTATTGACAAATCTGGATATCAACATCCTTTTCCTGAGAGGTTAGTAGCATATTTATCATGGTTTAGTAACTCACAGATTGTCATAAAGGCTTAAGCTCTTTGCAAACATCCTTTCTAAAACACAACAAACACTGAAGCCTGGCTCTAAGTGTTACCTTCTTCTTCAAACGGCAATATGCTGGGATTTTTCCTCATAGATAAAGACTCTTCATCTTTTTCATAATTTTCTTAAAGATAAAAATATTATAATAGTTATATCCATAAGATAATAAAAGCATTTGAATTTTTCTAAACCCACGTTGCTTGTTTGAATCACTGATTAGAGTCAATTTTAAAGAGACAAACTCCATAGTAATCATATGTGTTTATCATCATCCTGTATGTAGGCTAGGACTTTACTGAAGCCTGCCTGCCCATCTCCCAGGAATGTGTTACACAGTACATGGCACAAACATCAACAAACTCAATAGTGTGAGAAATAACAACTTCTGGCCAACAGCCTCACATTGAAGATTATTTCAGTAATTTGTAGGGGGGTATCCATGGATCTCAGCTTATGAACGGCATTTGCGTTTGAATTTGTGAGTGTGAGCATAGATGTGTGTCTTCACGTATATTTAGATGCATGTGTACACGCTTGTGGAGGCCAGAGACCAAATTTAGATGCCATTCTTCGGGAGCTGGCTAGCTATGCTTTTGAGACAGTGTCTCTCCCCAGGACCTGGAATGTGCCAAGTAGGCTAGGTTAAAGATTCCCAGGGATCCCCAGGTTCTCTTGCCCTCTAGTGCTGGGATCACAAACAAGCTGCCACACTCAGCTACTATTATGGGTGCTGGGGATCAAACTTGGGTTCTCATGCTTGAGTAGTAGGAACTCTACCAGCAGACACATCTCTAAAACCCTGTGGGTGGCATTTCTAGAATTCAATCTGATAATTTAAGGAGATTCTGTGCAATTAGTTATCAGTGTCTCAAATAAAAATTCAAACATGGAATGGAGAGATTATTCAGTGGGCACAGCATGAGAACTTGAGTTTGAATCCCCCAACCCCAGGTAAAATTGTGCAGAGTAAATTGGGTCTATAATTTGAATGTTCCTATGGTGAGATGAGAGGTGGAAAGAGGAGATTCCCAAGAAGCTTGTGGGCTAGCTAGCTCAGCCATATACCATGGTGAACAACACAGAGACCCATCTCAAACAAGGGAAAAGAAGACTGGCACCTGAGGCTGTCCTCTGACTTCCATAGGCATCCTGCACATGCACGTGCAGCACATGCATACACACGCACATACACACTTTCTAAAAGCATCAAACAGAACTGCATCCCCCTGAAGTGAATACTTTAGAGTTAGGAGAAAACGCTAAGTCTAAGTGAGACTTAATTCCAGGTCCAATCGGAATTACCTTTGCTTACAGTGGCACTACCAGGTGGCACGTCCACATCTTTTGAAGTGTCTTCTCTAGAGGTGAGTTCTGCTTCCTGTCTTGCTCCCTTCCTCATTAGTGTCAGGCGCACTGTCTGTCCTGTGTGACGTAACACCTCCACTGCTTGCTGATTGGTGAAACCTTGAAGGTTGGTGCCATCTACCTGTAATAACAAGGCACATTAAGAATTAACAGCGCTTTTGTACCACTAATTCACAAAATGGATTTATTGCTTAGTACTGAGAAAGGGGCAGGGAATGGACATTTCTATAACTAGGAAGTGGACACAATGCCCTAGCACACACTTAGTGTCTAGGGGCAACGATGGTTTGCTCAGAACTTTTCTGCGGGAACCTCCGTTGATTTCTATAGATTCTGTGGTAGAGTTTCAGGGTGTGACTTTTAAAATCATTTCTCTAACTCCCTAGGTGATCCTGATATGCAGTCAAATTTGGAAACCAGCACTCCAGGGGATCAAGACACAGAAGGTAGTGAGGAAAGCTCACCCCACACCCTGGCATGTACCTACAGTCCTTCACATGGTCTGTGAACAAGGGAAGCGAAACATTCGGCACTCACATATTTATTAGATGAATAGAAAGCTATGAGATCCAGACTAGCATCCTCCACCAGTGTAGCCTAACTACAAAAGTTTCTGAAAGGATATATTAAAACCTCAAATTTAACATTTAAACCCATTTGCTTTATTTAAGTGTAAATAAGTACATAGATGCATAGACACATCTGTTGTCTACATGTAACATATATAACAATACATGACATCTGAACGTACAGAAGAGAAGAAGGCAACAGAAGAGGAAATGAGTAATTAATTACTTTTTCTTCTAGTGGAAATAGTCAGTGGCACTAGAGACTGCCCTGTGGACGAGTCTCAAACTCCGATTCCTTAACTCTTGTGCAATCCCTGAGTTACACGGGATCCTGGACACGGGTACCTGACTCTGTTCTTCTCCACTACTGACTTTTCTGATTCCCTTTGGAAAGATTAGCAAATTAGAGTAATAAAGAAAAAAACTGCAACAGAATCCATAGCCAAGGAAGAAGAAAGGTTCCTACAGCAGTAACTGGAACACCTTCTGCTAGAAATGGTCTGGGAATGCAGGCTGAAGGCAAGTCAGCTGAATCTTCGTGTGCCTAACAGTGGCTCATCTGCTCAGAGAAGAAAGAGGGGGTTCCAGGCTGGGGAGATGGCACAGTTGGTAAGGGGTTAGCTGTGCCAGCATGAGGACACAAACTCAGTCCCCTAGAACCCCTACACATAAGCTGGGAACAGAACCAAGGAGACGGATTAGCAGACAAAGATGTTTTTTGTCAATTCTGACATCCTAAGTTTGATCTCCAAGACCCACTTAGTGGAAGGAGAGAATGGAGTCCTGCATGTTGCCCTCTAACCTCTGTATACCATGGCACATGGAAGGCACAGGAAGGGGGGTCCTTGGAGCTTGTTGACCACCCAGTATAGCCAAATCATCAAACTCCAGGTTCAGTAAGAGACTGACTGCCAAACTGTGGAAGACACTTGATTGACATCGACTTCTCTACATTTATGGGCACACATGTGCACCTACACACAAATGTGCGCACACACACACACACATACTGGAGGTGGTCAAAAGGTACATTAGATGCCAAATAGAATACAATTATACTTAAACAAAGATACATGAAAGTTTTCTGAATTTAAAAGATTTTAGTTTTGTGTGTATGTGTGTGTGTGTGTGTGTGTGTGTGTGTGTGTGTGTGTGTGTGTGTGTGTGTGTGTAAGCCAGCCCTGAGGGCATGAGAGGGACATAGCTGGTACTGCCTCATTGTGGTGGTGGGGACAAGAGAAAGATGTAGCTGAAATTTTCCTGGTCCTACCTGGCCCACGGTCAGGACAAGTCTCTCTCACCCACCAGTCCCACAGCCAAGTAAACACACAGAGACTTATATTACTTAAACTGTTTGGCCTAATGGTTCAGGCTTCTTGCTGAGTCCATTTCTATTTAACTATAAGTTGCCACATGGCTCTTGGCTTACCGGTATCTTAACATCTGCTTCTCATGTGGCAGCAGCTAGCAGCTTCTCCTGACTCAGCCTTCCACTTCCCAGAATTCTCCTCTCTCTTTGTCCCGCCTATATTTCCAGCCTGGCTACTGGCCAATCAGCACTTTATTTATTAACCAATCAGAGCAACACATTCAGAGCATACAGAACATCCCACAGCAGAAAGATGCCCCCCCCTCCGTCCCTACGGCCTCCAGCTGGCAAGAGAGTTGACCTCTTTACCAGCTGCAACACTCAGGAAAGTGGGGCTTGTACCTCATCTGGGAAGCACAGCAGAGCCAACCCTGTTAATAGGGCACAGGTGAGTTGGCCCTGGGAATATAAGCATGGGAGACCTAGCCCCACCTCTCATCTGCCATATGGTGGCACAGGCTGGGGAGAGTTGCCCTCCCCACCCCACCCCCATCAATGCCTGAGATAAGTAGAACTGGCCCTGAGATCACAGGAGAGGAGGAGTTGCCCCCTACCTACCTACCTGCCTACCACCTCCTGCAACACTTGGGGGAGCAGCCCTGCACCTCACCTGGGCAGCACAATAGAGCCAATCCTGTTGGCAAAAGTGGGAGTGAGCCAGCCCTGAGGGGAGAGATGGCCCCCTCTACCCCTTGCCCCTCACCACCTTTGACAGATGAGGAAGCTGACCCTCCCCCTTACCAGCTGGACCTCAGAAAAGCCAGCCCTGTTCTTGGCCTGGGCAGCACAATAGAGTTGACCCTGTTGGCAGAAGTATGGGTGAGATAGCCCTGAGGGTGTGAGAGTGGAAAAGCTGGCCACACACCCCCATCCACCTGTGGTGGCAAGGGTGAGGGAAAGATGCCCACCTTCCACCTGCCCCTGCCACCAGTGGTGGGTGAGGGAGCTGACCCTCCCCTTACCAGCTGCAGTACTGGGGAAAGTGGAGCCTGTACCTCGCCTGGGCAGCACAGTGGAGCTGAGCCTATTGATGGGGGAGCAGGTGAACCACCCCAAGAATGTGAACACGGGAGACCTGGCCCTACCCTTCAACTGCCATATGGTGGCATGGGCAGGGGAGAGATGCCCCCCCTACAACAACACCTGAGGCAGGTGGGAGAGCTGCCCCTATCTCCCACCAACTGCAACACTCAGGAGAGCAGGCCAGCACCTTGCCTGGCAGCACTATAGAGCCAATCCTGCTGTCAGAGGTGTGTGGGCGGGGGGAGGCAGGGGTTGGACAAATCTGAACACTGAAGACCCATGAAAATTCTTAAAATGCACAGAACTTTTCCTTTCAAGATTTTGGTCTATAACCAATTTTTATCACTCTTTCTAAGAAGTTTCATTAAGAAAAACCTTACACAAAACACCATTTGAGAAACTTCATCTAACTCTGGCCACTCTTGATTGCAGAAGAGCCATGGGGTCAGCTCTGCCTTAGTGATATGATACAGAGGAGAATATCAGAGGTAGGTACAAAGGCAAACCGCCTCTATTCATGAAAAGAGCACAACCACCACCATTTCAACATGTAATACAGGCTCCATAATTAGCAGGAGAAATTCTGGAGAAGAAATACCAAGCACACAGTTGAGAAAACCTGCTTCCTTAGCATACTCCATGTAGCTTGCCAAACCATCCTCCAAGAACCTATATCTACTAACAGAGACTGAGAATCTGTATCTATCACAGAAAAGGTACATTTGCCATTTCTCATTATCAATCATAATTCTATATTGGTTCTAACTATGTGTCACACTAAATAACTAATAGGAATTCTGATTTTATTTGTTGACAAAATTAGCTAACATTCTGAGAGGAAAAAAAAAGCCCTTTATCAAATAATTGTTACACAGAATGCCAACATGGAAGAGCATTTGGGGGGAAAACACTCGTACTTTCCTGCCCCTGTACTGTACACAGCGTAACACTAGGGGTCCACAGACAACAATCTGTAAAGAGCAAAATAGTTTAAAAGGCTTCCTCAAAATCGTAAATAATTTCTTAATCTTCTCAGCACCTCAATAACTACAAATTAAAAATAGACCATAGCTCCAATATTTGCTGTCAAAACAAAACCAGAACAAATAAAGGCTATAGTTGTAAAACTGCAACTAGGAAGGAAGGAAATACCACCAATTTATGGGAGGACCACAAGAGGGTGACACGTTGCACTAAGTGAACACATGGTCAAGAGCACTGCACAATGCTTCCCAGGGGTTAAGGCGCTTCTAAATTTGAAAAGAATTGCTAAAAAGTAAAATTAGAATATGGATGACAGTGAAGACAGTCTTATTAAAAGAAATATAAGACAGGCAAAGTACACCTCCCCTTTGTGAGTACATTTCTTTATCACCTTCCTTGGCTAAGAGAAGTAATCTTTGAGGGTCACTCACATAAGAACAAAGATAATGACAACCTAGAGGCAAGTTACTGTGAGACTTAAAAATCTGTAATAAACCTACTCCCTCAGTAAACATTTCCCTAATTAAAATACACTAATACAGCAAGTCCTATACCAGCTACTTTGAGGGTCTAATGTGGTTCTCTTAAGGGAAATTAAAGGGGCATTATATTCTGCCTTAAGGTAATGTAGCTGAATCAAGAAGCTCTCTAAAGGACGACACCAATGGATATCCAAAATGGATTGAGAAAAATCCATGAGCCTCAAACCTACACAAAGAACCTATAGGCAAGTGAAGAAAGCTGGGGGCAGGAGAGGAGAGGAGAGAATTGGCTGTCCAGTACCAAATGGCCAGTCCTGAAAACATACATACAAGTAACACTGTATAGACTGAACAGATTATATTTGGAAATACGTATATGTGTGTGTGTGTGTGTGTGTGTGTGTGTGTGTGTGTGTGTGTGTGTATGAATAACAATAAGTAAAAAAAAGAGGCATAAATTTGAAGGAGAGGAGGGGTATATGGGAAGGTTTGGAGAAAGGGAAGGGAAAGGAAAAATGACCCAATTAAATTATAATTCAAAAATTTTTAAAAAGTTTGCTAAACAATTAAACAGAGCTATCATTGCTAAGATCCAACAACTCCATTCCTTAATATATACAAAAGAAAAGTGAAAACACATCCTCATAAAACCTTGTACAAGACTGCTCACAGCAGCATTAACTCTACCAGTCAACAAGTGCAAACACCTCTCATGGTTGAAATGACTAATAGGTAAATGGGGCAAACTTACCCACAGTGAACTACTAACAATGAAAGGCAAAGGAAACTGACTCTACAACACAGACGGACCTTGAAAACACTCTGCTAAATGAAGCAGTCAGTCACAAAGTACCAAATCCTATGTGACTGGACGGACAGGAAATGACCCAGAAAAGGCAAGTCTGCAGAGACAGACCCCGGACTGCATAGGCCTAGGACAGCGGAAGCAGGGAGCAAGGAATACAGCCATGAAAATAATCAATACCCAACTGCAATGCTGAATGTCCGACACTGGAAGCATATGAACAGACACTGAATTATACAATTGAATGGTACAAATTATAGAATATATAAATTATTTATAATTCTGATTTGAAACACCATCTAGTAAGTTGATGTAGATAGCTGAAGGAATAAAAAGTAAACTTTTAACTCATTTATTGTGCTGGATTGTTTTCTGTCAACTCATTAAAACTTAGTCGCTGGGTGGAGGTGGCACACACCTTTGATCCTAGCACTCGGAAGGCAGAGGCAGGCCGATCTCTGAGTTCAAGGCCAGCCTGGTCTACAGAGTGAGATCCAGGACAGGCACCAAAACTACACAGAGAAACCCTGTCTTAAAAAAAAGAAAACGGAAAAAAAAAAACAACTGATAGTCATCGGAGAAGAGGGAACCTCAATTAAGAAAATGCCTCTGTAGGATGGGGCAGTAGGCAAGCCTATAGGATGTTTTCTAAATTAGTGATTAATGGGGAAGGGTCTAGTTTATCCCTGGACTGTTAATTCAATGTTCTATAAGAAAGCAGGCTGAGCAAGCCATGAGGAGCAAGCCAATAAACAGCACCCGTCCATGGCCTCTGCACTAGCTCCTGCCTCCAGGTTCCTGCTGTTTGATGCTTTGACTTCCTTCAGTGATATTAAACCAATTAACCTTTCCTCCTCTGTTGGAAAATGGTCCAAGAATGGAGTCATGTGGGGGGAATCCTGAGTGCTTGTACGAACAGTCCAAGTAAACAGGCCAAGAGTCTTGTGATCCCAGTTTCTTCCAAACACAGAATTGTCCTGGGAATGTGTTTTTGTGTTCCTCCCAGGTGCAGTAGATAGGAGTTTCATTCAGATGCTCACCATTGCTTCTGCTGTTATCCAATGAAGTGTTTAAACTGTCGTGGTTTTGCCACATGTGGCTTGTTCTTGTTGATTATATATAGCTTGAACTCATGAGAACTTTACTCAAGTGACCTCTCTTAACTCTCACAGTATAAGCTGTCTGATGTTCTGAATGAAGTTAGCTATTGTGTGAGACTTTATTCCACCTCACTTATGGGCTCCATTCTCTCAGGTCCCACTGCTTTTAGAGTGATAAACATTCCCCAGTTGCTTTCAGTCATGGTGTTTCATCAGTAGCAATAGTAATCCTAACTAGGACAATTGTACATGGATTCACACTGTATTCACCTCTCCCTTACTCCCTACATAAAAAGTGTGTGATGGCTCATTTCCATTCATGGTAAGATAGAAACACTTGGAGGACCCTTCCCAGCTAATACCCAAATGGGTCAGAAACTCAACTTGATCTTTCAATTGGACTAAAGCAGATAAAGTTAAGAATTCACAGGGCTGATGTCAGGAACACTCTAGGAGACACACTGTAGACTTTCCAAGGACAGAAATAATAATCTTTAATCTTTTTTCCCTAAAATGTGATAGAAAACATGTAACAAAAAACCCTACCAATTTCACATTTTCTAACCATCCAGTTCTTAGTGTTAAATATTTTCAGACTAGTTTGTAAAAGATCTCTAGGTTTTTTGTTTTGTTTTTTTTGCAATATGTAAATGAATCACTGTCATGCTGAATGACAACTTCCAATCACACAATTCCACAAACCCAACCCCCCCACACCCCCACCCTGTTCTCTGACAAGCTTGGGTCATGTCAGTGGGATCACATATTTGTCTTTTTACAACTTGCTTATTTCAGTTAGCATAACATTTTCAAGATTGATCAACATTGCAGTGTGTGACAGAATTTCCTTCTTTAGCAGGTCAAAAAGCAAGCCACAGTAGCATCTGTATACTACATTTTGTTTATCCAGTATCTACCAACAGTATCTGGGCTGCCACTTGGTCTGCTGTGAGTAAAGACACTTTAATCTTAACTTGACTTGTTCTGATTAGTAAGATTCCAAGGGACTAATAAACTTAATTAATGATAAACTGTAAGTCAGCATTCTCCACCAATGTCTTCAAATGACATTGAATATTAAAATAAACACTGGCAAAGAGAAAGATCCTATAATTACAAACGTTTAGATAGAGGAGGTCCACAAACAGGTTTCCTACCTGTGGGTCACCTCAAAGGCTGAAGTTTTTCATTGTAGGCTAGGAATCCCTAAAAGATCATATCATCTACAGGTTTCCTTAGTGCACTTAACCTAAAGTAATTTCTAGATCAGAGTAATTTGAAGAAGTCAGTATCCACTGAACAGCAGGTGAGTTTTTTTCTTTTTTCTTAACTACCTGAAACAGCCACATACTTAAAACACAGTGCTACTACAATAGCATAATGATCAGATTAAAGATGTCTGGATTAATTTCTTTCACTCTGTTCATTTAAAGGACTGAAAGGAGATCATCTAATTGACAGTGTCATTCTGCAAGGTTAAAAAAATATGCAGATCTGAAATGTAGGTCCAGGTACAGTAAACATCTAGTCTTCCTTCAGAATACCCACAAGAAAATGTACTATATAATGTTGTTGTAACAAATTCATTATGATCATAATTCAAATACATTAGAAAAATTATATAAGAAATTTCCATTTTAGACTTCAGAAAAGTAAAATTGAATCCAATGTTCCATTTAATCTGACAATAGTAAACAGGCAATTATAATGTCAGCCTCAAACCCCTAAAGCTAGAGTGAATTAACGGATCTGGGGTTGGGGAGATGGCTCATCTGGGAAAGTGCTTCCTGAGCAAGCACAAGGACCAATGCTAGGATCACAGTACCAAGGTGTAAAGTGTGGTAGTACAAGTCTATAATCCTAGTGCTAGGAGACGGAGACAGGAAGATCGCTGGGGCTCAGTCCTTCCAGCAAATTGGTGACCCCATCTCAAAAACAAGGCAGAGATGGATAGTAGAAAACACCCAGTGTCAACTTCTGGCCTTTATGTGTGCGAGCGAACACCAGCAGACAGACACATCTGCATATACACATGCATGTACATGTACATACCACAAATAGAAACACACAAAATTAATGTCAATTAATTTAGTTCTTTACAAAGTAAAATCAAAATGTTTGATACACACAGTTCAGTGGGTAAATTTAGTTACAAGCGGAAGTCCCTGAGTTCAGATTCCTAGGACCCACATAAAACCTAGGCATAGCAGCATAGTCTTGAACCTCAACTCGGAAGAGGTGGAGCCCCGGTAGATCCCAGGGAACTAACTTGCCAGCTAGTCTGGCCAACTGAGGAGCTCCAGGCTCAGTGAGAAACACTGTCCCAGTAAACAAACACACAAACATAGGAAGCTATAGAGGAAGACATCCAACACTGACCCCTGGCCTCCGGCACACATGGAACAGTGAGTACACGTGCACAAAAACATGCAATTGCATGCATACCACACACACACACACACACACACACACACACACACACACACACACACACACGTACATACATAGATACATAAGAAATTATTTCTGCATTTTAAGATTTTATTCTTTACATGGATGTGTATGGATATGGTTCTAGGATACCCAACACAAGTGCTAGGAATCAAACCCAGGTTCTCTGGAAGAGTAATACATGTTCTTAACCACCAAACCATCTCTCCACTCCCAGGGGACATAATTCTTAATCATGAAAATTGCAAAAACTTTTATTAAATGTGCAACTTACTGCTATAATTTGGTCTCCAACTTGGATCCTTCCATCATGTTCCACAGCACTGCTTTTTGTAATGCTCTTTACAAAGATTCCTGAAGGTTCTAAGATTAGAAATAAGTATTTTTTCACTATTTATAAGCACACACAAAGAATAGCCATCTTCTACCTTCCAAATAAAAATCCTAATTATGAATAAGTATTTAGTAACAAGCCACAAAGGCATCTAGTAGAAAGAATAAGGCGATTGTTCAGCCTGTCATATCAGAGTCACTTATACCAAATTATTTCTAAGAAAGCTGCCAACAACTTTATTCAAGAAAAGAAACTATACAATGATTGAATATCTCATAAGACAGATATTAGAGGCCACTGCAATGTTTAGAAAATATTTAAAGTTCATTATTACCTAATTTTTTATCTCCAACATAACCAGCAATGGTAATTCCTAATCCTTGGACATTTTTTGTGAGTTCCACATCAAACATCTCACCTTCTTCACTTTTTTGAGTAGATGCATCAACCTAAAGAAATATTAACAAATAAATCTTTAGAAAAATCAACATATAAGAAAAAAATAAGGTCAAATTTAAAAAACAAAGATGCAATTCAGGATTAGTCTGGCCTAAGGTATCAGTTCAACTATACTGCAGAATTGGCCCTTTACATCCAGACAATATAAACTGAGCATCACAGTTTCATTCAGAAAAGAATGTAGAGAAGAAAGTGGAACCTCCCCTTCTCAGACAAAGTTACTGTATACACAAAATGTTAAAGATTAAATAGCTTCTAGTTAACAAAGTATTTTCATACATAGCTCATCATCATTTCTAAAGGAGTTGGGATGTTTAAAGTTCAAAGAAGTCATGTTTTGAATTGATATAAAAAAGGTAAGATCCAGTGTTGTCACTTAATCTTTCTGGACAGCCACCTACCACGAAGAGCAATGACCAGCTGCCATCTACTGAGGAGTTTCATTATAAGGCATTTGGCACGTCTTTATTTCTTGTTTCTTCTAACAACCTAGAATTGCCTACATCATTTATAAGCCAGTAAGACAGATACAATTGCAGTGATTTTTCCCTGGGGGAGGAGGCATATACATATTTCCTAGGACAAACTGTTAATATCTGGAGAGGTGGAACTCAAATCCCAACGGTGTGGTTGCAGGGCTCCAGTTTGTAAATGAGGTACAGTGTGTAAGACTGTACAACACAGGGCCACAGAGAGCTCCTACTCTTACCTACAATTTGTAGTTGATTCTAACACCATAAATATGAGTGGGTCTCCCCTACAGCTTTGTTATAAATAGACTGGTGACTTATTTTAAAAAGAATTAAATGGCACCAAGGAAGTTTTTTTAAAATGGTCTCTTATTTGTTTGTAAATTAAAGATATTCACAAAGAACGTGTGCCTCTCTACACTGGCACCCTCCTGCTCTGGGATGGTAGCTGAAAAGGGCTTTCTTGGGTCTGAGCCTTCTCTAACATGTACTTAATACAGTTATTAGTTGTATGTTAGACAAAAGGGAAAGACTCCCTAAACTAAGCATTAGTGAACTGGCATGTGATGTTATCAATAAGTCATTGGTCCTATACATTGGTGTGATGTCAGCAGACTCTCTAGTAAACCCTAGAAAAATCAAGGCAAGGGGCTTTAACAGGCATGTAGGTTGGGGCTGGCCTGTAACATTTTCTGACTTCCTTTAAAGTAAACCGTTATCTCACTGATGGTCCACCTAAATGAAGTATAATTTTACAAGTAAAGTTGGACTCATTTTTTTTTATTGCACATAATTATCTGTGCAAACTTAGCAAAAGTTTAAAGTTTAGATAATTACAAGAAAATGACAGGATGAAATCTGCTTCAATTGAAACAAATGTGTTTTCTATTTTTAATAAGTTATTCGAGTGCTATTTTAGAGGGTGGCAATTTGACTATCGAATGGTTTTAAACAGGGCACAAGCTTCAGAAATGATGATATGCAGAGAATAGACACTGTCCTAAGCTTTCATTACATCAAGTAGTTTTTGGTATTGCATTCATTTCTATATTGCTGAATAAAATGTTTTGTTTTCCACAAAAGAATGCCATTTAAACACTTTCATAAACAAGCTTGCTTTCTTCTTTCTCTCTGTAAAAAATAGCAACCAAATCTAGTCCTAAAAACAACAGAATCATGGAAAATTCAAGTGTTCTAATAAAGTTTTAAAGGGCTTATGGAAGATGTTAGGCTATTAAAAAAAAGAATTTGTAACCAGTGGTTAGAGCAATTTCAATAAAAGGAAACATGGATATTTTACATCTATGGGGGATGGATACAGGACTGGCATGCAATAGGAAAAAAAGATCTAGAAATGGGTAGAATTTGTTTCTAAAATATTTAAGACACTTCTGGATAGACTTTTTAAAATTTTATCCATTAGATAATCTTATGGCCTTTAAACCAACTGAGATGACCTCTAACTTCCAAGAATTTTGAAATTTTCCATATCCAATTTAAGACCAAATGGGACACACCACCAACGAACCATGTTCCTGTACCGTGCCAAAGCACAGCTGCTGCTGTTTTAACCAAATATTTACAATGACAACCACTCGTCACAATCTGGTAATAGTTCATAGCTTGCATATATTAAAACAATGACACAAGGAGCTTCTTAAACCTCACTCCTACAATCCAACCTCCCAGTTCCCAACTTCCACAAATAAACTTTCTAAAGAAAAATTGTTGAAAGGCTGTGATTAGAATGATGACCCAGTTCACAAAGAGGCTTCTAATTAAGATAAAGACAGACTCAAATATGGGCATTAGGGGAACAGAACCCTAAAATTTCATATGTGCTTCAAAATATTATCCTTATAAAAAGGCTACTTACAGGAAAGTGTGAAATTGTCACCTAGAATCTTTAAGCAAGCTATTGTCAATAAATAAAACATTGCTATCTCTACATATATTTTTGTTCCTTTTTTAAAAACTTACATTCCATATCAGTAAGTCTAACTTCTGCATGCTATTTGCTTAGACCTTTACATTCATTGTTTTCAGCTACTTACACGCATCTCTGATGTAGAAACCAGAGAAGAGGAGAGGGTGATACCCGAAGAGGAGGGTGCTGCAGTTTCTTCTACAGCACCTCTGGCAATCATCAGCTTAACTCTATTTCCACACTGCCTGAGGACCTGTGCTACTTGCTCACTGCTCATTCCTGCCAGGTCCGTGTCCCCAATCTTTAGAATGTGGTCTCCACTGCATAATCGCCCATGCTGCATTAAAAAAAAAAAAGAGTTCAAATAATTAAGGCACTGTCATTATAACTGCACTAGAAAAATTCTAAATGATCTAGAGACAATAATAAAAAAGGAAATAATAAGGCATATGTCAATCATGGAATTAAATGTGTAATTGTACTATTAATTGTCTTCTGAATCACTCTAGCACCATTCAATGTTGTGAAAGCAAATGAAACTCACAGATAGTTTATTTGTGGTGATATTTTATTTGTGCTGAAATGTGATATTTTATTTGTATGTTAATAAATAAAGTTTGCCTGGAGATCAGAGGTCATAGTCAGCCATAAACAGAAGTCAGACAGTGGTAGTAACACACGCCTTTAATCCAATCACATGGCAGGCAGAGTCTCTGTGTGGTCAAGGACACAGCCAAGCATGGTGACATGTACCTTTAATCCCAATACCAACCATAGAGACCTGGAGGTCTGTATAAAAAGGCAGTGTCAAGGAAGTCATGTGGCTAGGGTTGGAGCCAATGAGAAGGCAGAACAGGAAGGCAATAAAGGCACAGGTTAGACTGGAAGAGGCTCTCTTGGGAAGCTACAGCAATGTGGTGAGCTAAGGTTAGCTGGTGGCTATTTCTCTGATCTCTATGGCTTTCACCCCTGTACTTGGCTCTGTGTTTCTTATTTAATAAGACTGTTTAGAAATTGTCTACATTTGTTAAATCAATAGCTAATGTGATTTTTTTCAATTTGATTTCTAGTTAAGAATTCACAAGGACAAAAGATGACTCTGTGTGACTTTTTTATTTTTGAAGAACAAGAAGAAAGTGTCATTAGGCATAGATGAAGTATGAAGTTACTATTTTTGGTGGACCTGCCCCCACTTTTATGACCCAGGGTACTCTTGAGTAGGGAGAAGTGAGAAATATTAGAAGAAAGAGATAACTAGAAGGCAAGAGGAAAGACAGAATACAGGATAGCCTTGGGAGGACCTGGGTCAATAACCCACCAGCCCCGAACTTTATTCAAAAGGGTTTTTATAACAATGCCAAGGGGAGGGGTAAAGACCTCCCCCTTCCTAGATACTTACAAACACCTGGTACTCAGGCCCATGGTCCAATCATCCTCTTATGCAGTCCTACTGGGTAAAGCTACTAGGAAACCTCAGTGGGCTCCAACAACTATTCAAACACAGCTCATATTAATTAGATTGTAATACAAAATACAAGAAAGTACTTGAATGCTCCTACAGTTTCTATCTGGCCATTTCAATGATAAATATGCCAAAGAATGCATTTGCAGATAACATACTAGTGAAAGGAAAATTCAGATAGATGAGAGATAAGATCATTATCTGAAAAACTCTGAAATGACAGGCTACTCTGCACTGTCCAGTGCCAGTTACCAGTGACATGTGGCTGAGGGACACACCAGGCATGTGGCCAGTCCAACTAAGGATTAACTGTGTATTTAACTTTAATGGATTTAAAGCTGAATGTTTTTATATTTTATGTGTACTAAGGAAAATATATAAATGGTGTTCTCCCTTCTCAAGCATATGAAGTTCATTTGCTATTGCTAGATGTTGGCTAACACTGAAATGTTATGTTACTGTTAATACCACTATTTAAAGAGTTGCTGCTTAACTGGGGCTTTCATTCATGAATATGAGGATGACTGATGAACTCAGCTTCCAATTTAAGTTCAAATCTGTGAGTGAAAACAATAGCTTTATAGCTCTATAAAGTTAAAATATTAAACACAGGTAATAAATGCACTGAGCGATTTCCTACACACAATAAATGGCACATTTCATAAACACCAACACCTCAACAAACTAAACAGAAAACACGCCGTGTGCCCTAAACAAAGGTGAAAACAGGAACCCAGCACTGTAGCTAGAGTTTTTTCTGGTCCTGCCTGGCCCACAGTCAGGACAAATCTCTCTCTCCCACCAGTCCCGCAGCCGCTCAGACCCAGCCAAGTAAACACACAGAGACTTATATTGCTTATAAACTGTATGGCCGCAGCAGGCTTCTTGTTATCTAGTTCTTCTATCTTAAATTAACCCATTTCTACAAATCTATACCTTGCCACGTGGCTCATGGCTTACTGGCATCTTCACATGATGCTTGTCATGGCAGCGGCTGGCAGCATCTCTCCTGACTCAGCCTTCCTGTTCCCAGAATTCCCTTCTCTCCTTGTCCCGCCTATACTTCCTGCCTGGCTACTGGCCAATCAGTGTTTTATTTATTAACCAATCAGAGCAACAAATTTAACATACAGAACATCCCACAGCACAGCACTAAAGGGACAAGATGGGTTGGTTTTACCTCAACAATAATGTACATTTTACATAATGTGGTTGTAGACAGCTGCTAGGTTTACAAATATATAACTATCAAACAAAGGGTTGAAGTTTCTACAGGGATTGAAACTTTCACCCTGATTCAGTCCCTGGTTCTTCAGGATGTTCAGTGCATTGCCTCTAACTGTATTTTAAGTAAGATCCCTATCCACTTTCAAGTATTCTCTTCCAAGTCTTAGAGAATACTTGAAGGTCAGTTCAATAAAACAAAAGAGTCTTAGTTGATGAAATTTTCCTTCTTTTAACAGAAAATCTAAATGATGAAGCCACACTTCTGGGTGAACAGAAAAACATCTATCACAGTAGCTCACCTGGTCAGCCACTCCTCCAGGCAAAATGGTCTTGACTATCACACCAGTTGCTTTTCCTCCTATGATGCCGAATCCCAGACCTGACCCATCGTTTACCAGTTCTATAGTTTCCACATGCTGCCAATGAATCTAAAATGAAAGCTTGAGATGAGCAGTTCGTTCGTGTTAAATACGGAGTTCATACAGAATCATGAGTGCTAACCAAGTCCAGCTTTTTCATTTGGTATACTTCCCTTTCAAAAGACCACACCCACTACTGATATGATCCTTCCTATGGTTATCAATATATCACTATAGTGTGACTGCATTTAACCCACACAAACAGGCACTGATTCTGCAAGATATTTGTAAAAGTTCCTTGAAAAGAAGTTCCAGCACAACAGCTGCACTAGATTAGGAGAGTCCTCTGTCAAATCATGCCTTGAGGCAGGATGCTAATTTGTGTAAGTCTATACCATCACTAACTGCTAACTGTAACCACATGAGGTATGGTGCCACATACCATCAAGCATGTGCATGCATACACACACACACACACACACACACACACACACACACACACACACACACACTCACCACATACACCCTGAAGAAAGGAAGGGAGGGAGGGAGGGAGGGAAGGGAGGGAGGGAGGGAGGGAAGGGAGGGAGGGAGGGAAGGGAGAAAAAGGAAAACAAAACAAATCAAAATAAAGATTTTTATCTACTTACTGGCAAAGTAAATTTTACTAAGAGACTATTTTGTATGAATGCTGTCAAAGTATCATGCAAAGTAAAGCCTATTTTAGAAATTCAAAACTTAATCAAAATTCAGAAATAAATATCCCAAGTAGGAATATATTTAAAAAAAAAATCTTAAAAACTAAAAGCAAGAAAACCTCTAAGAGACATGAGGAAATGACAGGCATCAGAGAGGGAGCCCAGCTGAAAAGGACCACAGATGATGCATCCTGTTCCTTGTCTACTCACTGGATTTGAGTGGGCTGAAACTGTGCTGGCTGCAGATGGAGAGCGGGAAATTCGGGGGCTGGAGACCTGAGGCAAGGAGCCTCTGGCGACTATGAGCTGCACAGTGTCTTTGGCCTTCTGCAGGATGCTAATGGCCTGCTGGTGTGTGATTGTCTGGTCTAGGACCTGGCCATTGATGGCGAGGATCTGATCTGTCTCCTTCAGTCTGCCATCTCTATCAAGGAAAGAAATGAAGTAACGAAAGATGTGAACACTCAAGGAAATGACAGTTCCTGTGGCCTAAGTGTTCAGGTCACCTACTGTAGAACACACATGGTTTTAAAGCTTCTACTGCATGATTTGACTCCAGTGCTTGTGGCAATTCCACTGCTCCCTGAACCACTGTCAAAGGCCACTTTTTCCTCAACTACTGGCTACTTTAGCACTCATTATAATAGGTCCTTTATTTTAAAAATAAACCACCAGCCAGACGCGGAGTAGGACATACAGAATGAAAGAAAGGTAAAAAGCCTTGAGGCAAAATGTAGATGAAGAGAAACACGTTAAATTAATTTATAAGAGCTAGTGGGACAAGCATAAGATAAGGCTGAGCATTCATAACTAATAATAAGTCTCTGTGTCATGATTTGGGGGCTGGTGGTCTGACAAAGCCTGTTACATAAACATGTATTTCTTTCTGCTCTGAGTATATTAATAAAGCACAGCTCAAATTATAATGGGGCAGTCCTGGTGATTTCTACTCCAAAGGAGCCCAAAATGTAACAGTGAAAAGATTATATTCAAAAGTTTCTTTCCGAACTAAAATGTAATTAGTTTATGACAATTTAAAAGCTCTCATTTTACTTGTGTGTATGTGTGTGATGTATTTATGTATGTGCATGACTGCTTGTGCACCTGTGTAGGGAGGCCACAGGTGGACATCAAGTGTCCCCTATGGCTCTGCACCTCATTTTTGTGACAGTCTCTCAGAGAAAACGAAGCTCATCTTCCTGGCTAGACTGGCAGGCCAGCAGACTCCGGCATTGGCCAATCTCTGCTACCCCAGAACTGGGTTAGAGACATGGACTTCTTCACCTGCCTTTTTTCTTTCTTTCTTTTTTTTTTTTTTTTTTAAATTTATTTTAATTTATTTTGCAATACAATTCAGTTCTACATATCGGTCTCGGATTCCCTTGTTCTCCCCCCTCCCGTCCCCCTCACCTTCCCCCCAACGCCCCCCCCCCATTCCCATCTCCTCCAGGGCAAAGCCTTCCCTACAGACTGAGGTCAACCTGGTAGACTCAGTCCAGGTAGGTCTAGTCCCCTCCTCCCAGGCCGAGCCAAACAATCCTGCATAGGCCCCAGGTTTCAAACAGCCAACTCATGCAATGAGCACAAGATCTGGTCCCACTGCCTGGATGCCTCCCAAACAGATCAAGCCAATCAACTGTCTCACCCATTCGGAGGGCCTGATCCAGTGTGGACCCCTCAGCCATTGGTTCATAGTTCATGTGTTTCCATTCATTTGGCTATTTGTCCCTGTGCTTTATCCAACCTTGGTCTCAACAATTCTCGCTCATATAAACCCTCCTCATTCTCGTTAATTGGACTCCCAGAGATCTACCCAGGGCCTAGTCATGGATCTCTGCATCCAGATCCCTCAGTAGTTGGATGAGGTTTCTAGCACAACAATTAGGGTGTTTGGCCATCCCATCACCAGAGTAGGTCAGTTCGGGCTGTCTCTCGACCATTGCCGGCAGTCTGTTGTGTGGGTATCTTTGTGGATTTCTGTGGGCCTCTCTAGCACTTTGCTTCTTCCTGTTCTCATGTGGTCTTCATTTACCATGGTCTCCTATTCCTTGTTCTCCCTCTCTGTTGTTGATCCAGCTGGGATCTCCCGCTCCCCCAGGCTCTCTTTCCCTCGACCCTCGCCTTTCATTACTCCCATTCATGTCCAGGCTGTTCATGTAGATCTCATTCCATTTCTCTGTCATTGGGCGATCCCTGTGTCTTTCTTGGGGTCCTGTTTTCCGGGTAGCCTCCCTGGTGATGTGAGTAGCAGACAATTCATCCTTGTTTCATGTCTAGTATCCTGCTATGAGTGAGTACATACCATGTTTGTCTTTCTGAGTCTGGGTTACCTCACTCAGGATGATTTTTTCTAGATCCATCCATTTGTCTGCAAACCTCATGATGCCATTGTTTTTTTCTGCTGAGTAGTATTCCATTGTGTATATGTACCACATTTTGTTTATCCATTCTTCAGTTGAAGGGCATCTAGGTTGTTTCCATGTTCTGGCTATTACAAACAATGCTGATATGAACATAGCTGAACAAGTGCTCTTATGGTGTGGTTGAGCATTTCTTGGGTATATGCCCAAGAGTGGTATAGCTGGATCTTGGGGGAGATTGATTCCCAATTTTTTAAGAAAGCGCCATATTGATTTCCAAAGTGGTTGTACAAGCTTGCATTCCCACCAGCAGTGGAGGAGAGTTCCCCTAGCTCCACATCCTCTCCAGCATAAGGTGTCTTCAGTGTTTTTGATCTTAGCCATTCTGACAGGCGTAAGGTGGTATCTCAGAGTTGTTTTGATTTGCATTTCCCTGATGATTAGGGATGTTGAGCAATTCCTTAAATGTCTTTCGGCCATTTGAGTTTCCTCTGTTGAGAATTCTCTGTTTAGTTCTATAGCCCATTTCTTAATTGGACTGTTGGGCATTTTGATGTCTAATTTCTTGAGTTCCTTATATATTCTGGATATCAGTCCTCTGTCAGATGTGGGGTTGGTGAAGATCTTTTCCCATTCTGTAGGCTGTCGCTTTGCCTTGTTGACCGTATCCTTTGCTCTACAAAAGCTTCTCAGTTTCAAAAGGTCCCATTGATTGATTGTTTCTCTCAGAGTCTGTGCTACTGGTGTTCTATTTAGGAAGTAGTCTCCAATGCCAATGCGTTCAAGACTACTTCCTACTTTCTCTTCTAGCAGGTTCAGAGTAGCTGGATTTATGTTGAGGTCCTTGATCCACTTGGACTTAAGTTTTGTGCACGGTGATAGATATGGATCTATTTGCAGCCTTCTACATGTTGATATCCAGTTATGCCAGCACCATTTGTTGAAGATGCCTTCTTTTTTCCATTGTGCACTTTTGGCTTCTTTGTCAAAAATTATATGTTCATAGGTGTGCGGATTAATGTCAGGGTCTTCAATTCGATTCCATTGGTCCACATGTCGGTTTCTATGCCAGTACCAAGCTGTTTTTATTACTGTAGCTCTATAGTAGAGCTTGAAGTCAGGGATCGTGATGCCTCCAGAAGTTGTGTTATTGTACAGGATTCCTTTGGCTATCCTGGGTTTTTTGTTTTTCCATATGAATTTGAGTATTATTCTTTCCAGGTCTGTGAAGAATTGTGTTGGTATTTTGATGGGGATTGCATTGAATCTGTAGATTGCTTTTGGTAAGATTGCCATTTTTACTATGTTAGTCCTGCCTATCCATGAGCATGGGAGATCTTTCCATTTTCTGACATCTTCTTCAATTTCTTTTTTCAGGGACTTAAAGTTCTTGTCATATAGGTCCTTCACTTGCTTGGTTAGTGTTACCCCAAGGTATTTTATGCCATTTGTGGCTATAGTAAAGGGAGATGTATCTCTGATTTCCTTCTCCACTTCTTTGTCCATTGTATATAGGAGGGCTACTGATTTTTTTGAGTTGATCTTGTATCCTGCTATGTTGCTGAAGGTGTTTATAAGCTGTATCAGTTCCTTGGTGGAATCTTTGGGGTCGCTCAAGTATACTATCATGTCATCTGCAAATAGGGAAAGCTTGACTTCTTCCTTTCCAATTTGTATCCCCTTAATCTCCTTATGTTGTCTTATTGCTCTGGCTAGAACTTCAAGTACTATATTGAATAAGTATGGGGAGAGTGGACAGCCTTGCCTCGTTCCTGATTTTAGTGGAATTGCTTTGAGTTTCTCTCCATTTAATTTGATGTTGGCTGTTGGCTTGCTGTAAATTGCCTTTATTATGTTTAGGTATGTTCCCTGTATTCCTGATCGCTCTAATACCTTTATCATGAAGGGGTGTTGGATTTTGTCAAATGCCTTTTCTGCATCCAGTGAGATGATCATATGGTTTTTTTCTTTGAGTTTGTTTATATGGTGTATTATATTGACGGACTTTCGTATGTTGAACCACCCTTGCATCCCTGGAATGAATCCTACTTGATCATGGTGGATAATTGTTTTGATGTGTTCTTGGAGTCTGTTTGCCAGTATTTTATTGAGTATTTTTGCATCAATGTTCATGAGGGAGATCGGTCTGTAGTTCTCTTTCTTTGTTGTATCCTTGTTTGGTTTAGGAATTAGGGTAATTGTAGCCTCGTAGAAGGAGTTTGGTAATGTTCCTTCTGTTTCTATTGTGTGGAACAATTTAGAGAGTATTGGTATTAACTCTTCTTTGAAGATCTGGTAGAATTCTGCGCTGAAACCATCTGGTCCTGGGCTTTTTTTGGTTGGGAGACTTTTAATGACTGTTTCTATTTCGTTAGGGGTTATTGGACTATTTAAATAGTTTATCTGGTCTTGATTTAACTTAGGTATGTGGTACCTATCCAGAAAGTTATCCATTTCTTTTAGGTTTTCCAGTTTTGTCGAATAGAGGTTTTTGAAGTATGACCTGATGATTCTCTGGATTTCCTCAGTGTCTGTTGTTATGTCCCCCTTTTCATTTCTGATTTTGTTGATTTGGATGCTCTCTCTCTGTCTTTTGGTTAGTTTGGATAAGGGCTTGTCTATCTTGTTGATTTTCTCAAAGAACCAACTCTTTGTTTCATTAATTTTTTGTATTGTTCTCTTTGTTTCTATTTTATTGATTTCAGCTCTCACTTTGATAATTTCCTGGCGTCTATTTTTCCTGGGAGACTGTGCTTCTTCTTGTTCTAGAGCTTTCAGGTATGCTGTTAAGTCTCTAGTGTGAGATTTCTCCAACTTATTTATGTGGGCATTTAGTGCTATGAATTTCCCTCTTAGTACTGCTTTCATAGTGTCCCATAAATTTGGATATGTGGTGTCTTCATTTTCATTGATCTCTAGGAAGTCTTTAATTTCTTTCTTTATTTCTTCCTTAACCCATTGGTGATTCAGTTGGGTATTATTCAGTTTCCATGAGATTGCAGGTTTTCTGTAGTTTTTGTTGTTGTTGAAATCCAACTTTAGACCATGGTGGTCTGATAGAACACAGGAGGTTATTCCAATTCTTTTGTATCTGTTTAGATTTGTTTTGTGGCCAAGTATGTGGTCAATTTTAGAGAAGGTTCCATGGGGTGCTGAGAAGAAGGTATATTCTTTTTTGTTAGGATGGAATGTTCTGTAGATATCGATTAAGTCCATTTGAGTCATGACATCAGTTAAGTCCTTTATTTCTCTGTTAAGTTTCAATTTGGGAGATCTGTCCAGTGGTGAAAGTGGGGTGTTGAGGTCTCCCACTATTAATGTGTGGGGTTTTATATGTGATTTAAGCTTTAGTAATGTTTCTTTTACATATGTGGGTGCCCTTGTGTTTGGGGCATAAATATTCAGAATTGAGACTTCATCTTGGTGGATCTTTCCTGTGATGAGTATGTAATGCCCTTCTTGATCTCTTTTGATTGATTTTAGTTTGAAGTCTATTTTGCTGGATATCAGGATGGCTACACCCGCTTGTTTCTTAAGACCGTTTGATTGGAAAGTCTTTTCCCAGCCTTTTATTTTTAGGTAGTGTCTATCTTCGAATTTGAGATGTGTTTCTTGTATGCAGCAGAAAGATGGGTCCTGCTTTCGTATCCATTCTGTAAGCCTATGTCTTTTTATAGGTGAATTAAGTCCATTGATATTGAGGGAAATTAATGACCAGTGATTGTTCATTCCTGTTATTTTTTGGTGGTGATGTGTGTGTACTTCTATACGTTGGGGTTTACTGCTGTGGCTTTATCTGTTGCCTGTGTTTTCGAGGGTGTATCTGACTTCCTTAGGTTGGAATTTTCCTTCTAGTGCTTTCTGTAGGGCTGGGTTTGTGGATAAGTATTGTTTAAATCTGGCTTTGTCATGGAATGTCTTGTTCACTCCATCTATGGTGATTGAAAGTTTTGCTGGGTATATTAGTCTAGGCTGACATCCATGGTCTCTTAGTGTCTGCATTACATCTGTCCAGGTTCTTCTGGCTTTCAAAGTCTCCATTGAGAAATCGGGTGTTATTCTGATGGGTTTGCCTTTATATGTCACTTGGCCTTTTTCCTTTGCTGCTCTTAATATTCTTTCTTTATTCTGTACGTTTAGTTGTTTAACTATTATGTGGCGAGGGGACTTTTTTTGGGGGTCTAGTCTGTTTGGTGTTCTATAAGCTTCTTGTATCTTCATAGGCATTTCCTTCTTTAAGTTGGGAAAGTTTTCTTCTATGATCTTGTTGAATATATTTTCTGTGCCCTTGAGTTGGTATTCTTCTCCTTCTTCGACCCCTATTATTCTTAGGTTTGGTCTTTTCATGGTGTCCCAAATTTCTTGGACATTTTGGTTCATGACTTTGTTGGCTTTAGTGTTTTCTTTGACTGATGAATGTATTTCTTCTACTGTATCTTCAACGCTAGAGATCCTCTCTTCCATCTCTTGCATTCTGTTGATTATACTTGCATCTGAAGTTCCCAATCGTTTTCTCAGATTTTCTATTTCCAGCATTCCCTCTGTTTGTGTCTTCTTCATTTTTTCTATTTCCCTTTTCAGGTCTTGGACTGTTTCCTTCATTTGTTTCATTGATTTTTCTTGATTTTCTCTCAGTATTTTATTGTTTTCTTCCAGGACTTTATTGATTTCTTCTAATTTGTTTGCCCTTTCCTCTAGTTGTTTACAGCGTTCTTCACATTTTTTTGTCTTTTCCTCTACACAAGCCTCTAGCTTCTTCATGATGTCATTCATAAGGCTGTTTTCTTCTGCTTCTTCCAATTTCTGATGTTCAGGTCTAGGTGTTGGAGGAGGGCTAGGGCCTGGTGATGCTGTATTGCTATTCATTTTGTTGTATATGTTTCTGCCTTGACGTCTGCCCATCTCCTTGTGCTTCGTTACTGGCCTTATCCGCACACTTGGTTCAGCCAGACCAGTGTTCCAAAAGGGAAGTCCGGAGCAAGATGGGAGCTGGGGGCCGGCCTCTAAGTCTCAGGAAGAGGCTTGGGGCTCAGGCGGATGGGCGTGGGGGCAGGGCGTGGAGACTGCAGGGCCTGCCAGGGGTCTTGGAGAAGGGGATCCTTCCCGGTGGGGCTAGCAGGGAACCTGCCCAGTGGTCAGAACCTGGGGCCAAGTTGGGCAGGTCTTCCCTGGAGTGGCTGGTGCCCAGGGATGGGGTCCGGGGCAAGGAAGGGCACTCACCAGTTTTCCAAAAGGGAAGTCCGGAGCAAGATGGGAGCTGGGGGCCGGCCTCTAAGTCTCAGGAAGAGGCTTGGGGCTCAGGCGGATGGGCGTGGGGGCAGGGCGTGGAGACTGCAGGGTCTGCCAGGGGTCTTGGAGAAGGGGATCCTTCCCGGTGGGGCTAGCAGGGAACCTGCCCGGTGGCCAGAACCTGGGGCCAAGTTGGGTAGGTCTTCCCTGGAGTGGCTGGTGCCCAGGGATGGGGTCTGGGGCAAGGAAGGGTACTCACCAGTTTTCCACAAGGGACGTCCGGAGCAAGATGGGAGCTGGGGGCCGGCCTCTAAGTCTCAGGAAGAGGCTTGGGGCTCAGGCGGATGGGCGTGGGGGCAGGGCGTGGAGACTGCAGGGTCTGCCAGGGGTCTTGGAGAAGGGGATCCTTCCCGGTGGGGCTAGCAGGGAACCTGCCCGGTGGCCAGAACCTGGGGCCAAGTTGGGCAGGTCTTCCCTGGAGTGGCTGGTGCCCAGGGATGGGGTCCGGGGCAAGGAAGGGCACTCACCAGTTTTCCAAAAGGGAAGTCCGGAGCAAGATGGGAGCTGGGGGCCGGCCTCTAAGTCTCAGGAAGAGGCTTGGGGCTCAGGGGGATGGGAGTGGGGGCAGGGCGTGGAGACTGCAGGGTCTGCCAGGGGTCTTGGAGAAGGGGATCCTTCCCGGTGGGGCTAGCAGGGAACCTGCCCGGTGGCCAGAACCTGGGGCCAAGTTGGGCAGGTCTTCCCTGGAGTGGCTGGTGCCCAGGGATGGGGTCCGGGGCAAGGAAGGGTACTCCTCTTTCTTTTTTTTAATGGGGCTCCAGACCTCGGTCCTCACACTTGCACAGTAAACACTTCAGCCATCTTACCCACCCTGTGACTCACTTTAATGGATTTGATTTATACTCCCAAAATATTATTGACTTCTAAAATAACTGATTATTTCAGCTTTTTTGGGTAGTATTCATTTCCCCCCCAAAGTGATCAAAACCCTCCTGAATGTTACATGAAAAACAAGGAAGTTGCTGTGACAGTCTTACCTGTGAGCCACACTGCCCTCTTGAATCTCCTGTACAAATATCCCCAGCTCTCCCCTGTTTTCACTTCTGAGCCCAACAACACTAAACCCAAGGCCTCCACATGGAGGTTTGAGGAGCTCAAATATTTCCACATGTCGACCCTGTTCAGGAAACAAAACAGGAAATAAAATTAAAAGCCAATTACAAGCAGGCAGCACAAGCACATTTTTCAAATCAGAGCTCATGAGACTGAGACTGGAGGATAGAGAGTTGTATACAAGCCTGGGTTACACAGGGAATGCAATCCAGCATTACAACCCAGACTACATAGCAAAATCAAAATCAAACTAAAAATCTCAAAATCAAAGCTGCACAAAACAAGAAACATTATTACAGCTAACAGTCATCTTACTGGGACATTACTTTGTTTATCAAAAAGAAGAAAGTAGAAAAAGAACAGTTTAACACTCATCACCTAGAATAGAACATTTCATTTTTCCAGAAGAATATTTCTGGAATGTGGCATAAAATACCAAATTTAAAATGTGATCATTTTTCCAAATGATCAGTCTTCAAAACATAAACACACAAGTAATATTATACAGACAGAGCAGGACATATTTATGTATTTAGGAACACGAACACACACACACAGAAAGAGAGAAGGGAGAGAGGAGAGAGAGAGAGAGAGAGAGAGAGAGAGAGAGAGAGAGAGAGAGAGAGAGAAGAGAAGAGGAGAGGAGAGGAGAGGAGGGGGGAGGGGAGGAGAAGAGGGAGGGCGGGGGAGGGGAGGGGAGGAGAGGAGAGGAGAGGAGAGGAGAGGAGAGGAGAGGAGAGGAGAGGAAGCTAACTGAAAGCAGTGATGATCAATCCTAAGTACATTTATCAGGAATGTAACTTTTATCTACAATTTCACGTTAGAAAGATTCATGGGTGTTTTGTCCAGATCACTCTGCCCTGTCACCCAGAATTCTGTCCCTCACTCCCTTTGCCCCAGCTATTCTAACCTCATTGCACCCACACAGTCAGAGTGCTCACACTACCAGCCAGGTAAAAATATTTCATTGATGTCATCTACTCAACGTGCATGTGTGTGTGTGTGTGTGTGTGTGTGTGTGTATAACAACACTAAAAAGAGAGACAGAGATCATGAATTTAAAAGGGTTTGGCAGGAGTGAAGGGAAGGGGGAAATGATATATTATAATCTTAAAAAAAATATATAAGATAATAGAAAAATCTGAACTATACAAATTCCCCAAAATTCTTTTTCACTCCAAAATTGTTCAGGTGTTATAAATGCTACTGCATTCCTCAAATTATCCAGGACTCAGGCACCTTCTTAAACACACCCAGTGCTAGTCACAGGGAGAAATGCTCTTACCTGGGCCATATTTTTGATGAGCTGATCAAGTTCCTCAAAGGCAGGCTTCCCATCCATGACAGATGGAGCGCCAGGTCCAGGAAGAGCTTCCAGGTTCCCATTGTTTGGAGATAGTAAAAGCGATTCACTTGGCAGAGTGGGAATCACAGCGGAGCTGAGCTGAGGTGTGTGGGCAGGGTCAGCATTTGTACTTGCCAAAGTGGTGATGTTTACCTAGGAGGACACAGAGATTAATAACAACAATGCTAGTGTGTTTAAGCCAACTGCAGCAGCTCTGCCCTCTTCTGAGATACAAGAGGGGCCTTGAAGCCACATTTCTCTTTAATTTTGTGTTAATGTTTCTCAAAAGTATTAGACTGAACTTCCACCTGGCCAACTCCTGTTACACCTAGAATAACAACACCAAAAATGATTATTTTCATTTTGCAAAGCAGAACATCACCATAGCGATTAACATGGCTCCACGTAAAGGTAACTGAAAGCGGTGTGGACAGTCATCAACCCTAACTAACTGTGCAACGCAAATGGTCAATCCTAACTCTACAGCATAAACAGTCCTAACTGAGCAGTGGATGCAGTCAACCCTACCTTTGCCATGCAGATGGTCAATTGTTCCCGTGCAGTGTAAACAGTCAGTCCTAACTAGATATTTCTGCAAAGTATCAGGGATGCAACTTTTTGTCTACAACTATGTGTCAGAAAGATTCATAAGTGTTATGTCGAGAACAGCTCTGCCCCTCTTCCTCATCCCCTTAGCCTCAGCTATACTGACATCCTCACTGTCACTTTCACACCACCAGCCAGGTCAAAATATTCACATTCACTTATTTCATTCATGCCTACTCAACCTTACCATGCAGAAGCCCTCCCTGATAGCCTATCCCACATAGGACCCTCCACCTTGCTTTGGGGGCAGCCCTTGCCCTGCTTCTCTTCAGAGCTCTTATTCTAGTTTCATTATCCTGCTTTGATAGATACAACACTCTGAACAAACACAACCTGGAGAGAAAAAGGTCTATGGGGCTTAGACCCCGGCCATAGTCCATCACTGAAGGAAAGAAGGGCAGGAATTCAAGGCTGAAACACGGAGGCAGGAACCAGGAGGGGTGCAACTTGTCAGCTTGCTCTCTGGCTCACTCTCTCTCAGGTCTATGATCAGGACCACCAGCCCACAGAATGTATTTCCTTCAGGGGGCTGGGCCCGCCTACATCAATTGCCAATCAAGAAAATGGACATGTCCACAGGCAAACTTAATAAAGACAATCACTCAACGAAGACTCCCTTTTCAGTGGATTCTAGGCTGTGTCAAACTGACAGTTAATGGTAACTAGGACAGCACTTCCATGCTGTTGATAAATCATCCACTGTCAAATCACTTCCATTTCAGCCAGTGGGAGTAAACAGAACGTAAAACTCCCCAGTGGAGGGATCCAAACAAAAATTCTGTTTACTTCCAGGTCTCTGTCCTCTAGAGGAATGCCTTGCACAGAGTAGGCCTTCAACATATATTTGCAGAATAAACACTTACCCACACAACTCCTCCACTGGTATTGGTTCCAATTCATAGAGGACAGGATTACACAAAATCCTGTACCTAATAACACTGTGTGACAAGGACGCTTTTTCATTATGTGGCTATCATCTTTGTGACACACAGAATACAGTCACTTGAAATACCATTCCAGGATAAAGACAAGGTAAAAAGCATCCAATGATGAACTCTATGAAAATATTTCATCCTGTGCCCCAATAAGAGTTCATCACCCATTTTTAAAAATAAAACAGAAAACTTATTTACTTACCAAAGTTACCAAAAATTTGCCATTATATCAGCTACCTTTAGTCACCCATGAAAAAGAGGGAAGAAGCTTCTGGGAATTCTTTCAAGTGTTTATTTTAAAATCTACAGCAGGCATGATCAATTATTATTTTTCAAAAGCAAGTTTCTTTTGCCAAGACTGATTTTTTTTTTTATTCTGAGCCATGGCAACTTCAGTAAAGTCTGCCGGCAGAAGACACACTGCTCAGGTTGAAGCAGATGGCATAATAAAATTTGTGACAGGCTGAAGATCCCACACACTAGGACCTAATGCCTATGGTATGTTTGCATAGTGAAAAATATTTGGACTTCTGCTACAGTAAGCCAGAGTGAACAAACCCCATCCCGAGAATAGATGGTCTCTCTCTACAAGAAATGAACCACCAAAGTACAAGCTATGATGTTACGGAGGACCAGGGCTGGGGCAGTGCAAGAGTTAAGTCACTGGAGAGCAAGTGTTGCTGCACTATGAAGATCATCTGGGAAGGGTCTCACAGAGGTCACCGACTTCCCTGGCTTCTTGCTTGCTCTTGGGCTTTCCTATAAATGGAGAGCCAGGGTTACCTACAGAAAACAGCCCGCATATTTTAAAACTGTCATTTAATTACACCATCAAAAGACTTCTTTTTAAGTTTGAAAACTTATACTCTCAGGGAAAAGCACAAAGGCACATTTGGATTCATTTTCAACGATTTATTAAAACCGTTTCCTAACCCAGGCATGGATGTACACCTACAATTCTAGCTCTAGGGAGGCTGAGGCAGGAAGATCTCAAGTTTTAGGACGACCGGGGGTAGCAAGGATGTCCCTGTCTAAAAAAACAGTATGAAATAAGAAGAAAGGTGCTCTTCATTATATGATTTGAGACACAGGAATGAATCTTACTTATATTTTCTGGCAGATTATTTGAGTGCCAAAGAGCTTTTCTGTGCCCAATAAACACATATATTAACTTGTGAACTTTGGTTAATGCTGCTACTTAAATTAGAACTTAAATGAAGATTATGTACATTGTTGAATAGAAAAATTTTCCAACTGTAATACAAGGACAGGTTCTAGCTTGGTGCCAGTTGTTAAAAGTATGAAAATCCAAGGCAGGCAGTGGTGGTGCACGCCTTTAATCCTAGCACTCGGGAGGCAGAGGAAGGCGGATCTCTGTGAGTTCGAGGCCAGCCTGGGCTACAGAGTGAGTTCCAGGAAGGACTCCAGAGCTACACAGAGAAACCCTGTCTCAAAAAACAAACAAAACAAAACAAACAAACAAAAAAAATATAAGAATCCCTCTTACAAGACTTTCTGCATCACTACAGATCTTTCCTCAATCTTAAAGTTTGGTCAATATAACCAATCCACCACAATTAATTTATTCACCTATATAGAATTTTATATTTCTATAGAAAAAGTTTACATCACACATATCACATAGCTTCATAAAAACATAAAATTAAACATAAATGGCAGATTGTCAGAACACGGCCCAAGAATGGAGTCATGTCAGGATAATTCTGAGTGCTTTTGAGAAAATGCCAAGAAAACAACAGACAAATCTTGTGACCTCCATTGTTTCAAAACACAGACTTGTTCTTGGAATGTGTTTTTGTGCTCCTCCTAAGTGTAGCAGAAAGGAGTGAGTTTTCTTCCGATGATTCATTACAGCTGTTGATTGTTATTTGTTTATATGCCTCTATGGAAACACATGTTTTTTCCACATGTGGCTTATCCTTGTGATTATACACATTATTCAGGTGACTTATCTTAACTCTCAGAGTATAAATTGTCTGATGCTCTGAATAAAGTTGGTTATGGCATGAGACTTTCAGTCAACCTCATTTATCGGCTCCATTTCCCCCAGGTCCCACTGCCTCTACAGCAGTGACAGCAGACAGCTTTAAAATTATCTTTAAACAAACCTACATGTAACTGGCACGAGCTGAAGATGCATATAAACCAGGGCAACTGGGCAGCTGAAGTCCAGTGGCTGTCTAGTGGAGAAATGGGCAGCATCTCTACCTAAGTCACCCACTCAGGTGGAACTGTACTAGGGAGCCACTGCACAGCAGGATTCCAAGACAACAAAAACTCACTTTAGTTCAAAATGGAATTAAGAGTAGCCTCTGGGAATGCTTACATCAGAGAAGCCTTTTATCAAAAACAAACAAACAAGGAGAAAGTATGCAAAAAGGCAAGAAAAAATATATCAAGTATAAAAAGAAATCAGGAATTGTGGCATGTTCTACCAATGAGAAGCAGAGAAGTAGCCATAGCCCACAATGTAGAAGACGGTCATGTACAATAATATAGACCACTGCCGTTTACTTTAAGAGGCTCCTGGCTACAACATATCACAGTGACACAGCACACATCCAAGGCAAAGAAAATCTGAAAAGCCGTGATAGCAAAGCCTCAGTTTGTCATCAAAGAAGAGAAATCAGGCCATAACTGAGTAGGGTGACTAAAACCAAGACATAAGCCAGAGGTGACTGCACACACCCATCATATCAACATAAGACAGACAGGAGGATCCTTTGTTCAAGAGACTCTATCTCCAAATAAATAAATACATAACAATAAATAAAAGTATAAGAAAGTAGGTATACCTCCCTTTTCCACAACACATGTATGAAAATCAGCTGTTGCCTTAAATTTCGAGAGGGGAAAAAATACCAGAGTAAATTTGGGTGCAGAAAGAGGCTAATCTTAGATAGAAGGTCCAAAATAGAGATGGTCCATAATTAAAGAACACAAAAAGGGTTTAAAATGTGAGTGAATTAATACCTATTACTAAAATAGTAGAGTAGACAATAAAAACCTGTAGAGGGGATCAGGGCCTGCATTTACACAAGAGGCAGGGATGAGATAAACTAGGCTCAAGGGTTTAAGTTCTCTAAATCTTCTGGGTGGTAACAGCACTGACTAATCTAGAATAGGTCAACGACCGGACAAGAAGCCAGTGTACAAAATATATGAGAAAACTCAGAAGTCATTTAAAAATGAGCAAAAAGCAGAAACATTTCACTAAGTAGGATACAGGAATGGACAACAGCACCAAAAGATGGTCAGTGTGGCTAAGAAAAGTCAATTAAAGCATAAAATTACCATTTTACACCTCCTGAAATAGGGAAGATGTAGAAAAGCATAAATACATTCTTACTGGCAGATAAATTAGTAGTTTCTGAAAAAAAAATATGCATGCATTTACCAAAGAACCTCCTGAGCATTATTCAATAGCAAAATCCTAAGTTGAAGTCCAAACACTTGTGGTATATGTCTGTAATATAGGAGGCCAAGGCAAGAGGGTTGTGAATTCCAGAACAGCCTAAGACACACAGTGGCAATCTGCCTCAAAAACGAAACAAACAACAGCAACAAAAATCTGTATTCACAAAAAAAACCTACAAAACTGCTGGAAGTAGCAACTTTATCTGTAATAGTAATAATACTGAAAGCAAATAAAATTCCCTTCAGTAGATATATCCATACCATGGATCATTCCTTAGTAACAAAAAGGAACATTGATACAATGTGGATAAATTTCAAGAGTTTGTACTATGTGAAAAATCATCTAAAATATTCTGTCTTTATGAAATGATAACTTATTTTTATTTTTTTTTTATTTTTTTTGGTTTTTCGAGACAGGGTTTCTCTGTGTAGCTTTGCACCTTTCCAGGAACTCACTTGGTAGCCCAGGCTGGCCTCGAACTCACAGAGATCCTCCTGGCTCTGCCTCCCGAGTGCTGGGATTAAAGGCGTGCGCCACCACCGCCCGGCTTATTTTTAAAAAAGACAGTCTACTAGAACTCTTGAGTCTAATTAAATACAATAGTGTTACAGGATACAATGTCAATATTTTTTAAAAATAGTCTTTATATACACAAACAATACTCTGATATTAATAACTCCAAAATTTAACTAGTTAGAAATATACCTGACCAAAGAGAAAGTCTTCCATAACAAAAAATTTCATGATAATGAAAAGGAAAATTAGAGACCATACTAGACAATGGAAAGACTTCCCATGCTCCTGGATTGGCAGATTATTATTAAAATGACTATACTACCAAAATTTATCATTGATTTAATTCTGTATCCATCATAATTCCAACTTCATATTTCACAGATTTAGAAAAACAGTTCACAAATTCAGACAAAACCGCAAATGTCCACAAACAACCAAACAATTCTGAAAACTAAGTATGCTACAGGACATTTTACAATACCCATCCTCAAACTATACTACAGAGCTATAGTGATACCAGCATAAAAATAGACAGGTAAAATAACAGAGTAGGACAGAGGACCTGGAAATAAGACAACAAAGCTAAAACCCCTTAATTGTTAACAAAATTGGCAAAACCACATGCCGCAATAAAAAGATAGCAAATGTTATAGATGATGTGAAGAGAAAGGGATCTTTATTCACTGTTGGTGGGTTTGTACATTAACACAGAAATTGTAGAATTCAGTTTCAATATTCCTCAAAAAATTAAAAATGGAAATATCATATGACACAGTTATTTCAAAGCTGGGCACACATCCAGAGAGCTACATACACTACCATAAAGATATTTGTACCTCCTTGTTTATTGCTCTAGCATTCACCATAGCAAGAAATGGAACCAATCTAGTAGTCTATTAATAGATAAATGGATAATAAAAATCTAGTACAGATATAAAATGGAATACTGCCTGGCCGTGGTGGTGCACACCTTTAATCCCAGCACTTGGGAAGCAGAGGTAGGCAGATCTCTGTGAGTTCGAGGCCAGCCTGGGCTACAGAGTGCGTTCCAGGAAAGGCGCAAAGCTACACAGAGAAACCCTGTCTTGAAAAGCCAAAAAGGGGGCTGGAGAGATGGCACAGAGGTTAAGAACACTGCTTGTTCTTCCAAAGGTCCTGAGTTCAATTCCCAGCAACCACATTGGGGCTCATAACCATCTGTAATGAGATCTGGTGCCCTCTTCTGGCTTGCAGGGATATGTGCAGACAGAACACTGTAGACATAATAAATAAATAAACCTTTAAAAAAAAAGAAAAAGAAAAACCAATTAAATAATAAATAAAAATAAAATGGAATACTATTCAATTTTAAAGAAAAATGAAATCACAACATTTTCAGGAAAATGGGTAGACTTATAATGTGTAATGTTAAGTGAGGTCACACAATTTCAGAAAAAAAAACAAACAAAAACAAAACTACATGTTCTCCCTTATACGAACATCAGCCCGTATGCAATATATTTCTATACAAACCCATGAGGCAAAGAAGAAGCAACAACTCTAAACTGAATGACAATATGAACATGTTATTCTAAACTGTTGGATGCAGTAAAGAAAATGCTTAGAAATCACTTTATGTGGTTAAATGGTTATGTCAGAGGAAATGTAAATACTAATGTGTTGGGCATTCATTTCAATAAGCTAAAATAAAACAGTAAAACACAGAAAAGAAATATGTTAATATGTTTGACAAAGTAAAAAACAGAAAGGAATGAGGAAGGAGAATACAAATAGAATGCAGAGCATGAAACAAATATCCTTATGCCAAAAAGGGTTTTAAACTATATGCAATGAAGAAATTTCCTGAAAAACCAATTTTCCAAATTGTCAATAAAATTGTTTTTCTTCTTCATCAAACATAATAGTTCTAAATGCTTACAGTGACAGACTCTTCTTTTTGTAAACTGTCACTTAATACAAAATTTTTCATTGGTAAGAAGTTATTCTCCACTTTGAGGTCAGCTCCACCTCGACACCAAAACCTACTAAGAACTTTACTAGAAAGAGATGTTATTGATCAATCTCCCTTAAAGACTGATACAAAAATACCAGGCAAGAGTGTCACTATCCAAAGATAATGACAGAGTACAAGACAGACACTCTGGAAATGCAAAGTTGAACTAATATTTGAAAAGCATTTAGTTTAATTCACCATGTTACCAAAACAAAGAAAAAATCCAAAGTCACCCAAAAAGGCAGAAATAAATAATGAAGAAATCACACATTCAACAATTCTAATTCATTATTACATGCACATTTCACATAGTACAATAAAGCAAGAGAAAAATAAAGAGGTATAAACTAAAGAAGCAAACCCTGAAATTTTGTGCAGATGACATAGCCAAATGTAACAAAAACACCAATGGATGAACAGGTACAATGATAGAAACAATGTATTTCATAAGGCAGGTCAATGTAAAGTTAATATATAAATCAGCATGGCTGGACAGAAAGAGAATAATTGGAAACTAGTAAGTTTTAAACTGTTCTTTTGAAAAGACATTGGTTTCTTAATTGAACAAACAAATCACAGGATCCATTTGTATTGATTTACAATAATATCAGAGTAAAGGAAAGATGATAAAAGGAAGGTATTTTCAGTAAAATGCTCTGGATCATATGAAAAATTATAAACACACACATATTTTATGTCTTTGTCATATCATATCCAAATTTTATAAGGTAAAAATAATAAATTTTTTTAGATAAAAACCTGTATTTTGGGCATGAAGACTTCCCAAGTAGATTTTTTAATTATTTTTAGATTTATCATTTACTTATATTTCATGTATATGATGTTTTGCCTGCATGTGCACCACATGCAGTCCTGGTGCCCACAGAAGCCAGAGAGGCCTTACAGTTCTTGGAAGTGGAATTATAGGTGACTGTGAGCTACCATGTAGAGTCTGAGAACTGAACCAGGTCCTGGGATGTGGAGAGAGTAGGGTCAGGGTCACCCTCTGCTACATACTGAGATGATGGCTAACCTTGGGTACAGGTGATCTCTTGGGAAAGGGGGGATAAAACAATTGAAGCCACTACCTCCAGCTGACTGAGGGATCAGCTCAGACAAGAGCTAGGAATCACTGATCTGGGCCCTTGTGGGGTGTGGCCTGCCCATTCTACAGGAGCCCTGGATACATATTCAGAAACTCTCAGCCTTTCCATTCAATGCTACCTGTCTTGGTACCCAGATGTTAAAGCAGTAACCAAGGTTCTGTAGATTGCTGGATGAAATCAAGTCTCAATTTGTTCCTACTGCAGGTTGTTTGGTAGCCAGCACCTTTCAAGCCTCTACAGTATTCACTGTAGTGTTATCTACAGTAAGTGGGGACTGGGAAATAATTTGAACTGACAGAAGGTGGAATAAATACATTGCAGTGTATTTCAAAAAAAATGAAATATGAGCAGGAACTACATATTCATGCAATATGAATGAACCTCAGACACAAGCTGAGACAAACATGCCAGCCACAAAGCATATACACCAAAAGCCTGCATTTACATAAAACTGAAATTCTTCCCATAACATAAAAGTCACAGAGATTTCTCTGGAGGAAAGGGTTTGTTCTAAGTGAGAAGATGTTCAAGAGGGCATTAGGAATGCTGCTAACTTCCTATAAATTGATTTGTCTTGACTATATAAATAATACACATTACACTTTTAACACAACTGAAAATACATATTCAATCTATAAAAAAGGTAGAGCTTTCAATCTTTTCTAAACCATTATTTATCAATTCTATTGAAGTTTACAATGTGAGACATATGATTAGTGCACAGAACCCAGTGCTTTCTAATGCATGGCATGAAAGCACCGTTCTCTTAGAGAACACACATGGTAGTAACAGTGCTTGTGTGCCTCTGACAGGCATTGTGTTCCTGTCATCTGAATGCTAAAATATGTCATCTTCAACTGTGTTAGCAAGGAAGCAATGATCATTGTTTTTACAATGTAGCTTCGGTAAATTTCGGAGAAACTCTTGTCAGTATCAGTGGTTTTCCATGTTAGTGCTAACGTCAGGGGGACTTGCCTGGGGACTTTGCCTCCCCAGGTGCACCTCTTAAGAGAAGCAGATTTGAAACCTTCAACGTGTCTCTTCTTCTAACAGAGCAAAAAAAAAATGTGCTTATTTTCTTGCAAATTTACAAAAATGTGTAAAATGCTCTCTGGAACTGATCCCAACTATGAAATGCAAAGGTGGAGAGAAGCTGAGACTTCTCAATGAAATCTACCAGTGAAATGACAGCCAGCACAAGAAAACAATGGCCACATAGCAGGACTCCATGTCAAGCCTGGGACCTGGAGGCCCCCCTCCCCCCACCTCTTCCAGTGCAGTGCTGATTAGAGCCAATCTGGATGTACTGTTGAACACACAAACTCTGAACAGGAGTTGATGGAAGCCCTCCGATTTATTATCCTCGTTTTTAAAACTAATTAGAGAAACTGAGTTGTGTGTTCCATCAGGAGACAACCGTGGACCAAAGGAACTCATACTTCCTAAACTTTATGAAATACAGACAGAATGGAATGTAGTTACATGGAAGGACAACATTGTCACGTATAAGCACAATTTTACATGTTGTCTGAGGCCTCCCTTTCACACATTTAGATATTTGTTAAGCATCAAGTTATATGATACTGTGCAGTATTGGGGGCAGTTAAGTGACAAACTTCTTTCCCTAGTCACAATTCTAAATATAAATAAAAATTTGTATTTAGATTAACTATAAAATACTTCAAGCAGCTTAGTTCCCTCAACTACTGAGATGTTTAACTTTCTTTCTAAGCTATGAATTCTTAAAAGCAAAGTAGATAGTGGTCTAGAACCTGTAATTTACAGATATTTGTAAAGTAGAGTCTAACAGCCTTCAACTGATAGATTTAACAAATAAGAGGATTCAATTTAGAAAATAATTCCTTAACCTACGAATTCAAGGAGTCATTCTGAGTAGTGGGGACGTAAAGTCTCTGCACCTGTGCCTATTAGGGCTGAGTGCTAAGTTTCTGTGGCCTATTTGTTATAACATTCCCAGTGCTAGAAAGCATAAATTACCCACTATAAAACTCAAGATGGGAGGCAAAGAACACTTAAAGCCTAGAGAAGGAGATGAATTAAAGAGGGTGTAAGGCTCTTGACTTTTCCTTTCTGGTATTTAGTACATACGGATAATCACTAATCTATCCTGTGCAAGGCTGATTAGTGAGGTAAATGACAGCATCAAGTGCAAAACTGTAGACTCAGCTTTGATACAACGTCAATTAATTTAAATGAACGGCCACTTCACAAGTTATGTTATTTTATGACATTTTCGTTTTCACTCAAAACTATATCTACAAAAATTTTATTCATTTTTGAAACTACAATACGTGTGTGTGTGTGTGTGTGTGTGTGTGTGTGTGTGTGTGTGTATCCAGCCACCAGACACACTAAACTGTGTACCCAAGCAGCAAATTCAATGTATTCCATCTGACTACACAAATTAATGTTCTGAAGAAGGCCTGTGGTGTTAAAATGTTTCTAAAGGATTCTCAAGTGAAAATTTTGGGACTCTCCTCCCCCCAGTTTGATAACATATGTATAAATAATTGAGTAATCTTTGTGAAGAAGAAACTGAAGTTTGAAGAGTCCCAACTGTGTTTCAAACTCTTTTCACTGGTGTTATAAAAGAAACCTAAAGTTTACCTTTTAAAGCCATCAAGTTCTGGGCCTGTGAGATGGCTCAGCAAGAGAAGAAGGGCACTTGCCACCAAGCCTAATGACCTGAGTTCAATCCCTGGGACCCACATGAAGGAGAAAACTTACTACCTCAAGTTGTTCTCTGATCACCACATTCAAGTTATGGCCTGTGTATGTGCACTTGAGCACATGTACATACACACACACACACACACACACACACACACACACACACACACACAACTCAATGTAATAAAATAATTAAGTGAAGTATAAAAGGATTTTTAACCTACTCCCTTAGTTTCCACTGAGATTTTAATTCCAAAATTAATAGTTCTGTCTTGGCAGTCATGGGGTTCACCTCCAGGCATCGGGTGTGCAAGGCAAGGACTCCTACCACCGTGTCCTAGCCCCAGACCAGCTCTCATCTGCACTGATGGTGTCTTTACTTTGACTGTTTTTAATGGGGGATATTTGTATTGGGGTAGATTAAAAGACAAATGACCACAAATACTTCCAGCCCCTCTGCCAAGAGTACCAGTCTATCTTCCCACCCTTTAAATCACTTTGCAAATGTTAGGGCCAGGAGAGAGGTGTATTTGTTTCTTTGTTGAATGGTTGGTTTCAGTCTGGCTTTTGGAATCAAAGTCTCACACTGGATCATTGCTGTAAAGACCAGGCTGATTGCAAACTCATGGCACTGCTCTAGCCTCAGCCACCCAAATGCAGGTATTATAGACACAAACCATCATATCTGGCCGCAAAGTTCCTGATGTAGTGGTAAAAAGCCCTTTAAAAAAGATCTTACATTGAGTTCATGTCTTTTTAATGACAGTATCATATAAAAGAAAAAAAAAACCTTAGTGGAGGGATCAAGGAAAACTAATACTTTTGAGTTGCAAGCTGCACCAGCCAAGTTTTTAATGTGTATATCGGAAAATATGATTCACATTCAAATTATGATTATGTATTCTTGCGTAGATGAAAGACACTTCCTCAAAAATGAACAAAATGCAGCTGTCACACCAGGGGTCAACCTCAAGTAAAATAGCTGACTGTAGTTGTTACTAATAAAGAAACTTCAGCTTTCAAGTGAAAATTACAATTTTAGAACCGATATCTGCCAGCTGAGCTTTGACACCATTCCATATCTAAGAGGTTTTGTCGATAAGATGTCAAATGTTATTAGATCTCAAATATTATATAATCAAATATAAAATTCAATTTTGTCAATAACCAAATTTTCAAATGGCCAAAGTAACATAAAATTATGCTTGGGTAAAAAAACAAAGATAAAAACGCAAGACAGACAAGTAGGTTGTATTGCAATGGAGTATGAAATACTCTTAACTTTCAGGCTCCATATTCTATCTACCTTTAGGGAAACATCACAACTCTTGGCACACTATCAAAGAACGGCAGGGGCTGGAGAAATGGCTCAGCAGTAAAAGCCTTTGCTGCTCTTGCAGAGGACCTGAATTCAGTTCCAAACACCCATAAGGCAGCACACAGCTGCCTGTAACCCCAGTTCTAAGTGATGCAATGCCCTCTTCTGCCCTCTGTAGGCACTGCATGTGCATGCACATCCCTGCACAAAGACACAGGCAAAAGCAATAAATCTTTAAAATAAAAGAAGAGTTAACAGTTTTTGTCAATTTTTCTGATACTTTTGAATCATTTATATGGATTACACATTTAAAAGTTTTATAGTTTCATAAATAAAATGGGAAAAGCACAGCCTCTGATTTCTCAAAAGAGAATCTAATATACAAATCTGACTACCTTTTCTTGCTTTTGGAATGGCTACAATAATTAAAAAGCTATTTTCCTTTTTCAGTGTACACAGCCATGCAAGCTCAATTTTTCCCATATATATTAGATAAAACCAAAAAATCAATCAATGAATCAATCAATGCAAAAGTAAGAAAATCCAACTTTCTTCTATCAAGTATTAGAGCAATGTGCAAAAAAACATAAGGCAAAGTTGCTACTCTCACTAATTTTTAAATATAAAGTGGATTTTCCATGATTATTTTATATGAATTAATAAATATTTAAAGCATTTCACAACTTTAATTTTTATTATGTTCAATACTTGGGAGTAAAATTCATAAAAATATTTGTAGCTCTTTATCAATACTATTAAAGATTTATTTATGTGTGTGTGCATGTGTATGTGTCTGTGTGAGAGGATGTGTATCTGTTTGTACAGGGACCTGCACCACTGTAACAGAGGCCAGAAGAGGACATCAGATCCCCAAGAACTGGAGCTGTAGGCATTTAAGAATGCAGGGCTTGCTATATGAGTGCTGGAATCCAAACTTTGGTTCTCATGACTGCAAAGCACTCTTAACTGCTGAACCATTTCCTAACCAGAGTGCTTCATAAATTTTAAGGACATATCATGAAATCAAAATGTTTGAAAACTGTTGCCTTAGAATATTAAATTTCAGTAAGAAAAGTTAGCCAATAAAACAGAAGGCTAATATTTACTAGTGCTATAAAGAATTGGGCTTATTCTTTAGGCCTTTCAGGTTCATTTCATTTAAGTCCCATTATTTGAGTAAAGAGAGAGAAGGGCTCATCGAAGAAGTATGGTGGTGCTGGTGGTGGTGCTGGTGGTGCTGGTGGTGCTGGTGGTGGTGGTAGTAGTAGTGGTGGTGGTGGTGAAACTGGTGATGTGTGTGTGTGTGTGTGTGTGTGTGTGTGTGTGTGTGTGTGTGTGTAGATCATACAATTAAAGTCTTAAGATCACTTACTAAAACCTATCAGTAACAGAATACAAATCTCATTCTATCTCTAAATAATACAAAATCACACTACAACAATCTGAAAATAAATAATCCTAAAGGGCCCTCAAGTCATGAGGAAATCCTTAAATTATGCTCAATAATTTATGAAGTCAATAAAACATAAACAACAGGAAGCTCTACAGTCAAGAGTTGGGTCCTGGCCTTAGTCTGCTGGGTCCAGATAGCAGCTCTGTCATGTAATCTCACTGTGCCCCCATATCCTTCTCAGAACGTGAGGAATACCCTCTCATCTGCTTTCTAAGGTTGCCATGATGATGACACAGAACTGTACCCAGTGTATGTCCTGGCACAGAATAAGATTCTAACAGTTCACCACCATGACGATGATGAAACCACGCTAGATAGTTCTTCAAGGAAGTGTCTACTCAGAGAAAACATAGCATCTCCAAGGAACACTGGTTACTCGTCTTTTTATGTTAAAAATTCTCTCTTGGAAAAAAGAATGATACTTCAAATGTTTAATAGTATTTAAATGTTAATTAGCTAAGCAATCATCTTGGAGCTTGAGTATATATGAGATATAAAGTATTTAAAGATAAACAGGCACAGAGAATGGACTTCCAGCCAACCTGACTGCTGACTACATTTTGTGGCTACAAAGCTCTTCTTGGTGTGTGCTAGGACCAACTCAAGGATAATAGCACACAGCAGTCTGCACATGTTCATGCACAGCTCAGGATAGCATTTATTCATTTAAATCTCCAAAATGTGTTTGCTCAGCCAAATTTTCAAAGGAAAAATTCAAGGAATGTATCTTGACAAAAAATATTACCATCAAAGTACACTCAAATGTTCTACATCAACAAAAGTATCAAGATTAAAGGAATTAATCCCTTGCCATGCCAAGGCAAACTGGAGTTTAGAAAAGACATGAGGGCTTAACAGTCATTTTCCCATCATTCTCACATCTCCAGAAGACAAATGAAACTATTAACTGTTCTCAGCTTGCTCAGAGAGAAAAGACAAAGTAACCGTGCAGACAAATGCAGCTGGGAGGGCAGAGTCCCAGAGAAACCAATACCATTCCCACCTCACTGTCTCTCCATCCCCACATCATTTTAACCCATTCCACTGAGCAGACCTTTAATATCTAGAAAAAATAAATATAAATAAAATTAGGGTGAAACGTCTGTCTTATAATTAGAAGAATGATTAAATTTTGGAAGAGAATTTCATAGTAATTGCAAATCTTAATTAATCTAATTTTAAATATCAGGTATGACATTTGTTTTCAATTTTTCTTTAAGTCTCATTCATTCTTTTACAGGAAGAACCAAAGTCAGAAATAATGGAAACTTAGAGGCAAACTTTCAGGTAAGACAGAGCTGCTCTTTCCTCCTCAGTCAACTATGTATATCTACATGGTCTTGAGTAAGACTCACAACCTGGAGAAGCTCCAGCCTCCTCACTGGACAAGATGGGAATAAGGCCGACTGACACACCAGTTAAGTAATCCAAGGTCCAGGCATTTAAATGCTTCTTAAAGCTAATTGTTGTTGCTATAGATTCAAAAGTCAATATTGTTCTTAAATTCTTTTCTTAAGGTTTATCTTTAATTATGTGTATGTGTGTGTGCCTCTGTGGTCAATGTGCACCATGCATGCAGGTGCATGTACAGACAAGGATGTCCCTGTGGGTCTATGTGCACTACGTGTACAGATGCATGTAAAGACAAAGAGGCCTCTGTAAGTTTCTATGCACCATATGTGTAGATGCATGTACAGACAAGGAGGCATCTGTGGGTCTATGCGCACTCTGCATGCAGGTGCATGTACAGACAAGGAGGCATCAGAGTCCCTGGACCTGGAGTTACAGGTCAGCTTTGAGCTATCTGGTGTGAGTGCTGAGAACTAAATTCAAATCCTCTGGAAGAGCAGTAAGCCCTCTTCACTTACATTTTTGATTCTCTGTAGTTTTATCTTCATCACAAAATGTCATATAATTATCACGATTTGTTGTTTCAGAAGCACAGGAAATTTCAACAGCAAAACGCGGCTGGATTTGAATTCAGTTCTGAGCCATTTGAACAGTGCTTTCTTGGTCAGAGAAAACAACAACTCCGTCCACTCAGTGCCTCTGCATTTACCACTTAGCTAAGAACAAGCATTTAAAGCTGGTATTGTACTGAAACAAAGTATTTGGAAATTTCTGCAGTAAACTAACTTTATGACAAGTGAAAAAATACTCATTCTCTTAACTTCTATATAATGTACATCAGAATTTCAAGAAATACCACAGATGTTTTTTTTTTTTTAAACTTTAATAGATATTCTTTGTGGATCTCATACCATGCATTCTGATCCCGTTTATCTCCCTTATCTCCTTGCAACCACAGATATATGTTCACCTTAGCCAGGTACAACGCTTTATCTTAAAATTATTTCAGAAGCAAGAAAAATATTTTTCCACTTTCATATGCAATGAACACTGGGGAAAATTGCTTTTTTTTTTTTGGATAATTCTGTTAATGGGATCAAGATATATTTTTTTCTTTTTGTCCTCCATCTTCCACAAGAGCAAGTCCTAACTTAACTAGACACTCCTAGGAAATGATAGTCATTTCACTTTAACTGCTAGCAGGCAGCCTACAAATGCAGAATGGACATTTCATCGCCAATTAGAATGAAGGAACGGGGCAAATTTGTTAGGTAATAAATAAAGCTGGGGAAATACCAACATTTCCACTCTTTAAGAGAAACACCACAAAATAGCATCTTTCAGATTACCAAGGTCAAATCACATAGTAAACTGCTCAGGTACTGGGCTAGTGAGATGCTCCAGTGGGTAAAGCTGCCAGCCTACACACCTGGTGACCGGAGTTTGATCCCCAGAACCCACACAGAACTCATACAGAAGTAGGAGAGAACTAACTCCACAAAGTTGTCTTCTGACCTCCACATACGCCCATGTCCATTTTCCACACAATAATAAATTCTGTGTACATGTGCATGTGCGTGTGCGTGTGCGTGTGTGTGTGTGTGTGTGTGTGTGTGTGTGTGTGTGTGTGTGTTTATGTATGTATGTATCAGGGCCAGCAAGACAGTGAGGACATTTTTGTCACTTACATCTAGTAACATGAATCAAATACTCAAAACACATGAAGATGGAAGGAGAGAACTGACTTCACAAAGTTGTCTTCTCTCCTCTTCACACATGCCATGGCATATACACACACTTGCCTCCCCGCCCCTACCCCATACTAAAATATTTTAGATGCCCAAGTACCAAAATTTCTCGTCCCTCTTTTGTTAAAAAAGTGTGTGTGTATGTGTGTGTGTGTGTGTGTGTGTGTGTGTGTGTGTGTGTGTGTGTGTGTACATGTGGTGGTCAGAAGACCTTGGCTGTCCATCTTTGTCTTTCACCTTATTTGAGACACAGTCTTGTGTTCTCCGCCACTGTGTGTGCTACGGTAGCTGGCTCCTGAGCTGTTTGGGCTTCTCCTGTCTCCACCTTCCACCTCCTCAGAAACGCTGAGACTGAGACACATTTTAACGTATCCAGGTTGTGTGAAGGTTTGGGGGATCCAAACTCAGGTCCTTGCAGTTGAGAAGCAAGTGCTCTGTCCCCTGAGTCATAGCCCCAGACGGTATCTTTCCATCAATCCAAAGCATAAGAAGTTATTAGAGCTGATGATGCTGTGACTTAAAGGCACTGTATCTCCACATCTGGATAAGAACTTGATTCTTCAGTTTTACAGATATCTATGCACAGAGTAGACTCTAGGCATGAATCTGCTCATGTCAGACAACCAAAGCAACTCTCTAAGGTGTACATGCAGCATTTACCTTTATCCCTAGTGTGACTTCATGTACCCTTCATAAGGAAGGCCACTACTAAATTAAGATGTGACGGTGCATTCTTATCATCAAGAATATGAAAAATAACATTCCTTTGGAGCACAATTCATATATTGTAAAATTACATTCAAAATGTTACTAAAACTCTTACCTTAATTTTGTTATGGCTAAGACCACAAATAGTAGACATTTCTGCTGGAGCATTTAGGGTCTTACGTATAGTATATCTGCTAATTAGGAAACTTTGGTTGCCTTCCTTTCTAATTTGTATCCCTCTTATCTCCTTCACTTCTTATTGCTCTAACTCTGACTTCAAGTACTATGCTGAATAGGAAGGAGGAGAGTAGATACTATTGTCCTATTCCTAATTTTGAGTTTTTCTCCTTTTGAGATGATATTGACTGTGTGCTTCCTATGGATTGACTTTATTATGCTGAAATATGTCTCCTGTATCCCTATTCTCTCCGAGATTTTATTATGAAGGGACCTTGGAAAATAAAGGTGTGCATGTGGCTCTTCTGTACAAGGGATTCTCAATCTGGGCCCTGCAGACTAATAAACCCAGCAGTTCTAAGTGGGGGAGGACAAGCCTGTGCTAGGCACTGATGAGTATGTAATGACTTTCCCAAAATCTACCCCATTTAAAAAGCACTTTTTACACATGTAATTATTCTTCCTTCCATCTGAAATTGTTCCCCCACCTCTGCAGAAAAGTACTCATTTTTCATGATCCATCTTAAATACTGTCCCTTGTAGCGGCGACTATTCCTTTAGTCAAAGCTAAGTAATACTTTCCATTATAGCATTTGCCACTTTGTTTTCCTGTGTTCTGTTTTCCCCTTGAGATAGTAAGAACTCTATCTTACTATTTACTTGGTTTTCATTGATTCTAGATATTCAAAAAGACAGCATAAATGCCTATAAATGCTTTATAAAACCATTACTGTGCTAAAAACTCTCATTGCCATGGAAATTTTTAATTCAATGAATGCCTCACAATAAGAAGTTTATAACCCCAGTTCTTACGTCATTTGGTTTGGTTTTGCCCCAACCCGTAGGAACTGAAATGCAATGATATGGGCTTTATAAACCAAGGTCCTCAGGTGTCCACAGGTTACTTCTATATTTTCAGTGTGTGTGGATTTGTGTTCACTGCTGTCCACTGTTCCACTTGTTTGTCATAGGAGTGGTTCAGAATGTAAACAGGTAAAACTTACAAATACAGAAATATGTACAAACAATATTACAGTATGCAGATGGCACTTCAAAAATGAAAGTGATTTTTTAAATGATCTAACTGCTCTAACTGCCAACTCTTACCCCATGTAAAGCCTAGCATCTCTTCAGTTATTTCAAAAGATATTTTAAATTTCAAAGAGAAGTCTATCTTAGGTTATCTACATGTACATTACACATCTAAATAAAACGTGTACTCAACAACATGTTTTTGAAAGTGGGAGTGGACGAACTAGGATCCTTGATATATTAACCACCACTGCAGCAGAACACCATATGCCACAGACGCTAACAAGATCCCTAACATGTGGCCCCCTATATTCCTGGCCCAAGGCTCATTTCCCAGAGAAGCATGCTTGGTAACCTGAGCTAGCCACACTATTTCTCCGATCTTAGAATTAGTCTCTGTTGCCATGGTTTAAAAATAATCTCGCCAATGCCAGTTTCTAAGCCCTGGTCCTAAATTTCTATTTAAAATTAATAATTTTAATTCACAGTGTTCCTACAAGTAGCATAGGGGATTGATTTAGTGGCCATGGTCATTCATAAAGTAAGGCAATTAATTAATCAGGAAAGCAGCATCCACATCTATACTGGACTGGGGCCACCTCACCGAATAAATATGCAAATCCGATATCCTCAAGGCTGACAAGTTTCTATTATTAAACGGCTAATGTGTTTATTTCTCCCACAATAGCTAGATTTTTTCATGAATACGCATTAAACCCTGTAGTTAATAGCTGTGATGACTAGGTGACAGTGAGGACACTTCTTGAGAACCTGCATTTGACAGATCATTGACACACAGTCGCAGTTCCTTTTCACTTAAACAAGAATCATGCAATAGGAAATGAGCTGGAGCGATTAGAGATTATTCAGGTTTAATAGCATACATCCTTTTAGCTGGCGTTAGAACAATACACAATGTGGCAGAGTTAAACAGAGGCATCAATTATACTCTCAGACCTGCTAATATTTTTGACAATATTTAAATAGCACATCCCTTCAGGGCACGGCTTCTTTGCCCTCTCAGTTACACACCTGTCAAGTGTTTAATTTGCCAAAGGGAAACAGTTTGATTTCTAAGGGCAATCTTAATACTGTAGAAGCAAATTGGAAAAATTAAACATCATTGAATAGAAGTAATGAGAAGGATTGGAGGGGAAAAATTGCAGGTTTAATTCAACAAGGCATGTCAGCATCTGTCATTAATGCAACAATATGATCATGTTCTTCAGTATGCCATATATACCTCAAGCTTTTCAGTTATTCACTTCCTCTGCTTTTCTAAAAGACAGAGAATGATATTGGGCATGGGGGGGTGCTGGCAATAGTAAAAAAGATGCAAGCAGTAATTTCCACCTACTGTGCATATATTGTACATTGAAAATATAAGATAGGTATAAGGTAACAAATTAAAACTAGCAAAGGTTAACTTGTATGGTCACTGGATTAAAAGCATGAAAAAATTTTATTCTTTACATTATTAAATTATAAACATTCATGAATTAGTATTCTTAAATTTAACATAATAATGTCTAGAAATTTATAATTAAATTTTAAAATAGAAAATAATATAATTATTGAAATTTTACTAGACTCATATAAAAAATAAAAAGGACCAGGACTTAGAAACTGGTAAATAAAAGGAATTGGTAAAGATAGCATGCACCTATACTAGACTGGAGAAACTTCACAGAATACATATGCAAATCCAAAATCTCAAAGTCCTGGGAAAAGTCACCAACCTTTGAGAGACACACAAGCATCAAGTCTATCCTTGAAAGAAACAAACCAGAGATCTAAAACAGGCTGCAGATCCCAAAGGCAGTGAAAAAACCTCCATCTACCTGTAGCTCTGCATTATAAAGGTATCACTTACCCTCTTGGGCCCCTGTGACAAACAGGGCACAGCTACCCATCTCCCTCCTTTTCTACTAGTTTTCTCTTCTACAGGACAAATGGCCAAGGAAACACAAGTTCAAATCTATCTAAGACACGGCAGCAGAATTCAAGGCCCTCACAACTTCATCTTGAACATGTACTGTAAGAATGTAATGTAGAGTCCAGCGGCTACTCAGGACACAATAGTCTGCAATAGTTCCCGCCTTTCATGGATGCCTTATTACTGAGGCACTGTCTGTGAGTTCCTAGTTAAAAGACTTCCTGGTACCTAAGAAGTAGGTTTATATCAAAGGAGGTATTGATGGACACACATCCTGCTCCCATCCCGCACCCTGCCTCCTGCCTGGGAATTCAACAGACTGACTGCAGAACTGTTCCACAAAACATCCCCTATCCTCATAAATATGTAAGAAGATCCATGTGTAGCCTGATTTGTCTCTCTTCAGAATCCCCATCATGCTATCTATTTCTGGTGCTGGGACCTGAACACTTCTCAGAGCTCTGTCCATGCTGTCATCTGTCGATCCGTCTATAGAGTTAAATAAGCTTACATCCCTATGGAATAATCTGTCTCAGTATCCTCTACAGTATCAGAGATTTTCCTACATAAGTAGCAAAAATCACAGCAGGCTATGTTTGGTCATAGAATGGGAGATTCCCTACAATACTCAATAGATTTCCCAGCAGGCTTCATATGAATTGTGTAGCTCCACACAGCCTTAGAGGTACATCCTATTTCCACTTAGAAACAATTTATGTGTATGGTTATGTGAATGTACACCATATATGTTCATACAGAGGCCAGAAGAGTGCACTGGATCTCCTGTAGCTGTAGTTACTTTAGTTGTGAATGGGTGCTGGTAACTAAACTGGGTTCTCTGGAAGAATGGCAAGTAGCTGTAACTGCTGAGCCACTTTCTCATCACCTAAATTAACTTGCGTCTCCTGATTGGGCATATGTTGTTTCTGCTCTTTAACTTTACAACTGGGTCTCAGGAAATAAACTATTCATTCATGTAAGATATTGACTTGATTTCAGGGGGAAAAGCATGAATTGTCATCCATAAAAGGACACCTGAGCCAGGTGGTGGTAGTGCATGCCTTTCAATCCAAACACTCGGGAGGCGGAGCCAGGCGGATCTCTGTGAGTTCAAGGCCAGCCTGGTCTACAGAGCGAGATCCAGGACAGGCACCAAAACTACACAAAGAAACTCTGTCTTGAGAAACCAAAAATAAATAAATAAATGAATGAATAAACAAACGAACACCTGGACTGTGGTAATGTGCTTTCTTTTGAGTTGAGTGTTAGAAACAAATGCATAAGATTGTCATATAATTTGTGTGTACATATATACTCATGTGTATGAGTATATTCTAATATACACACATGTGGAGACCAGAGATCCACTTTGAATGTCCTGTTTAATAGCAATCTACTTTGTTCTTGGAGACAGGTCTCTCACTGGCCTGAGCAAAATGATTAGCCCAGGCTGGCTGGCTGGTGAGCTGCAAGATTCTGCCTGTGTCTGCCTCCCCAGGCTTGGATTATAAGTGCCTCCCAATATGACTGATCTTTTTATATGCATTCTGGGGATCAACTTCTCAACTTCTGGTTCCTACATTTATATAGCAAGCTCTTTACTGCCTTGGTGCATATTATCTAGTGAAAGTACACAGTTCTTACTCTTTCTGTGTTCACCTTTGGGTCCCACAATTGCAGATGTGCAGAGTGGTCATTACTACTTGTTTCTAGGCTCCACAGCCACCTCTCTCCCCTACTCAATGTGTAGAATTCATGCTGTTTGATGGCTATTCCCATGTCATCCCAGGAAATGCTCTTCATTTTGTCAGTTAAAACAGGGTTCTGTTAGCTTTGTCACGTTCAGAATCTTTCAATTTGTGCCCCCTTAGAGAGCAGTACCAAGGGACACTGATCTCTCCTCAGACACCTGGTTTAAAATCCGGGAGTCCATTGTTTAATTCTAAGTCTCCAGCATTTGTCTTACACACTTCCTCAAGTTCACTTTGAGTGTTAGCATCTTCAATCCTCAGACCTTTCTAACCAACTCCCAGTAACACATTTTCTGTCTTCATTTTTTGTTGTTGTTTGTTTTTGTTCTTGTTGACTGATAAACCCAAACCTTATTCTTTCCCATATGTGGGAAATATGATGAGAAATTGTCTCACTTTTTAGATTTGTTTTTATAAGAAGTAGCACTGTTGGGGCTGGAGAGATGGGTCAGTGGTCAAAAGCCATTTCTGTTCCTATAGAGGACCCAGGTTCAGTTCCCAGTACCCATAATTGGCAGCACATAACCTCGTAAAACTCTTCTGCCCTCTGTGGTGCATCTGAATATGTATGGTCCACATAATATACTCAGGAAAATACATGTAAACATTGAACAAAAAAATATCAAGAAAGAAAAAAGGAAAAACAAAAGAACCAGCAGAACCAGTGCAACCTCTAGGCCACTGGAGTCCTTTCATCAGACACAGTGGACACAAACCCTCTTCCCTGCAGAAGGCTGGCTAGTAGACAGAGATCCAGCTACTTTGCTTGACTACTAGCTTATTTTAACACTGGGTATAGGACTTAATTTTCCATTCATTTCAACTATGTGCTCACACAGTACACTAAGAAGACCTCTGTTCAATTTCCTTACACTCTGGAAAAGAAACCAAAAAAAAACAGATAATTTCTCATACCATATTTATGCTTATATTCTAGACACTAATTTCTCCAAAAGGTTGCTAATCCATTAATATTGAAAACCAATCTTTACAATAAATTATCAAGAAGAGAAACACATACATACAACAAAAACTCTTTTTTAAATGTACAACCATGACTTTTTAAATAATTAAGCTGAAATTTTACAACAGAAAATAGTTGGTGGGGGTGCATGAGTGTCTACACATTACCATGTGCAGGTGTATGTGCATGCAGGATCCTTTGTTTCTTTCTCCCCAGCACTCACACCCAGCTTGTCTGTGGCTGTTGTTTTCATGTGTTTGTTTGTTAATACAGGGTCCTGGAGACGGGACACTCGGTTGACTGATCTATCTCCTCAGCCCAATAAAAAAATATTTCTGAAGATTTTTATTTCTGGGGAATTTCAAAAGCATTTCAAACCCAGAATCTGGGTTAGGTTGGAGGACAACAAGCGTGCTGCCCTACTCTCTATCTCTTGGCATCTGGAACATCCATCCTGTTAGAATTGTTCGTTCACTGAATTATGAAACTAGTTTTTAAGTTTCATTTTTATCCTTTTAAGGCAGAATATTTGCTAGCAAGTCATCCATAACCATTAAATTAATTCTAAAAACCTGAGAACATAATTAAATTGACTTCAAACCTTGAGAGGATAAGAACTGTTTTAAAAATATTTTTAAAACCTGTGAAATGGTGATTAAATTAAGTAAGTTCAAAGAACATCTGACTTTGGTTTTCATTCTGTCATGTGATATGCTTTCAGTTTTAATATAAACGTTCAAACTTTTTAATGTTCATAATTTTTACAGAGAATAAAAACGTGGTGTTACATTTAGAAATCCTAATGTTTATCACCATCTGATGCTGTCATGGAAGCAAGTGCTACTTGCACACTCTTAAGAAGTGAGAATTGCAGTTCCTTTAACTGATGACAATGTAATTATCCTTTTGCTGTCAAAATAGAGGTGACTTCCTTTCCTCACACACATGATTAAACATACAAATTCGTGCTACTCTGAAATCCTGTAGCTGTACTGGATGTCTGAATCTGAATGAGCAAGATCACATAACAACAGGGCTCAGTGATGATGAAAACCAATTCTGCAGCCACCCAGCCCAAACATTTTCATCAGCCTTCCTCCTGTAGGAGCTCGTGTCTAAGCATCCACACGAGCTTTCAACATAATGTCACATCATCCACAACAACGGGGACAAAAATAACAAGCAGGGAAAAAGCCACAGTGAGTCTAAATGTCTGTGAGTGGTTTAAGTGACTTCATTATTTATTAATGCATAGACAAGCCAGCCTGTGGAAAAGCACAAGCCTTTCACAAGATCTTTAGGACACATCATGAGGGCCACCTTGGGGGTTGACATCCTACCTGGTCTTTCAGCTGCTGTAGAGAAGTCTGAAGGTTCAGAATCTGACTGAAGAGTGGGCTCTGCAGAACAGACTTCAGGAGGCTCAGTTTGTCTTCATTTGCAACATCCCCACGTTCCTTGAGCTTGTTCTGCAAGCGCTCTGCTGCCTGCAGGGCTCTGGTTTTGTCTACTCCAAAGAGAAGCACCAGTCAATAACAGGATTCAAAAGACTTGTCAAATCTATGAAGACAGACGCTGCGCCTTTAGAAATCCTAAAACAACTCCCCCTAAGTGCCTAGCCTTGTCATATTTTAACTGAGTGCAAAACTATACAGCAGTACGTATTTTTAATTCAGTACAAGGACACTCTTTTAATGTTTAGATATTTTTCTCAAAATTAAGTAGCATATTTACATATGCTTCAAAACAATCCAGCTGCTTCAATAGAATTAGTACCTAAAGGGAGACCACAACCTCTCACTGTAAGCCTTTAAGTCTCTTACAATGAAATTCACTCAAGAGCAGGAACAGGGTATAGTACACACTTAGGCAAATAGTTGTAAAGTCACAGAAACTGACACAAATGATGTGTAACTGAACTCAGTGCCAGATGTTTCAGCTCTTGTGAAAATCGCATAAAGCCTTGCATGGCCTTAAAGATCTAAATCTCTTCTTCTAAAAAAAGGATATATGAAATTATTTTTACACATAAGAAAAAATGGATAATTAACCCATTAATAAGTGGATGTGAATGCCGCTGATGAATCATCTCCAAAATATAATAATTTCACATATTAAAAAATAAAGTATTCTATACTTGATAACTTAGGAGTATTAAATAATAGATATTTCAAAAGTCCTGGTTCAACTCTTGGAATGCTCTACCCTAAAATTAAATCGCATATTTACAAATGCTCCCAACCAATATAATTCAAATTACTATTAAACATGTTACAAATCAGATACGTTATGGAAGAGAGCATTGTCACAGTATGCCCTAATAGTCCTAGCAACCTACATACATGTTTCTACCAGTGAACTTCAACACACCTTGAATTATACAAACACAGGTTGTTACAATTTTTGAGTCAAATTTGTTTCTTCAAATGGAGATTGTTCAAATGTGTCACAACCCAGTCATGACGACAGCACATGCATCTATTGCCAAGCACAGTAATCAGAAAAGAGGGATCACCAGAGACAGTACTTGTAGCACCACATCTGGCATTCCACAGATACTGGGTAATTAAATACAAAATCATATCAATAATGAGGACATACACAAAAACAAGCTGAAATAAACAATATTGTTCCTGCAGAAATTCTAAGTGAAGAATGATAAAGACACACATGAAAATTTTGTTTGTTCTGTGTCCTGTTTTCCGTGGTAACTCAGAACACAAATCCATTACTAATATCTACATCAATTTTTAAAAGTTGTGCTACTTAATAACTAGTAACTGCTGACAATAAAATCCAGAAAGCAATGGTTTAATGGAAGCCATACTTTCCCTTTCCTTCTCCTGTATTATAAGGAACTTGCCTATTTCAACACAGAATGGGGCATGGAAAATGTATCCACACAGAATTTTATGATCCGAGTAGGAACAGAATCAAAAGTCCAATGTCACGAACAGCTCTTTTTTCCCTTTATTGTCCTAATCCCTCAAAACTGGTAACTGTTGAGGCATTGTCCTAGTGCCAGAGTGAAGTGCACATGCCCTTCAGTACTGTCTCCCGAGAGCGACCTGGAGAAGGCAGATTCTGCAGTGGGTGCCACACACGACAGCTTTCTATAATCGTTTCTAAAACTACACTGTGGTTTGGGAAAGAGAGTAATACATTGCAATGGAAATCCAGATCTCTCAGCCCAAATTCTCATGCAGAAATTAAACTCTTTGAAATGGATTTGAGAGATGATTACAGTCCTATTGGGCAGAACCAAGCACTCAGCAGCACCTGACCTGCACTAACAGGAAGGCTTCAGTACTAACTTCCTGTTAAGCTTTCTAGTGATACTCAAAAGCCATGACTGTATTCATAAAACAAAACAGGGCTTCCATGAAGCTTATTAAAACTCGTAATTTATAGACTATCTCACATGTTTATTTTTTATTATGAATGGTTTGTTTTTTATAACCACATGAATACATTTCCACAAACACAGAAATCCACTGTCTAGTTAATGCTACTGGATAAAAAAATTTAAACTATGTTACTGTAGCTATGTAGAACACAGCATACTGAAAGAGCAGTGTTAGCATGTTCAATTCTGACAAAAACAAGGAGAAAAGTCTTACCTATGGTTTCTAGCATCTTTTTCAGAGTTCAGTGTTCTCTATAATGACTCAAAACACCAACTAAAATAAAACTCTGAGGAGAAAGGAAATAAAATGGAGTCATTATGTTATAATAAGAAATGAAAGACTAAAAAGTGCTTGGTGCTACTATAATTCTTTTATTAAAATTATATTGACTTAAGTTTAACAGTTTTCTTCATATGCAGTGAAGGAATCATTTTAAAACTTTCTATAATACTTGCAATAAAAAGAAGGAAAGAAAGTTCTGTTCTAAACAAGATGGCAAAGTGTCCAAAGCATTTCCTTAGGAGCCTCTCAAGGTGGACCACTGGTGTCTTGAATTAACAGCAAGACCCTCACACCACAGAACAAGAGGGCTCACTGTGTACACTGAAGAAATCCTGTGAACAAACTGTGAAAAGCTGTTATCTTACCCCAGATGCTCACAGCACTAACTGGGAAGACAATACACACACCTCTGAAAATATACTATGACACCACCACAGTACAAGGGTTATAAACTGAATAAATAAAAAAAAGCACAGTGTTACATTTTCAAAGGTTTTCAAAATGTCTCCTGACTATAATGTTCTCCCTCAAAAAACAAAAAACAAAAACACAATACAAAACAAAACGCCAACCCCCAAATGTTCCCAATTGTTTCAACTGACACAAGTCTTTTGCTAAGGTAACACTTCCTTCACTAAGCCCCTTGAAATAATGGACACAAATCTGCAAAGCCACTGTCATTGACCATCTCCAACCTTATCCCCTAGCTATTCTTCACAGCCACCTCCACAGCTTGATCTCCTCACTACGGAAGGACAGAGTCTCCAGGAGAGAGCCAGTCCCTGGTCCAGAGCCAAAAGGAGTCTATACGATTCTTCTTCATTTTAAAAAGTAGAACAAGTTGTTACTGACCACAAAACAACAAGTGTTATTGACCAAATAATATCACACAGTATAAGGGCATATGTACAAAAATGCCATAGTGAAGCATATTATTTTATATGCTACCTTAAAATATAAAATATTACAACATATATGAAAATAAATAACAAAGTTCTTCATTCTTGGTCTTGAAAAAACAGGTCATTACTCTGAGAATCACCAATTGGCCCAACCACCTCTCTACAGGAAACTACACTTAGAATACCAGGCAGTACATAATGTGGTCAAACAATTGCATAGAACACCAATGCCTGCAATTTGCTCTGGGCAATAACAGAGGGCAGTGTTTACTTTCTGTATTCCTATTTGGAAATTACTCTGACAATACCAGCTCCATTCTAAGTAGAAAGATATCACAAAGACTGGTGCTTCCTTGAAACAGTTCCCCAGTATCAAGAGAAGACCCTGGCTCAGACCTAGAATCGAAATCAAAATAGCTATGTGACTATAAACAATGGGCCTAGCATCTCAATCTCAACTGTCCAGCGAACAAAGTCACTTATTATGTGTTCTACAACAAATAAAAAGGATATCATGGCAAGTTTTAGTTTACAAATGCTGCAGGGAGATCTTATAAATAAATCACAAATATTTTAATGTTACAAAGAAATTTGAATCATCTTCATAAAATAGCATATTATTAGATACCCTTTCAAAAAAATAACCCCTTGATTTATTGATTTCCATGCTGCTGGAGATCAAATGCAGAAGTCTGTGCATTCTACACAATCAGCCCTTCAAAAACTACCTTCTTCCTGAGATGAGAGGCTTTTCTTCAGTAGACAGTAACTAACACAGAGACCCACAACTGGACAGTGGGAGGGAGAGACCTTGGAGCACACTCTGTCTTAAATGGTATGTCTTCATCAAAGCCCTCCCCACTCAAGGCTCAGGGATCTATGCAGAAGAGGAGGCAGAAAGACTGTAAGAGCCAGCAGGGACGAATGACTCCAAGGAAACAGCATCCTCTGAGCACAACAGGACGGATAGGAGCTCACAGAGACAGCTGCAGCAGGCACGAGGTCTGCACAGGCTCATGCTGGACGGGGTCGCAGAACTAGAAGAGGGAAGGAGTCACAGGGACCCATACTTAACCAAAGCTATTTGCAACTGATGGCTCCTGGCAAAGAAAAAATATTAGTTTTCTTCAATGGACTGTCCCTGGGCATGGCAACTACACTTCAGGGCAGGCCACATACCCAGGAATCGCTGGCTAACACAAAATGAACTTCATGGGTTTTGTGTGCTTTTTTGATTCATTTTGCTTTGTTTTGATTTTTTTTTTTTTTTGGTCTTATTGGTCTTTTGTTTGTTAGCTTGATTTTTGTTTAGTGGATTTTGTGTGTGACTGTGTGCTCACTTGCAGAGCTGAAGGAGGTAAAACATGATCAAAATATACTGTATGAAAAAAATCAAATAAAAGAATATAAACTTAACATCCCTTGTTAATTTACTTATCTATTCTGAATCTGAGTATATTTAGAAATAAGTAACATGAAAAAGGTTTTGAAAGAAAAAATGCTATTGGTATACTCAATAAAGTCTTGGACAATACAAGTACCCTATGAAAACTCAGAGAAATATGGGCAGTGTTAAGGACATGCTCCAAGGCTAGCAGGCTTATGAAGAATCTGCAAAGCAGATCCCAACTGAGATAAATACTATTGCCCACATTCAGCAACAAGCCAGTGATGGAGAAACAGAACCTCAGGCTCCCCAACCAAAGAGCACTTACCATAAGTGTCAAAAAGGAAGACAGCTCAGGGGCAAGCCACAGACAGTAGTTTGCAGATAAAAGCATTACTTAGAAATTTAAAACAAAACAACAGAAAGCAGTTCCACAGTTGGCCCACTCTGATGTCCCTAAAATAAAAACGTAGCCTTCAGAGGTTTCCAAGGGATTTATATATCAACAACTGTGACAGGATAATATCCCAAAAAATCCATTTCTATTTATAAACAAACCTGTAAGAACAGAACTTTGGGGGTATGAAAAAAAATCAAGTCTACTCCCTCCAAACTACTGACCCTAATTCTCCTACTCACCTTTCAATTATCCCTCCCTTTTTACAGCTCAACATTATTCTAACTGTGCAATTACACAGGCAAGTAAAAAGCCCCCAGCATGCTGGGCACCATTCAAAGCACATTATTCAATTATTCTCTTAGTCCTCACAGTCCACTCACACATAACAAGAGGAAGCAGACACAGGGTAAGTCCCCTGCCTCAGTTGACATCACCAGTATGAAGTCAAGCTGCGAACACACAGTCTGGCTCTAGAGTGCACAGCTCAACCACTACAAAATGCTGCCTCTCAACAGGAGAAAAATTCACCTCATCCTAGTTTCCCCTTTTCGATGGTAAAATTGCCATGTAAAGCATTCCCTGATCTCCTGCTTTGCTCTTTGTTGCTGTGGTAACCAAACACTGACCATAACCAGCTTGGGAAGAGCAGGGTCTATTTGGTTTGTGTTTCCCTAACAAAGTCCATCCCTGAAGGAAGTCAGAGCAGAGATTCAAGCAGGAACCTGGAGACAGAAACTGAAGCAGAGGCCATGGAAGAATGCTGCTTACTCTCTTGCTCTTAAGGCTGGCTCAGCTTGCTTTCTTATGCAATCCAGGACTATCTGCACAGGGGTAGCACAGCCCACAGTGGGCTGGACCCTCCTACATTAATCATTAATCAAGAAAAAGTCCCTCCACTTACTACATGACCCTAGTTTATGTCAAGTTGATTAAAAAAACTTTAAAAAAACAACTAACCAGCACACCTATACAAGATTAAACCAATGAAGAAAACTAAACTCAATGTAAATAAAGTCTAAAATTAAATAGACTCGAATATACATTCAACACAGCTAGCTGTCAGAACAATCTGAACAAGTCAGAACTATGTAGCTTTAGAACATATTGGTAAGTCCTGTCAAAGAAAGATAACATTCATCACTTACATGACATTCACATATTTTAAACAAATCACTTTTAAAATGCAGTATTTTAAGAAAACTCCTCAAGAAAAAGTAAGCCTACTAATACTAACATTCAAAACATGGCTGTTGCATTTCAAGTGCTGGACTAATCCGCCAACACAGGGAGAGTCACAGAAGTAGTGGCTCCCCATCCAATCACCACGTGTTCTACTTTTTGCTGTATTGCCATCTGGCTATCACTGAACCTAAGGTCTGTGTCTGTAGCCACGCACGAGGAAGAACAGGGCACATCAATCATCACTCGGTGGATTTGGTATTCAGAAGGATTCTGACTATCTTGTTGCCCACAGTACCCTTTGGTGCCCCATATACTGTTCTCCCACCTTCCAGACAAGAAAGGTGTGAGGGCTTTGCAAAGTCACAGAGCTCTTGAGGGCGGGAAGTTGTACTTGAAATCTACTCTGCCTGATTTCCAGGCCCACACTCTATCATATCGCCCCTATTTGTTTACTCAGGTTCTCACATGTAGCACAGGCCAACCTCAATCTCATTATGTAGTCCTCAAGCTCTTAATCCTCTTCCCTCAGCCTACCAAGGATAAGTATGTGCTGCTGAATGCAGCTTTTACCATCTATTTTCCATATTACACTGAAAATAAAATTACATTTCACTTATTGGTAGAGGTACCAATTTTTTTTTAAAAAAAATGTGTAAGATGGTATATTAAGTTGTTACAACCTGTATAAAATAAGAGAATATAAAATGTATTATAGGTAGAGACAAATAGAGACATATTTGTAAGAAGCATAAAGTACATATTTATAAAAACTTTTTCCATGGTTTTTATAAAAATGCTCACAGTGAAACACAGTCAGGCCAGAGGGGAGAAGAACCACTGAGCACTGCATTCTTTAATTTTGCATCTTAACTGAGCACAGCCAGATTGAACAAATATAATAAACACAATGCCTACTTAAATTTGAATTATAAGAAAATAAATAATTTTGAAGTGTATATCTCTTCCAATACTTCAGAGATGTGTATACTAAAATCTAATTAGGTGTTTATATGAAATTCAAATTTAAGTAAAAATTTAAGTGAGCTTTTAATTGACAACCCTACTATCTTTGTATTTGTTTAGGAAAACTAAAACAGTATTTATAATTTTAGGTCTGTGTGCTTTCTGTAAATGTTTATGATAATGTCAGTTCCAAAATCCTTACTAAGTCTCTGAAGACTTTACCTGTGACCGTACGATCCCCCAACAATGAGTTGATAATACTTTTTCACAAGGAATGAAAAATAAACAGAATATGAATATTTGGTTTTATTGAGGAGCAGGTACTAACTGGCAATTTTGCTTTCTGACAAGCTGTTCTGGAAGTATGCAGGCACAGAACTTACACAGTAAAGAATCTATCCATGCTTCAAACAGCAAATCATCCTCACAACGCAGATCTCATAGTAACTAGCAAATGAAAATGCTCTGTTCTAGTATTTTAGTTTGCTTTCTATTTGTGGTGAAAACACTATGACCAAAGTGAACGTGGAGAGGTTTATTTCATCTTGCAGGTTATAGTCTATCATGAAGGGAAGTCAGGGCAGGAACTGAAACAGAGACCATGGAGGGATCCAGCTTACTGGCTTGCTTTCCATGGCCACTCAGCCTGCTCTTATTCAACCCAAGACAACCTTCCCAGGTTCAGATCACCCACAGTAGGCTGGGCCCTCCTGCTGCTGCAGCTCGCTTCTAGATGTGAACGCAACACAAACATTTAAAAATCTCATTCAAGGAATTGATGGGCAACCCAAAACATAAACCTGTTTCAATTAAAAGAAATTCATTATCTTTCACATATATTCAAATGTCAAAGCAATATAATGAAGTTATAACATATGACATTACCATAGGAAACTGTATTAATGTAGTTACATAAACAAGTTCATAGACAGAAACTATTGCTTTAACTGAGAATCCAGTGCTTTAAAGAAGTTTGAATAAAAATAGTATTATTTCATTCCATCTCTTAGAAATTTCCTACTATTATTGACCTCCTTCCTTTTCTTAAGACTTCTCCCCTTTTTAGAGAGACAAAGATCCCACGTAGAACAAAAAAAAAATATGGAAAATAAAGTTTGAACATTTTATTAATTATTGATATGTTTATACAACAAACACATTCAAACTAACAAACATTCATTAACTTTGCTATAACTTTCAGATTACCTGGAAGCAGGTTTTGAATTGACTTTTATTTATTTTTCCCTTTTATTTTTATTTTCTCTGTATGGGTGTTTGGTCTACATGTGTGTCTACATTCATTTTTTTAGATGGTTGCCTGGATGAGAGGCATTCTCAAAAACACATGTATTTCTTTCCTAAATTACAGACACCCCCAAACATCAAAGTACTGTTTTTATAAGGACTTACTTCGACTTCCTGAGTTCCACATTTAAATTGCCATTTGTAGTGTTTTTGAGTTAAATTCCTTTATTCCCTGCTTGGACTTCACTAGGATGTCAATTCTAGAGCTGGAAGAAGCCTCAGCACACCTACAGCTGACACACTGTGGCCTCGCCGGGGTTGGTCCACATAAATCGCTGGTTTCTGAGTTTCTTACAACTTAGGGCTGCTGCTTTCATTCAACCATCAAGCTGGCAGGACATGTTTAAAGTGTATCAGATAAATTAATTCTACTTATCGTCACTGTATCACTTTATGTCCTTTGTCCTCCACCTTCATCAAGTTTTTGTTGAAGAATCCAGGATAAACATTAAAATATGGTTCTGATACCTCGTCTTTGGCCCTCATCTCACATATTTCCCACCCACACCCCTATAGAACAGGACCCTGCTGTCAAGTCAACTCCCATCAGCATACTGACTCAGGAAATACTTCTAAGAATGAAGATTTACTTTCTTCTGTTCTCTCACTCCCTAGTGAAACTCAAAGGAATTTGGGCTGTTGGGCAGTTTGCCCCTGTGCTCTACCATATTTTCAACGTTAAGGGCCAAAATACCAGATGCCACACATATTTCTTGGACAGAACCAGGCACAGGGATTCTTCCGAGGGTGGCTCTGGCAGATAAATGTGTCAATCCGAGAGTCCAGATGCAGCCAGGAGCCCACAAAACACTCACTCCTGCCACTGTGTTTTCTTGGGAGACCTCAAAGACACAGAAGGATAAACTCTGTGGCACATAAGTCTCAGGTGTACTTCCTACACTGGAAATGAATTCTCTAGAGAAGTTACTTCTGGCTCCTGCTGTTTGCCCTTTTGCCTGCCTGGAATGAGGCAATTCCCCAGGGAGCCTGGGTACACTGTGTCCTTGGTGCTTATAAAATGCATGGAGACTCACACATCCCCACAGACACAGAAACACAGCTGGCAGTTGGTCTGTAATGGTTTGTAGCTGCATGAGAGGGGGCTGGTACTGAAGATGTCTGTCATTCCGTGGCTGCCTACTCAGTGACAGGATTTTCATTGCGTTGGTGAGATGGAAGTGCCAGTCCTGAGGCAGAACAATATGTGGCTTTTCAGCTCTAACTGAGAGATTCCTCACTGGAGTCCTAAAAGGTAGTAATAGAGACAAACTTCCCTTCACTGAAGAACACTATGGACCTAGGAAACTGGGGTGGAGCAGGAGGCAAGGTTCTCTCTGTCCAACTACCTCAAGTTTATAAAACTCTTCCGAGGACATTTTCTAGGGTTTTCCTTCTAGTTCTTAAGAGTAACTCGATCTCAAACACTGTCCATTATCTTTCCAAAATGGTTCTACAGTTATTGAATCTTTTCTACAAAAATTATCAAGAGTATCGTCTATCATATCGCCTACGTAGTTACCCTGAGCTATAAAACACTGCCCGTAATTAGATATTTTTATCCTGCCTCATCAATCAGCGCTTCTAAATTCAGTTTGTGGCTTTCATGATTTCCCTTTGCTGAATCTGGATAGGAGTAAAGAGAAAGTTTACAAGTAACTCAAGAAAAGGCAGGCTCATATTTCTGATCAGAAGTTGTCTGGTAAGAAAACAGCACATTAGAGTGGTAGTTAATGTGGCTGTTTTCTCTCCTGTACTATGATTGTGGTGACTAATGGCTTGGTTGAGTTCCAGGTCAGCTCAGAGAAAGGCCACGCAGGGACTGGGAGGGGGTGGAGGGGCTATTGGCAAGTATACCCTCACTTTCTAAGCCCACTCTTCACAATGGTTTCCAAGGAGCACTTCAAACCCCTCAGATTCAGCTGGTATATACCAACACTTATTAATTATTTTAGAATAGTAAAATCTCTGTAAGTTTTCTCTCTGTGCCTGCTAACACCAGGTTTTAAAGCACAATACCCGAGACTTTAATGTAGCTGTCATTGTGAGCCTCCAGATGATAAAATATCACATATGAAGACTGTATATGATAAAATATCAAAACTTATCTAAAATTAATTTGGCTACAAAAGAATTTGGAAATGGAGGAGGAAGGAAGGAGGAAAGATTAAAGCTTTGGCCATATTCCACATCATTTTCCTGATTGAGAAAAGTAACCATGCTCCTCAGACAGAATCGACCCTCAAATATTCCCTTAAATATATTTACCACTGAAATACCTAAAATGCAGGTTAAGTTGTAATCTACAAATAAAAGCAACAGTCTGACTATTTAAAATGTGCTGTTCTCCTCCACTGTTGGTGGGATTGTAAACTTGTACAGCCATTTTGGAATTCAATGTGGTGACTTCTCAGAAAATTTGGAATCAATCTACCTCAAGACCCAATGATACCACTCTTGGGCATATGCCCAAGGGATGCTCAATCATACCACAAAGACACTTGCTCAACTATATTCATAGCAGCATTATTCATAATGGCCAAAACCTGGAAACAACCTAGACGCCCCTCAACCCAAAGAATGGGTAAAGAAAATATGGTACATTTACCCAATGGAGTATTACTCAGCTGTAGAAAAAACAATGACATCATGAAATTTGCAGGCAAATGGATAGAACTAGAAAAAAAAAAAATCCTGAGTGAGGTATCCCAGATCCAGAAAGACAAACACGGTATGTATTTACTCATAAGTGGATAGTAGATATAAAGCAAAGGATAACCAAGCTACAATGCACAGCCCCAGAAAAACTAGGTAACAAGGAGGTCCCTAAGAGAGATGCATGGGTCGTCCTAGGAAGCGGAAATAGATGAGATATCATGGATAACTAGGGGCACAGGGGCACAGGGGATAAAGGGCATGGGGAATGGGAACATGAGGGATCAGGATGGTTGAGTTGGGGGAGGGATAGAGAAGGAGAGCAAGAAAAGAGATATATGGATAGAGGGGCCATTGTGGGGTTCGGGACAAACCTGGTGCCAGGGAAACTCCTGAGAATCTGCAAGGATGACCCCAGCTAAGACTCCCAGCGATAGTGGAGAGGGGGCCTGAACTGGCCTACTCTCTCCTGGAATCAGATTGGTGACTACCCTAATTGTCATCATAGAATCTTCATCCAGCAACTGGTGGAAGCAGATGTAGAGATCCATAGCCAAGCACTGGGCCGAGCTCCAGGAGTCAGTCCAGTTGAAGAGAGAGGAGAGATTATATAAGCAAGGGGAGTCAAGATCATGAAGGGGAAATCCACAAAGACAGATGACCTGAGCTCAAGGGAGCTCACGAAATCTAGACTGATAGCCAGGGAGCCTGCATGAGACTAAACTAGGCCCCCTACATGTGGGTGTGACAGTGTGTAGCTTGGTCTGTTTGTGGGGCCCCTAGCAGTGGGACCAGGATCTGTCCCTGGTGCATGAGCTGGCTTTTTGGGACCTATTCCCTGTGGTGGAATGCCTCGCTCACCCTTGATGCAGAGGGGAGAAGCTTGGTCCTGCCTTAATTTGCTATGCCATGCTTTGGTGATTCCCATGGGAGGCCTTACCCTTTCAGAGTAGTGGATAGTGGGGTAGAAGGAGGTGGTGGAGGGAACAGGAGGAAAGAAGGGAGAAGAAACTGTGGTTGGTATGTAAAATAAATTGAAAAATAATAACAGCCAAAGTTTAAAGTAAATAAATAAAATGTGCTGTTCACTAACAGCTGTTAATACAATTGTATCTTTCCAGGTATGGTGATGCACACCTTTAGTCCCAATCTCAGGAGGCAGAGGCAGTAGAGCTCTGAATTAGAAGCCATCCTGGTCTACCTAGAGAGTTCCAGGATAGTCAGAGCTACACAGAGAAACCCTGTCTTGAAAAACAAACAAAATTGCATCTAAGTATTACTTGTAATTAAGTCTACTGTAATAATGACTCTTCCTGAGAACAAAACACTATGCACATCGTTTTTAATGTATAAAATAGGACTATTTGTGAAATATCAGTCATATGTCCCTGTTTCCTTGAGCTGAAAACATGTCCTTTCCACAGATGCTTTCAGAGTCTCCCATTTTCGGATAAGAAAGAGGCTCAGGAAACCAATGTTTTCTCCTTTCAGGAAGTCTATAAACTGAGCCAGCATGGACATCTAACCTGGGAATCCATAGGCCAAAAGTAAGGAAGTCCCCTGCACTAAGTCCCACTTTTAGGTTCTAATAATAATTATGTCGGACAGGCAACAGTTGTATGCTTTCAGATTAAGTAGCTCAGACAGCTGTGCTTCCAACATTTCATAGTGGCATTTTAAATAATGCTCTTGAATAAACACTTTCATTTTCTTAATTATGAGATCTTAGGTTGAGTTTTGACCTCTTTGAGCTGTTCTAACCCCTTGGAAATGTCAGCTATAGCAAACATTTGTAAAATGCCTATGAGCAGTAGACATACAAAACTACTCTGATTACAAGTTCGTATTCTATTTAATGTCTGTACACTAATCTCTATATTTTTGTATTTCCAATAGTGTGGTGGTTCAAATAGGAATGATCCCCATAGACTCATGTGTTTGAATACTTGGTCCATAGAGAGTGGTACTACTTGGAGGTGTGGTCTTGTTGGAGTGGATGTAGCCTTGTTGGAGGAAATGTGCCACTAGGGGGTGGGCTGTGAGGTCTCAGAAGCTCAAGCCAATTCTTTTCCTGCTGCCTGCAGATCCATATGTAAAACTCTCAGCTACCTCTCCAGCACCATGTCTGTCTGCACACTGCCATGCTTCTTGCCACGATGATAATGGATTAGAGCCCTAAACTGTAAGTCAGTCCCAATTAAATGTTTTCCTTTATAAGAGTTGCTGTGGTCAAGATGTCTTTTCAAAACAACAGAAACTAAGACAAACAGCTATCAGAATAAGTGCTTAATTTAATCAGTTACTCGATTCTGGAGTAAGAGCTGCAAACTACCCTATTGTTACCTATGTGAAAAGCACAAGCTTTTTTGACACCTTTCCCATTTACTGAAAACTTTTTTGCATTTGTATGGATGGTTGGTATGATATGTGTATATGTGTCTTCACATGTGTGTAAGAGTGTATGTGTGCCCATGTATTTGGAGGCCTGAAGTTGACATTGGCTGTTAACCATGACAGATCTCTGCTTTTTTTTTTTTTTAATTGATGCAAGGTCTCTACCTGAGCCCAGAGTTAATGGACCCCCAGCTATTCTAGCCAAACAACTCTGCCTCTACCTCCCAGTTCTCAGACCACGGGAGACCTCCAATGCTGCCTGGATTTTTTTTTTTTTTCACATGGGTCCTGGGGATCCAAACTCAAATCCTCATTCTTGCATGGAAATATTTTATCCACTGAGTCATCTCCCCAGCCAGAAACACTTTTTATACTACTGAAGGTTCAAAAAAAAAAAAAAAGCCTTCCCTGTGAGTAAACCTGACAAATTGCAAATTCCAGATTTCAGGTTAGTCAAAGTACTGACACATGAAGTGGTACTAACCAGAGAAGTCAACGGAAAGAGAATAGTTCTGAAAGACAGTAAGACACAGAGAAGTCAACGGAAAGACAGTAGTTCTGAAGGACAGTAAGACACAGAGAAGTCAACGGAAAGAGAATAGTTCTGAAAGACAGTAAGACACAGAGAAGTCAACGGAAAGACAGTAGTTCTGAAGGACAGTAAGACACAGAGAAGCAAATGGAGGTGAAGGGAAGAGCATATAATAAAGTGAAGAAGCTGAAAGACAGAGAGAGATGGAGCTCAGGATGCCCTACAAACTTCCTTATCATTCACAAGCCAAGAGTGAGCACAGCCAGGTGTTGTTAATGAGGTGACGCCTGTTTAGGAAGGAACCAATTCATTTCCTCACCAAGGTCAAATCTTGTCTCAAAGAAAAACATGTAATTCTATTTCACTCTTCTCACCACAGAACAAAGCATGTAGCTTGAAAAAAGATGTGAACGCTTGGAAATACTATGGATGTGTCAGACATTCTTATTACAATATTAACCATATAAAATTAATTGATGTTATTGGTTGCTTTAGAAAAATCAACCACAAAAATAAAATTACACATATTAATCTAGAAATGTGGACATTGACACAAACTAATAAGTCCAAAGTTAATGAGTGTATTATTTCATCAAGTATTAACACTGAAATCTTCCTAGATGTGAGGCACAAGGAGAATTAGTAACTGTTAAAACAAGCTCAGAGTCCAGTGTTCTTCCATCTCCTTCAAATAACTACTTTATCCCACCTCACCCTCCCTTCCTCCTCTCTTCCTTCTTTTGGTATTCCAATATGACAGAGAGAATCTAACTTTCTTTTCCTATTGTCATGACGAAGTGCCCTAAAAGACAAATCAAGAGAGAAGAGTTACTTTCAATTTGCATTTCATGGGTCCACTTCAATTAGAGCTTGAAGTGGACGGCTACATTACACCCAAGCTCAGAAAGCCAAGAGCAATGGATGTTTGTGCTCAGTTCACCTTTTCTTTATATTACAGCGTGGATCGAAAGCCAAGGAATGGTGACACCTCCTTTTAGGAAAGAGTCTATGCACTGCAGTTAACCTAATCAAGAAGATGGCTCCCAGGTGTGCTGAGAAGTGTCCCTCCTGAGTGACTCTATACCATGTCCCATCGACAGCCAACAGCAAGGATCACACAGGGCCTCGCACATACTAGAAATGCACTCGAGCCACACTTCTCACCCTCAAAAGAAGATTCTGGTATTTTTCAGCATGACTAAGCATGAGTCTTTATTTCTCACAGTTTCACTGGTGGACTAATTCTTACACAATCACAGTACATTTTTAAATACCCCTGTCTCCAACTTTAAACCTCCTTCTTTTCCATCTGTACAACTTTATCTCCTTTATCTTCATGAACAATTTAGTGACCAGTGTTTACACATTTTCATAATTAATTTCAATCTTTTTTAAGACAAATACCCAGACTGTATATTAAAAAAAAAAAACTTCATTTGCCTGTCACTGAAGGCACAAGAATGGCCAAGAATAAGGACACAAGCCTATCTTGTGAAATGGCTATCCCACCACTACATTGTGATGTGCTAAGCACCCAACATCATCATCTGGAATCAACAGAATCTAGAGATGTGACCCATGAACCCAACCCTGAAGGATTAAGGGAGAAAAGGAGGGATTCAGGAGAAGGAAAGGAATTTCTTGCTGAGGGAATGACACTTAAGGCAAGAAACCATAAAGAATTCAAAAGGTCACAGTACAGCTGTCACTCTTAGTGAGTTAATGAGAGGAGCTAGGAAAGCACAGCCTCCTAGAGAGCTAGAAATGGTTCCTTGCAGACATAGTGAATTTGAAATGGTACTAGAGTATAACTGGAGATGTATCAACAGCAGCCCAAACCTTCACCCACGTGCTGACTGATGCACAGAGTAGACACTGGACAAACCTGTGATGAATGGCACCTACAGGAGACATCACACAAACATGTGCCAATGACCAATAACACAAGAAAGTAACCTGGGGCTAGGGAGACGGCTCACGTTTTCTTGCAGAGAGACCATTCAGTTCCCAGCACCTGAAGATCCAACACCTTTTTCTGACCTCCACAGGCACCAGACACACAAATGGTGCACATACATACATGCAGGCAAAATAAACACACACATAATTAAATCTAAGAAAAAGTTTAAAGAAAGAAAATAACATGGACCAAGCAGATAATCAGTGGTCTCTAAACCGGTCCTCAACATAAAGACAAATGAAGAAGGCAAAGATGAAAAAGAGAATTAAAACTGAGGTTAGACTTATACAGAGACCTTGGAACACACAGCTCTAAATAGAATGTTTCTATCGAATCCCTCCCCTCAGAGCTCAGGGAACCTGTGGAAGAAGAGGTGAAGAGTGTAAGAGCCAGGGGGGGATGGAGGACTTCAGGAGAACAAGGCCCTCAGAATCAGTTGAGCAGAGCTCATATGAACTCACAGAGACTGAAGCAGCATGCATACAGCCTGCATCAGGGTCTACATCAGGTCCTCTGCACATATACCCTATCTTTCAGATTAGTATTTTTATGGGACTCCTGAGTATGTCTCTGATTCTTGTGCCTTCCCTTGGGGCTCATTTCCTTCTGTTAGTCTGTCTTGTCCAACTTTGATGTGATGATTTTTGTTTTATCTTACTTTATTTTATTTTGTTATGTTTTGTTGCTACCTCTTAGAATTCTGCTTTGTTTTCTAATGAGAGAAAAGGAGTGGATCCAGATGAGAGAGGAGGTGGGGATGAACCAGGAGGAGTAGAGGGAGGGAAACTGTAATTAGGATATAGTGTATGAGAAAAGATTCTATTTTTTAAAAAGGTGGAGGAGAGAACTGAGGTTAGAAACTCCCTCCAAAAATGGATATTTAAAAATATAATGCTACATGTAAGAATTATACTAGTGGTAAAACTCTGTTAGGCTCTTCATGTTTGAGTGTGCTGAACAGTCCTGATTTGTAAAGCATTTATTGCTGCCAAACACTAGGCAGGGTATAGTATTAACATTCAATTAAGCCAGGTCTGGTGACATAGATCACTAATTTCCACTACTCAGGATAATTAGAAGTTCAAAGGCAGCATGAACAGCTTGAAGACGCTTTCTCAAACTCAAAGTAAAGATGTGGGGGAGATGCTGGGATATGGTTCATAGTAGACAGCTTACTATTCAATTGTCAGGAATGCAAAAACCAAACCAAATGAATTATTTAGCTTATACCAAATACGACTCACTTGATAACACTCTGGCTTCTGCAATAATTAAAAAAATATTAATAGGAGATAATCTTAATGATTAAAAGTCAAGTTAAAATTAGGGGGAAATCAAAGGACCCTAAATAAAAAGTCAGTCATCTAAAAGGTAAATGTAACACTCCTATCAGAATAAAAAATATTCCCATAAACCCCAAGATGGAATAAAGTTCACATATTATGAAATGAAACATATCTAAGAGAGAAAATCTGCCACAATCTCAGTTACTAAACCAAAGCAAATTTACTCTTGGATCTCCTTAATTATATATGCACACACAGAGGGAGAAGATTAAATACGACAAGAAGCATTTTCCATGGACTGTACTGAATAATTGCTAGAGAAAACCCTGCACTCCTCTGAGAGTGGAGATGTTATGCCTAAGTCCAACAGAAAGCTCAGCTGTTGACAGCCAGGACTGCCAGGAGGAAAGTCAGCAAAGGGTGGCAAGGCATGGCTTGCCGGCATGGTTCCAAGTAGGTCAGATAAGGAAAAACTTATTTAAAAGTATATGGTAATATGACCCTGATCACAAACCTTAGGTATGTCAAGATAAACAGCATCAAGGCAATGTCCTAATTACTGATTCACTAACATGATAAACCTCATTATTTAGCTACCAAATTCAGTTCTCTAGGAATCTCCTGGTTCACTTGGACATGTGGTATTTTCTCTCTGAAAAGGTCATTAAAAAACTTTTTTTTTTGCTCTTTCAATAAACATATCTCTTTAAATAACTCATCTACTACTCAACTACATTCACTAGCTGTGTTTTCGTAACTCTCAAAAGAGCACACTTAATTTTAAAATGTTGCTTTGTTGTGTTTTCTCTCACACTTTCAACTAAGTGGTCAGAAAGCAGAAACACACATATGAACACTAAAAACGGCCAGGAAGGACAGATGGCCTAGCCCGAGGTTCCAAGCACTTCTAAGGCTGAGGCGGGAGGATCCCAGCCTGACACTGACACCCTCTCTCAAAAAACTAAAGACAAAGATGACCCAAAGAAGGCTCAATGGGTCCAGCCAGGAGAACACGTTTTCCAGATGCAATGAAGCCATCTCTTTTTGACTGCACCTTCCTCATTGCTTAAAACAGTGGTTCTCAACCTTCCTAACACTGTGACCCTTTAACACAGTTCCTCATGTTATGGTGACCCAAAATCATAAATTATTTCATTGCTACTTCATAACTGCAATTTTCCTACTGTTATGAATCTTAATGTAAATACCTGATATGAAGGATATATGATATGTGACTCCAATGGTGTCATGACCCACAGGTTGAGAAAAATTGGCTTAGACGCATGTTCTAAAGTGCTGCGTTGACCAATATGGCAGCCAGGAGCCAGCATTTCAATTTAGCTTCTGAAATACAGCAAATTCTAAATTGAGAGATTCTGTGTATAAAATACAGAAATGACTTCAGAGACATCATTTTATGAAAACAGGAAGACAAATGCTTCATCTATAGTTCATATTTTATTGCATATTTAAATAACTTTTTGAAGAAACTGGCCTCAATAAAATACTGTTGAAATAAATTTCAGCTATTTCTGCATTTTTTTCTTTATTGTGGCTCCTGGAACTTTTAAAATGTATGTATTTGGGGGCTGAAGGGACGGTCTGGGATAAAGAGCACTTGTTCTCACACAGCACCAGATTTCTGTTCCCAGCACCCACAGCAGTTGGCTCACAACCGCCACTCCCTCCAGTTCCAGAGGATCAGCTATCCCCTTCTGACCTCCACATGAACCCACAGGTACCTACATCTGCACATGCAGTACACACACACACACACACACACACACACACACACACACACACACGCAATCATTTTTGATCGTATATGTCTCCTGTTTTTCTGCTGTTCAGATAGATTGAATTGTAATAGGTGTGCAGTTTATTCCATCTCTGATTTTTGGTATATTCAATGGTCTTAATTGGAACATTTACAGAATAACTATTACTTATATAATCCCAACACTAAGTTATTCATTTACTGCTTAATGCCATAGACATGCTTGTTATATAAGTTTTTCTTATGGACTGAAAGATAACTCTAACAAAAATGATTTTATAAATACTAAAAATATGCAAGCACATGCAGAGAATTTGGCATGAAGTCTGGAAATAAAGCACAGGGTTTATTATGCAATCTACTATGCTCAGACCCTCATGAGGAAGGATTTGTCAAATTATTTCTTTATTTATTCTGACTTATTCACCTGATATTATTAAAAGTTAAGTATCTTGGATCTTTTTAAAGTCCCAGTAGTATTTTTAAAACTATTGACTACAGATCTTGAAAAAAATCAAGTAACATCTAATAAAGACATTGAAATTCTATGACCATCCAAGAATACCTTAAGAAGACCAAGACATACTGCCAAATATAAAAGTCCAAAACACAAGGATCAGAATACACTATCCTAAAATATGCTCCTTTGGCAAAATAAGATTATTTTGATCTGAAGGCAGTGAGTTCCAGAAGATAGAAATATTCCTTGCCTTCTCCATTTCCACCCCAAATGAGGCAAAAATCACCTCCTGTTAAAATAACACACACTTACTATTATAATATACATATACTTTATTGTTACTAGTAAATATGTTAGCTTTCCCACACTAATAAAATAACAATTTTTACTGTACACACACACAATGCACACACGCAATGCACGCACACACAAACACACATGCACACATGCCGATCTGTCCCCAGGTCTAACCACGTCAGGTGTTCATTTTACTGTGTAACCTTCATGCAAGTAAAATTACAAGCACTGGTTAAATGTGTACATTTTTTTCACCAGTCAATCTGTCTTGTGTTGTTTTACTTCATTTCTCAACTATAGAACTTAAAAGGATAAAATTTCTACTCACGCACAGAAGTGAAAATGAATATACTGCAATTGAAGGGTGAAAGTACAGAAGAATTCTAAACCATCAAAGTCTTTTTAATGGTATATCCATTCAATGAACTAGCACTGAGCAATAAACAGAACTAAGCTGTAACTATAAGTAACATCATTGAACTCTAAAATAATTACATAGTGAAAACTCTGGAGCAGCCTGTAAAATCAATTCCTTCCGTTCAGTCAAGCTCTGTGCATGCCAGCTCATCTGTAGTGACAGAGAGAGTTGGTGGTCCCTGAAGAAGGGACATCGGTAGGTAAGGAAGCAAGAAAGAAATATAAGGGTTCATAGGGAAATGTCTTAGATTAACAAATGTGTTAAACAGCCCTTTGCCTCCTTAAGCAAACTTAAAGTCTGACACTCCTGAGTTAAAGAGATATTCACCAGCCAGACGGCGGTGGCGCATGCCTTTAATCCCAGCACTTGGGAGGTAGAGCCAGGTGGATCTCTGTGAGTCTGGTCTACAGAGTGAGATCCAGGACAGGCACCAAAACTACACAGAGAAACCCTGTCTTGAAAAGAGATACTCACCAAATGTAATGGAGCTGTCGGAGAGCAGCTGAGGCTCAGAGGATCTGTCCTGTTGTCTCATGTCAGCTACCAGACAGAATGAAAGATGCTTCCTGACTCAGCCTGATCCAATCTATACTCAGCAAGCTACATAAGCAGCACTGCAATGCTGTATATATGGACATGTATCTATACATGTAAGATGTATGTACATGTCCCTGTGTATGCATGCCTAAGTGGGTGAGCTGCATGCACCTGTCGAAGCTAGAGGTGTACCTCAGGTGTTTTCCTTTATAGTTGAGACAGGTCTCTCACTGAACTTGCCTAAGCCAGCTGGCTAATAATCTCCAGGAAGCCTCCTGTCTCTACCCCCTCTATCCTGGACTGGACATATGGCCCTGCTCTTGTCGTTTACATGAGTGCTGGGATTCCCAACTTTGATTCTCATGCTTAAAGGGCAGGCAGTCCATCAGCTGAGCCATCTCTCCACATCCCCTGATGCTATACTTTTCTAAAGCGATACAGGATGACTATGCTCAATACTCCCATGAAAACTGAGAACATGGTAGAGAAGGAGAAGGGGGACAAGGCAACAATCTACTAAGCTCTACACACACTCTACACACACACACACACACACACACACACAAACACAAACACACACAATCAATTAAGCTACCTCTGCATTCATATCCGTTACCCTTAAAAGGGAATTACAAAAAGAAACAATTATTAATAGCCAATATAGCCCTAAAAAGGTAATCAATAGAAGAAATGATCTATCTACTACATACTCAAAACTACCAACAGTAAATATTCAACACAACTAACTGGCCTTTTCCTTAAAATGACGTGGGTCCGTGTGTATTTAGTTTACTGTGTGTGCTTTTCATCTTTCTTACAAATGTTTGCTTTCTTACTTTTCCTTCATGCATTTATATAGAATATCCTAAACATGGAGGTAAAATGGTTTTATAAGAGTAAGAAAAATAAAGATAAAAATTCCCTAAACCCAACACGTCTAACTATCATAAGCAAAAAGACAGACAGGAAAGAAAATGTACGAATGATAGTCTCGATTTTCTCTTTTGTTTAGCTGATTTTTCTTCACCCAGATGGTCAGAACTGGAAGAATGGTTTTTCCATGTCTAAATCATCAAATGTAATTTCAACATCCAAATGAGAGCTTTGGTTATTTGATTACATATGATTACACTGCCTTTTTAATCTTCTATTTTTTTTTTTCTGAAAAGGGGAACTTTCAAAAGGAGAAAAGACTATGACAAAGATTAGGCCACAAAACACACATGGGACATAGTTTCTAAATCAATGCAATTGTGCTAGGTGTGGTAGTGTGCCCCTACATAATCTCAGCACCACAGAGGTCGAGGCGAGTTCAAGGCCAGCTGAGGCTACATTAGACCCTGTCTCCAGAAACACAAAGTTAATAAAACAAACTGTGTTGTTTTAATCAGACATGAAAATCATCATACTTACATTAACATTTTCTTCTTTATTGAATGCTTCACTATTTTTAAGGCTTAGAAAAATAATTTAAGAAAATTATGCTTTTATAAAACACTAAAAAGAACTAAAGTTCTATCTTCAAAAAAGCAAGAGCCCTAGACATACAGTACCCAGTGAACACTTAAAACAATCGGCCTTGGGCCAGAGACAAAATAGCCTTTCCTCAAATAGCAGTCTCCCTTTCTTAACAAGAATCATATTACCACAATAATGTTTAGACTACCCAGCATCCTCCTCCGTGACCTCTCTCCTTCCCTCTGGGCCAGCCTCTTTTTCTGGTTCTAAGACAGTTCTCTTTCTTAGGGGCTAAGGAATACATCATCTCTTTCCCCAAAGCTCATGAGAAATACAAATCCTTGTGGTACCTGACAAGGTATGACTCTATTTGGAGAGTTTCTTTAAAGAAATAAGTAAGATTAAATGGGGTAACTGGTGGTCTTCATCTAATGAGACTGGGCATCCTCTTAAGAAGAAATTAGGTCAACACATACACAGAGGGAAGACCATGAAAAAAACACAGAGAGAAGTCCTACAAGGTAAGGAGACAGGAACCAACCAACCAAATACCACACGCGTGAAACCAAGGCTATCACTCCCTATTGTCTCGGGCACATCCCTTCTAGTTCTCCAGCTCTTGAGTCAACTACAGCAGACTGGGAATGGGATGTCTTTTAATGCACACCCAAAACTATGTGGCTTTGGAAGCAACCAATGGGTAGAAGCCAGAAGAGTCCTGAAGCACCTGACAGGAAAGTCTGGATTGTCTTGAAGGGGCTGCTGGTAAAAGGGTAGTGGGGGGCAACTGGATGACTTCCCTGAGGTCCCAGATGGAAATGAAAAACACGGGAAAAACAAAACTCAGCCTGTATTCCCATGCTTCCTAGCACTTTTGCTTCATCGCCCAAACATTTCCCCTTGACAGAAAACTTCAATTCTACTCTAGAAAGGTAAAAACTGAGATCCCCTCTAGCCCCTGCTGCCCACCTTCTTCTCAGCCATTTCACCTACAGGTCTATGCCCATTTCGTAATGAAAAAACCACTAACTTACATTTACAGCGACATCAGCAACATAACTACGTCACTTCATCATGTCTGGAGACCTAAGACCTATCGGCTGCTTTTTTTTTATGAATCTCAAGACCGCATGTAAGAGCTTCTATTCTCCCCTGTGATCAGTAAAGGCATCAAACAAGCTTCCAGAGTACTGTCTTATATTTACTTTGCACTCCCCTTCCAGAACCCCCTACAACCCTGGCAATGCCTGAACCAATGCAACAAGTCTCCTAAGCTACCTACTGCTATCTAACTATTATCTACTAACTACCTAAGACACTGAGGGCAACTGGTTAACAAGCACTGGTTTCTCCTAGCCGCCTTTCCTCCCATGGAGCCCCACTAAAATCATCTAATTATAATAGTTTTGCCACAGTGCATAGAGTTTCTCAATTTTGTGTAAATAACTCTTCAGTACACAATGCTTAAATTTACAAGAGAAAATACCTTTCTTATCAGCAAACAGATGCTTGAAACAAAGTAACTATACCCAGTGAAATTCTACCTAAGGCCAAATGTCTATTTTTACAAACCCATGAAAGTGGGGCATATATAACCTTTTCCCATGCACTATCCAGCAATCCTGAATTCACTGAGAACTCTTTCTCCATTCTTGAGTGTAGATCTTTCACTGGCAGATGGGGTAAACACCATATTTGGAGGCATATCCAGTCCAGTATGTCAACTTTGCCTCAAAATATTTGATGAAATTCAGAGTTTGTTGGCCATATTATGAATGTAAAAAGTGGAGCCAATCTGCAAGCCAACTCCAGTTAAATCTTTGATGACAGATTTGGGATGTGTTCTGCAGAAAAATCTTTCTCTAACTCAGGAGGTTACCTTCCCAGCAACTCATTGCTTGTTGCTCAGCAGCTTCTAAACCCCCTAAGCTTACCTCCAAACCATGTGTCCAAACTTTCAGTTGCAAACCAGTTTGCCTACCTTATTAGTTAAATGGCGAAAGTGCCAACCAGCACTGAATCAATGCAATTTGCGTTTTTAAAATTATCTCTCTAGTAACCTCCAACCTGCAGAGAAGTATGCTGTACAGACAGCCTTTACTTCCTCATGGTGCGCCCCCTTTTAAAAAGCATTAAAATGCCAAGACACATCTAAGGACTCAGTAGATCATTATCTGTGTGCCTGGAATTTGGAGCACCCTAAAAACAAACTTGACTCCCTCCCCAAGCCACCACCAGGGTTTCTGTGCCAAAAGAAAAACATGGTAAAAGAAGAAAGAAAACCAGATGAAACACCAGTAGAATCCAAGAAAGAAAGCACATTATGAAAGACAGTGCGCATATAAGCTATTTATCTATATGTTGAGAAAATGTCCCATCAATTTTTGCTTATTTTTAACAATGAGGTAAGGAAGAGACATTAAGACAAGTTACAGGGCATCCCAAATTAGCTTTAGTCTATCAAGGGACACACAGCCCAGGTGCACTTATCCAAAACTTTGCGTTAGAAGTTCGAATCAAGGACGTTCACATTTTATTAAGGTTTTAAGGGATCCTCTAAAACCATAATATACTAAATTGGATAATTCGATCATTACACAATCTTCATTGTCTTTGAACAAATTCTACACCTAAAAACCTCCCAAACTCGGAGACCCAATCCCCTCTGTTCCCAGATTACTCATTTTATAAAGGGCATCATCCTAAATGAAGGTCTATGGACACACAAAGGTGATGTTGACAGGACAGCTGTCCTACAACACCGGATGAGGTGACCTGGGTTCAGTTCTCTGACACATCCCCTCAGGACACTGGGGGAAAAAAAAAAAAACACGGAGAGGGATTTTCCCTCTAGCTGGTGAAGTCACCGTCCTCATATCTGATGCTAGAAGGAAACCCCAGCCTCCTCCTGCAGGCCTGCAAGCCCACGCAGCGTCCTCCCAGCGCAGAGCAGCCCCCTTCGCGTCCGCAGCTGCTGCCGCCGCCCCCTCCTCCTCCCCACGCCGCCCGTGACCCGGGAAGGAACTGCCCAGCCCCCGAGCCCCCCGAGAAGAGAATGCCAGCCCAAAGCGCACCATCGTGTCCCGCGCAGCAGCGCTCCCACACAAAGCCGTCTCCCGCATGCCCCCTCCCAGCTACCAGGCCCCGACCCTCCCGCACTCCCCTGCACCGCCCAGGCCCGCGCAGAGCAACAGGCGAGCAAGCCCGGGCGCAGGCCGCGGGAAGAGCCCGGCGGGGAGCGCGCAGCCGGGGAAACTTCCAGAGTCCCGGGGGTGGGGGGGGGTGGGGGGGGGCAGTGCTCGCTCGGGCGGGGCAGCCGCTTACCGGGATCGGCGGCCCGCCCGGACACTCCCGGGCTGGCCAGAGCGCTTGCGCCCCTCTCCGCTGAAGTCCCGGCCCTGGCAGCTCCGGCTGAGCGCGCACGTTCACGCGTGGCCGGGGAACCGGAGCCCGCGGCCGGCCAGGCTCGCTGCGCGCCGACCAGGCTCCCGGAGGCCGCGGGGCTGCGGGAAGCCGTGACGCCGGCGGGGCGCGCTGGCCAATCAGGGGCGCGGCCCAGCCGCCGCCGGGATGGAACGACCGACCGGCGCCCCGGCCTCCCGGCCCGCGTGGATGACGGACAGCGCGAAGGCGGCGGCGGCGGCGGCAGCAGGGTGTGGGGCAGGCTCCTAAATGTGACTTCCCAAGGAAATGGGTTTTGTTTGTTTGTTTGTTTGTTTGTTTGTTTAGTGGAAGTATTTTCCAAATATTGCGCGGGAAATACTTGCTCTAAAATGTTGCTCGTATTTTATCAAAAACTTGAATTCGGTTGAGAAAGAAATTTTTGTGTTTTATGCTCCGGGTCTCTTGGACTATTGCACTCATATACTAGCTGCAGTTTTCTTAGTTCCTCGTGAGGACCGTGCTCTGCATTAGTGGCCTGTTGAGAAACTCGGTGGCCAAGGGAAGCCCTTTCTTGAGAAGTTACTTAGCACATCAAGATGCATTCTTAGCCGGGTGAGCCAATTAAAAGGAAAAACAAAACAGTAAACATGGGGAAGTGCTCAGAATTGTCTGCTGCTGGGAAGAGTGGATGCCCCTTTCTGTTGTGTGCCCTTTACAATTAATTGTCTTTCTGTTGACCTCAGTTCTGGAGTCCCACAGTCCATCCCCAGCCCCACCCCCAGGAAAGAAAATCTCTCTCTCTCTCTCTCTCTCTCTCTCTCTCTCTCTCTCTCTCTCTCTCTCTCTCTCTCTCTCTCTCTCTCGTCTAATATTAGAGTGTATAATTTAAAACTCTCAGAATCTGAAATATTTACAAGAATGGTATATAACACTGAATAAAAGTATACTATTTTTTGGCAGATTTGTAATTTTGTTTTGTCTACTAAAAATCAATTTGCATTTCTCTAACATTTACTAAATATTTAAGGAGAAAGACAGCACATAAAATACACAAAGCTCCGGAATGAAACTGGTGTCTTTCGATGGATATTTTTGCCTGCTGATGGGAGTTGGTTAAACGTGTAGCCCAAGCCCTCAAGTCCCTTGGTTCCACAAACTTGAATCAGCATAGATTTGCCCGGCAGGAAAATACAAACTCTTAACTGGTTGTCTTCAGAATCCATGGATATGAATCAACTGTAGGATTTTGAAGGTGAAAATGTAGTTCAGATGAGGGAAAGTTCATCTTATCTTATCTCTCTCCCCCCACTTTTGTCTGTTCTGTCAGGTCTCCCATCTTAGAAACAAAGGAAAGAGAAGCAGGAGGGGCTTTCTCCATGGTTCTGTCTCCACCAGGCTTGTTCTTCATCAGAGCCTTGGAAGAGACCCTGACTTCTGGGCCAGTCACTGCACTTCAAATTTGAAGTAAAATCTAACAGAGGAAGACAGACCAGCATAAAGGAGATAAGAAAGAGTTGCCAAACTGTGAGATAGCTTGGTGTTGTAGAATATTAGTTTAAGGTGTTACATTTGTTTATGCTGTGGAACATTTGTTTAATGATGCAAAGATGTGTCCCATTCTTTTATGTTGCATTTGTTTAACTCTGTGAAGCTGTGTTACTTTGCCTGCCTAAGACATCTGATTGGTCTAATACAAAGCTGAACAGCCAGTAGCAAAGCAGGAGAAGATAGGCAGGCCTGGCAGGCAGAGAGACTAAACAGAAAAAGGAACAGAGAGAAGGAGCAAGAGAACAAGTAGAGGAGGACCCGAGGGGCCACACAGCCACACAGGCAGCCACGGAGTAAGAGTGAAAGTAAGATACGCAGAAGAAAGAAAAGGGAAAAAGTCCAGAGGCAAAAGGTAGATGGGATCATTTAAGTTAAGGAAAGCTGGCTAGAAACAAGCCAAGGTAGGCTGGGCATTCATAAAAAAGAACAGGTCTCTGTATACATTTATTTGGGAGCTGGGTGGTAGCCCCCTAAAACAGTCAAAGAATAACAAAAAAAGTAGAAAGAAAATAAACAAACACAAACAACTACAGCTTGCTTTGCCTAATGCACACTATTAAGGATTCCTTATATTTTATATTGGATATAGACTCGGGGATCTGAAAGCAAAAGGAACATTACAATGCCCACATTTCAGTCATAGCCCCAGTGAGGCATTTTCCACAGCCATCCACTTTTCTTAGATCCAAATAATGCTTAAGCTGTTCTTATTTTTAAAATGAACAATATTTAATTTTTTGATAATGCATACATTATATTTTGATCATATTCGCTCCCATTCCACCCCTCTGAATCTTTCCAGATCCACTTCCACACCCTCCTGACTTTACATCCTCTTTTTAAAATTTTTAATAGCCTATAAAATCCAATTTATGCTATGTATATACTGCTGGGTGTGGGACCATGCCAGGGAGCATGTTTGACCTACCTGGGGCCACATCTTTAAAAGAATGACTCTTCTTCCCCAAGAAACCATCAGCTGTAAACAGTGCTTCAACTAGGGGTGAGGGTTCATGATTCCTTTCCCCTTCCGTGGTGGACTATTGTCTAGCTTGATCTTGTGAAGGTAACCACAGCCACTGTGAGTTCATGAGTGCGGTTCAGTTGTGGTGCCTAGTTTTATGACAACTTGACAATAGCTAGAATCTTTTTAGAAAAGGAACCTCCATTGAGAAAATGTCCTTACTCCACCGTGCGTGGTGCTATCCCTAAGCTGGTGGTACTGGGTGCTATAAAAATAAGCAGGCTGAGCAAACCACAAGGAACTGTGTCCAGTAAGCAGCACTCCTTCACAGCCTCTCCATCCATTCCTGTCTCCGTGTTCCTATCCTGTTTGAGTTCCTTGTCATGGCTTCCCTCAGTTTGCTATGATGCAGGATATGTAAGCCAAATAAACCTTTTTCTCCCCAGGTTGCTCTTAGTCACAGTGTTTTTTCACAGCAATAGAAACCCTAACTAAAGCATGTTTTGTGTCAAGAAGACTCTGCTTTGCTTTGGTCCTCCTTGACCTCCAGTTCTTACAATCTTTATGTGCCCACTCCTGTAATGGTTCCTCAACCTTGGGGAAGTGAGTATGATATAGAAGCCCTGTTTGTGGAGAAGTACACCACAGACACTTACCTCCTATCCTTTTACAATTTGTGAGTTTTTACATTAACCACCATACACTGCACAAAGAAACGGAGATATGGTAAGGTCATAGAGCTATACTGGTCCATGAGTAGAGAGATATGGATTTAGAGGTCAGTTTGATCCTGTGTCCATTTAGCAGAACATTAGTAGCAGGTTCTTCCCTGGTGCTTGTGAGTTTCCCAACAATTGGTTCTTGGCAGGTTTACAAGACCAGGCATGAGGAGCAGGCCTTAAACCCAATCAGAAAGCAGTCGGTTACCCACATAACATTCACGCCACTATTACACACTTGACATCTTGGCATGCTGATGATTATTGTAGCTAACAGGGTTCACAACTAGGTAAGTCCATTGCTGACATTTCCCCCTCACCAGTAGCCTGCATAGCACCCCCAGTACTATGAAATCTGGCTAGTGGTGAAGAGCTCCCTTATCAATACCAAACTGATGTCTCCATGTCCTGCAGCCAAAGCATGTACTGTCTTTCAAATGGAGTCTTACTATCAAGCTCTGAAGAGCAATGACAGAATCCTGTTTTATTGTGGTGCTTTCTGGAATACTTCTGACCAACAACTCCATGGAAGCATCGCATACCTGACTTTTTATTTGTCAGCTTGTGGCTTCTGGGAGGAGCATTATTCCCTGTGTGGGGTAACTCCAACTAAACTCATGGGAACTGATCCCAGGTTTCTTTTAAGAGTTTAATTAGATATATGTCTTATAACCAGGTTCCCAAGCAACTTTTTAAACATCTTTAGTGTTGGTTATCCCATTACTCATCACTCCTCTTCCTACCCTGCCATCCCTCTCCTCACTTAAACCTCCATCTCCATTATTCCCCCGTTCCTCTTCATATTACCTGCATTTTGCTACCATCCCTTAAGATATTTATTCCCCACTTCGCCAAAGACTTCTGTAGAAGTTACTTTTCTGTCGCTTAGATAAAAGTATTATGACCAATGCAGCTTAAAGAAGAGAGGATTTCTCTTGGCTTATAGTTCCGGAGGAATAAGAGTTCATCTTCATGGCAGGGAGACATTGCAGCAGGTAGCCATGGCAGATAGCTAAAGCAGCACGCTTATACCTCACATCTTCAAATGCAAGCACACACAGAGAGAGTGAATTAGAAGTAGGGCCAGGTTATAAAATCTCAAAGCCCACATCCAATGATGTATTTTCTCCAACAAAGCTACACCTCTTAAACCTCTTCAAGCAGTGCCACCACCTGGGGACCAAGTGGAACAAATACCCAAGCCTATGGTGGACATTTTTTCATTCAAACCACTACAGTCCCTCTCTAGTTTCCTGGTTTCACAGATGCTTCAACTTAAACTCACAGATTCAGCATTAGGATCTACATGTGAATGAGAACATGTGACTTTTGTTTTTCTGGGTCTAGGTTATCTCATTCAATAAAATGTCTTCCAATTCCACCCATTAACCTGTAAACTTCATAATTTCATTTTTTTCTTCATAATTGAATAAGATTCTAAATGTGTATAGGTACCAAAATTTCATTATCCATCCGTCAGCTGGTGGATATCTAAGCTGTTTCCAACTTCGATATTATAAATAGAGTAGCAATGAACGTAAATGAGCAAATGTCTCATTCTATAAAGAGCTGAAAAACTAAACATCAAGAAAACAAGGCAATTTAAAAGTGGGACATGGAACTAAACAGAGAGTTCTCAGAAGAAATACAAATGGCTGAGAAAGATGTTTACAACTGTTCACAATCCTTAGCCATTAAAAAAAAGCAATTAAAACTACTTTAAATCTTCACCTTACCTCAATCAGAAAGGCTAGGATTAAAAAAACAAAATACAGCAAATGCTGATGAGAAGGGGGGGTGCAGAACTCTTGTATTCTGTTGGTGAGGGGAGAAACTAGTGTGTCTACTATAGACATCAGTGTGGCAGTTCTTCAAATAGCTGGAGAAGGTGGAGAGATCGCTCAGTGGTTAGGACCATTTTTTGTTCTTGAAGGAGCCCCAGATTCAATTCCTATCATCCATTTGCCATTGCCTGTAACTGCAGCTCTAGGGGACCTGATGTCTTTGACCTCCACAGGCATCTGCACTCATGTGCACAGACCCACATGTGCACAAACACACACTTACAACTAATTTAATGTAAATAATTTTTAAAAATATTTAGAACCTGATGCACTATGTGACCCAGGTAAACCAGTCTCATGCAGATTGCCAAGAGACTCTATTTTGTGCCATTTTTATATGAAAAAAAAAGTTTTTGGTGACTTCTTTACTAGCTTAAATTAAAAAAATAAATTATGATAGTATAATTGATCAAGTACAAACATAAACTAAGCATATCTAGTTTTACTTTTCTGGCTACTCTTTAATTTGAAAACAGGTGAAATGTCCACTCCTGTCAGCTGAGCAGACACATCCCTGAGATCACACTTTTGCTCCCCTGAAAGTCAGAGGTCTCTTTTAGGAGCTTCCCAAACACAGCTTTCATTCGGCTATCCCAGCAGTGGTTAGCCACATGCAGGTAGGTGTTTCTGTAGGACTCTGAGGTTAGTATAATCTAGGTACCAAAGCCTTTCCTCAGGGCCATGTGATTTAGGGGGTTCCAGTTGTGGAACACTGAACTATTCCCATTACCTTTCCCCAGCATGATTCCTACTATCAATACTTTGTTTAAATGGAAACTAGATGGCATGCTTGCAGCTTCCTCCGCCTAAGGGTAGCTAATGTCCAACACATGTGCAGCTCTAGTTTATTATAATTGGCAGAAATATTTTTAAATTTAAATTTTAATTTTAAAACCTCACCTATTGGCTGACTGATTTTACAGTTTCAACTGGTTTCTAGTTTCTCAAAGAAAATAGTTTATTCGTTTAAAAAATAAAGCATATTAGAAGACATCTTTTTTTCCATTTGAAATAGACAAGATTGGAAAAGGGAAGATGGAAATGAAAGGGGAGACTGGATGTACAAGCGTCGAGGAGAAAGCCATTAAGGGGGAGAAAATGGATCAGGGAATCCCAAGTATGAGAAAAATGTAAAATGTATTTCTTTTGAGAAGGTGTAATCTGTCTTTCTTCATATAACAAAGTTTTTATAGCAGGATGGAGGCTCTGAAACCAATAGTGTGCCTGATTGTGTGTTAGTCCTCTGAGGAAAGAAAAGGCATTAGGAGGCCATGACCTTCTGACCTTAAATTCAAACGCTTTAAGGTCCACATCATTCTGGTGAGGAAGGGCATTCTAAAGCATTGGAATGAGGTTTGTTTTGAGGAGAAACATAAACACTATTCCAGAATCCCCATCTCAGTTTATGTCAGAGACCATAACATCTCGGAATCTATCTACACAAAACATTTCTTCCCTGCTATTTATGCTTTGAGGTCATAAGTCCTTTGTCCCCAAGAAATATAAGCAATAACATAGCAGAAAGGGACTGTTTTTGTTGTATAGTATCTTTCAGGTAAAAGTCCTCCTTTGGCAAGAAGTACAGGTCTGGGGCTAGAGAGACGGATCAATGGTTGATAGCTCTGGATGCTCTTCAAATAACCTGTATTTGATTTCCAGCACCCACATGGTGGTTCACAACCTTACCCATGGCATTTTCTGCCCTTCTCAAGTACTAGGCAGCAAGTGGTACACAGATATACATACATGCAATCAAAGCACCCATACACATAAAAATAAGTAAATAATAAATAAGAGAGTGAAAATATGTTCAGAATGTATATGCTTTTTAAAAGTACACCCCCTTGGATGTCTACATGTATGTATATGTGGTGTGTATGTGTGTACATAATTGTGTGTGTATGTGGTGTGTATGTGCATGTGTGTGTGTCTGTGTGAGTGTGTGTGAATGAGAGAGAGAGAGAGAGAGAGAGAGAGAGAGAGAGAGAGAGAGAGAGAGAGAGAGTTTGAATGTGTATAGAAGCTGTCAGTGCCTTTCTGGAGTGTTTTCCACCATATAAATTGGGGCAGAGTCTCTCACTTGAACACAGAACTTGCTGCTTCATGTCTTTGCCCCTCAGATGCTGGGATGACAGGTGGGCAACTGCCAGGAGCCATCCCCAGCGGTGGAGAGGTCCCAGCAAAGTATGTAAGGAGTTGTCAGGGGAAGGAGGTGAGCCAGGCATGATGGCTGGGAGAAACTTGCAGTCTGACTGACTAGCAGCCTTAGTGCTTTTCTATTCATACAGAATTTAGTGAGCAGGGATGCCTTCATGATGTTTCAAAACAGATCATATCATTTTTGCTTTTGGACATGTGTTTCACTGCCTTTTGCTCATCGTTTAGTCATCATTAATAAACTATGACAGAACAGAGCTTTCATTTCTAATCATTTTCCCTCAGGTTTGGACATCATTAATAAACAGAGTTATCATTTTTATTGATTAACCATATAACCCAATTTTTAAGAATCTAGAGGCACGTGACAGCCTGTTTTCAGACTTTTGTGGCTACAAAGACATTAGACCAAAACAAAATCTTCAACCCAGCCTGGGCATATTGTCATACTCCAAGCAGTGTATTATTAACTCTTAATGGTCAGAGTGCCCAATAAAAATCCTTAGGCCAAAGTTGCTGCAGTTATTATTCAAATTCTGACATAATACAATGTTTATACCTTTATAGAATTTGTCTATATGTCTAATCCTGGTATTCTGCTATTTGTTAGTCATATGACACCAGATTGGCTCTGCATGTGCTGACTTTTCTAAGAAAAGGAGGTCCTGACACATCATATTTCTATAATCTTTGCACTCCATACTTTGCTCATCAATATGTCTCTGTGTAGGGCAAAGGTATATGCCACATAATTGTCTGAGTGCACAGTTGGATGAAGCTTATAATCTAAACTGCGGCCAACTCCTCTAGCTCACCAAATCTTGTTGACCTTTTTGCGTTTACTTTGTTTTGAGTATCTTGTTCTTGTGTAAATACAGGGACAGATGTTTCAAAAAATGTCTCACAGCCTCATAAAGAGACCTCTGGCTTCTTCATGTGTGTCACAACCTCTAAGTTATGAGGAAGACCTTCAAGTAGATAAGGATATCTCCCCTAGAAGCTGGGGGAATAGTGTGTTCAGGACTGCCCTGGGGAAGTTTAGAAGCATCATTCCTGGGAGAAGGTATAAATGACTCATAAGAAATTTTCCATCAATCTAATATTGTACAAATATTAGAAGTCTCCCAAGTATGCAACAGGTGGAAATGAAAACCAAAGGTGGCATGGCAGCCATCATGTGGCTCAGCTTTGCTGGATCTTTGTCAAACAGGTGTGCTGGCTTTATGACCTCTGCCATTTCCATCAGATATGTTGGGAACCTATGCCAGGCCATCGTACCCACGTCTCTTTCATGGACACAGGGGATTTATATTCTTATCTTCACACATGCCTGCAAGGGCTTTGCCCACTTGACCATCTCCCATTGCCACTTGACCATCTCCCATTGCCCACTTGACCATCTCCCATTGCCCACTTGACCATTTCCCCTTGCCCATTTGACCATCTCCCTTTGCCCACTTGACCATCTCCCTTTGCCCACTTAGCCATCTCCCTGGCCCTTAAAACTGGTTTTTGAGAACATCATTGAGCCATTGGATCACACTGATTCAGGATTTTTAGAGTAGAGGGGACTTTCATAGGCCATTTGTGCTTGATCTAAGGACATAGAGTGCTGGGTATCACAGACACCAAAGACAGACTGGGACAATGGGTCTCAAGTTTCTTCTTATGCCAATGAGGGTTAATGATGCTGATACTTGAAGGAGTAATTGAGGCAAACTTTATTAAGGATAACCAGAGAAAATTAAGAAATTAGTGAAAGGTGAGAGAAACTCTTAAGATATATTTAGTATAGAAGGACATTTAAATTCTTAATTCCGGTGAGACAGGGAATGAGTAGATTGCCAAGGCAAGTTGATTCCGGAGATTTTTATCGGGTTATGGCCAAAGACTAAGGAGATGTTACTAGTTGGCCGTACAGAAGATCACATTCAAAGCATACTCTCCTGGTCCACCTGCCACATTCACTTCCTTCTTACTTGCTCAGAGGTGGCTGAAACCGCTCATTGTCCACTTCCAACTCTAGCCAGCTGTTTGGGTTGTTGACCTTGATTGTCTGTTAGCAGTTATTGGCTGGTGTTGCTGACTTTGACCTTACAGACTCCTCAATTGCTATTTGTTGTACAAGCTCTGCTTGTTTTCATAGCTATGCAAACAAGGCATGGTTATTCTTCTTTTGGTTAACTATTCATCTATGGGATGGTCTAGGGTCTCCTTTGTAAAACAGGTAGAGGCCCTCTTAGGAAATTTTACTATTAGCTTTCTTTGGAGTAAGAATATGTGAAAGGGAAATAATGTCCAGCATGTGTTTCCCTGGCGGGGGGGAGGTCTCTTGAAAGCCAAACAGCTGTGCCGCTGACACAGACCTTCTCACAACCCATCTGTCCTTTACGAGATCTACTTTTCTGTCTTATGCCCAGCTGTGACCTTCTTTGCTTATCATCCCTAGTGTTCCTGGCCTCACTGCATTCACACTGATGTGTATTTAATTCCAAAGTCAGTTCTCACTGTAACATATTGAAGCACTGGGTATTCAATATCAGCCCTAGTAGTTATGATAAACTGATTCCTATATCTGCATATTACCTCAAGTCCATGCGATTGATTCTCTTTCCATGTAAGTCTATAAATCTTCTTTCATTCCTAAACTAGTTTGTACTAGATATTTTGCTATTTGAAAATAGAAACATTCACAATGAAGAAATATACATATTAAACTATCCATAACAAGCTAACAGCATAAATCCTTTTAGATTAAAAAAAAAAAGCACTTGAGATTACTCAGGGTATGGAAGTTTGTAATAAGATAGCTAGAAAAGGCAGCGAAACAGGAGTCTGTAAGGAAGATCTTGGTCTCACCTAGAGGTGTGGGACCTCTCAGTTTACACAGAAGCACAGAGGAAAACTGAAGGTCCTGTCAGAAGACACAGAGCTAGAGGTGAAGTTTTTCTCCTAGTTTATCACAGGGCTGGTGTTTCTGTCCTAATTGTAATCTGGTATACTCCTGTTTGTATCTTGCCTTCCTTCTGTTTCCAAAAGTGTTTGATTAATTTGTTCCTTGAAAATTGCTGTATGACTATTTCCTGGGACTAGAAACATTTCCCAGAAGGAGGAGGGATGCTCATGACAGGCAGGAAGTAAAAAATACACACCAGACACAGGAAACTGAGGCAGTGACAAGACACAAGCCCCTTATCAAGACTATAGAAACTATAATTTTCATAGTAAAGAGCAAGTGCTACCCAGCTGAACTGCCTACAAGCCATGTAGGAAGCTCCAAGGATGCAGCTTTTCCGAGGTGTCACCCACAGAAGGTGGACTTTTTGTGATACTGCTCTCTTTCAGTCACACAGAGAAACCTGACATTTTCATTCCATTGTATTTGGTCTTTAAGAGTTCCCCATCTCTGCTGTGGTGGTGGCTAAATTAGCTTACCCCTTTACTGTAGCACTCAGCCGAGGGCAATACTTCTCAAACTATTTGTGAACATTCAGGATTTTGGTGTTTGTTGTTGTGTTTTGTTATTTCCAATGTTAAACTGCTACAGGTACCTGTAAAGGTTATGTTTTAATTTCTCTGTGGGCCAAGCTATAAGAGCCCACTTTGGAAGCAATGCTCAATATGTGGTCTGTAAATTAGAAACATCTTTGTGGACCTGAGGCTCCTTACTGATGCACGGTACCAGTCAGGCTTAATGACACACACCTATAAGCCAACAGGAAGCCGAGGAAAGGGGTCATGGGCTTAGAGCCATCCTGAGCTAAAGTCAGCCTAGGGCAAGTCCCCAGAAAAGAGAGAAAGGGGGAAAGGGCACAGTGAAGGGGAAGGGGGAGAATAAATCAGCTTAGACACCACAGACACCAGCTTAGACCTACTACCCAACCAGCATCTTTCACTGTGACTATGTCCTAAGGTGATTTATTCTCATTTTAAAGTTCATAGAGAGTTCCCATTTCTTTATCTTTATTTTGTTTTGTTGCTGCCTTCCAGGAATGTGCTACTGTCTTTAGCAAAGCTTTTTCTTCACAGCTTCAATGGACTAGAATCTTCTCATCCGGATCAAGTGTCACCTCTGTAGTCAAGACTTCTCTGCTCTCCAATGAAAGCAGTGGCCCCTTGGGTTTCGAATTGCTCTGTACTATCTTTGTATCATTTTCCAGTATCTAGAATTACTGTCCTCCTGTTCCCCTTGATCTGCCTACCTCCATTAGGAAACAAGCTCCGGGAAAGCAGAAATCATTATTTCCTGCCCTTAGCCCATGCAAGCACCACACCTGAGGTGGCACTCCATGCCACCTGTACCCTCCTGCCTGCCTGAAAACTTCTGCTCGCTCCTGGCTGGTACTGCCACACTGTCTCTGTTGCCCTCTCTAATATAGTGGAAAGACCCACTCAAACTGGTTTATAAAATCAAAAGGCTGTCATCTGTGTATCTCAGAGTATCCAGAATTAAGCACCATTATCGGACACAGTTCAGGGAGGACTCTAGCTTCTGTACCTGACTCTTCCAAGGTCTGTCCTCTGTTTCACACCCAGGCTGGGAACTAAGCAGCCATGGCGGTTCCAACTATCATGCCCACAATGAACAATGTCTAGAGTTTGCATGTGGCAACTGTTCTTTTCAGGATAAGGACACTTCTCTTCAGTGGTCCTCTGAGGCATTTCTCTAGCATTTCTTAGACTGAAATGGGTCCCAGGTCTGTTCTAGACATTCAGGCATGCTGTACAGTTATAACAGCCCAAAGTGTGCAAATCTGAAGCATGCCACCAGGTAACTTTTGACAGCAGCATAGACTCTGTCGGTCTCCAGCCCCCATCGCTCCAGTTCCTTAATTTGATCTCCGAAAACCCTCTGAAGAGTAACCTCAGATACCTCAGGTTTTTCATGGCAGCTGCAGGCTTCCAGAGCAAATCCTCAGATAACCTGGCAAGCCTGCTGAATGTCTGGACTAATACAGCCTGCCTCTCCTCATTGGCGGCAGTCACAAAGGCTTGCCAGGTATCAAGACAGAGAGAGTATAGGGATTTTATCTCTGGTATTTAAAAACATATATCAAAAATGTATACATGCTTTAAAATCACCAGGAATTCTTTTATTTTTGTAGCTGAGAATGGCAGAGAATTGCCTTTAATTCAGAGTGTTAAACACCTCTGCCTAAACTAAATTCTTACATGTTATCTATCTGTCTGTTTGTCTGCCTATCTGTCTGCCTGTCTATCTATCTATCTATCTATCTATCTATCTATCTATCTATCTATCTATCTATCTGTCTGTCTGTCTGTCTGTCTGTCTGTCTGTCTGTCTATCTATCTCCCTCTTTCTCACCCTCCTCAGAGACACAGACTCAGGTAGCCCAGAATGGCCTTGAACTCTTGATGTTCCTGATCCCAACTCGAAACGACTGAGATTACAAGTGTGCACCACCACACCTAACCTCCAAGCTATTTCATTTTAAATAATCATCACATATTCTGTTTAAAGCAAACCTACCTTGCCCTCATGTTCAGAGGGATAAGCCACCTTTATTCACCATAACTTTTCTATTTACTGCTGATTCTGATTTCTCCGTTAGGGTATGGATCTGCAGATGATATGAAAAGGAGCCAAAGTATCTTTTCACTCTACAGGATGACAAAAATTTCCTTCAATGGCAGATATCCAAGGCCGGCTTTGTCTGTTACCCAGTGATTTAGTGAGTTATTTGGAGACCTCCTCCACTCTCTCTCTCCTTGGATATCTGCCCATTATGGGAATGATGTATGTTCTCACTGACCTAATAAAAATGCCTGTGAATCTCCACTTTCCTGGTACACATACCACTACTTTTCCTGCCAGGGCCCATACATCTAGGAAGGCAGTTCTGTTTGTCAAAGTTATCTCAACATGGTACTAGTTTAGGGTGAATACCTGCCAAAGACCATAGACGAACTCAACATATCCAAATCTATGATGTGGAACCCATGACCATACAGACTTCCATAGTTCAGCTTATCTGTGAAGAGCCAGGCAGTGATCTCCTTCCCCCTCCCCCCAAATTCCAGGGGACCCACATCAAGTCTCCAAAAACTCTCTTACTGGGATCAGTTTTAATAGCTGCACCATGCAAGACTGAAGGAGTTTTATAGTTCAGCAAGCATCTGGATAACAGATAAAGTGCCTCCCATTAGTAGAACATCCAGACTCTCTGAATGACTCTTTTGAAGGTCCCCTAGTTTTATCTAGGGAAAGAGTGAGGAAACAAGACCATGCCTACCAGGAGGAATGACACTCCCTACTAAATATACAGTTTTTCCAAAGAATTTCTCACTCTGAAAACTTCCCTTTGGATTTCCACTTGCAGTGTATCCTGAAAGTGGAGTGACCTATGCAGCACTGGGGGCTTTCTCCATCACTCTGCTTAGCACATGTGGGTCAAATATCCCTTGGGCCTCCAGATCTGGCACCTTGCCAAAGTTTTAACTTGATTTTAATTGACATTGGAGATGCTCTGTCGTCTTGTGTGAGAACTACATTGTATGGTGCCTATTATTGGGATGTTCTGTCACAGTAAAACCTACTAGGAACTATTCAACTCAACTGTAATTAATTTTGCATTATATTTCTCTCTCTCTCTCTCTCTCTCTCTCTCTCTCTCTCTCTGTGTGTGTGTGTGTGTGTGTGTGTGTGTGTGTGTGTGTGTGTGTGTGTGTGTGTGTGTATGTGTGTGTGTTAGGGTGCTTAGAATTGTGGAGGATGAGTAACTATATTGTAACTCACTGGGCCCCTCATAGCCAGAGGCTCTATGAAACTGTTAACAGAAACAGCCCTCATTTGGTGTCCATTCTGATTCTGGGTCTGAAGAGGCTTTCTGATATATGCCAGTGCAATTTTTATTTTTAAGACAGTCTCATGCAGCCCATGCTGTCCTTGAACTTCTGGTCCTCCTCCCGAGACCTGGGATTATAGACCTGCCACCACATGGGACTTAGTTGGTGCTGGAGCCCAGGGCTTCCTGGATGGTGGCTAGTGACAATCCAGCAGTTGAGCTGTGTGTCCTCTGTGTAGGCATTTTTGCCGTTTAATCCTCTTTCTTTCAAAGAGTAACAGAGCTGCTGGGCATTTTTGTTTCAGTTTGTTGACAACTCAGAGAAAGGGGGCTGGGTGAGAGACATGTCACTTACTGAATCTCTGGCAACATTTCCCATTGTACATTGGCTATTTAGGATAACTCCCAGCTGGGATTTCTTAGGGAAGTGTCAACTTTGTTTGGGATTCTAACTGTGGCTCCAGACGTTGTTATTCTTAGTAAAGAACTCATTCAGGATTAGTATTGTTTCCTTTTTACTTACCACAATCTTTTTAGAATCCATCCCTTGTTATATTCTCACTCTTGAAAACTACCTAGCTTTTTTAGATTGGAATTTTATCTATACTGAGGGAGAGTTAGGAGAATTTAGGCTGAGAGAAAGAAATCAAAGGCTGCTTCTTTAGCAGGGTTGCTGTTTGCCATTGGTAGTGCGAAAAACCTCTCTTCCCTCATCTCTTAGGGAAGAAGGGACTTGCCTAAGGGAGGATACCCAGGTGGCACCAGTAAGAGAGAAGGGAAGTGGGGGAGGGGCTTCCAGGGGGCCTGGAAAACAGCCATCCCACTTCCAGCTCTGGGGTTCCTCCCATCCTTACGGGGCTGTTACTTGCTTGAATAAAATCTGTTGGTTTTGCTTTCTCTGTGCCGGTCTTCCACCCTGTCAATCAGGTAGGCTGACAATGATATCCCTTCGTTATTATTAAGAGGAAAGTGTGGGCCAACTGAGGAAGAAGGCTGCCATCAGCCTCTGGTATCCATAAGCACATACGGATGAGCGCACACACGGACGCACACGTGCCGCTGCTGTTTTAACAGAAACAGAGAAGTGGGTTATTTTGAACTGCTCCGCTAGTTTACACTCATCTCTTTGCAAGGCTCTGCCTTCCAATTCATCACATCTCAGTTTCCCCGTTATAGTATCTCTCAAATTGGAGAAAAATTAAAATAAATGTTGGCAAACAAAAATGAAGGACTTAATCTACAATATCTTTGTTGTCTAATAAACATGGGATTGCATTTTTCTGAAAAAGGATTCAAAATTAGTTGAACATGGTGCATTCTTAGAAACCCTAGTTTAGTGGGAAAAACAAAGTGGTATAGCAGGTATAGGTATTGCTACCAAGCCTGAGGACTTGAGTTCAGTCCCCACGAACCACACAGTGCAAGGAGAGACCCAAATGCACACATGCACACACACACACACACACACACACACACACACACACACACACACATACACCATTGCATGTACGTGCTTATATATACATATAAATAAATACATATTTTTAAATAAATTTTAGTTCAGTAAGAAATGAAACTGAAAATTGAAAGGAACTGGGTGAAAGTTTGAGAAACCAAACTAGTAAAACAGTGACATCGTTCCTTATGAGAGAATATTTAAGTTTTTACTGAAGAGAGTTTGCCTCTTCCATAAGCTCTGAATTTGAGCTCTTTACATATGCAATTGTTACCATGTCGCTATGGAATATTTCAAATTGCTGGGATTAGATAACATTATAAATAATGTATGGTTTAGTAACATAGAGAGATTGGCTTGGCATGTATAATAACATTTCTAGTTTTAAACTGTAGAATAATTCTATATATATGCAACACACAGACTGTCTGAATTATCAAGGATTTTTAAACTGAGATACATCAGATAGATTTGGGAGAATATAAAAAGAGACTAGATTGTATAAGAACTGGTATATTTTCTCTGGAGACTATTGAAATTTGTATACAGTAGTCAGTATCAAAGAGGTCAGAAAGAAATACACAATACCTTATTTTAGTAAAGGCAGCCATGACCTTCTAGGCTGTTGTCTCATTACTGTTAAGTAATAGATACGCTTGGTCATGGCAGGGAGAAGCAATAAGGTAATTGCCTACCTCTCATTATTTAATGACTGACAGTTGAGAACTTGCTAAGAACCAGGCACTAAAATAACCACACAAATGAAAGCCAGGGCCCAGCTCCTGCTCCAAGGTACCCACACTGGAAAGAAGAAAGCCAAGCAGAGTCTATGGTGACATTATAGAAGAGCTGGTGCGTTTGCATAACAAGAGCATCTCTACCAGGCCCTGCAACACTTCTGTGCTTCCTCCATAAAAGGCTGGGGTAGCAGGACCTTGTGTGGAGGGTCATCCAGGGCTATAGGACAGGACCCTATATTAAAAACAAACAAAAAGAACCTTTATTGTTGCTTTTATTTTTAGAGATAAATGTCTGCAAAGTTTTCAGAGAAAGAAAGTTTCTCTATGAAAACACTCTTAAATACTAACCTCTAGGTATAGCTTTGTTACACATTTCAATTTAAAGATTTTTTTTTTCGTTTCTCAGATTTCCTGAGAAATAAGAAATTTGCTGGAAAATAACTTTGGGGTTATTATTCCACACCTGGGTAGGAATGTTAAAAAAAAATAGAATTGGATAAAGGGAGGCACTGAATGCTATTGAATGTGACAAAGGCTTCAGTGATCTCACAGCATGACTTGGATTGCAAGAGCCTACCTTGAAGTGAGGGGCCTTGCCTTCTACAGATCCAGGAAAAATGGGCAGCAGAGATGTCTCAGTGCTTAAGAGTACTAGCTGTTCTTACAGAGGACTGAGTTTAGTTCCCAGTGCCTACACTGGACAGCTTACAACCTCCTGTAACTCCAGTTCCAAAGGTCCTTGTAGCCTTCTTCTGCCCTCTGTAGGTAACTGCACTCATGTGCACATACACATATACATACATACATACATACATACATACATACATAGAGAGAGAGAGAGAATAAAACAAATCTTTAAGTCAATCAAAGTAACTTGCATAACTTATCAGACATTATTTCCAAGTATTGTATCAACATCATCACCCTCATTTTTTTTGTTGTTTTTTGTTTTTTTATCTTTACAGATTTTGCTGAAACAAATTTCTATTTCATGTGTTTTCTAATATTATTTGAACTTTGAAAAGTTCTAGCTGCATTAAAATGCAATTATCTTGCTCTTTGATGACTGATTCAGCCTCATAGCTTAAATAATTCAATGCCAAGTGCAGTAAGACTAAAGTCATCCAGTCAGCTCATTAAAGAGTTCTCAAGTAGGAGAGGAAAGGACTGGGGGAGAGAACCTCAGCAAACACAAAAGCAAAAGCAGGCTGAGGGCAGGAAAAGTCAACAAATATTAGGATCAGGCCAGAAGTTAGAATTGGGGAGAAACTAGGGCCAAAGAAGATCAGGCCAGGACCAAGAAGATGTTATGAACAACCCCTGGGGACCACAGTTTGCCCACATTGGTCATTTAACATTCGCTTCTTAGTGAATGCGCTTGTCAGCTCATCTTTAAAGTGCACAAAAGACAGAAAATAGTTTCAAACTCTGCATTATTTCACGTGTAAAAGCATAAGCCAGACAGAAAATAAAAGTGATGTTCATCTTATGCAACGTAAGTCACGGTGTGTGAGCTATGAAAGTAGATCTTAGATTTAAAAGGTCTTAGTTAAAATACTACAACCAGGTCTTAGTCCCTGAAGTTATTTGCTTAACTTTCCTATATTTCTTTCCCAATCTGTGAAATGGAACTGACAATAACATCATTCCGCAGGAATGTGGAGTCAGATAACTAATCTCTTTGTACTATAAACACAGTTCTTAATGTGTCTTGAATGAGACATGTCTCCCATAGGCTCATGTTTTTGAACACTGGTTCCCAGTTGGCAGTGTGGTTTGGGGAGATTATGGAGTGTTTAGGAGGTGAACCTTTGTTGGAGGAAGTATGTCAATGGGGTGTGATTCAGAGTTTTATAGCATGGCCCACCTTCTATCTGTTGTTCCTTCTCTCTCTCTCTCTCTCTCTCTCTCTCTCTCTCTCTCTCTCTCTCTCCCTCCCTCCCTCCTTCCCTCCTTCCCTCTGTCCCCCTCTCTTTTTCTCCCTCCCTCTGTGTGTGTGTGTGTGTGTGTGTGTCTCTGTCTCTCTGTCTCTCTGCCTGTCTCTTCTTCCTGTGTCAGAATGAAATGTGATCATCACTCTGCTTCCTGACTGCCAGGCCAGCCTAGCTCTTCTGTGCTGCGGTGTCTTCTCTGTCTCCATGGACTGAATACCCTGTGGAACTGTAAGCTAACTAAATCCTTTTCTTCTCTACATTACTTTTTGGTCAAGTATTCTATCTCAACAAAAGTAGAGTAAGTGATATAGCGTATAAAAAAAAAACCAAGGAACATTGAGATGGTCAGTTCTCACAGGTAAAACACTCTTTGTCCTAACACAGTGAATTTTCCTTATTTGTATGATTGTTGGGGAAATGATGAAGCTGGGAATCCAGTGGCAGTCCATAAGTACTGATGGCCGAGGGCAGTGGCTCTCAACCTCCCTAATGCTTCAACCCTTAAATACAGTTCCTCATGTTGTGGTGACCCCCAACCATAACATTATTTTCATTGCTATTTCATAACGGTCATTTTTTGCTATTGTTATAAATTATAATGTAAATATCTGACATGCATATGGTCTTAGGCAACCCCTGTGAAAGGGTTGTTTGATGCCCCCAAAGGGGTCATAACCCCATGTTGAAGACCACTGGCCTAGGGAGAGGAATTAGCTGAGCTAGGCCCAGTGTTGGAAGGCAGTAGAGACAGCAGTCTGATGTCAGTCATGGAGGCAGCCACAGCTGCTGCTGCACCTGCTCAGCAAGAAGAGCAAAGGCAGTCACGTTTCTTTTTCCTAGGACTTCATCCCCTCGGATCTGCGCATCAGAAGATGCCACTCACCGGGCGTGGTGGCACACACCTTTAATCCCAGCACTCGGGAGGCAGAGATAGGTGGATCTCTGTGAGTTCGAGGCCAGTCTGGTCTATAGAGTGAGTTCCAGGATAGGCTCCAAAGCTACACATCAAAACTCTGTCTGGAAAAACAAAACAAACAAACAAATAAGAAGATGCCACTCATTCTGTGGGTGGGTCTTCCCCATTCAGTTCATTCTTGTTGGCCATACCCTTACAGACAGAGGTGTCTCCTGTGTGATGTCAGATCCCATCATGTTGACAATCAAGATTAACCACCACAAATGTGCCAAATTAGAAACCTTATTTCCCACAAAACTTTGATCTGTTTATTGATTTTTGGGAGACTAAATTATTAAATTAGAGGTGCCCATTAGAAATAGTGATTTTTTTCCTGATATTAACCTTCCCTTTTTTTCTAGTTAGTGTTTATTGTAAAGATGAGCTTTTCTTTTTCTCACCTGTGCTCTTTCACATCTTTATATGGATTAATTAATTGAAGCCTCTTTTGTGTTTTCCTATTATTTTTTGTAGGAGAGAATGAAAGAAAGAGAGAAGAAGGGAGGAATGGAGGGGAAGAGAAAAGATACTGGTGCCTGCTTACTCTCCTTCCATGAGGCTGTTTCTCTGTCAAGTAAAGAATTACAGGACCAGAAGTTTGCAATCCATCACACGTAAGATTTATTGCAGCAGAGACAGCATACATAGCACACAAAGCCAGGACCCCCAGCATAACATAGGGAGGGGGTGCTGTCTAGACAGGGAGTCTGGGTGTACACACTTTTTCGTAGGATGTGGATCAATACTAGGCTCCTTCTTGAATTGGATCTGGCAGGTTTCGTTTAACCAGTTTAAATGACATCAAGGACCTGACTGGGAAAGACAGGGGTGGCAAAGAAGAAAAGCTGAGGAGGCCACTCAGCCTTGTTATCAGTAGCCTGCAGTAAAGCTGGAATGGGGAGGGAGCGAGGATGCAAACTGGCCATTAGCCCAGGTGCTGCCAGAGAGGAAAAATGCCTCCCAAAGCAGAGGCTTTCTTTTGGGCAAATGTCAGGGAGTAAATCCTCTTGGATCTAAAGTGTAATTGCTCAGAGGTCAATTTGATTTGACGCACCATCTCTCTCCCTAGCTGTCTACCTATTTAAGAAAAACCATCTCCTGTCTTCTCTTCAAGCCAGTCAAGCAATGCTAGTTGAGGGAAAGACAGGGCAGCAAATACTAGGCATTTCTTTATCATGGGTGTGTCAAGAACAGCCAATGTTCATATTGAGCTGCTTGCCTAATTTCATAAAGTTCTTTCTGTCCTACCCAGAGTTATAAGTTCTTAGTGTACCTGCAGCCATGATTGCCACTCATGTGTGTGCTGTGGATGTGAACAGGTGTGGACTGTAAAAGAACCATTTGGATAGATGTGCCATGACACTTGACAGTGACTAGCACTTGCAGTAAGCAGGTAACAGAAGATCAGATGCCAGCCAGGCACCTGCAGATATCTGCATGCAATGAAGTTAGCATTTGAACCAATATGGTATAGAACATAGGGTCAGTACAGTAGCCCTGGGTGATTCTTTAATCTTTCAACAACTCTAATTGTAGTCCTTACAATAGACATTCGTGGATAGGCAAACAGTCACACAGAACCAGCATTGCTTATCTGCTGTGGGATGTTCTGTATGGCAAATGTGTTGCTCTGATTGGTCAATAAATAAAACACTGATTGGCCATTTGCTAGGCAGGAAGTGTAGGCAGGACAAGGAGGAGAATAAAGCTGGGAAGTGGAAGGCTGAGTCAGAGAGACACTGCCAGCCGCCACGATGACAAACAGCATGTGAAGATGCCGGTAAGCCACGAGCCACGTGGCAAGGTATAGATTAATGGAAATGGATTAATTTAAACTGTAAGAACAGTTAGCAAGAAGCCTGCCATGGCCATACAGTTTGTAACCAATATAAGTCTCTGTGTTTACTTGGTTGGGTCTGAGTGGCTGTGGGACTGGCAGGTGAGAGAGATTTGCCCTGACTGTGGGCCAGGCAGGAAAACTCTAGCTACACTTATCTTAGTCTATACAGAACTAAAATGATTAAGGAGTTTGAACTGATTAATTGATTTTCTTCCCTGTCTCCAGCATCACTGAATGGACCTGGTTTGTACACAGCAGGCTTAATCTAGATTGGTTCATCAGAGAGCATTGTATAAATTTCTTATCTTTGATTTCAGCTAATATGTTATTTGGTATGGAAATCCTAATGGTTTTTAATTTGGAGTTTCTTCTTTGAGGCATAGACTTTTATTTTTTGAGTAGAATATTTAGTTTATAGTGTTGACAACATAGATGATAATGATACAGTTGTGTTTAGCAATGGGGGTACTTGTATGCTTCTTTCAACAATTGTTGCCAATGCTTTTGAGTACTCTTGCTGACCGCGCTCTCTGTGGGGCCATTGCTCTGTTACACACAGATGGTCTTTGCTGTGGCCAGCTGGCTTTAGGATACTTTTTGGGGTTGCTTTTGATGGAAGGGAAAATGTTTTTCATCTTAGGTCTTGTTGCTATTTCTGCTTATGTGCTTGTTCTAAGAAGGTATGTTGCACCTGATGATGGACCACCACTGAGACACTGATCTTCTCAACACCTTGGGTGGCCAAGCAAGATCTGGGGACAGGAAGGGTCTCTGAGGTGTTTTCTCTGTCATGATCAGTATCACCCCCCACCCCCCATAACATTCCTATTCCATTCTCTGTAGCAAGTGTGCAATGTAAACTGAGTATACTGGCTAAGAACAATGTTGACAACATTGATCCTTAACATTATTCTAAACTCTCTTATGCAGACACTCAACAATTAATGAGGCAGATAGGTGAGGAGACACTATCCCTAGTAGTCCAGGATAGTCAACATTTTCCCTCATTTTAAACATATAACCAAAATAATATCTTCCTACCAAATAAAGAAAAATAACCACACACATTTCTTGCCCTAAACCAAACTCCTCATGAATCAAAAGCTCTTTAGGAAAATATATCTTCTTGTAATTACTGTAAATTACCATGTTCTCAGTGCAACCTAGCCAGAATATTAAATATACTAATGCTATAGAATATCTATTTTGTTTGATCTGTATTTGGTATTTTGGTGAGAGGTTAAAATTACACCTTAGTTAAGTTTAGAGCTTTTGACCATTAAAGAATTTCTATATATTATGTAAAACTTATTCAATGAGATATTGTTGGTGACGTGTCTAAGCATATTGGTAATTTCTCAGAAGTGCTTTGTGAACCTCTCTGAAAACCTACTTGGTGGAATTTGGGGTCAGAAGGCCTGTTTTGGAGGCCTTTTGTCTCTTCTTCCATTGTTTTAAGTAGAAAAGCATTCGTTTAAAATTGTGAATTAAGCAATGCTCTAGATAAGAGTTATTTAAGGAAAAACTCTAAATTTATTTTTTGTAAACCCTGGAAATGGTGGCTGTGTTGGAGAATGGTTCATGCAATCCCACCCATGCTACATGTGCACTTAAAATTAGGGAACTTGATCTTAAGTTACTCCTTGGAATTCATTTGATATTTTTGTAATTGTATTTGCAAGAAAAGAAAATTAGTTTTACTTGTGATGAAATGTATTTTGGCGTGCATTTCTACTTGTAAGTAATTTTTAAAGGTTATATTTTTCCCCAGGCACACATTTCCACATACCTATTATTACTATCCTACTTTATGCATTAGTATCTTGGGAAGAATTTGCTCCTTAATGTAGAACCAGGGATTACAATGTTATCATCTTTGAGATTTTTTTAAACAACTATTAAGAGGATGTTGCAATTATAACACATTAAAATACTTCTACTGTTGTAAAAAATAATCTTATAACAATTGCATCAGCTTTCAGCAGAGTAAATACAACAAAACTTCTGATGAACTCCATAGAGGACTAAATATGCACAAAAGATTTGTTTGTTTTTGTTTTTTGAGACAGGTTCTCTTTACATAGCCCTGACTGTCCTGGAACTCATTATGTGGACCAGGCTGGACTCCTGAATTCATAGAGATCTGTCTGCTTCTGCCTTCTGAGTGCTAGGATTGAAGACATGTGCCACCATGTCCGGCAAAAGATATTATCTGTAGCAAATTATGGTTAGTTCTATTTTGGTTTTAATAATCAAATCTTGATTCCTTTTTTATTTACACATAATATAAAATAATGAGAGTTGTGAAATAGTTACATGCTACAAAGTCCACATGCTATTCAGCAACTAGCTAGGCTTGAATTTAAAGTACCAAGATGCTTTTGAGTGATAGGTGTTTTTGAAAAGTATAGTGATCTTTAAAAAGTTAGCTTATGCCGGGCGGTGGTGGCGCACGCCTTTAATCCCAGCACTTGGGAGGCAGAGCCAGGCGGATCTCTGTGAGTTCGAGGCCAGCCTGGGCTACCAAGTGAGTTCCAGGAAAGGCGCAAAGCTTCACAGAGAAACCCTGTCTCGAAAAAAGAAGAAAAAAAAAAAAAAAAAAAAAAAGTTAGCTTATTAAACTCCTTCCATAGTAACAATACTATAACTTATCTTGATAACTACAAGAATAGATGGTTCTATTTTCTTCCAGTGAAGGACGATTATCTAGCATCATGATCCAAAGTTAGTCATTGAATAAGTTTTATTAAGAACATTTTAAAAGGTCCTCTAATTTTAATTCCCCAGTCTTATCCCTAGCTTTTTAGCAAACCAACTGCTTTGTCCTTTCCTTCCTCTCTGTCCCCATTCTCAGGGGACAAAGCAGATCTTCTACAGCCTTCCTCCCTCCTCAACCCATCCCTTCCTCTCACAGCAGGTAACACAAAAATCTCTCTCTCTGGAAACCTGCTGGCCACATCCAGCCTGAGAATCAGGTAGACAACCTTCAGTCTCTTTTCTATCCTCTATTTCCAATTCCCCATTCTCATCCCTAGACCAGTAATAGAACACCTGCTAGGACATGTTTTCCATCTCCTCCTCCATTCCTAGGGGGGTACCACCAATCCTCATGGTAGATCCAGCTTCCCTCCCTCCCATTCTCTGCTACCACCACTACCACCACCACCACCACCACCCTTCTAGCCCATTCTCATTCTTCCATATCAGCTACCAATACCTAGAAACACTTTTTACCAGGACCCTTAGTGACCATACCTAGCAGGAACTCAGAAGCACTCCCTACCAGCCAAACCACAGCCATTACATTCTCTTATGATCCAAAGAGAGCATCAGAAAGCAAGGAATGAAAAACCGACTTAACAAAGACAAGACCAGATATCAACACTTAGAATTAAAATCATCCCAAATGTCTAGACAACAGTATAAAGACCCAGTAACAGCCAGGACAATATGTTCCCATTAGAGTTCAGCAATGCTACTATAGTAGGCCCTGAGAAATGTAACATAGCTGAAGCATATAACAAGGACTTCGAAACAGTTATAATGAGTATTTTTCAAGGATACTAAAGAAGGTATGAATAAATCCATTAATGAAATCTATAAAAACACAAACAAACAGTGAAATAAAATGAAGACAACAGTTCAAGACACGAAAGTAGAACTGGAACCACTAAAGAAAACCTAACCTGAGATCAAACTTACAAAGTCAAACAAAACCTCAGAGGTAAGCCTCACCAACAGAGTATAAGTCGTAGAAGAAATCATCCCAGATATTGAAGATGGGATAGAAGAAATGGATACCCAAGTCAATGACAATGTTAAATCTAAAATAAATAAACAAATAAATCCAGGCACAAAACCACCGGGAAATCTGGGACACTGAGAAAAAAAAAAACCAAAATCTTCTACTACCTCTGGTGCCAAGCAATCGTGGAGATGGCTGCATTCAACCTAGAACTCAACTATGGTAAGACAGCCCAGCTCTGGCTCTTCCTAACCTCTAAGTCCATGTTAGTCGGTGCTTGACTGGGCATTGTGCTTCTCCTTGGATATGGATATTCCATCTGTGAAGTCTTTCATTAGCAGTATGTATTAAACTAGAATTGTTTTTAGAAAGAAAAAATATAAACTGTTGGAAAATAAAAAGTGGCAGGATTTTAAATCCTTTTTTTTAAAAAAAAATAATAATAAGTTGAAATCTACCAAGCAATAAAGCACAGAAGAAAAATCAGGAAATAGCCAAGAAAAGACAAGATATGGGATGATCAATCTGAGAAATTCAAACTTTCTGAGATTCAAATATAGAGAGTAATAGAGGAAACACAGAGAGGAAAATTGCTATGTAGCTAGTTCAAGAAGACTCCCTGTAACTAAGTATGGTGAGTTTTCTGTCTTCCAAGTCTGGGGATGAAATGGGTCAAACTAGATGGAAACTAAGGAACATTGTCAGGAAACTTCAATCATTTGGGAGAAGAGACCAGCGCCTACAAGACACTAAATGGAAAAGATGATTTCATTAAAAGCTGTCCAGAATTGCAACAGGGTTAGAAAACAGAGCTGGTTTTCCCTCAGATTCTATCAGAGTGTGGCTTGAAATTTTAAGAAAAATACATTTGATAAAACGCAAAAGAGAGAAAGAATTCATACAATTTGAAGTTGGGAGATGTATTAGTTGGGGTTTTTATTGCAACCTGGAGAGGAAAAGCTTTCTTTGGCTTACAGATCACAGTCCATCGGGGAAAGCCAATGCAGCAGCTCAAACAGGACAGGAGCCTGGAGGCAGGAGCTGATGGAGAGGCCATGGAGGGGTGCTGCTTACTGGTTTGCTCACGTGGTTTGCTTAGCCTGTGTTCTTATAGAATCCAAGACCAACAACCCAGGGGTGTCCGTATCCAAAATGGGCTGTACCCTCTCCCAGGGATCACTGATTAAGAAAAATGCCCTAAACCAGTGGTTCTCAACCTTTCTTAATATAGTTTCTCATGTTGTAGTGACCCTCAACCAAAAATTATTTTCTATGCTACTTCATAACTGTAATTTTGCTACTATTATGAATCATAATGTAAGTATTTGATATGCAGATAGTCTTAGGTAACCCCTTTGAAATGGTAATTCTGCAGGCTTGCCCATGGCTTGATCTTCTGGGGGCATTTTCTTAATTTAGGCTCCCTTCTCTCCAATGACTCTCGCTTGTGTCAAGCTGACATAAAACTAGCCAGCACAGGAAATGATGTTCATAGTTTTACTCACCAGATTTATTTTTAAAATACTATGCACCATGGAAGATATTAGCTGTGTATAGTCCAGGGAATGATAAAAGCTGGTGCCAGTTCGGTTGCAACCGTAACAAATGCTTTTTATTTGTGTGGGTTTTTTTTTTTTGTGTGTGTGGGGGTTTGTAATTATGCAGAATACAAGTTAACTATAGTTCCTTTTCTTCAGTACTAAATAGATTGCCAGCATAGCTCTTCTAGAAATGTGGTGCTGTCCTTTCAGTGAGGCAGATTGTACCTTGGGTAACAGGCTTGAAGTGAAGTGAAAGTCAGCTCTGGTGACTTTGCTTTGCTGAATAGGTAGAATGGTTTTATGAAGAATGTGGTCCAGAAAAGAGGCCTCAGAATTTTATTTCCTAGCTTAAACATGTACCTATCTGATTACAAAATTAATATTCACACACAGAAGGAAATTGAGAAATTTTACATCAGTCACATGAGACACCTGTGATTTTTGCCATATAAAGATAGCCACCACAAACATGTAACATATAACGGCAGCGACCGACCACATACATGTAAGTTTCTTCTTCAAAGACCTTTTTATGGTCTCTGTGAGTATTTTCAACAGTTCAGAAGCTTTTCTAATAATGTCTGCAAGTGTGAACATTGGAGCCAAAGTGGTTTTATTCGGAGTTCCGCAGCTCCTGTCTGCATCTCATCGAATGATTCTTTTTATTCATTTGTAACAGATAATAATCTTTTAGCTTCTAGATTACTCTAGTTATTGTCAGGTCCCAAAGAAAACCCAGACAAGGCTCACTCAGTACCTTGTGACTCCTCCCAGGACTTCTCACCCTGCCCCTTATGCTAAACCTCTCCAGCCCAGGGCGTGGGCTTCCCTTTCTCCAGACTCTGAAATCTATATAACTCAGCCATTTTGGCTACTGCTCTCTTGGTTCCCAGGCCTGATCTCTTTTGGCCTCTTGGTCTCCTGGCTTGCTCTTGACCTGCTTCCCTCCCCTCCCCTCCCTCCCTCCCTCCCTCCCTCTCTCCCTCCCTCCCTCCTCTCCTCTTTCTCTCTATCTTCTTCCCTTCCTCTTTAGCTCCACCCCTCCCACCCACCTCCTCTCATGGCCCATTTCAGTCCAGACCCTTTCAAATGCCTCTGGCTGTTCTCTCCCTCATATTTTTGATAAACTCTTCTCCTCAACCATACCTTGGAGTGGTCATTTACTCATCTTCATCTAGTTATTAGGGCTCCTATGGGCATTAATGACATAATCCACCTTAAGGAGCCCAAGGATGAATTCCTTCCCCTCTTCTCATCCAAACCTCACCATTAATAAGGATCAGATGGAGCTCAATCAATGGAAGAGAATTTGCTCTAGTGACATATTGGTGGAGTTTGCCAAAAATTTGTCTGATAGATGGTCAGGGCAAGCTTTCATGAATCATGGTCGTGTGGGGTGTCATAATCATAGGAGACTCTACTACCAAGCTGAGTGCAGCAGGAAGGGATGGGGCCAATGATGCTGGTTGTGCCACTTTGCAAGATTTCTGTCTGGTGCCAGAAAAGCCACACAAACAGGAAGTAAAAATCTCCTGCAGCAGTGGTTCTCAACCCTCTACTGCTGTGACCCTTTAATACAGTTCCTCTTGTTGTAGTGACCCAAAACCGTCAAATTATTTCATTGCTATTTTATAACTACACTTTTACTATTGTCATAAATCGTGTTGTAAATATATGTTATGCAGAATATCTGATATGCAGTTCCTGTGAAAATGTCCTTTGGCCCCGCTAAAGAGGTTGTGACCCACAGGTTGAGGACTGCTGTATCTGCAGAGTCTCACTATCACCCTCTACTGACAAAGCTTGAGATTGCTCCATATAGAAAAGCACAGGAGGAAAAAAGGGTGAATGAATTTGGACCTGAGAAAAGCAGACCTTGAAAAAACACTTAGAGCAGGTTACGTCATACAGTAAGTGTTCAAGAACCATTATTATTGACTTGGTCACATGTGCACACAGATGTGCAGAAATGAGACCACTTCTTTTATACATATATTTTGTGCCCTGAAATTAACATTTTTGACTGTTTTTAATTAAACTCTCTTGGCATTCTTGGTTTTATTTTTTCCATCTATATAATTATCCAATATGTATAAACAGCATAATTCATTGAGTAGTTAAACTGTTAAGTATATTAGGAATTGATAACATCATTGATCATAGGAAAAAATGCTAATTAATACCACAATGTTATTGCCTCAAACCTGTTTTCAATGGTTCTAATCAAAAAGAGGAAAAATAAATGTTGGCAAGGCTGTGGGAGGTAACTGGAGAATCCTTGTACACTGTTGGTGAGAATATAGATTGGTGTCTCATAGTGGAACACAGTACGGCCATTGTCCCAAAGTTCAGGACAGAACTGTCACAGAGTCTAGAAATCCACTACTAGATGTGAACCCACAAGAATAGATGCCTGAACTCTCATGTTCATTTCAGCATTGTTCACAATAGCCACGCCTTGTGTGACCTCTTCCTGGAACAACAAATTTCTCCTCACTCTAGATAGCGCCAAGTTCAGCATGGTTTGGTGAAATGACTGTACTCAACTCCAGCTTTGTGAAACAGTGAGTTTAAGTTAGGGTTACTTGCATGGGTGAAAGGTTAGATAAAAGAGCATGGGCAACTTTTGGGTGGCTATACCACTGAAGAAGGTATTTTTCCCCAACAACTGTTATAGTGTATAAATCCTTGGGAAGGGGCGTGGCCTTGTGAACTTTCCCCTAATAGCTATTAATTGCACAGAAATCCTTGGGGATGGACAGATTCCTAGGAACCCTTCTCCTTGCCATGACAGGAAGTTAATGGGCCCAATCTTGAACAAATATCCTCTGGTTAATCACAACTTCTGGAAATTCAAACGGGCAAAGGTCGTGTTGTGGATGAAGGAGATCATTCTGAAACACCAAAATATAGAAGCAGCCTGTGTGCACAGACAGACTATAAAAAATGGTATATCGCCGGCGATGGTGGTGCACGCCTTTAATCCCAGCACTCGGGAGGCAGAGGCAGGAGGATCTCTGTGAGTTCGAGGCCAGCCTGGTCTACAAAGTGAGTTCCAGGAAAGGCGCAAAACTACAGAGAAACCCTGTCTCGAAAAACCAACAAAAAAAAAAATGGTATATCTACACAATGGAAAATTTATCTTTTAAAAGACAGAAATCCTGTCATTTTCATCAGCATGGATGAACATACATGATATTATGTTAAGTGAAATAAGCTGGTCATAGATATATACTTCACATTCTCACCTACTTGTGGAATTGTTGCAAATAGAAATCATAGAAGCAGAGAGTAGATGTTGTTGCCAGTGGTTTAGGGGACAAGAAAGGGGAATTGTAAAAATGTTGGTCAAAGTATACAACATTTCAGGGTACTGGGGGACAAGCTCAAGAGTTCTGTTACACAACACAGTGACGATAGTGAGTAATAATGTTCCCATACTTAAAAAGTGGTAAGAGTAAGTTTTAAATGTTCATATAATGAAGAGTTAAGCATGTGAAGAAATAGGCGTTAATTAGTCAATTTATCTACTTACAATGTGCTCATACTTCAACACATCATGCTATACACTATAAATAAATTATTTTCTCAATTAAAAATAATTTCAAATGTTGGAGAAAGTGTGTGAGAAAATAAGATGAAACTGGTGGAAATGTAAACAAATGAACTACTTTCTAAGGCTATTTGGAGATATTTGCTATAGTTTCACATGAGCATTTACTTGTATCCACTTTCTTTATATCTTCAACTGCATTTCATATTAATATTCACATATATATAAAATTTAAATTTATTTAGGGTTATATTCAGTTAAAGATGTTTACAGCAAGAAAAGTCCAAAGTACAAATCCGTCGGCTATGCCAGTGGTCATTGAAAGGGAAGGAATGGGAAAACATGCAGGATGTAGATTGAAAACCACGCTACCAATAATGTAAATGTCCATATACTGACACAGACATACTTCTAGGACATTTAATTAGAGAATTAAAGCACAAGATATCTTCTGGTTTGATTGCATGGAAAATGTTTTCAGTGTGTGTTGGTATGCATGGTGCATGACATGTATACAGATACTGAGGTTATGGCATCTGTGAGGAGGGCACAAGCCAGCTTTTTGGAGTTGGTTGTCTCTATTCACCTTCCTGTATTTTCCAGGGATCTAATTTAGTTCACTAGACTTGCATAGTGAGTACCTCTGCCCACTGACTTACCTCACTGACCGATATTTTTATTTAAAAAAATATGTTATGTACATAGATGTGTATATGAACTTACTAAATGGACGGACTTCCATCTACTAAAACAATCTTTAACTCCAGGGTTGGAAATAGGAACTGCATTGTAAGTAAAGAAAGACTTTTAAAATTCTTTCTCCACTTATTTTCTATTGTTGTATGTGAGCATGCATTTTCCACTATAGTATGTGTGTAGTAATTGCACACAGAAAGTAAACACTGTGGGTTGGAAGCTAGCTCAGTAAAATGCTTGTCTTACACGCACAAAAATCCAAGTTTGTTTCCCAAAACCCCCATAAAAAACAAAACAAGCATGGTGGTGTGAATTGTAATTTCAGGCCTGGGGAGACAAAGGCAGATTGATTCCCTGGGTTTACTGGCTGGCTGGCCTAGACTCCTAGGTAAGTTCCAGGCCAATGATCTCAGAAGAAAGAAGGATGACACATAAGTAATGACACCAGGATTGTTCTCTTGCCTGAGTACACACACACACACACACACACACACACACAAATGCACCTACACACTCACTCATATACACATGCACATACACAAAATAAACACTAGTAAAATGTAAATAAATAATTAAAGATAGATTAATTATCCCTTATTATTTGTTTAATAATCTGTCATTTTCTGATTGGCTGATCTTTCTCCCTTATACACACATAATTTGCTTCACTCTAATATCTGTTTTTTCTAGGTATCACCCACGTATATGAAGAGCACGCTTTAGGGAGATATGGTTTTATTACTTATTACATTCCAAGGTTCTTCTTTGTATTTGTTTTTATATTTAGGCTTTCTAAGGTCAAGTATATTTTATATGGCCAGAAGGAGATAAACATATATACTATTTAATATTTTTGTGTATGCAGGGGACTATTTTGCCTGCATGCATATCTGTATTCCTCATGCATGCAGTTCCCTCAGAGGCTAGAAATGGGCATAGGATCCCCTAGGACTAGAATTACAGTGTGTTGTGAGCTACCATATACTTGAAATTAAATCCAAGTCTTCTAGAAAGAGTGGACAGTGCTCTTTACCACTGAAGCATTTCTGTAGCTCCAGAAAATAATAAATAAAGTTGCCCGGGGGTCAGAGCTATTAGAGCCATAGCAAGAGCATGGCGGTGGTGGCACATGCCTTTAATCCCAGCACTTGGTAGACAGAGCTAGGTAGATCTCTGTGTGTTCAAGGATACATCCAGCATTGGAGACACACGCCTTTAATCTCAATACCAACCATAGAAGACCTGGAAGTCTCTACAGACAGGCAGTGACGAGGGCAGTCATATGTTTGGGTTTACAACCAATGAGAAGGCAGAACAGAAAGGCTATAAAGACAAACACACAGGAAGTAGCTCCCTTTCGGAGAGCTCTCTTGGTGAAGAGGATCCCTGAAGCAGGAAGGGTAAGGCTCTTAGCTCTGACCTCTTGGCTTTCTTCTCTGAATCGACTCTGTGTTTCTTATTTAATAAGACAGTTGGTTACATCTACAACGACCTCTCATGGCCTGTATGAGCAGAATTGAAGCTGTTGAAATAGCTCTACTTCCCACAGTAACCTACAGGTTCAACACCATCCCAATCCAAACTTCCAATGACATTCTCACAGAGAGAGAAAAATCAATCCAAAAATTTGTATGGAAACACAAAAGGCCTTGAGCAATCCTGAGCAAAAGGGGTAATTTCAAACTGTACTAATGTGTCATTGTAACAAAGATTACAGGGTAATGGCATAAAACCAGACATGTAGCTCAATACTGCAGAGTAAAGGAATCACATACAAGCCAGTATATTTCAGCTACATCATTCTCAAATAGTGAGCACATAATAGCAAGAACTGACAAGTGGGATTGCATCAGTTTTGAAAGCTTCTTCCTAGAAAGAAGAACAACAGGAGCCAGTGAGACGATTTGGCAGGTAGAGGCACTTGTTGCCAAGCCCAAGGACCTAAGTTCCATCCCAGGACCCACACGGTAGTAGGAAAAAACCAAGTTCCACAAGTTGCCCTCTGACCTTCACATGCACTCCCACATACTTACACACACACACACACACACACACACACACACACATACACACACACACACGCACGCACGCACGCACGCACGCACACAGACTTTTATTTTAATTCCAGAAAACATCAGAATGACAAAATAGCCTACAAAATGTTACTGGTGATTTATTTTATAGAATTAGTATACATAATATATTCAACACAGAACCCAACACAAAATAAGAAGTAACCTGATCAATAAGTAGAAAAATGAACTAAAAGACACTTTTTAAAAGAAGAGGATATAACTAATAAACTTAAAAAAATGATCAATATTCTGCATTAGGAGTCCATCTCCTGGCAGTCAGAATGGCTATTATCTAGAAACAAGACAATTCAATGCTGGTGAAGTTACAGGGAAATGTATTTGTGTGTGTGTGTGTGTGTGTGTGTGTGTGTGCGTGCGTGTGTGTGTGTGTGTGTGTGTGTGTGCGTGCGTGTGTGTGTGTGTGTGTGTGTGTGTGTGTGTGTGTGTGTGTGTGTGTGTGTGTCTAAGTGTACTAAGATTGGATTTATGACCTCTTACATGCTAGACAATCACTTTCCCACTGAATTATATCCCTAGTCTTCTTTAAATACTTTGTTTTCAGAGAAGGCCTTGCTAAATTACCCAGAGCTCACTTTGTGTCCCAGGAAGCCCTTACACTTGTAACCCTCATGCTTCAGGCTCCTGAGTAGCTGGGATTAAAAACCTGCTCTGTGAGGCCTAACATCCCCTTTACATAGTTGCTGATAATGTAAATTACTCTAGCCGTGATGGCAATTAGAGTCAGTTTCTTAAGAAAACTAAAAACAGACTTGCCAAATGTGGTGGTTTGAGTGAGAATGGACCTCATAGGCTCATATATTTGAATACATGGTCCTCTGTTGGTGGAACTGTTTGAGGAGGATTAGGAGGTGCAGCCTTGTTCAAGGAGGTGTGTCACTAGGGGTGGACTTTGAGATTTCAAAAGACTTGTGTTATTCCCAGTGTGCACTCTGCTTCTTGCTTGCTGTTTTAGATGTGAGCTGAAGGAACACTAGCCCACTAGGGCATGTGGATCTGGCAGACCTTGACCTTCTCCCCATTCCCTCTGCCTTGCTAAAAACTGTTAGATTACATTCCTAAAGCTAGTCACCAAGGTCTATTCCTTTATTTGGCCACTTCTTTCTCCTGAGGCTGACTACCAAAATCCAGCAATCAGAAGCCCACCTTTGGCTCACCTAATTAACATGCCCAATTAAAATTAAACACCTCATCCTAATACAGGGTTTCTTTCCACCTTTGTAAACCTCCACTTGCCTATGTGCCAAGTCTGTCCCCTCTCTATGCAGAGGCAGACCTTTGTCCCTCAGGGACAAATATCCCTGTCCCCTTGTATTTGTCTCCTTCCCCTTCTCCCTCATCCTCTGTCTCCTTTCAAGCATCCTAGCCCATTCTAACACAGACCTCCCCCCTCCCTCTCTCTCTTGGTTTTTTGAGACAGGGTTTCTCTGTGTAGTTTTGTGCCTTTCCTAGAACTCACTCTGTAGTCCAGGCTGGCCTCAAACTCACAAAGATCTGCCTGGCTCTGCCTCCCAAGTGCTGGGATTAAAGGTGTGCACCACCACCGCAGGACCCTTTTTCCTCTTCTTAAGAATGACATCTGCAAGGTCATTTGATGATGTTTTTCTGCCTGAGTCAGAAAGCAGCCATTTTAACTTTTCTTCCCCTCTTAGTAAAGGATCTCTCTGTGAAAACAGGTGTTTGGGTGTGGTTTGTGTCTAACCCCGGGTCTGGCCGGAACACCCCCCCCCCACCCCCCCCCCCCCCCCCCCCCCCCCCCCCCCCGCAGTGTGGGAGTCCCCTTCCTGAGCTCCCAATCGTCCCAGCTATCATGTCTTCCCTCTGCTATCACAGACTCTAACCTTCTGGAGCCATAAACCCAATTAAACACTTTTTTTTATAAGTGGCCTTAGAACCCAGTGATGGTGGCGCATGCCTTTAATCCCAGCACTCAGGAGGCAGAGGCAAGTGGATCTCTGTGAGTTCGAGGCCAGCCTGGGATACCCACTGAGTTCCAGATAAGGCTCCAAAGCCACACAGAGAAACCCTGTCTCAAAAAAAACTAACAAACAAACAAACAAAAAGATTTAATAAGTTGCCTTAGTCATGGTGTTTTATCACAGCCATAGGAAAGTGACTAAGACACCATATGATCCAGCTATAGTACATTGCTTGAGGATAGGACTCTGAAGTCATAAAAGTCAGCTGACATTGGAGACATCTGTGTGCCCATATTTATCACAACATAATGGACAAACTATGGTATCAGCTATCATCTCTGTAAGAATGGATTTAAAGGTTGTGGCAAAAATGTACCAGTGGAGTACTGGTCAGCACAAATAGAAATGAAATCGTGTCATTTATAAGAAAATGGATGGAACTAGAGAGTCTCATCTTATATTAAGTGAGACTCTGAAAAACAAATATCACATGTAGAACCTACAGGGAAAAAATATGAAATGAAAGGGGAGCCATCCAGAACAGGGAAAATAGAGCATCAATATGACCAGAGTACATTTTATGTACCTATGGAATTGTCATAATGAAGCCTATTATTTTGAACAGTTATTAAATACCAATAGAAAAGATTAAAAACTACTCTCTACATCTGATTAAGATAGTGTGTTTTATCATTGAATTTTTTTTAGTTTGATTTCTCAATTTAATGGACAAGTAGTCCCTTTTCTAGTAAAAGCAATCATAGATTTATCCTTTGCAAGTTATCTTTAAATCCAATCTTAAAATAAATTTCAATTAAAGATGCTATGAGGAGCTTAGCTAGGTTAGGTTAAGGTCTAAAATTAATTTTGGAAGGAATGTTATTTTATCTTTTCAACTAAGGAGCATATTATGTTGTAAACATCCTTGGTGAATGCTTTCTTGCTGTAGCCCTCACACACTTTTAACATTTACTCCCACATATTTTATATTTTATGATTTATGTATTGTTACATAGTGACACATTTTTTTTCTGCCATTGGGATTAAAATCAACCTTCCCTTTAGAGCACCCACATAGTAACTTCGTGGTTGGGGAGACGTGGAATGAATGAAAGACTTGGGGAGAAGCAGGAGTTATAAACCCAGTCTTGTAGCCAGGTTGTCCCATCTGTATGGATTGCACATGTTGCACTAATTGATTAGCTCAGCATCTGCCTTTTACCCCCCAGAGCTCCATTCCTGCCCTGTAACCCACCTGTGTCGGCCAGTGAGAGTCCTGACTGGAAATCAGAGGGGATGAAACCAAAGGGAGGGAGTTCTCTCCAGGCCTCCTTCTCTGCTTAGCTGGTCTGGCAACTGTATCCTTCCAGACTCTTGTGCCTTTTCAGAGCCTTTTGTATTCAGATGGTCTCCTGCTAGTGTATCTCTGCTCTCAGTGGTCTGCGGTCTGCAGGACCATTTGGGGTTTCTCTGGCTCACACCTGTGCCTGAGTAATGTCCCCATTACATATCATACAGCTTGTCTCTTCCCTGTTTCCCACTAGGGTCTTGACCGAAGGCAAAGGGCACACACAGAGGTATCTTTGTTATTTTTATCATACTCTTGAGAGTGCCTCTTTGCTTCTAATATGATTTTGGCAATTGATGTTAAGATACACCACACAACAGACTGCTGGCAATGGTCGAGAGACAGCCCGAACTGACCTACTCTGGTGATGGGATGGCCAAACACCCTAATTGTCGTGCTAGAAACCTCATCCAACTACTGAGGGATCTGGATGCAGAGATCCATGACTAGGCCCTGGGTGGATCTCTGGGAGTCCAATTAGCGAGAATGAGGAGGGTTTATATGAGCGAGAATTGTTGAGACCATGGTTGGATAAAGCACAGGGACAAATAGCCAAATGAATGGAAACACATGAACTATGAACCAATGGCTGAGGGGTCCCCACTGGATCAGGCCCTCTGAATGGGTGAGACAGTTGATTGGCTTGATCTGTTTGGGAGGCATCCAGGCAGTGGGACCGGGTCCTGTGCTCATTGCATGAGTTGGCTGTTTGAAACCTGGGGCCTATGCAGGATTGCTTGGCTCGGCCTGGGAGGAGGGGACTGGACCTACCTGGACTGAGTCTACCAGGTTGATCTCAGTCTGTGGGGAAGGCTTTGCCCTGGAGGAGATGGGAATGGGGGGGGGGGGGGGCTGGGGGGAAGGTGAGGGGGACGGGAGGGGGGAGAACAAGGGAATCCGTGGCTGATATGTAGAACTGAATTGTATTGCAAAATAAAAAAAAAAAAGATACACTGTGCATGGTGGTTCTTAATTCTCTTTGAGCTATTCTGAGATTTATTCAAGTGTTATTAGAATTTATCACCTTCATTTTAGTCTTAAATATATATGTATATATATAACTTGATTTTAATTTTGAATTGCTGACCTGTTATTTCATCTTCATAATTGTTTAATCAATAAACTGTCATTTAAAACCTAGAATAATCTAATAAATTTACTATTTCATGTTACAGTTTCAGAACTTTCTTTGAAGTGAATGATAGAATGTGACACCATTTGAAATAATAATTGTAGACAAGAGAGTAATACACTTGAACTGACACTGCTTAATAATCCAAGGGTTATTAACCTAATTGTCTTTTTATGATACTTCCTACAGTTTTGTTTTTAGTTTTTAATTGGATGTAACTGGTAACCATCCTCTTAGGTTGTTTTTTTATTCTGAAAAATAAATACTCTCTTCTTTTTAATGTGTTCCTTCTTTTAGTTTAATCACTATGAAGTTAGAACCCAGCAATACCTTAGAAGTCTGTATAGTGTAGACTTTCCCTAGGAGATTAATTGTGTACGTCTAGTAGTTTTAAAAATCTGGTACACCAATTTAAAGTGAACAGTAATTTCAGTAGTTCATCCTTATTGTACTATGCTATATATGGTATCTAGCATGGATTTTCTTTTGTTTCCCATCAGTTAACTCCATCACAGAAAAGTCTGGAGTGGGTAAGAGTAATCCAGCTGAAGAAGCGATTATGCATTCAGTGCCAAGAACTAGAAACTTCAGAGCGGTAACATAATTGTTGAGCTATTGACATAAGAAAACAAACACTGACATTTAGGTCCATTACAGAAGAGTTAGTCAGGCACTGAGGTAACAAGGCTCCAAGGGTTGCTCTCTTACTTTCAAAAGACAGTAAACTTGATTCGATGTGATTCAATTGGACAGAATCTGAAAATATGAAATGTAATGTTTTCCATGGAAAAGTTGACAGGAAACAACTATCAATAATAAAATGCCACTTGTGATCAGAGAGTTAAAAATATCCAAGGAGATTTAGAGCTGGCTTGCAGTGAGGCAAGTCATTTAACTCCATGGTGCAGCATTTATTAGTAAAGTGTTTTCTTGTTGTCATCCCTGTTCCCTTCCCACCCCCCAGCTGAGGATGCTCTCTCTCTCACTCTTAAGCCACTGGCATGTGAGAATTCCGTTCCCACACAGTAAACTTGCTTTACGTGTTCTGCCTTTCAGTATTCTTGTGTGGTTTAGAGCTGAAGGAACAAGCGTGAGAACGCACAGCCTCCACTAAAAGCCAGAACTATTGGACAAGCTCATTAAAGTCAAGTGGGAATTGCAGACTCCAAAAATTAAAATATCTGAACATCTGTTAAAGCTCAATCGGCGTTTCTTTCTTCTTCTCTGCTTAAAAAAAAATCTCTGATCAACTTTTGATATAGTATCTTAAAAGAATAAACCAAGAAGCTTGATAAGTAAAATTCATTTGGCTGGAAGTTCAATGAGTTAGAATCTGGAGTAGTTCTTGGAAAATGTTCTTAATGTCTTTTGAAAAACAAACCAAGAAAATTCCCAAGCAACGATGTAGGAAAACTGGGGAATTGCATTTACTAATCACGTAAGAACAGATAGGAAACAGCTAAAACAAATAACTTATTCATGAAGACAAGAAAGAAAACTCAACTGGCAGCTATTTTATCAACAACATTTTAAGTTAGCAGGAAGTTAAAACTTCTGCTTCTCCACTCCTTTGGAAGTTGTGTACATGCTTTAGCTTTATGTCTTGTGAAATGCTTTCTCCTGTTCTAAGATCCAGTCTCCTCAAGTTAGGTGTTATTTTCTCTTTCATTTCCTACCTAATTTGCTGTTGGCTTTCCTTATAATAGCAAAGTGAAATGTTCACAGGACTTGTTCAAACCTTAACTTTCTATGGCACATATATCACATGCGTGCAAAATCTTCATGCATCCCAGAGTTGCTGTAAGCCGTGCAGTACAACACTTGCTGTCCAGGAACACTAAATCCCTAGCTCATCTGTTAAAATGATTCATCATTGTTCACTCTACAGTTGCCAAAGTGGGATTTCTTCATACTCGTCCAAAAATATTTTTAATTTTATGACAACAAATTTTACAATAATAAGAAAATAACCCATCAACTTTATGTTAGGGAATATGATTTCATTATTGAAGCCATCGCTTCCATAGGGTACACTGAGAGAATGTCAAACAATATTGAATGCATCTGCATGGCTGGCTGCCACGTACTGGAATCCTGGAAGGGTATCTCAGCTGCACACCGCCACAGCTCAGTGGGTGTACTTTTATCTCCAGCAGAACACTCAAGGGAGGTGGATGTTCACAAGACCTTTCTTGACTCCCGTTTTATTCTCTTCGATATAAAATCTTACAAATAAGGCTGTTTGGTTGTCCAGCTTTAAGGCATCTGGTTTTTTGAGCTTTCAAATATTGTTTTATCATGTGTGTCTCCAAATTTTGTGGAGGTGTCTGGAAGCTCAATAGGAAGACCTTCCAGCTATGAGCAGCAAGTTTCTTCATGACAGCTAGTACTTGTTCACTTTTATCCAAAGGCTGTTTCCATAGTCTCCAACTTTCCAGTTCCCAGTTCCAACACTGTCATCCCCACTGGTGTGTTCTAGACACCTGGATTCTGAGTGAGGGTTAGGACTGAGACTAGGGATGGCTTCACCGACCTCTTCACTCCTGTCTTCCATTCCCCAGGTATTTTGTCCTTCTTGCTCTTGCCCCATTGCTGACTCAGTTCCTGCTCCCTTAGCCCCTTTCCTGTAAGGCTTTCCCAGTCCTCTTCTTACTGTAAGACAGGAAATAATAAAGCAGACATGGGCATTGGATACATGTCATACTTTAATGGGTGATGTTACAAATAATTATTGATTGATTTTTGTATAGTTTAATGTATTCACAGGGTAAGACAGAAAGTGAAAATGGGGCACAAAATTAAGATTGTGTCTCCTGTTCATCCTTGATTCTTATTCAGGTGTTTGTCACCTTAGAAACTTTCCTGGGGTATCCTACGAATCATTCCAGAGGCATAAGATGTGCATATCCAGGCAGACATACGTATGACTATTTTTCACAGTTTGATATACTATAGATACTCATTTACATCTTATCTAGTGGTTTAAATAAGAATGGCTTCCATAACTTCATATATTTTAATACTTGGTTTCCAATTGGTGGACTGTTTAGGAAGGATTAGGAGGTGTGGCCTTGTTGGAGGGAGTGTATCACTGGGGGTGGGCTTTGAACTTTCAAAAGCCCACATCAAACCCAGACTTACCCTGTCTCCACCTTCTGCTTGTGGATAAGATGTAAGCTCTCAGCTGCTGCTCCAGAAATCCTCTAGAAAAGCAGCCCTATTATATGGATGTTAATGAAAATTTTTCATCTTCGGTAATCCAAAAGATGAAAGCTGGCATTTCATTGTTATGCTCCAAGAGGATGGACAAACCAAATTTCCAAACAATATTTAAGCTCTGAGTGCTTCAAGTTACCTGACTCTTGATTTTCACCAGCTCTGGGATTCAGATAATAATTTTATTCCCTGAGCCTTGGTATCCTTGATTTCAAACCAGTGAAACTAGTTTGCTACGTATAAATTTTCTTACATATAACTTAGTCTCTAGAACTCACACTATAAACTGTCACTAATAACAGATGTAAAACCGAGTTCTCTTATCTTTTACATTGAGGTAAATAGACCATTACATCACATGTTACAAGAACTGGATGGCGAGGTATACACAAATGAGTGTGATCCCTGATCAGTGCCTATTATTGTTGTTGTTTTATTAAGACATGAAAAATGATGCAATAATATGGATTTAAAAGAACAGATTTTTTGTTTGTTTTGTTTTGTTTTTTGAGACAGGGTTTCTCTGTGCAGTTTTGGTGCCTGTCTTGGATCTCATTCTGTAGCCCAGGCTGGCCTTGAACTTACAGAAATCGACCTGACTCTGCCTCCCGAGTGCTGGGATTAAAGGTATGCACCACCACTGCCCCGGAAAAAGAATAGATCTTATTCATGTTAAGATACATTGGGGAGATTGGAGATATGGCTTACAAGTTAAAAACATTTTCTGCTCTTTCAGAGGACTGGAGTTTGGTTCCCAGCACCCACACTGGGAAACTCAAAAGTGCCTATAACTCCAGCTCCAGGGGATACAATGGCCTCTTCTGGCCTCTACAGACACTCACACACATGTGCATACACACAGGTACACAAATAAACCTTTGAAAAGTATATATTGTGAGATTTTACCTTCTTGTACTGAGGTTAACAAAAGATTAATGTAATATATTATTAGCTAATAAACTCTAGTCCTGGTTTCTGTAGTTATTTCTAGGTTTAGTGACTGAATTCCACTGATTGTGAAACCAAAATTGTTCATCAAGAGTAGCAGAGAATATTGAAAAATAAAATTAAAGATGGTAAGAGATTCATGAAAATGTATTTTCCTTCTCTTTAAAGGATACAGTCTAGCTCTCCTTTAGTCACAGGCAGAATTTGCAAATGATGGTATTTTTTGTCAGTTTTGCTTTAGCTGCTTCTGCATGTGAGTGTGGTGTGCATGCACATGGTGTCGCAGGTATGCTCACCGGCGCATGTGCCGTGGACGTCAGCATCTTCCACTTTTGCTCTCTCCACCTTGTTTCTCGTCCCGGGATCTCACCGTGAGCCTGTAGCTCACTGATTAGGTGGATTATCTGTCCAACAAATCCTGCTGTTGCCGCCCACCCCTGCTCCCCAGTGCTGGAATCACAGGTGTGCATATGGCCAGACCTAGCTTTTTCTATGCTTGTCGGCAATCAGAACGCAGGTCCTCATGCTTGCACCGCAAAGACTTCCTCTTCTGAATCATCTCCTTTTCGTTATTGTTTACGTAGCATCACTAAGATGGGGTATTTTTTTTTTATCCCATTTTCGGTGCCTTTCCTGTCTCCCCTTTAAAGCAACTCCTGGGATCACTTCAGAGATAGCCATGCTTTATTTTCAAATATCCATGTGCATTTTATTCTGTAATTTGTTTTCTATGAAACAAAGGAATTTTGAGATCTCTGTAGACTTGTTTACTCCTTTGAATTGTAACTAAATTTGTACTACTAGAGATTCAAGGAACTTCCAGATTTTACTATTATACATGAAACAATGCGGCCAATAAACTTGGATAAGTCCTTTATGTTTGAGAATATTTACCTAGAACAAAATTCCTAGTCATGGTAAATTTGTTTATTGATGAGGCATCACTAGTTTAAAGTGGTTTAAAAGGAGCATTTATGTGTCTACACACACACACACACACACACACACACACACACACACACACACACATCTTCCCACATTTTCTCCAATATTAAATATTATAGTTTTAATATTAATTTTAGATATTCTCAGTTCCCAACCAAGACTTGCCAATATGGGCAGAGAAAAGGCCCTTGATATAGTTAATTATGCCCAGGTTTAGGTATGTGAGGATTACTTGAGAATTTAATGTGATGGTTTGTACAGAATAAATTTTAACCAAGGGGGAAATGCATGCCTATTTGTGTTCCTTAAAAAAATAATCTATGTGTATCTGTGTTGTAAGGGGGCTGTGCATGACATATGTGTGGGTACACACAGAGGCCAGAAGTTGGCATCAGATCCCCTGAAGTTGGAGTATTAAGCAGTTATAAGCCACTCAATATTGGTGCTGGGAACCAAATTCAGTCTTTTGCAAGAATAGCAATTGTTGAGCCAAAATTCCAGTCTTATGTTTGCTATTATTAATAAAAATTACTGATCTATTGTAGATTTCATAGTGGGTCAGAATATTAATGTACTTAGAGATATTTAAGTAGAAACATATAATATTCACAAAATGAAATAAACACATATTTGTATTTTGAATTAGGTTTCTTTTTATTTATTATTTAAATTTGAAAAATAAAATATAATTCCATCATTTCCCCCTTTTCTTTCCTCCCTTCCAGTTCCCTGTTGAAATCAAATTTTCTTTTCCTACAGCTGTTATTTGTTACATATACATAAATATATAAATGCAACCTGCTCAGTCAGTTTAGTGTTGGTTGTATGTATATGATTTCAGGGCTGACTGATTGACATTAGATAGCCAATTAAAGGGCTCTTCCCTGGGGGAAGACTACTTTTCCCACTCTCAGCACTTCTTAGATGCCTCTAGTTGTCTATTCCTGGATCCCTACCTTCCATGTCTGCAAGTCTATGGTGGTGCCCTTCTTCAAGGGCTTGTCTAAGCAGCCATATTGTTAAGGGGTATCATGGATGAAGCTCCTTATCATTTCTATGAGACACAATCTCACACCAGCTTTCCAGGTCCTCTGGCTTTGGTAATCTTTCCATCCACCTGTTCTTTGTTGTTCTCTGAACCATAGGTAAAGGGGTTGTGTTGTAGATGTATCAGTGGAGGCTAGCAAGCTCATAATTACATGTTCTTTGTATTTTAACTGGTCGCGATTTTCTGTAATGGTCTCCTTCTGTTTCAAATAGAAATTTCTTTGGTAAGGACTGGGAGCTACACTTGAGTTCTCAAAAGAAGAAATAAAAGTGGCTAAGAAATAGCTCACAAAATGTTCATCATCCCTAGCTTTGAAATTTCATCCCACTCCTGTCCGAATGGCAAATATCAACAGTACAATTGACAACAAATGCTGGAGGGATGTGGGGAAGAGGAACCCTCATTCACTCTTGGTAGTACAGTCACTTTGGAAATCAGTGTAGAGAACATTCAAATGGCTAAAAGTAAATCTACTCTAGGGCCTACTAGCTCTACAACTCCTTGATAAAAGCCCAAAGGATTCAACAGCCTTCTCCACAGATACTTGCTTAGCTTGTATCATGGAGATAGGAGCTGAACTTGACCTGCAAGCCTCCTCCCTGAGGACTAGCATTCATAGCACTGGGAGGTGCTAAATAAGCTTCCAAGGCAGGGAACAAACAATAATCCTACTCAGCCGTGAAGTCTAAGAACTATGACGACCACCACAGTGTGCAATAGTGGCATGAGTACCTTGGTGATAACCAACAGCTGTTTAATTAGACATTAGGCTCATTTAACAGGAGGGAAATCATGCCTGGTACTGGAAATGTAGCCATCCATCCAGGACTAGTAGTTATGTATCTTATAATGAAATTAGATTTCTTCTTTATCACTGTCTTTACAAAATATTTATTATATGTTTATTTAATGTGTATGTTGGAGGGAGCACATATGTACTAGCATACCTGTAGAAGTCAGAGAACAACCTGAGAGAGTTAGTTCTCTCCTTCCACAACGTGAGTCTTTAGGAATTGAACTTGGATCACTCATTAGACTTGGTGGTAGTTGCCTTTATCCTCTAAGCCACCTCACCATAAATTTCTAATTATATGATCTTGGAAAAGTCACTTTATAGGACACTCTCACTCTGCCCCTGCCACACAATGTATGCATTTCTGCCACAGTGCACACGTGGAGGTCAGAGGACAACTTTGGACGTTGATCTTCACCTTCCACCTAGTTTGAGACAGAGACACACACTGTTTGCTGCTGTGAATTACAGGCCAGTTGACCCCACAGCTTGGGGAGACTTTACTTTCTCCACCTCTCACCTCACTGTAGAATTCCTGCTGGGATTGCAGACCTCCTAACTGTGGCCAGCATCACATGGATTCCAGTGATCCTAACTCAGGCTGTGACACTTGTGTGACAAACTTTGACCTTGGTGCCATTTCCCCAGTCCCATTTTAGCTTCTTGAATTTATGGATTTGCCATCTGTGACATAAGCAGCTTACTATTTCCTGCTATAACTTGACAACTAAGTGAAGTCGTGGCCGCTCACAAGTGTGTTCACCTGACTCTTGGATCTGCCTGAAGGATATGATTTCAGTATGTCTTATGGTCATTATCCTGGTAGGAGTAAGTAATAATAATTAAAACCATGGTATTTATTTAGGAACTAGTTATCAATCAATTTGGACTCCAAAGATAGGTTGATTACAGATGAGAAATGTTGATGTGATATGGCTCTATCAGCCTTAGGCCAGAATCATATTGAATTAGACTTTGGGGTACTATCAAAAGTTAAAATTTAAAACATAAGAGTGAAATATATTTGTGCCCACTGTCTAGAAAAATGAAAATAGAGCTATGTAAATAATAGACTGTTAGTCTGTGAATACTTAAATCTCCTCAGAAAATAAGGGAATCACAGCCATGTTATCATGCCCAGCTTTACCAAACTTTCTGTTTCTCCTCAAATACCCACTCAAGGCAAGACCAGAGTTGTAAGTTCCATCTGCAGTGGGCGGGAGAGCACAGGAGTATGTGGGGAAGACTGATCTGGGTAGGAGGTAGGCTGATTGCCAGATTCCCCAGGGCGATAGAGAAAGCTTTTTATTATAATTTAGTAGAAAGTCTTATGCCAAAAATGTTTCCATAAATACATATGAATGTTGGTTCTTGTTGAAAAATGCAAATCAGATGGTTGTAATGTTTTAAGCCTTACTTGGAATACCTTAAATAACGAGCACAAACATTTATGTGTGTACATGTACACACTTAAATGTATACCAAATTAGACACACAGAAAACGCATTTTAAATAGCATTAATAGGCCCCCACCAGCGTCCTGACATCAGGCTGAAATGCAAATCTACTGCTGTGGCAACCCTGGAGGCATTGTGGGAACTTTCACCACCACAGCAAGTGCTCATTAGGCCTTCCTTTAGGTTGTGTTTAAACAATCACAGCCCAAACACACTGAGCCAAACATCTGGCCTGTCTAGCTCTAGCATTCCTATCCCAAAATATTAATCTTCTACTTAGAGGCCATCAAAACAATATCAGACAATTGAATATCCTGGTGTTTGACCAGAAGCCTGACTGTGCTATATCACGTGGAGCTGACCGTAGAGCTCTCTATGGCTCAGGTGAGTTATAGAAAAGTCTCATGGATCTAGAGTGTTCCTGCAAATTCCTGAGACCAGGGACATTTGGATACAACTCGATTAATATAGACAATAAATAAGTACAAGTTGCTTTAGTAACATTTTCCTGACATAACCAAGTTCCTAAGCTATTGGCGGCCAGTTCAGTTCTAAATAATGTATTCTTGGGAAAACAAGGCTAGATTCCAAGACTATTGGCTGATCTAGCTGATTGCAAAACTGTCTAATACAGTGTAGATTGATGAAAACTTTCATATTTGAATTGTAAGGTAAATCCTCATTTTTTTATGGAAAAGTAAAGAAAATATCTATAGTAATGATGATGATGATTATCATCATATGTTCTCTGTGCCTGTCACAGTATTCTTACTTTAATAAATACACAATAATAAAGTTCACAGGATGTAGCTCAGACACTGTGTTACAGCAGAGGCTTTGTAGCAGGGTCTGAGTTTTTTCCTTAAGAAAAGAAGTTCTTCCTATTGGGAGGCAACTTACCATTGTCCACAAATGGAATATCTAATAAGATGACATCTCATAGCTCTCCGTGGACCCTTGTGGTTACTTAGAATGAGGAGCAGATGCCCCCTCCCAAAAGATGGTGCTTTATGTCGCTGTCTCACAGTCAAAACTTTGATCAAGAGTGTCACGGTGAAGCACTCCAATAAATGAACAAAATCTGTTTTTGTCACTAATGTGAAAAATATACCAGGTACGTTTTTTAATATGAGCATTCAATAGCATTAAAGCTCGCGACACACTTCAGGACCTCAGGAAGGTAGATTTGTGAGGTGGTATTTTATTTGTGCTGAAATGTGCTTTAATAAAATAAAGGTTGCCTGGAGATCAGAGGAAAAAGGCCAGCCATTATAAGTAAACAAAGAAGTCAGGCAGTGGTAGCACATGCCCTTAATCCTATCACTTAGCCGACAGGATCTCTGAATGTTCAAGGCCACACTAGGGAACAGAGCCAGGCGTGGTGGCACATGTCTTAATTCCAACACTAGTTAACCATGGAGGTCTGGAGGTCTGTACAGATAGACAGAAAGTAACAGAGCTGTGTTGGAGGAGGAAGTGATATAGATGGACAGAGAGCAAATCAGATGGCAGAACAGCAAGGCATTTGTGTGTGGGTAGACAGGAAGTAACTCGCATTTGGATGCTGCAGAGTTGCTGAGGTAAGATTGGCTGGTGGCTTTCCCTATTTCACTGCTCTCTCTAAGGCTTTCACCCCTATATTTAGCTCCATGTTTTTTATTTAATAAGACCATTTAGAAATTCATCTACAGGTGGGGGTTACATTTTCCACTTACAGTATTATCTACTGAGGCTTGTCAAGCACTATCTAGGTGGCAGAGATGAATAAGGCAAAACTCCTGCCCTCTAAGAGTTTGCCATCTGATGTCAATTGTGATGCACATGCTCATGCACTTCAGGGAATTGTCTTTTAAGGTATAGCGGATGAGTTTAGAGATCCCATAATGCCTTGGATATAAGAGGCCTGCAACATTTTCGTGAATGGGTGTAACATGAGTCAGACTGACAGTGGAAGAAGTAGCAGGCCAAAGCTGTCCATGGCAAGGAGACTAATCCTGGGTAACTTCATGACCTCAGCAAACATGGTAGAGACTTCTTGATGGAAGAAGACAAAAAGACATGAGCTCTGGGATGTGAGGGCCAAATCAAGACCACATTTGGAGCTGTTAGCAATTCTAGTCTCCTAGCAGATACAGAACTAACATCAGATGTCGGGGGCTCTGAGACAAAGACTCAGGAATGAGGTTCTTAGTGATTTCCTGTGTTAGATACATATGTGGTCTCTGTAAGATATGAATGTGTTATATTGTCATGTATGATATAACAATTATCATTGTAACAAGGAAGGCTGAAGCTGAGGAGTAAAAATAGAGATGACCCCAGGATGCTTGCACAAAGAGCAAAGCCTGAAGTGGCCCCTTCTAGCTGTCGCAGCCTGAGGACCAGAGCACCACAGGTAAGTAGGAGATATCAGCACAGCAGTTTTGAACCTGGGCTGCACATGTGAATCACCTGGGAAAAGAAACACCTGCAAGTCCAAATGCCTGACCCCAGAGATTCTAAAATAATGGACCTGCCATCCGTTTTTTTCAGAGCAGCTTTAGATTCATGGAATTTAAATTTGTGCAGGAATTTCAGAGTTCTCATGTGTCATGGGTTCCACACATGTACAACTTCCCTTACCATCAACATCCAGAAGAAGAATGGTGCACTTGTTACATCTGAAGAATTTCCCCCTACACAGCAGTCTTTCCTCTTCTGGGACTGTGCACTAAATCAGGGTTTCTTAAATTCTTTCCATACCAGACCCCCTTTGCCCAGGACTTTTAAAATTGATACATATAAGTTAAACATTTGCTGATAGTATATCATAAGGAAATTTTGTTCCTTTTTTGTTTGCTTTGGTTTTTATAGGGTTTCTCTGTGTAGCCTCAGCTGTCCTGGAACTCACTCTGTAGACCAGGCTGGCCTGGAACTCAGAGATCTGACTGCCTCTGCCTCCCAAGTTCTAGGATTAAAGGCATGCACTGGCAAGCCCCAGATAAGAAATTTCTTTTTAAAACAATTCTTTGTTGTATATACAATTCTTTCATTTATTAAAGATGAAAGAAAATGGGAGAGAGGGTTAAAAAAAAGATGAAAGAAAATATGAATACTAGTGAAATAGATATGCTTGGCTATTTTTTATGTATAGAATTAAATCTTGTTTGGATATGTGATGGAACAGGACATAGAACATCTTCTATAATCTTCTTTGGGTTTTTTGAGGGGGTGTTTATTTGTTTGTTTCAAGACAGGGTTTCTCTGTGTAGCTCTGGCTGTCCTAGAACTCTATAAATTGGGCTAGCCCTGAACTCAGAGATCCCTGCTACTGCCTCCTGAGTACTGGGATTAAAGGTGTTTGCCATCACCACCAGGCAATTTTCAGAGTTTTGAGTTTATCATTATCAAGCTGAGAACACTACTTCCCATGTGTATGTAGAAGAAATTAGTTTAAGTCTGTTTGGGGTCATTTCACAAATCACAGATTATGTCACTCTCATCAAAATTGGTTGAATAATCTTTTTAAAGAGATTTGTTTATTTTCTTTTACTAGTTTTATACATTAGATTTTTATGACACTTTAGACTTCAAACAATTTTAAATTTCTTTAATTCTTTTTTAATCTATTTTAATTTTTTGATAATTTCATTTTTTTTTTTTGCAGGCACCTGAATTATAGTATTTATTTATTTTTTTTAATTTATTTTAATTTATTTTGCAATACAATTCAGTTCTACATATCGGTCACGGATTCCCTTGTTCTCCCCCCTTCCGTCCCCCTCACCTTCCCCCCAACGCCCCCCCCCATTCCCATCTCCTCCAGGGCAAAGCCTTCCCCACAGACTGAGGTCAACCTGGTAGACTCAGTCCAGGTAGGTCTAGTCCCCTCCTCCCAGGCCGAGCCAAACAATCCTGCATAGGTCCCAGGTTTCAAACAGAAAACTCATGCAATGAGCACAAGATCTGGTCCCACTGCCTGGATGCCTCCCAAACAGATCAAGCCAATCAACTGTCTCACCCATTCGGAGGGCCTGATCCAGTGTGGACCCCTCAGCCATTGGTTCATAGTTCATGTGTTTCCATTCATTTGGCTATTTGTCCCTGTGCTTTATCCAACCTTGGTCTCAACAATTCTCGCTCATATAAACCCTCCTCATTCTCGTTAATTGGACTCCCAGAGATCCACCCAGGGCCTAGTCATGGATCTCTGCATCCAGATCCCTCAGTAGTTGGATGAGGTTTCTAGCACAACAATTAGGGTGTTTGGCCATCCCATCACCAGAGTAGGTCAGTTCGGGCTGTCTCTCGACCATTGCCGGCAGTCTGTTGTGTGGGTATCTTTGTGGATTTCTGTGGGCCTCTCTAGCACTTTGCTTCTTCCTGTTCTCATGTGGTCTTCATTTACCATGGTCTCCTATTCCTTGTTCTCCCTCTCTGTTGTTGATCCAGCTGGGATCTCCCGCTCCCCCAAGCTCTCTTTCCCTCGACCCTCACCTTTCATTACCCCCACTCATGTCCAGGCTGTTCATGTAGATCTCATTCCATTTCTCTGTCATTGGGCGATCCCTGTGTCTTTCTTGGGGTCCTGTTTTCCGGGTAGCCTCCCTGGTGATGTGAGTAGCAGACAATTCATCCTTGTTTCATGTCTAGTATCCTGCTATGAGTGAGTACATACCATGTTTGTCTTTCTGAGTCTGGGTTACCTCACTCAGGATGATTTTTTCTAGATCCATCCATTTGTCTGCAAACCTCATGATGCCATTGTTTTTTTCTGCTGAGTAGTATTCCATTGTGTATATGTACCACATTTTGTTTATCCATTCTTCAGTTGAAGGGCATCTGGGTTGTTTCCATGTTCTGGCTATTACAAACAATGCTGATATGAACATAGCTGAACAAGTGCTCTTATGGTGTGGTTGAGCATTTCTTGGGTATATGCCCAAGAGTGGTATAGCTGGATCTTGGGGGAGATTGATTCCCAATTTTCTAAGAAAGCGCCATATTGATTTCCAAAGTGGTTGTACAAGCTTGCATTCCCACCAGCAGTGGAGGAGAGTTCCCCTAGCTCCACATCCTCTCCAGCATAAGGTGTCTTCAGTGTTTTTGATCTTAGCCATTCTGACAGGCGTAAGGTGGTATCTCAGAGTTGTTTTGATTTGCATTTCCCTGATGATTAGGGATGATGAGCAATTCCTTAAATGTCTTTCGGCCATTTGAGTTTCCTCTGTTGAGAATTCTCTGTTTAGTTCTATAGCCCATTTCTTAATTGGACTGTTGGGCATTTTGATGTCTAATTTCTTGAGTTCCTTATATATTCTGGATATCAGTCCTCTGTCAGATGTGGGGTTGGTGAAGATCTTTTCCCATTCTGTAGGCTGTCGCTTTGCCTTGTTGACCGTATCCTTTGCTCTACAAAAGCTTCTCAGTTTCAAAAGGTCCCATTGATTGATTGTTTCTCTCAGAGTCTGTGCTACTGGTGTTCTATTTAGGAAGTAGTCTCCAATGCCAATGCGTTCAAGACTACTTCCTACTTTCTCTTCTAGCAGGTTCAGAGTAGCTGGATTTATGTTGAGGTCCTTGATCCACTTGGACTTAAGTTTTGTGCACGGTGATAGATATGGATCTATTTGCAGCCTTCTACATGTTGATATCCAGTTTTGCCAGCACCATTTGTTGAAGATGCTTTCTTTTTTCCATTGTGCACTTTTGGCTTCTTTGTCAAAAATTATATGTTCATAGGTGTGCGGATTAATGTCAGGGTCTTCAATTCGATTCCATTGGTCCACATGTCGGTTTCTATGCCAGTACCAAGCTGTTTTTATTACTGTAGCTCTATAGTAGAGCTTGAAGTCAGGGATCGTGATGCCTCCAGAAGTTGTGTTATTGTACAGGATTCCGTTGGCTATCCTGGGTTTTTTGTTTTTCCATATGAATTTGAGTATTATTCTTTCCAGGTCTGTGAAGAATTGTGTTGGTATTTTGATGGGGATTGCATTGAATCTGTAGATTGCTTTTGGTAAGATTGCCATTTTTACTATGTTAGTCCTGCCTATCCATGAGCATGGGAGATCTTTCCATTTTCTGACATCATCTTCAATTTCTTTTTTCAGGGACTTAAAGTTCTTGTCATATAGGTCCTTCACTTGCTTGGTTAGTGTTACCCCAAGGTATTTTATGTCATTTGTGGCTATAGTAAAGGGTGATGTATCTCTGATTTCCTTCTCCACTTCTTTGTCCATTGTATATAGGAGGGCTACTGATTTTTTTGAGTTGATCTTGTATCCTGCTATGTTGCTGAAGGTGTTTATAAGCTGTATCAGTTCCTTGGTGGAATCTTTGGGGTCGCTCAAGTATACTATCATGTCATCTGCAAATAGGGAAAGCTTGACTTCTTCCTTTCCAATTTGTATCCCCTTAATCTCCTTATGTTGTCTTATTGCTCTGGCTAGAACTTCAAGTACTATATTGAATAAGTATGGGGAGAGTGGACAGCCTTGCCTCGTTCCTGATTTTAGTGGAATTGCTTTGAGTTTCTCTCCATTTAATTTGATGTTGGCTGTTGGCTTGCTGTAAATTGCCTTTATTATGTTTAGGTATGTTCCCTGTATTCCTGATCGCTCTAATACCTTTATCATGAAGGGGTGTTGGATTTTGTCAAATGCCTTTTCTGCATCCAGTGAGATGATCATATGGTTTTTTTCTTTGAGTTTGTTTATATGGTGTATTATATTGATGGACTTTCGTATGTTGAACCACCCTTGCATCCCTGGAATGAATCCTACTTGATCATGGTGGATAATTGTTTTGATGTGTTCTTAGAGTCTGTTTGCCAGTATTTTATTGAGTATTTTTGCATCAATGTTCATGAGGGAGATCGGTCTGTAGTTCTCTTTCTTTGTTGTATCCTTGTTTGGTTTAGGAATTAGGGTAATTGTAGCCTCGTAGAAGGAGTTTGGTAATGTTCCTTCTGTTTCTATTGTGTGGAACAATTTAGAGAGTATTGGTATTAACTCTTCTTTGAAGATCTGGTAGAATTCTGCGCTGAAACCATCTGGTCCTGGGCTTTTTTTGGTTGGGAGACTTTTAATGACTGTTTCTATTTCGTTAGGTGTTATTGGACTATTTAAATAGTTTATCTGGTCTTGATTTAACTTAGGTATGTGGTACCTATCCAGAAAGTTATCCATTTCTTTTAGGTTTTCCAGTTTTGTCGAATAGAGGTTTTTGAAGTATGACCTGATGATTCTCTGGATTTCCTCAATGTCTGTTGTTATGTCCCCCTTTTCATTTCTGATTTTGTTGATTTGGATGCTCTCTCTCTGTCTTTTGGTTAGTTTGGATAAGGGCTTGTCTATCTTGTTGATTTTCTCAAAGAACCAACTCTTTGTTTCATTAATTTTTTGTATTGTTCTCTTTGTTTCTATTTTATTGATTTCAGCTCTCACTTTGATAATTTCCTGGCGTCTATTTTTCCTGGGAGACTGTGCTTCTTCTTGTTCTAGAGCTTTCAGGTATGCTGTTAAGTCTCTAGTGTGAGATTTCTCCAACTTATTTATGTGGGCATTTAGTGCTATGAATTTCCCTCTTAGTACTGCTTTCATAGTGTCCCATAAATTTGGATATGTGGTGTCTTCATTTTCATTGATCTCTAGGAAGTCTTTAATTTCTTTCTTTATTTCTTCCTTAACCCATTGGTGATTCAGTTGGGTATTATTCAGTTTCCATGAGATTGCAGGTTTTCTGTAGTTTTTGTTGTTGTTGAAATCCAACTTTAGACCATGGTGGTCTGATAGAACACAGGAGGTTATTCCAATTCTTTTGTATCTGTTTAGATTTGTTTTGTGGCCAAGTATGTGGTCAATTTTAGAGAAGGTTCCATGGGGTGCTGAGAAGAAGGTATATTCTTTTTTGTTAGGATGGAATGTTCTGTAGATATCGATTAAGTCCATTTGAGTCATGACATCAGTTAAGTCCTTTATTTCTCTGTTAAGTTTCAATTTGGGAGATCTGTCCAGTGGTGAAAGTGGGGTGTTGAGGTCTCCCACTATTAATGTGTGGGGTTTTATATGTGATTTAAGCTTTAGTAATGTTTCTTTTACATATGTGGGTGCCCTTGTGTTTGGGGCATAAATATTCAGAATTGAGACTTCATCTTGGTGGATCTTTCCTGTGATGAGTATGTAATGCCCTTCTTGATCTCTTTTGATTGATTTTAGTTTGAAGTCTATTTTGCTGGATATCAGGATGGCTACACCCGCTTGTTTCTTAAGACCGTTTGATTGGAAAGTCTTTTCCCAGCCTTTTATTTTTAGGTAGTGTCTATCTTTGAATTTGAGATGTGTTTCTTGTATGCAGCAGAAAGATGGGTCCTGCTTTCGTATCCATTCTGTAAGCCTATGTCTTTTTATAGGTGAATTAAGTCCATTGATATTGAGGGAAATTAATGACCAGTGATTGTTCATTCCTGTTATTTTTTGGTGGTGATGTGTGGGTACTTCTATACGTTGGGGTTTACTGCTGTGGCTTTATCTGTTGCCTGTGTTTTCGAGGGTGTATCTGACTTCCTTAGGTTGGAATTTTCCTTCTAGTGCTTTCTGTAGGGCTGGGTTTGTGGATAAGTATTGTTTAAATCTGGCTTTGTCATGGAATGTCTTGTTCACTCCATCTATGGTGATTGAAAGTTTTGCTGGGTATATTAGTCTAGGCTGACATCCATGGTCTCTTAGTGTCTGCATTACATCTGTCCAGGTTCTTCTGGCTTTCAAAGTCTCCATTGAGAAATCGGGTGTTATTCTGATGGGTTTGCCTTTATATGTCACTTGGCCTTTTTCCTTTGCTGCTCTTAATATTCTTTCTTTATTCTGTACGTTTAGTTGTTTAACTATTATGTGGCGAGGGGACTTTTTTTGGGGGTCTAGTCTGTTTGGTGTTCTATAAGCTTCTTGTATCTTCATAGGCATTTCCTTCTTTAAGTTGGGAAAGTTTTCTTCTATGATCTTGTTGAATATATTTTCTGTGCCCTTGAGTTGGTATTCTTCTCCTTCTTCGACCCCTATTATTCTTAGGTTTGGTCTTTTCATGGTGTCCCAAATTTCTTGGACATTTTGGTTCATGACTTTGTTGGCTTTAGTGTTTTCTTTGACTGATGAATGTATTTCTTCTACTGTATCTTCAACGCTAGAGATCCTCTCTTCCATCTCTTGCATTCTGTTGATTATACTTGCATCTGAAGTTCCCAATCGTTTTCTCAGATTTTCTATTTCCAGCATTCCCTCTGTTTGTGTCTTCTTCATTTTTTCTATTTCCCTTTTCAGGTCTTGGACTGTTTCCTTCATTTGTTTCATTGATTTTTCTTGATTTTCTCTCAGTATTTTATTGTTTTCTTCCAGGACTTTATTGATTTCTTCTAATTTGTTTGCCCTTTCCTCTAGTTGTTTACAGCGTTCTTCACATTTTTTTGTCTTTTCCTCTACGCAAGCCTCTAGCTTCTTCATGATGTCATTCATAAGGCTGTTTTCTTCTGCTTCTTCCAATTTCTGATGTTCAGGTCTAGGTGTTGGAGGAGGGCTAGGGCCTGGTGATGCTGTATTGCTATTCATTTTGTTGTATATGTTTCTGCCTTGACGTCTGCCCATCTCCTTGTGGTTCGTTACTGGCCTTATCCGCACACTTGGTTCAGACAGACCAGTGTTCCAAAAGGGAAGTCCGGAGCAAGATGGGAGCTGGGGGCCGGCCTCTATGTCTCAGGAAGAGGCTTGGGGCTCAGGCGGATGGGCGTGGGGGCAGGGCGTGGAGACTGCAGGGCCTGCCAGGGGTCTTGGAGAAGGGGATCCTTCCCGGTGGGGCTAGCAGGGAACCTGCCGGGTGGCCAGAACCTGGGGCCAAGTTGGGCAGGTCTTCCCTGGAGTGGCTGGTGCCCAGGGATGGGGTCTGGGGCAAGGAAGGGCACTCACCAGTTTTCCAAAAGGGAAGTCTGGAGCAAGATGGGAGCTGGGGGCCGGCCTCTAAGTCTCAGGAAGAGGCTTGGGGCTCAGGGGGATGGGCATGGGGGCAGGGCGTGGAGACTGCAGGGCCTGCCAGGGGTCTTGGAGAAGGGGATCCTTCCCGGTGGGGCTAGCAGGGAACCTGCCCGGTGGCCAGAACCTGGGGCCAAGTTAGGCAGGTCTTCCCTGGAGTGGCTGGTGCCCAGGGATGGGGTCTGGGGCAAGGAAGGGCACTCACCAGTTTTCCAAAAGGGAAGTCCGGAGCAAGATGGGAGCTGGGGGCCGGCCTCTAAGTCTCAGGAAGAGGCTTGGGGCTCAGGCGGATGGCGTGGGGGCAGGGTGTGAAGACTGCAGGGCCTGCCAGGGGTCTTGGAGAAGGGGATCCTTCCCGGTGGGGCTAGCAGGGAACCTGCCGGGTGGCCAGAACCTGGGGCCAAGTTGGGCAGGTCTTCCCTGGAGTGGCTGGTGCCCAGGGATGGGGTCCGGGGCAAGGAAGGGCACTCACCAGTTTTCCAAAAGGGAAGTCCGGAGCAAGATGGGAGCTGGGGGCCAGCCTCTAAGTCTCAGGAAGAGGCTTGGGGCTCAGGGGGATGGGAGTGGGGGCAGGGCGTGGAGACTGCAGGGTCTGCCAGGGGTCTTGGAGAAGGGGATCCTTCCCGGTGGGGCTAGCAGGGAACCTGCCCGGTGGCCAGAACCTGGGGCCAAGTTGGGCAGGTCTTCCCTGGAGTGGCTGGTGCCCAGGGATGGGGTCTGGGGCAAGGAAGGGTACTCACCAGTTTTCCAAAAGGGAAGTCTCGATAATTTCATTTTTTTCTTCCCTCCAACTTCTTTTATGTCTGTCCTCCCTCACTACTCAAATCATGGTCTCCTATTCTTTAATTATTATTGTTTTACACACACACACACACACACACACACACACACACACACACACACACACTGCTGAGTTCATTTAGTGTTGTTTATGTGATGTATTTAGGGTTCACTTCTTGGGATTTAATAACTTATCAGAGTTCTCGTTCCTGGAGAAAACTCATTCTCCCTTTCTCAGCAACTGCCACTGCCTGAATCTCTTCATTCTAGCGATAAAGCCTTGTGAGAATTTAATCCATCCACACTGGCATGCCAACTGGTGGTGTCATTTTGTAGGTCTTGCTTAGGCAATATTGCTGTGAATTCCTGATTGAAGGTTCCCTGCTATATACAGAAGAGACTATGCCACAGCAGATGAGCTATGCTGGTCTTCTTGCTTGCCCAGTCTGTGTACTCCATCTTCCTGTTCCCAGAGGACTGGGTTCAGGGGTTGTTTTGCAGATGTATCAGACGAGGATAGGAACCTCACAGACAGTTATTATCTGCATTTTAACCAGATGTGGCTTTCTATAGTAGCTTCTGTCTGCTCAAAAAAGAAACTTCTTTGATGAGGAGTGAGTATTACACTTATCCCTAGGTATAAGGATATGCATCTAGAATACAGTTGTAAACTACTATACTGCTTTAGGAAAATGGCAATAGTAAGTTCTCCTCTAAGGTCCATGACATCACTAACCAGGGATAGTTGTCTAGGTTTACAATACCCAGTATGAATCCTCTTCTATTGAAAGTTCCTCAAGTCCAATTAGACAGCTGTCGGTTACATCCAGATATAAGTGCCACTATTGTACCTTTCAGAGTATCTTGCCATTAATGTCATTGTTGTTCATAGACTTCACAGCTGAGTTGGACTATTGACTGTTTTTCTCCGTTGGCAGCTTGCATGGCTTGTTCTGCTACTATGACAGTGAATCATCTAGAAGGATATTACCAGATCATTTCCAGCTCAATTTCTCCAAGTCCTGTGTCCAACATTTATCTTCAGCATATACAGTATTAACAAGTTCTTGGAAGCAAGCAAAAGCAACATCAATAGCTTATATTGCTTTGAGTCTTTTGGCTGTCCCTAATCAATAACTTGAAAGGACATTTCTCATACCTAGTACTGGGGCTTTTACTAAATAGTCAATGACTCTTGGGGGAACATTGTCACCCCAAGTGGTACAAGTATACATATATAGATATACATTCATGTATATTTAATTAAACATAAAACAATATGTGGCTTATATGGTGCAAAGTATTCATGTTATATGTTCAAAACAAGGTTGCAGTGATGTCCTGAGCTGCAGCACAGGTTAGTGCTTCCAGAAACATCTTGGATTCGCTCTGGGCCTGACTTTTGGGGATGTGGGGTACAATTTAAGAAGCCATAGCTTAAGGAACAGCTCCCTTTTAGTATTATATATTTTTGCAGATTTGGGCAGTTTGCTATAAGATACACTAGTATTGGAGGTCCACAGAGACACACACGGTATAGAGAAATGGCCACAACATATATGGTATCCAGAAATGCTCATGTGATAATTTCTGCAAAATTACCTTAGGTCCCTTGTCTGACAGAAACCTTAATTTTTAAGCAAAAGAATACATTCCATCTCCTGTCTTGGACAGAAAGCACCAGGCTTCTAGGAAGATGACATTATTAGAGAAGAGGAGTGGCTTGTGGGGGATGGGATGTTCCATTTGTCACTGGAGATGGAAGCTGGGTGGGAAGAACTTGGAGATAACAGTTATACATCAGATAGAAACAAGATGTTTGAAAGTAAGTACAAAAGTAAGATTTAGAATTGTAGCTAGAGTTTTCCTGCCTGGCCCACAGTCAGGACAAATCTCTCTCACCTGCCAGGCCCACAGCCATTCAGACCCGACCAAGTAAACACAGAGACTTATATTGGTTACAAACTGTATGGCTGTGGCAGGCTTCTTGCTAACTGTTCTTACAGCTTAAATTAATCCATTTCCATTAATCTATACCTTGCCACATGGCTCGTGGTTTACCGGCATCTTCACATGCTGTTTGTCATCGTGGAGGCTGGCAGTGTCTCTCTGACTCAGCCTTCCACTTCCCAGCTTTATTCTCCTCCTTGTCCTGCCTATACTTCCTGCCTAGCCACTGGCCAATCAGTGATTTATTTACTGACCAATAAGCAACACACTTGACATACAGACCATCCCACAGCATAGAATCTTTATTAAGTTTATTTACTTTGTTAAGTTACTATTTGAACAGGGATTCTGGCTTCTCTGAATGCCCCCTTCTTCTCTTGAGAAGTAGAGATGGCAGCACATACCTTGAGGGGGCATTATGAGAAATCAAGCAATTGCATTCCACTTAGCATGCTTTCAGCCTTTACTGGATGACACCTAAGTATTAGAGAGAGAGACAGAGATGGGGGAGAACATAAACAGTTTTTACTGGAGTAATACATGCCAATGCACAATGAAAATTCAAAAGCAGGAAATGTACTGGCAATGGGAAGGTAGGGAAGGTATCTTAGGATTCTGTTCCATGTGGTGTTTGGTGAGGGATGCACACGCACCCAGGTGGAGGCCAAAGGGAAACTGGGTGTATTTATCAGGAACATCATCTATCTTACTTTGTTGTGACATGGTCTCTCACTGAAGCCTGAACTGACTGGCCAGCAAGCTCTGCTGTCTCCCCCAGCAGCAGTGGTTATAGATAAGGGCCTTGACTGCCCACTTTAGATTTTGGGGATCGGAACTCAGGTCCTTATGCTTTCTCTTTACCAAGTGAACTATCTCTCCAGTTCCCTTCTCAAGAACTTCTTATTTTTATTTATTTCGTATTTCTTTCTTATTTATTGTGTATGTGTTTTTATGTGAGTGTGTGTGCTTGTGTGTGTGTGTGTGTGTGTGTGTGTGTGTGTGTGTGTGTGTGTGTGTGTAGCCATAAGCTTACATACCATAGCGCTCACATGGAGGTCAAAGGACAGCCTGCAGGAGTCAATCTTCTCCTTCCATCAAGTGGGTTCCAGGAATTAATCTCAGGTCATCAGTCCTGGTGGCAATCATCCATACCTGATGAACCATCATATTAGCCCTTCAGGAATTTTTGTTGTTGTTTCTTCAAGACAAAGTTTCTCTGTGTAGCTCTGACTGTCTTGGAACTTGGGACCAGGCTGCCCATGAACTCAAGAGATCTGCCTGCCTCTGCCTCCTAAGTTCTGGGATTAAAGACAAGCACCATCATGCCCAGCTTCCTCAGAAATTTTAGTAACTTGATCTTTATATAGAAGAGTGAGGGAGAGGAGTGCATGATTAGTGTAAGAGAGAGACACATGTAATAGGAACACAATTTAGCATGCTGCCTTTAAATATGGTCAGACAGAAGACACAGTCTAAGGATAAATCAACGAAGTTTGCATCAAGAATACTGCAGAAAGTCTGCATAGCTGAAATGAAATGTGTCCAAGGCCCTCAGAGATGATGGAAGCAGTGACCACCTTACACCTCTGCATTTTTCTGCAAAAACAATTCTTTTCCTTTCATTTTCTTCTCAACTTGTCAGAACCACCATCTCTCAAGGGCATCTTGGCTAGGAGGAAGGCTTTGGCTTTTGAATGGGCATAAATAAGATGATTTGTGGCAACCTGTTACCAGCCAGGAAGGCATTTCTTTATCATGCTCTCCCAAGATAAGACAAAAGACTGCATGGAGAATCCTTGTCCTCCCAAATAAAATGTCATTTCCATGCAAATTAGCATGAAAAAAGCTGCTAAAAACCAATCACCTGAGAAGAAGAATTATGGTTGGTGGTGAATTCATGTCTGGAAAATGAAAACGTGAACCTGGGTGTATACTGTTTTGAAGAACTAGGTGTGTTTCTTTACCAGTAGATGTCACTGCAGGCATTACACACAGCCTATTTCTAAGAAACTTTCTCCTATGAATGTTGCTATAATTTAATTGGTAGAACACAGTTATGATAGGCATAAAGGGTATTTATTCTGAAAAGCAATATATTTTATCATGGTCATGAACTTGTTAAAACATTGGCTTAAGGAAGCCAACGTGTATGCTTTAAATGGGCTTAATACAATATACAGCATAAGTAATAGACACTTAAGAGGTTTTAAATATATACAGTGGGTTTTCCTGGATGTGATAAGGTTTGCTTTTCAGCATTATTCTATAGAATCAAATTCATAGGAAGAATTTAATGAGAATTCACAGACGTGACTTCTACTCTTTGTACAATTGGCATTTTATTCCTTCAAACATCCTTGAAAGTTTTCTTAGAGAAAGAAAGCTCTTTAGCTGACATGTTATCCGCTATCCTATTTCGACTTTCTCTGGCCTCTTAAGCATATACTGTCCTATATCAGGAAGTGAAATCACTAAGTCTTTTAGAAAAGTACACTTTAATAGTGTCTGGGGGAATTTATGCAGAGAAGCTCTGGCCGCACTGAAACAGATCTCTGCTCCCTTTCTCTTGCGGTCTCAGAGCTGACTCCTTAGTGCAGTTGAGTTGGCAAGGTTGAGTTAAACTGTTGTGTGAAGGGTTTTTTCTATAAATCCCTCCACTTTTTAATCCATGTGCTCTTTGGAGGTGGTTCTTACTCATGCATACTTCAAGGGCAAGGTGTGTGAATGTGCAGCCAGCCACTCTGAGACTTCCCTACACGAGAAGTCCAAGTTTAATGTGGTTAGAGGGAAGTCTAATTACCTAAGATGTTCAATGATGAACTCAATATTTTTTAACAATAAATTAAAAGTTGATTTCAGTTTTCAAACCAGAAACTTCACATATTATACACCTGACCCCATGCAGGTTGTTCCGGTCAGGCCTACCTCCACTGAGTTCATCAAGAAAGAGGAGAAAACACAAAAAAACTTGAGTTTATCATCTCCCAAACACTGAATTAATTTGGAAATATGTTACTTTCTTTTCTACTTCATATCAGTAAGCTCAGAGCTTTGTGAGTCCCTTCCCTTGCCTTTGCCTGCAAATCCTGAGGGTCTTTTTTATGATTAATTTTTTCATATATTTTGATCGTGGTTTTCCTCCTCTCATGACTCAGATGATCCCACATCCCTACTCACTCACCTTTATGTTCTCTGTCTCTCTCTCTCAACAAGAACAACAACAAAAAAAAAAACACCAAAAAACGAAACCCACAAAAACCACAAAAGTAAAAATACAAACAAGCAAAAGTCAGTGAGACAAAAAATGCCAAATCAAAATAAAATGAAATGAAAAGCCACATACAACAACACACACAAAAACACAGCAATAACAAATCCACAGAGTTTGTTTTATGTTGCCTACTACTCTTGGGCATAGGGCCTGTACTGGAGGGTGGCCCATATACCCAGTGACACTCCATTGGAGAAAACTGATTTCCCCTTTTTCCAGTGAGTATTAGTTGCAAGTAGCTTTTTGTTTAGGGGTGGGATCTTGTGCCCATTTCCCCTACTCAGTGCTAGGACCCTGTCTGGTTTGAATCGGAGCAGGTTTTGTACATACTGCTACTGTTTCTGTGAGTTGTGAGGGTCTTTTTGAAGTTTGCATCCCCGAGCCACTGTGACATGGCCAAGAACAGAGTTTCTCCCAAGAAATCGTATTATTGACAAAAATATCAGTCTTGAGAAATAGTCACCAAGCACATTCTTATAAGCACAAAGCAATAGGTTTTCACTGACTGTACAATGTAGATGCTCTTCTTCACAAAGCCCCCACTGTAGATCCCACAGTGGGGACGTAACAATGACAAAGACTTACATTTGTCAACTGCATGGCATGACTTGTTTTGTGGAGCAACATTTATACATGAAGTCCAGGGCATACTAGTTGATGAAGGTTGGTTTAGCAGACATTTCAAACCCTAGACTTGTGTTAAAATAGACCATCAACTGTTATACTTCAACCACAGTGGCTAGAACCATTCCTTTGCGTTAACTCATTTTTGTTAGAATGCCTTTGGCTTTTGTTAGAGACCAGTATCCAAAAGGGGTTGTTAGCCATTTACTGTTTGGAGAGTGAGGCTATTACTGAGCATGATAGCTAGGCTTCACAGTTCTCCAAATTTCAGTCATTGAAATGATTATGGCCTGCTTTCTTTCTTCTTCTTTTGAGGTCTTTAGAGTTCTTTATTTTTGGGATAGGGAATCATTTCATAATCATATTTCCTTCTCCTTCTACAGTCCTCCAACTTTGGCTCCCTGAAGGCACAGAGCCAAAGTGATGGTCTGAGAGTAATGGTTTTCATTTTTTTTAACAGCTTCTCTATTAAACTTTGTTGGCTTGCTTTCATTCTCGTATACTTCTGCTCTAATATTCTACATGTTTTATATGGGACTTGTGGGGCAAGGTAAAGAGGCATTTAAATAAACCAAAATGTGTAAAAATAAATAATATATTTCTAGAATAGCATCATACCCTGCCTAAAATCTACATAGCTAACTATATTCTATACCTATAGTTTACATTAAGATGTGAGATAGAAATACCACCCTGCTCACTTAAGTGGAGAGAAAGCAACACTAATATCCTACCACCACACCATATTTTTTTACACTCTGTAGCAGCACAATGCTTAAAATTTGAGTTGTAGCTGTACTGGGGTGGTGAAACTCACTGAGTTATGTATTTTATTTTCACTTAGTCTGAAACTCACAATTCATCTCCTAATTCACTGCAAGAGCACAGGTTAAGCTAGTAAGGAAGCTGGACGGGAAACGGTAATCACTTGTCAGCATGCAGGAAGTAGACACAAATATTTTCTATTAAGACTCAAGTCAAGGAAATAATGATTGATTAGAACTAGAACTCAAGGCATCTTTGAGTTATAAAAGCAAAGACTATTGTTTTACCAGAAAGGATTCTCTTTCCCATGGATAGAATATGGCTTGTTTGTAGACTGGGAGAACCATTTGAATAGGGGAGATGAAGGAAGGCCAGAGGAGAGAAGAAGAAACAGACCTTGAGTTAGGTTAGGGGAAAATGACTCACTGAACTCCATTTCAGAATCATGGTTTTGCTATTTGATTTTGGACTCAGGATATTTTGGCAAAATACAGTAAAGCTAAGACAGGAAATTAGTCCCCATTTATAAAATATTTGGATGAGTTTGTAAATGGGAAAGATATCATTAAAATAGAGGGAAAATTCCTTTCATTTTAATAAGAAAATGAGTAGAAAGAATGATGGCTAAGTAATGTCTTAAAATTCAATCTTCCTTCCATATTTATGGCTCCATTGACACACTGTATAATTGATTGATAGGAATTTTCATTCCAAAGTAGGATTTATATGTTGCCTCTAATCCCAATACTATTATGCAATCAGTTTCTATTTTTTTTGCCTTTATTTTACAAATTCCCTGAAAAAAATTTAACCAAGTCCATAAAGATTTCTTCGGGAAAGATAAAACTTAGGAAAAAAAGCCACAAACATTCAAAATAATATTCGTGACGAAGAGAAAAAGAATACTATTTGTGAAGACTTCAGAATTTCTTCTCTGCATGCCCTAACTTGTTTCCTAGACGAAGTGCTGTCAAATACAGACAAAAGCCCATATTTGCTGCTTAGAATTAGTTATCAAATGGATCCTAGAGAAGCACATTGTTTTAAATATGAGTTTGGCTTGAAAAATGCTTACCCCTTTGATATCCGGATGGGTTTAGTCATTACAATTTGTCATCTCGGAGACACAAACACTCATTTGATTTGGAAGCTGTGCTGTTCCTAAATGACCAAGAGAAACTTTATGCTTTGTAAATGAAAAAGTGGAATTTACTCTAATGAAGTGACTGAAACACAGTCACTCACTGAGTCTGTGACAGACTTAAGTTAGAGTCCATCTGTCTCTCTCAGTCTCACATTCTCCTCTCAACTCTGGGGTAATTACATTTTTAAATGCTCGTGTGTCCACAACATGAGAATTAACCATCAGGTGGTTGTAATAAGATACTGGATCTGGAATTTGACTTTTCTCTTCCTAGTTATGCAACCTGGGGAAGAATCACTTGAGTTTCCCCTGTTTCATCTCTTCATTAAGTTCTTATGAGAGCCACACAAGAAACCGTACAGAAGATGCCTGCAAACTTTCAATTTCAAGCAAGCGTCAGTTTTCCTGTTAGTCTCACCAACTATCATTGCCACAAATGAATGTTACGTATTCAATTCAGAGTCACCATTTTTGTGGCATTTTATTAACAGAAGTGAGGTGTCAGAAGTCAATCCCTACAATGTATACATTTGGAATTGTGTGTTGCTAATTATGTGTAGGCTTACCAGGAATACATTTGTTCAAACTATTTTGCTTTGCTTTCAGTCCTAGAGTTTTCTGGAGCTTGAAACTTAGCACTTAGGAAGTAATTGTAAGGCTTTTACTGTTATCTAATTTTACCTGGATTTTATTTCACAATCTGGACTGAAAAGTCAGAGAAGTGGGAAAATTGAATAATTATCTCACATCTTTCAAAGAGTATTTAAAATGTAAAGTTACATTTAACATCAATAAATACCTCATGACTGATTATATAAAATATAATTTAAGCTGTTAATATTGAAATAATACTATTTAAGGTGATAATAGGTTAACTTGCTTTCTAGATTATTTAATTTCATTGGATAATCTCATAGAAATCACTGTAACCTCCAGACACGTGGGCGCAGAACACAAAACTCATGCCTGGATTTTTTTGTTCCATGGTCTGAGGAATTCACAAAATCATCTGAAGGGATGAAACAGTAGATTCATAGCAGAATGTTGCATTTTTTAAGATTCTGAAGACATTGTGAAGGCCATGCCAATGGAAAATGATGATATTCCTAGACCCATTAATCTTAAACCTCCCCTGTTAACTTCAAGTCCAAGGACTTTAGCTAATACATTTTGTATTGATAGGCACACCAAATTGTTTTCATATGCACACTATGGCCAGTGTCTGTCCTTGGACAATGGAATTTTAGTAGTAAATGAAAAGAAGCTTCTATTTTTTCCTATTTTGGGGCTAACTCTGAGAATTAGAATTCTCTTTAGATTTCTAGGTACTTTTTGATGGTAGTTGTTTCTTTGTACCACACCTCTAAGACTCAGCTGGTCAAGTATTGAAAATCAAGAATATTACCAACCTGACAGCAAACAGGATGAAAATGAACAGAACCTCAGCACAGATCACTTAGGGTGATCATCATCTCCACCACACAAAACACTATAGCTTTTTCCAGCACTTGACCCTGCTTTCTTCACTCGACCATCACCTCTAGAATGGAGAAACTAGATGACCTTTGGCCCCTTCCAGGCCTGATGTTCTTTGAGCTGGTTTACCTTCAAGTGATTGCTTGAGCATTTCAACGAGAGAAGTTTGAATTGATATAACATACACATGCAGGTGTTTGGCACCATATGGCCAAACATCTGGATAGGTGCACTAAAAGTTTTCAGTTTCTGAAGACATTTAATTTGTTAAAGATACTGAGTCTGAACTTTTGATACTATACTAGAAAGGTAGAATGCTAATGTTAACTATTATCTAAGCAATGGCTTTTACTTCAGCCACATGGAATTAACAAATCAGAAAACATGTCAGCTACCTTTCCATATCTTTTAATAGCAGGCATCTAACACTGGGAAAGAAGGATAAGTTTCATTACTTGTTGAACTTCTTAACATCTGCTCTTTCTCCTCTTCTTACCCATCATTGCTGTAAGGTAACCATGGGAATAACAATCTGGCTTTTATTAACAGAACCAGGGAAACCTGTGCAGTAATAAGGAGGTAGCCCATCTCTCACTTAGCAGTAGTTGTAAGGCTGAAATACCTTAAAGGCTTTTTCCTTTACACTGAAGTTCTTTTTCTGGTACACATAAACAGGCCTGCATACCAAAAACATGCAGTCACTGCCTACATTCACTAGATGAGAATTGGGCCTCCAGCCATACCACCAACAGACTAAGAATTTGCCAACGCTCACAAAGAAGAGGCAGTCCAGGTTTTCTCTGGAAAAATTAACTCTGAAATAGCAAGTTGGGAGACTAACAGGATGTCAGAACATATTCCAGAGAACTCAGAGATAGAATCAGATCTGAGGGGTTCAGTCTGCAGCACGGCACTGTGGCCTTAGTCCTCGCTAAACTAATATCTAGCGGATAGTGAAATTCCTGTAACCTTCAGCAGGGTGCATTCTTTTTTCCTAGGTTTTCATTACTCAGCTTGCAGGTTTTTTGTTTTTCTTTTATTTTCCCAAGACACTGTTTTAAATCTAAAACACACATACACACACACACACACCCCAAACCAAAAACAAACAAAAAACCTAGTTTGCTTAACCAGTCTATTAATACTTATCTCTCCATTCCATGATTTTCACGGTGTTTCTTACCCTAAATCAAGCTCTTAAAGCCCTTCCCCCCACTCCTCCACTTGTCTCTTTCCTGATGCTTCCTGTTTTGATTTGCCTCCCAGCTCTGAAGCTTTTCCTATGGTTCCTCACCCTGATGGAGTCAGTGTGTTTCATTTATCCAAGCACTGGCTCAGGATCTCAAGTCCGAATTATCTTAGAGCTATTAACATTATAGTTAAGAAAAAAAATCTAGAGAACTTTCCCCCAAATGCTCCAGACAAAAATTATACGCAGTCATGAGCTGTCAGTATGAATGCTGAGTTTTCATACATGTAAGTGTTTTAAACCCGAGGCCCGTTATCTGTGTGACTCCATCACCTGTTTCGTTCCCTCCATTTTCATTACCATCACCCTATGTCTGACTCTCCTTTCCAGGAAGCAATAGTCTTTAGATTGGTTTCCCTCTAATATCTCCTTCCTGGTACACTTCAACAGCAAATTGTGGTTCTGCATGAACAGTTCATGAACATATATTAGTTAATATATGACTAGAACTCTCCCCGTGGTATAATAGTGCCCCCCCCCAAGTGATACGCACATCCTAATTTCCAGAATATGTGAATTAACTGGATTGATGCAATCTAATTTATATAGATTCTTAGAAGAGACTTTCCAGCCATAGACAGAATGAGGTACAGCAGCAGATGGATGGCCAGAGAGATGTGAGAGTTCAGGCTTTACAGAGAGAAGAAGGCAACCACGAGGAACGTGATCTCCCACAGGTGATAAATTAATGTTGTTTAAGCTACTGACCTTCTGATAAATCATTAACAACAGCAACAAAATCAAATGTACTTGGGTTCAAATTTTAGCATTTACTAAAATGATTATAAACAGAGAACATCAGAACATGGGGTTTTCAAGCTACAGTCCAATGGCAAGATTGCTCTCCCAGGCCAAGCTAGCTTCCTTCAGAGGCCAAGATACTGCCTAATTACTGTAACAAATGAATATAAACTAACGTGCTAATCAGTTTTATCCCACAAGCTTAGAACATTTTCAAGTATGACAAAAATAAAACCCTTAAGGATATGATATTTTAGCTCACCACTGAAGTGAAATAATTGAATTGATGTGGAGAAACATAAAGTCATTGATTAGGTGCCTTGTACATATGAGCTGTTAAATGAAGAATTTTTTGGTCAAATCTCCATTTAACATATTTAAAAAATAAGGCTCAAAGATACTATCCACTTAGCACCAGTGCACAGTTCATTAATTCACTCATGTATTTATTTATTCAGTATCTCTTAAGTACATATTACTAGCCATAAATGATTAAAAGCACGTGTAGAACTGTACACTATATCTGGCTCAAAAGACTTACTTGAGGGAACAGAATTAATCCCCTGGACTCAGTAGTTCCGAGGAAGTAAAGTTAGGCCTGCAGCAAAGGAAGCACAGGATTTTTATAAAGGGAAGAGGGGAAAGAAATACAGAAGTCACTGAAGACACCTTCCCATAATTAATGCTGAAGCTTGAGGTTGGCCTTCAGAGAATAAGAAATATTAATTCAATGTAAACCGTATCATATATATATATATATATATATATATATATATATATATATATATATATATGTTTTTGTCAGTTCTTTGTTGTGGAGCTGTGATTCTTGCTTGATAATTGTTTTGTTGTATGTAATTTTACTATGTGAAAGTTAAATACCTTCCTTTTGGAAAAAAAAGAGAAAAGGGGAAATGCTGTGGATAGCGCTCTGTATAAATAAATTGCTGATTGGCCAGTAGCCAGGCAGGAAGTATAGGTGGGACAATCAGAGAAGAGAATTCTGGGAGCAGGAAGGCTGAGTCAGGAGACACTGCCAGCCACCACCATGAGTACCAACACATAAAATACTGGTAAACTACATGCCATGTGGCAAAGTATAGATTTATAGAAATGGGTTAATTTAAGATGTAAGAACTAGATAGCTAGAAGCCTGAGCCATTAGGCCAAACAGTTTAAATAATATAAGCGTCTGTGTGTTTATTTTGTAAATGGGCTGTGGGGCTGTCGGGGATTGATGGGACCCGGAGAGAAAAACTCCAGCTACAGTTCTTGCTCTTGCTTCTGGAGCTTGCTAGTGCTCTGCTTCTCAAGGACCACGGACACTGAACAAATAATTAAGTAATAAATGAAGGCTAATAGGATGGATGTGCAAACAGGGCCTTGATTAAGAATCAGAGATTGGAGGGATCAGTGAGAAAGCTCCAGGGCTAAATGTTTTGCTGCCAAGTCTGACAACTAGAGTACTATCTTCTTCTACTTGGTGAAAGAAGAGAATTGAATCCTACAAATTGTCCCTGGATTTTCACACTCTGACTCATGCACAATAGAGATGTTGTTACAAAGAAAGAATAAAAGTATCAGAAATGGTTGGAAGAAGTACTATCCGTGAGGACCAAAGCAAGGCAAATAAGGAGCTGGTGTTCATTTTGTTTCAGAGACTGTTTGCTCGACAGCCTCCTTTCCTGCCCAAAGGCTGCTGCTTTTTATGATTAGTGAGCCAGTTGCAATACAAATTTCATAATAAACTCCACCAAATGCAGCTTTCACTGTTTTCTGTAATTGAGATAGAAGAGTCCAGGGCTGATGCTTTTAGCAGTTTTATAATTTGTCAGGAATCCAGGATTATTTTTAACCTTTCTCAGCCTGCCTCAGAGGTTGGCCTTTCTCTGATGGTCACAACGGCCATGATATTTCTGTTTGAACTTGGGACACATGATCCTTTTCAAAATCAGGGAGGGAAAGGGAGGTACAGTCACTCCAAATGTACCCTTCTTTCCATTTGGAAGAAAATAACCTCTACGAGCATCTCATTCTCCATCTCTCCCCTAAGAATTTTCTCCCTACTGTGGATAGCCACAGATGAAGCTTGTCTAGGCCACATGATATAAAGTAAAACCTGAAGGCACAGAATGATATTACAGCAGGGAATTGCTTTGTGAGACAGTAGACATTTTCGGGCCAATGTGGTTTCTCTCCCAGTGTAGCATACAACAGGATGAGATCTGCCATTCCTTGGCTCTGGAGAAAAGATGGGCTTCTCACTCTGTAAGTTGTAGTATTGAGCATTGACACTCAGACAGAGTTCAGAAAGCTGCACACTTACTCTCTGGCATGTTTATCTGGACCTATCACACACACCATTTGTTTTGTAACTCAGTAGTAAATCAAAGTGAAAATCAACACGAGCAGAGTCTGCTGCAGACTTGAGTCTTTCCCATGGCCCATATGTGCAAGGCTTTGCCTGGAAGCCAGAACACAAAGGGCAATGCTGAGAACTTGAGAAGGCAGGTACTACTAGAAGGAAGGTAGGTCGTTAGAGTGTGTCCTTGAAAGGGATATTGGGCCCCTGCTCCTCTTCTTATTTTCTCTTTTGCTTCTCAGCTGCTGTGGGGTGAGCAGACCCTCTCCTATGTACTGGCACCGTGACATGCTATGCTATCACAGATCCGAAGGTCACGGTGCCAAGCAACACTGGATTGAAAAACTGTATAATTGCAAGTCAACACAAACCTTCCCTGCCTGTAGGTTGATTTTGTCAGGTAATTTGTCACATTGGTAGAAGGCTAACATAATCCAAATATAATTGACCATTCTTATAATCTGGGTTAGTCTTTTGTCATCTGGCCTAGTCTTGATTACTCAAAAATCATAGGCTCCTTGAGAGGCAAAGAGATCAGGAAAATGAAGTCTTTTACAATAAAAATAAATATAGAAAAAATAAAAACCTGCTCTTATTTATTGGAGGTGGAGTGGAACACATGTGTCATGGCGTTAGTGTGGAGCTCAGAGGGCAAGGTAAGGTAAGGTTCTCTCCTTCTGCCAAGTGGGTATTGAGCATCAAACTCATGTCATCCAGCTTGACGTCAGGACCACTGAGCTGTCTCATTACCTGGTATCTCTATATTAGTCTCTATTGTATCTCTTTTTTCTATTGATTAGTCAACCACAAGTATCTGGGAATAAATATAAATTTTAGAATTAAGAAACGTCTTTCATTTAAGAAGTAGGACCACCATAATGATATAATGAGACAGTCTGTGTTATGAAAAACAGCCCTTCCTCTTAGTTCTATGTATTACTTAGTGTCTATTAAGTGAACTCTATGCTATCTAAGTTCTTCCCAACTTCTTTCTCTTGTCCAGACTGCAGTGGGAACACCTAGGTTTAGTGAGGTTTTTTTATTGGTATTTTGCATCAAAGACAATGGGTTTTCAGTTTAAAGCAATTGACATTCAACCTCATTTCCAAATATCAGCTGAACAATCAGATGCTGCTAGAAACTAGAGAATGACAAGTTGTATTTGTGTGCTAAGTATTTCAATTGGCTATAGTCATTGAGACATGATGTTTGAGATGATGCTATGTTCAATATTATTAAAAGTTGGGTGTAGTTGTAGTGGATTTTAAGACAGGCTACCCCAAATATTTTAAGCTAGAGGAATTTGCAGGTAAACAATCAAAATTAGAACAGTCCCCCATCTCCCAATCTTCTACTCTGCAGCAGGTCCTAAAACCTTCCCCTGAAACAGATCATAAGATTCTCATTCAAGGGTTGGCTGTTCGCTATCCACAGAGAGAAATGACTCTTACAATACACGGAGAGTGTGGACAAGCAGACCCTGCTGTGTTCCTCTGTTTCATATCATTTGGCCACATTCCCTTCTGATCAATCTTACTTATCCATGACTATCCACTTTCATCATCAGATTTAGCATAAAAATGCATATGTTTAAGAGTTTCTTTGGGAATTCATTTCATTATGAAGACATGCCATATGAAACTTAAAAATTGATTGTTTTTCTCTTGGTAATTTATCTTTTTCTGTATAGGACTCAACCATGAATCAAGAATAGGTGAGGGAAAACTATTTTTTCCTTCCCTATAACTACATCCCCAAATTTGAGTCAGTTCCAGTCCCAGAAAAAGCTCCACAATAATCCTGTCAGATTTATTCTTGGATTATTAGCAATCACATCTTACAGTTTTGATTTCTTTTGTCTCTGGATAGTACTTTTAGGGTATGAATGTTATTGTGTAACTCTAGTATGGATATGTGTGTAAAGAATTTTTTTTGTACTGTCACTCAAAGTGTCCAGTAAATATGTGTTATTACTAGGTATAATACTTAATTGAAAGCAAAGACCACTGTTTGCTTGCAATTCATCTCATGCCACTCATCTCTGGGCACATGGCAGTGGTATGGAGGAAGAAAAAGAAAATGGCCAGCATCCACCAAACAAGAAACTGAGAAGTCAATCAACGTGAAGACTTTTCTGGTAGTTTTATGATTAGTGGTGTCTGCTGGTCATCTTCTAGCAAAGGGACAAAGACAAGGCATTGCTAGTAACTGGTGGAATGCTTGGTGAGTAGGATCCCTTGTAAGAAGAAAAACTTGTCCCTCATGTCCTGTGGAGAAATGGATCCATCCAAGGTGTTTTGTTAATGAGCTCTTGGCCATTGCTGGGCTTTACATTCCCATTTTAGCATTCCTGGGCTTTAGCATTTCTTGGCATCCAACAGCGAAGCAGAACATTTTATGTGGAAATATATTTGGAAAGGATTCCAGAGAGCTCAGGCAACATCAATTGTACTCTGGGAGATTTTCACCTTTTCTGCATGCTGTAACTAGCTGGCAATCCTCCAATTGTAATTTAAACTTACCATGAACTATAGGTTGTTGTTGTGTATTTTTCCCCTTCTTTTCAATGCACAGAGTTTTTTTATTTCAAATCTAACTTCTTTTGCTGTTTTCTAAGTTTTAATTTTGCATATGCTCTTAATAGTCTCTGATTCTATTTAAGCACACTCTAGCCCTAATATGCCAATGGTTGGAACAGAATACCTTTTATCAGTGGTGCTTAGTAATATATAAATACTTGGGATAGTTGGTAATGGGGGTTGACTCATGAAACCTTTACTAATCCCATTGCAGCATCATCAGGAATGTCAGACAACTCACTACTGATTTATTTAAGTTATAATAGGAACTGCCTTTGAGCATTCGAGGACCCTGATTTATGTTCTTTTAATTAAACAACTGTAAAAGGAAGTGTCTTAGTTAGGGCTCTTATTGCTGTGAAGAGACACCATAACCATGGCAACTCTTATAAAAAAAAAAAACATTTAATTGAGGTGGCTTGCTTACAATTTCAGAGGTTCTGTCTATTTTCCTCATGGCAGGGAGCATGGTGGCATGCAGGCAGGTGTGTGCTGGCTACATCTTGGCTAGCAGGCAACAGGAAGTCGACTGAGACACTGGGCAGTATCTTTAGCATAGCAAACCTTAAAGCCTGCCTCTACAGTGACACACTTCCCCTCCCAAGGCCATACCCACTCCAGCAAAGCCATACCTCCTAATAGTGCCATTCCCTATGAAATTATGCGGGCCAATTATATTCAAACTACCACATTCCACTCCATGGCCCCCCATAAGCTTGTAACAATATCATAACACGAAATGCATTTAGTCCAACTTCAAGAGTCCCCATAGTCTATCACAGTCTCAACAATATTTAAAAGTCCAAATTCCAAAGTCTCTTCTGAGGTTCATATAATCTCTTAACTGTAATCCCCTATAAAATCAAAATCAAAAAGCAGATCACATACTTCCAACTTATAATGGCACAAGATATACTTTATCATTCCAAAACATAGGGAATGGAGCATAGTGAGGAACTACTGGACCAAAGCAAGATCAAAAACCAGATGAGCAAACCCCAAACTCTGCATCTCCATGTCTGATGTCAACGTGCTCCTCAGATCTCCAACTCTGTTCAGCTTTGTTGACTGCAACAAACTTCTTTCTCTTAGGCCATTCCCACTTGCTGTTAGCAGCTCTCCTCAGCAGGTATCCCACAGCTCTAGCACCTTTAATATCTTTGGGTCTCCAAGGCAATCCTGGCTTCAACTTCACAGCTTCACTCAATGGCCTCTCTATTAGGCCTTCATTCAAGGACACCCTTGACACATGCCTGGCTTCAGCAGCTCTCTTTAGGCGCAGAGGCAGATTCCATAACCCATGTCTTCTATCCTTAACTCTAAAGCCAGAACAATGTGGCCAAAGCTGCCAAGTTATGCTGCTCACTGTGGCTGGAACAGGGACCCCTTGTTCAATTACATCTTCACCAGCTTTCTGTGTTTCACTGCCTAAACTTGGCTGTCTGAAACTTTCTAGACCAGGCTGGCCTCAAACTCAGAGATCTGCCAGCCTCTGCCTTCCCAGTGCTCGGATTAAAGGTGTGCCCCACCACACTCAGTTTTAAGCTTTTTTAAAAAAATTCCTTTTCACAAGTTGGAAACTTAGCTGGGTGGGATTGCACCCTGAGATCACCACTCCCTATATTCCATTTCTTAATCAGTTTATCTCCTTCAACACAGGATTTAGCTCCATTCTACTTCTGAGTGCTCTTTTTTCCTCAAAATTTAAGTTTTTTAAATTTACTCATTTTCATTATAAATCCTTACTAGAGTTACTACTAATAACAGAGTCTATACTAAGTGTTTTGAAATTTCTTCTGCCAATAGAATTACTCCAAAACTCTTCACTTTAGCCTTAGGCAGACTCTTCAGACAAGGACAAATGGCAGGAACCTTCTTCACCAAAATATCACAAGAATGATCTCTAGGCAACATACTAAAATTTTCTCCTCTGAAAACTCTTGAGGGAGTCACTGACAATTCAAATAATTCTTAGCACCTCTGTCTGCCATGCTCCTACTAGTATGGCCCATTAAGCACTGCTTAATGCTTTCCAAATCCCAAGTACCGAAGTCCAAATTCCTCCAAACAAACACATAATCGAGGCCTAGCACAGCAACAACCTAATCCCTGATATCAACTTCTGTATTAGTTTAGGTTTTTATTGCTGTGAAGAGACAGCATGACCACAGCAACTCTTATAAAGGAAACATTTAATTGGGATGGCTTGCTTACAGTTTCAGAGGTTCAGTCCATTATCATCGTGATGGCACCATGCAGGCAGATGTAGTGATAGAGTAGCTGAGAGTTCTACATCTTGCAGACAACAGGAAATTGACTGACTCACTGGGTGATATCTTGAGCATAGCAAACCTTAAAGCCCACCTACACAGTGACACACTTCCTCTAACAGGGTTGTACCCTCTCCAACAAAGCTACACCTCCCAATAGTGCCACTCCCTATGAGATTATGGGGACCAGTTACATTCAAACCACTAGAGGAATAGTTCTATCTTCTATATCTTTGGTCTGTGCTTTAGGACAAAATACTCCTTGTAAGTAACTCAGTGTGTGGACATGCACAGTTTTCAGGAGAAAGTGGACAGCAGATAGGCTCTGTATTCTCCTTACTTAATTAAGATAGACAAGTATTCATTTGTTAAGAGAAGATCATTCTTCTCTGGGAACAAAGACAAGTAAGATGGATATTGACCTCAAAAACCAGATTAAGTATTGAAATTCTTATTCTCTTTATATCTGCCATTGACAGTGTTGATAAATATTTGGTTTCTTTTGTTAATCTAAGAAGGAGTGAGAAAATAAATATAAAAGGCTATCAAACAGTAAAATTAAAAGAAAGGCTCTATGTTGGAGGGCATGGAAGAAAGGCAATCAGTGATCAGCTCACACACATTCAGTTAATGTGGAAGGCTGAGTGAAAGTCAAGGATTCGAAATATATCCTGTGCTTTAGTCAAGACTGGTATAAGAGCAGACAAGAAGGGGCTTCAGAACCAGCAATATCTGCTACTCAAGTCCTCTAGCCCACTGATACAGTGGAGGCTAGAGCAATGGTTGTAAGGCTGTGTGTGGAAAGTTGTCATCTCCTTTCTTCTATATCTTCAGAGCCTGCTCTCATTCATTTACATGTTTTGCTATTATGTTTATTTCTTATCTATCTATCTGTCTGTTTATCTATCTATCTATCTATCTATCTATCTATCTATCTATCTATCTATCTAGTGTGTGTGTGTGTGTGTGTGTGTGTGTGTGTGTGTGTGTGTGTGTGTGTGCGTGTAGGTGTGCATGCCCATGCTTGTGTGTGGAAGTCAAAGGACAGCCTACACATATTCTCCTTCCACCCTGTGGATCCTAGGAATGGAACTCAGGTCATCCATTTTGGAAAGTGCCCTTTCCTAACCTTCACCAGCCCACAGTTAATTTCATTTTTTGATAGGGTCTACATTTTATTATTGAACAAACCAATTATCTCATGTGGAATGGATAATAGCAAGTAAGACCACCATTTAAATATGACTGAGTTTAAGTTTAAACATTTAAACAGCTCCAGAGCTTAAAGACGTTCAGCTCCATCTGGTAGGATAGATGACCATGATTCAGCATAAACCCTCAGTCACAGATTGTGTGTGAATCCTTAAAGGCCCAGCTTGGTTCTCCTCCAGTGTCTTCTCATGGAGTTGTACTTGATTTTGTTACCAGTTTTCATCCATACCCACTGGGCAAACAGGACCATTTTGCTTTTGTTTCTTGGCCAGGAATTACCTGATTCATAAAGTCTTGTGAGAAAATATGGTGAGAAGCAGAGTGGTAGAGTGGTGTATGGTACACAATGGTACATAAAAGGAGAAGACACCTGATTCATTTAAAAAATATTTAGTTTAAATTCTCTCTCTCTCTCTCTCTCTCTCTCTCTCTCTCTCTCTCTCTCTCTCTCTCTCTCTCTCTGTGTGTGTGTGTGTGTGTGTGTGTGTGTGTGTGTGTGTGTGTCTATGTGTGCTCTAGTATAGGTACCCACAGAAGCCTGGAGAGGATATTAGAACCCCTAAAGCTGGTGTTACGGGTGAGCTGCCCCATATGGGTCTTGGGAAGAGAACTTGGGTCCTCTGCAAGAGCTGAAAGTACTTTTAACTGTTAAGCTACCTCTCCCCTACCCCATCATGATTTTTTTCTTATACCAAAATTACTCTGTTGCTTTCTCTTTAAGTCTGCATTTTTTCAGACATTTAAACCTTTGGCCTATTAGAAATTTACATTTGCTATAAGGTGCTCTCTATTGAACCAATCATTTATTTAATTATGTGCATTTTCTTCTTATTTGGATTAGATGCCTCTTTTATATTCCAAATTCCTTTATTCATTTAAATTTATTTCTAAATTATTTGTGTTATGCCACTGCCCTGTCATTCAGGCATATCTTAGCACCATACAGCTTGAGTGACTCAGAATTTGAAACACACTTCCCACCAGGTTTTGCTAACTCCCGGCTCATCATAAACTCTCTTTACTCATCTGAACAGACATTAGGGTAGACTCATTCCTCCGGCTCCTTCTCCACATGTCACACTTGCCTAGAGCACACTTACTACAAAAGGAATCCCTCCAGCATGCTTAGCACCTGACAGGTCTAAGAGAAGCCACCTTCTCTTAGGGGCAAACCAAGAGTGTAGCACATTTCCAGAAACATGGGCTCTGGATTTCATAAAGACTCCGATGAGAAATGTAGCTCCAGCCATCAGCACAGACAGACAGCAGGACAAAAATCACAGCAGGCAGTTGTCAAGGCAGACACAATATTCATTCTGTTAAGTATGCCAGCAACTGCGCATTAAATATTTCAAACTATGTTTATTTTTCAGGCCAGTGGAATGTCTCAGAGAGTATAGGCACCAGCTGCCAAGACTGACAACCTGAGTTGGATCCCTGGAACCTACTTAGTGGAAGGAGACAACTGACTCCTACTAGCTGGTCTCTAGTCTGCACATGTGCATCATGGCATGTGCATACATGCATGTGTGCATACAAATCACACAGACACACATGCATACATACCACACGCATATCATACACACACACACACACACACACACACACACACACACACACACACACACACAAATGGGTTCCTAATAAACATTTAGTCAAAAAATTTTCAGTAAGTCTGTTAAGAATGACCTTTAATCACGTATACCTAATAAGTCGAGGTTCATGTTTTGCTAAAGGCAGGGTACAGTTATCAGAGCATAGATGTAGAAAATATCCTTTTCTACCTATTGCTGGCAGTTTTTGGCACTTCTAGAAGAAAAAGAAACAAATGGATCACAAGATCATGCAAGAGTGATCAAAGCAAGTCCTTCTGTCAACAGGGCGAGTCATGCAAATCTCTGAACACCAAAGGCTTTCTCCAGCTAAGAATGTCTGCAAGAGGATTCCTTTGAAAAACAAAACAAAACAAAACTGTCCTAGAAAGTGGAATCAGCCTCCATTGTCATATGTACAGCCTCTACACCTTTGCTATTCAAAGCGTGGTCAGTGAACCACCAGTCATAGTGGCACCCAGAGACTTACCTGAAAGGCTGAAATCTCCAGCCCAGATCCAGAAAACCACGCTCAACATTTGAACAAGACACCCAGGGGCTTTGAGAGAACTGCAGAACTAACCAGTGTCTAATCAAACCGCTAAGGGGAAGCATAACTGAGACCCTTGCATTAGAGACTTTTGTACCCTAGGGTGGGACTGGTCTCTCTTACACGTAAAGTTAACACGCCTCCCCACAGACCTTCCCTCCCTCTCCCTCCATTTTCCTTCCTCTCTCTGTCTCCCTCCTTCTCTCCTTCTCCCAGCTCCGTTTCTCTCCCTCCCTCCCACTCAAAATTTTGTTATGGCCACCCAAATGCAATTATGCCTTACACCTCTGAGCAAAATTCCGCCGAAACATGCCTTGGTAAACGGAAAGAAAATGCTGACAGTGCCAGGACCAGCATGCTCCTTTAGAAATAGGATGGACTCACAGAGATCCGCCTGGCTCTGCCTCCCAAGTGCTGGGATTAAAGGCTAAACAGAGTAACCCTGTCTCGAAAAACCAAAAAAAAAAAAAAAAAAAAAAAAAAGAAATAGGATGGAAATAGCCTAAACTGTCGGCGAAACTCAGTCCAAAATCTAATTCTGTCACTTGAAATTTTTCTGTGAACAATTTCTTGAACATCCCTGGACCTTTGTTCTTTAAAATTTGTGGTATTAAATAGGTACATTTCAATGCTGGGCGGTGGTGGCGCATACCTTTAATCCCAGCACTGGGAGGCAGAGCCAGGAGGCTCTCTGTGAGTTCGAGGCCAGCCTGGGATACCGAGCGAGTTCCAGGAAAGGAGCAAAGCTACACAGAGAAACCCTGTCTCGGAAAAAAAATAAAAAATAAAGGTACATTTCAGGCTTGAGAAGACTAGAGAAACTAAAGCTATGAGGAAGCACTCAACACAGGATAAATGTGTGACAAAATATAAAAGAAACTAACCTATTTCCTGTCATTTTAAGAGACCTTTGACAGCAGAACCTGTATGGTTAAAGGGATGACAATGTCTGCACGCATAGTCAGCAGTTGGGTGAATTGAGTATTTAGAGGAGGATCTTTGGCATTTAAAGAAGAAAGGGATGGCTTTTTTTGTGGAACAAGCCCCAGGAGGGTTCTGTTTCATAGCGCCAGACCAGTCTCAGTTCAACCTGCACAAATATTTCTTAGGAGGCTTACCATGAGGAACTTGCAAGGAATGTTGTCCTTTTCATCACGTGACTCAGTAAAACAGTCACTTCAAACTGAGGAGGAAATTGTATTTTATAGCCAAATTCTTTATGTGGGAACGTAGTAGACTGACTTGATTATTACAAAGTGGAAGGCAGTGGGGAGAAACTCATTTTCGGCATCCAGAGTGTCTGCCTCTGGTAAAGGAAGGTACACTGAGCAGCAATAAAGGCAGAGCAGGGTGGATAGACCTCCCTCAGCTCCAGTTCTCAGGGCCACAGTGAGAAAGACACAATGGAAGGGCCTTTCAAGAGCTGCAGCTGTTCGGCCCCCGTGGAGCACCCACTGAGCTACGGGCAGCATTCCAATGCGCTGGCAAGCCTTGAGGTCCAGAGCCGAATCGATTTCCTGAAATCTATCAAAAATTGTGGAGTCATGCATATACAAGCCACACGTATTTGAAATGACAGCAGCTGAAAAATTATTTGAACGAGGAAGTACACACAGCTTACTTTGTCCTTTTCGTAGATTCCTAAGCTCCCTTGGGATTAAATTTAAATACAGCCCACCCCGCCCACCCTCCACTCCAGTTTGGCTTCAATGATTTCGGCTTCCTGAAGTTTGGCACACTTGAATCTGACTCTCATTGTGATGAGCTGCTTATGTAGATTGCCAAGTAGACATTATTAGTCCTATACATCTTTTCTTTATTCCATCCTCCTTTTAAAGAAAGGAACAATATTTAGTGAGACTAAAAGGTAAACCAAAAATCTCAAATTTAGGGGCAATTTTTTAAGTTTCTTATTAAGAAAGTTTTATAGAGAGTTAGTAGACTATATGTATGAGAGCAGATTTCGCTTTTAGGTGTTTGTTTTTTGTTTTTTATTTTGTTTCTCTCTCTCTCTGTAAGTGAGGCAAAAGATATGAGAATGTTGTGGCATTGATAGCATCCCTATACTCTCTTTAAAATTTGGATTTTTTTTTTTCCTGAGACATTGTGGTGAGACAGTTTTGAAAGTCCTGGTGGGTGGCCTCATTCATCACTGGGAGTTAAAGAAACTAGGAAAAGACTCTCTGGCTGATTGCTTCTGGTTTCATCCTGTAGGATATTGTGGCTAATCGACCAGAATAGAAGTGTGTGAGCCCTTCTATTTATCTCTGAAGTTAACATGGGTAGACTGAACTCTGTCACTTGGTCACTGTCAATTTCCTTTCCTGTTTTTGTGACCCAGTTTTTTTTCTTTTTGTTGGTTTGCTTTCCTCGGCCTTCTCCATTAGTATCGAGATTTCCTGTCCTGGTTTAGCCCCAGCAACCCTTTTGGAACACAGCTTCCACTTCTTGCCCTTCATACCTTCCAGCGTGATGGAATGCCTCATGCTGTGGCTCCGTGAATTAAAATGGGGCTACTGAGGAGAAGGGAACCCTGACACACTCTCAGAGGATTTCACCATCATCTTGAGACTCCAACTACTTATTTCTTGATCCCCAGACTTCCCACTCCAGTACCTTCCTTAGCATTTATTCTGAAAGAGAATTGGGATTCTTCCTGGAATCATTTGTTCTATGCAATACTGTTGAGGAACACCTCAATTACCACTTACAAGCAGTGAACATTTTCTTTATTGGCATTTGCAGTAGCTGATGGGAAGAGGGCTGGTTTAAGGATCACTTGGGTTTCTAGATTACAGAATCAATGACCAATGACCTATCCTATTGGGCAGTTATAAAGTAAATTCACCCCTCAAACCCAAGATGAGCAGACTTCCTGACTTTCTCTGTTACGTAGTATGTATGTAGTTTCCTTTGAAAGATGTTGATATGATGATGATTAGGAAGGAAACTCTCATCTTTTACCAGTTTCAAGTCATGGTGTTGCCATCTCCTACCTTCTCTGAAATAGAAATATTTCTCAGATGGAAGGGGCATGTGTTTGACTGCCAATAGTTTTTCTTCTTAGTGACAACATCAAACCAGTGTTCTATTTCATAAGCAAAGTTATCTTAGATTTGAAGAATTGTAACACAGCCTTGACAGTTTACCTTCAAAGAATTCTTCCTTTTCAAATCTAGAATTCAATGGAAATCACAGTCTTGGCTATTCTTGTATTCTGTGCTCTAAGACAAAATCAATTGAAAATAAAATCACTTAAAAGAATGCAAGTTAAGGAAAAGCAAAAGTATTTTGACAATATAGCATTTCCATTTATTGTCATTGACTGTGAGCTCTTACACTGAGCTTTCTTCTCTGTTTATTCCTGCTTGAAGTGTCCATAATATGTGTTTCTTTTTGCACATGATAAAAATCATAGCTGTCAATAGCCACCAGTGACCACATAAGAAACACAACTTTTGTAGGATTGATGCATTTGGACAGATCAGTGACTGCAGTGCCCAAAGTTGTAAATCAGCTGTGCCAGGGTTTATTTCTGCCAGACTCAGAAAAATAAAATAGAGTCAGTGCTCATAACATAGCATGTACACCAGACTTCAAGTATGTGTACAAAGGTCTTACCACAGTGCTCAGCTCCCTCTTCATGTTTAATCTTTGTTAATATTTGTTCTAGGTTTTAAACAAAGTTGGGAGAAAAGGCACTTATTGAATATCAATCAACCAAAAGATTTCATGACTATTGACCAGGCAAGAATGAAAGATGAAACCAATAATCCAAACTCCCACCCACATAGTGACATCTGTCGGTTTTCCTGTCTGTACAGAAACCTCATGTGTTGACTTTGGTGTCGACTTGAACTTTATTGTTTCAATAAAGTTTGAAATTCAGTGGATATCACCTCTTTTACAGAAAAATTTCTACAAATATATTTACCTGGCTACAAATAAAAATACATGTATTTCCAAATGGTGTATCAGAAGTATTTATTCATGTTGATGTTGTTTGTTACTAGCCCATCACAAAAGTTGTGAACCATGCATGTAGTTAAAACATCATTCCTAAATTTAAAAATATACTCACTGGAGAAAAGTGACTAAATATTGGAGGTGTGTCATGAGACAAGGGGTATCAGCTGAATAAAACTAAGAAGAAAGCCTCAAGTCAAAAGTAAAAAGCAACAGATTAAGGTGCTAGCGTGAGCTTAAACCTGAAGTTACTGCCTTGCTATAGAATGCAAACAAGTCTTTTCTGTGAGTAAGTTTCTGTGCAATAACTTTTAGCATAATTTCATAATAAAATAAGATTAGATAAGCTAGAACAGTGTTCAAAGCACAGAAAACAAAAAATATTTAGCATTATTCACTTCTAGTAAGTTTGTGGACAGTGTAATCACCAACCAATGACCTTTTCATGCAGAACTCAGGCCTTACCACAAAAGGTATGTGGAAGAAAAGGCAGAATTATATCATGGTAACCTTAGATGAAACATCTCACAGCTTTGTGATGCTTTTTAATTAACAATTACATAATAACTGCTTCATATGGACATAACCTAAAAACATCATATGTGTGTGTGTATGTGTATGTGTATGTGTATGTATATTGAATGTGTTTGTGTGTGTATGTGAGGGGGCAGTGTAAAGGCTAACCCTGGCTGTTTGCCTCAAAAACACTGCCTACCTCTTTTGAGACAGGGTCTTTCACTGGCCTAGAATGTAGGGCCAGACTGGCTGGTCCTGGGTCTCAGGCATCCTCCTGTCTCCACCTCAGCAGCACTGGGATTGTAAATATGCCTCACTACACCCAGCATTTTCATGAAGGTTCTTGGGATTGAACTCAGGTCTTCAAGCTTGTGAGGCAAACACTTTACTAACAGTGGTATCCCGACAGCCCATAGGCACCATTCCGGCTCTGACTTTGGCTCTGGTTCCCGCTGTAGCAATCAGCCTTGCTCTCTCTGTCTGCCTGTAATTCATTACTGGAGTCCCCGCTACACCACTTCTCTTTGCCTCAGCACACTGTTACACCATCACTTTGGGTCTCAATTTTCTTATTTGAAAATTGGAATGCCACTTTCTATTCTTTTTTATTATTTATCTTTTTTTTTATTGAATAGGGTATGGCATAGTTAGTGGTGCATGCCTTTAACTCCAGCCTTCCAGCACTCTGGAGGCAGCGACAAGTGACTGACTCTCTGTGAGTCTATAGACCAACCAGAGCTACAGGGAGATGCGATCTCTGCAAAACAAAACAAAACAAAACAAAAAAAAAAACTTGAAAGGCATAAAACATCTGTCCCAGAAATGGTTTAACAATCCCTGACTATTTGTGGTTTCCCAACCAGCTGCAAACATCCATCACCTTTACTCCCACCACACATCCCATACAAGTGTAGCAGTTCTCATATTGAAATGTGTATATGATATGGAAAATAATTAACTGCTATCTATGTTCTTGAAGAAATTACATGTGGTTTAATTTCTGCCAAATCAATTACTTTACCCATTTAGCTCACCTCATTTGATGCGTGATAGAGAGCAATGAACTTGCACTTTCAATTTTTATAATGTATGGGCTGTCATTATACTTTAATCTATAAAAATCAACTTAGTCTAAGTAATTGTTCTGGAGTACCCCCAAATAGCCCTCTCTGTAGATGAGTCAGCGCATCTCCATCAGGAATTCCTCCTTGTAGCACTGGCTGTATGACTAGTTCTGCTCCTTCTGGTATTTACATGGAAGTAGATACTTGAAAGCCTTTTGGAATTTTTTCTATCTTCCATTTCCTTCCAGGGATCTTTGCCAGATAAATTCCCCATGCCTGTTATATCCCCAACTTTTTTTTTTCTAAAACTTTATCACAAACATGTTCAGCTGGCTTTCCCTACTATATCCTGTACCCATGAGCCATTTTTATTGTCGGAAGCAAGGAGTTTGTAACAAAAATTCTGCAGCCAGACTCCCTGAGTCTTATAACTAAGGGGCCGTATGACCTTAGGCAATTTGCTTATTGCTTTAGCTTCCTCATCTGTGAAACAGGTTCTTAAGACAATTGAGTGCACTAATTTGTATAAAATGCTTAACATAGTGCATGACCCACAGCATATGCTACATTAATGTTTACCATTATGACTATTGAGACACTGTCAGATGTACTTACAGTTTTTCCATTCTGATATGCTGGTCATTGGGAAGTAAAGCCACACAGCAAAAGCATAACTGTAGACGCAGAGCCGGGCTGGTGATGATGGTGAAAAGGCAGTGGTAAGAGCAGGAAAGCTGCAGAAGGATGTGTGGAGTGACAGCTCCTTCAGTGGATGGACACCAGAAGGTTGAGAACTGTTGGTTCTTCTCCCACCAGAAGCTTCCTTCATACCGTCTCTTCCATAAACACTTGTCCTCAGGGAAGAAGTTTCCAGGTGAGTTCCAACTCAGGGCCTCTGGGCCCTGTGTCCAAAGTGCATGGTGTCTTCAGCAGTAAGGACTTACCTTCACCTCATGGGGACAAGAAATTGCAGTAGAAACAGGCCGCAATGTTTTGGGAGCCTCATGGACAACGCTGACCAACAACTTAAAAGAGGGCTTCTCTCACCAGGTGATGGAGTTTTGTTAGGTTGTCTACGGCTCTTTGAGGTGTCAGTGTCAGCCCAGATAGAAAAACTGCATTTAAACTATATGTATATTTATATACCAATTTATATGTATATAGATACATAATAGTATGATTCCTTACGATTTTTTTTTTCACACATTACTGTTATCTTACCAGTCCCCCTTCCTCTTCTACATTTATCTCCATCCTCTTTCCTAATTAGAGAACCCCCATTTTCCCATTTTCTCCTTCAGATCACGTGTACCCTGCCATTCTATCGCTCCTCCACTCTGCCTGCAATGGTCCCTTTTTACTTTCCTGGTTTCTGGACTGACATGGCTGCCTAAACATGAGCTGAGCAAGGATGACATCAATAGACATACTAACGTGAGGAGGTAAAAATAGCAGTCTTCCTCAGGAAAGAGCACACCAATTGGTTATCCCAAATCAAATGGGTAACCCTCAAAACATACATACAAGTAACAGCGTATGGACTGAGTATTTTGTATTTATGTATTTAGGAACACACATACATACAACAAAAACAACATTAATTTTTTTTAAGTGGCCATGAATTTGAAAGGGTCAGGTATACATGGGAAGCTTTGGAGGAGGAAAAGAAAGAGGAAATGATGTAATTATATTGTAATCTCAAAAATACTAAAAATAAAAGACAAAGAAATCTGAGAAGACTTGTGAAAGAAATACTGGACAAGGTTACCTAAAAAGTATCATTAACCAGTATGCTGCATTAAAAGTGGGATTTCTTTATTTTTATTAAAAAATTATTTATTTATTTTACATCCTGTCCACAATTGCCTCTCCCTCCTCTCCTCCCAGTCCCTACCTCCATTATCTCCTCTCTGCCCCCCACCATCCTCTCCTCCTCCATTTCTATTCAGAAAAGGACAGATCTCCCATGGATATCAACAAAACACAGCATACCTGCTGTGGGATGTCTTTCTGTATGCTGTGAATATGTGTGGCTCCCATTGGATGATAAATAAAGCTGTTTTGGCCTGTGGCAAGAAAGCTTACAGCCAGGCAGGAAATCCAAGCAGAGATACAGAAAGAAGAAGGCAGAGTTGGGGAAGATGTTAGCCCACCACTGCCCAAGGAGCAACAAGATGTCAGCAGACTGGTAATGCCACAGCTACGTGGCAACATATAAATTAATAGAAATGGGTTAGTTTAAGATGAAAGAGCTAGCTAGCAGGAAGCTGAAGCCATTGGCCACACTTTTTGTAATTAATATAAGCCTCTGAGTAATTATTTTATAAGCAGCTGTGGGACTGCAGGTAGGAGAGATTCGTCTGGACTGCTGGGCATGGCAGGATCAGAGAAATTTCTGTCTATACAAATCAGGTTGCAGTAAGACTAAACACCACTCCCCATACACACACATCCTGTATTAAGGCTGGGTAAGGCAATCCAATATGAGGAATAGGGTCCCAAAAGCCAACACAAACATCAAAGACAGCTCATGCTCCCACTATTAGGAGTCCCACAAGAGGACCAAGCTACACAGCTGTCACATATATGGAGAGGGCCTAGGTCAGTCCCCTGTAGGCTCCCTAGTTGTCGGTTCAGTCTCTGTGAGCTCCTATGAGCCTAGGTTAGTTGAATCTGTGGGGTTTTTTTTGTGATTTCCTTGACAAAAGAGGTATTTCAAAGTACCAAAATGTAGATAGATGAAGGAGAAGAAGCAGTAGGCATACTTAACAAGAAAGGATAAAAGGCATCTAGTTTGTGAGTAGACTGAAGTTGAGTATGGATCTGAAAGAGGACAAACAGGGTTAGATCTACCCTGGAGACTTCATCACTGTATTATCAACAGGCAAGAATAGTACCTGTGTGATTTCCTAAGGAAGTAGGGGTGATATGAGGTACCATGAGGGACATAATGAGTATGTCCCTCTAATAGTGATGGGTAATGGATGAGCAATTAGGCAGGAAGTCAGGACAGTAGGAGTTTCTGCCTTCAAGGCTCTCCCAACAATCAAAAGTGTGACCTTAGGCCAGTCCCAAAGATTATGAACAGTGTTCTCTGTAGTGTTTAAGGTTCTGTCCTTTATTAAATCCCAATTACGATTTATGCCAAAATGAAGAGTGAGTCGGTAAGAGGTATAGCTCCCAGATGACATTTGAAGTAAGGAAAATAAAGGCAAAAGTCATCTCTAGTCAGTAATGAAAATAAGCTGGTAATACACAAACACATGGGAAAATCACTCACATTGTTTGCATCCAGATATAAAAGTTGAAACAGTACATTCTGTGTTTAGATGAGCTTCACAAATGGGAAACCTGAGTGTTAAAGGTCTGAAGGGACTTATTGTGATCGGGAAGAAGTTATACAACTGTGTGCACATGTCAGGACGATGATGCTGCAGGTAAGGCTTGTCTTTTCTGTTTTAAGTCAGATCTCACTCACTACATCTGTCCCCCCCCCCCGTATCGTGTGTGTGTGTGTGTGTGTGTGTGTGTGTGTGTGTGTGTGTGTGTGTGTAACATTAGGAACTAACCCCAGAGTTTTGCTGTATGGTAGATAAGCACCCTGCCACCAAGCTATCCCCTCAACCCCTCCTTATTTTTATCTCTGAAGCAAATCTTTTAGCAAATATTTAGCAAAGTTTTGCTAAAACTGCCAATCTGCTATATCTATGGGTCTTGAGCTTGTTGTATAGTTCAGACTAGCTTCAGTCTGTAATCCTCCTGCCTAAACTTCCGGAGTAGCTGGGATTACAGGTTTGGTCATTACACTTTGCTACTTTCATTATTATCTTTTCTTTTAAGGGGAAATCTTTCCTCCCCAAATAAAACTTGAATTAAGGAGTTGACAATCTTGGAACAAGCAAGTCTATGCAGATATTACCCAGATAATGGACAGAGGAATCAATGGATATGTTAATGACTTTAAGTAGTGAATGGTTGCTATGGTTGAACATCACTTTATTTGTATTAGCTTGTTCCATATGCTTCATATGCTATATAACATTATAAACACTAGATGTGGTTTTCAATGAACTCTGCTAAGTGTCCCAGTGGGTCACAGAAGACTTTCCAGGGCAATCTAGAATGAAGAGAAGGTGACCCAGCAGCATCTGAACTGCCTGCCTTTCCTGCCCTTGGGGCACCTAGGGAAGCTCTAGTTTAATTAGTTTTGTGTAGTTGGAGTTTTCTCTAGTCCCACTTGTGCCCACAGCCACTCAGACCCAAGTAAACACACAGAGACTTATATTACTTATAAACTATATGGCAGTGACAGGCTTCTTACTCTCTAGTTCTTATATCTTAAATTAATCAATTTCTATTAATCTGTAAGTTGCCACGTGGCTTGTGGCTTACCAGTACTTTATATCTTGCTTCTCATGGCAGCAGTGGCTGGCAGCATCTCCTGACTCAGCCTTCCACTTCCCAGCATTCTCCTCTCTGCTTATCCAGCCTATACTATACTTCCTGCCTAGCTACTGACCAATCAGTGTTTTATTTATCAATCAATCAGAGCAACACGTTCACAGCATTTCCCCTTTTCTGTTTAATTAAAAAGGAAGGTTTTAACTTTAACATAGTAAAATTACATATAACAAACAGTTATCAAGCAAGAATTACAGTTATAATACCTGGCTGGTTTAATTCTGTAGTTTTTTTCTATTATTCAATGTCTCTGCAGCTGTTGTTCCTTTCTCATTAGCATTGAGAAGATTCAAAGTTAATAAAGCATTATGCAATCTATTTCTGGGGGATTTTGTTACCCATTTCTGTTTATTTAGCATATCCTTTAGAGTTCTGTTTGATCTTTCTATAATTGCTTGGCCTGTAAGATTATGTGGTATACCTGTAATATGCCTTATATTGTAATAAGCAAAAAAAAAAAAAAAAAAAAACTGTTTCATTTTACCAGAGACATATGCTGGAGCATTGTCAGTTTTAATTTGAGCAGGTATACCCATGATGGCCATAACTTCTAGCAAATTCGTAATTACAGAATCAGCTTTTTAAGAACTCAAAGCAGTTGCCCATTGAAATCCTGAATAAGTACCAATGGTATGGTGTACATATTTCAATTTTCCAAATTCTGCAAAGAGAAACACATCTATCTGCCAGAATTCATTCCTCTGAGTACCCTTTGGGTTATTGTTTATAAATGTTTATTTTTATTTAAAGCAGGTTCATTATAAATGCAATCTCTTTCTAAAAAAGAAAAGGGGAAATGCTGTGAAGTGTTGCTCTGATTGATTGATAAGTAAAACACTGTTTGGCCAGTAGCCAGGCAGGAAGTATAGTATAGGCGGGATAAGCAGAGAAGAGAATGCTGGGAAATGGAAGGCTAAGTTAGGAATTGCCAGTCAGACACAGAGGAAGCAAGATGTGAAGGCAGAACTGACAAAAGGTACCAAGCCATGTGGCTAAACATAGATAAAAATTATGGGTTAATTTAAATTTAAGAGCTAGTCAGTGGTAGGCATGAGCAGTTTTAATTAATATAAGCCTCTGTGTGTTTATTTGGGTCTGAGCAGCTGTGGGCCCTGATGGGACTAGAGAAAACTTCAGCTACAGTTTTGCAAACTGGTTGTAAGAGTTAGTGGATAAACAGGATTCTGCTGTTTGAAAATACTATAGGATAGGATAGATAGATGCATAGGATAGATGGAGACTACATGTCATCTCTATGGATCATTTTAAAATATTATACATGCCAGGCAGTGGTGGCACACGCCTTTAATCCCAGCACTTGGGAGGTAGAGGCAGGTGGATCTTTGTGAGTTTGAGGACAGCCTGGTCTACAGAGCGAGATCCAGGAAAGGTGCAAAGCTATACAGAGAAACCCTGTCTCAAAAAACCAAAATAAAATAAAATATTATGCAAATAGGACTGGAGGACTTTTAACTCTAATTTTCATTTATTTTTTAAATATAATTGATGTTTATAAGATAAAGCATAGGAACTTTAAAAAAAAAGCCCTGGGAAGCAATGCAAACATTCTGTGCATGTTTTTGTTTCTCTTCATAGTTTCTTTCAAATTAAAGGTCCTGTGCTTGCTGTTGGGTGTCACAAACCATGAGTTACATAGATTCTGTCCTTCAGGAATTTCAAAGTCATCACAGAAGGCCCCTGAAGTCAAGCCACAGGGCTATGTATTTTCACTTGTGTGGGTTTTTTTTTTTTCCTTCACTATTTCTTGGTTCTTGTTTCCTCCAAAAGGAAAAGCTTCATTTCAGCTCTTCTCTGGCAGGGTACTTTGGTCCTTTGTTAGGAATTCCAGAGCAAGGTGCACATGCATGACAGTTGAAATCACAACATAATTTTGTGAGTGTTTTATGGAGGGTTCATCCTACTCTGATTTCTTATTTATTCAGTTGGAGTGAGGAATGGAAGGAAGAGCCTGCAGTGATCACTTAGTGCTATAATCCTAGGCACGCATCACCTCCACTGGAGCTTCCTGTTTTCAAAACCTTTGACAGCCACCTCTGTCTTCCCAACTGCCAGGCTCATTCCCCTCTCCATCTGTTTGGTTGACACTGAAGACACATGTCGCATTTTGTTTTCATACCTCTTCAAATCTAACTATTGTTCTCTTTTCGTGCTTACTCAGAGCTCACACCTGTCATCAGCCTGGCCACTGCTAGTACGTTCCATTTTTCCGAGGACCTAGTGGCTATTTGGTAGCTCCTAATCAAATAGGTGGGAAAGCCTTATTGAGTGTGTGTATATGTGTGTATGGGACAGGAAAGAGGGAGTATTGACTTTCAAACTGCAACTTACCTTGATCAATAAAACCATCCAACTTTTTAAAAATTTCTTCTTCCTTATATGCCTTCACTGAGGTACTTAAATGACCCCAGTTAAAATAATATATTTTAAATAGATATTCTAAAATTCTACTTCTAATTACTTTTATAAATTTTTCCATGAAAAATTCCAGTGTGGGCTGTCTTTGTGGCTGCCTCCCCTCTCTGATGATTTCGTTATTTTAAACCACTGTACTTCATGTAGACTGACTTCTACTTATTGACTTAATCCTGGATATTGAGAGTCAGGAAAAGGCCTCTAATTTGTGCCTTTCTGCCATAAATTTTATCAAAAGTTGAACGTTTTTGTCATTTGTGGTAGTGTAACTCCTGCTCTGATGGGCAAGGGGTCTCAGAAGATATGGTTAGCTAAGCGGCTTCTGGAATTGCAGCCTCCGGAACTTCCCTACAGGTTTGCCTGCCCATGAGTTCATTTTCGGCCTTCCATTCCCTCTCACCTCCGGAGGAGTCTCCTGTCACCTTTCTTTCCTTATAGTCTCTGATTATAATTTATTTTATTGTCACACTTTCCCCATGACACAGAAGTAGAAGGAAATGGGGGGGGGGGCGGCTCTGGACTTTTACAATTTATTATCCTTTAGAGAATTAATGTTTTTACTTTTTAGCCACAGAAACCGTTGTTCAAACAAAATATCGTGCTGCAGTCAAATGTGGGAAGGAGATAAGTTTCCAGCTGCTCTTGGTGGGGGGGTTGGGAGGGGGCCGAGGTGGGGGCTGGACCCATGCCTTTGACAGCAACCCATAGGGGTTCCTCCTCCTTGGAGCCGGGCCTGAAGTGACTGATTCATAGGTGGATTCTGGCTGCCCTTTTTGGACCATCTGAGGAGCTTCCTCAAAATTCCCATCCCCAGCCTCACCAAAGAGTTTATGATCTAACCATGGGTTTAGGACTCTGACAACAGTTTGTACTCTTTATGGCTTCAAAAATGCTAATGTGAAGTCACAGATAAGAACCAGTTCTGTAGAGTAGAGCCTCTCCCCCAGGAGCTCGTTAAAATCCTCCACCTTCTGACTTGGCGCCAGGAGTGTGGCCCCAGCACCTGCATTTCCATCGTGACCCCAGGTGATGCTGCTTTGCGGCTCTAGGGAATATCGTTTTGAGTCTCGCTGCTCTGAAGAACTGGTGAAATTGGACAGGATCATACCACTTCTACCGTCATCAGAGAACTCGGCCTCCACTGTGTTTGCTCTTCTAGAACCATTTTTTTTTCTGACTTACAAAGTATAATTTAAGTGTTCGGAAGTATCACGGAAGCTATTTGTGGCAGGATTTGGAATCTTAGGTTATAGTTTTTTCTTTGATTAAGTTTCTGTTCCTAAATCTGCCACAGTGTTTTGCTGGGCAATAATTTTTTTTAAAAAAGCCAATTTTCTGAATTATAACAACAGCAGAAAAACTTGCCAAACATGTCTTGTTTTAAAATGAACAAATGAACCAAAATTATATGAACATCAAAGTCAGTGTTATAGTCCCTGGGCTGTGTTAAGCAAGCTGAAGGCCTGTATTAGACCTAAAGGGAATCGTGCAGAGCATTGCTAAGCTGTCCTGGGCCTTCATAGAGTCTGAGAAATAAACAGTGAAATACTCCCTTTATGACAGCCACTGGGATAACTAGCTTGACAAAAAGAGGTGGGCAAATGGGAAACTCTGGGGGCTTGAGTATCTGCTCACCATTTATCTGCTTGGAGAACTGGAACTGGCACAGGGGCAGAGATTACAATGCCTGTGAGTTCCAGTTGGGTGTGCACAGGGCATCTCCTTAAACTGAGAAGCCCAGAACAGGGTGAGCTACAGGCTAGAGGTGCCAGTTTTCTCTGATAAACACTAATGTGAGCAGGCAGTGGTCAGATAGAGGCTTATACCCAATGCTTCATATTACCTTCAGCGGGTACCCATTGACAGGCATGAGCTTGGGGAAGGGCTATTTGGCCTTGGAATGGTTGTTGTTGACTAGTAAGAGTTGAATTGTGTCCCTCAAAATTCAAGTTCTGCTATACAGTATCTCTGAAATAAGGTCTTATTTGGAATAAACTTGTAGATAATTCACTACACTGAGGTCATGAGAATGCACACTAATCTAATGTGACCATTGTTCTTACTAAAAATAAGAACTTTGAACACTGAACACACACACACACACACATACACATACACAGGGTGAGAAATGTGAAGATAATAAAGGCAGAGGTAGTGCTTCCACAGTCAGGAACTAACACCCCTGGCCCTAGTATTCTATCTTCCAGAAATGTGAGGCAATAACTTTCTGTTGTTTAAACCAACTACTTTGTGGCAGTTTGTTACTGCAGCCCTAGCAAGCCAATACCCTGATCTGGTTTTTAGCAGAAATAATAAATGTAAATGTCATGGAGCTATGACTACCACCAATGAAAATGACGTTTGGTCTCTCTCAGAATTTAGGGAATCAAAGGGCAAAATTCCATGTTTCATCTGAAAATGAAATCATAATTTTGACTGTGAGGGCTATCAACCATCCCATCTGTCTTAGCTGGGATTGCTATTGCTGTGATGAAACACCATGACCAACGTTGTTTGTTTTTGTTCTTTTGGGGGGCCTGCCACCCAGCTTCTAAATAAAGCACATATGGAGGCTTATTCTTAATTATAAATGCTTGGCCTTAGTTTGGCTTGTTTCTTGCCAGCTTTTTTAAACTTAAAATTATCCCATCTATCTATTGCTTCTGGGCTTTTACTTTTCTATTCCTGAATAACTTTCTTTGTTTCTTACTCTGTGGCTTGCTGTGTAGCTGGGTGGCTGGCCCTGGGTCCTCCTCCTTCTGTGGCTACTTCTTCCTCTCTTCCCAGATTTCTCCTTCTATATAGTCTCTCTATCTGGCAGCCCCACCTATCCTTTTGCCTGCCTTGCTATTGGCCGTTCAGTTCTCTATTAGACCATCAGGTGTTTTAGACAGGCAAAGTATCACAGCTTTACAGAGTTAATCAAATGAAACATAAACAAAAGTAACACACCTTAAAATAATATTCCCCAACAGACCAAGGCAATTTATGGAAGGAAATGTCTAATTATGGGTTTGTTTACAGTTTCAGAGAGTTAGTCCATGACCATCATGGTGGGAGAATGGTGGCAGGAAGGCAGGCATGGTGCTGGAGAAGTAGCTGAGAGTTTGCAGCAGAACAGCAAGTGAAGGCAGAGAGAAACTGGACCTGGTGTGGGCTTTTGAAAGCTCAAAGTCCACCCCTAGTGACAAACCTTCCCCAAGGCCACACATACCCCAACAAAGCTACACCTACTAATCTTTTCTAAATAATTCCATTAAGTAGGGACCAAACATTCAAACATATGAGCCTATGGGACCATTATCATTCAAACCAACACACTATCCTGATTCTTATTAGTATGTTCTTAGTCATGACTCAACATTTTATAAAACAGATTGAATGAGAAATATACTCATTTCAAATGTTAAAAATAAGGTAGGCATCGTATCCCTCTTGTTGAGAAAGTCTTAAGTCTAATTAGAGAGATGTTGGCTATCACCAAGGTATGTGTGCCACTACTGTACTGTTAAGGACTTTGTGCTGTTCTGGCCATTGATATAGTTCACAGGCATCATAGCTGGGTAGGACTGTTGGTTGCCTCCCTCCTTTGGAAACTTGCATGTTACCTTCTGGTATGAGAAACCTAGCTAAGTACTCACTGCTAATGAAGCCATGGTTATGGGAGGAGAATCTACAACCACTAATTTACTAAACCAGTATAGAACCTAATAACAATATTTGAACATTTGTCCTTCTATCCACAGATAAAAATAAATAAAAATTCCTCATCAAGAAACTTCTCTTTGCAATATACGAGACCACTACAGAAAACCACAACCAACCAAAATGCAGAGTTGAAGATGGGTCCATTTGTGGACCCATCTACCACACACTCCCATACCTAAGGCTCAGGGAACATTGTAGAAAAGGGGGTGGAAAGATTTTAAGGGCTTGAGGATCAGGAAGCTGTGAGGTTGTGTCTCCTAGAAATAGCAGAAGGTGCCCCCATAAAGTCTCACCAACATGACTGATCAAACATGAGCTAAAAAGGATGACACCAATGTGCATGCCAAACTGGATGGAGAAAAGCCCATGAAGCCTTAATCCTACATAAAGAAATACAGGCAACTGAGGAAAGCTGGAAGCTGGAGAGTGGTCTTCCCCAGTGAAGGGCATACCAATTAGCTGTCCAGTACGAAATAGTCAGCCCTGAAACATACATACAAGAAACATCATACAGACTAAGTAGGCTATGTTTAGGAAAGAAACAACAGAAACTACAGAACAATATCATTTATGAACATAGATTCAAAACTTCTCAGTAAAATACAAACCCAATTCAAGTGTACATCAAAAAGATTACTCACCATATATATTGAAAAAAGAGGTCATGAATTTGAAGGAAATTGAGGAGAGGTATAAGGGAAGCTTTGGAGGGAAAAAAGAAAAGGGAAAATGTAATTAAAGTCTAATATCAAAAAGTAAAAAGAAAGAAAGAAATCAGAGAAGTAAGGAGGAGGAGAAGAAAAAGAGAAAGCACATAGAATCCAAGCTATCCCTCTAGCCGATAGGAATTGAATCTCTGAGCCCTTGGGCCTAGCCCAGCTGTAGTCACATTTGTGTGCTTTTGCAGAAGATCTGTTTGGTCCCTTGCCCTGTGCTACCTTTCTGGTCTAGGGCAAGCTAGGACCTGCACAAGAGTGCTTTTTTTGGATCTCACCCCAACAATTTCACAGTATCCTTAAGACCAACTCTTACCCCGTCACACTAGCTGTTAGTGGATTGGAGTTACTATAGTCTCTCTAATCAATAATCAACACTAACATACTCACACCTTCCTGACCTGAAATTAACAAAGTTTTGGAAATAACAAAAACAGAACCAAACTTACACAAAATTCAGGCAGGATAAAATCACATATCAGGCATATAACCAACCAACAAAACCCACACACCCAGGTCCTGTCACAAACCACAAACAATATGGTAGACCAAAACAACACATTCCCTCCAAAGATCACCAATTCTATATAAATGTTCTCCAATGGGAGTTACTTGAATGAAACAGAGGACACAGAATTTAAAAGAACAAATATAACATGATTAAATAACTTATGGAATTTCATGATGATATAAGAAAAAACTTGGATAAACTTGAAGAGGACAGAAAAAAACTTATTTAAGTACAAGAAAACCAACAAAAGCTAATAAAATTACAAAGAAATGGTTTAATTTATGGATGTATATGACATATATGAACTACCATAGTCAAATCAAGATGAAACATATTAAATAGACCCATAAACCTTCATGAAATAGAATCAGGAATGAAAAGAATCTCTGAACTGAAAAAGCCCAGGACCAGATAGATTCAGTGCATAACTCTAGCAGACTTTCAGAGAACTGACAACAACATCCCTGAATTTATTCATCAAAATAGAATCTTAGGGAAAATTTCCAATTCTTTTTAAAAATCCACTACTACCACTATTTCCATGATACCTAAACAATATAAAAAGCCACCAAACAATGGAAATTACAGACTAATATAACTTATGGACAAAGGAGCAAAAATTCTCAATAAAATAATTACAAACTGACTTCAAGAGTACAAAAAAAAAGATTAATTGCAATGATCAAGTGTAGTTGGAAGCTCTCCTGTTTCCCACCTGGTTCTGCAGCTGCTCAGACCCAAGTAAACACACAGAAGATTATATTATTTTCAAACTATGGCCATGGCAGGCTTCTTGTTAGCTAGCTCTTATATCCTAAATTAACCCATTTCTATAAATCTATACCTTGCCACATGGCTTGTGGCTTACCAGTACTTTACATCTTGCTTCTCCTGGTGGTGGCTAGCAGTGTCTGCTCCACTCTCCTTTCTTGTCTTTTATCTCTCTGCCTGGATTTCCTGCCTGGCTCTAAGCTGCTTTGCCATAGGCCCACGGCTTTATTTATCAACCAATCAGAGCAACACATATTTACAGCATACAGAAAAATATTCCACAGCACTTCCCCTTTTCTATCTAATCAGAAAGGAAGGCTTTAACTTCAACATAGTAAAATTACAGACAACAAAATAGTTATCAAACAAGAATCACAGTTACAATATCTAGTCTATTTGTAGTTGGCAAAATTAAAGAAAATATTCTATCCTATATTTGTGAGTCTAAAGTTTCATATCTAATTTATCTTTTATCATAACCGAGGGAAACATTATAACTAGTCTTCAACTACATCAAAGACCCCAGAAGGATATAATATTACCTAAGTAAATAAGAAATGCATTGTAAGCAACTTCCAAAAATCTAGAATGACAGAGACAGCTGGCTACCTGGACAGTTACCCTAAGTTCCTCTGCTATGTTGGGGCATCTTTCTTCAGCTTATAGGCTTAGAGAATCTCAGTCACTTCTCTCTGTTTCCTGTAGAATGTCTGTGAAGCAGGAACCTGAAGGACCATCTCACCTTGTAAAGTTCAGTGGTCACCTTCTTGTGGGTCCTGCATGTCCAGTTTATACAACATACTGTTGATCAGTCAGCACAAGGGCTTTTTTTTTTTTTTTTTTTTGCCCAGTAGCTAACTTTTGCCACAAAGAAAGGAAACTCCATAATGAGTGTATTCAATGCCCACCATTCTCCTTGAAGTAATTGGTGCTTTCAAGAGCGGACATATCTCATTGTCCAGAAAAGTCTAAGTTTTTAAAACATTTTAAATGCCATATTCTGTAGGTCTTTGAAGTGTTTGAAGATTACTTATCTAATTGAATTATATCTATGTATACCTAGAAAACTTAACATGACTATAAATTGGGCTATTATGGAAGACTAATTATTAATATGTATTTCTCAACTATACACTACAATTTCAAATGAGTTGCACAAAGTACTTTAAACAAGAGTATAAATATACATACAGTATAACAAAATTAACTTTAAATTTGTATCAATAAACTAAAATCCATAACAATGTAAAACATTTTTAAACAAGTTGTTGCTCTTTAAAGTAGGTTCAATAATCTAACTTTTTATCCTCTCATATCTATACTATCCCCCTTTCTTCTTTAGAAAGAGATTGCATTTATAATCAATGCTATTTAAATAAAAATAAACATTTATAAACAATATTTTGTGAATTTGGGTGTAAGTTCTCATACTACTTCCTGCTGGTTGAGGGCACTGGCAATCTAATGGAGATGCTGAGAAAATTAAGAATTATGGTCAAGTCCTGACTAGAGTAGTCTGTGAGGCTGCATTGTCTGAGCCAGTTGTCTTGAAACCATTCTGGATTTGGATCACCCAGGCCATGGTGTCATGGGAGACCTTTCAGGGGATCTTGGCTGAACTCATCTGATGTATCTTAACCTGGGACAAATCCACAGCCTCTTGCTTCCTGTTAAAACAAAAGCAGAGCCTCCTTTTCAAAGCAACATATCCTTAGATCCAAATTTTGAAGTCACAATACCTTTAAAAAAATATACATATATATATATATATATATATATATATATATAGGTTTAACTCAGCATACTTTACAATTAAATGTCTTTCTGCAGTTAAAAATCCCAAAGACAATATAATCCAGACTCTGTGTGTGATTTCCATCTTCACATGGCTTAACTTTTATATTACTTTTACTGTCTCTTTAAAAGACTTCATTTTTTAAACTATTTATTTCTTTATATAACTGCATATATTCCATTTTCTCTCTCTTTCAAGCCTACATACATTTTTACATATAATGTAAACCGTTTAGAGCTTTACTTCATCTGAATCTGTCTTTTTGTGAATCTATTGCTTTAAACTGCAGCATGACTAGGATTGGAATGGCAGCTTTGGCTGCTGGCTCTGCCCACCTCAGCCTCCCAACATCGTGGAACTATGTTTACCACCAGCTCTGGGGCAACCATGCTCACCACCGACTCTGGGAAGCAGTGGGTCTGTACTTCTATCCAGTAGCATGTAGCTCAAAAACTTTTTTTTGTACTAGCAAAAGCTAAATCTACCACCCAGTGTGCTGCATGGCTCACAGGAATCTGCCATGCTGCACTCAAGCCCATACGCCGTGAAACTGCATACTGTAGTTCAAGTCTGCCCGCCATAGCATCTCTGTACCTTGGTGTCTCTATATCTCGACCCGCATGAGACATGAAGTAGAAAGCTGGTTTGGGCTCTGTTATTGTGTGTTTAGAAGCCCTTTTAAAACTCTTTTAGGCCTTATAGGAATTTGAGAGCCCCACATTGGTATGCCAAATGTAGTTGTATGTTTTCTGTGGTCCTGCCAAGCCCCCAGCAATCTTGTAGCCCACTTATAAAATAATCACTCAGAAGCTTATATTAATTATAACTGCTCAGCCATTGCTCAGGCTTATTACTGACTAGCTCTTACACTTAAACTCAGCCCATTTCTGCTAATCTATATGTCACCATGTGTTCCATGGCTTTACCTGTGTGCCATTACATGCTGCTCCCTGCATGGCAGGCTGGCATCTCTTGACATAGCCTTTCTCTTCCCAGAATTCTCCTTGTCTTCTTATCCCACCTATACTGTCTGTCTGGCCAATCAGCATTTTATTTATCAACCAATTAGAACAACACACATTCACAGCATACAGAACAACATTCCACAGCACTTTCCCTTTTCTGTCTAATCAAAAAGGAAGGTTTTAAGTTTAACATAGTAAAATTACATACAAAAGAACAGGTATCAGAAATTCATCTACAATCAAATAGGCTCATTCCATAGATGTAGGGATGGTGCAATGTATGTAAATGGATAAATGTAATCCACCACATAAACAGGCCAAAAGACAAAAACTATATGATCATCTCATCAGATACAGGAAAGGTCTTTATGATAAAAGTTCTGGAAATACTAGGGTTACAAGGGACATACCTAAACACAATTTACAGCAAGCCCACAGCCAACATCAACCTAAGTGGAGAGAAACTCAAAGCATTTCCACTAAAGTCAGGAACAAGACAAGGATGTACACTCTCTCCACATCTATTCAGTATTAAATAGGGAGGGGATGGAAGAGAAGGGTAAAGGAGGGACTATGGAGAGGCACAACAAACACTAAGGGCCATTTGAAAAAACATATGGAATCCTACTACTGTAGAAGCTTCCTACAATATATAAATATTAAACTGAGTTACTGAATAATAGGGGAAAGAATGATCCAATTAGACATCTTATGACACGAAGTAAAACTTTCAGTTCTAGGGATGGGTTTCATCTTGTTGAGCCATTGGCCAAAGTGGCTCCTTGGAAATGCCCCAATTTCACAGGCTATTGCTAAGGCTTAGGGGAAAACCCAATACTATTACTTTACTAAAGGAACATAGCAATAAAATAACTCCTATGACATATTGCAATACTATAGATCAGTGTCTCACGTAGGCTTCATCAGAGAAGCTACAGAGACCCACAACTAGACAAGTTGAAGAGACTGAGAGATTTTAGAACACTTAGTCCTAAATGGGGTGCTTTCATTAAAACCTTTCCCTCTAGGCTCAGGGTTTAATTATGAAGAGAAAGTGGAAAGATTTTAAGGGCCATAGAGTATGCATGTTTTCAAGGAACAGTATCATCCAGACACAAGACTGATGCACATATGCACTCACAGAGACCTTGCACAAGGCCTACTCAAGTTCAAGTCAAAAGGGGTCCCAGCACTGAGAAGGGAAGTAGACACAGATTTATGCCTTATGCCTTATGAGGAAGCTATCTGTAATCAATACCTACTGGAAAAGGAAAAATAAACCAGTTTCTCCAATGGACTCTTAATGGGTATATTACTCATACTTCAGGTCAGGCCTCATGCCATGAGAAATTGGCCAATACAAAATGAACTCAGTGGTGTTTTGTAGATTTTATACCTCATTTTTCTGTTGTTTTGTTTTGTTTTTCGTAGTCTCTTGCTTGTTTTGATTTCTGTTTTGTGGGTTTTGATTTTATATATGTATTTCTTTTCTTTTCTTTTTTTTTTTTTTTTGGTTTTTCGAGACAGGGTTTCTCTGTGTAGCTTTGCGCCTTTCCTGGAACTCACTTGGTAGTCCAGGCTGGCCTCGAACTCACAGAGATCCGCCTGGCTCTGCCTCCCGAGTGCTGGGATTAAAGGCGTGCGCCACCACCGCCCGGTTTTCTTTTTTTTTTAAGCAGAGAGAAAAAAGAACATAAAATTTGGTGGGGATGGAAGTGAGAAGTATCTGAGAGGAATTATGGCAGGGGAAAACACGATTAAAACATTGTATAAAATGATTATTTTTTAAATTGTTGGCTAAGAGCTTGCATGCGTGCACGTAAGAGTCATATTAGTATAGCTTATTTTAGTAATTCAACCTCTTATTTATTAGGGGCCATAGACAATCTGTTTATTGTTAAGATTCATATATATTCTATAAAAGAGGAAAATAGGTATTTTCTATGTTGGTTATTAGAGATAGGCATGTTAAATGCTTAGCCCAGTTCCCAAGCTAAGAGGCATGGTGCTTAACAGCGTGATGTTTTGGACCTGTGCTTGGTTTAGTTATAGGCCAGAAGACAAGTATCCAGTGATGCTGAGGAGATCACAGGAACAACTGGGGTCTCCTGCAAAAAGGGAAAGAAGGGATAGAGTTTCCCAAGGAACTGAATGTACTTAAATAGAAGGTGACTTTGAAGAACATATGAGAGGGGAATAACTGAATCCTAAAAATAAAATAAAGCCCTGTGTATAATTGCCCATGAAATTAGATACATCTACTCACAGAATATGCTACTTAGGAGGAAGGGAGTCCTTATCTAGTTATATTTATGTTTTTGTGGGTTCTATGGAGATAATACAAGATAGTTAAGACAATTTTAAGTCCCTAATAGGATCAATAAAAAAATGTGATGTATCACCCAACTTACAGTTTATTTTCTTACTTCATGGATGATCTACAAGCTCAGTTCAGTAATTCTCAATTGTCTTTATTGTATTCCTAAGGATATATATATATATAATATTCCAATATTATATATATATATAAATATATATATATATTTATATATATATATATAAAATATTCCAAGTTGTCCTTTTAACCATGAACTGTCAATTCCCCAGTTACATAGTGAATTTCCCCAGTTACACAGTGAACTTCTTAGGTACTCTTTATATAGTGTGATTATTGCATAATAAGTGTTACATTCTTATTTTACCATTGAAGAAACAATTCTCACCATTTGATTTGCAAACCACTAACCCCTGGAGAAAATGCTTGGGTTAGACTGACAGAGAGATAAGCCAAGCCAGAACTGGTAGAGAAAGAAAAGCAAGCCAGGTTATTACAAAGCATATTTCATAATGCTGGTGCTGTTCTATCGTCTTACATCTTAAGAATTACATTACATTCAAGAAACTCTTCTTAGGCACTGTGCATATTTTGGGTTCTATGTTCTTAAAGTGGTGGTGACTATGTAGTATATACACAGAATACTTTTAATGTATAGTACCTGTTTTCTATATAAAATGTGTGGTGGACATGGTTTTATTCTATTTTCTTTTCTTATTAAAAAAAAATTCAATTAGGGTCTGGAGAGATAGTTTAGTGGTTAAGAGCACTGGATACTCTACCAGAGAACCCAGGTTGGATTCCCAGCTCCTATATGGCAGCTTGCAACTGTCTGTAACTCCAATTCCAGAGGATCTGATGCCTTCCTTTGGCTTCCATGGGCACCCAGCACACACACGACCTACAAATATACATGTATTCAGAACACCCCACACATAAAAATAAATTAATTAAAAACTTTAAAAAAATTATAAAATAAGAAATTCCTCTTATTACAAAAGGAAGACTTCTTCAAATGCTGGCATTAAAGGGATTAAAGGGACATTAGTAGATATTACCTCATGCAGAGTTCTTGGATTTTTAGGCACATGTGGGAGAAGACTGCTCTTGCTATATTGATTGTATTTATTCAGTCATTCAGTTAGGAATAAGCAGACTGGGACAATGCCCATTGTGTGCTACCAGGAATATACCTAGGAATTGGGGATGGTGTTAGTAGGCTAGTTCCTGGAACTTACCTGTCTGGACCGAGGCATAGGATGAGCACTTCAGTTAAGATCTGGACGTCAAATTACTGTAATTTAATTTTGGAGTGAATATTTGAAAATAACTGGTGAAATGTAACTGATTTGTCAAATAACAAAGTAATGTTCTCTTTCTGAATTGTCATACTCTTTTTTTTTTTTTTTTTTTTTTTGGTTTTTCGAGACAGGGTTTCTCTGTGTAGCTTTGCGCCTTTCCTGGAACTCACTTGGTAGCCCAGACTGGCCTCGAACTCACAGAGATCCGCCTGGCTCTGCCTCCCGAGTGCTGGGATTAAAGGCGTGCGCCACCACCGCCCGGCCGTCATACTCTTTTAAAGCCCTATTAACAAACTAAATACTCTGTAATTACTCTGTCCCCTAAGTACGGGACAAAGGTGATTATTCTCCATGACTGCTCTGTTCTGTAAGTATGGATACATACCACCTGCAAAGGGGGGTGCTGTTATTTTAAAGTTTTATTCACAGTCATCTATTAGCTTCTACAGTTATCTTACAGGGAACGTGAAATTAAATTAATTTTATGAAGAATTCACACGTCCTTAAATGTCTAACAGTGAGATAAAGTGAAAAATGAAAACTTTTAAGAATCAAGTATCACCAGGCAGTAGTGGCACATGCCTTTGATCCCAGCACTCAGGAGGCACAGCCAGGCAGATCTCTGTGAGTTCGAGGCCAGCCTGGTCTACAGAGTGAGATCCAGGACAAGCACCAAAACTACGCAGAGAAACCCTGTCTCAAAAAAACAAAAAACAAACAAACAAACAAAAAGAGTCAAGTGTCAAGATGGAAACTGTGTATGTGTAAAAGGAAGCAGAGACTCCTGGTTTGCAAAACTCACTTGGAAAGAGTTTTCTGTGCCCTTGGAAATCTACTACCCAATGCTATCCTCGGAATCGGGTGTGAAAAGGAAACTTGATCTTAGCTTCTGAATGTACATTTTACTGTACTGACAATTATCCAAAGTATATATCCAAAGGATACATGTAACAAGGATCACATTCTGCATGGATTATCCCTTCACTGTAGCCCAAAGAGACAGATAGAGTGATCCTCCCCATGTTAGTAAGGTCAAGTCAAATATAGAATGTTCTTCAAAACTGTACTTCAGAAATACTGGAAGCAGGGATACCTGCTTAACTTTCTATTGTCCTCTGGGCCCCTGGTCCTGTCATGTTAATTTCTGGGACTATGATAGAAATATGATAGCTACTAGCCACATGGGATATTTCATTATAACTTAGTCAAAACAGTAATTTAAAAGCTTATTTTCCCCAGCACAATAACCACATTTTAAGGGCTTGATAATTATTGTATAATTCAGGTAAAATGCTAATGAAGGAAATTTCTTTTGGAGCCTCTAACTTTGTCTGGAGCATCCTGTCAACCTTCTCTCCTCTCCAGTATTTTAAACCACAGCCAAGACTACAGAGAAGACATGGTCTGCGGTGAATCATTCACTCCCCAGGAATGGGCTTCCATCCTCTCATCTGGAGAAAGCTGTTGCTACGCCACATCTCAAAACAAAGCTGTTTTAATAATAAAAATGATTAGAAATGAAAAGTAAGAGGTTATTATCAAGTTAAAATGTGGAGCACACTGTGGGAGTAAATGTGGACTTTTCAGCAACCTGTCCTCATGATCTTGGACAAGCGAGGAAGGGAAGCCAGTCAGATTATTACGAAGCATCCTTCCTGGTGCTGATGGTGTCCTGGCACCACATAAAGTGCCGATGAAGTAGCACTGGGGAACGCTGCTATGCACAGTTCTGCGCATAGCACTGTCAAAGGGCATTCAGTGAACACACATCAGAGAACAATCAAAATGACTCAAGTGTTAAATCATGACAAAGAACTAGCCAGGCTTGGCCTGCGTCCTACAGACGGAAGATGTTACAGAACACTGCAGAGGAAATGGAATCCAGAAGGGAGCAGGACAGGGTATTGCCAGTAATGTCCTCATCATGGCAGTTCAGGGTTATGTTGGTTAAGGTATGAACTGCTGGTCATTAGAGTAAGCATTAAAAGGTTAGGCAGCATATCCAATCAAGTGTCACATATGGTAAAAATATCATTATCATTATTAAATGATCTTAACAATATGAATATAATAATATTAAAAATAAATCCAGGCTAGGAGTTAGCACACTCAATAAGGTACTTTCTGTACAAGCATGAGGAGCCGAGTTCAATTTCCAGAACCCACATAACAAGTTGAGGATGGTGGTGTGCACTTAAAATCTCAGCACAAGGGGCAGTAGAGGCAGGGGGATTTCTGGAATTCACTGGCCAGCTACCTGGACAAATAAGCAAGCCCTAGGCTCAAAAAACAAAGTGTTCAGCTCCCAAGGAATGATATCTGAGGTTTATATATGACCTCTACATGAACATAAACATGAGCACATGTATACAAACACATACACACACACACACACACACACACACACACACACACACACACACACAGAGAGAGAGAGAGAGAGAGAGAGAGAGAGAGAGAGAGAGAGAGAGAGAGAGAGAGAGAGAGAGAGAGAGAGGAAAGCTTTTAGCAAGACTAAAGAGTCATGAAAACAAATGACCCAATTTAAAAAATGGATTATGGATGTGAATAGACAGTTCTCAAAAGAAGGTGTAGCCGGGCAGTGGTGGCACACACCTTTAATCCCAGCACTCAGGAGGCAGAGGCTGGCAGATCACTGTGAGTTTGAGGCTAGCCTGGTCTACAGAGTGAGTTCTAGGACAGGCTCCAAAGCTACATAGAGAAATCTTGTCTCAGAAAACAAACAAAACAAATGACATAAAAATGGCTAATACATATCACATAGACTGTTTAACATCTTTAGGGAAATGCCAAGTAGAACAATTTTGAGATTTCATCTTACTCCAGTCAGAATGGTTAAGTTCAAGAAAACAACTGACAACAAATGCTGATGAGATTGTGGAGCAAGGGGCCTCATTCGATGTTGGTGGGATTGAAAATTGGGGGTAGCCACTTTGGAAATCTGTGGGAAATTCCCAGGAAGCTAAAAATAAATTATCATTTGACTCAGCTATGCCACTCCTTGGCATATACCATAGGACTAGACATCCTGCTCCCCAGATCCTTGTAGTGAGAATTCTAACTGGTCTTAATAGTAAAAACCCAGAGTCAGATATCAAGGTGAAAGCTGAAAGACCAGAGAAGCAGAGCAGCCAGCCACTAGAAAGACTTCTTACCTCTAGGAATCCACTCTGCCTTATCACTTCCTCTCTCCACTCAGCTGTATCAGTTCCTGTTTCTTCCTCCTAAGTGTTGGGATTAAAAGCATGTGTGCCTCCCAAGTACTGGGATCAAAGGTATGATATACCAAGTGCTGGGATTAAAGGTGTGAGCCACCACTGCCTAGCATCTAGTGGCTAGCTCTACACTCTGATCTCCAAGCAAGCTTTATTTGTTAGAGCACAAACAAAATATCACCATAGATACTTGCTTGGCTGTGTTCATTTTTGCTGTGTTCATAATAGCAGGAACTGAAAACAGCCTAATGCCTTCAACTGATTTATAGATAATAGAAATGTAGTACATATACACAATAGAATACTATTCAGATGTTAAGAAAAAGAAACTATGATATTTGAGGGTAAATGGATAACACTAAGAATATACTGAGAGAGATAACCTAGAACCTGAAAGGCAAAAGCTACTCTCTCTTACTTATGGTTCCCAGATCCAAATCTTCAGACATACATATATAACTTGGAGTGACTACAGAAACTAGGAAAGTGAAAAGGGACCATGGTGGTGGTGGGAAGAACTGTAGAAATGGGAATAAATAGCAGGTGCTATGAAGGGGGAAATGAGAAATGTTGGGGGCAGAGCTTCAACTGAGAAGGGAGGAGAGCAATATGGAAGAAGAGCTATAGAAGAGGAATAAATAACAGTATGTTTGAGAAACCCATAGGGAATCATATTATTTTATGTTTGGCAAAATTACAGGTCATATTATATAATATTTACACACATACATATATGTGTATACATGCATAATGCACACATGTATACATAAATAAAGTCACACCACATGGGATGATAATGCTCCCTCCAACACAGTAGTAGGCATCAGTAAACTCCTTTTGAACTGTTGGCTGGGGGAATTGATGCAACTCCCAAACAACATACACAATGCTGTAGCCCTAGATTGTCTCCGAGACATTGAAGCTAAGTTCTTCCTGCTGAAGACGCCATGAAGTTCAGACACAGGACTTGGAAGAAATGAGCTATATCTTGCCTGGAAACATCCTCTTTTGAGAACTTGCCCTCATGTGATTGAAGGAGCCATGAAAACTCCTATGGTGGTTGAATGAGATATAACTCAGTAAGTTTCTGTCCTTTGAATACTTGGCTCCCATTTGTTGGTGCTCTTTGGGGAGGCTTAGAATGTGTGGCCTTGCTAGAGAAAGTGTGTCACTGGGGACAGGCTTTGGGATTTCAAAAGCCACATTCCATTCCTACTTAGTGCTCTCTGCTTCTGGCTGGTAGTTTCAGATGTGAGCTCTCAGCTGTCCCTGCTGCCCTGTCTGCCACCTGTTGTGCCTGCCATTATGGATCCTAACCCTCTGGAAGCATAAGTCCTAAATAAATAAATAAATCTTTTTTTTCCCTATAAGTTGCTTTGCCCATGGAGTTTTATCACACCAATAGAAAAGTAACTAAGAGTTTGTACCAGAAATGGACATTTGCTATGACAGACTTGATCTTGTGGTTCTTTTTCTTTTCTCTTCTCTTCTTTCTTTTTCTTTTCTTTTTTTTTTAAGGAATGTGGAAGACATTGGAACTTTAGACTATAAAAGCAGTTGAATGGTGTAGGCAGGGCTTAATGGACCATTCTAGTAAAAGCTTGAAAGACAGTACTAAGAGCAATGTATACAGTGGAGGCCAAGCTTAAGAAGAGAACAACTTTGGGAACTGGGCTAGAGATTGTTTTGTGATCTTTCAGCAAAATATGTAGCTTCTTTCTGCCTATGTCCTAAGAACTTGCCTGAAGCTAAATTTAAAAGTAATAATAATTTTTAAAAATGTGGAGTGTTAGTGGCTCAGGTCTTTAATCCCAGCACTTGAGAGGAAGAGTCAGGTGGATCTCGGAGTTTGAGACCAACCTGGTCTACAGAGTGAGTTCCAGGACAGCCAGAGCTATACTGAGAAACCTTGTCTCAAGAAACCAAATAAAAAAAAATAGTGACTGATTTCTTGGAGGAGATTTCAATGCAGCCTAATATTGATGCTCTTGTTTGGTTATTGTTAGTAATCAATCTTATGCAAATCTGCAATGAGAAAGAGCAAGAGTGGAAGGAAGAAATATAAAACACACAGTTTGGAAAGAAAAAGGACAACTCTAGTGGACATTCCAATGTGGACAGGGGAAATCTCACAAGGCTCTACCTCTAGAAGAAGAGCTACAGGCAGTTATTGGCTGCTGAGAGAAGGAGAGCCAGTCCTCCCCTGGATGAGCCTCCTGGCTGGTTATCCAATACCAAGTGGTGAGCCCTACGCTCATGTATATATAGGCAATACTAAAGGAACTCATGAGGCTGTATTTCCATATCTAATAACATATGTGTGTGCATATGTGTGCATGTGCATATGTGTAACAATAATAAAGAGAGGAGACCATAAATCTGAGAGGAAGAGGAGGATAATGTGACAGGAGAGATGAAAGAAGGGAGAAGAGAAAATGCTATAGTTTTTTCCCCCAAGACAGGGTTTCTCTATGTAGCCTTGGTTATCCTGGAACTAACTCTTCAGACCAAGCTGACCTCAAACTCACAGAGATCTGCCTGCCCCTGCTTCCTGAGTGCTAGGATTAAAGGCATGCACCACCCCATCTGAAAAAGTAGTTTTTGAATTGACAAAGGTTATTTTAAACCTTCCAGAGAATATTCCATTTCTGGCTACCTATATGTTAAATCTAAACTCTTAACTAACTACAGACACCCCAAATTTGGGTTAACTCTTCTGTCCAAATTATACCAAAAGACATCAGCTTCTAAATAACAACATCATTCATAATGATTTATTCCTTATGTAGCAACAATTCTTGATCAATTTGAAATCTAAGATGTTAAAAATTAAGTAAGCAGTATATGTAATCTAATAAAAAGGAAATGGAAAATACTACAGTGAACCTTCTATGCCCCATGTTAATTTCTAACCATTAAAATAAAAAGCAAGGCTTTGTTATGACTAAATAAAAAGCTAAGAATATATTATGACTCTAAAATCTGGATCTCTAATAGGTCTGGTTCCTTGTTTCTATCAATGTTATTAATATTTGGTCTGTAAAAAGATAATCTTGGTAAAAGAAAGTTTCAAAATACTATATTGTTATTTAATTTCTTCTATAATGTGACTTTCTTTTTTTTCCAAAATAAATCTGCTATAATACCAATATAATGACACAGACAGCTCAGAACCCATAGAAAGAGCAGTGATAATTTGGATATTAAAGATCGGTTTTCCCTGGAGTTATAGGTGGCCACTCCATCAAATTAGACAAAAAGGTAGAAAATAAGGATTTGTTTAAACTCTCCAAATATAAACAAGATATTTCATAAGTACAAATAACTGAATTAGCAGGGGAAAGATAGTTAATCTATACATTTAAAAATATGTACATTTTGGTTAAGATGGGTGTTTCCTTCATCTTTTACCTTTACTCCTTTAAGCCAAATAGTGCTCTTTGTAATTTTAATTTTAAACATAATAGTCCTATTGTATACCATATGCAAAAGTTACGTCACATACAGAGGACAATATTCTTCAAAATTTCAGATCTGGATCATGATGGCTAATAGTTTTGATATGGTAAAGGAATTTCTTTCTTAATGGCTTTACCAGCAGTTCTTCTCTCCTGAAGACTGCTGTCCTGCCCACTACTCAGCCTCATCTGCATCCAGATCCCAAAGTAAGCTTTCTTAGCTCTGTGGGACATTACAGTGCAGTATTTAGTAAAGAATATGTGGCTTCTGCATGCACAAGTGTGAGGTTTGGTCAACCCGGGGAACTGCAAGGTGAAAACTAGAATTCCTTAAAAGAGACCAGCAATGTGGAGAGGTTCGAATGCTGCAGGGTCAGAGCCTAATTACAATTTGTTATATTTACAATTACAATCACATTTTTTGGGCTATGTTCAGCTCCCTAAATAGCTATTCCTTGTTCATTTGTATTTGACCCAAACTCAGATCCCGTGACTAACAGATAAAAAAATCTCTTGATATGTATTAATGTAACAAAACCTTAACTTTCCACCAATCCAAGGGCTAAGAATGTTGTCAGATAATATCTAAGATCTGTAATAGACTCTCCCTGTCTTACTATAACTTGCCTCCCTGATGTAGCCACCATGCATTTAAAAGGTGCTTTGATTTATGACCTTACTTTTCTGTTACCACACAGAATTCATAAAACTATTATGTAATAGGAACATACAATTTAAATTGCCATATATCTACGTTCCCCTGATCATTGTGATACTCATTTGTTCCAGGCAATATTGTTACTCATATTTAGCTCCATAACAAACTACTTCTTACTCTTTTTCTTTTTTCTAATTTAACTTTTTATTGATTCTTTGTGGATTTCATACCATGTGTCTCGATCCCATTCATCTCCCTGTCACTTTGCATCTACCCTCTGCCCTTGGAACCTCCCCTGCAAGATAAAATAAAATAACATTTAAAAGAAAAGAAAAATTTCATCATGGAAGCTGTACTATGCCCCAGTGAGTCACACAGTGTATCCTTTAGTCCATACATCTTCACTTGTTCATTGCAATGAGTCATTGGTCTGATTTGAGGCCTTTGGTTTCTGCTGCACTATCAGTACTAGACCGTCACCTGGACTCCTCTTAGACATCCTGTTGATGTCTTGTGTCATGGAGATCCTGCAGCTTTGGGTCTGCAGGACTAGCTCCCTCACATGCTCCAGTAGATCATAGATGGGGTAGACGTTGGGATGGGCCAGCTCATAGCCCTGGTTCTGGGTCAGCACGCCTCATCCTCACTACCAGGGTGAGCTGTCCTGCATTGCCCAGGCTAGCTCACCCCCATGAAGCAAGGGGTGTGATCAGTTTTCCTGCTCTCACACCCTTAGGGAGGCCAGCTCATCCAAACCCCACACCACCAAGGTCAGCTCTACTGTGTTGCAGAGGTGAGATGCAAGGCCCATTTCCCCAAGTGCTGCAGCTGGTGAGGGGCACAGTCAGCCCTCTCGCTCTGGTGACCTCAGGGCCAGCTCTCCCACCTGCCATGGGCAGTGGCGGGGGCATCTTTCCCTCGCCCACACCACCACATGGCAGACGGGGCGGGGGCAGGACCAATTCTCCCAGTTTCATACCCTCAGGGCCGGCTCACCCTCACTGTGTCCCCACCAGTAGGGTTAGCCCTGTTGTGCTGCCCGGGTGTGGTGCAGGACCTGCTTTCTCAAGTGCTGCTGCCAGTTGGGAGCAGAGCTAACTCTGAGTAGCCCTATCCTCTCAGCCTTCAGTGGTAACAGGAGCCATGGACATCAGCACAGACCATGACTCTGGCAGGATCATGGGCCCAGACATGGCCCTTTGCAGCAGCCCAGGCCCTCATGTCACTATGGCCCCAGGTGACAAGCAGGCCACCCACCTCAACCAACTGCTCACAGCCTTCACCTCTTCAGATCTGCCGCCCTCCACAGGACATGAACTACTCTGTCTCTCTATCTTCCATACCCCGTCGAGTACTTGCTAACCACAACAGTGCCTGACAATGCTCGTTGGGCAGGCCCGTGCTTTCTCCCCACTCCCACCCCCACCCCCCAGGGCAGACAACTATGCTTCTCCCGCTCAGTCTTAATGGAGCTGGGCAAGTTCATATTTTCTCCTTCCTGCTCAGTCTTAATCTACCTCGTACTCCTTAAAAAAAATTAAATCAAATTACAGGGGCTGAAGAGATGATACAGTAGTTAAGAGAACTCGCTACTCTTGCGGAGGACCTGGTTCAGTTCCCAGAACCCATGTTCGGTGGCCTACGACCATCTATAATTCTAGTTCCAGGGGATAGAACACCACCTTCAGACCTCTTTTGTCACTATAGCACATTGTGCACATACAGACAAGCAGGCATACACACACACACACATTAACAATAATAGTGAAATAATACTAAAACAAATAATAAATTAAGTCACATACATCTTGAGGCTGGAAGCAACACAGGAATTTAAGGTGCATGTAAGAAATCAAAGATAATTATTGGATGAGAGGTGTGATTCTAGTATCCATGCTCAGGACATTCAGTTCCTGTTCAGTGATACAACGATCAGTAACTCACGTCAGACAAATATGCATTATGTTTTTCCTCCTACAATCCAGATAATGAGAAACAGATCTCGTCTTTGATACTTCCCTTTTTCATTTCATTTCTATATGCTGTCAACATAAATGGAAAAGGATGTTGGGCCCTTTCTCCACCTTTCCCCCAGAATTAAGGCTGACTTCTTCATTCTTCATCTTGCTGCAGATTGCACAGGTCTAATGGTGGCTTATCTTTGTCCCCTTCCCTCAGTAACTGTGACTCTCTGGGTCCCATCCTCTTATTTGAAACGGAACACTCCCATAAGCCAGGTTTGTGTTTCTTTAATTCAAGTTCCTAAGCAAGGGTGTCAAAGTATAAGGAGCAATGAAAATGGAAACCACTGCAGTGTTGGGCTGCTATGCACATCCGTCTGCAGAAGGTAATTTACAGTTTGTTTTCTTTCTCTTGCTCAGCTGCCATATTTTACCTTTTGACCTCACTTTTTTTAAAAAAAACAAAACAAAACTGGGAATGTGGGCAGTTCATAGCAGTCTTAATTTTCCTAATGATTCCCTCTGATAATGATAAAATATCCAATGTGTGTTAATTAAAGCTTTTCATTAAACTTCAGTCCTGGGACACTTTAATAAACTGCCTCTGTTGCTTTTGTTTTCATTTGTGAGACCCAGGGCTTCTTAAATAACAATTCTTAATATTTTGATAATGATGGGACCACATTAAAGTCTTAATTAGTCCCTGAAGTTTTGCAGACATCATTGTATTTTTATGTCTGATGCCAGTATATAACCAAATGCTTTTGCAGTTATTTTCCTTTGGAATTCTGGTTATTATCTTTGAGGTTAGGCTTTGAGATTCATGGGGAACGTGTCCAGGGAGGGTCACTGTTATAGCCATCATATTTAATTAGTCTCTGTTTTCAGAGTAACTTGCATACTAGAACTGGAAAAAGATAAACTAAAATAACAATTATTGTCTTAAGATCACTTTAATCTGAATGAACGTTTGACTGCAGAATTACTTAGAAGTGATAAATTGTTGCAAAATGCTATTCATTTTGCTATAATTAGGTATTTTATTTTCCAACAATAAGTGACATTATCATTAAACAATACCTACCAAATTATTTTATTTTAATTTAAAAACCATTAACTAGGTGGGAAGGAGGCCTTCATGCTCTAAATAACATTATTATTATTATTGTCTTTCAAAATAATTGAGACTAGTTCTGTCTTCCTGAGGCAGCTGCAATGGGAAGCATATGTATATATTAACATATTTGTATGTTAGTTTGACTCCATGAATACACCATATTGATCTACAATTTGTTTATCTGGCAAGAAGATATTAATAGATTCCATTAGTCTATTTTGTAATTTCCACTTTTTTAATAATCATAAATCTTGTCTACTTACAGGGTAAATCCAATTTCAACAGATCTATCTGAAAACTTAATAACAACAAAAGTTATGATCCAAGGAAGAAGTGGGCTTTTCTCCCAAATTCTCAGTCTCAACTTACCCTTTGACTGGTGATTACTAGAGTCATTCCAAGAAGTGTTGTCTACGAGAGTAGCTGTTAACGGGGTCACTGTGAGCACACGATAAATGTATGCTAAGTTACCTAGAACATATCATAAGAATGGGGCTATTGCTATTGTGGGGGCCACTTCATCTTCTCAAGCAATTTAAACAGTAGTGGCAGGTGCTGCAAACAAGAGCTTTCCATCACCCTTCCATGAGAGTACTCTCTGAGATGTTTATCTTATAGCTGTAACAACAATATGAAACCAGACTGAATCTTAAAGAATCTCAGAGGAGAGCTGAACGGAATTCTTGGCTGAATGCTGCTTAATCTATCAATGCTAAATAAAATCACCTAGGAATGTGTGAGATGAAAGTAATAGACTAAGAGCTTTTGCAGGGGCAGGAGAGAAGTCCCAGGCTCACCAGGAATTGCATCTGATGCCCAGGGTACTGTTTAACAAGCCCAGAATCTAACTGGCACTTTCTGCAGCACCCAGTCCCATGCTCTCACCAATATTTTACAATATGTACACCTTAATGAACACAAATGTGGAGCCATTCTTCTTTGGCTCCAGTGAGTATTGAATGCCTGCCATGTGCAGAGTCTTACATTATGCTTGGAGTTGTGCAAAGTGTGAAAATAAACAAGAGCTTGGCCTTCAGAGAAACCTATGTACATATATACACATACATGTATGCTTTGCTTATACATAAATTTATATCGCACGTAACACCTGAGGCTCCATATGGCTCAATCTCTGGTGAAACACATAATGAAACGGCAGTATCTACTGCTTATAAAGAAAAGTCAGATCTATATGATTCTTTCTCTCCCCCAACCCCTATTTTCAGATATGGTCTTGCTGTGTAGCCTTGGCTGGACTGGAGCTTGCTGTGTAGACTTGGCTGACCTTGAATTCATAGAAATTCACCTGCCTCTGTCTCCTGAGTATTAGTACTAGAGGCATGTTCCAGAGGCATGTCCCACGTCACCCCCAACTTGATGATGCCTTACTGTGGAATATATACATTTTTTCTCCCTCTTAAAAATCCTATTTGAATCAGGCAAATTTCTTCATTTCTATCAGCCACACAGTTTCTTTTACTGTATCATCTCTCGTTACCATCTTTCCTTCCAAATATATTTTTTGGCTAAAAATAATTATCAGCTGGGTATGGTGGCCTATGTGTGCCTCTTAAAATATTGATTTTAGATTTATTTGGTTTTTTTAATGTGTATGTGTGTATACCCAAGTATATGTGTGTACTATATGCTTGCAGCAGCCTGAGGAGGTCAGGAGGGTGTTGGATCCCTGGATTTGGAATTACAGTATGCTGTGAGTTACTGTGTGGGTGCTGGGATTCAAAGTCAGGTCCTCTGCATAGGTAGTAGTCACTCTAAATCACTGAGCCATTAGATGTGGTCCAAACCTCTAATCCTTACATTCAGGAGGCAGAGATGGACAGATTTCTGTGTTCAGGGCTAGTCTGATCTAGTAAGTTCCAGGCTAGTTCCAGGATAGAAAGTAAAATCCTATCTCACAAAAAAATGAAATCATCAAAGAAATTTTGCTACTAAGCAATTTTTAGGAGTGAGTAAAAAATTTAGCATTTTTGTGTGCCTTGAATCCTGCCAATAATTTTATAAACTTTTTCTTTTTACTTGTAACAAAAAAGTAATATAGAGGAAATGAAATTCTTTGAGAAGTTTGCATAGTTAGTGAACTAATCTAATGCATCATTGCCAAGGACACCACTACTAGATACTAATTTTATTACTGATTTCCATAACAAGGTGATTGTGCATGGTCATAGAATTAGGCAGTGCTTTTAGAACCTCTTCCCTAAAGCTTTATGACTATTGGAGCAGAGCAAAGAAGGCCTGAGAATTGGAGGTATTTCTGATAGTCTGTGTGCTGAAATGCAGAACACAATATTCTCCTAACAGCTGTACAAAATTTCTTTTCACATGGAAGAAAATGCCTTTGGGGGAGGGTTGTCGATATGGCTGTTTGGATAGAGCTGTGATTCTAAATTCTAAATTGCCAAATGGGAAAGACCATCTGCTCTGCATGAGTCAGAGGGAGACTTGGTGATGCTGGAGGCAAATGTGAACAAATGATACAAGAGCTGCTGAGAGCTGTGATAAAGGCCCCTTTCATGACCCTCAAAGTCTTGGGTCATATTTTATCTCCCTTTATCCCTTCAGACATTTCTTTATCAGGAGAATAAATCACCCATGCCTGTGGGCCTTTGGCTTCAAACAGGAGACATTGGCTTTTCTTCAAAGACCCAGTGACCCTGATCCAAGAACTATGAAAAACTGGTCTCTGATAATCTCTCTTCCGTGATAAAGACAACATGGATTTTACCTACCAAATTATTCAGGTGGCCGAAATCTGCATTTGAAACTATTCATGCCTGACATATTAGCTGGCCCTTCTTGTCTCCAAGATATCTTGAAAATTCTTTGAATGTCAGTTTGTCTTTGTATAGCTTTCCTCACCTTTAATTGTTTTATGGATGCTCTTTCTTTTTTCTTCCTTCCTTCCTTCCCTTTTTTTTTTTTGAGAATTTTCAAGTCAACTTCTAGGTGGTTCTTGGTAGTTGTTTCATGACTCCTGTTGTAACCAATTCACCATAGTTTCATCAAACGGAGTCCTATATTTCTTACTGAGACTTGCAAAGAGTCTGAGGGAACTTCTTCATGTGTACTGATGCAGCTTCTTGCTCTGTCAACACACTAATGGGCGACCCTGCACACTTTCCTTCTCCTTTGGCTCTATCACAGTATTTAGCAAATATTTATTCAGTTGAACTACTGACTGGATTTGAAACTTATGTGTCTTAATCTGTTTTCTGTTGCTCATATCACAATACCACAGACTGGGTAAAGTATAAAGAAAATGGATTTCTTTTAGCTCATACTTCTGATTCAATGTTGGGAGTCCCCATCTGGTGACGATCTTCTTGCAGCTAGAGTTCCCAGCTGGCACAGGGCTCCACATGGAGCAGGAAGCATAAGAGAAACATAGCCAAACTGGAGTTGATAGCAGACCCACTCTTGAGATAATACGTTAATCCCTTGAATGATTAATTTATTCAGGAGGGCAAAGCTCTAAAAGCCTCAAAAAGGTTCTACCTAGCCTCACATCTTAATATTTCATAAAAGGATTAAATTTCAGTGTGAATTTTAGAAGGGAAAACTATATTCAAACTGTAGCACCATTTATGAACCTTACTGAAATATTAATGCTGATCTGCCAGATACATTCTGGTTACACAGAACTAAAAGGCTAAGGTAGTCTTCAATTGCTATGGACTCGTTTTAAGCAATCAGTGAAGTAATGGATCTATGTGGCAAGTATCCTACACACATTAACTCACTTAATTGTATAAATAACTGTAAAGATAGCTATTACCATTATCTTAGGGATGTGAAACCAGAGGCAAAAAAAAAGTAATGAATTGCTGGGTAATAGGGAGGTAGTAAGTAGCAAAGAAGGTTCAAATTGTATTGTTCATACTTGACCTCTGGCTGTCAGACCCTGAATAATCATGTGAGATACAAACAGATTTATCATTGAAAGCAAACCCTAAGGAAAAAAAAAACAGCTCCATTCTCCTCTATTCCTAATAAAGCTAGAACTTTCTTGGCCATGTCAATCATCGTGACAGCAAGACACTGTCAAGTCTAACCATGGGCACAGGTACAACTTGTGGGTAAGAAAAAAGACATTACTCAAATGTTCAGAGTTTGAATGAATGTTGAAGATTTAAATAAACTTCATTTCAGATGCGCAGAAACATCATAGAAAGCCTCAAAACTTTCACCTCTGTAGTTCCTCTATTCACAGACCTGGAAAATTCAGTTTATTCCACAACAGTATATGAACATATAACAATTCTTCTTCTTGGGTTGCTTGTGAATTGGTTGGACTTCGTGGCTTGAATTCAAAATTTCTTGAATACGAGAAATTTTGTTTGTAGTTTTTCTACCCACTCACCTTCTCTGTTAGAATTCAGATATGAACTTGGTGTTGCATGCAAAGGCAACAGTATCAATAGTATATGCAACCAAGTCAGGGTGTTTGTGTGTAGAAGCTATTCCAAAAAAGGCATGCCAACTGGCAGTCTCTTATAGTTATTTTCTGACGAAATGAAAATACGACAGTCATAAACATGAATTCTATTGGATCAATCCTACCAAGGCTGGACTTTGTTGTTGAGTACTAATTTCACCCTTTATTGCTTGGGGAGTGATCATGATAATCTTTAGTTATTTTTAAATAAATATTCTACTGCTTTGTTATAGGATGTGTATTTTTCCCCTAAAATTTCTCACAGGTTTCATGTCTATAAAATTCTTAGTGTGTGTTCACTTTGAAACATTAAAAGAAAGCTGGTTGATGGAAATTAACTCATCTTTAGAATGACAGAGGTGACAAATTGGATATAAAAATGTGAGCTTCTGCCTCACAAATGACAGTCTGCTCATACTACCAAAGTCATTCTCTATTCTTTTCAATTTTTTACTTTTAATATCTCAAAATAATATGCCTGCCATATTCCAAAATATGAAAGAGGCTACCAACTATGAAAATCATAGAGAAAAAAATGTTGCCTAAAAGTATAGCTATTAGTTACAAGATATATCCTGATTTTAGAGATACTAAAATGTGAAAATCATTTCCTCTTAGAATTGTTAAGCACAGTTTCTCCAGATAAAAACACAAGACAATACATTTATTTAGTTGATACAGTTTAACTTGACTTGTTAAAAGTATTTGTGTGTGTGTGTGTGTGTGTGTGTGTGTGTGTGTGTGTGTGTGTGTGTGTGTGTGTTTGTATTGCATTTGTGCCTCCATGAGTTTATGGGAAGGTGCACAAAGAGACCAGAAGAAAGTGTTAGATTCCATGGTATTGAAGTTACAGGTGGTTGTGAGACCCTAATATGGGTGCTGGAAACTGAACCCAGGTCCTCTGTAAGAGCAGTCAAAACTCTTAACTGATGAGCTGTCTCTCAGGCACTTGATTAATTTTAGGCTGAAGTAGTAGACATCAAGTCTCAACAACCAATTTACTTATTGTAGTGTAAACTCTGACATGAATAGAATCATATATTTGGCACTGCATTTTAACATTGGATAACTATGTTTTATAAACAAAAATCTTTTTATGTAGATCTAAAGATCTTTATCATTATGGGGCATTAATATAATTTAACTTATAAAGTAAAATATGAAACAAAGCAGGAATTGTTAAGTGATCTATGCATCTACCCCATGAATAGGCAAGACCACACATTTGTGAATACTTAATTTCTGTAGTGCCATGACAATTTAATCTTATTTATTCTATCAAATAGCTGTTGACTTTCTAGAAACATTTATAAGTGCATCCAACCTCATAGTGTATAAATTACCTTTCAGAAGAAAATTAAAAACTTTCAAAACAACATAAACTTTTTGAGGTCACCAAGGTACTATTGAGTAAATTATGGTCTCTGAAGTTCTAAATGGTACATAGTATCAGGAAGAGCTTAATGCACCTTTCAAAGTGCCTAATTTACTCCCAGGGAGTAACGGACTAGTGGACAGGCCCTGGATGATGAATTATACTTTGAGATGCATTTCTCCAAGTGAGTTGGGCTCAGTGTTGTCTGAATAAAATTAATGTCTTACATTATTTAAACATGTGAAGGCAAGGGTCTAAGTATTTTCAGAAGTCCACCTACCTAAATGCAACAAAGGGCAAGACAAACTCAGTAACATAAAACAGGAGGTAAAACTGGCCAAGGTAACTGAATGAAAGCATCCTGTGTGCTATTATTAAGAAGGACAATTGGATGTGTGAACTCATTATTGTTCCAAAAGAAAGTCACACTCTCTGTAATGCCTGGGTGTTCTAGCGAGTTCTTCTCTGTGAGAATCAAACCTGTTCCACCTTGTAGAGTCGATGGCATTTGCCAGCATCACACTCGTGGTGGTATGTCTCCAGGCCATGCATGCTCAGTGTGCATTCACTGATGATACAGTCTACTCTAGACAAAAAGCTAAGACATTTTTGCCCTTTGAAATTTTCCTTTTGTTAGCCTTATTCTCTCAGAGGGTTATATAAATGTCTGGTATCTCCGTTGTTATTGCTTTCCCTAGGGTGTGACATAAGAATCTGGATTCATTCTGAATCATTGGACCCAGAACTCACAGTCTTTGTTTCCAAATAGCCAGAAGCAACTGAAACTTAAAGTTAAAAAACCTTATTATCTCCTTTTAACTTTCACTGATGCCCAACTTCCCAGTTTAATGTGATCTTAAAGGCTGAGAAGGACCAAGTAAAATGGTTCTACATTAGAAGGAGATTGAGGACCATTTCCCTGACCTTTAAAAATATTCTGTTACTATTTGACAAATACTGGGAGTGTCCCACCATATGATAGGTTAGTCACCCCCTATTTTTCTCGTAAACAGTCATGTGGGGAGGGAGCATGCCAGTCCTTCAGTTCAGAATGACGAGACAGTTATTTTTCCTTTCTTCCCACTTGAAGACCATCAGAATGCCATGCTAAGGCTCCTCAATCCAGCTGGGTCTCCTAGTTGAAGGTGATGGAGCAGAGTCATGATTATAGCATAAATGAGAAATAACTTCTGTTATTACAAATCAGAGAGATGCTGGGGTCCTTTGTTCTACAGAATAACTCACCAAATCATCAGACTCTTACTGATAAAACTGCCCAATGCTTGGCACATAGAAAACAAATCTAGCTCTAAGTCAAACATGGCCTTATTCCTGTCCATGTCTAGCTGGATCTTGAAGTTACATTTCAGCTTTAAAACTAAATAATAAAAAGCTCTCCGACTATTAAATGTCCAAGAAGTATTGCCCCCAGTGCAATGACATACTATAATGCAATTAAAGTGACCTCTTTTCTGTAACAAAGATAGAAAGTATGGGGAAATGTTCATAATTCTTTATAAATGATTTGAATTTAAAATTAAACATATTTGAAATTTACAAACCACTGAGCACACACATGTATGTGCAGATAGGTGAAACTTGAAGTAGAATTGTAATAGCTGGTTCAGGATTGCAACTGCAATATTTCAGGGAAATTAAAAATATTTCCAAAATATTTTGTTTCTGTAATAAAGGTGAAAAAAACCATGGAAATAGAAGTGAATATTAAAATCTTGGTCTCAAGCAAAATTGGTGTTATGCTCGGTACATTTAATTTCTGAAGCTGTTTTCTTAGCTATGTCTCTTAACAATTGAATTATTGACTACACTTAACTTCTAAGCATATTCTTGCTTGTTTCCCTTCTAGGAAATTGAGAGTGAAGTAAGAAGTGTGGAAAGGTTTAAAGAAACAAGATAAGCAGGGATCTTATCCTGAACCTTCAGGATAAGGCAATGAAACTCCATAGAGGTATTTTTATTGGCAAATCCAATACCAGCTTTTGACTTAAGAGTCCCGCTAGCCCGAGGTTGGCAAGTCAGGCTTCTGTGCAACATCCCTGTGTAAAGGTCCCTAAATGAGGAACTTGTCACACTGTGTCTGAAATTTATTAGAACTGCTTTAAAGTTCTGACAGCAAAGGTCCTAATTTAGGCTACCTTAATTATACTGAAGCTAGTTCATAAACATAGGCTGAGAGCATAGGCCATATTCAAAACCGGAAACTTTTTTGGAGGTGGGAAGTGTGTCTAACAGATAAGTAGATCACACGTAACCACATTTCCTCCTTTAACCAAAGCAGAAATGGATAATCCGTCCTATCTAACATTTCATGAAAATTCCACTAGGGTTTCAAATCAATTTCATGGTACACTCTAGGCAACTCATACTAATTATACAAATTAAGCCACTGTTTTTTTTTTCAGGTGAGGAAATAGAACCATAGAAGGAGGCAAGAAAACTTACTGCAGGCAATTTTTTTGTAGTTTTCTGATGTGTGTATGGTGTGTGATACTTTAGGGAAAAAAAACTTGTTGTTACATTCCCATTTGACAGATTGCAAAAGTGAGTCTTAAATAAGCTAAGTGGTATGTGTAACCTTACAGTCATCACTAGCTAGTATAACCTTGACCCTTGTTTCAGTATATTTTGCAGTCTTACCAAGCTGAAGACAATGCTATTCTTTCTCTGAAGAATTTATAGGATGTTGCTAAAATAGTCCTTCTGGGGTCAATGGCAGCTATGAATTAGAAGAAACAAACTCATAAATGATAACTATGCACAGCGGCCACCTGGCAACTAAAAATTCATACTGTATACGTGAAATAGTTTTATTTAGTTGTATTAAGGGAATTAAATGAATCACCAGATTTGAAAAAAAAAATACCACTTAGGGGGCGCTAATGGCTCCTAAATTATCCAGTTTGGCTAGTAGAACATTTGTTCTTTTGAAAGACATTCCATTGTTCCAGGGCTTTTCTTTCCAGGAAAAATAGTGTCTTTCTGAACAATGGAAAAAGAAGCGTGGGGCCGTGGATTTGCAAACTTCATTACCATGTACATTCGAGCCACATTTACTACTTCCAATCTCTACTACCTTCCCTCAACTCAAAATTTGCAATTTCTTAGCAACCTGGGCAACTTGGCCAGGGGATGTACTCCACACAACGGTGTGACAGAGCAGAATTGGAGCCTCTGCTTGGATGCAGGACCAGGCTTTTACCATCAGTGACTCAAACATTTGTTCCCTTTTCCAACTCCTTCTGAGAAAACGACTTCCCAAGAGGGAAGGTTTTTCCGAGTAAGAAAATTTTTAGGCTTCTCGTCTCCCAGATAAATCATATTGTGAATTACTTTGTTGAACTGTTGAATTTCTTTCCATTTGTTTTCTATTTAGTTCTTGTTTCAATCCTGCTAAGTCTTATACACCCTGCTGTCTAGCAAATGTGTGTCTGTTTTCAGAATAAATATACAACAGAAGAAAGAAGTATTAGGATGAAGGGCAGAGTGAAAACGAGTCCAGCTAAGCTTACAGTATATCCAAGGCTTATTGAGAGCTAAATCTTTCCTCACATCTCCATTCTCACACCGATATATTACTTAGCTTTTGTAAAAAAAAAAAAAAAAAAAAAAAAAAAAAAAAAAAAAAAGAAAAGAAAAAAAAAACAGAGGCAAATAGATATGCTCCCTCAGTCAATATGAAGCAAAATGCAGAAAATATTATCACTATTATACTTCTGGGTCTCAAGTGAATTGTGGGATTTTAGTTATGATTCTAGAAACTTCTGCTGCTTAGTCAGTGCACTTCCTGCTATTCTGTTTATTCAGCCTTCAGCATCAGTTTCTAGTTTCATATAAAGCTGGAAAACAGATTGTCTAGAATGTGATAGAACTAACATCTTGGGAAGCAAGTCAGAGTGACTAGGAGGATAAGCTGCATCCCAAGTGGCCTTAGGGTGTGGGCCTCCGGACTCTCATAAACTGGTATCCGTTGTACAGTTTTAAAAAGCTTGCCAATGGTACCAGAAGGCACTATGCAAAGTTCCAAAGGAGATGGGCAAAAACAGTCCTACCCAGTTATGATGAGCCACATCAATGACCATCACGGCATGATATCCATAAGGATGCAATAGTGAGTGGTATATACCTTGGTGGTAGCCAACAATTTGGTAATTGGATTTAAGACCTGCTTGCTCAACAAGAGGGGAACCATGCTTAGTTCTGGAAACCTAGCTACCTACTCAGTGCTAGTGAACTCATGGTTTCGGGGGGAGAATCTACAACCACTAATTTACTACACTAGCATAATCGTCTCATCAAGGAAACTTCTCTTTGTAACAGATGTAGACCCATTACAGAAAACCACAACCAATTAAAATGCAGAGTGGTAGAGCTCCATCTCAATGGATAGAGCTATTGAGCACTCCTGCACCCAAGGCTCAGGAAACATTTCAGAAGAGAGCCAGAGGATCAAGAAGTTTCCTGTAAGATTGTGTCTTCTAGTAACATCAGAAGCTACAGCCACAAAGTCTCACCAGCATGATAGCCCAAACCTGAGCTGAACAGTGATGACACCAATGGGCATGCCAAAGTGGATGGGGAAAAAACTTGAGACTTCAACTCTACACAAAGAACTATTGGCAACTGAGAAAAGCTGGGAGTGGGAAAGGTGTCTTTCTCACATAAAGGTACACCAATCAGTTGTCCAGTGCCAGTCAGCTCTGAAAATATACATACAAGTATGGACTCAACAGGTTATATTTAGGGATATATATATAAATATATATGTCATATATATGAATATATGTGTGTGCATATATGCATGCAACAGCAATTAGTGAAATTAGTGAAAAATATGTCATGAAATTGAAGGAGAGAGGGGAGGTGCATATGGTAGTGTTTTGAGGGAGGAGAGGTAAGAGAGAAATGTAATTATATTATAATCTCAAAAATGATATTAAATTTTCAAATGCATGTCATGATTTTCTATGTCCTAATAGGAAACTACTGCTTTAACACTGCCCTGTGTAACAGCCTAACTTCCTAGGCAACTTGCTCAGCTCTTCTGTATCTCACAGACCAGAAAAACATCCTCAATGCTTAACAACTGGGAAAAATCATGTTTCAACTGGCTAAGCTGTATTTTATGCTTAAGGTATATTTTTCCTGATCATTGTTTATTTGCATGATATAGTTTTCCATTTAAGAAGAAACTAATATTGTCCCCAATCTAATTACTGAACAAGCCACTGCTAACATTAAAATTTTTTTCCTTCTAGCGTTTTTCTGCACACTTGGAAATGTATTGGGGCCACAAGAGGATGATATATACATAATTTGTCTCAACTTTCTTCATTTATCTACCAAACAGATTCTTCATATCTTAAAGTAAAATAATGATTATGTATTTTAAAATTAATTGGCTAACTGTGTGTATCTGTGTGTGTGTGTGTGTGTGTGTGTGTGTGTGTGTGTGTGTGTGTGTGTGAGAGAGAGAGAGAGAGAGAGAGAGAGAGAGAGAGAGAGAGAGTCAGTCAGGGGACAGACAACTTGTGGTAGTCAGTTCTCTCCTTCTGTCATGCATGTTCTGAGCACTGAACTAAGATCATCAGGATCCATGTTACAGGGTCTTTACCTGTTGAATCACCTTACTCAATGTTCTCAAACAATGACTATTTCTAAGAATAGAGAAGTGAGCAAGTGAGAGCTGCCATGGCACATCTTCTAGGGTAATGGAGTATGATTATCTCACAATGCAGTGAGCTATTCCTTATAGTCTGTGCATTGTTTGGTTGTTATGTATGCTATGGCTTAGTTAAAAATGTTCATGTTATGCCAAAATCACAGATTAATTGGAAAAAATTATTCACAATGGCCAAATAGTATTCCATTAAACAGCTTCCCATGATTCATTAGGTCATTCCTCCATGATTGGATACTTAACTATTTTTCTAATATTGTAATTAATACTGCAGTAAGCTTATTTACATTTACATATCTTTGTCTCACCTTTCCACAGTCCAGGGTTCTAGCAGTACCACTCCTTTCCTGAGAGAAATACAGTCTAATGATGGAGAGGGGTTGACGGGAGTACATGGTCTGCAACTGTGTTTATTGCTGTAGTACGCTGGTGGGATTTCAGATCTTTGCAGCTGTAGCTGCAACAAAAGATATGGCTGAAATTCCAAGCAGAGCCTCACCTGGAACTTGGAGATGAGATATTCTTTACCCCTCCCCTAAACTGAATAATCATCTTTTCAATTCAATTGTGTCCAACACTGTTGAACAACAAGAACATGCAGAATACTCTTGGACTCTGGGATGCAGAGATGAATAATGGACAGTCTCATTCTTATTTGGAAAAAGGATCTGATCCTACAGAAAGTGTCCCCATACCAGAATGGACTGGCATGCTCCTCTCCTCCTAGTCTCTTTTGTGTATTGGGATAGCAAAGATTAGTGGTCTGTGGTAAGGAGTAAATTATATCTATAGAATGCTATATAGGGATGTTATTTTAAAAACATATGGCAATCAATCGATACCAGCATAAAAAAATCAGAATATGTGCTGGTTCAGAAACAAAATGAAGACCACAAGTAGAAAACAAAACAAAAACCAAAACCAAAAGCTAACCAACCAACAACCAACCAAACAAACAAACAAACCCCAACAACAATAAAGAAAAACCCCCAAAAAATTTTTCTTGAGCAGCTGGACTGAACCACACAGTTTCTGCATAAAAAAATTTCATCAAATGCGTGTAGACTTTTTGAAGGAATTTATTTTGTGTCCTAAACATTTGGAGATAACAACTGAAGGGGTGTGATTTGTGCCTAAACCTACTTCATTCAAACCCGACTAAGTCCCTGGACCTCTTCAGCTTGTCTCATGATTATTTTCTTTGTGTTCAACTCTTATTTATTTCTAAGTAAGAACTTTAGACAGTCACAGCAGCTTGTTAGGAGAAAAATTACATCATGTATTTACTCCTAAAAATTGGCAGTGAACATAGGAACCATGTGGGAGGTGATGGGACATGGGCCTAGACATATAAATATAGTAAGTGAAAAATTAAAGGAAACCAGAGCATAGCTTTCTGGAAGAAATGTTTCAGACTTTTTTATGTCTTTAATTTTTTAGATTGTTCCCAATTTATCAAAGTCATATAGTAGTAATAATAATGATGATGATGAACATGAACAATAACTAAAATCAAAAAGTTCATCAAATGCTACAGATTTATTTTTTAGGTGACAGTGGTTAAGTGACTGTAGTTACTTGGTAATAATTAACAGTGTTCTTCAATTTGGAAAGTTAAATACTTTGTAATATGTTAATGAACCACGTGAACTCTTCATCTCCTATTGCCTCTGAGTGAATGTGAACAACAAATGATGCTGTTACTGCACTAGGAACAAGGGTTTTCTGTAAGTTACTGTCAAAGAGTAACATTTTCATGGCACAATATGGCTTTCATTACACTGAGCGTTTTGCCTTGCCCCCTGGTGTAGCAGGAATCTTAAAGAGTCTTATTAATAAAACAAACCCAGAGTCAAGTATTGGGGTGAACACTGGAAGATCAGAGAGACAGAACAAGCCACAGCTAACCTCACCTGGCCAACTTCTCAGCTGGTTTTGTTTCCTCAGACTGGAAGCTTCTATGTCCTCATCCCAATGGCTCTCAGCTGAACTGTGCTGCTAGAAGCCTGAATGCTTAACCAGCCAAATGCTTCTAGTTTCTGGTCCTCATGCCTTATATACCTTTCTGCTTTCTACCACCACTCCCTGGGATTAAAGGCTCGCTTTCTGGGATTAAATGTGTGTATCATCATGCCTTGCTGTTTCCAATGTGGCCTTGAACTCACAGAGATCCAGAGGGATTTCTACCTCTGGAGTGCTAGGATTAAAGGTGTGAGTGCCACTATTTTCTAGCCTTTGTACCTAGTGGCTGTTCTGTCTCTGACCCCAGATAAGTTTATTAGGGTGCACAATATTTTGGGGAACACAATACCACCACACCCTGGTAAGTTCTTAGTATTCACTGTGGGTCCAGTTAGGGACAGACAGAGCAAGTGCTTTTAGATACAGGAGGCAAGGTAACAGCTTGGGAAGGAATAGAAACTGTTTAGAATCTGTGGAGCTGGAGCTGGAGATCTAGCCACTATTTACCAGTCAGTGACCTTGGTCTTGTCATGAAACTCTGGTCCTCAGTTGGCTTTCTGTAGAGTGGAGGACATAACACAGGCACAGAATTGCTCTGAAGTTCAGAGGCAATGTGCAGAGTGGCAGCCACACAGCTGAATCTCAAGTGTCAGTTACTGTATTTGTTGTTCCTTATACATACTTGAAAGTCTAAGGACCATGGAACTGTGGGAGCCACTGAAAAGACAAACCTACCCTTGTGTTGTCCCTAATGTAAGTGCTATTGATGAGCAAATCCCCTGATGTGACATTAGAGATATAATAGGAAAATACTCTTTTGATAAAGGTTCAATACATGTTCTTGCAAAAAAATCGTCACTTGTCTTCTGCAGCATTCGTGGACTAGAGTTGATTTCTGCAACAATTCAGTTTGAAAGTAGAAGTGGTGGTGATGTTTTTCTTTGATCTTGGTAGGAGGTATCCACTATGAATTCTTGGACAATAGACAGGTAAATCCCAAAGCCACAGCTGCCCTTGGAATCTAAATATTTCACATTTCATCTGTCTTCTCACAAAGCTTCACTGGATCAAACACAGGAGGCAAGGTTGTTTTAAGCCCTCTGATTTAGCCAAATTTTCTAGAGGCAAAAGAATACTTTAGTTTGTCAATATAGTCTATTGTGGAAGGTGATAGGGAGAAAAAAAGTAATTACCTTCTCTTGGGGAGGACTTTAGTTTTATCTTCTACTCTTCACAAGTGGATAAACATTACTCAAGAATATCCTCTCAGCTTTCTCCAGGATCCTCCCTTCTGTTTCCTGGACCAGACCTTTCCGTGTTGGCTCTACTTTGCTCTCCCCCCACCCCCCCAGCTGTCCTTGCATCCAGAGCTTTGCAGGGCCTCTACATACCCACCCACTCCCACCAAGCAGAGCTAAAATGGGGACTTCTATGAAGAGAAATAGAAGTGGTGCTGGCTGATGAAGCCACGGCTTATCCCAGAAGATGGGATCTTCAGAGAGGTAGGGGATGGACAAGATTAGGGCCATGGAACTTAAAAAGCAGTGTTTCATGACCATTGTGGAGTTACATGTAGGGGTAGTTACACATGGAAGAGCTCGTGTGTGTGCGCACACACACACACACAGCCCAACTCAGATGACGTTAACTTCTGTAATTACTTATATAATTGTTAATTGTAGAAATTAGCTTATCCGGTTCATACCTTCCTCTCTTTGGCCACTAGTGTCAGTTAAATGGCACAACCAAGAGTCACCATATGTTTGGATATGGGCACAGCAGTCTGTGTTCATCATCAAGTCCCACACAGTTCTTGCTCTCCTTTTAAGTGGGTCCTATGCCATTCTTTCCGAATTGGGAAGCTTGCTGAGGCTCAGCATCTGTATTGATACACAGTGGAGGCCATATTTCAACCAGATTGTCCCATCCTACAGTCTGGGTTCTATGGCATTCCCTGCATTCCTCTTGAGCTCTGTGCTGAGTCCCGACAGGACAGACTGAGGGATGGTGGCTGATGCCATGCTCAAATCCTGCAGCACTTGAAATTTCCTTTGTATAAATATGGGGACACTGAAACATAGCCAGGCTTTCTGCATGATAATCTGGCTCACGTTCTGTCCCCCCCTCCATCTAATTAACTCTGAGAATTAATATAACATGGCCTCTCACTGACCATGTTCCACCTTCTCTAAAAAGCTCTTTCAAGAACACTCTGACCAATTAAATTCTTCCCTCATTACTCTGTAAGCAATCTTGGTGTGCCACGGAGATCAGACGAGATTTTGTTTTTTCTTCCAGAAAACAAGGCCAAACCTAGGATTGTATATTAAGTTTTTGTGTCCCAACACTAGGAAGGAGGCTTAGTCAAAGCATAAATTAGTGAAAAATGAAATCAGTGATAGGAATTTCTAGTCCCATTGAGTTTTCCCTTAGATGTTCCAGCTGTGATATTTGTCTAAAAAATTAGCCTTGAATAATTACTTTATTAGCTTTCCTTTCATTGAAAGAATAGAAACTAAAGATTTAATTATGGGAATAGAGTAAAAATGGGGCACAGTCCTTGAGAGTTTATGCTCATTTACTAGTGAAAACCCTTCAGTAAATCTTGTTTTTTCTTAGTCTTAGAAGTATATTTCTCTTTATTTGCCCTTTAGGTTTGTATTTTACTGTTTACCCATGTGCTTAACTTCTTCACCCTCTTTCGTCAAAGCTTCCTTTTCCTCTGGGTGCAAGTTCTCATGGGTAGGGTTCTTCAAGCACATTTCAGCATTCTTGGTACGTCCAAGAAATGCCATATTCTTTAAAAAAGAAAAAAGAATCAATGGCTAGAGAGACAGCTCAGTGGTTAAGAGCATTTGCTTCTCCTGAAGAGGATCCAGGATCAGATCCCATCACCCAGGGAGCAGTTCACAACTCCCTACTGTAACTTCAGTTTCAGGAGGACCTGATGCCCTCTTCTGGCCTCTGCGAACATGTGGTACACATAAGTGTGCATGACACACACACACACACAAAACTTAAAAAATATTGTGGAAAGAACCTCAGGCAGTATCATAATTACCAACTCCAGGAAGCTGAAGCCAATATGCCGAATCACCTTGCTTATGTCATCTGCACATTTGAACTACTGGTATCACTCAGACTCTGTTTCTGGGAACTGATGTATGTACTTCCACTTTCTATGCGTGACACTAATGGAATCTGGAAGGCTTTTCCAAATGCTTCAAATGTGCACATGTGTTTTTCCCCCCAAGACAGTATTACAGATATTGAATTTTCGTAAATGGGCATGAAAATATGCATTTTTGGCATCATATCACATTTTAAGCTCTTATGCTACATTTTTTTGTGTATTGTTAGCATTTTCTGAAATACACCATAGATACATTTCTCATGTTTTTTGAGGCCTGATGTACCAGCATTTAGGAGAGGAGTTTCTATACATTTCTCATCAATTTGAAATAGCATATTTTTGGTCCAATTTGCACAAAGGAAAATAAGTTGTCAAATAATGCAAGTGCATTTATTAAAAATGAATGTGTGAAGCTGAATAAATGGAGCTAGCAATGAAAAGTGCTTGCTGCTCTTTCAGGGAACTCAAATTTAGTTCCCAGCACCCTGAGTGGATTACAACTGCCTCTAACTCTAGAACAAGGAGGATTCATGCCTTTGGCCTCCAGGAGGACCTGCACTCATGTACATGAACCCATCCAGACACACACGTGTAATTAAAAATGGAGAATTACTAAAATTAAAATAAATGTGTGTGTATGTGTGTGTGTGAGTGTATGTGTGGTACATGAATATGTGTGCATGTGTGTGTACACAAGGAGACCAGAGCAGGGTGTCAGGTGTTCTCTGTTACTTTTTATCTTGTAATCCTTGAGGCAGGCTCTCTCACTTAATCTGGTGTTTGATGTTTTTGCTTAGGCTGGCTGTCCAAGTGGTTTTTATAGGGGTCCTGGGGATCCAAATTGAGGCCCTCTTGTTTACACAACAGTCTTATCACTCATTTAATCATCTCCATAGCCCCTAAAATTAACTTTTAAAAACAGGAACTGAAAGTCTCTCTTCAGCTTTTTCTCTTCTACTGTATGTCTTTCCTAGTTTAGTGTAAAAGTTCAATACTGCCATTTCAGGTGATTGGTAGTCAGGCCTCCACCTCCCATGCTAGGCACTTTGCACACAACAACTGCCTTTAAATCCTGCTCTCCAGGTAAACTGGATGTTACACTTTTCTCCAAGATGACCACTGCATTTTCTTCTCTTGATGCAACAGTGGAGGCTTTGTGCTTCGTCCAGATGGAGCCTTATCATTCTTCAGCATTCTATTTTAATCCCATATTCTCTACTCAAATTATGACTTTTTCTTCTATGGAATACACATGTGTATGTGCACACACACACACACACACACACACACACACACACACACACAGGGTTAAATGTACTCACAGTCCAAATATTCTTACTGTTTGTGTCACTTCGCCAACAGTTAAGTGAATACTCATTATTTCATGGAGGACAGTGAGGAATAAACTACAAATTCAAACAGCAGAAAGGAGGTCATTGTTATCTTCTCCACCTTTGAGGACATTGAATCCCAGTCTGTCTCGTCCTCAGTGGGGAGCCAAGACACCACGCAAGTTTCTTTTGAAGACCCAGGTCCTCAGCAAATCAGTGTGTGTCAAAGGTTAAGGCCAGAAGGTAGGAAGTCAGTTCTGCTCTGGCAGATCCAGGAACAGTGTGCAACCTGAAGTTTCTTCATTCAAGACAAGAGAATGTATATGCATATGAAGTCATCATTTGACCTTCAGTACATACAGCCAGTGGGTTTCACCATTCCCTGTGGGTGACAAATGCCGAGAACGAGTGTACACTGGAATTCATCTCCAGATTCCTTATAATATCCAGCACACTGTAAGCACTAGTTGTTGTACTATGCTGTTTAGCACAGGATGACAAATGAAAAAAACTCCACAATACAGGAACTACACACACAGTACATGAACAAGACTTTAGGGGAGTGATGATGAGGCCAATAGTCTGTGAAATGTTGGGAGACTCAAGTATGTGATGTCTATACTACACTCATTAGCTAGATTTAGTTTACAGGACACATCTGTGCAGTGCACAGCAAACTCAAGATTCTTGAAAAATCTCTGGAAACTTAAAAAAAAACTTAGATCTACCATTGATTTAGCATTTCCACAAATTTGCTTGGGTGCTACTCCTCAAGCTATTATTCCAACCCAATGAGATGTAACTAGTTGTGTGTAGGTTTATTAACCAACTCTCTAAGAAAAATAAGCTCTGATTTTCTGATTTTGTTGGTGTAAGTATGTTTATATGATTGACTTTAAGGTATGAATGGGATATCACTTAATGCAGACTTGGGAAGAGAGACATGGTATGCACTGCATTGCATGTTTACCATACAGGTAAGTATGTGTCAGAAACCTAAAAGTTAGGGAAATGAAGTCCAGATAGTTGCTATCTGTTTTCAGTACAAATTGAACATGTTTTTTAACTGTTGTTAAGTGGCTGCTTTTTGTTTGTTTATTTATTGGCAGGGTTTGCTATATAGCACGGGCTGGCCTCCAGTTTCAAATCCTCCTGCCTCTGCCTCCCACATGCTGGAATCTACAGGCCTGTGTTATGGATCCCTGGCTCTAAAATGGCTATTTTTAACAAATGGCTCATGAAGTTTCTGAGAACTTAAGAGCTGGCTTCCATGAGCAGGTGTGTGTCAGCTTCAGAGTGCTGCCGTAGTGTTCATACTTTCTTCCCCAAATGCTGGAACACATGAGGAGTGTGCAAGCAGTATACGTCAGGTTGTGCACATAAGGGAAAGTTTAATTACTCTTTTTAGGAGGAAGAGCAATTTCTTCTGATATTTGAAATTGATATTTATTCAGAAACTATCTATTGAGTGAACACAGTATGGGTTAATATTGATCATCACCAAATCTAAAGCAACTGCCAAAATCAATCTGATTAATTCTTTCTGAGTGACTTTTAGGCTCCTCCTTCTAGCTCATCAAGAGAATGGACGGAAGCCCAAATGCACCCTCATTTATTATTTTGATCCTTTCCTTCAAAAGTGAAGGCACAGCAAGGATGGAGCTACATGTCCCCTTGTCTTCTCTCTCATCCTGATTCCCTGGCACTTTGATTCTGTCACTCACTCTAGTGCGCAATACAGGATCCTAAACATCAGCCAGAGTGGACAAAACCACTGAACCTGACCCTGGCCGGGCTGTGCTCTCAGTGCCTGCAAACTGGATGAAAGGCAAGCCCTGTTATCAATCATCCCATGCTGTGATGGAGGTAAGTGAGGCCCCCAGAGGTTAGCTAGATGCTGGTGTCATTCCATTGGAGCTAGCAAACTCTTCCTTTTACTCTGTTCCAGCACTTTCTTTTTCATTCTTCATGCAACACAAGAATGTCTTGTTGCTGGAGGGTGGCAGTTGTCTGGAACTTTTTTTTAAACCCCAGAGAGGGCTGGGATGTAGCCCAGTGCTTGCTTAGACACATGGGCTTGAGCTCAATCTCCCAGGGGGAAAACGTGGGTAGTATATTATATTTAAATCTTTCTATGAAATAAATTGCCTTTGCAGATTTTATTTGGCTGTTTCCTCATTTAAAAACAATGGGAGACTGACTTTCGGTGTCTCTAAGCTTGAAGGCAAGTAACCACAAGACTGGAAACTCTTAAGAAGGCAGCTACACCTGAAGTGGGGCGTGTTTACTGGGAATCAGGTGCAAAGCCGGCCCTAATGCTGTTTCGTCTTCTTATTTTTGTTTTACTTTAAGTTTATGTAAACATTTATATTATTGAAGTGAGCCATAATTATTATTTACTTCTTGCTGCAGGAATGAGACTACTACACATGTAGCACAAAGTACCAGGAAAAAAAATATGACTTCTGGGATGCCGGGTTCAGATTTTAAAAATAGGACTTCCATCCCATTACTGTAAAGGAAGACTGTCTAGTGCTCAGACTTAGAACTCAGGGAAGTCAGACTACTTTATCAACAGTCCATGGGAGGGAAACAGGGGATGCATAAGAGCCAAAGCTGGAAGAAAGGAAGAAGGAAGGACTTCTGTCAGTCCTCTGGAAGAATGTGCCTGCCACAAACCCCACCATGAAAACCTTGGGCACCAGACACAGCCCAAATTCTACAAAGAATCAATGGACCACATGATGTCAAATGGGCCCAGATTTGTATTTTGATGACCCTGAGAAAACTTTCAACTGCTTTAAGGGGATGGTCAAGAGGATCCCAGATAGAACAAACTACAGGAAGAAAAAAGTCAAGCACCTCTAGAATGTCTGATTAGAAATAGATTTTCATCTTTGTGTTCTTCTATACTAGGGGAAGAAATTGGATTATTAATTTTCTTCCATAATAGACAGAGCCTTTGCAAATTTCATAGGCATCTCTATGCAGTTAAAAGAATAGACCCAATCACTGTCTGTGATGTTTAATTTTCCATAAGTACATGATTTTTGTTTAGCCTAATCCAGTTAATAATATGGGGTAATAATAATTTTTAAAATGTGGCATGTGCAGGGTTTTCTAGCATTAAAATTTTGCTACTACACCACAAGTGTGTAGAGAATATGTTGGTACTGTAACTTACAATGAGGAAACTGAGGGAACCATCATTTAGTAATAAAGAGTGACTGTGATTCCCGTCATGGTGGCCTCCAACCCAGCCATACAACATTGCTTTTAACAGGTAAGGGACCAAGCTTGTTGAAATGATGTTAGAAGCTTCATTCTTGTTACACAGGTGCACTGCTCGTATGTTATGCCATAGTGGAATGAATTCAATTAAGTGGGTTGTTTATTTTTTCAAACTACTCAACAAGGGAATGGCATTGTGGTATGGCTGGAAATATGATTATGAAAGTCCTTTTTATATAATATCCGAATCACAATTGGTACATCTGGAGATTATATAATTATCTCCTACTATGAGATATAATTTGCATACTGGAGATTTTAATGTTTATAATTGAAATTTGTATTAATTTAAGATGAAGAGGAATTATGCACTGAGGTTTGAGAATCATTTCAGGGTCCAAGAGGAGAATGGTTTGATGAAAGGGGAAATTACAGTATGTAGTCACTACAAAAATGAATATATCTAGTTTTGTTAATGTCATTAAAATATTCAAATGCGATATTGGTGGGAAACAACTTGTGAATGCACTACGAGCTCTATTTTGGTTTAGAAAACACTGTGTAGTTCTATACTTGTGTCTCTGTCCATGACTCTGTAATTGGAAGGAAAATTTGAAATGCACAATATGGTGTATGTGTTTTCTTTATGGTGAGCTCTGTTCAATGACTTGGGGCTACTCTAGCAATGTGATGATGATGCTGTAGAATGAGCCACTGGCTTTGACTGCCGGCTCTAACATTTGTCATTGTGTTCCCCAGGTGCCTTTTGTTTTGTTGGCTTCCAGGTAAAATGGGGATAGTATGAGCATGTATCCCCAGACTGTTGCCAAAAGAAGGGGTGATACGAAACACTGCTTGCAGTACCACGAAATGTGGAGGCTGTTAATTTCCTTTCTTCATACCTCTCTGAATTGTTAAGTTTCTAAAGGAATTTGCTTCTATTTCCTTGGCATAGAGAAGACACAAAATCACTAAATTCTTACAATACAAGCATTGAAATTCCCTTAACTAGATAGTGATCTGGAGGGTTAGTAATAGGATAATGTTTCACGATATTTTAATTCTAATGGCACCATGATGACACAAGGTGCCCCTTATAAGTTAAATATACATCTGGGTATAAGTTCTCTTTGGAAGTGGAGATGAAGAGCTGCTGTCCTAGGACATGCTGTTTCTAATTCCTCAGAGGAGTGTTGTCTTTCCTCATGTCCTACAGTCCCAAGTGTCTAAAGAAGAAATATGAGAAGGAAGGACAAAAGAAAAGATCAAAATCAGAAGAAGGGGGAAAGGAAGGGAAGGAGAAAAGGAAGGAAAATGAGAGGAAGAAAGAAAAGGAAGAAGAGAGAAAGGAAAGGAGTGAGTGATGGAGGACAGAAAGAGGAACAAAGGAAGAAGGAACTAGGAAGCAAAAAGCGAAGAAGGGAGGGAGGAAAGAAGGAAGGGGAGAAGAATGGAGAAAGGAAAGATGGAAGACAGAAAGGAAGGAGGAAGGGAGGGAAGTAGGGAGGAGAGAGTCAGGAAGGAAGGAAAAAGGACGGGAAGGAGGAGAGAGGAAGGAGAAAGAAAAGGAAAGAGAGAAGGAGGAAGGAAAAGAAAGGAAGAAAGAAGGAAAAAAGATGGGAGGGAGGAAAAAAGGATAGGGGAAGGGAAGAAAGAGGAAGGAACTAAGGAAGTAAGAAGAGGATGGGAGGAAAGAAGCCGAAGGAGAGAGGAGGAGGGAGAGGCGGAGGGGGAGGAGAGAAGAAAGAAGATGAAAAGAAGGGAGAAGAGGGAGCCAGGCAGGGAGGGAGAGGGAAAGGAAGAGAGAAAGGGAGGAGGTAGGGGGAGAGAAAAAGAGAGACGGAGGATGGACAGACAGACAGACAAACAGACAAGCTGTGGAACTGTTAGCAAAGCACACCAAAGAGGCGTACTGGAAACTGTAAAGGTAGGTCCTAGGGTAGAAAGGCAGGGAAGATGGGGGAACTGTGGGAGGCCCTGGGGGATCAGTAGTGCTCATACAGGGTAAAGGGCAATGCCCATAGAAAGGCGTTTGACTAGCAAGGCAGCGAAGTGGCAGTGTTTCCTGCCCCTCAGGCCACTCAGGATCTTTAATGAGTGGAATTTTGAATGCTGTTCAGTTTTGCCTCTACGGTTGTGTTCTACACATCCAGCGACTTTTATTATGGCATTAAAATATTTCCCAAGCCTTACTGCCCCTTGTAGCCAGTGTCAGATTTTAAAGGGGTGAGTGCTAGAATAAATATACACACAGAAGGGAAAGCCCATCTGAGAAGGCAGGTCTGGCCTCCACCCCCACAAATATGCTCAGTGTCTCAATACACAGAGGCTCCCTTCCCAGAGTAAATTCTTTCCAGGCCCAGGGCTGCAGAGAAGTCCCAGTCGGAGAGCACAATTCACAGTGGCTGTCATCACGTCCAAAGCATTTCGGAGCTGAAGAGGCTGTTTGAATTATAGGACAGACCAGTGTTTAGGAAAACCGAGGGAAATGGATGCCATCCGGTAGCAAAGATTTTAATTGGAGCTCGTTGGTTTTGAGGCATTTGTTCTCTGGTTATTGATGGTAAGAGAGTCTGACCTTTCTGGAGATATCTTGGAAGACAACAGTCTTTGGGTAATCTCTGCAGGACCTTTGGGGTTGCTTTGACTGGGATTTTAGAGTAATGACTATTTTTCCCCAAGTACCTATTTTGTACTGGGTTTCCATCTATATATTCAAAGGACAGTATTAGGCCCTACTTTCTGCCAGACACCAGGAACATAGAAGTGAACAAAATAGACACCCTGCCTGAATGTGGCTAGTTTTGGTGGAAAATAATCTCTCTTGGCAAACCAAATCAGAGACAGCTACCCCCAATGGAGGCCCCTATGTGGGTTGAAGAATGTGTACAAGGGGTATGGCCTACTCAGCAACACCAGAGAGAGTTTCCACAAGGAAGCACTGGCTAGGCAAAGGCAAGATGAAGAAGGTGTCCTTAAAGAGGTATATAAGGCAGATCGAAACATGGGCTTCTAAGAGGTCTATCTGGATATCACAGGAGAAGCGAGTCTGAGAATGAGAGAAGCAGAGACCACTAAGAAAGGATTTCATGTGGTGGTATTGTGTTCCCAAAAATATTGTGCACCCTAATAAACTTATCTGGGGTCAGAGACAGAACAGCCACAATATTAAACATAAAGGATAGGCAGTGGTAGCACACGCCTTTAATCCTAGCATTCCAGAGGCAGAAATCCATGTGTTCAAGGATACAGCCAGGCATGGTGACTCATCATGCCTTTAATACCAGAAATCAAGCCTTTAATCCCAGGGAGTGGTGGTAGAAAGCAGAAAGGTACATAAGGCATGAGGACCAGAAACTAGAAGCATTTGACTGGTTAAGCTTTCAGGCTTCTAGCAGCACAGTTCAGCTGAGAGCCATTTGGATATGAGGACACAGAGGCTTCCAGTCTGAGGAAACAAGATCAGCTGAGAAGTTGGCCAGGTGAAGTTAGTTGTGGCTTGTTCTGTCTCTCTGATCTTCCAGTTCACCCCAATACTTGGCTCCGGGTTTGATTTTTTTAATAAGAACTTTTAAGATTCCTGCTACAATTTCATGCAGACCTTTCACTAAGACCTGTGATCATACAGTCTCACCTAGCTGTGTGAACTAGATAATTCCATGTTGTGAGATATCTGTACACTGTGTGAAGGTGTATTGCTGTGATTGGTGTAACAAAAGGCTGAATGGTCAATAGCTAGGCAGGAGGTATAGGCAGGAAATCCAGGGAGAGGAAGGAAGAGGAGGAGGAATCTAAGCACTCTGGAGATGCCAGGAGACACAAAGAAGAAACAAGAGGTGCAAGATAGAAGAGAAGTAACACCACGTGATAGAATGTAGATTAATATAAATGGGTTAATTTCAGTTATAAGAACTAGTTGGGGACAAACCTAAGCTATAGCTTTCATAATTAATAAGAATTATCCATGTCATTATTTGGGAGCTGGATGATGGGACAGAAAAAGATTCATTACATATGGCATACAATGTGCAGGCTTGAATATCCAAACACAGGGCCTGAGAAAGCTAAGAAAAGTTCTGGACAAGGAGCCAGACATAGCTTTTTAGCCCTGCAGTCTTTTAGGTGGGTTGATGCTTGGCATACAGAGGCAGAGCTACAGGCTGCTTGCTGCCTGTGGGATGGAGCCAGCTGCCAGCGCCATGCACCAGTACCATGTGCTCAGCTGAGTCACATGGCAGCTGACATGGCAGTTTAAGATTTATCTCATGCAGTCAGAGAATGCTGTAGGTGTCTAGTAAAGGTGGGGTCAGACACAAAATAAAAAAACTCTAAAAAGTACAGTATGTTTAAAAATGTGCTTTGATACTAAAGAAAGAAAAATAAAATGGATATAGATGGTCATAGAAAAAATAGTTTAAAAATAATAAAGTAAATTCTTTAAAGTAAGAATAAAGTAGTATAAAAAGAATAAGTCACATAAAGATGGAAAATACACAGGGTGTCTGGATCCAGTATGATGCTTTGCTGATTTTGAATTTTTAAATGCTAATATACAAAAAACAATAGCTGCTGAGAGACATTGGATTATGGAAAACAGTTAAATAAAACCAACCTATATATTTTAAGAATGTCTTAAATGGAAGTAAAGAAATATGCTGCATTGTGGGAGAGGTTATGCCTTTGTTTCCACAGGAAACAAAAAGTTGTGGTTCTCTTCAAAAATAATAAAGATCAGATTTGATTGGGAGAGATCTCCTGAAAATCTTGGCTACAAATATGAAAAAAAGAAACCAAAAAAAGATTATAAGACAGGTGATGTATTTGCTGATCCCTCTACTATGGGACTAGCTCTGAGACTGGATGATACATGATAAATCTTGTTGGCTACAGAGTCCTCATGACTTGTTATTACATGCTGCCCTTTCATATGGAATGGATAGTTTGGTTATACAGTCCAAACAGACTTGTAAAATTGACAGATGCCTTTTACTTGCTCAAACATAGAACAAAAAAATCATCTTTAACTGTCTTATACACACCGCACATTCCATACTTTTGTTAATGCAGATATATATGTTACCTTTAAAAGTTTGTGTGTTTTCAGAAAGAAAAAAGGACCAGACACCAATAAAGACAAGTATTCCAGTTGATCAAGCCTCTCAAAATGCCTCTGTTGCAGTTTCCTCCAAAGTCTACATCCAGAACAACTTTAAAGCTGCTAGTTGAGATGGTCCACCCTCACAGACCATCTATTCAAGATTGCAGATAAGCTCTACACTTTCCCATTACACAGAGACTAAACAAAAAATAGTACAGACAGCTCTCCTAGGACTGGACTATAATCCCAATTTTCTCAGGGTCCCCCAAAGATGCTGTAATTCCCAGACAACAGGAAGTCTATGGAACACAATGCTGACATTCATGAGAGGTGGGGTGGATAGTTCTTGGTCACTCAATGGATTATGGATGTTTATGGTCATTGTTTAGGGGGGGTTGGTTACAAGTTGTTATTGGTAATGATCAGGAAAAAAGCTGGACAAAGAAAATTAGATTCAGGGAATCTCATTCTAAAAAAAGGGGGGGGATATAGAAATGATAGTACAAAAGGATAGATTACTGAATATACTTTCAAACTAAAAAAAACCCTACTAGTCTCAAGTATTTTACATTGGTATAGATTTTTATATATTGATACAAATTTAAGGTTATTTTTGTTATACTGTATGTATGTATGTATCTACTCTTGTTTAAGGTATTGTACCTATGCACCTCATTTAAAAATGTAATGTAAAGTACTAGTCCTTGAAAGCTATTTAGGATAATAAAGAAATACAGGTTAGTAGTTAGTCAGCTATAACAATCAAACTTATAGTCATGATAGGTGTGTCTTCAAGGTCAAACAGAGACATATTTTTAAATAGATAGATGGTTGTCAAACACTTTAAAGACCTACAGAAGATGACATTTAAAATGTTTTAATAACAGAAGGCTCTTCATGACAGTGAGACACGTCTGCTCTTGGCAGCACCAACATGCCTCAAAAAGAATGATGGGCATTGAGGAACCTCCATACGGAGTTTGCTTTCAAGGTGGCAAAGCTAGTTATTTGGGCAAGAAACTGTCCTTGCCTTGACTGCTGACAGTATGCTGTCCAAATTGGACAAGCAGGGCACAAAAGAATGTGACTGCTAAACTTTGCAAAGACAAGGTAGGACAGTCCTTAAAAATTCCTGCTACACAGAAAAATCAGATATTCTAGGCTTGTATGCCAAAGATGGATGCCCCAACATTGAAGTGATTGTACAGGCAACCAGATATCTCTGTCATTTCTATAGTTTTAGAAGTTGCTTGCTTTGTGTTCCCTGTTTACTCAGGTAATATTATATCATTCTTGGGTCTCTGATAGGGATTGAAGACTAGATAGCATACAGTTTTCCTTGTTGCCAAATTCTGAAAAAACTTACAAAAGATATGGAATTTATAAAGTTAAGAAACATAAAAGTTTATGTTTACCTACAATGTTTTGGGTTCTAAAAAGATACTTTTAGGGTGGTAATACAAGTTATGATAGAAAATGGTTTAGGTGTAAAACTTTGGATTCACTAATATAGGATAGATAATACAACACTTTCTCCAAATTTGCCAAATACATATGGAGTAAACATTGTGAATGTAATTCTTACTTGATAATTGTTCTTACTGTATACAGTTTTACTATGTTAGAGTTAAAACCTTTCCTTTTTATTTAAATAAAAAATGGGAAATGTTGTGAGATATTTGTACAGCACGTGAAGTTGTATTGCTGTGATTAGTGTAATAAAAAGCTGAATGACTAATAGCTAGGCATGAGGCATTAGTGGGATTTCCAGAGAGAGAAAGAGGAGGAAGAGAATCTAGGTGCATGGGAGATGCCAGGAGACACAGAGAGGAAACAGGAGGTGCAAGATGGAAGAGAGGTAAAGCCACATGATTGAACATAGATTAACATAAATGGATTAATTTAAGTTATAAGAGCTAGTTAGGAATAAGACTAAGTTATAGGCAAAGCTTTCATAATGAATAAGAAGTCTCTGTGTCACTATTTGGCAGCTGTCTAGCAGGACAGAAAAAGACTCATTACAATTCCCTTCATAGGCTGGGGCTATGAAGCTCAGATAGTTGAACTGATTCAAAGCTACAAGCTGGCAGCCCCTCTACCAGGCAAGGCTAGAGTAACATTTTTCCGCTTCGGGAGTTGACTTATTAGCTACTGTCCTTCCTCCACATTTTGTCCAGAAGAAGTTCCCTACAGAGAACCCATGGAAGGACAACCTCTGCTTCTGCTCACTGAATACCTGCACCAAATGAAAAGTTCTTTGTTTGGATATGTGTCTGCCTCAACCATCAAATCTGAGCCCTTAATTCAGATTCCCTTTTCCATTTCCAAACTCCCTAGGATGACGACGATGCACATGGATTCAGAAGCTACATTAATTCATTTACATAAGAATGTTTTCTTGTTTATTATGCATACAGAAATAGCAAAGGTTGTTTCTTATGTACCAGACATTCTGTTAGAATATATTATACAGCTCACCTCATGGTAATCTCAGTGAACCACCCTATCTAGTAGAAAGGTATTTTTATCCTCTTTCTGTGGAAGAAGAAATTGAGGATAAGCAAGTTTGAGTGAACTGACTTAGGTCACATGGTTTAGAAACAACAGAGAAGACCTTAGACTCTAGGAGGCAAATTTGCCTCTAAGCCCCAATTTTCACCTTGATGTTTCAAAAATTCAACTTTAGGAAAAGAGAATTAGAGATTTGAGGAAATCAGTGGAATATGAAAATCCCTCAAAAATCAGATGGAAGAATGTGCTGCAATCAATAGCAGTTATACTGTTAAGCGGAGGGACCTGCCATGAAAAACAGTCTCTGTAGCTTTGATACCAACTATGGATGTGTTAGCCAATCAGTGTGATTGCCTAAATTAGGGAAACTGGTTTACTAATGAAGGGTGGTGATTTAACAGAAGATGAAGGAAACGTGTGTGTGTGTGTGTGTGTGTGTGTGTGTGTGTGTGTGTGTGTGTGTACATGTATCAAGGTGAGGAATTAATGGAAAGAGAAGAAGCAAGAGTGAAAGAATGCTTCTAACTTAGTAATCCACAAAAACCTAGAGGTTTATTTACAAAGTTCACCCAGTAAAGTGAGGAGTGTTGGAGAAAGCCTGTGCTGAGGTGCCAGATTATCCACAGAGCAAGGGTTGCTTTGCTTTTTCCTCTGTAGGAGGAAAAGCTTTGCTTTCAGGTGTCTTCACACCAAAATTCCAGCGTCTCTCACACCTGCCTATCATATAAAGCTTGTCAGGTCTCACTTGTTGGAATGAGTGAGATTTGAGAACATCTGAGTGTGCTGCTCTGGAGTTCTTTGGAACAGGGAACATGGCTTCATAAAAATGAGACCAGTCTTGCAGTGCATTGGACATTTGAGGCAGAGGCACCTCCTATGGAGTGAAACCAATTAGATTCCTTGCAGATGTAGAGGATGACAGTCTCCATGAAGTCTAGAGCAAGGACTTCGGCAGGAAAATATATTTTATTTTTCATTTTTTGATTACTCTAATTAAAATGTATGTTGCAGCAAATGGTAGCACTTCACTAAAAGAACCCAGTGTATCTTTGCCTCAAAGTTGTGTGAGAATTAGAAATGATCTATGATTCCTAAAAAGAAATAACCATAAAGAAAGCTTTAATTTATTTTGAACACAAGAAGAAGCATAGAAGTATAATGTAAAAATTTGAAACTTCCATTAAGACCTCTCACCTTTCAGAATCCAAGTTTGATATTTGTGACTGGTGGTAGAAAATGCAAATGTTAATCCAACTCTAATTGTGTTTTATCTTTTGCCCTGACTCTGTAATAAGGACTGCCAAGCTAGAAGGCTCACAATTTGTTAGTGGTACAGGAAATTTTTATTGATAGTGGAACATGCACATGACTGCTGAGTTCTATTTATAAAATTCTTCGCTTTTTCCTTCAGGTTTACCAAGAGATTTTGTATTTTCTAAGACATTTAATTTGGTGTCTGGAAGCGTCCTTAAGTAAATAAACAGAAAATGTCTTTCCCGTTGATAGACAAAATGCTTTCTTCCAGTAGTCAGTAGAGGGCGCTGTTGGCATTTGATTTGGTTTCATAATGCCATAGACGTTCCATTCTTAATTAATTCAATGTTTGAAATCAAACCTCCGTTTAAATGTAATGATATTAATATGTGAGAATAGATGTGTAAACGTGGAGATTTTCCATTCCCATTAAACCCACAGAACCAAAGGTCCCTAGTTCTCCTGTGAGCCCCTTTGAGAGTGCTTATGTATAGAAATGTTGGCCGCTATAAATTAACGCGGCACACAGTTGAGTTCATGCATCCAGGCAATGATTCAACATTTCTAAGACTGATTGCCAGTCAGGAAGAAAGAAACTTCCTAAGGTTCGTAAGAAAAAAGGGGGTAAAAAAGAAAGCAAAAGTGACATTTGCCCTGGATACACGCTTGAAGTTTTCAAAAGAAACATTTATATGTGCTAGGTTTAAGGTAAAGTTGATCATCTTTAATCCGGGGGTAAATATCGCTTTGGAGTTAAGATTCTAGGTGAATTTGACAGTACGTTGTCCCTTGATTTTGATTCTATTTTTTCTATTCCATTTAAGTTCCTTAGCCACAGGCTATGAAGGATTACAACAGCCTCGGTATTAAAAGATATTTTTACTTTTCGTGCTTACACTTCAGTTAAAATAGATTTCAAAGTAACAATCTCCAAGCAGCTCCCTCAAGTTTTGTGTTTATCTGACTGCCACTTTTATAATGCACACACCGGCTGTAAACAGGAAGGGGAGGACTGGTGGAGAGCCTGGAAGGGATGATGGGCACTCCACCTTCAGAGGGCCTCGGTGAATACACTGTCCCGACGCCCAGGTGAGAAAGAGAAAAGCTGACTTTAGATTCATCAGGAGTTCTGCCCGTAAAATGAACATGAAGGTAAAGTGTGCAGCATTTAAAACAGCGACATTAAAGACTTGCCACTTTCCCAGCCTTAAAATAGAAACTGACTTGCGGGGACAGTGAAGCAAGCCGCCGTCTGTTTGCTGTGTTTTCTGAGACACACCCCCGGCTGCTGCCCAGGGTGGAAGGCTCCTTATGGGGCTGCGCAGAACAGGGGATGCGGCCGATGGTGTTTCCAAGTATATAAAGAAGCGCCACTTTCTGGGGACAGTACAACACATTGCAATTTGCAAACAAAACACCAAGCCAAAGGCCTGTCACTGTTCACAAAACACATGGAACTTCTTGGAAGGCAAAGGGAACGAGATCGTCCTGTGTTTTAATGAAAAGGTAGACAAGGTTCTGCGATATTGTCAGGCAGCGTCTGTTTCTCTCCGATCGTTTACACTCTCTAGTGTTTCCGGGTTGCTCTGGGCTTGTGTTGATTTCTGGCTTTCCAATCAAGATGAGGTTTGCTTTTCATTCTGAAAGGACAAGCTTGACTCTGCCATTCAGGTAGAGTTCAAAGGAAGAAACAGGAACGCTTTGTGGTTCTTGAATGCTCTAGAGAGCTGGGGACCAAAAGGTCCAGTACTACTACAAATATAATTTTAGGTGAAATTTTTGTTCCATGTGAAGCATTAATTTTAATAGAGACTCATATATACACGCTCATTTGAATAATAATGTAAAATTAAATTTAAATTGTAAATAGCGTCCAGCACTAGCTGTTTCCTGGCTCCAACTCTTGGGCACATATGGTGCTACCATAAGCTTGTGCCTGTCTGCCTACTCCGGGTAATTTTGCATGCAAATAGTTTTAGTGCCTATGTTGAGGTGCTAAAACGTGTTTAGTACACTTGAAAATATTTGCATTGCAAAAGGAGAGTGACTCTCCTGAGGAAAATCAAATTGATATTTTGTATTAAGAGACCACTCCGGGCACCGTGTGGCCTTCCGCGGAGACTTCTGTTTACAGTACAGCCAGCGTTTGAAACTGACCTTCAGAAGAAAAGGTCCGGCTATAGCTTTGGCAACTTTATAAACCACGGACCATCTTCTGGCAGCAGGGTTCTCCACATTAGTCAGCAGGACAGAGAGAGCAGGAAGGAATATTAGTTGCTTGTCTGTTGACTGTTACTTCTCAAGCCTCGGTCTGGTGGACTGGTAAGAGAATTCTGCGAATTATAATCCAAGTTTCGGCTGGAATGCACCTAACCAATGCGCTAGCTAGCTAACCAACTAACTCAGGAAAGGCTTGCGTACAGGGGAGCAGCAGTGGCTGCTGGGCGTGAGGCCCCACACACGCTCGCTTCCATTTGCCTCACTCCCATCTGCTGCATTTACGGGAACCAGTTCGTTAAGTCTGAATTGAATCCAAATAAAATGCATTTCTGATGCAAGCCCGGTGACTGGTGCCATTCTCTGCTGCATTATGTCAAATTAGAGTTTGTTTGGAAAAGGGGTTACAGAGAGCCTACGTAAATGTCGCTTGCACGGAACATTGATCCAGTAAGAGTTCTGCACAGATTCAACATCCACTTTCTATAAACAAATCCCCCCTCTCCAGTTTGACTCCTATTCACCAAGACTGAGTCAAAATATTAGAACTCCTAATGAAGTAATAAATAAAATTCAAGGCATGCTAGTAAAATGTTTGTGGAAGTTCTCTTACAGCCATCTCTTTTGTGTTTTTAGAGAATTTCATTTTATTACCTATGCTAGTTGAGGAGTAGTGTGTCCTTATAAAATGAAAGTAAGTCTAGTGTCTACCAAAGAAACAAATGATATGAGGCACGCAAGAGGAAACCAGAGTGTGGGCGATGTCTCTCCCTGCAACTCCCTCTGTTGAGAAGGGAGACCATGGAACGATAATGACTCCCGTTGTTGGAGATGGGCAAATCTGTTCTACGCCAGAACTCCACAGAGAACTGCCTACGACTGACGCTAGAGAGCTCGGAACTCCAGGGTATACCCAGATAGCTGACGCCTTCATCTCTGCCACTTTATGTAGTGTCTATGGTGTAGCATTTTGTACCAATGAATAGCCAAAGACAGGCAGCAGGGCAAGAGTCAAAAGGAACTCATTACAAACACAAGCCAGCTTGGAAGGTCTGACTTTACTATGGGATGAGACTCCTGGTTGCAATCTATTTCATTTTTTTTTTCTTTCGGAAAGAAGGAGCCTCTGTTTTATGTAGGACCCAAGCACATCCATCAACCCATTAAGCAAGTAAATAAAAGCAATATCTAAACAATAAATCATTTTGCATTTCATGCATGCACAAACCTTTTGATACCGAAATGACAAGAAAGGTTTACGTTCCGAGGAGGAGGAGGCGACAGACTTTCCTCCAGTAGTTTTGCATATAAGATTAAGGGGTTATTCTACACTCTGGTGCACTGCTCATTCTCGACCCCAAATCGTGAGGGCTTCTTTCTCCTTTGGCGATAGTGGAGTATGATTCCCAGCATGGAATTGTTTGGGCGAGTGAGTGGGAGCCTGCTAGCACATGTGTGGTTGGGGAGGGGCATGCTGTTCAGGAGAAGCCCACCACACATTTCTGCCATCACAGACGGTGGGCAAACAGCTGCCTCCACAGCTGAGGCCACTGGAGCTGCCTGCCCTGCTCCAGTAACTCGTGAGCACATGGCTGGTCCCTGGATGGCACCAAGCCCTGGGCGGCAGCAGAGCGGCCCCAGCTTTCCTGAGGCTGAGCAGGCGGGGACTTTGCCACCAGACACAATAAGCATGTGAAATCAGGTCTCATGAATAATTCATCCTTGGTGTCCTATGAAACAAAGAAATGGTATGTTTGCTGGGAGATAACCATGTTCTGGCATTTGTAAATCTTCCTGAATTTGGAGTTGATCGTGTGTCTGCTGTTGGAAAAATGTTATGTTTTGTTGTGTTTTTAAATTTTTCTAACACAAAAAGTTGGAAGTTCAACATAGTAATTTTACAGTGGAGGTCTTCCATGACATATTGAATGGGTTATACTAATTTGGCTCATGATTTGGGAATCTAAAAAAGTAAATTCTCATTTGGTGAAAAGGGATGCTAAAATGGGTTTACTGCCATAGACTATACAGCAGGATACAGAGTTTTCAAGATTATTTCTTTCTTACAAGGCAAGAGGCCCACTTTGCTGGTGCAAGTTTCATTGCTGTGGGCTGGAAAAGCTTCGGAGCCTCCAGCACGTCACAGCAACAGTGGAGGAATCGATTCCCTCACTTTGACCATCTTTTAAAAAATGATACTGTGCTGAATTGAACTCTAAATTGTTTTAGTGACTGTTAAATGCTCACTAGTTTAACACCAGTTAACTTGGTAATAAAATAACCCCGATCAAGTGAGGCCACCATCTATCCCTGTACTGTAGCTGGACCCAATGCCAGGGGTCCACAGAGCCACTGGGTAATGTAGAATGCGTCTAGAGTGTTGTGCAAACTACCTGGTTCCCCAAGTTTATTTTAATTGCTATTTATAATTAGAATCAGTGCATTCATTTTATTGAATTCTTAATATCCTCAAGAAAAAGAAGACTGAAGCGTTATTCATCTTGGAAATGAGTATCTGGTAAACAGGCCCCGGTGGTCTGCTCTCTCACCCTGCCGGGAAGGATGTCTTAACTCCGCCTTCTGCTGTCCACTCATGCTTTCTCCACGTACTTTTTCCCCTCAGTTTTTTCTTCTCCTCCCATGTTTGCTATCTCCTTGCATCTCCCTAGCTTTCAGGTTACCTCTGAACCTGAGTTCCTCTTTATCAGGAACTTCACACAATCCAATCTGTTGGAGAGAGAAAATCTGAGAGAGGCCACATTGATTTTTGCAGAATGAACAAAAAAGAGAAGCCGAAATGGAATAAGGTTCTGCCAATTATATGTTGGAATGAAAGCACAATTCTTTTTTGCTCTTGGGTAAGGGGGTTGGCAGCTGAGGTATGAATTGGCAGGTGGTAGAACTTCTAGTAAAGAAAAAATATGAGCACCTTGATGTGTGTGTGTGTGTGTGTGTGTGTGTGTGTGTGTGAGAGAGAGAGAGAGAGAGAGAGAGACAGACAGACAGACAGACAGACAGAGACAGGCAGACAGAGACAGAGACACAGAGAGAGAGACACAGAGAGTATGACATTAAATACCCTCTGTCTTTCACAGATGAGTAAGGGAATGTCTCATAGCACAAATGTAGCTGAAGCAGAGCTCAAGTCCTTGTGTGTCTGATAGAAAGACCCCGAGTATTTTCGACCTTCTCTCTTTTGTCATTGTGGATTGAGTCCTCACCTCCGCTGTACATGGCAGTAGCCTGTGCAGTCATTTGGAACCAATCTTCTTTACTTTGACTGTGCATGGTTACTAAGACTGTAAGTAAAAGTATGGTGACCCACAAACTGCTTGGTCTCTAGAAAAGATAAGAGACTTTAGAGAGAGAAAAACTAACTCAGCATTATCAATGACTTTAGACCAGTGAGGCATCATTGGGAAACGGGAGTGACAGGCTTATAAAGAAGAACAAAATATAACAAAAACAAAACAAAACAAAATAAAAACAGATAGGGTCATACAAGAAGAGTGGTCATTCCCTTTGATTTTCTGTGCATGGCACCTACCAGCTTCGGTCATGACTGCATTATGTGCTTCGTGTTAGCATGAGGTTGCAGAAGTTGCTCAAGTCCCCTCTCTTGAGTACTGTCTTTGGACTCAGCCATTTGCTGTCCTCTTCCTGGGCAATATCACTTAGACTTGCAACATTTGTGTCCAGTATGGAAGAGAATCATTTGTGGAATAGTAGGCAAATTTATGCTTCTAATTATGTATAATGATATGAAAATATTTAAGGACTATAAGGAAATATAAGCTATCTACAGGAGTGAGCTATACTAACAAATGTTAATAAAGTGAGGAAATGATGGAAGAGCAATCAACAACCTGTAAAATTGGTAATATGTTCTAAGTTAAACAGTTGGAATCTCTAGATCCAAGATTCCTGGAGTTAATGCTACCCTGGTCTTTGCTAGATTTGTGCTTCCAGAGACACTCAGCTTCTCTGGATTATAAGCTTTATCTGAAAATGCAAACAGAAGTACAGGCCTCAGAATTTATGTTTTAAAAACATTAGAATTAGTACTCCCCCGAGAGCTGTAGGGGAGTAAGACTGGAGTACGATTAGGGTTTGGCCCCTTTAGAAACTAGGAGGTTGTTCCTCCTTGGGCGGAGTGCCCCCTGCCTCCAGGAGGAAGGTTAGACAAAGTCTTAGTATGTGGTCCAGGTTAGTCCTCAGTTTGTGACAATCCTCCTGCCTCAGCTTCCTAAGTGCTGCAATTACAGGCTGGTACCAGTAGTTCTGGCTTCCTAGCATGATTCAAAAAAAAGGTGTGTGTGTGTGTGTGTGTGTGTGTGTGTGTGTGTGTGTGTGTGTGTGTGAGCAAGTTCTCAGAGGAGGCAAGAATCAACTGTCTTGTTTTCTCAGTAGTATTTTGTGCAAGGCAGGCATAACAAACATCAGAAGTACAGGGCTGAGCCCTCACCTCTTGTTTTTCTTAGCTTTGTCTCATAGCATTCATTTGTAGATGCCTGTTAGTATAAGATCCACATCTGAGCTGAGCCTCCCTTCCACATGAAAGGAATGCTCATCTGTTGTGTGGCTTCCAAAGATGATGGGAGTCATAATGCTTCTCCATCACACTAAGCATTTCCTGTGTGATTGATATGGAAAATCTAAGCAATTTCCACAACACAGTTATGAGCCATCATACAGGTGCATTTAGTTTTTAATTAATCCTAAAAATGTTTTTAATAATTAGTAGCAATACCACTAATTGGCATGTAAGCCGTTCTTGTACCAGCAGGCAAACTGTAGGTTTACTTCAGTACACCCACACCCAATCAACTGAAAATTGCTCGAATGCTTATCTTATAATTACTGTGCTTAATGCTGTTTGCATTGTTTGGAAGCTTTTGTGATTAATTGATTTTCTTTTTAAACCTCAACCTGTACATGGAACAGCAAGGATTAGTCCTTTGCTGAGTAACATCTTATTTATATTGAATTGTTTGGACACATATAAGGGAAAAATAATAGGGTTTGTTTTCACCTGTCAAACATAGTTCTTCTGTTTAAGCTATGGCTAGACAGACCTATGTAGAAATGGAAGATGCTACCCACAAGTCTTTGGTCAGTTGGCTCTGTCCTTGGCATTTCACTGAATGACACAGTTACACTTTTTACCATTCTGGGAAGGTAACAGTACTCTGAGAATTCCGTTATTGAAGCAAATTGTACAGCTGTTCCTTGAGCATCAAAATTCGATGTATATTTATAGCAGCCATTACATCTTTGGTCCAAAAGCCACAGATAAGAACAGGCACAAATCCTGAAATAAACTTAGATTGCTGGTGTCCTGGGTAATGGCAGAACTAGATGGCAAGCCTGTCAGTGTCTTCATAGTAGGGAATGACAAGTAAGTTTTATTAGGAGAGTGGCAAAAGGTCCAAATTTGTCTTTCAAATTAGAGACTTATGAACTGGTTATGAGCTGGTGCTAGAGTCAGAAATGGACATGAATATTCCTTCTTCTACTTATTTACTTCTCATTGTGCAGCTACTGGGGTTATGATGTGCCCAGGGATGTGCTGGACAAGAAGGGCAGAAAAACAAAACAAAACAGCTCACCAAACAAACAAAAAGGAAAGTAGGAAAGTAGAGCCTTGGGAGTCAGAAAAATGAGGACTGAAAATCTTGGTCCCAAACTTAAGTAACGGGGGAGCTTTAAGAAAGTTCTTTGATACTTCAGATGTGCATTTTGTCATCTGAAAAGTGGAAACCCTGGTGTGGGGATCAAGTGATATACTGCATGTAAGTATTTTGTACTTTCTTGGTATGTAATAATTGGTGAATTTATGGTGTAGTGTTAATTAGACCAAGAACTAACTCATAGCAAAAATGAGAATGAGGTATACCAACTAGTTACAAGGTCCTTTGATGGCTAGTGACAGAAAGTCTCAGGATCAATTAGAATACCAGAAAACCAGGCTTGAAAATTCAGGAAGAGCTGAACACACCTGAAGACTTGAGTGACAGGAAAGTCTCAAGGGTCTTAGCTAGAACTGCCAGTGAACTAACACATTTCAAATCTCCCCCTTGGTCTTGCATGTTTGTTCGAAGAATTTAGAGTCCTGGGAAGAGACTGGAAATCTGGGTAAAATTATTAAAAAGTAATAAGGGCACTGGGTGATTAGTCGCTCAGAGTCAATATGAAATACGACACATAGAATCTGGTTGCATGCCGTATGTAAGGCTGTCTTCCTGCATGTGAGATCTGTGTAGTCAAAAAGGTCCCACAGCTCACAAAGTCCACCCTTGCTTTCATACTCTGAGCCACCATTATGAGTGAAATTCTTATTTGTTGTCAACAAGGGATTCTATGTCTTTATTACACTGCTGTCACTGACTTTGCATATATTCTGTAGTAGGGACCTGTACACAACCCTGTAGAAACACAGAGGGAAGAATTCCAGGATTCATGGAAAGTCCCAGAGAAAGAGTCACGGAAGGAGAGGTACGGTAGCAATCAATGGTTGCTGAGTGGAAAATGGGGTGAGGGAACTTAGGTGATGAAACCTAGAAGCAGCAGGTGTCATCATCACTTTCTCTGATCAAAGATAGTAAACATAATTCAGACATATTTTAAACTAAAAGATACCTTCTTTAAGAGTAGTAAAGCAAGGAAGCTGAGATTAAAGACAGTTATGAATAATCCCCATATTTTTCTAGAAAGTTGCAACCATCTGGCCTATAGGAACTTTGGGGAGAATTCCACCACAGTCAAGTGGACAGGACCATGAGAAACTGGTAGTTTAGCTGTTGTTTAGGTCTGCCCTCCAGCCAGGCTTCTCCTGCAGGTACTGGAGGCATGAGCTGTCCCCAGTGCAGAATTCCATGTTTGGCACCACGTTCCTGTGTGTATGGCAGCATATGCCTGAGTGGAATGGTTGGAGAATGAACACTGCTGGATAGTTGCTTGCCTTGTATTATCCTGGCCTTGCAGCAACTCTGCTTTCTCCCATTCAATCTTGATCAACCCTTTTTATAGCACAATCCTGGGCATCTATGCCAACTCTTTTCTAGGATGTCAGTTTCCTTAACATGCCTATTCTTTCAGGCCTTGTGATATTATCTCTGGTCTGTTGCTTTTGAGATAGGGTATCCCTATATAATCCACACTGCATTCAAACTCATGCTGATCCTCTTGCTTCAGACCCCTGAGTGCCAGGATTACAGACTCGAACCACCATGTCTGGCTGGTAGCACATGGATTTAATTGTCAGAAACTATTTTCTTGGGTCAGCAAGGTGGCCCAGCAGGTAAAGGAACCAGTTATCAGGCCTGATGACTTGAGTTTGAACTTGGGTCCCACATGGTAGAAGGGGGTGTATTGACTTTCACAGGTTGCACTATGACAGAACAAATAGAATGTTTTTGTTTTGTTTTAAGTATTTTTTTTCTACAGAGTTAAGCATGCTTTCTTTGAAACACTCACCAAGTCATGTTCTGGAATGTCTAGAGTAAGCATCATTCTTCACAGAAACCCAAGCTAGATTCTCTGGTTACAGAGAATTAGTGGCCCGTTCGCTTGGAATATGTAATGAGTATAGAAGATTGCCCTTGCAAACGCTATGCTGTAGCAACAGGCCTGACAGACAGCCCTCTTCTCAGTTGACTAGGATTATGTTTTGTTTCCAAGATAGCACAGGGAAGTTTCGTCTGCAGATTCATTCTGCCTTCTGAACTCCATACTCCCCCTGGGAACCCTCTTCCCCGCTCTCTCTGTCATTTGTTATGCTCCGGGCTCACACCCAGCTGAAGCCATTGCATGAGAGCCAGTCACAAGGGCACTTGTGCCAGGAAGGACAGCCCAGACGTTTGCCATCTGTGTCTCAGCTTTCTCTAGCTCTTTCTTAGGTTGTTGTTTAGGAACACACCCAGGAGCACTGCTCCCTCCCCACAGCAATGGGGACAATCAGCATATCGCACAATGCTAGGTTTTTGAGTGATGTCGTCTTGTACAGCATTTTCTCCAGATTTTATTGAGGGTCTGTTAGTGATGAGCAGTGGGACACGGTGCGGTCAGACAGTTGTGCGTGGGAGACGATCTTTTCAGTAATAACAATAACATCAGTGTCCCAATGACTTTTTGTGTGTTACTTTGTATAGAGGTCAGGTCAACTCAATCAATAGCCGAAGATTCCTTTCACTGCTTGAAAGAGAATTAGAATTGCACAGATTTGAGTATTTTATAGAGAATCACATTGACCAGTGGCTTCTCCCACAGCAAGAACTAAGTGCAGAGCATTTCTCTTCAGTGGCATGTATGCTGCCTTTTTATGCTGAAACAGAAGCTGTCACACTATGCTCCCTTGTTCCCTTGAACATCCATTTCAGGACACAGGAAGAAATAGCCTCACCCTCTGCTCTCGGTGTTCTCTCTCTCTCATGCATCATACCCTAATTTCCTTTGTACAGTTTTTCCTTAATCCTTGCAACTCACCAAGACAGGAACTATTATTCATATGAAATGGAGGCTCAAAACACTTAAGTATTTCTCTTTGATTCAGTCCGTTCTTAAGTGAGGAAATTAGCGTTCAAAGTCATTTGAATTTGATATCACTTCTCAAAATCAAATTTCCAGTGAAGAACTGAGTAGGAAAGCCTAGCACCTGGCTCTGGCCAAATGTGACATACAAGATGCAGTCTGTATGTGTATGTCACATCACATCCCATGCAACCTAGAGTTCCTTTTGCTAGGATTTGAGTTTCTGAAATATTACAATGGTCACCAAGATTTTGGTGCCAAGTTTCTCACTTTAAGCCAATTCAAACCAGAAAGTGAGGCTATTAAAGTGTGGATCTATAGATGAGAGCAACAGAGAGCCATAATTTCTATTAGTTCTCCTTAATACTATTTTTTTTCTTATGGCATACATTAAAAAGACATTTATATATAAAATGTATTTTGGATTTTTTATCCCTTTACTTATGTTATGGAAAGCAATATAAAGCTGGCAATACTAAAACTTCACCCTCAACTCCATTTACTATTTCAGTCTTCACCCACAGAGCCAAAATCACAGTTCATTTTTGTTTTGTTTTGTTTTGTTTTTTTATCAAATGTTTCCCTTACTTAATAAAAGGAGGTGTGGTTGGAAAGGTGGGACGGCCATCTGGACAGCTCAAGTCTAGCAGAGCTGTGATGTCTGTGAAGGAGTTGATCCCTCCAAGGTCATATTTGAGGGTTTTACTAACTGAACTAGCAATGGTTGTGGCTGGTTGGTAGAGTCCTCTTGAAAGCTGTAGTAAAGGCAGAGCTCTACTCCTGTGAAAGAACTCCAAATGTGGGGAAATCTAGACTGTGCTGTTAGAGCAGCTAGTATGGTGCTTGTTTACTTCCCCCTGTGTTCTAGTTTGCTGGTATGTGAGTATTGGAGAGTTTCCTCCCTTAGAAGTGAGACAGATTCCTCACTTAGCAATGGCAGGCAAGAGAAAGAAGTGCTAGTGTGCACTTCAAAAAATACAGATTCCCTTTACCCTCAATGTCTTTGGGAAATTCAAATCAGAACAAGCTGGTAAACTGTAATTCCAATTGTAAAGCACTGACCTAGCTTGTGGCCAATAGATGGGCGCTACATCTGATTAGGAAGGACATCCTACATCCGAACATCTGGCTGGGAAGTGCTTTTGGCTCTAATTATAAAATGTGATGTGTTTTCTTGTTGGAGCTGGCTCATGGCATGGCCGCTTGGGTCTAGGTTCTTAAGCCCAGCCTTGGCTGTATTACATCCGTATAGAGTGTTCTTCATGGCTCTGTGCTGTTTTCTAAGATATAGCATAGACTGAAATTTCAGGGTTTGGTGAAGGAAATGTGAGTTCATAATGCATAGAGAGTCCCTCAGGGGTAGGTAGACAGAATTATGAGTGGAGCCAGGTAGGTGTCATTGCCCTTAAATAATAATATAGATTATCTTCAACATTCATCAGTACAAATCATTGATGCTGGTGTCTAAGAAACAGCAGCTCCTCGATATTTTGTTTTCCATGCACACCCTGATGAGAGGCACTTTGTTTTGAATAATATCACAACAATGGTCAGCCACTAGGGTGCCAGTCAAAAGAGACACACAGCTTCAGCTCCCAAGAAAAACTCCATGCTTGGTGGTTTTTAAAAAATAAGTATTGATTTAATTTTATGAAAGGGATTAAAATACCCAAGAGAGTTAAAAAGACCGGTCACCCAGAGAGAGGAAGCCATATATCCCTGAAGCCGTTTGTAGTCTGTGACACAGCAGTTGTGAACAGCAGAATTCTCACAGCGGCTCTACCTATGAGAGACTGCGCATGCAGCCTGAGACACAGAGGCATTTACACATGATCCTAACAGAATTTGCTGAGATTCCTTGTTGAGACCGACATAGGGCATCAGGCTGTAAACATGCAGATGGTGAAGTCTCTAGGGCTCTCGTCTCATTTCCTGTCCGTCAATTCCTAGCATCACTTTTTCCTAGTAGTTTCATTAAACATCTTCCATGAAGTTTTGAATTATCTTAAAAGGTTTCTTGTTCTACAGATGACCAGACTCAGCGCAAATGGTTTTTCAACTTTACACCTGAAAACAATAAGTAAAGAAAACGTCCATCAGACTAGGTGAAGATCACAAAGCTGTTCTCTATTATTGTGCTGGAGCTGAATCCAAGACTCCAGGACCACAAATTTCTAGTTCGGCTGGTAAGTGAAGAGACCTAGGAGGGAGGATGAGGCGCTTGCCCAAGACTACGTAGTTCTCCGGTGGCCAAGCCTAGGGCTGAGTTCACATAGCCGGCTCTGGAGTCCTTGCTTTTCATATTCAGTAAATGTTTCTGTTGCTGTGTACTTGGACACCTTCCTATTAACCTGCTTTATTTAGAAAATTATATATAATTATCAAAAGGTATGAGAAAGCCCATTTTTATCTCTTTTAGAAAGTTATCCATATATATATATATATATATATATATATATATATATATATACAACTTTAAAAATGTTTGTTTCCATTTATATATTAAGATCTTTGTGCAGGACATTCATCTGGTTTAGCAATGAGTGATATTCAGATTGTTTACATATTCTGGCCAATTAAGTTAACAAAACTGTCATGCACAGAGTATCTACTTCTAAAATAATTAAAAATTAAAATAAAGTTGACACCTAACTCTACTCATCATAATTCAATTTCACTTAAATTCTGATTTTTGAGGGCATGGCAAATTTTTGTTGTGGTCTTCAGTCTTCTGTATTAACTTAATTTTACGTTCTAAAGAAAGACAGCTATAGATCAAGTGTTTGCAGTGACGGGACATGCAAAATTGGAGAAACGGAGAGAGTGTCTCTCCGTGGTCGAAACATCAACTACTTGAGAGACAGGAATTAGGGAGCCAGTGTCAATACAGCCCAGCATCCAGACAGCAAACTCCAGCAGCCTTTCTCATCATGGCAGTGGTACTTACACCCTCAAACACTAAATTGCCTCACTCTGTTCACCATGTGAAGTTAGAAAAGTCTTTGTAAAGGAGCCATCACAGCAGTTACGTCTCAACTAAGATGCTTACTCTGATTTTGTTATAGCTTTTTTTTATTGTAGTGGTTTTAAATGTTATACTGACCATGGACAAAAAGAATATTTTCATTGCAAGAGTAGTGATGCTAAAAACTGATTGATTATGGTAGTTAAAAATTTTTGACTAATCTTCATTTGGGAATTTATTCTATAACAAAATTTAAAAAAAAAAAAGGAAAAGAGCACCCCCCACACACCCCCACACCCTCCAGTCATCTAGCCACTGAAGAGATGTAATCTTTGTGTAACAATGCTTAAATCAGCACGACATTTACAACGCACATTAAGTGGTTTGTTATTTATTTCAGGACTTTAGTTGGCACAATATATGAATGGCATTGTCCTCACACTTCCACTTGATGAGTTTTCTTTCTTGTTGTTTGTTTGTTTTTAATCTTAAAAAGAGAGTGAGAAAAGAGAGGGAGAGAAAGTCTCCACCAGAATTACGCTCCGACCCCTGTTTTGTTCTTCCTTTAGCCTGAATGAATTGCTGAAGTTAGAAACAAAAAGAAACCAGCTTCAGAAATCATAGTTTAGACTCAATACAATTTTATTAAACCCAGACTAGTGTTTTTTTTTCTGCCATTCTAATATAACCTATTATGAGAATTTTTCCCCATAGACACACACACACACACACACACACACACACACACAAATAAACGTACCAACTTTCCCTCCCTAAGAGCTTCTTATTGTTCATTTTCATTGCTATTTAGAGAAAAGGCTCATTAAAATATTATGAAGCACATAGCATGATTATGTGCCAGCCTTCACCAATGAGGAACATCTGTAGTGCCGTGTATGTATATTTGTATTATAGCAAAGTTTAGCGCAGACTCCCTTTCACCCCCTTTACTTTGCCTCTGTCCTGCAATTCTTTGTCCTGACTACAGAGCAGGCAGAAGTGTGAGGCTGCACAGGCTACAGTGTGCTCATTGTCAGCCTTTCGGGGCTCCCCTGCCAGATGCCATTATTCTATCATTAGCCTGTAGCTCACGCCAGGGTAAACGTGCTCTGCTAATGCTTCCAAACCTCTCTTTTTGCTCTTTCCTCCCTAGTTATTTTTAAAATGCATCTTTTCCCCCTTCTCCCTTTGGTACAGAAAGTGCCCCCAACACACTCCAAGTCCCCAAGTCTGAGCTTTCCCTTTCTTTGCGTTTTTCTGTTTGCTTTAAACTGAAGAAGCTTGGGCATAATAAAAACACTGAGAGCTTGCCTATACCACAGATATTTGTGGAAAGCACATGGTGCCATTTTGCCAGACTACTCTTATTTGTTAAACTGAGTTAAGTGTAACGTGATTCCAAAAACTGCCTTTAGAATGAAAGAAAAGGCTTGTAAAGCCAGAGAGATAATTGCCGCAATCTGGGTTACAGAAAACGCAAAACAAAGGAGCACAATCCTGTTTTGTGTGTGTGTTGATTGTGTGCGTCTTTTTGTTTTGGTTTGGATTTTTTCTTGCTTGATGTACCCAAACAAGAGAATACTCCATGGTGTGCACGATGAGCCGGATAAAAACCACCCCAAATCTTGCAGAGTTGCAACAAAACACAGTCTCCATAGTGGACAGTGGCACATTTGTGGTGGGGATGTCTCCTTAGCAGGGAAGGCTCTCTGTCTCTTCCTCCATCCAGCAAATAACCCTCAAGGAATACAGCTATCTCCAGTTGCCAAGACTCTGACATGCATACACCCACCCTGCACCTGAAGCTGTCAGTCGATTTTTGTACATATAAAGTCTATTTGAAAAGAACTTAGCTTTCCAAATCGTACACAAGAATCCATAAAAATCCCAAAGTATCTTCTCCCTCCTACAGGGCTTTCACAACCATTGCTGTGTTATCAGCCTTCTCATTACTGGGCAGTGTCCTTTGAGAGAGTTTGGGAGACGGGACCATTCTCAGTTTTCCTTTCTGTGTCTGCCAATTGTTTCTAGATTCTAACCACTTTTCGAGACAATGATTTCCATACGTGTATCTGTATGTAAATATTAATAATCACCGCATGTGCATTTAAGGATACAAAAATAAACACCATTCCCACACATATTTCTTGTTTTAAAATTGCTGGTTCTTACTCCATAAAAAGGGTTGTGTTCCCACAGCACTCTGCTAATGTCCGTTATTAAAGAGAAATGGAGCAGACTTCCCTAATTTCCTTGCTTTATGTTTAAAAGTAAAACTGGTAGGTTTAAGCTAAATTTTTGGTCTGTTTGGGGACAGATTATGTGTTATATATTTTGAAATGAACATTTCCCATTTCCCCAGGAATCATCACAAGAGTTGCCTCTTTAAACTTCAGCTGGGCTGCCTCTTACAGCCTCAGCTGACCCCAGGTTTTCCTTTTTTTTGTTGCTAACAGGCTTTTCTCCAAGAGTAGATTTGTTAGAGAAAAAGGCAAAAATATGTCAGGGGCTTTCTTCCTTTTAGATGTAGACATTTTGTTGTCTGGACAGCAGCAAGAGGGCATGAGAAGAGATGAAATGCATTAGGTCACTAAGGTGCATGTAAGGATAAACCCATGAAGAACTCGGCATAGAACTTGGCAGTGGAACTGTCCTGCTGAGCCAAAAAGCCAGCCAGGGCATGGAAGCTTGTGATTATGGCTTGCTCTGAGAGCGAGACCCGCAGGGAGGGTGTGGAGGCTGCTTGGTGAGAAGCCTGTTTGGAAATACTAGGGGGCAGGGTATGAAATGAGACAAGCCTTAAAGGGTCCCCAGTCTAATCAGACCGTGGATGTTCCTGACCTTTAAGTATGAAAAAACAAGACAAAATAGCAATTTTTAAAAATCCACAAAAAAGATCATGGACTCCATCTTGAATTCTGTGCTGCTGAAATCAGGTAGTTGGAAATACAGGCATTTTTAACTACCCGTCAGACGCTTTGGTGAGAAGTGAAGCTCTTGGTTGAAATACTCAAGGTTAGAAATCTGAGCTGAGCAGGGAGGGAGTTAGGATGAGCTGCTTTGACAGTTTAGAGTTAGAAAGCCTGCCTGGCTCTTTTCCTCTTTCTCACTTTTGTTTCTAAATATGGGTGAAGCATTTTTCTTTATTTAATATTAGATTGAATCATGAAATTTCTAATTTAACAGTTTTTGAGTTGCTAAATGTAATTTTATTAGTTGAGCCTACCAATTCTTTCCCTTAAACAAGTCTGATTCTCATTTCTTGTGATCGACTCTTTAAGAGCCCCGTGCTGTTTCTGAGTTGTTCGGAGGCTTCTCCTTTGCTCTCAGATACAGACATTCTTCCTATTTGAATGCCTGTTGCAATTTTGGAAAGGTAAATGAAAACAAACCATTTAATACTGTTTAGTGCGGCGCCTAATGGGGCAAGTTTTCCTTCCATCCCACCCCAAAGCTCCCGTACAGAATTTAGTTTTCCAAATCATTAGACTATGGACGTGGTGAGGGCCAGGATGCTCACATTTCAGTGTTTCTAGAGTTTTATTTTACTTTAGATCTAAAAGCAAAACAAAAACAAAAAAAACTAAATTTAAACACATAATCCACACAAAAGGAAAAGAAAAGAATCAGATTGGAAGAAAAGCATATTCCCAAGTTCTTTGGTAGATTTGAAGTAGTCCCACTGTAACACCTAGCTGTCCCAGGGGTGGGGAAAGGAATTTGCATAAACTATCCTGTATAATATAGAGTCTCTACGCTCCCCAGTGTGTGGGAAAGCAGAGAGGGTTTCCTTCCTCCCATTTCTCTAGAAACGTTCCTGGGTTTTGGATAAAGATGCTCATGCTGAGCACTGTATAGAAAGGGTGTGTGTCCGGGATGCATAGGAGGCTATTATCTGGTGATGGAGGCTGACTTTTAAAGGGCCCCTGTGAAGGAGGTTCTGAAATATCCAATACTGTGAGAGTTCACTGACTTGCAACCGCAATATCTTTCCTAGGTTTCAGAAGATGAAGTGAAGGGAGAAAATAAGTACAAACCTTTCTGTTCCAGTTGTACGGTGGAGAAAGTGCAGCTTCATCAGCTTCAAAACTATGCTGAAAGGGGAGCTTTCAAAACAAAACAGCATAACTCGATACAAGCAACGTACGAATGAAATTCTGTATTCCATTTGACTTTCTGAGTATACACTCATGTTGATCTGTGTTTATCTTTACACATCATGTTGCTACATCTCCTGAATGTGTGCTTTCTTTGTGATATTTCCATACCATCACCACAGTTATTTAAAAAAGTCACATGTTTCAAAATAATAATATTTTTAAATTTTTTCCTTTATAATTAGCACATGAAGAAAATATAATACTTATTTTGAAACCAATAGGTGGTGCTATGAAGTTTTAGATTTTAATTCAAAGAAATATATTCATTTAACTTCCCTAGTCCTCAGAGAATTAGAAATTTCCTATTTATCACAGAGTTTTCATGGTAAAATAAAAAAAAAAACCACATTGATTTTCACATGCAGTTCTCTTTCTTTGCAAGATCAACCATAATGCAGGGTGTGAAGGAAATCTCTACACTTTTTGAAAGGAAGGCATATTTGCAGAAACTCACCCACATAGTCTTCTCTATTCTCTCTCCATCTACTAACTGGAAATACACAGAAATACAGAATTTGAATATTATAGTTCACGGTCTGAACAGCCTTAGGAGCTACATTTCTATAAAAGGCAATACCCTTAGTGCTGCTCCATCACAATCCAGCTATCTGTCTTCATAGATTCCAAGAATCATGCATGAGAATCAGGGAGCTGTGATGAGGCAATTTAAAGTGAGAATCAGAGCTTTGTTTGTTTTTAGGGAAGACAATGTACTTCTGGTACATATAAGAAAAGTTTTGGAGCAGGTCCTGCACCTTGTGTGGGCGATACAATAGAGCCAGTCCTGTTGGCGGAGGTGTGGGTGAACCAGCCCTGAAGTTGTTGCACGGGAGAGCTGTCCCCATTACTCATCTGTCATGTGGCAGCATGGGATGGGGAGAGATGCCCTCTACCCCTCACCCATCAACACTGAAGCAGGTGGAAGAGCCGGCCCTGAGGTCATAAGAGCAGGAGAACTGTCTCTGCCCCTCATCAGCTGCAGCACTTGGGAGAGGGTCCCCTATGCCACACCTTGACAGCACAGTAGAGCTGACCCTGAAGGTGCAGGTGTGGGAGATCGGGATCCTGAGGACATGAAAACAGGAGAACTGGCCCTGCCCCTTGCTCATCACTGTAAGGGGTGAATTAGCCAGGACAATGCAGGAGAGCTCACCCCAGTGGTGAGGGCAAGGGAGAGCTGGCAGGCTGGCCAACCCTGCAACTACTCAGACTCAGGAACTGGGATTATGTATTAGCTCACCCCAACATCCACCTCATCTGTGATCTGCTGGAGCATGTGAAGGGACTGGTCCTGCCCACCCAAAGCTGCAGGATTTCCACAACACAGGGCAACAACAGGGTATCCAAGAGGAGTTCCAGGGAGAGCCCAGCCCAGCATTGATAATACAGCAGAAACCAGGGGCCTCGAACCACATCAACGACTCTTTGCAGTGAACACTTGCAAGTAAAGATATACGGATAAAAGGTTTTACTGTATGACTCACTCTCTCACACTACAGCTTCCATGATAAGACCTCTCTCTCTCTCTCTCTCTCTCTCTCTCTCTCTCTCTCTCTCTCTCTCTCTCTCTCTCTCTTAAATTTTATTTTATTTTTGGGGAGGAGATTGCAAGGCAGAGGGTGGATATGAAGGATAGGAGAAATGAATGGGATGGAGATGCATGATGTGAAAGACACAAACAATAAATAAAAAGAAAGAGAAAAAAGAAAAGAAAAGTTTTGACTGTTCAAAAATCACAAAAACTGAGTCTTAGGGAAAGGGTGTGTGCATGTTAGGGATGTGTTCCCTGCAGGTTAAAAAAAAATCTCAATCTCCTCTCTCTCTCTCTCTCTCTCTCTCTCTCTCTCTCTCTCTCTCTCTCTCTCTCTCTCTCTCTCTCTGCATATGAAGCTGATATACTAATATAAAGGAAAAACAGGGAGTTCCATCCATGAGTTCTTGTAATAGTGTAAAAAAAAAAAAAGAACAGTGACAGCTGTGCTGTGCCTTACTATACTATCAACCCTAGCTTTCCTCAAACATCTGGGTGACTTTTAACCTCTCTTCCCCAAGATGCTTGGAACCTTGTGGAGACCACCAAGTACTGAGTGAGCAGCCTGGTTGCTTATGGAAGGTGTGTTTGCAGAACACATGATAATTTACATGCAATTACACTGCATAAGGAAACCAAGTTTCCTCCTTCCCACCAGGACACTTTCTGGGATGGCTCCTTACTTCCTGCTGTTCATAGCCCTGCTTTCTTCCTGACCTTCAGGGGTCAAGCTGCTTCCTCTCAGCTGAGCTGGTGAGGATTAGACTGAAGTATTAAATGTCAATTTTTGCTATTCACTCCTTATCCATAATATTTAGGCTATGAGAGAAAACATACAAGCTGAAGAAAATATCTCATAGGAGTCGTAAATAGAAAGAAGGTGTGGAGAAAGGGAGTTGAGAGTCTCTCTCTGTGTGTGCTATACTGGAGGCACATTACCTGGAACATTCTCTCCAAATGGAAGCTAGGTTTTAGAAGGGGTTTGACAATGTAGGACTTGTCTGAGAGGAGCGGTAAGAACGTTGAAGAGATGTGATAAGCACATGTGGTGTGGATGTAGAAATCACAGATTCTAGTTTGATAAGGGAATCTTGGGAAGAGTGCAGTAGGGTCAGCAATGGTGATAATCTCCTGGTAACTGATAAGCTGTCATACGGAGAAGGCATTTAAAAAGATTTGATGGGATTCCAGGATGCTTATCAAGAATTAGTCAAAGGGAATGTCATTTGCTATCTCATTTCTTTGTCAAGATACTAGCATGAGATGTAAAAAGCTTTCTTTCACTGTTAGAAAGTGAAACATAACCCAAGCAAATCTAGTCATAAGATGATGTGAAATAAACTAATAATCTATGAGTCTGGGCTAAATAAAAAAAATTTAAAATGTTACAATGTTTTAAAACATTTTTTAAAAAAATACATAAACCCCCACTCTCCTCAAATTGTTCCAGTCAACAGACACTTATTGAAAAACTATTACATGTCCGGTACCTCTTTAAAGCAGGGTACCAATACCTGGACCAGAGCAGAGCTCTGCTCTTCCGTTGTTTTCACCCATGTCACTGAAAAGGAAAAAGACTCTGCCGTTTGTTGGTAGTTGCTAAGAGCTACAAACAAGTAACAAGGTCCTAATTCACAAGGGGAAAGTCCGTACTATCCACAGGTGAACAGGAATGTTTTGTATGCAGAGGCTAATGAGAGCCCATCTCAGAAAATGTTGGAGCAGGGATTAGCTAACAATTTGGGGAGACACAGAACACCTCAATTGTTTTTGTCCTTGTACATTCATTTTGATCATGTGATAAATTACAGTCATCTCTGCATATCTAACACTACCTACACATGGTGGTGGGATGAAAATTCTACAGAATATTTCGCATCAGATGCAACACACACACACACACACACACACACACACACACACACACACACACACCTCAAAACTTCTATTGCAACTCAAATGACATGTGACTTATTTCCTTTATATGTATTTATCCCTCCTTTCCCTTCTTTCAATTTTACATCTCCCTTTTTTCCCCTTTAGACCTGGAGAAGTAAATGTTAGCTTGGCCTTTTCTTATTGCGACACTCTAAGACCTTCAGTGACAGAGTTCAAAAAGGCAGCATGAGGGAGGAGACTCATAGAGCCCCAGTTTCCTCATCCTATCCATGCATGGCTCCTCTTCCAGCACACCTCCTGGAACACAGGAAGCATGCAGCTTTGCAGACAGTTTGGAGGAGTGGGAGCACAGCTTGTTCAGTTAGGAATGGACTTTTGCTACATGGAAAGAAAATCTAAACTAAGGCCCATTCCTTGAAGATTTTTATTCTCTCATAAAACACCCAAAGGTTGGATATGCGTATCTGGTAAAGCAGTCATGTAAAATCTTCAGAGAACCATCACCCTTTGAAGTTTCCATTACACCCAACAAGGGGCTCGCTGTATGGTTCTAGGAGGTCAGAGGAGGGCTAACAATATATGATGAATTTGAACCAATAAAAATGTATACTAATATCTGAATTACTATCACATGACCTCCCCTCTCCTTCCCTCCCCCTCTCTCCCTCTCTCTCTTTCTCTCTCTTCCTTTCTTTCTTTTTGTTTGTGTTTTTTGAGACAAGGTTTCTCTGTGAAACAGCCATGGCTGCCCTGGAACTCACTTCATAGATCAGGCTGGTCTCAAACACATATATCCAGAGATCCACTTGCCTCTGCCTCCCAAGTGCTCGGATTAAAGGCATACATACATATCCACACCCAGCAGTATCATGTGATTTTTATTAAATAATTTGGGAAACAACAAAATCTTTCTAACAGCTACAGAGCCCCAGAGGAAACAAGCCTCTCCTTGAGATCCTAGCAGTAGGCATGGACAATGAAAGAGTGTGAGGGAAGAATTAATGCACTTGGTCGCATCTGTGTCTTTCTCCCTGATGGGACACTCAGTTCTTCTGCAAATCACATATAGAACTTCTGAGATACACTAGCCATGGGATGTGCCCACCAACCCATCACATCTTTCAGTGTTGAGTAAATTATCATTTATACCCATTTAAATTTCAAAGAGTTTTGGAAACTTAAGACAAAGTTCATCTTCAGCAATAAATTAATACTTAGAAAATAATATGAAGTATGGGACTTATGTATAGGTACCTAAGACTACTACCAGTGTACCCACATGTAAATGACATTCAGTTTCTACACCAGTTCATTCTGGAAGATTCCTCTATTGTCTGTCTTGCGTTTTCTTGAATCAAAGGACTCATGAAGATGTTTGGAGCATATTATGTACTTTGAGCATAGCGACCAAGAAGATAAACATAGGAAAGTTGAATTTTAAAGATTGGGTGGGGGTTGACTTTTTAAATATAAAACTACTATAGAAAACTAGTGCTTTGCTTTCATAGCTAAGTAAATGCAAGACATTAAAATTTAGTCCCCATGAAAATTGGACAAAATTGTTTTAAATAGGGATTGAATACGTTTGAAACTGAGACATTTGCAAGAATCATTTCCTATTTTGTGTGCAGTTGAGCTGATTGAATTACCATTTCTGCCTAGAACCACAGAAGCCCAAGAGACTCTGAGGTCAAAACCACAAACAATGGCTCTTTGTCTAAAAGAACCCCATCATTGTGTTTTTAGATGCAAACATGTGCGATCTCAATGTATAGCAGAATTACTAAGAGTTCAGCTCTAGCCCAGAAGAACTTATGCATCTGTCAGTTTTCACCAATTCTTGATTTGTAAATAGAATGTACTACCTTACATAAGAGTACAGAAAACCCCTCTCTTTCCTCCATTATATCAACTGAAATTCACTGTACCTGGGGTGTGGTTCTTTTTGGTTTAGAAGTACAGTCCATAGAACTCCCTTCCTTTGCCACATTTGCAAGAGGAGTCAAAGATGATATAACTGCAGAGGAGCTTCCTCCTGTGGCAGATGAAAACAAATATAGAGACCCACAGACAGACAACATGTAGAGAGTGAGAGACCTTGGAACACTCAGCCCTAAACCGGATGTCTCCATCAAATCTCTCCTTGGGGCTCAAGGATCCCCTCAGAGAAGGAGATGGAGATGAAAAGAGTGTAAGAGCCAAAGGGGATGGAGGATACCAAGAAATTAAGGCCCTTAAAATCAACACGATCAACATGCACATTAAGTGATAGAGACTTAGACAGTATGCACAGGGCCTGCCCCAGTCTGTACCAGATGAGGCCCTACTGTTGAAAGAAGTGGACACGTGCCCTCATCCCTGACCAAGAAGCAATCTTCAAAGGATAATCACTTACAAATGAAAATTTGGTTTCCTACTAGGGAGTCTCAAAGGGGAAACAAACTATTCTGCATGCCCAGCAGTAGATGGCTAACAGAGAACAAACACAATAGCATCTTTGAGGGTTCCTTGTCCCATGATAATGTGTCAGGGATTTTCCTTTTCTAATTTTATCTTACTCCTTTTTATTTTAGTTGTACTCTACACACACACACACACACACACACACATACACACACGTGTGAGCGCATGTGTGCGCGCACATGCGCTCTTTTCTCTTTTTACCCTAAAGTTCTTTTGTTTTATAATTTTCAATTTAGTGTTTTTATGGGATTCCTGAGTGTAGAAACAAGTGGGTTTCTGTTTCTTGTGCCTTCTCTTGGGCTCCTTTCCTTCTGATTGTTTGTTTTGTCTAATTCTGATGTGTTAGTTTTTGTCTTATATTTTATATTACATTATTATATTATATTTATTATATTACCCCATAGAAGCTAGTTTTTGTCTTATATTTTATATTACATTATTATATTATATTTATTATATTACCCCATAGAAGCCCTTTTGTTTTGTAATAGACAGAAAGGGGATGGATCTGGATGAGAGGTGAAGTGAGGAGGAGCTGGGAGGAGTAGAGGGGGGAAACATAATCAGGATTTATTATGTGAGAAAAAAATCTATTTTCAATAAAGAAAGAAAAAAAAAGGGAAGTTGATGAAACTGGCACAGTCCACACATCAGCACACCGAGATCTGCCAGAGAGAACAGATGATGCTGGTGGGGTGCTCCTCCCAGGGACTCTGCATCTGGGGGGTGCTGCTGCCAAAGGGAAGCAGGTGCTTTGAAGAGGTGCAGATCAGAAGTCAATAGGGAGAACTGGAATATGTTCTGCAACATGCTAGAGATGTAAACATGTTTGGGAGGAGGGGTGTGTGTGTGTGTGTGTGTGTGTGTGTGTGTGTGTGTGTGTGTGTGTGTGTGTATCAGCATTTGTTCAATATTTGTGAGTGATTGTCTATACCCTTGGAAGCACATTGTTCCTTGGATTCAGCAGGTTACATACACTTCACTGGAAAAATACAATATGTATATGTCAGGAGAATAATAAAATGGGAGGGCATCAGGTCTTGGGATTAAGTCAGACCTATGGCTAGTTGGCTGAATGATATGAAAAAGATAATTTCCTTTCTTCCTGAAATCACCAGAGCTCGGCATTTGTTGAAACTGAGGAAACCACATTGTAAGACTGTCGTGGATTCTGGCATGCTTTGAGAGTAGCAGCAGGCATTCAGGAGATGAATGCACACCTCAGGAACACAATCAAATATGCAGTGATCATGCCACTCAAGGATAGTTTTTCCCACTGATGTCATGTGAAAGTGTAAACTGCATACTGGAGTCCACCCTTGGTCCCCACAAGTAACCAATGAGGCTTTGTATCTAACTTCTTTTGCTGGTTGGTTTAGAGTCCTGTATGAAGAACTCAGATTCAGTGTCAAAGACAAGTTCTCAGTGATTGGCTAAAGCCTAGGATGGTTGGATAATGCAGTGAGTTCAGGAGATGAGATACTCACAGTCTGCATGGCTAGAGTGACCCAAAGGGTCAGCCTTTGGTCTAGGTTGGGCAAAGACTCTTCCTTTCTTACTACTGTTTTTCATCTTTTCATGACTGCACAGGATCTGCTAGCTGTAGTTACATGCCAACGGAGTAAAACGGAAGGATCTGGAAGACTTATCTGAATCTGTTGGCTATGCATAAGATTCTATTGGTTCTTAGACCCAAGGTCCCACCATAATATTGAAGAGTAAAGAAAATAAAACCCAGTAATGCTATCTGTATTCTTATTTATAGCTTACAGACACCAATGTGGATGCTTTGAAATGGTGGCAACAGAATCATACATTTGAACTGCAGTAAGCAGATCTAAAAGCTAGAAGAAAGCTTGAGCAGTCTCAATCTCCCTTATTATGCCGGGAAAACTCAACCTACAAAATGTATCCTTGGGTACTTCTGGAAGCTAGAGCCTGAAATATAAGCCACAATTCCCATGGCTCTGTCACATTTATCTGCTCCATTGACTCATTAGGACTAAATATAAGTTATTAAATTTAGTGTCCTTGCTCCCAGATCATTTGTTTATTAAACCTCAGAACATAACTTCCTTCTGGTTTCTGCTTCCAAATGCCCTAATGCCACCCAATTATCTCTGGTTACCAGGAATTTTAATTGTCATTGAAAACTCTCCCATCTACAGACACCATTCAAGTCTTATCTTCAGTTTGGGAATTCTTTAAATATGTGAGGGACCAAATTTCAGTTGGCTCCATGAAAAGTCTACGGTGCTTCTGAACTGAATCCCTTTATTATTCAATGCATCTGCTTTTGCAGAGTTCTTTATGTGAGGTAAGAGGCAGCCACACAAAGGAGTCCTTCCACTTGGGGCAGAAGGAAGCTCTTAAGTTGTCAGGATAAGCCCTACACTGCTGTGGAATTGGATGGAGGCAAAGAAGGCGTTGGAACGCAGTTCAATGACAGGGACTTGCGGTCTCTTCCAGTGTGTCTGGGCCAGATTGGCTTCTAAATGTACAGCAAGGAGCCTGCAACCATCTGTGCATCTACTACTACTACTAGTAACACACACACACTTGAACTTTTGTTTTAAGCTGCTTAGGCTTAAAACACTTAGAAAAAAATGAGTCTAGTAGAACTCAACATGCAATTTGCTTTTTATTGATTGCCAAAATGAGCACAACAACGACAACAATGGAATGGTAGACCTTGCTATCCTGCTTGGAGAGTTGTTTTTTAGTGCAAGAAGCATTTTCCAGAGTTGCTTTGAATAGGCCCTGAGACACCACTTCAGCGCTAATGTTGCTGAGATGTGGGGGTTTACAGAGGGGTTTACTAAACACTCATGCACTTTGCTTAATATTGAAAAAGATCTTGAGCGTGTTTAACCAGAGGGTTGTGTAGTGTTCAGAGTCTATGTTTTTATTTTATACCAAGCTAGTGTTCTGAAGTCTATTGGTGGCATGTCTTAGACTCTGTATCACCTAGAAGGGGCAGCCTGGGGAGACTTTGGCATTGCACAATTCTGGCAGTACCTCTGGCATACCACTTTGTGAGCTAAGCCCACTCTTCAGCTTTAAAAACACTCTATGAACTGGAAATTGTTATTACCAAGCAGTTAAACAAGGGCATTTGTGTTTTTAAGCTGAGAACAACACAAACAGTTCAAATTCAGGTGCTGGAAAGAAAGGAATGCAAAAACGCAGGACAGCTTCTAGTTGATACAGCCTCTACTGGAGATAAAGGTCAGCCCATTACCACTTAAGGGAGCTTGGGGACCAGGAGAAATAAAGTGGTTAGTTTAGAGTCATCAGTAAATACAATTAGCAGAAGAATTAAGATGGTGTTTCTGAGAACTAGCTACCAGAATGTTAGAATGAAAAGGGCTTAGAAGACTATTTCAGAATTAGAATAATCTGAAGAAAATTCCTAAGTGTGTTGTAACCAATAGAAATAAAACTTCCTTAACTAGAGAGATATTCAATGTTCTGCTAGATCAGCCAGTCAGTTAAATCACCTGGTAAATTAATTTTATATTCTCTAATAATTGGCTTTATTAATCTTCTGCCATAGGAGATGTTCTATTCTTAGAATCATAAGCAACATTTGTTGTTGAAAAATACTTAGGAAAGTATAGTGTAACGCAGAAATGATTCCACATCAAAATATGGCCAAATTTGTTTAAGGTGGGTCAGGTAGAAGGGGAGTGGTCAGTAGATCTTGACAAGTTTCCTTTTTTGGAATAGCATTCCATGTCTACCACTTCCTGAATGGATGCTGTAGAGAGAAAAGGTAGAAACCCACCAGGGCATTCTGTCTGACTCTCACATTGGACCTACCTGCAGATCACCCTCGAAAATAAGTGCAGCGGGCAGCTAGTTTTGATCAAGAACCATGCCAGTGGGAGCCACAGAGGCAGACCACCACTGTCCGAGGATTATTTGTCCTGTGATTTCTTCCTCTATTCCAAGGAAATCAGTCTGATTCCTCCAATGTTATCATGCATAAGAGTCCTAGCTCGAAATAAGGACAGCCCCTTTTCACTTCTTCCTCCTCCTCAGTCCTCCTCCTTCCCCTCCTCCCTCCTCCTCCTCTTCCTCTTCTTCTTCATTTATTTTCTTTCTTTCTTTTTTTAAAATTTCACTGTTCTGACTCTGGTCTTCATATCCTGTTTTTCTGTTTCCAGTTAGACATGCCAATTAAAGGAAGATATGGTTTATTTTTATTTTTGCTAGTACTGACTATAAAGTGAACTCTTTAAACAGGCCTAAACTTTTCACTGGAATTAGCTGAATGCAGTGAGCAAAGCTCATTTTAAATTGTGATCCTGTAACATTTTCTGGCAAGTGGAGTGGTGTTGAGCTGCTTAAAAAAAAAAAAACCTTCTACTTGCCAAGGGTCTTTCCAAACCCAAGTCATGCAACACAGTGGGCAAGATGCTCCCAGGATAGGGATGCAGAAATGATCTAAATTACTGGGTACCAAGTTGTGGTCCCCAGACCATTTGCATTTTCTTTTAGTAATGCACATCCTCAGGCCCCCAGAAGACCTGTGGAACACCAGCACTCAGCATTAGCAAGTCTTTGGATGACTGGTACATGCATAGACCTGAGAGCTACCAGTCTAGTGCATCTTCCAGTTTTCTTTTGATGCATATTGATTTAAACCTAGTGTAACTTTGCTTAGGAAGATTGTGAAATTCTAGACCATGAGGAGAGTTGATGGGCAGACAAGTCAGTGGCAGTCAAGCACCAGTCCATCTGGACTGCACAGAAACCTTCTAATCTTTTTCTCCCCTGACGCATGTACATGCACATAACATCTTGTAGGAACTGTGTTATTTCACTAAGTATTTGTTATGTGGCAATAGTCACCATTACAGAAATAGAAAATATTGTCATGATGAACAAGATACGCTAAACCCTTGATACCACGCTACTTATGATATAGTTGGAGAGAAAAATAAAGCCTACAAGCAATGATGATAATAATGCAGTTAGGAGGTATGGTGATTTGAAAAAAAGTGCCCCCCTAAGGGAGTGGCACTACTAGGAGGTGTGGCCTTGTTGCAGTAGGTGTGGTCTTGTTGGAGGAAGTGTGTCACTGTGGAGACAGGAATTGAGGTCTCATATATGCTCAAGATACCACACAGTGTTTCAAACCACTTCCTGTTGACTACTAGATAAGATATAGGACACTCAGCTCCTTCTCCAAAACCATGTCTGCCTGCAAGCCACCATGTTGCACCATGGTGATGGTGATGATAATAATGGACTAAACTTCTGAAACTGTAAGCAACCCCAATTAAATATTTTTCCTTTATAAGAGTTGCTGTGGTCATAGTGTCACTTCAAAGCAATAGAAACTCTCAACTAAAACAGGAGGGAAGGTTCAATGGGACAGGATGGAAGACTATTGGGAACCAAGTGGCTAGGCTAGCATAGACAACTGTTGAGCATCTGTCATCTCAGACCTTCTTTCATTCTTTTTTTGCAACAGCCAACTTCAGGCAGACATGAGCTGAGAGTGCTTCACTTTCTGCCTCACTGGCCATTTGCTCCTGTGGCCACCAAATACATGCTTATGCTCAGTTGCTCAAGGGTCAAGACCAGCCCTAGACCAGTTGTGGAGAGGGTTGGTAGATAAATTCTTCTTGCCTTCTCAGTTAGGAAGCCAATTCTCTGGGGGGATATTCTACATAATTCCCCGAGGGAGCCAGCTAGGCTGAGCTATTTTCCACAATAGTGATCAATAATCCAAGGCACCCCAATAGGCTATCTAATGACATTTGGGGCTTTATTTTTTCTATGTGAAATGTGAAGACTAGGAGGCATTTTGGGGCAGAGGAAGAAAATGGATCTGAAAGATACTTTGTTTTATTTTATTCTTTAGAACTTCCTATGTATATATAATATAAAATGGTTTTATCCATCCCCATATCCCCCTACACCTCCTGCAGGACCCCTCCTCTCACTCATCCACCTTCAAACTTCCTGTTGTTGTCTTAAGAAAACAAACCTACTAAGTCCATGTAATGTTGCTCATATGTGTTTAGGGGTGGGGCTACACAGTGGTGCATGCGCAATATACTAGTGACCATACTGTCAAAGAATAATGATTCTACTTCACCAAGCAGCTTTCAACTGCTCTTCAGTTAGGGGTAGGGCTGCATGAATTCTACCACCTCATTTATATTGTCATTTTGGCTGGTTTGATCTTGCTCTGGTAATCACAGCTGCTGTGAGTTTGAGTACAATACCTGTGTCATGGCCAGAAACCAGCATTTCACAGCACTTGCACCTATCCTCTGGCTCTTACATTCTTTCTGTTTCCTCTTCCAAGTCTTCTGTGCCTTGGGGACACTGGTGGGGAGCTGACAAAGGTTTCCTACTGAATAAGGACTGACCTCACAGTGGCCTTATTCTTAGCACTTTGGCCAGTTATGAGTCTCTGCATTGACTGCTGCTCACGGACAAAAGAAACTTCTCTGATGAAGGTTGCAGGTAGCCTAGATATGTTTTAATAAACATAAATATTTAAGGTGTAGTTTGACAACATGATCATTTAGCAAAATACCAATAGTAGTTCCTACCTAGGGCCTAAGACCTCCTCAACTCTGAACTTTCAACCAGGTTTACAGTGCCAAGCATGAGTTCCCTTCTGTGGAAAAGGGTTCAAATCCAACTAAAAACTGGTTGGTTACTTCATAACACACATACCACTATTGCACAGTGAACACATATTGCTTGGCAGGTCAATACTGTACAGTGGGGTACAGTACTAGGTAAGATGATTGATAGGTTCTCCACCCTAGAAACTACACAGTGCCTTTTGGTATTAAAAAACCTAGGCATTAGGCGGGAAATTTCCTAGTAAGTTTGATATTGACTCCTCTGTGCCTTTCAGACAATGGGTGTGGTATTTTCAGCACAGGGTTTTGCACTGTAGTTATGAGAGGTGACCAAGAGCAATTATAGTGGCTTGTGCTGCTTTGGAGACCCGTGGAGACTCTGTCTCCCTGGTAGGAAGGCATCCCATGCCTGGCACTGCCATTTTCCTTCTTAAAAAAACCTATGTCTTCTGGGAGCAGCATTGACCACTCACACAGGATACCTGTGTTTGAACCCCTTTAAAAATGTATTGTGAAATGACCTTACTAGATGTTTTTATAAGGCCTCATCATATAATTTGGGGTGTTGTTAACCCATGCTCTATCTGTCCCCAAGCTCTCTGCTCCATCCCTGCTTACACCTCCTTCTCTTCTTTCATACCGACAAGTATCCTCTCTAATTATATTCTTTCAATTAGATTGTGAGGTAGTAGGTCTCTATATGGCATTTTCACACATCCTTTTAGATCATTCTCTCATTTTCCTTCTCTATTCACATCTGCTTCTCTCTGGTTAAGCCTTTCCAGCCCCTCTATTGCACTTTTTCCCTCTATAATCTACAATTTTCCTTTCCCTTAATGTATCTCCTTCTACCCCCTTGTTCAGAATAGTAAGATATTTTAAAAGTATCTGGTTGGAGAGATGGTTCAGCTGACAAAGATGCTTACACCAAACCTGACTACCTGACTTTGTCTTTGAGACTCACATGACAGAAGAAAAGAACAACCTCCCAAAAGTTATCCTGTGATCTCCACATTCATGCTGTTGAGTTTGTGCATGAACATGCACACACACAACAAACACATGTAAAAACATAACTGAGTATTCTTTCAGAATACACTTGCAAGACTAAGGGGAACAGCAGAAAGAACATTTGGGAACTTTTACATTTTTTTGTAGCAATTCAGACAGATTTTACTCGGATGATATCAGCAGACATGACAAGCTGAAAAACTTAGGCTTGGACTGGATATGGGGTGAAGAAGAGGTGTCAAGGATATCTCCAGATTTCTTGTGCAGAAATTGGGCTTAATAGAATTTCCAATTAAACTGTTGAAGACAAAATTCCTGAGACTGTGGCAAATAGTCTAATTTTAAGAAGTGGAAGCTAGAAAAAATATTACAGACTTTGGAACATTAGGTCTCATCTCAAAATGGTTTCCACCGTAAATACACCAGTAGAGGTAATTGTAGCCAATTCATTTCACACCATCATTTTCATTCACTTTTTTGATCATCTGCCTATATATACTGTAGTCTAAGATCATCTTCCTCATGCTTGTGCATTTTCTGTTGAAGAACAGAATATTAAAGGTAAACCCATTTTTTAAATGACTGCAAATGCCTCTAAAAGGAGAACCATACATACCATCTAATGGCATATAGATCATTTGTTCCCTCCGCTTCCTCCCTTCCCTGCTGATATTCGCAGTGTGTCAGTTTCTCTGCACCCATACAAGAGCCAGTTCCTGCATGCACATCTCATTTAGAAGGATGAGGTGAGCCCAGACAGAGCTTGGCTGAAGGGCTTCTTAGGGTGGCCTGGGTACTAAAAGTTATCTAGTCCAAGAGAACCATAAATTCAGAGCAAAAGTCTGAGTTCAATCAGGGAGAAGAACTGAAGCCGTTGTCAGGAAGCAAAGTTAGGCCTAAAGAATGTGGTGAGGTTATAAACAGGAGATTATTTAATGAGGTCATAAGCCAGAAGGATCAGAAACACATGGGATGTATAGTGTAGGGTGGGTTTGGACAAGTGGCTCAGGACTAAGTTCGTGTCTAATCAGAGGGTATTGGAAGCCTGTTTTTATGTGATGCCAGCTGCTTGGTACAAGCGTAGATTTAATGGATTAAAAGCCTGGAAACCGGACCTTATTCCTAAGTAGGGGAGTTTCGGAACTACAGGCGAATCGCTTAACTGTTCCTCTTCCAGTTAGCTGGGGTCAACCAGATAGCTATTTCTGTGCAGCTCTCTTCATCCTGCTGATACATTCATCCTTGAACTGACACCATTGTTTTCAGACTCTGATCAACCTGTGTTGTGTATCAAGGTATCAAGCCCTCTGGTTGGAAGCAGAACTAGAAACAGGAGGCTACAGTGACAATATCACTGTCTTCAAGGAGGTTTCTGTGTTGTGTGCAGAGATGCCCAATAGGAACAACCAAGTACCATACTCTACTAGTGGGGTTAGGTGTGACGTCCAAAGGAAGCCCAGAGAGACACACTTTTGAGTAGAGACGGTGTAGTTGAGCTAGTTTTGAAGATCAACCAGGGTTCTCTGGGTAGATAAATGGTACAGGGAGAGTGAGTAAGAGTGTGAATAGGAGTAGGGGTGTGAGTAGGAGTGGGGGTGTGAGTAGGAGTGGGCAGTGTGAGTGTGAGTAGGAGTGGAGAGTGGGGAGTGTGAGTAGGAGTGGAGAGTGGGGAGTGTGAGTAGGAGTGGAGAGTGGGGAGTGTGAGTAGGAGTGGAGAGTGGGGAGTGTGAGTAGGAGTGGAGAGTGGGGAGTGTGAGTAGGAGTGGAGAGTGGGGAGTGTGAGTAGGAGTGCGAGTGGCTTGCTAAGCGGTGTGAGAATCTGCAGCTGCAGGGTAGTGTGTCAGGGGTTTCAAAGACACTGACATGACATCCAGGTGCTTGTGGAAGGCAGGGAAGATTGGCCACGGGAGAGGCTAGATCCAGTTGAGCAAATGGGTCTGGCAAGTGCTAGCCCTTCCTACTGTAGAGCTGAGATTTTACTAGGTAGGTGATGGTGATTCTCTGAGTAGTTGTCATGGCAATTAAATTTTGAGAACATTTTCTGTGGGTATTCATGGACAGTTGAGTTGTCTTTTGTAGCACACAAATAAGCGACGTCCAGGTAAAGGTGTAGGGGGCACCTGAGGCCTCCAAAGATGCATCATAAACACTGGTATGCAAAAACAGAGAATGCTACTTGTGGTGGTATTGTGTTGCCCAAAATATTGTATACCCTAATAAACTTATCTGGGGTCAGAGACAGAAGAGCCACTAGATACAAAGGCTAGAAAATGGTGGCACTCACACCTTTAATCCTAGCACTTCAGAGGTAGAAATCCCTCTGGATCTCTGTGAGTTCAAGGCCACATTGGAAACAGGAAGGCAGGTGACACACGCCTTTAATCCCAGAAAGCGAGCCTTTAATCCCAGGGAGTGGTGGTAGAAAGCAGAAAGGTATATAAGGCGTGAGAACCAGAAACTAGAAGCATTTTGGCTGGTTAAGCTTTTAGGTTTTGAGCAGCACAGTTCAGCTGAGAGCCATTTGGATATGAGGACACAGAGGCTTCCAGTCTGAGGAAACAAGATCAGCTGAGAAGTTGGCCAGGTGAGGTTAGCTGTGGCTTGTTCTGTCTCTCTTATCTTCCAGTGTTCACCCCAATACCTGGCTCAGGTTTGATTTTATTAATAAGATCATCTAAGATTCCTGCTACACCTACTTCCTTTGAGAAATTTAGATCACTGTAGAAAAATGTTTCTCAACCAATTTTTTTTTCATATTTATTCTCATTCTAACAGCTATGCTGCTCTTCTCCAAGGCTCACCTTATTGGAATGTACCATTATTACAGATGTCTTTCTCTGTCCTTTATATCACTTAAAGAATTTACAGATAATTTTAATTAGCCCATTTGTTATTTATTTATTTTACAACTCCTTAGTATTTAACTTGCAAAGACTTGTCCTAAAAAAAACCCATGTCCTTTTATTTATTTATTTTTCCAGTGTTGATTTCTTGACTAGCCAGAAAATTGACTTGTTTGCTGGGAGCTTTTTCCCCAGGATATGGGTCACCAAGTCACTTGCCCAAAGCACCCAGGGTATCTGCAGTCCTTGGTTCTATTAGCTAAGTGTTTTGCTTTTTGCTCAGCCTTGATGTAGGGAGGAGGGGACTGGACTTGCCTCAACTGAATCTACTAGGCTGAGCTGAATCCCCAGGGTAGACATTGCCTTGGAGGAGGTGGGAAAGGGGGTGGATTGGGGGGAAGGCTGGGGGTGGGAGGAGGGAGTACAGGGGAATCCGTGGCTGATAAGTAAAATTAAATTAATTATAAAATAATATATATGTATATATATACATATATATATGAATGAAAGTATGTATTTTACCTGTTTTCCTAAAGGGGGGTGTAAGCACCATTTCCAGTGCTTTATAAACTGACTTTAATTGAAGAAGAAAGTAAAGCAACATTTACTTGGAGCATGCTGAATAGTTTGTCTTCTGTCCGGTTCAATGTAACTGGATTTATGTTAAGGTCTTTGATCCACTTGGACTTAAGTTTTGTGCAGGGTGATAGATATGAATCTATTTGCATTCTTCTACAGGCCAGTTGTGCCAGCACCATTTGTTGAAGATGCTTTTCTCCATTATAGAGTTTTGGCTTCTTTTTTAAAAATCAAGTGTCCACAGATGTGTGGATTTTTGTCTGGGTCTTTGATTTGATTCCATTGATCAATGTGTCTGTTTTTATGCCAAGATCATGCTGTTTTTTATTACTATAGTTCTGTAGTAGAGCTTGAGGTCAGGGATGGTATTATAACTAGTAGTTCTTTTATTGTACAGGATTTTTTTTTTTTTTTTGCTATCCTGGTTTTCTTGTTTTCCATATGAAGTTGAGTATTGTTCATTCAAGGTCTGTAAAAATTTGTATTAGAATTTTGATGGGGATTGCATTGAAATTATTGATTGCTTTTAGTAAGATTGCCATTTTTTTTTTACTATGTTAATCCTACCAATCCATGAGCATAGGAGATCTTTTCATCTTCTGATATCTTCTCCAGTTTCTTTCTTCAAAGCCTTGAAGTTTCTGTCATTCAGGTCTTTCGCTTGCTTGGTTAGAGTTACTACAAGACACTGTATATTGTTTGTTGCTGTGGGATATCATTCTGTATGCTGTGAATGTGTGTTGCTCTGATTGGTTGATAGATAAAATGCTGATTGGCCAATAGCCAGGCAGGAAGTCTAGGCTGGGCAAACAGATGAGAAGAATTCTGGGAAAGGGAAGGGCTGAGTCAGGATTCACCAGCCAGACACAGAGGAAGCAAGGTGACAAGGCAGAACTGAGAAAAGATACCAAGCCATGGTGGCTAAACATAGATAAGAATTATGGGTTAATATCAATATAAGAGCTAGTCAGTAATAAACCTGAGCTAATGGCCATACAGTTCATAATTAACATAAGCCTCCGTGTGTTTATTTGAGTCAGAGCAGCTATGGACTGGGCGGGACACAGGAAAACTTCTAACTACATTTTGTGGCTATTGTGAAGGATACTGTTTCCCTGATTTCTTTCTCAGCCCTTGTATCACTTGTACATAAGAGGGCTACTGATTTTTTTGACTTAAGCTTATATTCAGGCACTTCACTAAAGATGTTTATCAGCTGTAGGAGTTCCCTGTTAGGATTTTTGTGGTCACTTGTGCATATTATTATGTCTCTGCAAATAGTGATACTTTGACTTCTTTTCCACTTTGTATCCCCCTGATCTCCTTCATTTGTCTTATTGCTCTAGCTAGAACTTCGACTACTATATTGAATAGATATGGAGAGAGTGGAGAGCCTTGTTTTGTTCCTGATTTTAGTGGAATTGCTTTGAGTTTCTCTCCATTCAATTTGATGTCAGTGGTCAGCTTGCTGTATATTGCTTTTATTGTATTTATGTATGTTCCTTGTATCGCTGATCTCTCTAAGACTTTTATCATGAAGGGGTATTAGATTTTGTCAAAGGCTTTTTCAGCATCAGTGAGATGATCATGTGTTTTGTTTTGTTTTTTCTTTCAGTTTATTTATATTGACAGACTTTTGTATGTTGAACCATCTCTGCATTTCTAGGATGAAGCCTACTTGATCACAGTGGATGATCTTTTTGATGTGTTGTTGGATTTAGTTTGCCAGTGTTTCATTGAGTATTTTTGCATTAATGCTAATGAGGGAAATTTGTCTGTAATTCTCTTTCTTTGTTGAGTCTTTGGGTGGTTTGGGTATTAGGATAACTGTGGCCTCATAAAAAGAATTTGACAATGTTCCTTCTGTTTCTATTTTGTGGAATAGTTTGAGGCGTATTGGAGTTAATTCTTCTTTGAAAGTCTGGTAGAATTCTGAGCTGAAACCAACTTGCCTTGGGCCTTTCTTGGTTGGGAGACTTTTAATAACTGCTTATATTTCCTTAGGGGTTATAAGTCTGTTTAAATTGTTTATCTGATCTTGATTTAATTTTGGTATGTGGTATCTATCAAGAAATTTGTCCATTTCTTTTAGATTTTCCAATTTCGTGGAGGACAGATTTTTGAAGTATGGCCTAATGATTGTCTGGCTTTCCTCAGTGTCTGTTGCTATGTCTGCCCTTTCATTTCTGATTTTGTTAATTTGGATGCTCTCTCTCTGCCTTTTAGTTAGTTTGGATAAGGGTTTGTCTATCTTGTTGATTTTCTCAAAGAACCAACCCTTTGTTTCATTGATTCTTTGTACTGTTCTTTTCGTTTCTATTTTGTTGATTTCCACCCTCAGTTTATTTCCTGATGTCTACTCCTCTTGGGTGTGTTTGCTTCTTTTTTCTAGAGTTTTCAGGTGTGCTATTTAGTTGCTAGTATGAGATCTCTCCAAATTCTTTACGAAAGCACTTAGTGCTATGAACTTTCCTCTTAGCACCACTGGCATTGTGTCCCATAAGTTTGGGTATGTTGTACACTCATTTTTATTGAATTCTAAGGAAGTCTTTAACTTCTTTATTTCTTCCTTGACCCAGTGGTAATTCAGTTGAAAGGTTTTCAGTTTCTATGAGTTTGTAGGCTTTCAATAGTTTGTGTTGTTGTGGAGCTCCAACTTTAACCCATGGTGATCTAATAAGATACAGGGGATTATTCCAATTTTTTGCATCTGTTAAGACTTGTTTTGTGATGGAATATGTGGCCAATTTTGGAGAAAGTTCCATGAGGTGCTGAGAAGAAGGTATATTCTTTGGTGTTTTGGTAAAACGTTCTATAGACAGGTCCATTTGAGTCATACCATCTGATAGTCCCATTATTTCTGTGTAGTTTCTGTCTGGGAAAACTGTCCATTGGTGAGAGTGGGGTGTTGACATCTCCCACTGTTAATACGTGGGGTTTAATGTGTGATTTAAGCTTTAGTAATTTTTTTGTTACAAATGTGGGTGCCCTTATATTTGAGACATAGATGTTCAGAATTAAGACATCATCTTGGTGGATTTGTCCTTTAGTGAATATGAAATCTCCTTCTCCATCTCTTGATTAATCTTGGTTTGTAGTCTACTTTGTTAATTATTAGAATAGTTACACCAGCTTGCTTCTTTGATCTGTTTGATTTGAAAATCTTTTTCCAACCCTTTACTCTGAGATAATGTCTATCTTTGACATTTGTCTTTGACATTGAGGTATGCTTCTTATATGCAGCAGAAGGATGCATCCATTCTGTTGGCCTGTGTCTTTTTATTGGCACATTGAATCCATTAATATTGAGAGATATTAATGGCTGGCGATTGTTTATTCCTGTTATTTGTTGTAGGTAGTGGTGGTGGTAGTGATAGTGGTGGTGGTGGTGGCGGTGGTGGTGGTGGTGTGTGTGTGTGTGTGTGTGTGTGTGTGTGTGTGTGTGTGTTCCTCTAGCATGGGATTATCTATTGCCTGCATTTTCATAGGTATAGCTAACTTCTTTGGGTTGGAATTTTCCTTCTAGTTCCTTCTGTAGAGCTGGATTTATGGCTAGATATTGATTAAATTTGACTTTGTCATGAAATATCTTGTTTTCTCCATCTATGGTGATTGAAAATTTTGCTGGGTATAGTAGTCTGAGCTGGCATCCATGGGCTCTTAGAGTCTGCAAGAGGTCTGTCCAGGCTTTTCTGGTTTATAGAGTCTCCATTGAGAAATTAGGTATAATTCTGTTAGGTCTGCCTTTATATGTTAATTGGCCTTTCTCCTTTGCAGCTTTTAATATTCTTTCTTTATTCTGTATGTTTAGTGTTTTGATTATTATGTGATGAGGGGAGTTTTCTTTTTTTCTGGCCCTGTCTATTTGGTACTCTGTAAGTTTCCTGTACCTTTATAGGCATGCCCTTCTTTAGGTTGGGAATTTTTTTCTTCTATGATTTTGTTGAATATATTTTCTGGGACTTTGAGCAGGGATTCTTCTCTTTTTTCTATTCCTGTTATTCTTAGGTTTGGTCTTTTCATAGTATCCCAGATTTTTTTGTTTGTTTTGTATTAGTAATTTTTCAGATTTAACATTTTCTTTGACCAATGAATCTATTTCATCTATCATATCTTCAACACCTGAGATTCTTTCTTCCATCTCTTGTATTCCTGTTGGTGATGCCTGCATCTGTAGTTCCTGTTCACTTACTTATGTTTTCCATTTCCATAAGTCCCTTAGTTTCTGTTTTCCTTATTGCTTCTATTCCATTTTTTCAGTTCTTGAACAGTTTTATTTGTTTCGGTGAAGTGTTTGGGTTTTTTTCTTGGTTTTCTTGACATTCCTTAAGAGAGTTATTGATTTCCTACAATTTTTTGGTTATCTTTGCCTACATTTCTTTAAGGGATTTATTAATTTACTCTTTAAGGACCTCTATCATCTTCATAAACTTATTTTTAAGGTCATTTCCTTGTGCTTCAGCTGCGTTGGAATGTTCAGGTTTTGCTGGCATAGGCTAGCTGGGCTCTGGTGGTGACATATTGCCCTTTCTGTTATTATGTTCTTACTCTGGCATTTAGGCATCTGGATTTGGAGCAATCATAGTTCTAGGTGTTGATTCCTGTGTTTGTCTTTGTTGAATGTTTGTTTTGTTCTTTGGTTTCTGTTTATTCTCTCATCTTCCGGACCCAATTGGCCAAAAGTTCTGGTTACTAGCTAGTCTTGAGGTCCAGTAGGGTATCTCTACTGGAATTTGGCAGGGGGCTTCGGTCCTTTGATCTGGTCTGGCCTCCAGTAAAGCCTGAGTCTGCTTCTGGGGTATCTAGGACCAGCCTGGCCTCTAGTAGAGTTGCTGGGCTGTTGTTTTGACTAGTACTATGACATCTGTTCCTCCAACTGGTGTGAACTGTGTTTGAGCCTATGGAGTCTGCTGGAGATCTGGGGAAGGACCGCTTATTGACTAGTGAGGGCTCCTCAGTGGTGGGAGTCCATCGGGGTTTGTGGGCAGGGCCCAGCAGTAGCAGAGCCAGGGACTAACTGGGATGGTGTTAGCCTGATGAAGGGCCATGATGGACAGAATACAGGGAGAAGTACAGTTCCGCTGGTAGGCAGGTCACTCACCCAGTGTGACTTGTGTTGCCTGGGCCTGCTTGTCAAAAGTCTTCTGGGGTTGGGAAGAGGGCCCAGCCATAGGAAGGATAGGAACTAGCTAAGAAGACATGGGCTTGGGGAGAGGTGCAGTTCCACTAGTAGGCAGGTCACTTACCCACTCTGGCTGGTGTGTTGTGTGCCTCAGTGGCAGAAGTCCGCTAGTGTTGGGGTTGGGGGCCCTGCAACAGCAGGGCCAGGGACAAGCTAAAATAACGTTCTTAAGTGAAAGGTCTCTGGAATCTTCTGGTGATGCAGGTGTGGTATATAAATACAAGGTCTTTCTCAGAAGCTGTTCACAACCCAACTTTTCCACAGAATGATTTTTTCCATCACTGATCTATAATACTGATCAATGATGTTCATATTTACAATTAATGCACATTTGCAATAGCAACGGGCTTCAGACATGACTGTTAAAATTTACAGATTTTATTCCATTCTTTTCATTGTTCCCAGGTGTGCAGTATCAATCCTCATCGAGATCAGATGCTGTTTGTCTATCTGTACATTACTTTATCACACATGCTGAGTAGACCTTGCTCCCTCTCCTACCGTTAGTGACATCCTACTCCTCCCATTGCAGTGAAGGCCTTCCTGCAAAGGCCCTCCCAGCTGCCCTTCCATGGCCTCCAACACGCTGCCTCTTGTCAAACTTATTTCCAGTTATCTCCAGAGTGTAAATAGTTACCCACATCTAAATGTTAACACTGTTTTGCTATTCCAAATCCAGGCAAATGACTATCCATAAAGCTTTTCATTTTCTGCCCCACAATATTTTCTGTAATTACTACTGTTGAATTCTCTTGTGTGATGGCTAATGTGTACTTACCTACAGAGTTAAGAGCAGAAATGGTACTTGATCCTAATTCCAATTCAAATATGTAATTCAATCATTTACTGGTGTCTAGGGGATTTTTTCAGGACCTCTGGCTGCTGACCTCCCATAGGGTGAAGTCCCTTATATAAGAAGGCACAGTGTTGGAATTAGAATCTCAGAATGTTCTCTCATATAAACAACCCCTGATTACTTATAGCACCAAACATAACATAAATCCCATATAAGTAGTTGCTATACTGTATTTTTAGAGAATAATGGCAAACAATTTGGTGCACAGCTAGTAAAGATGTAATATTCTACTAAGTTTTGATCCATGGTTTGGTGACAGGATAAGAAGCCCATACAGACAGACAGGCAACTCTAGATGATGTGTTGTAGACATTTATGAATCAAACAACATTCATTTTACTCAAACGTGATCAGATCCTATCTAGCCTCAAGTGAACAGGTTGTGAGCCCCAAGGACAGAAAGTCAGTAGCCTGGTCAAATGGCCAGGTGGTCCTTAAAGGCATAGCAGTGAATGTTACTGGTATTTGCTGTATCCTTACAGGAGATGCCATGTAACTCTGAATAATCTGGGGACAGGTGGTACTGAAGAAATACCCCACTTCCTCCCTCTGATAGGGCAATTTTGCACATTTTCTCCCATAGTTTGTCAGAGGGACTCTAAATGAAAGGAGCTCAGAGGCATAGCACTATTCCTTAAAAGCATGCCTTGGTTACCCTCCCTTACCTGCTTCACTCCCAAACACCTCAAAACACCAGTTGTGTGACACTTTTCCGGGGAGATGAAAACAAATGTCTATTCACTCCAGATAGAGAACCTACCACAGATCAAAGCATAGATCCCACCAAAGTCCAACTTGGTGAACCACTGAGTTTTATTTGGCTTATTTCTAGGAATATGAGTGAGGGGGTTACTTACAGGTACAGAAATAACCCAGATAGTGGCATCACCAAAGCCTACCCCAGAATGACTGACAGCTCACAAAAGCTGGAAATCTGAAGTGAGCAGCATAATGTGAAGGTTGGAGAGTGTTTTTTCTACATAGCTGGGTTGATCTGAGCCTCTTCTAGTCAGCTCAGCAGCTCTCTGCTTCTTCCAGGCAGCTTCTCGCGGCAGTCCTCACAGCTTATATATGGATCCTGTCAGTTTGAGGGATTTCCCTAGCTATTTTGAGTTGCTTACTTCCCGATTTTACGGGGCTTCCCTGCAGGGTAGAATGTTTCCCTCCACTTAGAATAGTACGTTGTTTCACCTTCCTGTAAACCTACTGTGTCTTAATGAGCTTTCTAAGAAGGAAGGTTTTGGTCTCAGAGGAAACTGATATTCAACCCTCTTGAAATAAACTTCCTACTAATTTGCTTGCATCTAAGTCCTTGTCTCAAGGATTATTTGGCCTGCTTTTAGGAGTACCAAAGTGTGGCAGGCAACTTCCAAGATGGCTAGTAAAGAGCGCTCCTTCTTGATTCTCTCCCCTTTCATCAGAAACTTGGCTTGGTGACTGTCTTCTAATGAACAGAATGTGGAAGGAGTGAAGATATGTCACCTCTAAGGCAAGACTATAAAAAACTTTATTGACCAGTGGATTTTGCTCTAGATATGCTTTATCATTCTCTTCTAATGGCTCACACCAGGAGGAGCCAGCTGTCATGATGTGAGGCAGCCTGTTGTAAGCTCAAGAAAGTGAGTCTTCTGAGGTTGTGATAGGTGAACTCCTTCCCATTTGAACCTTGAGGTAACAGCACCAGCTGGCAGCTTGAGAGTCCTCATCAGCTAAGCTACTTCTAGACTTCCAATGCACAGTAACTACAAGATAAGAAATCACTGCTGATTTCATTGCTAAGTTACTGTTATATACCAATGGATACTGAGTAGACATGAGAAGCTTGTGGGAGTAGGTACTATTGGGGGTTCAGTGGAAAACTCTCTGGACTTTGGGCAAGGTGAACTTCTCATGGTTTCCCATCCAGGATCCCTTGTAAGGCTTCCCTAACACTCAATACTCTTGCATTCTCCTCTTTAAAATTTATTTTACTAGGCAGCCTATGAGCTTCGGGAGACCTGCTTCCTCCTTTCACTTTCTGTCCCTAATGACATGTAAGTGCATGTGGTGTGCATATGTGTGTGTTTGTATTCCTGTTCACATGGGTATGGGCCTATATATGTGTGCAGATGCCTGAGTCTGATGTCAGGAATCACCACTGGTCTCTAATCCCATTATTCATTAAGGCTGAAGCTCTGGATCAAACTCAGATCTCACTCACAGATTGGGGTTGCCAGTCTGGGGCTCCCCATCTCTGCTTTCTGAGGTTGGGTTACAGGCAGATTGCCACCCATACATTCAACAATTAAATTTATTCTGAGGGCCCACACTCTGCCTGGAAAGTGCTTTAAGCATTTAACCATCTTCCCATCTCCTGATTATAAGACATTTGTACTGAATAAATAAAGACCTCGGCAAAATTGGTTTTGTATGTAATTAGTAGACACTGAACCATTTGTTTAACTAATAAAATGTCTGGGAATGACTCCTTAGGTCTAGCTGGATTTTGGAGCTCAGATGGTGTTATCAGAATTCTGCTCCCTCCACCAGCCCATTTTTTTTTCTCTCATAATTCCCCTACCTCTTCTTTCTATTCTTTTCTCCATACATGGATCTGCTTTACTTTCTAAGATTTATTTGTGAGCAGCTACTCCCAGAAAAATAGCTACTGGCACTCTCAGCCTGAAATACTCACAGCTGATCAAAGCCAAAAGCATTTCAGAAGTTCAGAAAAATAATCTACCAGATACCTTTGGATGATTCTGGATTAATCTGGGAAGCAAAGTTGTCTATGGAACAGTCACCATGGCTGACAAGAATGTAACAGACGGTGAGTGAAGGCCAGGTCCTCTGTACATCTTTAAAGCAGTTCTGTGACAAAACTGTTCCCAGGGGAATGCAAAACACACGTCTATTCACCAAGGTATAGATACCAGCAAAGTCCTACTTGGTGAACCAATGAGTTGTATTGGGGTTACTTACAGGAATATGGGTGAGGGGTTACTTAACTCAAAGACAGCTACATCACCAAAGCCCACCCCACATGGGTGGCAGCTCACAAAACAGGGAACTGGGAACACAGGTCACAGCCTGCAGGCACCTCAACAGTTGGGTTGAAGAGTGTCCTTTCCAGGTGTGTCCAGGCATCTGGATGGGTTATGCTTCTCCCGGGCAGCTGGTAGGGTCTCTGAGTCTTCTTTGCAGCCCGTAGCTTACCATCTTCTTTGCAGCCCAGCTTCTTTGGACCTGAGGGGATCTCATAGCTTTTATTACTTACTCTGGCAGGGAGGGCCCTCGAGAGTCTGGTCAGTTTCAGAGACTTCCTGAAGCTATTTTGAGTTGTTTACCTTCCTGCGTTAGGAGCTTCCTTGCCAATGGAACGTTTCAGTCTCAGAGAAAACTGTTACACAACAATGACCCACCCAGATGATTTGACCTGAGTGGGAGACGCTTCAGGAGAGGTTCAAGAGAGTTGTGGGGAAAATAGCAGATTAGAAGTAGCTTTTATGTGAAAACAGAAAAGGAGAAAAGCTAGAATAAGAAAAAAAAATAGACTCTATTCCAAAGAGAGGGAATGCTTTGGCAACCTTCTGGTAGTGATAAGGAACAGGAAGTTCAGGGGAGAGGACAGCTTATGCGCAGAGAGGAAGCCAAACTGTACACAGCTCCGGCTTGCAGCTCCCTAGTGTGTGTGTGTGTGTGTGTGTGTGTGTGTGTGTGTGTGTGTGTGTGTGTGTGTGTGTAGGGGAGGGGGAGCCAAAACCTTCCCAAAAGGTAATTAAATGCCCCGGTGAAGAAAGAATGGCAGGCTCACCCTCAGGACAAGCCCACAGCCCTCACAAGCCTCAAAACCCATTTTGGTGAGCTGGGATTCTCTGGTGATGGGTCAGAGGCGGCAGGAATCTCCTGTTTTGTCGTTTTGAATACCCAGGGCAGTGGCTGGATGCTAATTTGAGACAGAATTTATCACTTAAACCTAAGTTGCCTGTCTGCCTGAGGCAGAGAACAGCTATAAGACAGCATATAAATTTAATCTCCCACAGCAGCAGAACAAGAGTCAGCCCTGGGAGGAGGTTGAGGAAAGTGAGGGGGCTAGTGAAGTTCGAGAATGCAGGTGACAGGTGGCTTGGCCTAGGCAACGATGTGCATAGGGAAAGCAACTCTAGTCTCAGTTGTCAAGGGCAGATTTCGTCAGTTGAGAATGACCCTGGTGTTTGACAGCTGTGACCCTGAGGACTGCAGGTTGATCAACCCCCCACACTCTGAATGTCTAGTCATTTAGTTAATACCACACTTGCCTTCTTTCAACAAAGTGAAGAATACTTAGGAGGTCTTGAAAGAATGAAGACAGGTCCTCTGCCTGGGCAGATTTCAGCTCACTTGAGAAATACCTGATAGAATTCCTAGTTACTCCCCCATGATCACACGTGATCTGGCAAGATGCTTAGTCATTCCAGGGGCCTATGTAATCTGTGCACCGTGTGGTCACATAATTTGTGCACAGCATGATTGCATAATCTATGTGCATGTGTGGAGCAGCTACATAAGCCCATATGCGCATGTGTGGTGGGGGGAATCCATAAAAGTGGCCCCACATGCACCCCCCTCTTCCTGCACAATCATTCTCATAGGTCTAAGCACTTTTGTTCCCCTTCCCCTAATAAACTCTTATAGTGGATTTTGTTGTGCCTTGTGGCTTTTCTCAAATGGTAAACAGCTCCACATAATACAGCATCGCTAATAAATAACAATACCCCCAAACAGAACATTAGTCACTCAAGGTAGTCCTTGGTGAGAAGAATCAGGAGGGGAAGAGAATCAGCTTAGACTGCAGACCTAAGAGCTAAGTGTGGCTAGCAGATGCCCTTGGCGCACAAAGACAGGAAGCTACTGAAGTGAAGACAGCTCTGGTGGACAAGGACTCTTGTCCTATACAGCTGGAACACCAGCATCGGCTACAGGAAGATGAAAAGCCAAAAAGTTCAACCTGCATCATCCATGTACACAATTGAAATTCTCTACTTTGTGAGGAACTGGAACTAAGATGCTCTAGGGGCTGAAAAGATGGCTGAGCAGTGTGTTCTGCTCTGCTAGAGGACCAGAGTTGGGTTCCCAGCAGCCTCTCCCTCTCTTTTCTCTCTCTGTGTCACACACACTTACAACTAAAGAAAATGTCACCTGTCTTCTTTCTTTTGTACCCTGTGCTCTTCTCTTCCTTTCTGAAATGACATGTTAGCAGCATATTTACTATGTAGTTTGTACACACACACACACACACACACACACACACACACACACACACACACACACCCCTTGTTCTTCAGTGCTGAGAACTAAATCTAAGGGATCTGAGCACTTGGACTCTTGAGGCAGGATTGGTTTTGATGTTCATTATCATCATTTTGATCATGCAGTTCTCTCTACTCTTCAGCAACCTTTCTTCTTTTATTTCTCTTGGTTTTTTTTTTTTTCTTTTCTGCACCTGGGCTTTCCCATTGTCCCCCTTTTACTATACTTTCAGTAGTGTTTTGACCTTATCTTGAGTTTTAATTTTGTTCTTTTTTATAATACTGATGCTTTTATTTTTTAGTTCCCTTCTTGCAATGACCTGATTTTGTTTTTAAACTTTCTCATTAATTCTGATTTTTTTCTTTTTCTTTTTACAAACATCTTTTGTGTTGTTTTACTCTTCTCTCCCTGAAAATACTGTTCTCCACTTTTTTCTTTTCATCGATTTCACTTTGATTCTACTGCAGTTAGCCATTTTCTGCCTCCTTATGTTAGCTCATTCATTTATGATCTTCCCATTTCCCTTAAGTAATTTTTAACGTCAGAGCACATTCTGTATTGATTTTATCATTTTCTGGTTTTCAGTCATTGCTTGACATGTTAGTGTGTCTTAGTCAACTTTAAGGACATTTCTATGCCTTGTACTTTGTGACATTGTCCTTATAACAGGGTATTTTCTTCTGAGTGATGTTGGAGGAAGGTTCCCCAAATAAAAGTAGAAGAGATTTCTAAACCAACAGATGCACAAATCACATCACAGAAACCCAAGATATGTGCGAACACAAGGCAACATGATTCTTTGACTGCTGAGTTCAAAGATAATGAAATTTGTAAAATGCTGGATAACATTTATTAAAAAAATGAATAGTGTACTCAAAGAGAATATTAACAAGCACTCACTCACTCTAGGACCTGGAGAGAAAAGTTGGAAATGGAAAAAATGAAAATCAGCAAAATGTACAAGAAAATCAGCAATATGTGTGAAAAAATCAGCAACATGGAAGAAAACATCAGCAAGCAAATTAAGATTTGGAAAAACGTAGAAATGTTGGAAGTTAAAAATCAGTGAATCAAATAAAACAGTGAAAAACATCACCAACAACTCACTAATAATGGGGTGTGGACTGGCTGCTAAGATAAAAAAAAGTTGTATACAATTATCATTTGTCTCCAAGAAATATACCTCCTAGTAAAGACATCTACAGACTGAGAATCCAAGAATGGGAGTCAATCTGTCAAGCAAGTTAAAGCTGAATCAAAACTGAACAAGCTGTCATAGCTATTTTGATATCTGATAAAGTAGACTTTAAACCAAAATTAGCCAGAAAAGAAAAGAATACCACTACATAATATAAAGGAAATAGTTTGCCAGGAAGATTGAACTATTGTGAATATATATGAACTGAGGGCTGGGCTTCTGATTTCAGGGTGGCTGCTCATGCTTCACAGAACCTGATCAAGAAAATCCCTTACAGCTGTGCCCAGCAGCTTATTTCTCAGTTGAGTCCAGATCCAATCAAGGTAAAAACCAAGATAAGCCATCACAAGTCTGTTCCTTGTCAGCCTGACAGAAAATCACTACCTGACAGAAAAATCTCATCTCTGTGTCCCATTTGACTTTAAAAACAATGAAGTTGTAACACCACTTAATATGACATGACTGTGCATATACAATTCAACCATAGTACCATAGTACCAACCTAATAGTGGCAAAGTCTCTTGAAGAATGCTTAGATTTTTATTGTCTATAACTTCAGTATAATTATATATATATATATATATATATATATATATATATATATATCCTAATCTCTGATGTTTTCTCAGATCAATGCACATCATATGATAAGGAAAGAAACCACAGATACCTGCCTAGTACATATGTATATAGGCACAAACATATTCTTAGCAAAATAAGACAGAAGCACTCATTGCAGTTACAATCATCATAACTGGCCATATGGCTTTATCCGGTATTTATAGCTGCCTTGTATTAATATACTTTCTATATTTCCTTTACTCTCAGCAAGGATCTCAGCAGGTCTTGATTCTTTACCTGGAGAGGTTACCCATATCTTCATTCCTGAAGTATTTGGACTGTTTATATCATCCTGCCTAGATTGGGTTGTTGTAATTATTTTTCCATTTATTGTAATTATAGGACAAGGTAACACCAATACCTGCCCTAAAGGATTCCTTGCATTCTAGAAATACTCTTCGATGTCTTCTGTATGAGTTGCTTTTCTGTTCCTGTGATAGAACTCCTGCAAGAAAGCACTACTAGTCCAAATTTCCAAAAGCTTTTACATTTACCTCACGAAACAAAACCCTGACAGCAGCTACACAGTTGTGTTTACCACAGCACTGACCCACTCGCAGCACCAGTTTTTGTATCGGTTATTTTTCTGTTGCTGTGATAGAATACCCTGACCAGAAGCAGTTTAGGGGGAAAAGGGTTCATTTCGGCATGCAGTTCCAGGGAGGGAAGTCTCTCATGGTGGGGAAGTTCAAGGCAGTGGGAGCGTGAAGTGACTGGTGGTGAGACCGCAGAGAGAACGGAAAGTGGGGCCAGCTCTAAAACTTCCAAGACTACCTTTAATGATAGTCCTTTTCCAGGTAGGCTCCCCTTTTAAAGGATCCATAACCCTCCCAAACAGCACCATCATCCAGGGACCAAGTATTCAAAAACGTGAGCCTGTGGGGGCACATTTCATAATCAATCCACAATACCTCCATTGTGGAGAAGCGATCCAACTTCCCAAGTCGTCTGAATCAGTAACCCCTCACAGCACTGTAACTCCTTCTTTAGTCAGCTGACTCAAGAGCATCAGGAGCCCAAAGTGGCCAAGGGCAACTCTTAGCTTCCAGTTCAATGGAATGTTTGTTGTGTCTCCTGGTGGAAGTAATCTTCCTTCTGGGACCACAAGTTCTATGACAGCAAAGTATCAGATTGTGGGAATAGGAAGCAAATGTCTACTAGTGGGTCATTAGCAGTATTGGTGAATGGCATAATTCACATAACAACCCCTTGATTCTTGTACCTGTGAATACTGGCCAAGAGTGAAATAGTACTGTTTATTGGATGTTGATTCCAAGTATATACTGTCTTCTAGAGAACTTGCCACAGCTCTCCAGGCTTCTGTTACTTTATTGACACTGTAGCTGTGTCTTTAAAAGACCATTCTACCTTTCTTTCAGGTGGAGGATGGGATAAGAACAATGACTTCCATGATTCCACTGCTGCATTTATTTAACTGTGAAGTGAATTCCTTGGTCAGAATCAATGCTGTGTAGAAATCTACCATGACAGTGTGACAGGAGATAAGGCATTCTTCACATCCATGGATGGTAGTTTTGGCAGAAGCACTACATGTGGGACAGGGCAATCTCTAACTAGAATAAGTATAATTTTCACTAAAGACAAATGATGCTCTTTCCACAATTGAAGTGGTCCAATGTACTCCACTTACCTCTAAGTTGCCAGCTTGTTATATTGGTGAGTAGTGCCATATCAAGGATTAATTTTTGGTATTCTATTGGCAGATTGGGCACTCTATAGCAATCATTGCCAGATTAGTTTTGGTGAGTGGAAGTTCATGTCATTGTGTACATTCATAATTTGTACACATTCATAATTTCTATCTCTGCCACCATAGCCATTTTGTTCATGAGTTCATTAAGCACTGACAAGGATATTAAGGCAAAGAGGCTGACTGCTATCCACAGAATGGGTAATCCTATTTTATTAATTTCTGCTGAAGTTACCTACCTATTAATGAACACTTACAAAAGACACATATATCTTCAAGTCCTTTGTTCTTTTGGAGAGATCTAGCCACATACTTCTTTCCCAAATGTTTCCATCAAGTTTCCAATCATATTATTTCCAAGTTCCTGATCATTCAGTCAAATCACTGGCTATGGTGTATTAGTCAGTATATAATCATACATATGGCCATTTTTCCTTCCAAACAAAATGTATGGCCATGTGCACTGCCCAAAGTTACGTCCATTGTGAAAATTTCCTTTCACCAGTGAACTGCATTTCTGTTCCATAAAGAGATTATAATGCTGTGGGATGGTCTGTATGTCAAGTGTGTTGCTGATTGGTCAATAAATAAATCACTGATTGGCCAGTGGCCAGGCAGGAAGTATAGGCGGGACAAGGAGGAGAATAAAGCTGGGAAGTGGAAGGCTGAGTCAGAGACACTGCCAGCTGCCACGATGACAAACAACATGTGAAGATGCCAGTAAGCCATGAGCCGTGTGGCAAGGTATAGATTAATGGAAATGGATTAATTCAAGCTGTAAGAACAGTTAGCAAGAAGCCTGTCACGGCCATACAGTTTGTAACCAATATAAGTCTCTGAGTTTACTTGGTCGGGTCTGAGTGGCTGTGGGACTGTTAGGTGAGAGAGATTTGTCCTGACTGTGGGCCAGGCAGGAAAACTCTAGCTACATTATAATGCTGTGGTTGTTCACTTCTGGATATTTTTTGCGTAACATGTAAAACCATCGGTAAGCCGGGTCATTTTCTTCTCTTTATCAGTCAACTAACACTAGGGCACACCCTATGAGACCATAGGTGCACACTGTGGAAGGAAAGCATTATAATAAAAGTAGGAGCTGTAGGCATTTGGGTAAATTCTTTATGTAACTTGATTGTGCCTTCAGGGCCTACTCAGGCCTAAGCATGTATATACCATTTCCATATGATGATGGATTGCTGTTGCAAACATCCAATTTATTACTTGGTAGGTCAGATGACACCCAGCTCATAATGGGCAGCTCAGATCTCACAGTTGATTGTGAAACAGTTAGCACCCACCAAGGCCCGGTAATCAGCCAGGTGCTATTTCTCAAAGGGAAAATAGTTGTCTTCAGAAGATGGAAGGGTCTTACTCTAAAATCTCAAGAGCCTCTGCTATGATTCATTGATGGGATCCACCAGAGATTCCAAACAGCTTCTCTACATGTCACCAACAGCTCAAGTGCCATCAGATATGCCGAAAGGTGTGTCCTGTTGAAGAGCCTTCTCCTATACTCAATTCCATTCAAATCTAGCAGCTTTTCTGAGTCACTTTTCACATGGGCCAGAGCAGCACACTTGAGTGAGGAACAAGCTAGTCCAAAGTTTAGTGGCCTAAACTTTGTGCTTCTTTTTTGTTGTTGTTGGTGGTGAAAGATGCCAGGTATAACACCTTAATCCTTCACCTTAGAAGGAATACATCAGCATGCTACACACCACTAAGCTCCTAGATGGTTCACTGAAGTAGAAGGCCCTTGAATTTTGGTTGGATTTAGTTCCCATCCTATGATGCAATATAATTTACCACGTTCAGAGTGGCTGCAACCTCCTGCTCACATGGTCAAATTAGCATAATAAATAATCAGTATAATGGGCCAATATAATATCTTGTGGAAGACACAAGATCCACATGAACAAAGTTATGATACAGGGATGGGGAATTAATATACCCTTGATGTAGAACAGTAAATGAGTACTGCTGGCATTTGTAAGTTCAATAGTTCCATACAAGTACAGGAGATGTGCTAATAACACACAAATAAGCTTAGCATTAGAAAGCACATAATTAATTATATCAATAGATATAGAAAAAGACTGTTGACAAAACTCAATATCCCTTTCTGATAAAATCTCTGAATAAAATAGGACTAGAAGGAATATATTTCAACATAATAAAGGCTGTGTATAAGAAATCTGTAGCCAAATTTATTTGAAATGAAAAAAACTAAACATTTCTCCTAAAATCAGTAGCAAGACAAAGATGCCCACTCTCTCCACTTTTATTCAGAGTAGAACTAGAAATCATAGCTAGAGCAATAAGACCAGAAAATAAACTACGAGGGTTGTAAGGAGTGCAAGGAATAATGACGGAGGATGCTGAGAGTGCTGTAAGGACTCCTTCCCTTCCTCCTAAACTCCACCTTTCCCTGACAGTACATGTCCTTGGTCTTCATGAGAAAGACAGGAGGCTGAATCAAATTGTTCAGCAATAGACCAAACAGCAAAACTCTTTTCTTTTTCTATCTGTGCTCCCGGGAATGGAACCTTTGACATTGAGCATGCCGGGCCAGCAATCTACTACTGTGTTCTGCCCCATCCTGGAGGGCTATTTGGATGAAGAGTTGCTGGTTTGATTTTTATGATTATATCATCTTTCTCTAGAACTTACTCATTTACCAGATTTGTATGGGCAGGCACTGTTGTTATCTGTGGAAACTGGTCCAGCAGTAACTGATTTTCTATTTCTTCTTAACTAAAAAAAAAAGAAAAAATTTAATATAAGCCACAAGTGTTATAGAGGGATAGCAGTAATCCAGACACACCCTAACATGACATACAAAACAAAAATTGCAGAATACACATTTGGGACACACCATGTCAGCAGCTCTTCCAGGGCCCATGAATAGGCATCGACTTGGAGAGTTGTGCAATTTGGCTTGAGCAGATGTTGAGCATCTGCATGTGTGACTTCATCTGAGAATTGTCACTCTGACAAGGCCATTGCAGAGGAAATACAGTGGAGAGCAATGACAGGAGAGAATGATGGTCCTTTAGGTATGCTGTAAAAATGGAAATAGACATTTTATACTTCCTGTATGTTGTTAGTCCCTCAGTGTAAGGTTTCACTTAGCTTGCAGGAAGCCTTAGTCCCCTAGTCCTTTTCTCAGCAAGCTTTCTCTGGTCTCCTCCTTGATCTAGGTTAAGCCAGGTGTTTAGAACTTTAGTGTTAGTGACATGTCACATCATGCAATTCTGTCATGGTGGAACTGACCTATTCATTCGCAGGCATTTATCAACATCCCTGATGCCAACACGATCTGCAGGGCATTTACCTGTTATATGTCTCATTAGAAAGCTGTAATCCTACATATTTTCTGGAGGTGAACCGTTCCATGGATGTAATAATCAACTTTGTGGTTTTAGTGCCTGTAACTTTGTCCCAGCTCTTCTCCAACAGGACATTTTTATCCAACCCTCTCACGCCCATAATTGATCATTTCTAAAACGGAGCTTGTGTCTTTCTTGTGTTTCCTCATTCCTTGTCCTCTCTCTGTGCTCATTCTTGTCCTCCTTGTCTCCTTCCTTCTTCATGCCGTTTACAGGGCTACCTTAGCTCTTCCAAGTTGGAAATCTCAGTGTTGCCCCTTCTTGTAATATACCTTCTGGAGGACAGTGAGCTCTCAAGGAATCAGGAGCATCTACAATTTGAGGAAACTTCTTTGTAAAATTGTAACATTTAAAATTAGGTACAGAGCTTGGGAAAGGTTTGAAGCAACTTACTGACTTGAGCTTAAACTTTAGCATTTTTATTCTTGGTGTTCATTCTTTTGTATAAACAAAGGAATTTCCTTAGGGAAAGCATTTGTACTTGGTGAAAACCTAAATATATTTCTATTGAAATGCAAGAAAGTTTTATCTAATAGCAAACATATTTTACGTATCTAACTTGTGTCAGAATAGTAAACACTTTTCCTCTTTTAATTTTTCTGCTACTTATAAGAAAGAAATTAATACAATAATTGTGATTAAAAGCATACTTCCAGAGGCCAGATGTCCTCAGTCTGATTCATGGTCATCACATTTAGTTTGTGTTTGTGCAATCACTCACCTCACTATAGTAAAAATTCCTCATTTATAAAATATGCATCAATTAAAATATCTACTTGATTCAACTGGCATGTGGATTAATAAGTTACTATGTGTAAATCAGAACAATGCTGGAAACACAAGAAATACATTGAAGGAATTGGATGTGTGCAATGTAACAAATAATTGTCATTTTGCTAATAAGAAAATGAAGGCTTCAGAGCCAGACATTTTAGTTTCCTGGGAGTGGGACTGTGTTAAGACCACTACCTAACTGAGCTAAAATGACTATACTCCTATAATCTCAGCATTTGTTAATTGGAGACAGGGGGATCAGGAGTTCAAGGTCAACCTCCACTATGTAGCAAGTTTAAGACCAGATGGACTACATGAAAACCTGTTTTGTTTTTTTTTTTAAAGAAGGTTCCCAAATTAAATGATTTATGCAGTTAAGAGATGGATGGGGGTGTAGGAGCTCGGACCTTTCTCCTACAGCAGAAACGTACAACAGCCTACAGGAGTTTGACGAGGCTTGAACACGTTACTGTGGGTTCAGTTGCTTTGCAAAATACTGACATATGGAGACGCTACTGTGAGTGGGAAAAAGTATCTAGCAACTTGATATTAGTGTATTTCTTTTCATTAAAATAGTTTGAAATTAGGACTGAAAAGATGTAAATAAATAGACATCCTATTGTCAAAATGAGAAGACATTAATTGATAAGATGACAAGATCCTCCAGTTAAACTCCAGATTTGATGCCATCCCACTGAATCCTCGCTGTCCTGTTGCAGATACAGACACGCTGATTCTACAAGATGGGTGTGGGTGGGATCCAGAATAGCTAAAACAGAAGGACAAGAAGAATGAAGCTGGAAGATTCACGCCTCTACCCTATGACTTATTCCGTGTCTGCAGTAACATCAGCTGATGGTATGGGTGAGAAGAAACACATCCACACCAAGCCACCTGGGAGGCCAGCGGCAGCTCTGCAGTAGAGGTTTCTGGCCATTTCTTCATTAATGTCTGGTTCTGAAGCTCAGCGGCTAATTCCAAAGTGCCCGTGTGGTCCAGCGTTCCTCCGTGGAGCACCATGCACACTCTGCCCCCCCCCCCCCCGCCCCCCCCCCGCTTTTCTCACCTGTGCGTCTCCTCCAAATATTTTGCCTAGCAGCCAAGCATTTGCTTCAACCTCTGTTACCCCCCATTCTGGGCCGAAACAAGGAGCCTGAGTGCTCATCCAGCTCTAAGAACAGCTCTCTGGCTCTAGTTGGTTCCGTCTTTAACAGGAACGTAAGAGAGGATGCAAAAACCAAACCTTATTGCAGACCTCGAGCTCCTCACATGTGCCATCTGCTTCCAGTGCTAATCTCCTGCCTATTTCAAGATAACAATTCTGAATCCCATCATCTTTTTGGGTGTGTGTCTATTTGGGGAGATAGCTTTAGTTATTCCTTCAGTACTCATTTGACATAATATTTTACGCAACCCATCGTACAGGTGTACTTAAAATTAGACAGTTTACTTTTTTGCCTTTCTGGAACTTTCAGTGATAATGGATAAAACTGCTTTAACCAAGGGACACAGGTATTGCCTACTAGAGAAATAAGTATAAAAGAATAGGAGTGTGGGAGAGAGATTAATCCCAAGAGGCAAAAGAAACAATCATTTGTAAAACAGTTGCTATTGGTTAAGCAATGATGTAATACACATACGAATACAAAATACCAAAATGTTACGGATGAGCAGTATACATATAGACTAAATAAGCATAACTGTATGGGGAAGCTGGAGCAGGCTGGAGCTTAGGAGTGGGGTTTATAAGTCAGTCACAGGAGAGGGGTCAGTTTTAGGACAGTGATGACTGGAAATTTCCCCCATCTAGTGTGATGACATATTGTGTACCCTAATAAAATTTACCTGAAGATCAGAGAACAGAACAAGCCACTAGATTAAACATAGAAGCCTGGCAGTAGTGGCACACACCTTTAATGCCAGCATTGGGAGGCAGAGGCAGGTGGATCTCTGTGAGTTCTTAGCCGTCCTGAAACTTGCTTTGTAGAACAGGCTAGAGAGGAGAAAGGGGTCATGTGTTTCCTTCTTCCTTTTTATTTTTATTTTTTTATTTTTGAAGGATTTTTTTTTATTCATTGAGAACTTCATACATATAGATGTAGCACGAATCTTAAAAGGTCTTGCCGACTTCTCAGCTGATCCTGTTTCCAGGAATCCTCAGACTGGAAGCCTCTGAGTCCTTTCCTCACCCGAATGGATCTCAGCTGAATTGCTGCTAAAAGCCTAAAAGCTTTAAAAGCTTCTAGTTCCTTGTCCTCATGCCTTGTATACCTTTCTGCTTCCTGCCATCACTTCCTGGGATTAAAGGCGTGTGTCTTTCCTGAAGAAGACATGAGAGCTCAAGTGCTGGGATTAAAGGCATGTGACACCAAGCCTGGCTATTTCCAGTGTGGCCCTGAACTCACACAGATCAGGATGGATCTCTGCCTCTGGAATGCTAGGATTAAAGGTGTGTGCTACCACTGCCTAACCTCCATGTTTAACATAGTGGCTGTTCTATTCTCTGATCCCCAGATAAGTTTATTGGGGTGCACAATATAGACAATACCATATAGACAATGTGCTTGGTGATATCCCCTCTCAATCCTTCCCTTTAACTCCTCCTGGCCCTCTCCCATACCACATCCTCCTCCCAACTTCGTGTCCTTATTTTTTTTAATTTTTTTTATTGATTTTACATTACAACCACAGATCCCCCTCTCATCCCTTCTCCTGCTCCCCCTCACTCCTCCCCTCACCACCTGTCTCCCCCCATCCCCTCCAGCTGTGGAACCTGCATGGGATCAGACTAGATCCTCTGCATACGGGAGACAGTTGTGTAGCTGGGTCTGTTTGAAGGGCCCCTGGCAGTAGGATCAGGATCTATCCCTGATGCATGAGCTGGCTTTCTGGATCCCATTACCTATGATTGGACACCTTGCTCGCTCTTGATGCAGAGGGGAGGGGCTTGGTCCTGCCTCAACCGAATGTACCAGGCTTAGCTGTCCCCCATGAGAGATTTTTTTTATTCTGGCATTTATCGTGGCATGATCAGACACTGGAGGGCCTGGGAATTGAACCCAGGTCCTATGGATTGTTAGTCAGTGCTCTTAACTGCTGGGTCAACTCTTTCCTCTCTTGCAATGTATCACCACAATCTAGACCATGGACAGCTTGACCACCAGATTTGGGGTTTAGAATTAATGTAGGTAAATTTTACCTTCTAAATATGGAGGTGAAAGCCTGTGTTTTATAAAGACAGCTGCTTCCTGTGCAGGAGAATGAGTGAGGGAGAGCCCTCGGGCAAGCACAATGTTGAGAGGAAGGCAGTGGTTAGATGATGTGCTCCTGGCAGTAACAGTGAATGTGCAAATTGTGAATTTATACGGGCAAGAAGTAAAAACATTAGTTGCTGAATTACTGCAGAGAATTTGATGGCTCAGACATTTTAGCTCAGTTAGGTAGTGGTCTTAACGTAGACAATATCATATCATGTCCCACTCCCAGGAAACTAAAATGTATTTGCCTCAAGTTTTTATCTGGTGGAGGGAGATGGCCAAATGGGTGGAGACACTTGTGGCCTGAAAACTTGAATTTCATTACTGAATCCCACAAGGTGGCAGGAAAGAACTGACTCTCCAGAGTTGTCCTCTGACCTCCACTGGCGCGTGCGCCCGCGCATACACATACATACATACACACACACACACACACACACACACACACACACTAAAATGGTGATCTAACACTACAATGTTTTATGTTCTCACATGTGTCCCTCCATACAAGAGGGGTCATTATTTTAAAGTGAGATCATTCTCTCAAAATCTGCTGTTAATGATTATTTTAAAATATTTTGACCTAGTTCTTTTTCTTATGATTAATATGGAGATATTTTACTGGGGATTGAATCCAACACATCATGTAGATTGGACAAGTTCTACAAAACCAAGCAAAATCTCCAGACCATATGAATATGTATATGTATATGTATATGATGTATATATACACACATATGTACAAGTATATGTGTGTATATATATAAATATATGTATATGTGTATATGCAATATGTACATATAGCTGGAAGGTTTCTCTGGTCCCGCCAGGCCCCTGTAGTTCCATGGCCTGCTTATAAAATAATCACTCATAAGCTTATATTAATTATAACTGCTTGGCCATTTGCTCAGGCTTATTACTGACTAGCTCTTACACTTAATTTAACCCATAATTCTTACCTATGTTTAGCCACATGACTTGGTACCTTTTCTCAATTCTACCTTGTCATCTTGCTTCCTCTGTGTCTGGCTGGCAACTCCTGACTCTACCCTTCCTCTTCCCAGAATTCTCCCTGTCTACTCACCCTGCCTATACTTCCTGCCTGACTACTGGCCAGTCAGCATTTTATTTATCAACCAATCAGAGCAACACATATTCACAGCATACAGAACGACACCCCACAGCATATACATGCAATGTTTCTCGAGGCTTTTATTTTCACGAATGTTATGACATACTTTTCTTCAGAGAAACTATATTTTCTGAAAGTAATTCACTTTTTAATTTCATGATAGAATTTTCAAAAATGTGAAAAATATAAACAGTTTGATAATGACTCACTATGGAACCTTCATTCAACTTTTAAAATTTATCATTTAAGGTCAATCTGTGTTATTTATTTTCTCACCTGTTTGCTCTTTCTTGCATACTATTTTGAAGCAAATTCTACATAGTGTCTCATTTATTGTGTGTGTGTGTGTGTGTGTGTGTGTGTGTGTGTGTGTGTGTGTGTGTGTGTGTCTATGTACTGTGTTTTGAACCAGGAAATTGTATGTGCTGGGCAAGTGCTGTACCACTGAGCTATGTCTCAACTAATTAGTGACTATAGAAATAGGCCTAAAAGATAAGAAATCTCTTTAAGTATATAACTACAATATATCAATTAAAGTTCATAATAGTTTTTTAAAATCCTTCAACATTAAGCCAGTGTTCACATGATTCATTTGTAAACACTATAGTGATTTTTATTTAAGATCTGAATAAGAGCCATCACTATGATTAGCTGATGTATTTTTAATCATTTTAAATCTATGGGCTTCATATCCAGACCTCTGCTGTCTTCTTTTCTTATAAGCTAACTAAAAAGCTGCTTTTGGATTTCCTTCTTGTATGGATCTTACTGATTGTAGCTTCGTGCTGTCATTTTACACATGTGAGTAGCCTATGCTCACCTCATTTTACACATGTGAGTAGCCTATGCTCACCTCATTTCACACATGTGAGTAGTCTATGCTCACATTTTGATCTGGTGTTTGAATCTGAAACAGGGACTATCAACAACAAATGACTTTCCCCAAACATCCTCCTTTGATGAGAAGTTTGTAGTTCCTGGGGATATGTCTAGTTGTCACAGTATCAGAATTTAACTGACTTCTAGTAAGTAGAAGTCAGAGATGCTACCAGTGTCCAAGGTAAAAGAGCATATTTTGATATGACAGCAAAGAAGTATCTGGACCACAGTGTCCCCAGGGTTGAAGTGGAGGGACTCTGATTTAGAGGCTTGAACAGATTCTAGTTCAGGTGCTGGAGCAGATCACTGCAACGGTGCTATTATGTCTAGTTGTTAGTTATTACGAGCTATTGACGATCACAACCCAGAAGTGCTACTTCATTAGGGATGCTGAAGTTAATATTCTAAATACATCTTTCCTTTTTCATTTATCAGCTGGAAAAACACGCAGAGAATTTTTGTCTACTTATTCTCTAGTTACCCCAAAAGATGTTTTAATTTAAAGTATTAAAGTCTATTAAATACCCAGCCAACGAAAATGATTCCTCCAGCATGGCTGTGTGTGTTTGTGTTTTCTCTGTGAAGCACATACACAGACTTCCAAAGCAATTGAAATGATGGCAAGATTAATTGGTTTAGAATACACAAACCTTCCCTTTCTCTCTTACCAAATGACTATTAGAGTATGTCTACTGAGAATTTTTCCCTCAATAACTCTAGCTGTATTTAAAGTTAATGAGCTTTTTCAATTAAAGCCACAGATATTTAGCCTTTGGACAGCACGGGAATGAATCAGGGTGCATCTAATTATGCTGGGAAAATTCTTCACAGGCAGAGGAGATTCTTTATCCAGAGCAAGCACATTCTAAGTTAGAGCAACATAGAGCCAATGTTCTAGCCTGTATGCAGGCCAGTCTTATGGAAGGAACCTCCACATACAGCAGCAAGGTTGGGAAATACACACAGTAGGAAACATAGAAATGATTTTGTTTGTCATTTTTTTTTGAGATAGATGTCTCAGTATGTATCCTTGAACTCCACATATTCCTGTGTTCATCTTCCAAATGCTTGTATTACGTGTGTACACCATTCCAAACTATGATGTTACTGTTTTGACTGAAACATGTCAGTTGAACAACTAGAAAGCAAAGGAGACATTTTATGACACCGTATCTACAGAGCAGTTGTTTGCGGAACTCCCAGTCTCCCACTCATCCTGGGAGACATTTTCGACACAGCTAGAATCAGTATTTGGTTAAGGCAGGAATTTATTCCAGAATGACTTTTCCAATGGTTGTCTTGGGTCAAATTCTCATTCTGGTGTTTGTCACTATGGCTAGGATGAAAGGATGGTGTCATTGACCAGGCCTGGGGCTTGTGACTACCTCTGCTGCCCTGAGGACTCCTCAACTCCTTTAGAACCGGAATCTCTGCATGGTGAAGATGCTTGTCTCCTTTAAGACACTCACATGGACTTAGATGAGATTAGGTTTTGTAATTTTTCAACTCATTCCTACCTAATGCATTTTAATTTGTCTTTAGCCTCCCTAGAAAACAGGTACTCAACAAAGTTATTTGCTGCAGATTCAGTATTTTGCTTTTAAACTTGAGCAATTATTTCCTATCCTAACTTTAGTGAAGTCCAGGAAGTGACAGCTGTTGAATGACAGTTGTGTGGTTTCTTTCTGTGACTTTAAATTCAGGACTGGATCTTTTTCAAAAAGGCTGATTTATTTCAATAATTACAGCACATCATTCAGGACGCTTGCGGGTGGGAATCTCTGTGTGGCTGTGTATAGGGACACATGTATTTCATTAAATACTGGAAGAGAAAGTTAAACTTCCTCTCCACCTAAATGGAACCAAAGAAAATTCTTGAATTTTGTATTTTATTAATGGTATTATTTTAATTATTTGTATTAGTAAAGATATTAGAGAAGGTATTTCAAGTTGCAAAAAGGAAATAGAAAACAATGTTTGAGGCATTTGCTAGAGGATACAGAAAGATTATTTAAGATTTTAAAATATATTGTAGAACATGAAAAAGGCTTTGTCTGAATCTTTGCCAAAACTAGAAATCAAGTTTCATGTAACAAGAAAATTTTATAAAAGTTGAACATAGTGGCACACTCTTGTAATCTTAGCATTAGGGACACTGAGGCAGGAGAATTACAAGTTCAAGCCCAAGCTGGGCTATGTAGAAAGTTTCAGGCAAGTCTAGGATGAAACAACAAAAGACTGTGTCTCAAAAAACCAAAACCAATAAACATCAAACAAACAAGTTCATGTGAAAGTAACTCTTTGAATGCCCGTGAGTGACTCCCACCAGGTGGGTAAAGAGGCTTGTCATGAAGTCTACTAACCTGAATTTGATTTCGCAGAACACACATTATAGAAGGAGAGGGCTGAAGCAGAAAGTTGTCCTCTGTCCTTCATGTGGGTGCATTGGTGTGCATGAACTCCCCTCAAGTAAAATAAATCTAAACATTTGAAAATTATAGGTCAGCTGATAAGTGGTCATAAAGCAATCATATGGACATTAGTGGCCTCAGTTCTCATGGGTCTTTGAGTATACCTTCAAGCCATTCTCTAGGATGTACACACACATTTAAAAGTTGCAGTACATAGCCTGGCAAAATTACAATTAGCTGATGGGAAGCATTAACTACTTGGTGTGCATTCAAAACATTTTATTGAAAATTAACTCTATAGTATGCTCCTATATCTAAGAGAGGAATTTTATAGTATATACCCCTGGGTATATGAGAATTGAACTGAATAAATGTGCCAACTGTAGAAGAAGATACAAAGGAAAATAGTATATTTAAACAACCAGGATAATATTTTACTGAACTTACTTTGTAGGCACTCAATAGATATTATCATTATTATTGCATAATAAAGCATGTGAAAAGAAGACTGTATCATGGTTTTTGAGTGTTTCTGAATCAGAAACTTGCTCAATGATAATCTATAAAGCTATTAAACCTGTACTTCAAGTAACCTTTTTCACTGAAACTCCCTCTTTTTTAGTTTCTTTTCTTTTGTTCCTTAGGACATGATTCACAGCTGGTTATGAATTTTAAGGGCTGGACCCTTTATACCTGTTCTGTTCATAAACAAACTTTCTAACTCAGGCAAGCTTAAGTGTTCCTTTTTCATAAATATTATTTGTAAAAAAAGTCATTTCTGTTTGAAGTGAACATGCAAGCAGCTGTGTTTTATTATGGCATTTTCATGCATATCTGTCCGTATACTTTGTCCTACTTGAAATAACCATTAACTTTCAACTGTGTCTTCTGAAAAATTTCTTTTCATGTTTCTCCAAGACGTCATCGAATGTCTGGAAATGTTGCTTACTGCTCAGTGTACTGGGTCATTCTTTTCAGAGTTCATTACCATGCTGTCATTTCTCTCTTTTAACAGGACCCCAGAAACTTAGGCACCCAGTGAGAATTTGCTGGTTTGGTTTTGTCTTCTTGACACAGCCCTAGACATATTTGGAAAGAAAGAATCTTAATTGAGAAAACCTCTCCATAAGATTAGCCTATAGGCTAGTCTGTAGGCTATTGTCTGGATTAATGATTGACATGGGTGGGCCCAACTCATTGTGGGCAGTGCCACACCTGGGCAGGTGGTTCTGGGTGCCATAAGAAAGCAGGCTGAGCAAGTCATGAGGAGCAAGCCAGTGAGTAGAATTCCTCCATGACCTTCACTTCAGTGCCGGCCACTCGTCCCCTTTCCTAAGCTCCTGCCCTGATTGTCCTCAGTGATGGAGTGTGATCTAAGAGTTGTAAGCTAAAATAACCTTTCTTCCCCAAGTATCTTTTGGTCATGATGTTTTATCACAGTGACAGAAATCCTAACTAGAACAATGTCTTTGCAGAAAATGCACCCTGAGAGGCATGTTACAGTATAACTTGTTATGACCTAGATCCTCAGAAAATGCAAGTAGAGTTGTCCCTTATCGAACTCACAGGTGAGTGACATCTAGGCTCTGAACCAGAAAGAGAGTAGTTCAAAGTTTTGCTCTCTCCATTGATCAGCACACTTTGGGACATATCATCAAAACTAGCTACATTTTAGCTTTCCTGTAGCATCAGTCTGAGTTTCCGCTGGATCTCATTGTTCAGCTTGTGCCTGTGCCCGGTCTTGCTTCCCCTCTTACCTTCCATGTGCTATTACCAGAAACACTCCTCAACAAGCACTTCACATTTGGTTGTTGTTGACACGAGTGTTTGAAGACTTGGTCCCCAGTGGGTGGCACTGGCTGGGGAAGTTTAGGAGGTGGAGCCTTACTTATATCATTGGTGGCCAGCTTGGGGTTTCATAGTCTGGTTCTATCCTCCTACTTCCTGTCTGTGAAGGAAGGTAATCCCTCTGCTTCCTGACTGAACAGGCTGGCCTGGTCTTTCTGGGCCATGTCTTCCCCACTGTGCTGGACGGCACCTCATCAGGATCAGCAAGCCAAAATATGCCCCTTCTCTTCTAAGTTGCTTTTTGCCACTGTATTCTCTCACAACAACAGAAAACTAACACACACACACACACACACACACACACACACACACACACACACACACACCTCCATTTTCAAGTCTGTTTCTAGGGCCCTCCCTTATCAAAGCATTGGAGCAGAAGGAAATGAGATTTTGGAGTTGCATGTGTTTGTCTGACAGTGAGAAAACTTGACTGGAGACAGGTGCAGTGATAATAGCTCCTTGGATATGGCAGTGGAAGAATGTGTACATTAGTGGTGGAATGGGAGACATGGTACATCAGGCAGGATACTGTGAGGGAGATCACAGCATTTGACAAATTAACCGTGTGGGGATGGGGCAAGGAAGTTCTTACATTCCTATAAGAACCAACAATTGGATGGCTGATGCTCGGCAGACAATGCGTTGCAGAAATATAAATGACTGTTGGTGATTAACCTTAAATTTAAGGCCAAATGGGAAAAACAGAGGGTTTCCTTGGCTCATTTCCTGAGACAAGAGGCCAGAAAAACCAGACTTGAAGATCAGGCCCATCACTCCACTATCTTTCTTATACGTTTTCCCAGAAACAGAGACGAACAGAATCTGGGAAAGCTGATGCAAATGGAAGGAACATGTTCCCCAGCACAAAGCAGTAAGTAATCCAGAGGAGGCGTGGGCAGCGTGCAGTGCGCAGCTCCTCAGTCACAGGCACAGTGGTGTTCCAGCTCACGGTCAATGCTGAGGCCCTTCACAGCTCTTTCCAGGGGCAGTTTAATCCAATAGCTGGTCATTGTATGCGTAGAAAGATGAGTTATTTACTGCCAAAAAGAAGTAAGTAACAGAGATGGAGAAAAGCAAGAATGAAAGTCATAGTCCTTGCTGGATGAAATATTGAAGGGGAATTGCAACATCTTAGTTGAACAGACATCACTGTCAACTCTGTTCTATTTTAGATGATGTGATTTAATGGGCTAACAAAAATCAGCAGCACAATGTGGATCAGTGGTTTCCCTAACTAGTATGAAGCACTAGAACTCATTTTTTTCAAGACTAATTCCTTTTTCGCAGCTTTTCTACTGAATAGGGCTGAAAATGGAGCTGTGTGTCCAGTCTGCAGCACTCAGGTAGCATTGACCCATTATGTCAATGAATAGATCTCAACATAAGCTAGAAAACTTACTTAAAACATTATGGGTTTTTTTTGTTTCTGTTTTTTGTAACAAGACTGTGAGATTTCTGAATGTGAACTTTGTGGATACCGATGTCACAGTGTGAAAAGTTTGACATGCCTGTGTTTCAGACATTCTTGTCTTCCTCTCCTTTCACACCTTTAAACTAGATTCTAGAGAAAGTTGGAGGAGCCCATTGGTCTAATAACAATACATACTGCAATTTAAAACCTCTGTGTGATACAGATAGGGTGGTGTGAGTGCTGGAGAGCATGGAAGGTAACTTCTTGGGTCCCCAGGTTCTGACTCTGTACTATCCATCCAATTATTACTTGGTCTCTACTTACCAAAGGATTACTTAAGATTCCCTTAGCAGGATATCCAATCTTTTGCTCTCTTGGAATAATTAAATTTGCATTTGCCATCGCCACTTGATGAGCTTAATGATATGCCAAGTCCACTCCCCACTCTTCTGTTCGTTTTCAGTCATGATCAGGAATCACAGGCATCTAGAGAGGTCCTATCAGTTTTTTGTAGAGATAACTTAGATTGGGGAAATGGTGAGCCTGGGCACAGATAGGGTAAATAACTTGTCTACCATGTCAACAAATGGCAGAACTGGGCAGACACAGGTCATTATTCTCTTGTTCAAAAATTTCTAGTTCATCACTTTTGACACTGACATGCTCCACCACCCAATTCCACCAACAGTAGCAAGAAAAGCACCAAGTGCTCATTTCTCTAAAATTATCCTTTATATCCTCTTTCATTCACGATACTATCAGAATTGTCCTTATAATCTTTGCAACCAGGCCCTCTTCTTGTTTTCTCGATTGCCCTTTTCCTTTTCATTTTACTTTCCTTTCTCCTTTTCCCTTCTCCCTTTCCTTGTCATAATTATTTCCCTTCTTTTCCCCATCATTTGTATTTGTTTCTATGTTGTTTGTTTATTAGTTGTTCTGAGTTTCCTGCATCCTAGTCTGGTGTTGAACTCACTATGTGTGTGTGTGTGTGTGTGTGTGTGTGTGTGTGTGTGTGTGTGTGTGTGTGTGTCTTAAACTTCTCATCCCCTAGCTTCCATTTCCCAAGTTCTGTGATTACAGGTGTGTGACACCACATCTGGATTCCATCCTTCTTTCTCTCCTTTGTTCAAGGCTCAGAACCAGATTGATAACCCCACCCTGGCAGAAAGAAGTAAAAGTGAACACTCCAAGCTATCCTGTCTTGACTGAAAAGAGTTTTAGGAAAAATGTCATGCACATCTATGAAACTGTGTAAAATGAGTGGACAAACCACTGTAGATGATGTTCTAACATTTGGGGAATGAGGAAATCTCATTTCATTTTTTTTCTAAAGGAATGAAACAGACTAGGTTGGCTACACAGAAGACCTAACAGCTGACTAGGTATATTACAACTCTCATTTACATGACAAAGAATACTGGTAAAATATAATAAAACTGAAACTAAATTTTCTGTCTGGTTAGAGATGGGGGAAGACTTTGATTCTCTGTCATCAAAGAATGGTTTTGATGGAGTTGTGTACTTTGAGAATAACTTTTTCTTTCAGCACTGGCTCCCAGGACATTGAACACAGGGAAGCTTTACTACTATTCTGCTCATGGGAGTCTTCATATCCTATGGGGATAGCTTGCCATAGTAAAGACAATTTGGAGACCCAGAGCTGACTTATTTTGATGGGGAAATTCTTCTTGTTGGGTATTATTGGAGAACAAATAGGGTATTGTCCCATCCAAATCCTATTGAAGCTGATGATGCCTCAGACACTTTCCTTTAGACACAGACAGAAAAGACCATATTATATTCTGCAACAGGCCATCATTATCCTCTGGTAGAGTATGCACTGATGTCTGCAGTGGACCAGAATCCTCCACCTCTTCATTACTGGAAAGAAGAGGGAAATCTCTGGTAAACTAATGGGTGTCAGTTGAACACTTGATAGACTGGCCTGTCTGGAAGAGCCTGACAGGACACGTGAACTTCATCCTGAGCTGTAAAACAAACAGATTTGTGCTCAGGCTCTCCAGCTTCTTTCACTTTAATCCTTTCCCATGCATGGCTTTACATATTATTTATTGAGCTGCCTTCACAATTATGACTTGGTTGGTGCATAAAGATCCCCCTTAGGAGGATATGCAGTCATTTGTCAAGCATTCATCTCTTGCTGGACATTTAGGGTTTTTCCAATGTTTTGTGATTATAAATAATGTTCAAAAAAAAAAAGGTCCATTGCTTCTCTCACTGCCTTTTTTATGTCATTTCCTTAGCGTGCATTCCCATGAGTAAGATAACTGCCTTAAAGTGTAAACATTTCATTTAAACAAGTCCAATAAGGAAGGACACATTCTGTAGACTTGAAAAAGTGAACCATGGGTCTGAAAACTACCAACTGATGGATGTTGAATCTTTGCATCATTTGCTTTCATGGAAAATGAAGGCAAACATTCCTCTACAACAACAGAATCCTGTGAATTAACATCAGCCACATAGGCACTACCAGTGGGCTGACAAACAGACTTTAACCACAGGCCTGTGAAACAGCACAACAGAAATGATCTTGCCCTTGGGTTCAGTACAACATCCAACTGCATTATCGTTTTCCCAGTAAATAGCTCTTGCCATCTCTAACTACAGCTGTGTCAAACCAACAGTGTCCACTTGGCAGTGAACCACATACCAAAGGGTTGCTCAATTATTATCCAGAAATAAAACTTCAATCACTTCTCTTGGCTAAGTAAGTGTAAGGTACTTTTCATTTAGCAAAGGGTAAAATAATGCCTTCTAAGCAAGTTTTGGCTTCAAATATCAGAGTTTTTATCATAGAGAGTGTTTTGATGGCCTTAACACATAACTGAATCCACAGAATTCTCTCTTCCATCTTTGCCTTCCTATGGTTTTTGGCAGTCAGGAAGTATTCACCTCAAGGCAAATTCCTTCCTACTTTCCCATTTCCCGAAGGGAGACATCTTTCACAATAGTTACACTGCAGTGATATTTGTTTCACTTCAACAAAAATTTATTGAGTGTGTATGTAGCAAGGCATATGGAAAGAATATGGGCTTGAGCATCATGCTGACTTGCTATGTAGCCAAAGAAATTTACGTATTTTTGCTAAACTCCAATGCCTTCTTCTATTAAATGAAGCAAATAATCCTTTTTACAAAATGAGCATAAAGCAGAAATACTATAAATGTGCAAAATGCCCTGTATACAACAGGCACTCAATAAATGCTAATTATTTTTGTTGGCATCTAAGTAGAATAATGAAAAGTGAGAATCATTTTTAAGAGTCTGCAGAATTACAGACAAGTATAAACATAATTATGACCCCATATAGTCTGTGACAAATGCCACAGAAGGGAATCAGAGCCTAAAAGAAAGGGCCAAAGAGAGAGACTTGTGAATAATGGCCTTCGTATTAGATTGAGATGCTGATACAAACTGAAAATCAGCCTGGATCTGGCATTAAAGTCCTAGATTCTGCTAAATACTCTGCGTATTTCATCTGGTAGTGAAAAAGCGAGTTAATATTCTCTCCTTACAAAGCTGAAAATCAACACATGACTGCAACGTTAGCACTCGGAAGACGAAGACAGGAGGAATACTATAAGCTTTAGGCCATCCTGCTATACATGGTGAGTTCCAGGCCAGCCAGGACTACATAGTCTGCCAGAAACAAACAAAATGTAACTAGAGGAGGCATGGTACCTTTTGTCATTTCAGCTTCCTGTACACACGTTAGTGCTTTTAATGATGACTGTTGCAAGTTAAATGATCTTAGAATACCTATGGAGTTGGGGCCTTAGGAAAGAGAACTCAGGGAATGGGTTGAGTGCTGAACACAAAATCGAAAAGTTGGTAGAGAGCAACTTAAGAAAAGCTCTGTGAAAAGAATGTATGCCACAGGTGAGCACATGATGTAAATAGAAATAATAGTGAGTTGGAATCTTTGTGGAGACTTCAGACAGATGTATTTGCATTTTACTTGAGAACATGTTCAGCTCTTGATGTTTTTCAAAATGGAAGCAAAAGCACTCACACTTCACCCATAAATTTTAGAAGTGAATTCTCAGAGTGGCACAGGTATGCTCACTCCATAGCAATTATTGAAAAGAATATATACCACACTTCCCATATCCAAAAGTTACATTGTAATTGGAAACTTTCTATGGCAGCCTGAATAGCAGCCTCAGAAGATGTTCACATCAGAATCCCCACATTGTGCGGCTGTACTGTTGTCTCATGTCCACATGGGCCTAGTGTATTCAGACAAGTACGGGTAAGAAGGAAGTCTCAGTGATGATAACAGACACAGGAGATGTGCAGCTGAAGGCAGAGGGAATGGAACTGGAACTGAGGATTGCAGAGAGGACAAGCTTGAGATACCCGGGACAGCCTCCATGAGAAGCGAGATTCTGCTAGCCCTTCCGTTTTTAGGAATTCTGGCCTTTAGAACAATAACAGGATCCATTTGTGCTGTGAGCCATTCAGTTGGCGGAACAATACTTAGCAGCAGTTGGAAACTAATATAAGACCTTTCCCTCCCTATTGATTTAACTCTTTTTTTTTTTTTCCATTCTCTGTCTTCAACCCACGTAAATAAAGATGCCTAAATTTTCCTCTTGGAACTTCTTTGGAGAATGATAACTATCATCTAACCAAAACATCTTAAATCCTATAAGTAAAGATTGCTTAGAAAATTTAAAATAGCAGTTGTTCAAAATAATGAGATTAATTATGGATTTCTCTCACCCCCATGGTGTGTGTGTGTGTATGTGTGTGTGTGTGTGTGTGTGTGTGTGTGTGTGTGTGTGTGTGTGTGTGTGTGTGATGTACTTTGATCATATTGGTCCTCAAATACTACCTAAAGTTAGATTTGATGTTGAAAAGCACCCAGGATCGGGATCGGTCTGCACAGTCTTTTGCCTACTTGATTTTGTATAGCTTGCACACTGGACTCGGACTGTGGATTGTCAACTAGCATACTCTTGGTTTAGGACTGGAGAAGTTCCCCAGACACGAAGTGAGATTCCAAACTCAGGGCTCTCCCATTTCTCCCAGCCTGCAGACACAGAGTGTCTGTAGGACTTTCATTGTTGCTGTTATTAAGTGGCAATTTGGCCTTTCTTCAGCCTGGAGGGAAAAATAATCACTAACTTTTCAGCACAGTTAAGCTACAAGAAACTGAGGGTGAAAAAAAAAAACACCACACATTACAAACTAAGGCACTTTAAGAACTTAGCAGGATTTGGTGGCCAGCCTTTGTATTTCCGTCCCCTGTGACTTCAGCCAGAAAACATTAGAACCAGGTCCTTCTACTGTGCATGCCTCCCAGGTGAGGGTTGTCTGAGCTTTAATCTACTGTTCAGTTCGCCCCAGAATTTTCAGGTGTTGCGAGAGGAGTAAAGTACAGAGTGTACCTCAGTTCTTGGTTGTCAGCCATTGGACGATGGCCACAGTATTATTAAACTATCGAGCATGCTGGGTCTGAACCACAAAATTTAATTTTCCTTACTGCAGGGACTAATTGACTTCCATAGACTGGAGGACCTAAAGAGACTGTTTTTATCTGCAAAAAGCCTCTCCCTTCAGACTTCAGTGAGCTAATTTTAGTTTTGTCTATCCTCTGGGTTGCAAATGTTGATAGAAATTCAACTTGATGCAAAACAGATAAGAGGTGGAACTTATATGAATACAGTCTGTGGCATAAATTGAAGAAAGATGAAAGCTCCAGGGCCCTTGGCAACACCTTGGTAAATGTCTAAAGATTCCACTATAGGCAGCTCGGCTGTACTTGCTAACAGAATATATTTTTTACATACTGTAGCTACCAGAGAATGTGCCCAGTCCTTCTCAATGTCTTCATGATGATTTCCCTCGCCTTCAATACATTCCCTTTCAATGTATCCGTTTATTTCTGTGCTTTCTCAACTACCTCTTTTTTCCTGTCATAAATTAGGGTTCAGAATGGGTGGTACTGAAGGAAGGAAGGAAGAAAGGAAGGAAGGAAGAAAGGAAGGAAGGAAGAAAGGAAGGAAGGAAGGAAGGAAGGAAGGAAGGAAGGAAGGAAGGAAGGAAGGAAGGAAGGATGGAAGAATCGCCATCTGCAATGCCTCTGTTGTGATAGGGCACCATAGTCTCAAATGTGTTGGGGTCGTTGGTTTAATCCTGTTATGAACTAGCAAAGTCTTCTAAATGAATATCAAATCATCCACTAAACAATCAAAAATTCTAATGGTAGAAAGTATATATATTTCCAAACCTTCTATTATCTAATTTATGTTTTAAGTTTAATTTTAATTGATACATGAAAAAGTTAAAATAAGTGTATACATATGGAATCCTTACCAAATTTTCATGTCAACTTTGCTCAACAGCCAAACCGATCCTGCCTATTATTCCACATTTAACATACATGTTACCACAGTGTTTATCTGACCGTTACCTTTAAACTTATTCAAAATAAGGCATACTCTAAAAGTGAGAAAGAAAATGCTTGCATTCAACTGCCAAAAGTCAGCTAGCAGAGCAAGGGATTCCACATGGCATTGATTGTTCCTGAGCTGATGCAATCAGTGTGGAATAATAAGGTGGAATGGGCTGACTCTTGAGGTGGAAAAACTTTTGATTATGTGGATTACACGATCAGAAGCAGCAAATCCATGTGGCTAGGAGCCAAGTGACAATTGTCGGAAGGGTACTATATCTCTAGATACTCAAGGATGAGCTCATGGAGACATCAAAGGAAGGAGTTTCAACCAGGGCACAGGATTGATTTGATTGCTTTGGGACACAAATTATTTGGCATAACACCAGAGATTTGGGGTAAATTCCAAGTACTTAGATGGGTGACCCAAGACTTAGGGCTGCTTAATTTGCAACTATCATTAAGGAAACAATTAAAATGTGAGTGAAGTGGGGGGCCAGCAGTGTGTACCAGGGACCTCCTGGGAGGTGTAGGGCTTGAGGGGCTGGCTAGAAGACTAAACACAAATTTTGATAATTTCTGTTCAAACGTATAATCAACAATCTGTACAACCAATTTCAAAATGAACTTTTCAAAGCAATCTGTATTTAGCAATGTCCAACATAAATGGGAGGGAAAAACCTAAAATATTAATTAATGCCACTATGTTTTCTCCCAATGGAGTATAAAGTTGATTCTGACTAAAGATTGAAATGCCTATTTAGCAGACCATCTTCCCAGATTTGAAAAATTCACAGAAAGAGTCTCCATATTTACCTGGAAGGTTTCATGGTGTTGAAATAGCATTAGGAGTACCTTAATGCATTTGCATTTTAGTGGGAAAAACACTAGTATGTGTCTACCTGACATTACTTCATCTTTCTTCCCTACTTGGAGAAAATTCCGATTTTTTTTTTTTTTTTTTGAGTAGAGATGTGCAGATGGTCTCTGATTATTGCAGGTGAATCAAGTTATTGACATAGGCAGGAATATAACAGCCAGTTCTGACAAATAGGGTGAAAGGAGACTTGTGAAGACGAAGTCTTTTTATTTTTCTCTTGTTATTCTCAACTCCCCTGTTTGGGATGGGGCTCCCCAAAGCTGATGTGCACATTGGTAGCTGTCACAGGATCCCAGGAGGAAAGCACAGCATCTCACTGAAGACTGAAGATCCTTGGAAGAGAGGGCCTTTATCAACATTATTAGGCTTCACACACAACCAGGACCTATTTCTCCTGGCTTTCTTGTTCTGGGAGTTACGAAATATTTTTAAGTTCAGTGCCATTCTCACTGCAAATGTGAGGGGTCCCATGCTCATTCTGTGAGTAAGCAGACATGGCTTGTTCAGCCTTAAAGCCAGAGTCAAGATAGCCCTTAACCTTCCCTCACCTCTCTCTTTTCTTGGTCTCATCTTTCCTATTTCCTGAACTTAGATTGCAAAATCAGAACAAAAGAATGAAAACACAAAGGTGTTTTAAGTTTAAACAACTTATTTGTATTTTGATGTACATGTATCCCAAAGTAGTTCATGATATCTTCAATGGACTCCTTTTACATTTTTCTCGTTGATGCTCATCATGGAACTTTGACACCTCAAAAATACGAGAAAGCAGATTGAAGATCTAAAGAATTTCACCGATCACCCAAAGAATGTTTTCTGAAGTTTGAGTCATAGTAGTCTTTCTTTTGTGAAATTTAACCTAAATTCCAGGTAAGGAACTGTTGAGTTCAAAATAGTTTTCATATGAAAGACTCATATTCTATCCTGACATTTAGAAATTTAGTATATAGGCAACATTCCTGGAAAGGCATGGGCATCAGAGTACCTTTCTATTCATATTTCTAAAACTATGTGCTTTCTTCAATCTGGTTTCAAGCCTGTGTTGAAGGAAATTGGGACATTTTGATTTTACTTATTAAAACAGATGTAATCTCAATTACCTTCCAAAGTGTGTGTGTGTGTGTGTGTGTGTGTGTGTGTGTGTGTGTGTGTGTGTAAAGGCATCATTGTGTCTTCCAGTTGTAGTAACTATTGGATTGAATTTAATTTGTGCTCCATTTAACCATAAGCAGAACTCCACAGAGAATTTCTGGGGAAAGGAGGAATGAGGAGGAGGAAGAAAGGGTGGAGAAGAGGAGTACCGGGAGAAGTGCTGCATTAAAAAAACGGGCGTCTTACATTCAGCCTTGTGGTGATGGAGGCTGTACCGTACACATGTTACATTTATCAAGAGGAGACAGATAGCTCCCATGACTAAGACTGAAAGCAATTTTGAAGGTTCTTTCAAAACGATGGCTGTTGGGCCTTTATAGGAGACATTTGCTTTGAAGGGAAGCCTGGCAAAAGAAAGGAGGGCCTATCAATGGCAACAATTACAAGTATTCTAATTGCCTGGCAATAATTCTTTGTGCAAAATTGGCCAGTGCATCCTGCATTTGTATCAGTGGTGTAGAGGCAGTCATGCTGCGTGGTTTCTTCGCACCTCGTGTACGGAAGAACACATTCAGGACAGCTAAGCCGACTTTCACTTCCACCTTGTCTCCCCTCCTTCCTCCACAATGTCTTCTGTTTCCGGTGCTAGGGAGGGACAGAGAAGAGGAAGAGGAGACATTTAAAAAAAATTGCAAGAGTCAGTGACTGTTGCTCAATGTATTTTGTTATTTCAAGAATTCATTCAAAGCCAGGCTACAATTTAACACAGGAGAATAATGGGCTACTGACATGTATATGGTTTTTAGAAATATAAGGCCTCATTTTCTCAGCTGGAGTTTCCCCTCCAATGTGCATTTGCATTACATTAGAGATGCTCTTTTGAAAAAGGAAGATCACATGCGTTCAGACATTTTGACATTATCTGGGTCAGAGGGAGCATTTAAAAGCAGTAGCCTCTGAAAGAACCAAAGCTTTCTTACAGGCAAGCATCACACTCATTAAGGAAGGAGGCCAGCCCCACACGTCTCCCTGCATTGGCCATGGTTTATGACATACCTGCCTAACCCAGACATTAATCTACTGAAGATGGATTGGCCTGGTCATGGTCCTCTGCTAACCTTCAACGGCATGTACATTACCTAAATTGAAATCTGCACTTTTTCATGCCATGAATGGTTTGATGTGACGGTCCAAGGAATGTCGGCTGCATTAGAATTGGTTTTTATGTGGACAGAAGGGCCCTCCTATTTACCTTTCAGCAGAACAGCTGCAGGCTCTCCTCATCACTTGACAATGGAGGCATTCATCCCCAGTGTTCACCCCAAGAGGAGCTGCCCATACTGGCTCAGAATTGCATGGCCTTCCTCAGGTATGTAAGTGTCTTCCTGCTTTCCTGTGCCCAGAAGTGACAAAGACACAATGTAAAAGGAATGCAGAAGTTTTCACCTGTTTAATTGTCTAATAAAGCCCCACACAATAAGTTCTTTGTCATCTTCCAAGAAGAGGTCAGCTGTAAGTGTCAGTGATTAAATGGGGGCTTTATGAGCACAGAGAGACCCGTGTAATTGCTGTGATGCTGTGGGGACAATCTCATGAAGCTGTATAAGATGTCTATAATTTTCTAATCTTCTATGTCTTAGTTTCCCAGACATGACATGCTTTCCTTACCTTGCACTCACATATCTTTCCTGAATGGTAGAGAGCAAGATTTATATTTGCCCCATATAATTAGTGGCTTAAGTTGTCCTAAGGAAGGGTGGATCTTTCTGAAACTCATTTCTGAATTTAGCTGTGTTTTCTGCAAAATAAAATTGAAAAGGTAAATGAACACTTTGGGGCTTAATAGGTGGACAGATCGCAAACCCTACTCTTCTGTATGTATTAGAAATGTGTGACCTTTGAACTTTATTTTTATTTTGACTACTGATAAGGATATGAAGGCTAAATGGGATTCTATAATCATTCACTCATTGAACAGGTACTTACAAAACACTTCAGAGTGGCAAACAGTGGCCTCTAGCTGCTGGAAATCCAATGCTAAGCTCTACTTTCCTGGAGCCTAAAATGCTTAATCCAAGAAAGTGTTTGGCACAATGTAAACACATCATGAATTTGCTATTATTACCACAATTCCTGCAATAAAAGTGTACAGAGTCACACTTGTATGCTTGCTTTTGTAGACATTCCATACTGTCATTTGGAAGAGCAACTGAAGAGTGATTTTAAACAATTGTATTGACACACTCCAGGAAAGCACAGAGCAGGACTTGCCCTGCAGTAAGTAACTTTGAACAGGTCTCTGCCCTGGGAAGGAGATGCACTGGTGTTCTCTGGACGTTTGCACTTCCAGGATGTTTAGCAATAACTATGTGCCAGACATACTTGCACTGAGTGAATCTGGAGAGAGAGCTTTTGATTCTTCCCAGCTATTAAAATCATTTTCGTTATCTGTAATGTTAGGAATAACTTCACAACAGTTATGATCTCATCCTGGGCATACATGCTCTCAGTGTTCTGGTCCATGAAGGACATATTAGAAGTTAGTGATTTAGAAATCCCGAGGTTGAGAGTCAAGTGACTGGAGTTTTAGTACCATGAATCTGGTCATAAGAGAGTTCACTTGTTAACTTGACTTTCCTAAAATGACAATGGAATTTCCTGGTAGAGCAACTAAAGGGTGATTTTAAACAATGGTATTGACACACTCCAGGAAAGCATAGAGCAGGACTTCCTGTAGTAACTTTGAACAAAACTCAGGTATCTGCTTTGGCAATGAGATAGACTGGTGTCCTCTGGATGTTTGTGGGTTCTTCTATCAATGTCTGGTAGGAGTCAATGGAACTGAGTGGCAAATGATTATGACATTAGTGATGAGTCTGTCACAAGTGAGAGGCAAAGAACTAAAGAGAGGAAGGTTGCTTGGTGGGAAAGCTGTTCACCTGCTGGAGTTACACTGGGCTTGGGCCAATTCCATTTGTTCCCACTTTCTGAGGCAATAAATTTCCTTGGTGAGTAATGACACACACCTACCAATTTAGAAAATTAGAGTGATAGTTTCCATTCCATGGAAATAACTCCAAAGTAGGTGTGGAGAACTAGAGGCTCTTTGAATGATCCGAACTCTTCTCAAAGAATTTCCCTAGCATTTGTCTCATTTGTGAAGATTAGCAAATAATATAAGACAGTGGGTAGAGTCCTCTCTTATTCACACCTTGATGGTCATGTGAGGAAGGGATCAGCTAAGAGTATAGAAAAATGCTGAGTACTGACACAGAAAACATCCCACAAAGGCTGAACATGACATGTCTCAGATTGAGAATGATGGAAGTTAAATTTAGACCTCAGAGTTGATAAACCTAATAACTAAATAATTAAATGACATCTCTCCCCCTCTTTCTCTCTGAATTAAAAATCTCTGTTTTCTTTCCTGTGTTTCCCATGTGGCTGGATAATAGGCTTGTGCCAACACATCCTACTCATGAAATGTTTCTAGAAGTCCCGAGTACTGATTTAAAGAGCAATGAAAGCAAGCCCACATTAGACTGACTTTCCAGTTTAAATGTCTTTCTTTGCTGCTCTTGCACCTCTAACTCTATGAAGTCCTTCTGTTGATTTTTCTCTACACTGGAAGTCTTTTAAGGTAAGATATCTAGAAGGATACCCTGTTTCTTAAAGCATCTTTGTAGATGGGAAAACCTCACACAGATTCAAGGAATCAAGTGCCTTTGTTTCTGATAGAAACTGAAACAGAATTTTGGCCACCCAGTTATGTCCAGTTCTCTTACTGGCACCTGCAGAAAGTTTCATCCAACCACACCCATTGGCACAGGTTGTTTGCTCATACTCTACTGTGCTGAGGGATCAGGGACAGGAGACATAAAGAATAAGTAGCTTTCTAAGTCAGTGCAAAGGCACTAGCCATTTCTCTTATTTACAAACTTCAATGTGTCATTTGGATACACCAAATTATGCTTTAGTAACGCCCCCCCCAAAAAAATTCTAGTAACTATGTGTTAAGGGAATCATTAGTTTTCAGTTTGACTTAGTCAGACCTTTAGTTGAAGATTCTTTGAAATTTTTTATCAATCTTTTCAATAGGGGAAAAAGACAATAATATGTATGAACACTAGCTTTCAAGTGTATCCATCTAATGGAGACACATACCATACACCCTCCTGATTCTTTGTCCAAGTAAGTTATATATCTAAACCTAATTTTGAGAGAAAAGAGAAGATAGTCTTCCATGTTCCAGAATTATCACATCCAATACAAGCAAAAGCTACAAGAGGAATCTTAAGAGTGTTGTTCATAAATGAGGCACATTTGACCCTAGAAAACATTTGGCAACGTCTGGAGAAATATTTGTTTGTCAGAATGGAGGAACAGTGAAAGTGGCATCTACTAGTTTGAAGTCAAAGACACTGTGAAACACCCCACAGTGCACAGGACTACTGTCTTAGGATTTGTATTGCTTTGAAGAGACACCATAACCATGGCAACTCTTATAAGGGAAAGCATTTAATTGGATGGCTTACAGTTGCAGAGGTTTAGTGCATTATCATCATGACAGGACATAGTGGCATATAGGCAGACATGGTGCCGGAGAAGGAACTGAGAGTTCTACATCTTGATCCACAGACAACAAGAAGTGAAGTGTGTCACTGTGCATAGTTTGAGCATAGGAGACCTCAAAGCCCACCCACACAGTGACACACTTCCTCTAACAAGGCTATACCTACTCCTACAAAGCCATGCCTCCAAATGGTGCCACTTTCTATGAGGGGCATTTTCTTTCAGACGACCACCGTGAAGTACCTGGCTCAGAATGATAGCATTGTAGACGTTAAGAAAGCATGAACGAGGAGCCTGGATTTCTCACCCTTAATGTACAGAGGGAAACCTATGCCCAAACAAAAACTGGGAAGTGTTATGATCTTTAGTGATTTAAACTGTGTCATATTGGTGAACTAGTAGACTAGACCAACAGATTAATGAAACCCAACAGAAAGTTTAAGAACAATGATATTTGACAATAACAGGAATTATATTAGAATGTCTATCTGTATGTAGAGGAGGGAATAAAGCTTAGTAAAAACTAAGCTCAAACCCTCATATTATGGCTAAACTGGGCAACCCAATAGGAGGAAAAGGGTCCCAAGCATAGGCAAAAGAGTCAGAGTCTTCCCCACCCCCACACTGTTGGGAGTTTCACAAGAACACCAAACTACCCAACCATAAGTTATATGCAGAGGACCTAGCTCAGACTCATTCAGGGTCCGTGTTTGTGGCTTCAGTCTCTATGAGCCCTTATGAGTCCTGCTTAGTTGATTCTGGGCACTGTGTTCTTGTAATGTCCTCTATCTTTCTGGCTCCTATAATCCTTCCTCTGCTTCTTCTGCGGAGTTCCCCTGGCTGTACCTAATGGTTGACTGTGAGTCTCTGCATCTGCTCCCATCAGATGCTAGATGAAGCCTCTCTGATGACACTTGAGCTAGGAACTGATCAATGAGTATAGCAGAATATCATTAGGAATCATTTCACTGACATTTTTTTTTTTTTGCCAGTTGTGTTTGGTTCTATCCTGGGTCTCTGGGCTGTTCTGCCTCTGGTTCCTGGTCACCCATGCAATGTCAGGCTTGGGGTCCCTCTTGTGGCATGGGACTCAAGTTGGACCAGTTATTAGTTGGCCACTTCCACAAGTTCTGCACCACCATTACTCCAGCACATCCTGCAAGCAGGACAAAATGAAGGTCAAAGGATTAGTAGCTGGGTTGATGTCCCAGACCTACTACTAAGAGCTTTGCCTGGTTTTAGAAGATGGACAATTAGGGCTCCATATTCCCCCACTTCTAGGGTAGCTCTCATAAATCCCAAAGAGTTTCCACAGCACTAGGTTACTACTTTGCCCTCCAAATGCCCTCCCATTCCAGTTGTCTCTCCCAGTACTTTCTCCCTCTGTCTCTCTCACCCACTGTCTGATCCCTCCTGTTCCCATCCCCACCCAAACATAATCAAACCCCCAAAATATATTCTATTTCCCCTTCCCAGGGAGATCCATGCATTCCCACCTTAAGCCCTGATTGTGACTTAACCTCTTTGGGTCTGTGGATTGTAGCATGACTATCCTTTACTTAACAGCTAATGTCTACTTATAAGTGAGTATATACCATATTTGTCTTTCTGGGTCTGGGCTACCTCACTCAGGATGATCTTTTCTAGTTCTATCCATTTGCCTGAAAATCTTATATCATTATTTTTAACAGCTGAGAAATACTCCATTGTATAAATGTTCCACATTTTCATTGTCCATTCTTGGTTTGAGTAACAACTAGGCTGTTTCCAGTTTCTGGCTGTTATAAACAAAGCTGCAATGGACATAGTTGAACAAATGTCCTTGTGGTAGGATGGAGCATCCTTTGAGTGTATGCTGAAGAGTGGTATAGCTAGGTCTTGAGGTAAATTGAAACCCAATTTTCTGAGGAACCTCCACATTGATTTCCAATGTGGCTGTACAATTTATACTCCTATAAGCAATGGAGGAGTATTCCCTTTGCTCCACATCCTCACCAGCATGAGCTGTCACTTGTGTTTTTGATCTTAGCCATTCTGACATATGTAAGATGGAATCTTAGAGTCATTTTGATTTGCATTTCCCTGATGGTTAAGGATGCTGAACATTTTTTTGTGTCTCTGACATTTGAGACTCCTCTATTGAGAATTCTCTGTTTAGATAAGTTCCTCATTTTTTAAATTGTAAAATATAAATTGTTCCTCATTTGCTGATGTCTAATTTCTTGAGTTCTTTATATATTTTTGATATTAGCCCTCTGTCAGATGTGGAGTTGGTAAAAACTTTTCCCATGCTGTAGACTGCCATTTTATCCTATTGACAGTATCCTCTGCCTTTCAGAAGCTTTTCAGTTTCATGAATCCCATTTATTAACTGTTGTTCTGGTGCCTGTGCTATCAGTGTTCTGTTCAGGAAGTTGTCTTCTGTGCCAGTGTGTCCAAGGCTATTCTCCAATTTATCTTCTATCAGGTTCAGTGTAACTGGTTTTATGTTGAGATCTTTGATCCACTTGGACTTGAGTTTTGTGGAGGGTGGTAGATACAGATATATTTGCATTCTTCTACACACTGACATTCAGTTAGAACAACACCATTTGTTGAAGATGCTTTTTATTATTATTATTATTATTATTATTATTATTATTATTATTTTGTATTTCTGGCTTATTTCTCAAAAATTAGGTGTCCATTGGTGTGTGGATTTATGTCTGGGTCTTTGATTCGATTCCATTGATCAATTTGTCTGTTTTTATGCCAAAACCTTGTGGTTTTTATTAGGACAACTCTGCAGTATAGCTTGAAATCAGGGATAGCGATACCTCTGGAAGTTCCTTTAATGCACAGCATTGCCTTAGCTTTACGGAGATTTTGTTTTTCTTTATTAAGTTGAGTATTGTTTTTTCAAAGTCTGTAAAGAATTGTGTTGGAGTCTTTATGGAGATTGTGTTGAGTCTGCAGATTGCTTTTGGTAGGATGGTCCTTTTTATTATATAAACCCTACTAATCCATGAACATGAAAAGATCTTTCAAACTTCTGATGTCTTCTTCAATTTCTGTCTTCAAAGACTTAAGGTTCTTGTCATTCAGTTCTTGTCAGTTCTTGATTAGAGTTACCCCAAGATGTTTTATATTATTTGTGGCTATTGTGAGAGGTGATGTTTCCTGATTTCTTTCTCAGTCCATTTGTCATTTGTGTATAGGAAGACTACTTTTTTTTTTTTTTTTGTTAATCTTGTATACATCCACTTCACTAAAGGTGTTTATCAGCTGTAAGGGTTTCTTGGCAGAGTTTTTAGGGTCACTTGTTTATACTATCAGATCATCTCCAAATAACAAATATTTTTACTTCTTCCTTTCCAATTTGTTTCCCCTTGATATCCTTTAGCTGTCTTATTGCTCCAATGAGAACTTCAATTACTATATTGAATAGATAGGGAGGGAGTGAACAGTCTTGTCTTGTTCCTGATTGTAGTGAAATTGCTTTGGGTTTCTCTCCATTTAATTTGATATTGTCTATAGGATTGCAGGAAATTGCTTTTATTATGTTGAAATATGTCCCTTTTATCCCTAATCTCTACAAGACTTCTATTATGAAGTAGGGTTGGATTTTGTCAAAGGCTTTTTCAGCATCTAATGAGATGATCTTTTTTTCTCTCTCAGATTTGCTTGTATGGTGGGTTACATTGACTGATTTTCATATATTTAACCATCACTGCATCTCTGGAATGAAGTTTACTTGATCATGGTGGATAATCTTGATGTATTCTTGGATTTAGTTTGCAAATATTTTATTGAGTATTTTTGCATCAATATTCATGAAAGAAATTGGTCTGTAATTTTCCTTGTCAAGTCTTTATGTGGTTTGGGCATCAGGGTGACTGTATCCTCATAAAATAAATTTGACAATGCTCCTTCTGCTTCTGTTTTGTGGAATAATTTGAGGAGTAGTGGTGTTAGCTCTTCTTTCAAAGTCTGGTAGAATTCTGCAGTGAAACTCTCTGGCTGGGCTTTTCTTTTTTTATGGATTTTTTAAGTATGAGTGCTCTGTCTGCGTGCATGCCAGAGAGAGCTTCAGATCTCAGTATCGATGGTTGTGAGCCATCATGTGGTTGCTGGGAACTGAACTCAGTACCTTTGGAAGAGCAGATAATGTTCTTAACTGCTGAGTCATCTCTCCAACCCCCTGCCTGGACTTTTTGTTGTTGTTTGTTTGTTTGTTTATTGGGAGACTTTTAATGACTGCTTCTATTTCCTTAGAGGTTATAGTTCAATTTAAATTGCTTATCTGGTCTTGATTTAATTTAGGTAAGTGATATCAATTGAGAAAACTATCCATTTCTTTTAGATTTTCTAGTTTTGTAAAGTACAGGTTTCTTAAGTGTGACCTAATGGTTCTTTGGATTTCCTCAGTGTCTGTTCTTACGTCCCCCTTTTAATTTCTGATTTTGTGAATTTGGATATTCTCTCTGTGTCTTCTAGTTAGTTTGGTAAGGATTTCTCTATCTTATTGATTTTCTCAAAGAGTCAACTCTTTGTTTCACTGATTCTTTGTATTGTCCTATTTATTTATATTTTACTGATTTCAGCCCTGAGTTTATTTCCTGCCTTTTACTCCTCTTGGGTGTGGTTGCTTTTTGTTCTAGAGCTTTCAGGTGTGCTGTTAAGTTGCTAGTATGAGATCTCTCCAATTTTTCTATATACTCACTTAATGTTACAAACTTTCCTCTCAATACCATAAGTTTGTGTATGTTTTGTGTCCCATAAGTTTGGGTATGTTTTGCATTCATTTTCATTGAATTCTAGTTTCTTTCTTTCTTTCTGACTTTACGCAGCAGTCATTCAGTAGAGAGTTGTTCAGTTTCCATTAATTTGTAGGGCTTCTGGTTTTGTTGGAATCTAGTTTTAATCATGGTGGTCTGACAGGATATAAGGGGTTATTTCAATTTTATTGTATCTGTTGAGACTTGTTTTGCAGTCAAGTATGTGGTCAGTTTTGGAGAATGTTCCATGAGATAGTAAGACGAGGTATATTCTTTTGTGTTTGAATGAAACGTTCTTAGATAGCTGTTAGGTCCATTTGGTTCATAGCATCTGTTAGCGCCATTATTTCTCTGCTTAGTTTTTGTCTGAATGATCTGTCCATTGATGAGAGTGGGATATTGAAGTCTCCCACTACCAATGTGTGAGGATTGATGTACGATTTAAGCTTTAGTAGTGTTTCCTTTACAAACATGGTGCCCTTGCATTTGGTGTATAGATGTTAAGAACTGAAAGATCATCTTGGTGGATCTTCCCTTTGATGAGTATGAAATGTCCTTCCCTATCTCATTTAATTAATTTTGGATTGAAGTCTCTTTTGTTAGATATTAGAATGGCTATATCAGCACTTTTCTTAGGTCCATTTGCTTGAGAAATCTTTTTCCAACCCTTTACTCTGATATAATGTCTCTGTTTGAAGTTGAGTTGTGTTTCTTGTATGCAGCAGAAGGATGGATCCTGTTTTTAAATCCATTTTGTTAGTGTTTGTCTTTTTATTGGGAAACTGAGTCCATTGATACTGAGAGATATCAATGATCAATGATTGTTAATTCCTGTAATTTTGTTGTTGTTCATGGTGGTGGTAGTGTGTGTGTGTGTGTGTGTGTGTGTGTGTGTGTGTGTGTGTGTGTGTATGTGTGTGTGTATTTCCCTTCTTTTTGGTTTACTGGTATGAGATTGTTTATTGCCTGTGTTTTCATGGGTGTAGCCAATTTACTTGGGTTGGAGTTTTCTTTCTAGTAGCTTATGTAGGACTAGATTTGTGGATAGATAATATTTAAATTTGACTTTATCATGGAATATCTTGTTTCTTCCATCAATGGTTATTGAAGGTTTTCCTGGATATAGTAGTCTGGGCTGGCATCTATGGTCTCTTAGAGTTGGCAGGACATCTGTTCCGACCCTTCCGACTTTTAGAGTCTGTTGAGAAGTCAGTTAATTCTAATAGGTCTACCTTTATATGTTACTTCACCCTTTTCCCTTGCAGCTTTTCATAGTCTTTCTTTGTTCTGTATGTTTAGTGTTTTGATAATGTCAAGGGAACTTTCTTTTCTGGTCCAAAAACTATTTGGTTTTCTGCAAGTTTCTTGTACCTTTATAGGCATGTCCTTCTTTAGGCTAGGAAAATTTTCTTCTATAATTTGGTTAAAAATATTTTCTGGACCTTTGTGCTAAGATTCTTCTCCTTCTTCTATTTCTATTATTCTTAGGTTTGGTCTTTTCATAGTGTCCCAGATTTCCTTGATGTTTTGTCTTTTCTTAGATTTAACATTTTCTTTGTTCAGTGTATCTATTCCTTGTATTGAGTCTTATGTGCCTGTGATTCTCTCTTCCATTTCTTATATTGTGCTGGTGATACTTGTATCTGTAGTTCCTGTTTGCTTACCTAGATTTTCCATCTCCAGGATTCCTTCAGTTTGTGGGTTTTTTTTTTTATTGCTTCTATTTTCATTTTCAGATTTTGAACAGTTTTATTCATTTCCTTCATCTGCTTGTTTGTTTTTTCTTGGCTTCCTTGGCTTCTTTTCTTTTCTTTTCTTTTTTGTTTTTCGGGACAAGGTTTCTCTGCATAGTTTTGGTGCCTGTCCTGCATCTCGCTCTATAGACCAGGCTGACCTCGAACTCAAGGGATTTGCCTGACTCTGCCTCGAGATTGCTGGGATTGAGGGCGTGCGCCACCGCCACCCGGCCTCCTTGGCTTTCTTTAAAGAATTTATTCATTTCCTCTAATTTTTTGTTTGTCTTTTCCTTAGTTTCTTTAAGGACTTCATTGATTTCCTGTTTAAGGACCTCTCTTCTTTTCATAAAGTTGGTTTTAAGGTTGTTTTTTTGTGCTTCAGCTGTCTTCAAATATTCAGGGCTTTCTGTAGCAGGAGAGCTGGGCTCCTGTGGTGACATATTGCCTTGGCTGTTGTTGATTGTGTTCTTATATTGGCCTCTAGGCATCTGGGTTTGGGGTAATTATAGGTCTAGGTGCCAATTTCTGAGTTTGTCTTTGTTGGATGGGTGTTTTTTTCCTTGGTTTTTGTTTCCTCTCTGGCCATCTGGCCTTAGTGGCCTGTGCTTCTAGTGGCCAGTGAGTCCTCCTGTCTAGTAGGGTACTTTCATTTGGTTACAGTTTGGTGTTTGTTGTTGTTGTTGTTTTTCCTTTTTTAAGCATTGATTTATTTTGGTTTCTTGACTTTTGGGGGATTTAGTTGTTTTGGTTTTTTGTTTGAGTTTTGAGAAAGAGCTTAAAGTTGGTTAAGTAGAGAAGGAGAGATGACCAAAATATATTTAAGCTTAAAAATAATTTTAAACAGTAAAAAGTAACAAAAAGAAAAAAATTTAAAATTTTAATTAATTTGGGGAGAATTTCATAATGAACACAATGCCTTTGTATTATATTCACCCTAATCTCCCCAACTTCTCCCAGATTTACTTTTACTTGCCTACTCACTGAGTCTCAACTTTATCTCTGTCTGTCTGTCTGTTTCTCTCTCTTTTTTAAATAATGGGAGTCCAATTTGTGCTGCACATATATGCATGGATGTGTACTCTCTACTGATGGCTAACAGGGGCCACACCCTTGAAGAAAGCTGGCTATCTCTTCTCCAGTAGCCACCAACTGTCAATTCTTCCTCAGCTGGAGGAATCAAGAAGATGGAACCTTAACAACAAAGAATGATATGGAGCAAAGCGACTTTATGTGGTATCTCTACCATTCAGATTGATGCTTGATGCTTCAAGCAACACCTTTCTTCATATTGCATTAAAACTGATTAAGCGGGAGATCCCAGCTGTATCAACAACAGAGAGGGAGAACAAGGAATAGGAGACCATGGTAAATAAAGACCACATGAGAATAGGAAGAAGCAAAGTGCTAGAGAGGCCCACAGAAATCCACAAAGATACCCACACAACAGACTGCTGGCAGTGGTCGAGAGACAGCCCGAACTGACCTACTCTGGTGATGGGATGGCCAAACACCCTAATTGTTGTACTAGAAACCTCATCCAACTACTGAGGGATCTGGATGCAGAGATCCATGACTAGGCCCCGGGTGGATCTCTGGGAGTCCAATTAGCGAGAATGAGGAGGGTTTATATGAGCGAGAATTGTTGAGACCAAGGTTGGATAAAGCACAGGGACAAATAGCCAAATGAATGGAAACACATGTACTATGAACCAATGGCTGAGGGGTCCCCACTGGATCAGGCCCTCTGAATGGATGAGACAGTTGATTGGCTTGATCTGTTTGGGAGGCACCCAGGCAGTGGGACCAGATCTTGTGCTCATTGCATGAGTTGGCTGTTTGAAACCTGGGGCCTATGCAGGATTGTTTGGCTCGGCCTGGGAGGAGGGGACTAGACCTACCTGGACTGAGTCTACCAGGTTGACCTCAGTCTGTGGGGAAGGCTTTGCCCTGGAGGAGATGGGAATGGGGGGGGGGGGGGGGTTGGGGGGAAGGTGAGGGGGACGGGAGGGGGAGAACAAGGGAATCCGTGGCTGATATGTAGAACTGAATTGTATTGCAAAATAAATTAATAAAAAAAAACTGATTAACAATTTCAAGATATAACATATTGTTGATAGATTAATAATACTCACCTTTTCACTTCACTCTGTATCTGTGAGTTTTGTGGTCCCCAATCACAAAAGCCATTTGCTATGGCCTTAACCATAAACTTTTTGGCCAACAGGACTCAAAGACAGGACCAAAATGTCCTGTGTATTTGCAATATGAGCCATGGAACTCCTGTTAGTGCCTCCACATGTACAGATAGGCTTGGCTTAGCTATTAGAAGATCTGAAGGACAGAGTCAAAGTTCTCTCATGGCCCAAACTGGTACACTCCTGCGCATTCACTACTTGGGAGTGAGTTCATTTGACTTGAGCTATCCCAAGATGGATTCAGGAGCTAGCAAAAGACCTACCCAGACTTCCTCTCAACTAAGAAAATCTATGTACTGCAGCGTTTTTATGGTGACCATATAGCAAAAGCCAAATGATACTGAATGGCAACTTTGTTTCCTTTTATACATTTCTAATACAGAAATTTGAAGCCTCTTACTGCTGAAAATTGTTTCTATTTCATGCATTGATCTTTATGTAAATCAAATAAAATTTAGAGTTCAATTGTTTTTAAATCCCTTCAGAATTTGTTTGGTTTGTTCTCTTAATGCTCAATACTCAAATTCCCTGTGAAGACAGATTTGATAAGGGACTTCTGTATGACTAAATAATAGATGTGCAATCAATCTGTATGGTAACTGTACTGAGATGTGAGCATCTTGATCAACTCACTCGTTTGTTTTTTTTTTTTAAGGATGGTGCCCAAGGACAATGCTGAGAAACACTGTGAGGACTAGGATGTGACCAAAGCTTTAAGGAGTTTGTTAGATTTAAAAATGCAAATATGTTTGTTTGTTTGTCCCCCTCCCCCTGTCGCAACAATCGTGTTTTCAAGCTAGTGGAAACTGAATATGCAAATGCGAAGTATTTGATTGCTTACATAAGTTTGCATAAGTAATATAATTTGTTTCCTTGTGGACTTGGTACAATGTTACCCATAAATAACCGGATGGTATTTAACTTACTTAGAATTCAAAAGTGCTGAGTCACCGCCAAGGAAAAATGGTCTCCTGTTTTCCAGTTCAGACAGGAGGCCCAGTCTCTTCTACTCTGAAGTCAGCCCTGACTTGACCAACAGTGTAGAGGCACCGAGCAGTTCAATCATTCCCCTCTTTCGCTCTACTGAAGCCCTGCTTCCTCCTCTTTGGAGATCTTTGGAAGAATGCCCTAAACCTTAGATAGTATATGCTCTTGCTCATACCCAAAGCTGGTTTAAGATTTGCTATGTGACAAACAAATAAACAAAAGAAACAACCCTCCCCCAAACAAAACAGCACAGAACCTTCCAGAGGGATTAGGTTAAAGTGTTTGAAGGATCTCACTCTTTTTTTACACTGTAAAAACTGAAAACACACAAAATGGAAAGAATATTTCATTGACAAAGCCAGTCTGTGAAAATAAAGCATTTTGTTCATGCTGAGGAACTCCAGTGCACTTCTCACACATCTGAGCCGATTTCATAGCATCCCTTTGGAACTGGTACTTTAATGCATTCTGAAGTTATTCTTAAAAGCGGAAGTTAAGGGCACAGGCATTCATGTTGTCTATGTACAGTAGTGAGATTGTCATTAAAGGGCCACACCCAGTGCCTTAACATTTATATTCCTAAAAGGAACGTGAACGGAAAGCAGAGGGTCTTGCTATACACATGTATGAGCACATGTGCACCAAGAGACTGTAGCTTTTGTGAATTGCTAGTGATGTAACTTGCATTACATTATGGACGTCACTGCCATTAAGGTCTTAGATGCTAGATACCTTTTTTTTTCTATTTGGAAAGAAGTCCTTTGGAGTTAAAGACTTGTCATCCCTGCTTCTTCTAGGTGATGCACTGAGGGTTTATCTAATTTGGTACTAGAGAAATCAATACCAAATCTTTGCTTAACAACTCGGTTTGTTGCTACTTAAAACTGTTGTGAAGCAGCCGGGCGGTGGTGGCGCACGCCTTTAATCCCAGCACTCGGGAGGCAGAGCCAGGCGGATCTCTGTGAGTTCGAGGCCAGCCTGGTCTACAAAGTGAGTTCCAGGAAAGGCGCAAAACTACAGAGAAACCCTGTCTCAAAAAAACAAACAAACAAAAAAAAAAAAACAAAAAAAACTGTTGTGAAATCTTTATACTAAGAATGTAGCTGGCACTGTGGTAAAGCACTGGAGAGGCTGAGCGAGGAGAGAGATCAGGAGCCTGAGGTCAGCCTGGGCTGTATAGTAGGATCCTGTCTTGAAGGAGGAGGAGGAGAAGGAAGAGGAGGAGGAGAGGGAAGAGGAGGAGGATGAGGAAGAGCGGGGAGAGGGGGAAGTAGCTGTGGTAATGATGTCTACTGCCACTGGACATGTGGGGCTGGGAGAAAAAAGCTACAAACTTGCACAAGAGACCCTTCAGGAGTGAAAAGGGGTGGTGTGGATTCAGAGAGATGTGCATTTGTCAACACTTACCCAAGTGAAAACTTCAAGTCTATAGGTTATATTTTAAAATGAGAGAAATAAGGCCGAAGAGCCAAATCTCCTAAGCCCTTAAATTCCTCTGTGTGTAAGAAACAAAGCAGCTGGAGGTTTGCAGGTGAAGGAATGCTTAAGGAAAATGCTGCCTAGGGTATGGCTGATGCACTGTAGCTTGGCAACACCTGAAGGATGGGGAAGGTCCGGGGTGGCCACAGTAAACCGGAACAGGCTGCTGTGGTGGCTGAGGTACTGGCAGAGGAGAGGCTGAGAAGTGGCGGTAGGTCTGTGGTGGGCCTTGTGCGGTGCTCTCTAGACCCCACAGAGAGACACAAAGGCTTTAGGCCCCAGCAGTTGGCATGGCTGTCAGCACTCACACTGAGGCAGGCACAGTGACAGGTTGAGTCTGGGCCACAAAGGCCTGGCTCCTGGGACTCTTGAAAGGCCATCTGACTCCCAGACACACCCAGCAGGGTTGGCTCAGCCTTATGGCTACACTGCTCTCTCCGTGACAGCTCTGCCTCTCTCTGACCCCACACAAGGGGCAATCCCTTCACAGCCTATTCTGCTTTTGTGATGCTGAACTCTGGCTTCTTCCTGGAGAACCTGCTCTGTGATGATTTCCACGGAGCCGACTTTGTGTTTTATCTGTCCACAATGAAAAGATGTCTTTCAGGAACTGCTTCCTGTCATCTGTTGTGGGTTGTTAGTCTAGATGTGTTAGGCAACCTGGGTTTTTTAATCACACTATGTTCCTGGAATGCTTCGAGTCACTCAATTTCTCTGGTCATCAGTTCCATCTTGTGTAAAATAAGGAGCAATTTAACCAGGTGAGATATTACAAGATAGTGGTTTGTAATCCAATGGTGAAACTCCCTAGAAAATTTGAAAGTAACAGGAAAGCAGCTGTGTTGGGAGCACTCTCTGGACCCTGCCTTCCTCTGATCCCTCGTCTGATTAGTAGCTGTTTCTCTTGATCATTCATGGATGGAGCAGGCACTCAGGAGACCTGCACGATCAGGCTGGCCCTCACTACCTTGCAGATCTGCTCTCAGAGAGAAGACTTCTGTGAATGTTACTGAGCTCTGTTTTCAACTCTTCCCCCTCCTCTTTTTGAGTACTCAGTTCCTGCTGGAATGACTCTCAGTGGCTCCTGATCCCTGGCTGACTGGCGTATCTTTCCTGGGGTCTTAGTCTCCCTGCTCTGCCTTTGAGGGAAGCATGTCCCATATTCCCCATCCTTACCAACACTCCCTCTGTCTCATAGTCACTCAGTACAGGGACCTCCTACTCATTCTTTGGATCTCAGCTAAAAAGTTACATCTCTAGGGAATTTTCTTCTGACCACAAGCCATACCTTTTACCTACTTGGAACATTCCTGTGGGCTATCATGAGATGAAAGATGGAGGGGGAGGTACTTCTAGGAACAATATATAATAGATAACACTACACAGGAGAGTGCTATGAACCCAAATCTGTCTTTAAAAAGGAAAGGTTTGGGGAAATTATTTTCAGTTACCATTAGTGGCATATTTCCTGACTATGTCCTAGAATGAATGAACGTGCAATAGATGATCATTAAACATAATTTAGAATCTTTGTTTTAAAAATCTCTGGATAGTATTAACGAGGACTGTCAACCATACACAGTCTAATGCTTTCTCCTTTTTGAGGAGAGGAGAAAGTCATAACTACACATTGATCCATCGAGGTACTAGCAAATGAAGGCATGCTTACATTCATTCTACAATCCCTTCTGTGGTGGATTTACGGATACCAGAGCACGAAGTCAATTGAGGCTCTTCTCCATAAGAACTTGGATTTACATCTCCACCAGAATCTGGCCAGGCTTTGTGACCGCTTTGACCAACAGAACAGTACAGAACTAACTGCATATCACTTCTGTCTCAGCCAGTGTTCTATTGCTGTGAAGAGACACCCTGATCATGGCAATTCTTACAAAAGGAAGCATTTAATTGGGGCTGGCTTACAGTTTCAGCAGTTTGGTCCATTCCCCTCATGGCTTGGGGCATGGCAGCTGACATGATAGCTGAGAGTGCTACATCTAAATCTACAGACAGCAGGGAGAGAGAGAGTACTACTGGGCCTGGATTGGACTTTCGAAATCTCAAAGGCCACCCCTAGTGGCACACTCCCTCCAACAAGGCCATGCCTAGTCCAACAAATAGTGCTGTTCCCTAAGTGTTCAAATATATGAGCCTACAGGGGCCATTCTTACTCAAACCACCATAATATCCTAGTCTCAAACCAAGCAGCTTCCATATTATGTTTCAGGGAGCCTCACAGCTCCATGCTGTTGAGATGTTGAGATGTTCCAACTGGTAGTCCCAGCTGAGATCAGGCTTCTACCAAGCTAATTTACCCCTTTTCTCTAGGAAGCCAGATATATGAGTAAAGCCATCCATGATTTATCAGACCACACCATCCACTACCTAAATACTACCATGTAACTCACATTAATGCTGTGTGGGATGAAAGCACTGTCCAGCTTAGCCCAGTTCAGATTCCTGGTCCATATAATTGTACAAAGCAAGCAGATGCCTGTGGTTTGGGCCACTTGTTTGGGGAAGTGGTTACCTGAGCAGCAAGTAATCAGAGAAGCCTCCTGAAGGTTTCTTCTTCAGAGTTTTTGCCTTTCTTTTCCTCTTGATGTCCATTTATTTTGGTGTCTTTATTGAAAACCCCTGCAATGGCCAGGCTTCCCACACATGCCTGTAATCTCAGTACATGGGAGGCTGTGGACCAGGAGTTCAAAGGCTGGCCTGGGCTGTAGAGCGAGACCATGTCTCAAAAAAAAAAAAACGACAGCAGGGCAGTGGCAGCAGCAGGAGTAACAGTCCTCACAGTCAAACGACCGAAAGAAAACTTAGACAATGAAACCACCTATCATTTATTGGTAAGGCAGAATGTATTATAAACCATCTTTTTCTAAAGGCAGATGGCTCCTGTCATATGAGCCACTGTCTTAGACAAGCATTTAAGTATGATGTCTCCTCCCTTGGCATCTTTTCCTTGCTAATACTGAACTCACTGCCACCTTGTACACATCGCACATTGTATAGAGTTTTTAGTGTCACGTCTTTGCAATAGTTGACACAATGGAGTGGAATGCTTAGTGGTCCTCTGCCTCACAGACCTACCTTCCTATTTTTGGTTCCCTTTGTCCTCGAATCTTGCTGTGACCGTCAGTCACCATCCTTTTTAAAGATAGATTTGGGCTCATAGCACTCTCCTGGGTAGTATTATCTGTTGTCTATCCTTGCTTTTAGCAAGTGCCTTCCCATTCTCAGTACATATGAGTTATTCCAATCTCCTCCCTCTCCCTCTCCATTTTTCCTCCATGAGACAGGATTTTGTGTGGCTAAAGCTGGCCTCCAATTCACTGTGTAGCCAAGGGTGACTATGAACTCTTGATCCTCTTGCCACAGTCTCCAGAGTATGGGAATTACAATCTGACACTACCACACCCTACTTCCAATATGATTCATTAATTTCCTGTAACAGTTTTCATCTGTTGTGGTTTCAAAATATGTCTTCTCTCTTCACTCCCTGTTTCCTCTCTGCTTCCTTGGCTTCTTATTGTTCACTGACCAAGCTGAGATGACTAAATATAGTATTTCTTCCCATCAGTTCCTTCTTTAAGAAATATATTTTTAAGGAACTAGATGTCTGAAAAAATAAAGATTATTTCAGACTGAAGGAGACTAAAAAGACATGACAAATAAATGTAATGTGGACGACCTCCTTTTGTTATTAATGACGCTTTAGGGAGAACGTGTGAAATGCACATTGTAAAAGGATGAAATATGCTCAAGTTACTTTTCTGGTTCTGATGTCCGTGTTGTGATTAGGCAGGACATCCTTGTCTGGGGAAATACACTCTCAAGTATTTGCCAATAAAGTTAGTAAACTTTCAGCTTCAAAAAAAAAATCTGTTGGTTCTGTTAGACATTTTCTTTCTCTAAGACATTATTTCCGTAGCCATTTAAAACAGGGAAAGGGGTAAAAGCCTTCACTTGCCAACTCCAGGTAACTAATCATAGGACATTTTCCCCCCAGTTGTTTCAATTAGCTGGAATGTGAGCTGCCTGACACTGCTTTGCTCTTCCTCTGAATATTTTGATATTTATATTCCATTTATCAGAACACACCTGCATCTTTTTCACACAATCTGGTAAATATTATAATATTCAGGTCTTGCAGTGGCATTGATGCAGAACTGAACCTGGCCTACCCAATCAAGACTTAGGAGAGTGGGCTGCAGAAAAGCAAGGGGATGTGTCTTTGACCACCTGAAAAAATATGCAGAGCTCATGTTGCATGTGGAATTCATTATGCATTTCTATGTCCGTTTGAGATCAGTTTTCCTACCACACTCCCCATGAAAATTAGTGATTTGGGTGAGTTCATTCACATGCCCTAGTTCCATTTCTCAAAGAGCAGGTATTGATCACTGCCATAGTTCAAAGCAGGGCCTTGAGTGCTGAGGAGGGAGTGGGAGCCTCTCATAGCAGTGGGGAGTGACGGGAGGAGCCCACCTGGCAGCTGGGATGCTTGAACTCCAGGTAATGTGGACTATGCTGTGATTTATGAACTGTATTGCTAGGCTGCAAGGAAACTGTGGTGCAATTTAGGGCATTCTATATTTCTCCAAACACCATGATTTCATTTTGACCTTAACCATTGCTCTGTGCTATATCAAATATTTACATTGCCTTTCTGAACATACATTATTTACTGTACAGTCTTTAGACTATTTATGTGATTCTCTCTAAAGGTACTGTACATGGTATATTATTCCTGTCTTGTTTTTCCCTTCCTGGAAGCAGGCTTTTCAGGAGCTGAACTGAAGTCAGTGGAAAGCAGCAATAAGGAAAAAGACTTTGTTCTTGATGGACTAGCTGTCATTTGTCTTTGTGGGACAGAACTGTATCACTAAGGAAGCAAATGACCATGAAGAGCTGACGGAGAAACTAAACTTCTGCCATTGCTTGATCTTCAGAGACATCCAAAGGCCCCTGTACTAAAGCTTTGTTCCACTAAATATCAATATTGACAGGTTATACAAACTTTGAGATAGGGCCAATGAGAAATCTTTGAATCTTTGGAGTAGTGTCCTTACAGGGGGCTGAGAAAGTCTAGCTTCTTTTCTTTCTCTCCTACTTTTCAGCCATGAAATAAGCAGTCCTGCTCTTCCATGCACACCCCGTAGTCCTAAACCAACAAGGCCAAATGATCATGGACTGAACTTCCAAACCTGGGAGTAAAAATGATTTTTTTCCTTAATGAGATGATGATGGCGAGTATTTTTTTATTTTAACAAAAAGCTAACTAATACACAGCATCTAAATTTCAATGAAGGAAGGAAAACATGCATGCACACAAACAACGCACACTTAATATAGAACAAAATATGAATAATATATTGGCAGGTCGATTAAGCATATACTGTGTACTCTCTACCTCGACCAAATAATTGATATACTCCTTTCTCAGTGTATGTTCAGAGACATCTCCATGAAGTGAAGCCAAAATACAAGTAATAGAATAGAAATGGTTGATGTGAAAAGTGTGGGTTATAAATACTACCAGCATTTATTAATACTACCAGGTTTATTTTATTTTTCTTATGTGTATGTGTCTTTGCCTGAATATTTGTATGTGCACTGTGTGTGTGAGGTACACAGGGAGGCCAGAAGAGGCTGTTGAATTTCCTGGAACCAGAGTTACAGACAGCTGTGAGTCACTCAATGTGGGTGCTGGGATTCAAACCCAACCTCTCTACAAGACCAGCCAGTGTTCTCAACTGCTGACACTATCTCTAGCACCTTCCCCAAGTCTTTTCTCACTGGATTGTCCCGGAGATTATATATCTCCAAAAAAGCCATTAAATGTTTTACATCATTTAGAAAAAATACTTTGACATGGTGGTTATGTCTGCAATACTGCCATGTATCTGGATGGATTTTTTAAAAAAGTCAACCATAAGAGTGCTTTTGTCTGCATGATTCTAATCTGGTTTGAAGCTACCCAGTTAGGGGCCAGGCTTGGTTCACATTCATTGGAATGCACAGCACCAGCCCTCCAGATTATAACAAAAGTAGACTTCATTTGCCAAAACTGAGGATCGAGGTTTAGAGTTCATTAAAATCCATTTAACACTGTTACATGTCAGCATACTTTGAAGGAGGCCTATTAGTTAATGTATACAAAAAGTTATCAGCTCTTGTGATAAGTCAAGGAAACCAAACACAGAAACCCATTAGGTTGTTTTCAACCTTCAGCTGACAGCCAGGCTTTAAGAAATGTCATAGATAAACTAGACTGAGACTGACAGAGAAAATAGCATTTACAGAAGGACCTCTATTCAGAGTCCTCACCTGGAGACAAAAATCCTGAGTTTTGACTAATCCTAAATGATTAAAGTCTCTCCAGTGATTTGGTGACCTCCTAGGGGACACAGAGGACCTGAAAAAGGTTTTTTTTTTCTTTAGGGTCTTTTTTGTTTATAGTGTATATAATGGACAGAATCCTTACCAGCACACTATGCTCCTGCATCTACAGCCTGTAACTCAAGACTTCTCTTCTCAAGATAGTCTCCTGATGCCAGCTTGAAAATGCTATTATGCTCTACAGCTCTGATGGTCTGCCTAGACCTAAGAATAACATTTCGAGCCTTTAAAGTAATGTTTCTCTTAAATGCATCTGAAGAAAGAGAAAGGCTCTAATCTCTACTAATTATCCTCCACGCTGACAACCGAGGGGGATTCAGATGATTGTCATAGTTAGTTGGAGAGGAGTGTAGATAAGGAAAATTGATTGAGCCCAGGCCAAAAGCAGCCCAGTGGATGATGATCATTCCATACAAAAGAATATATGAGAAGGTACAGCATTCCCTTGAACAGAGAGCAACTGAAACTATGTTATGTTATTAGAACAAAGTTTAGATAAAATATTCAAAATAGGCTTGATTGTCAGTCCTTAAAAAAAGGGGAAAAAATCAATGATACATACAATCATACCAAATTTAAGTATCTGCAAGGCCTCTATGATTAGCAAATTCAGAACCGTGCCTGTAGGTAATTGAATGATTTGAACCCCACATAAAACCTGTGGCTAAAAGCCAATTAAATGCCAGAGAGTATCTTTAAAGCTAATAATTTTTGTTTCAGTTCACTGATTTTTAGCTATTCTTTCTGCTGATAATTAAGCAGCAGAACTTGTTTTGTCTGGTAAGGAGAATTCTGACACAGCACAAGAACCCATTTTCAGTGCAGGGAGGACTTCCCCATTCATCCGGCTTCTCAGCTGTAGGTGCCTTGTTCACCTAGCTGTTCCAAAAGTCAAATGGAAATCATTTGAGTCTGAATTGAGAGGAAGGGAACCAAGTTAAAAAAAAAAAAACATGAAGCTTGTATCTCTTTTCTTTGCTTCAACTTATAAAGGACCTTAGATTAAATTGTGAAGTATAGTAACAGCTAAATTTTATAAATTCCTAGTATTTGCCAAATATTATTTTTATTATCTCTATGGGTATCTCAGTGTTAGCATACTTAATCTTCACAGTAATCTCATGAGACAAATGCCATTTATGATTCTCAATTTACAGAAATGGAAACATAGTCATGAAGAAAGATATCAGCTTGCCTAAGGTCATAGGTCAACTAAAGAGGAGAGTCAAGACCCAAGCACAGCTCGATGATAGAGTATCTTGTGTTAACCTAGGTGTCTGGATGAATTAGCCTTGAGAGAGCCCAGTATCAAAACTCTATGCTCACCAAGAATAAATATTCAATCAGCAAAATGATAATTTGGGTTTTGTAGAGGATTGGAAAGGGAAATAGTTACAACTATGATATGGAAATTGCTATATTCAGAAAGAATGAGGGATTAAAAAGAGGCATGTTAGGGAGTGACTGGCAGGAATCCAAGACAGACACGTGAGCTCTTTCTAGCCATGATTGACCACTGCATAGGTCATATTTGGAAAAAGGCCCAAGGACAGGGAAACATGCAGGGGCAGGGGCAGGGTGAGCTGTGCCCTTTTCCTGAGTCCTGGCCACCAGAATGGTGCCTTTTCTCCCCTGGTTAGGAGCTGAGAGAAACATTTAAAGTGACATTGCTTCAATATCTGTGGCTGTCCCTTTGGCCTCTTGGCATTTGCTATTGTATACCTGTCTGTTAGGAAAATAGTCTGTGAGTGACTATCACAGATATTATATTACAGAACAAATAAAGCAACATATTTTGGATCAAGTTTGCCCTCATCTAAAAATAAAGATGATGTTTTAGACTGTTGGAGATATGATTGGATTTGTCATAGGGAGAGCTGAGTGGCTACCTTAAGCCTTGTCACTGGATATATGATTGATTTTTGGAAAGTTCCCTCAACACCTTTCTTTCTAATGTTTTTACAAATTATATTAGAAGATTAGTTTTCCTTCTCACTGTACAATTCCAGTGTAGGTGTATCTAATCAATGACACTACTTGTCTTCCTATCCCCTTGATTAAGATGTAGGCCATAATCTTTTATCTGTGTTTAGGAATGCTAGAGTCATACAAGCCATGACAGTTCAATTAAGTTTAAAAATGCCCCTTACCACACAGTCTGCCTTTTTCAGGCTAAATGATTGTAAAACATCAAACAGAAAAAAAAACTACACACTAAATATTTCCTAGTACTTAAGAAATCTAGCATTTTAAGTAATAAGTTTAGCTAAGATGTGTACACACACAGAACATAAAACTGTTCCACTGAAGTGGCAGTCGGATTTGAAGGAAGTCTGTTGCTCTAACTCATTAGAAGGCGCGGTTGCCTATTACCCTGGCTTGGCCTCAAGAAACAAACCTGGGCAACTCATTTTCCAGATCCCTCCATGCTGCAGGGAGCTGTTTTTTTTACTCCACCCTCTTACATAAAGAGGAGAAGAAAAAGAAACAAAGCATTCTGTACCACAGAACAAGACACTGGAGTAACTAAAACTTCCGCAAGCATCAACTGAAGTATGGCTCCTTCTTCCTTCTGAACTCTCGGAGAATTTCGAACAGTTAGCAGGGGGTGTAAGAAACAGGTCACTACTCTGTTTCTTGAGCTCTCCGTGTTCTATGTCGGCTCTCCTCACCTTGTTGTTTTCTGTCACCATGGTTTTCACATGGTGACCTGAGGGCGATTTCATCAAACAGTTCAGTCTTTCCATTTGCCAACTGAAACTGGGATTCTCAACAGAGCTCACACGACTACTGCAGATGGAGTGTGTGTATCTCGGTCTTTAATTATAGAAGGGAAGTCGGTGAACAGTTTGAATATCTCTTTCATATTTCAATATAACTTTATATTTAGGGAAGTTAAATGTAACCATGATTTCATTGTCTAAATTCTGGAAAGGAAAGCTATAAAATGTTCTTGAGGAATGAGATCCAATGTCAAAATTCACAGATATACTTGACTGAATCTTGGTCTTTGCATTCAAATTCAGTTTGGCTTGACTAATTCTCTCTAGTCAATGACTTGATGAGCCTGTTGACGGGATCTGCCTCTGTGCTCACATATTATGCTATAAAGTAGGAGCTTGTGAAACAGACTTCGCCTGTCTTCAGAAAGAGAATATGAGAGGCGTGGCTCTAAAGAGGAATGACGTGCCCCTCCCGCAGCCCAGGTAAACGTGCTGCTGGAGTGACCAGCTTCATAAAGTCTTTGGCAGAAATACAAGAAAAGACTATGATTTAAATGCCAAGAAAGGGGAAAAGAGTTTTCTGGGCATAAGGTATTTAAAAGCAGCCCAAATGGAATTGATGCAGGATAATTTGAGGATACTGGATATACCAGTGGGCTTACCAAAGGCAAACTCTTGAGATAGGGTCCAAAGAGGTTTAACAACCCAAATCACATCTGCTAAGCTAGCAACTTTGTAGCCTGTGTCTACCCTTGGGAAGCAGTGATTGTGTAAGGAGACCATAAAGCTAATTGTTCATCTAATTCTAATTCTGTCACAGAGCTTTGTTCTTTGGTGGCGGGTAAATGCTTTAAAATAGTCTATAATGTAAATATAAAATCCACTGTGAACCTCCACAGCCATTCAAACTGTGTAGAAGTCCATTGAGGTATGTATAGACTTTGAATTATGGAGCCTGGTTCATTTTGGTGTGTGATTTTTTTATTTGTGATATATATATATATATATATATATATATATATATATATATGTGTGTGTGTGTGTGTGTGTATGTATGTATGTATATATATATGTATGCTTATATACAACTTTATATATGTTTATAAAGTTACAAATAGGGATATGACTAAAATCTGACAGAGAGAGGGAAGCTGCTACTCTACCCACGATCTCAGCAGATTTCTTCCAAACTGGAGGAAGGAAGGAGGGCATTGAAGGTTAGTTTTAATTATTTTGCCACTTCAGGCCACACTTTATTACATCTTCCTAACTTAACTTAGAAGGAAAGACAAGGTAGGAGGAAGGATCCAGAGTCTACAGAAATAAAGGGGAAGTTATTAATTTTCAATAAAACTGGAAATGTCTGAGATCCATCCCTTTTGGGGTGAAGAATTCTCTTGGTTTTGGAGGGCAGCTCCCTGACTCAGGATATGCTGACATGCTCTCTGTGTGGACAGATGGGATTGTTGCAGCACATTTATGATTCTCATCCATTTCTCCCATTGAAATATCTTGTCTTTATCCACATGGGTGTAAGAACAGCCTGGGGGCTCCTAACCCAGGTCTGTTGAGGTGGCTCATACATACCAATTTTGATTCTCTCTGGCCTGCTTCTGCTTTCTGTGTTGCCAGATGGTTTTGCCTTTAGGTGGCACAGGACCTCTCCTTCCTGTCTGTGGCATGTCAGCACTCAGTCAGCAAACCAGCATCTCTCCTGTGTATAGCCTTCTCTTCTTTCCTGTCTTCTTCTAAGAACATAGCCAGAACTAATCAGGTGCCCGCTTCAGGAATCTTCTTTTCCTTATTCTGTAAGCTCCAGGAAGAGTGCTTTTTAGGCCTACTTTGTTGTGGCTTTCCAAAGCTTCCCAGAGAAGAGAGCCAGTTCCCAGGGTTCCTGCAGGCCAGAAGTCACTGGCTTCATGGAAGCTGGCACTTTGTTTTGAGACCCTGCAGGAATCTGTTATTGTTGGGTACTCCAGAGGCTAATCACTCAGAGGGAGTTTGATCCAGTCATGTCTGGAGAGAAACCTGCAGAGCCTTTGTCTGCTGGCTGCCTGCTCACCACCACTGCTCTTGCTGCCCTGGGCTCCCAACATTCCCCAGACACCCACTCGAGGGTAGAGAAAAACATTCTCATCACAAACTCAGGGAGGCAGAAGAGGCAGAGGAATGGCAGTTGTAAAGTAGGTTATCCTTATTAGATTGACTTAAAACACAGCATCATTATAGGTTGACTTCAGGGTTTGTTTTTGTGTTTTGTTTTTGATAACTCTGTATTCTTGAATATCTTGTGTGTAAGTTTTAGAAGATTCATTTGTCCAGCATAAAATATGATATTCATTTATAAAAATAAGTAAAATACATAGGTTTGGGTTAATGGAATGGTATAGAGTAAGCAGAGATGTCAATGTTTTAATGAAAATTCTTTTTCTCCCTCAGGATGAATAAAAAAATTCTTTAAAACTTGGTCCCTTTCAAAATATAGAAAATAGGTAGAACTGTATAAATGAAAATATCGATTTGGGTTTAAGATCTTATAATATAAGTGTTTTTATGCTGTGCATTGACTATTTGCCCATGAATCATTGTTATCTGGAGATAGAATTTTATTTGAAGTTACTTATTTTCACAAAGCTGCAATATTTCAGGTTATCTGCTGCTTCAGCCAGGTCTGACCTAGGAAAAGCAGGTGATTCTGTATCTCAGCAGGAAGCCTTGTACTTTTCAGTAAAACAACAGCAAAACATTCATTAAATGTGAGATTGCCCACTTGAATTGTTTCTATAGTATCATAAATGGGTAAATTGTGACCACTATTCCTAATCATATACATAGAAGCAACGAACATGAAATATTTCACTTCTGTCAATATTGAATGGGTGCCAACTCTATATCAGGCATTATTCTAGTTTCTTGGGCATATGAATGAGAAAGGAAATTTGCTCATCCTCAGGGAAGTTATATAATTGCAGCACTGACATGGGACATAATAACCAATGTGATATGTAAAAACCATATGGTATGGTAGACTATGGTGAGTGCAGTTGGAAATAGAAAACAAAAAGTTGGATTACAAAATTTCAGTCCCAAGGTAGAGATTGTGGTGCATTGCTATGTGAAACAGGGTGGACAGGGTATGTTTCCTTGAAAAGATTAGATATGGTTAGAGGACTGAAGAAAGTGAGGAAGTTTGCCACATAGAGATCTGGGAGAACACTCCCGAACTAATAGAAGAGATGGCTTGAGAGGAAGCCCCAAGTGGCAATGTGATAAGCATGGTTAAAGCAGATCATAGTCTTCTGTGTAGCTGGAGAGTTCGTGAAGATCAGAGATCTGGGGACAAATGCCCTGAAGGCCCTGAGGTCACTTCAAATTCTAGCTTTTATTGTAGGGAAATAGTGAACCTTACCAGGGATTTTTATCACAAGTATAAAGAAGGATGTAGGTCTGGGGAGATAGCTCAGACCATAAGAGACCAGGCACAGAGACACCCATGCCTATGAGGCCAGTTTTGGGGGAGGTGAAGACAAGCAGATTCCCAGAACTTGGTTGAGGGAGACCAGCTCCCTCTTATTCCCCCAGGGTACTCCTGAGCAGGAAGAAATGAGGAATATATATAGAGAAATATAGAGGAGAGACACAGTTAGAAGCATAGGATAGCCTTGGGAGGGCCTGGGTCCAAACCCACCAGCCCCTTCTGTCTCTACTATAGTGCTTTTAAAGGAATGCCAAAGGGTGAAGCAAAAGACCTCTCCCCAGCACACCTAAGTGCAGACCATCTCAAACACCTGGTGACCATGCACATGGTCCAGCCATTCTCTAAGGCAGCCCTGCTGTGTAATGCTAACTCAGATCTAACTAGGAAACTTTTGTGGGCTCCCACACTTGGTGGCCAAATGACAAGCTCATGGGCTAGTGGGAGGAGTCTTGGAGGCAAAACATAAGGTGGAGATCAATTGAGGAAAACAATAGACCTTGACCTCTAGCCTTTACACGCACGTACATACTTATGTATACATACCTCCACATATATAAATGTGCAAACACCAAAATGCATGTATACATAACACATACCTGCATGCACACAAAAGGATGTGCCAGTTATTAATCTGTTACGTCTACCTCAAACTTACCCTTCACTTTGTGGCACTATCACTTGTGTCTTGTTCACAAGTTGTCCCTTGTTGGGCTCTGTCAGCAAAACAGAACGGAAACGGTGAAGGGAAGATGGTTCTTGCTCTTTCCTGTTTGTTCCTCTGGGCTTCCTGTCCTTTTGCAGTGCTTCCTTCAACCCAGTAGTTCATTTTCTTTAGAAACTTATGGAGTTTCAGTACTCCAGAGTGAATCTCAACTCATCTCCAAGTAACATCAGTCCTTGCCCTCTGTGCCTCTCCTTAGATGGCTGAGCTAATGCCCTCTACAATCTCTAGCCTTCTCTATTCTGTAGCCATGGCAGATGTTTCTTGCAATTTCTATCCTCCCCCCATACCCTTTTCAGATTCAGGTTCCCAGTTCCTCGTTTCAGTCCAGATAACAATTTTTTATATTAAACTGTCTGTTACAATAGCTAGCAAGAGATACCCATTCTTTCCATGGGTCCTGACTGATAAAAGGGAATGAGTAGCTGACTGAGAACAGGCTGTTGTGGAGCTGGAGTAGAAAACAGGGAGCTTAGATGGCTCATGTGGTCCAAACCAGAATGTTCAGAAGAGGGGCGGGGCAATGAGGGTGGTGGGAACGGGCCACATGATTCATGGAGCATGAAGAGAGAAGCAGACTGGTGTTATGGAAGTTTGAGTGTGGGTGGTAAGAAAGAGGGCTGAGCATGATTTCAAGAGATTCTGAGCCTGAAAAAGAGAACAACAATCAACCAAGAAGGGGGGAAGCTGTAAGGCAAGTTTATTTGGAGGAAATAATAAATTAAGATTTAAATGTCTTTGTAGATGTCAAATGATCGTGAGATACAACCACAGGTTAATTTGCATCATTTTCTGGATGATTCTGGAATATGCTCACATTGTGCCATACTAGAGGCATCAGTAGAATAATCTATGCTTTTCAGGTTGCATTATTTTCAATAATTTAAATCACTTGTTTAGGAACATGGATGTTGGAATGAGACAGCACCAGTTTTGATTCCTGGCTCCTTGTTTGATTGTTACATCTAACTTGGTATGTCACTCTTCTACCTCTAAATTTCATCAACATTTCACAGCAATGGAAAAGGGGAAGTTAAACAATATATTGTTATGAAAGAGTAATAACCTTCATTAAAAGGAAGTCATACAAACGTTTGTTATTGGTGATCAAGCTGAATTTTTTTTACTGTCTTTTGAACACACTCATCATTTCTCAGATTGTGAATTCACACCTCTTGCTTCTATATATTTTTTAAAGTTTTTATTTATGTGTATGTGTCTGTGTGATTGCCACATATATGCAGGTGCCAGAGGAGGTCAGAAGAGGGCACTAGATCACCTGAGGCTGCAGTTACAGGTGCTTGCTTGAGAGCTGAAATATGTCCACTGAAAGAACAAGGGTTCTTAACCACTCACACACGATGACTTTATGTTTTTATATTTGAGATAGGTTTCACCATGTGCCCCAGTGGCCCAGAACTCACCTGCAGACCTGGCTAGCCTCAAACTCATAATGGTCCTCCGGTGCCTGGCACTTAAATGCTGGGATTAAAGACGTGCTAAAATGCACATCTCTGATATTTCCCCCTTTTTATTGAAAATAGATTCTTTCCTCATACAATATATCCTGATTATAATTTCCTCACCCCTCCATGCCTCCCAGTTCCTGCCCACCTGCCGTTTCATCCAGATCCACTGTTTTTCTGTCTCTTATAAGAAAAATAAGGCAACAACAAATATAAGATGAAACAAAATACACTAAGAGAAAACGAAAATCATCGCATTTCAGTTAAACAAGGCAAACTAAAAGATGAAAAAGAGACCAAGAAAAGGCACAAGAATCAGAGTTCCATTCATTTACACACTCAGGAGTCCCAAATAACACTAATCTGGAATGCTGCCGCAGTCTCTGTGAGCTCATATGAGCTTTGCCCAGTTGATTTAAAGACCCTTGTTCTCCATCCCCTCTGGCTCTTACACTCTTCCCCCCTCCTCTTCTGTGGGGTTCCCTGAACTCTGAGGGGAGGGATTTGATAGGGACTTCCCATTTAGAACAGAGTGTTCCAAGGTCTCTCTAGAAAGAATAGTAGCCTTTGAGAGAAAAACATCTTCCTCCATTTCCTTATGAATAATGAAATAATAATCTTTTTTGTACCTTTCTAAATTAGTTGATGTTGTTTTGCTATAGTGAACTACCTGATGCTGAGTATTTTATAAAGAAAGGGTTTGCTGTTGTTGTTTGTTTTGTTTTAAGCTCACAATTTTAAGGGCTTACGGCCCAAACTGAGTGGTCCTATCTGTTTGACTCTGGTGAGGGTGCCTTAGCTGGATCACAAGATGGTGAGAATAGAGAGCAAACAGGTGTGGAAGAGGGTAAGCTAGTGTGCTATGACTTCGCTTTATAAAAACTTAGTCTCATGAGAACTAGTTAGTGTCTGCAGAGACCTTCACTGATCACTTCTGAGGACAACATCTCCAGCTAAAAGATTCTACCATGCCTCAACATTACTACATTAGGGATCAGGCTTCCAGCACATGGACCTTCCTTCAGGAGCACACTCAAACCCTACTCCAAACTTAGCAGTTATTTTGTGGATTGCATACAAATCAACTAACATGGAGCCTTCAAAACAACGGGTACTAGATTTATCTGTGAGTTTCTCCCTAGCTCCTATTTATGCTATTTCTCTATAGTCAATAACATTTGCCTTCTCTATAAAGTTAATAGAATTTCCAGTCTATTCTAATGGGGATCAATCCACAAGGTACTACTACAGAAGAACAAAGTCTGGTCCAATGGGTAGCACTTAGTTACACATCATACTTGGTCTTTAGTTGCAGACATTTCTACACTCAAAGACCCTTCTCTTTCTTAACCAGTATGTTCCATCCTGGACTGGCTATACCAAACTCTTTGCATCAACTAACATGTCTCAGAGAATGACTATTTGCCTATGTAACGCTTTGTCACCCAATGTTAAGTCAGTGGAAGAAGCTTCCTAAGTATCTTGACTAGATCTAACCAAATATCTTCTCTTTACCAGGGTGTAGATATTGATAAATAAAACATGAAGTATTCTCTCCTGCTGGAGTCCCCATTAGAGTCTCAGGAAAGAGGTGAGTCACTTCTGTGTGATGTTTCAGAGGAAGCCCAGCATTTTGATGGACATGTGCTGTACCTCAGACCTAGTAATGAGTGGAAGGGGCTTAGCCTTTGTGAACTTGTTCTCCATGTGGCCATGCTAACACTACTCTCTGAAGAGGAACATGCAAATGAGAACATAACTCATTACAGATATCTGGTATTAATTTTAATACCAGAAAATTTACAGTTTTCACTGAAAAAAAAATCAAGTTAGTGCTGAGCTCCATGTTCCAGCTAAAATGTAAACTAGGCATAGAGAAAACATAATAGTACTGGTCATAGAAGAGCCGGTATGAAACAAGATGAGGGAAAAGTAATTTGAATCTCAGGGGACATGCTGCTTGTATTTAGTACTTTGATTTGTTTGTTTGTTTGTTTACAAGGGAATGGCAAGCCTGGCCAGAAATGAAGGCAGCATAGGCAAAGGAAGCTGTGAGCAAGAAAGCCTGTCCTTCTCGTGCCTGCACACCTTGTTTCATCTTCTGTGGGATGGCGTGTTGTCTGTGTTTATACCATTTCAACTAATTGCTTTCACGATCTCAACAGAAACCTTTGCTTTCCACACAAGTCTCTTCTCCCTAGTAGTGCACCGGTCACCAGCATTGTGACATGATGCAGCTTTGGAGGTACTTTCAAGTTGGTTGAGTTCATGTTTTCTTTGAACTGTTTGTCTCCACAACTACCATTACAGGGCCAATTGATGTGTGATTCTAGAGGCTGTCAAAAAATACAAAAGACCAAACACTTAATATTTGATTCCCTCCAAAGTATACTGTAATCTTATTTATTTATTTGTTTGTTTGTTTATAAAAAGAGATAATCAGAAGCTTGCTTGAGGTATTCTGTAGTGCAAATGATCAATGAGACCAACTCAAATCTCCCCTGGCCAAGGAGTGTGGCTTGTCATTTATGTGGTTAGGAAGAGGGCCATGTCCCACCACTACAAAGTGACTTCTCACACTTTGAAAATAAGCAATTTGGCAATAGGGAAATTCAGACTTACATTTCTGTTAGTCACCAGTGTATCCTCTCAGTGTATATTGACAATTTCTGTACAAAAATTGGTGAATTTCAAAGTGTTTCACCAACAAAATATAAGAAGTTACTGAAATCATAAATACAAGTATTTTCAGCTAAGTCAGTAACATCTTTTAAGAAAGTATAGATAGGTTATTCAAGTGCAAAGACAGAAAATAAAGTCAAGTAAGGTAAATATCAAAACAGAACTCAAAGTAAAGGATGTTTCTGAACAACTAAATTGGTTACTGAGAGATTTCATTTTGACTTAACATACTACATGCTACAGATGTTACAGGCTAAGTGCCTAAGTGAAAGCAAGCGATGCTGGCAATACAAGCATAGAACAGCCAGCCCCAACCAAGGATAAGACCAAAAAAAAACAAGGTACCATTTTTAGCAGATGTTGTATCTTTCACTGGTTCACAACTGAGCAATGCCATGGACCAAACACTTCAGGACTCATTTAGGGCTAAAACCAAGAAGAATGGGGCTTAGTTCCTGCCACCAGGGAACTTCTGCCTTGTTGGTAGTTTTTGTATCAGAACCATTGTAAAGAGGTTTTAAAAGTGACAGATTCCAATGGAACTGTAGGTTAGCAATAGGAAAGCGTTATCTGTCTGATTTAATAGTTTGTGCAGCTGGACCACCAGCTTAAGCATCTCAGAGTCTAAGAATAAATATCCCTGTCATTATGATCCTCTAAGTTCAACAAGAACTTTGACTACACATTCTCTGGTATCTGAAGGCCTGAGTGGAATTTCCCACAAGCAGTACATTTGCATGCTGGATGGACCAATATATTGACTTCAGCCATTTGTAATTCATTTTTTACAAGTGATAGAAAGGACTGGTGGATGAAAATGTAAAGAAACTTTTAAAACCAATTTCTTTAAAAAAATCCCAGCTTCACTTCTTTCATTGACTTTAAATGCTTGAGCTATGACCTTTATATTGTACTTATTTGGAACGATCAGTTAAATTGACAAATAGTAGAAATACTAAATTTAATAGATTGTACTTAATATTTTGCTCTTAAGCTAATGTTCTTCTAAATTAGTTAGGTTTAAATGATAATGCCTTCCTTTACAAAGGCCACAAATTCAAAAGCTCCCTGTGCTTGGATTATGAGCATTTAAAGGAAGTGCGGCCAGAGGAAGGAGCCGTGTGTTTGAGAGAGTAATATCGTAATGCATTGTTATTGCTTTATTGATTGGAATTGATTTTTTGCCTGTTCATTTTCATAGGTACTCCTATTGTGACAGCCATTGTGGAAACTGCAAAATATCTCCATCTGAGAGCTCTTTGTATCATTCTCTACACATTTTAATAGAAGTCTTAAATCTAACCACATTAAGATGTTTTAGAGCAAACATGAATGGTTTTGGAGAGCGAGTAATAATTCCTTCACCTTGTGTGAATTTATTGAACTTAAATAACTATTCTTTCTCTCCCCCTCTCTCTATTGCTCTCTTTCACACACACACACACACACACACACACACACACACACACACACACACACACACACAATCTGTGGGGATATCTAATCTGTACTTTATATGATTTATATATCCTGCTATGGTTAGTTTAACAAATTTGACATTTTTAAGATCACAGTAATGACACTGGACATGAAAACCTCAGTGGCCATCACAGAGGCCAGAGGGCATCTGATGCACAGAGGATCATTTCCAGGCATTATCCTCAGGTGAAAATGAACTAACAAGAAAAGGAAAGAAGCCCTGTTTAGTTTACTGGCAGGGTTAACAATGGTATTTCCATGGTCATTGTTCTTCTTGCTGTCTGAAAAACACCAGGGCTTTATCCTTCTGTTGGCGCTGTGTTGGGTTTGCAGGGGGGTCATTGTTCTCTACCATGTCCTGTTTTCCCTTAGATGGTCTCTCAGGTTCAGCAGGAGTGACTGAGGGTCAGCATTGTTGTCTTTTATAGTTCAGAAAAATTGTGTCGTTCAGGAAAACTAGAACCTAACTCTAACATGCCTACAGCCTTGAAAACAAACTGTTTTCCACCTACACTGGCTACTGTGAATGAAAACTCAGAGCCTTGGGTTTTTTTCCTGGAGGACAGCAGTTCTCAAATCTGTGGGAGGTAGAATTATTTGTGGTCAGTTTTCTTCTAGGCATTTGAATTCAATCCTCACCCCTCCTTTTTCCTAAATATTTAATAAAATACTTGAGTAAAGGTGCATGGGGATAGCCACTCATGTGCAGAAACTGCTGCTAATGAGGTGGACCTTAGAAATGGTGTGTGAGCACAGGATGGTCCCTTCACTCACAGTTACATACCTGTCTTCTTCTATTGCTCCACAAAATCGCATTAGCCATTACAGCACAAGTCGTGATGTAGTAGTGTACATTTTTAACTGCACCGAAAACTGTAAACAGCATAGAATTGTTCTCTTTGCTTGGGCCTGAGAACCTACCGCTGAAAGATCTTTTCATCAGCAGGCATCCCATAGTGCTATCACGCTGTGCTCCAGGTCTGTGACTTCCTTGCTCTCCTAGTTGGCTTTCGGTCGCTGTGATAAAACACTGATCACAGCGACCGAAAGCCAACTAGGAGAGCAAGGAAGTCACAGACCTGGAGCACAGCGTGTCGCTGTGATAAAACACTGATCAGGGCTGGAGAGATGGCTCAGCAGTTAAGAGCACCAACTGCTCTTCCAGAGGTCCTGAGTTCAATTCCCAGCAACCACATGGTGGCTCACAACCATCTGTAATGAGATCTGGTGCCCTCTTCTGGCCTGCAGGCATACATGCAGACAGAATACTGTATACATAATAAATAAATAAATCTTTAAAAAAAAAAAAAAAAAAAAAAAAAAAAAAAAAAAAAAAAAAAAAAACACTGATCAAAGCCAACTCCGGGAAGGGAAGGGTTTATTTCATCGTCCACTTCCTAGGTCACAGGCCATCACTGAGGGATGCCAGGGCATGAACTCAAGGCAAGAAACTGGCGTAAGAAATTGAGGCAGAGGCCATAAAAGAACACTGCTTACTGGCTGACTCTTCATGACTTGCTCAGCCTGCTTTCTTATACAACCCACCTGTCCAGCCATGGCACTGCCTACAGTGATCTAGGACCTCCCACACCAATGATTAATCAAGAAAATGCTCCACAAGCTTGTCTACAGTCCATTCTGGTTGAGGGGTATTTTCTGAATTGAGCTTTTTTTTCCCCAATATGATTCTAGCCTGTGTCCAGTTGACAAATTCTAAGCAGTAAGCCTGCCTTCCTTGAAGAACCCCACCACAGCACATGGTAGAGTCCAATAGTACATTTCTGAAATCCGATATAAACACTCAGTGCATACCATGACTCTCCAAGGTCCTGCAGCAAAGTCTAAAGTGGATAGTGACTTCCAAATTCAGACCCATAGAGACTCTTCCCATCAGTCAACAGTCTAGATACATCTTTTATGTGTTTAAATTTCTAGTAGATACCTTTCGGTCTTAACTCACATTTTTTTTTCTAAAGACCAGTACTAAGTTTCAGACATTTCAATCTAAGTTCTTAAAGAGAAATACACCTTTCTGTAGCAGGAATCTTAAAAGTTCTTATTAATAAGATCAAACCTGGACCAGGTATTGGGGTGAACTCTGGAAGATCAGAGAGACAGAACAAGTCACAGCTAACCTCACCTGGCCAACTTCTCAGCTGGTCGTATTTCCTCAGACTGGAAGCTTCTGTTTCCTCATCCCAATGGCTCTTAGCTGAACTGCTGCTTGAAAGCCTGAAGTTTAACCAGCTGAAAGCTTAATCAGGCCAAATGCTTCTTGTTTCTGGTCTTCATGCCTTATATATCTTTCCTTTCTACCATCGCTCCCTGGGATTAAAGGCTCGCTTTCTGGGATTAAAGGCGTGTGTCAACATGCCTGGCTGTTTCCAATGTGGCCTTGAATTTACAGAGATCCAGAGGGATTTCTACCTCTGAAATGCTAGGATTAAAGGTGTGAGTGCCACCATTTTCTAGCCTTTGTATCTAGTGGCTGTTCTGTCTCTGACCCCAGATAAGTTTATTAGGGTGCACAATATTTTGGGGAACACAATACCACCATACCTTTATATGTGTGTTATCCTACTTTCCCTACAGTCTACAAGTTACTTTATCATTATAAAAGTGATTCCTTTCTTTTCTGCAATCAAACTCCTGAAGTCCACCTTTGCACAGCAAAAAACAACAACAACAACAACAAATGAAAAATTGCAAACTACACTCAATGACTTCTCCTCTGACATTATAGACTCAGATGGCTTTGAAATGGTGTTAGATGCTGGTCATTTCATTTACTGAGCAAATAAATAGTTACAGCTTTGTAACTGAATGTTTATTCAGTGCCTAGTGCAAATTATCACATTAGCCCCCACCCCCACCCCATTAGCTGTGATGTTAAGAACATCACAGATTTTATAGATTGGGAATCACAAGCTTAGGGGACTGAACAGTTGCTAGAGGTTTTCAGGTAGACAGTCCTGACACTCATGCTGAGCACAGTAACTATGCTCTGCCGATCTTCCTCACCAAGACACTTTCCTTTTCATGTCACAGTGGCCTTGGGCTTCCATAGCCCACCCCCAGCCACTGCCAATGGTTCCATGGTTTTGTCTCTGAGGGTCCTTTCTGCTTCTACTTTTCCTGCCTTCATCTAGGTCAATGACATTACATAAGACTGTACAAGTTAGAATATTGCCTTTGAATATATTTGAGCAAGCTTATTCTGAATGAGGGACATAAACAACACAAGAAAAAATTAAAAATGACCCCATGCTATGGTATGGAGTTTAAGGCTTGGCAAAATTTTCATCAGCTGCTCTGAAATGACAGCATAATTCTCCTGCCTCTGAGTTGGTAAAGTCATTCATTAAACATGGTGGATAAACAACTCTAGCCTTGCCTGGGCTTGATCTGAAAACCTCTTTCCCCCTGGTGTTCGCATCCATCTCTGTTATCTGCTTGGTGTCGTTCTGTGACATCACACTAGTGTGCATGCCATGTCCTTTCCCCAGCAACTCCCACAAGCCCTCCCTCTGTTTTTCTCGCAGGAAGTACTCAAGACCAGTCATTGAAGGTAGGCCTGTCACTCATTTTGTGCTCATCTGCATGGCTGCTTCTCACTTTCGTTCCCCTGGAAGATTTCACCTTCTTCCAATGCCCACTGAATGTTTCCTACACCTGAAAATGGCATCTCTCGCCGCTGCCACTGCTGCTGCCGCTACCGCCTAGTGCTCTGATGCTCTGGGTTGGTGCTTAGAATAATCCTAAAGATAATGTTGACTTTTCCCTGAAAGGGGTTGTTTCTCCTAATGTTCAAAAAACCTGTTACTTCCTTCTGTCTCCTGCATTACACCATCAGGGCGAGCAGACATTTACAGAGGCCTGGGACATGATGGTTTCCCCCATGATCATGTCCCCACATGGTGAACTGATTCTCAAGCAAGGCTGTTTGTCACTTCTGAAACTATAATAGAGATTCAGTTTAAATGACACAACTGAATAAAATTGAACATTTATCAAATTGGTAATAGTGTAGCCAGTCCATTATAAGCATACAAGACACAGAAATGATGAGATTAATAATTTGGCTACAAACCAGGTGGTAGTGGTACACACCTTTAATCCCAGTACTTGAGAGACAGAGGCTGGTGGATCTCCTTGAGTCTGAGGCCAAGCCTGGTCTACAGAGCGAGATCCAGGATAGACTCCACAGTGAAACTTTGTCTCTAAAAAAACCAAATACTACTACTACTACTACTACTACTACTACTACTACTAATAATAATAATAATAATAATTTGGCTACATAAAAACTTAGGGTGTCCTTTAAACAATAGTAATAACAAAACAATCCTAAACAAAATAATAAGAAGTGCAAAACTGATATAAACACATGCTGACAGGTTCTGACAGATTAATGAATAAGACATAAATTTACTGGGAGGTAACAAAGAACAAGAAACAAAGGACCCAAAGAAACCCTAATAGGCGCTAGTGTGTGGAAAGTGCTGACATCCTGACTAAAATAACTCCATGCACCCCATGTGCACTTCTGAGAGCAGAGGGCCACATGTGTGCACATTCTGCAGGTGGCAATGATGCTGGAACATTGCCTCTGCTTGACATTTTGGAGATGCCATTTTCCAAATCCTAAAGATGTTCCTACATGTCAGTCCAGCAGTTCCCATCCTAACCAACCACTCTCAGAAATTACGCAATATAACCATTCATAACAATATAACAATAGCGTGGGGATTCCCAAAGCTCCACAAGGAAAAATAGAAATAGGAGACTTGATCCTAATAGCAAAAGTTAGAGAGTGATAGATTTTCAAATTAAAAAAATATTATATATTTATATAAATGCAAGAGTAATAAAAGTAGCTGTCTAAGTATGTATTAAAGAGGGACTCAGGGCCGGGTGGTGGTGGCGCACGCCTTTAATCCCAGCACTTGGGAGGCAGAGGCAGGCGGATCTCTGTGAGTTCGAGGCCAGCCTGGTCTACAAAGTGAGTTCCAGGAAAGGCGCAAAACTACAGAGAAACCCTGTCTCGAAAAACCAAAAAAAAAAAATAAAAAAAAATAAAGAGGGACTCATCCAACATAATTAAAAGACAGTGCTTTAGAAAATTAAGAGCACAATGGCTCAGGGAGAGTGCTGACTGGTTGTGAAGTGAGGAAAGGCATTCTCAAACAGTTATGCGGTGTGAGGCTAACAGAAGGCATCACCATGTGGAGAACTAGCCACAGAAAAGGACATATTGATGTAAGTCAACATGTTGTCAGTATTTGGATTAGAAGTTACTTTTATTTATTTATTTTTTTTAATTGTGTTTTGGTCATCGGGGGCTGTGCATCACTTGGTAAAAGACCAAAACGTTTTTAAAATAAAAAAAAAAATAAGGATCATGTTTCTCTTAGTGCTCTAGATCTTTCCATTCCCATGGCCATAGATCTACTTTGTTTCCAGCAAGTGTTTATGAAAGGCTACCTCTCACTCAGAACTCAGAGAAAGGATTAAAGGTAGCCAGCCACCACCCTTTCTTTTTACACTGGCCACAGAATCTAGACTTAATGTCTTAACGTGTTGCTGTCAGAGACATTTACTTAACCTCTAACCTCACCCCACTGAGACTTCCCTGCTCACATCAGGTAAGACCTGACCCTCAGAACCCCACTCAGGGAAAACTTGTTGTTGTTTTTACACAAGATTGCATTGAAAGAGACTTGGCTGACTCTTTTAGGCTTGGAAATTGCCAAAAGCAACTTTAATTTGGACTATTTAGGGAGACCAATTTTCTCCCTCCTCTGGCTTAAAAAGATTTTATTATGAAAGTAATATTATTCAAAGAGTGGATAAAGAATTTGTCAAATTTCTCCTAGCTTGAGTAATAAACATGACCTTTTTAGACTGCCCACAATTTCTTGGTCCTTCGTTTCCTTGAGGCATTTTAGCAAGTAGAGGGCAGCTGCAGAAAGGGTTTTTCTGACCTCCTGATGATAGTAGAAGTCTTGGTGCCCATATTTAGACAGCTGCTATCTGGCAGCCATCCATGAAGACATCTCTAAATACTTTTACAAGACTTGAGAGTGGCAAGAATGACTTTTACTTTTAAATAATATGTGGCAAATGTTTGATAATTAGCTTACCGAAGGTGAGACTATTGTCACTGGGCGAAGACTTCAGCTATGTGCAGGGAAAATAATATGAAGAATTTCTAGCCCTCAGGTTCTCAGAAAGTACTCTGAAGTCTTCTGTATCATTTGCAGGTCTGTATGGGAACAAAGACAATATTCCAAGATACAAAGGAATAACAAGGACCATCCTAAGAGCCACAAGTTCTGACTCCCATTCATTATTATGGGATTTCTAGACAGCCTGTGTTGACTACCCAAGGGAGGCCTTACCCTCTATGAGGAGGGGATGGGGGTAGGATGGGGATACATGGCAGGGAGGAGCAGGAGAAGAGGAGGGAGGGGGAACAGGGGTTGGTATGTAAAAGGAAAGAAATTTTTTAAATAAAAAACTATATAAAAATATTGCAGAGAAGTTCTCATATATGCTCAATTACACAACCCTCTCCATTGTGATATCATGTTCATATATCTTTCCTCTCTAGTTCTAGCTCTGTATGGCTACTTTTGCCTTGTTCCCCCTCAAAGCTTGGGTGGTAAAAATCATTGCCACTGGCTTACAATATCTTAGCCTCTCCTGTTTCTTTGAGGAATTTTAGCAAGCACTTTTATATGCTTAATAAAACTGTACCTTACCAATTAACAAAAATTTAGTATGATCTTTATAAAAGTTAATTATTATAGCCCAAATAAACTCTTGAATCTTGTGAGTCCACTCTTGGAATAGCATTGCACTTAAAACATGTAGTCCAACTACAACATAGTTAAAAACCAGTTCAGCTGTTTGGGGGGCACCCAGGAAGGGAGATTGGGATCTGTCCCTGGCACATGGGCAGGCTTTTGGGAACCCAGTGCCTGCAGTGTGACACCTTGCACAGCCTTGGTGCAGCAGGAAGGGTTTGGGCCTGCCTTGGCTCAGTGTGCTGGGCTCTGCTGACTCCCCATGGGAGACCTTGATTTGGGGGATGTGGGGATGTGGGGTGGCTTGGGAGGGAGGGAGGAGGTGGGATCTGTGGGTGGTATGTAGAGTAGAAAATTTCTTAATAAAGAAAAAAAAAGTTCAGATTTTTGTTGGAATTACTAGAGATGTGCAAGTGGATCTACTCTGAAGGCCACAGGTACTTTCTGTTTTTTTAATTGGGTAAGAATTTTTCTTTTGCTTGTTTGTTTTCTGTTGTTCTTTCTTCTGAAGTAATCTCAACCAAGAACATTTTTTTTTTTGTCACAGAGTAACTTCTGTAGCCCCTGACCAAGATTCCTCAGCCATTAACCTTTTTCATGCTTACATTGCCACTGACATATGTACTGGTTGTTGAGTGTTCTTCTAGAAGCTTTTGAAAAACAGACTGTACAATGGTGACTCATAACTTAGGAGCATTCAAGAATTCATTTCCTAAGCAAGAATATTTTCCTTAACAGCTAGCAGGAAGTCCACACTGATAAAGCACTATCATCCACCTATACCCATTCAAATTTCAGTGACGCTCCAAAATCGCTCCTTCCTGAGTAAAGATCCTATCTAGAAGCACATGAGCATTTGGCTGCCATGAAGCTTCAGGCCACTTCAACCTGGAAGAATTCCTGAGGTTTTGCTGTTTTCTTTGTATGTTGTTTTTTATCTTTGACAGGTGAAAGGGTACAGTTCATCTATTGTATCTTGATTCTGAATCTGGGGTGATCAGCTGTTTCTTCTTGGTCAGAACTAGACCTTGTGTACCTTGAAAAAAAAATAATGGAAATATTGTGTTCTCTCTCCATGAATCCAAGAAGGAAGTGTACCAGGCCAATCAACCTCGTTGCTAAGGGTCTTAATTTTAAGCATTTGATTCTGCCGCTGACTGACAGCTTCTTCCAGCTGGCATGCAGTTTCTGTTCTTTCTAGTTTAGTAATAACATATTCTAGGGAGATTCTGTGTGAGTACACCTGTATTGCCATTTCTGATCAAATGTTCAACCAGCATTGACCTACTCTGAAGATTCTTGTCTGAATCATTCACTTCTGTGATTCACGGAGAGCCTGATCACAATTCCCAACTTGTTTTTGCATTTATTGATATTAGCTGGCTTTTTACTCCAAGAACAACTTTTGTTTTCTTCCCCATTGATTTATTCATTCCTCTACTAAATTTGTGTGGACTAATATGTTGACAACATCATTCATTTTGCTACTCAAATTCTTCAGTATTTAGACCTCTTTCAGATGATTTCTGTGTCCTAATTTGGTTCCTGTGTTCTTTTAATATATTCCTATTATTTCCTTTTCTCTGTCACACACAGAAGAGCTTGTTCCAGGCTTGTCCTGTATTTTTCTGTTCCAGTTCCGGACATGAGAACTTCCTGAAGAGCCTTGATTCATTTGGGTAGAGAGTAATACTTAGAAGCTAAGGAATATCTGTATCTGTCTGTGTTTAGTCCATCTGTATCTGCATGTCCAAGTTCATACTGCTGCATTCAAATTCAATCCAATGTGCCACATTTCTTTATTCTCTTTCTCCTGTTTGTATCTGTAATCATCTTCCCTACCAATGCTTTTGCTGGGCACAGAAACTTAGCTCTATTTTTCAGCCTCTCTTCCAGCTGCACAGACCAGATGAGTGTGACCAAGAGGGGCATACACTAGCCATCCGAAAGCCATACTTCCTATTTCTTTTCTTCCTCATGCTGGCCACACACAGAAAATCTAGTAAGGAATTTCAGAGCCTGCTGGCAGAGCCACTGCAGGGAATCAACCAACCATTTCTTTCTTGGAGTAGAATTACCTCTTCCCCTTCTTCCTCTTCACAATCAGCTTGGCATGGGGCTGTGAAGGTCAAAAGGAATATAGACCTTGATACTGAATCTGACATTACTTACTATTGTAGAACGTAGTTCTGATTATCAAAATCTACAAAATACAATGTCCTGTGGGTTCCTACAAGGATTAAATCTTGGAGTTCACCCCTGGATGGGTTTCCACAGGGGAAGGGATCATAAAGCTCAGTAACTGAGAAGCATGCTTAGTTTGCTTCTTCAAGGGCATGGCCTTCAAGTTTAGCAGGTGAAGCATCCATAATGTTTTACATTTCTTAAGATTTGTAAATCAAGCTCTAAACAAGCCCCTCAGATATGCCCAAGTTCAATGACTTGTCCAGAAATCCAGGGGAAGGGGCTGGGCCCATCGCAATGCCTTGTGAAAGCCAGCATGATACTTCTGAAGGAGTCATGATTAAAGTGTCCCACCCAAAGCATTAACACTTGAATTCCTTAAGATTAATATTCTTTGCAGGGTGTCCTGTTTTCTGGTAAGAATGACAAATGGAAGCACTACACTCAAGATCACTTTCGTTTTTTTTCAGAGGGAGACTCTAGCCATGAAAGGTGAGTTTATGCAAATTTGCACAACTTCGTAAGAAATGAGGCGACTGAATGAGATGCAGCTTCTCTGGGAGCATGAATCATTTCTACTACTCTCCCAGTTAGGATGCTCCTCATTGCCTTTTCGTCTTTGGTGTCTTTCCCTCTGGGAGTAGGCCCTGGGGGCATTCTCTGCAGAGGGCTCTTGACACTGGGAATTCCTCCTTTTGGTTGATCAAAGCTGGACCAGCCTGACTCCACCCCAGGAAGTGGAGGCAGACACATCTGTTCAGTCTGGCTTGCTGCCAACAGAGGATTTATTCTGGGGTGAGTGGGGGAGAGGGACTTTTATGTCAGGAGGGGATTTATTGTTGGCTGACAGGGTGTGGCGAGTGTCAAGGGTGGGAACCACTTCAGCTCCTTGGCGGAATGTCTGACTTTTTGTGAGGCAGAGTTTAATCTTTGTATGTGGGTTCCAAGATTTTTGTGAAGGGTGAATGATGAATCCATGAGCTTTATTGACAAACTGAACAACTTTAGGGAAGTAAAGCATAATGTTGCCCACAGGAAGATGTTAGAAGCTGATCAGTTAGAATCCAACAATGAAGAAAGTATTGTGTAAACGCACTAGTTAGCTAGCCTAGTTCCACAGATCAAGGCCAGAGGAAAAGGCAGGCAGAGCCACTTGCTATTTGGAAATGCTGGCTCTTTGTTGGGGAAGCCAATGGTCATCAGAATACTTTGCATTTTGATGTCTTCAAAGAAAAGATGACAATCATCACACATAAATGACTCATCAAATTCTGTAATTTATGACATTATTATAAGTTGAAAGGGAATAGGACATGTTCAACGTCCACAAAATTAGCGTCCTGGGATTAAATTATTTCAGGTATGGTCATGAGTTCAGCCTTGTCTCAAGACTTCAGTAGACAAACAGGAAAGAAATGTCAAGGAGATTAATCTAACTTGATTCTAGACTGAGAAAGAGTCAACATTTGGCACTTAAAGAAATCCTTTACTTCTGTCATCTTAGGCGTAAGACTATTAGAAATGACCAGATTCTTTCTAGAAATGTTTTATCTATCCTATCATAGATTTCATCTAGTACCCATAGAGTAGCTTTTATGATCAATACTTAGTTGTGGGCTGAGATATACATGAATATACACATTACTATTATGGACCTTGATCTCCACATACCATTCATTGAAGCTGAAAAGTTAAGTCTAAGAATTCAGGCAAGGTCAGAGCTCACGTGTAAATTAGATAGGGTGATGCTCTCTTACTTGAACAAAATGATGGTTGTACAGTCGGATGAGGGCAATGTGGCTGCACTTCCATCCTCTGCTCTCTGTCACTGTGGATCATTGTGCAGATCCCATAGCATCTTGAAGACTTGCAGGAGAGTATGACCAGAAATCTTAGTTGTGTGAGGAAACAAAAACCTCTGGAAAATAAATCATCCTAAGGGAAGGGGGCAGTGTGATGCAGGAAAATCACCTGAGAGATTCTGAGGGCATCATGGTGTCTGTGGCTGCTTTGCTTGCCACCCATGAGGAGCAAACCGGAAATGCTTGCGACGAAATATTTGCTGTAGAAGAATATTCTGGAAAAAGAAACACTTTCTGTATTGGACTTTCGAGCAGAGATTTGTGAGAGCGAAGAGAGTGATAGCTTTAATACCAACTAGCCTCAGCTGGTTGGATCCAGCAGCATGAGTCTCCATGCAGCTCAGCTACAAAGGATTAAGGCCTTGAGTGGCCTCAGATTCCTGGTAGATATATCCTACTAGTTTTCTGGGCAGGATAGAACTCAAAGACACACAGAGAGAAAGACCAAATGGCAGAAATACAACCCTCCCATCGGCACCAGCGATCAGCACGAGTGGAAAGCATCAACTCCATACATCACCACACATGCACTATTGGGAGAATTCCAGAAATACCCCAGAAAGGGGGACTTCTGCAAAGAGGACTAAAGGTAAAATTCTTACTTAAGGAAGAGTCATGAGAATGTTTTTTCTTGCTACTATTATGGCATCTTAATCTCAGTGAAAGGTGAATAGGGAAGTCAAAATATGACATACCCACAAGAAATCCTGAAGCAAAGATGCACATGACTTTAGGAGAATTTCTTTCTCCAGGATGGAAAGTACCAGCCAGGATGACGGCAGAGTACAGGTTTTCTGCCTATGTTCCACTACAGTCCAGTTTCATATAGGATGAGAGCATATACAGAGCACTTGCAATGGTAAGTAACTGGAGGATCTTGGGCAATGTGTTGAAGTTTCCATTTCAGTGAAGGAGGGGAAGGGGATTCTGGTACATGCATCACAAGTAGAAATTGCTTGAAAGGGATTGGACCCTAAATTGGGTGTCACAGTTTCTGGGTTCTCTGTCTAGTTCTTCCCTAAAACTAGCAAAGTGGGTGCAAGAAAGTCAATAACCTCCTCTGAGCTTTCACATTATCAAGTTTCAAGATAAAGTCATTGAACTGATGGCTTTTTAAATGTCCTCTTGGGGCAAGGAGAGGACTCGGTGAGCAATAAAAGTGCTTGCTGCCCAAATCTCACCACCTGAGTTCAATCCCTGAACTCCATAGAAGAAAAGAATCAATGCCCAAAAGTTATTCTCTGACCTGTATGAGCATGTCATGGTCTACAATCAAACACCACACACACACACACACACACACACACACACACACACACACACACACACTCACACACATGCCAAGTATATGTGCACACATACATACACCACAGTAATAAATAATAATATGCAGTAATCAATGAAAAAGCAACTTTGCCTACCAATCCTGTGAGCAGTTTCTGCTTATGCTAGTGGAACAAGGCTACAACCAGAATGCACTGTATCCCCAGTAAAGAGTTTGCTTTCATTTTATGGAGCTTTCTGGCTGCAGACTAGTCACCTCTGTCCTGCAAGCACCCGTGGAGCGAAGTGTCTGCATCACAGAGTAGATGTGTTTTTTTCTTTCTTTCTTCTACTCCTTCCTATATGCCAAGCCCTGGCTTCCTTTCTGGTCACTGAATAAATGTGTAGGACTTCTCCAAATGCTATCAGATTGGCTAGGCATTTAGTCTGTGTTTTGCATGTCCTGCCAAGATAAGCTTGGTCATTTACCTCTGTTTATTTTCATTTTCCAGACATCAGGTACTGTTTGCATTCCAGCACCCACACAAGAGTAACATCTCCCCAATTAACACGGCGGTGTTTCTGCGTGTTGCTTAACTTCAGTGAACTTGGTGTCAAGCCAACCGGAGGCATCTATCAAATAACAGCCAGGGGCACTGGTTTTTTCAACTGTTTTCAAATTCTCTGCAGCAATAATTCAAATGGAATTTTTAATAAACAATCTTGTGATAGATGAAGGGAATGGAAAGAGGTGGGAGGAAGGGAAGGGAGAAGAGTGACTATTGTCAGAGGAGCCCAAAGAGAACCTGAGACTCACCACACCTATAGCCGTCACCTGTGCTGGGATTTGGCTTTTTAAAGGATATGGAAATATGGTTTTGGCTCAAACTACAAGTTCAATATTTAAAAATTAATTTTATGTTGATTCTTCTACAGCTCCAAGCACATCAAGTTTGGGTGACCTAAGCTTGTAGGGTCGTATGGGATCACCTTCTGAAAAGAACATTCTGGTAACGTGTCTTGCTTGCTCAAGAATTTTCATTGGTTCCTTGATCTTGCCACATCTTTGAAGTAACAAGGAAAACAGATTTGTTTTTACTGCTTTTCACCTATAGATAACCCTTGCATGCAGTTGGAAATTGTTGTACACATCATCATCCATAAGCACACTGCTTCCTATAGGTAGAATTGCATTTTGAATCCCACTGAAACTAGGTTGAGTGCTCAATTCACACATTTTGAAACTAGATACTTCTCTGTTGGCTGTCAAATTCTCCCATTTTCGTATCTAAAAATTGAGGTGAGCCTTATCATTCGTATTTGAAAATTGTTATAGAAAATAAAGACTTCATCATATGAAAATTGAGTTTTCCAGTATCCATACAGTGAGAGGAGGAAAAAAATAATACAACTAAGTGAAGACAGAAGAACTTCTGTTTCCCAGTGTGGAAAACACCAATGATGGGAGATGGAGGAAAACACACTGTCCAACTGCAAAGTGTTGTGGAATGTGCTTTCTCAGACTTATCTTGTATTGTGATAATTAGAGGTGCGTGTAAAACTGTTGAGAATGATTTAGATGTGAATGAGGATGAAGGATAAAATTTAATCAATTTGACTTGCAATTGTGTATTAATGCAAGCAATATAGTTTAGACCTGAGTGGGTGTGACTGATGGTTTTCTGTTTTCATGGGAAATTAGTGAAGGTGGGTGGGGGAGAAAAGAAGAAACAAAGATTTTTAATTACCTCCTTATGCCAGCCTTGTGTTTGGCAATTACTTCATTAAATCTGTACACAAACCTTCCTCAAGAAGTTAACGTCATACTCATTTTTGTAAAAGAGGAATCTATTGGGAGACATAGAATAACCGGTTTGGGATCACAGCTAGCAGATAGCCCAGCTAGGACTTTAGCTGACATCAGCCTGATTTCAGTATTGTGTCCTCTACCTTGGATGCCTGGGATTCTTTTTATATTAATCTCTCAGGCCATTCCTTCTTGTCATAGAGAAATCACACAGAAATTCAGCACCAGTGCATTACCTGTGTGATCTCAAAATACTGTAGCTAACATTTATGCAGACATTATCACATTCATCAACTACTTTCCAAATAGCTTTTTTAAAAAAGGTTTTTAAGAAATTCATTGAGTCTGTGTTACCTCACTCAGGATGATTTTTTCTAGTACTCACTCATAGGAGGATACTAGATGTGGAACAAGGATGACTGGACTGCTACTCACATCACCAGGGAGGCTACCTGGAAAACAGGACCCCAAGAAAGACACGGGGATTGCCCAATGACAGAGAAATGGAATGAGATCTACATGAACAGCCTGGACATGAGTGGGGGTAGTGAAGGGCGAGGGTCGAGGGAAAGAGAGCTTGGGGGAGCGGGAGATCCCAGCTGGATCAACAACAGAGAGGGAGAACAAGGAATAGGAGACCATGGTAAATGAAGACCACATGAGAATAGGAAGAAGCAAAGTGCTAGAGAGGCCCACAGAAATTCACAAAGATACCCCACAACAGACTGCTGGCAATGGTCGAGATACAGCTCGAACTGACCTACTCTGATGATGGGATGACCAAACACCCTAATTGTCGTGCTAGAAACCTCATCCAACTACTGAGGGATCTGGATGCAGAGATTCATGGCTACACCCCGGTGGATCTCTGGGAATCCAATTAGCGAGAATGAGGAGGGTTTATATGAGCGAGAATTGTTGAGACCAAGGTTGGATAAAGCACAGGGACAAATAGCCAAATGAATGGAAACACATGAACTATGAACCAATGGCTGAGGGGTCACCAACTGGATCAGGCCCTCTGAATGGATGAGACAATTGATTGGCTTGATCTGTTTGGGAGGCATCCAGGCAGTGGGACCGGGTCCTGTGCTCATTGCATGAGTTGGCTGTTTGAAACCTGGGGCCTATGCAGGATCGCTTGGCTCGGCCTGGGAGGAGGGGACTGGACCTACCTGGACTGGGTCTACCAGGTTGATCTCAGTCCGTGGGGAAGGCTTTGCCCTGGAGGAGGTGGGAATGGGGGGTGGACTGGGGGAAAGGTGAGGGGGGCGGGAGGGGGGAAAATAAGGGAATCCGTGACTGATATGTAGAACTGAATTGTATTGCAAAATAAAAAGAAAAAAAAAAAGAAAAGAAATTCATTGAGAATTTTATAAAATTTTGAAGAAATTCATCCCCCTCCCCAACAGCTCTTCCCAGAACTTCTTCCCTACTTTCTTATCCATATAACTCTCTTTCCTCCTCCTCCTCCTCCTCCTCCTCCTCCTCCTCCTCCTCCTCCTCCTCCTCCTCCTCCTCCTTCTCCTCCTCCTCCTTCTCCTCCACCTCCTCGTTCTCCTCCACCTGTCCCTTTCCTCCTTGCCTCTCCCTGTCCCTGTCCCTCTCTCTGTCCCTCTCCCTCTCCCTGTCCTTCCACCTGTCCTTCTCCCTGTCTGTCTCCCTGTCCCTCTCTCTGTCCCTGTTCTTCTCCCTCTTCCTGTCCCTCTCCCTCTATTCTGAAACTCACTCAGTCCAGTTTGTGTTGGCTGACTACTCCGGATGAGAGGCCTGCCCTGGAGTGCAGTCCATATACCAGGCATCATACTACTGAAGAAAGTGGACTTTTCCCTCTTCGAGCAGCAATCAAATGTCAGTAGCTCCTCAGCTAGGGGTGGGACTTTACATCTGCCTCCCTTTCTCCATGGTGGGATTCTTTTTCTGACTTGAACTTGTGTAGGTACTTGTACATGCTATCTTAATTGCTGTAAATTCATATATGTGTGCATTTTGGGAGCCATAAATATACTGGTAACCACTGTCCACATGTGACTATTTCCAAACAGATTGGAAACACTTCCTAAATCTGTGACAGACCTTACTAATTTGACTTAACATCTGAAGCCAGAAATGCTCAAAATAGTATTAATATAGGTTACCTGAAAGTTTAAAGCAGGCTTCCCTGTCTCATGCTTTGAGGAATGAGGAGTAGTTAGAGTTGACTCACCAAGACAGAAGATTGAAGGATGAGCCATAACTGCTGAACATCACACACAGCTGTGTGAGATGCGCTACAACACGGTGCAGTGACTGTGGGTGGCTAGGAAAAGGGAAGCAAGGCTCCGAACAGCAGATCTATTTCTTAGGTGCTTTACAGAGTAATGACTCATTCCCTCTGTCTCTCTTTCTCTTTGTGTATGTGCCTGTATTCATGCATGTTCATCTTTTATGCAACTGCTACAACCCTTTTTTTTTTTTTTTTTTAACCAGGAGAAGCCATCGAAGATTCTTCATGTGGGTAAAGTGTCTTGTGGTCACCAGAGTTTAGAGCCATGTGTAGCCAAAATCATATATACAAAACATACACACACAATATATATGTATATACATATATATGTATGTATATATACATGCACACACATATGTATATATATACACAAATATATACCATATATATATATATATATATATATATATATATATATATATATATATATGGACTGTAACAGTTGGTCTGTCCTTGACTTTTGACTTGGAGAAACAGTAAGAGATGCTTTTCCTGGGGAAAAGAGCTAAGTCCTTTTCCTGGGGAGATAGCTAAGTCCATCAAGTGCTAGCCATATACGTATGAGGATTAAATTTCAGGCCCCAGCAGCCACAAAAAAAGTGATAGTGAGTGTGTCTATAATACCAGTGCTGGGGCTGCAGAGAGAAGAAGATCCATGGAGTTTGCTGGCCAGCTACTCTATCCTAATTGATGAACTCTGTGTGTGTGTGTGTGTGTGTGTGTGTGTGTGTGTGTGTGTGTGTGTGTGTAAGTATGTATGCTGTATTATTATTTATGATTATTATGTCTTAGAGAATCTTTGGATGAAAATTGCAAAATTTGAATGTGAAATATCGATTTTTAGCTTCAGATGAGTTATCAGGTTAACGCTGTGGGTAGAGCAGCATTGAGATAATGAATAGGTGGGTGTGCCAGAATGAGTCAATGAATCCATTATAGCACACTGTCACAATCCTATTTCTGCTACTGTCATTTAAACATAAAAATAACATTTAATAAGTTCTGTGCTATGAAATTGAAAGTGGAATACTAAAGAGTTGTCATTATTTGGGGGAGAACAGGAATGGTGACTGAGAAGATAACTATTGCCTGAACTATTTCAGTTTGTGGAACTGGCGTAGATAAATTCTCTCCTCTATGTTCTAATTACTGTAATTTGATCATTATAATGATTATAATTTCATATTCACTGTATATGAGATAGTCTGTTAATACTGCCTGTCATACCACAGTGAATTTGCTTTCAGGATATTTTGGGGAGGGAAAAGTACTATGTCTTATCAACAATGTCTTTAGTAGCTTAATTATGATATGCTTTTAGGATTTTTTTCTTCCAGAATTTTTACATCACTTTTTGAGAATCCTCTCTCCTGAATGAGAATACTATACTTCTGAGAGGCATGTTGAGACATTATTTTTAGTGAATTTCCAGTTACATTTCTAATATTTTATTGAGGAAAATGTTTTTCAAAAAGGATAATCTGCTAAACTGATTACTAAATTAATAACATGCCCATCTAGCATAACGTTGCATATTTACAAAAGTAAGGACAACTATGGACTGATTCAGAAAGATTTCTGGGAAAGACTATGGAAAAAAGATCAAATTGTAAAATGTGTATATTAAATATATATTTTGTGGTACAAAATAGGTGAATAAATAAAACTCAATTTCAACATTGGCATAAAAGAAAACCTTGGTGGGGCAAGTAAGTAAATAGTGAAGAAGTTTCCTGTGGGCGAGGGAGTGTCAGGGGGTAGTGATGGAGGAAGACTACTGCGTCTCGGCTCAGATTCTTCTCTCATTATTGCTGCTGGATCCACAATGAAGTTTTTATATTCAAACAGACATTCTATATATCTTTCATTTATTTCATTTGAGTCATACACATAAAAGTTGCTAGCTTTTGTCACTGATTCACGTATTACATCTCCTAAGTAGATATTTTATTTCGGTGCATAGTATGAGCAATGACATTTATTCTGCTGTTACAAACTTCATTTACTGGATAGTTATTTACCGATTGATTGGAGATACTATCACCATCACATATATTACTTATTCATTCACATTAATTTTTATTTTATTAGTTCTGTGAAGTTTCATAGAAGATGTTTTCATTATACTAACCACCCCCAACTGTTTCCAAATCTACCCCCTTCCTTACCCATCAAACTTTGGTATCCTCTTTTGTTTTTTTAAATCTTTTGTCTTAGTTAGGGTTTTTACTGCATGGTGGCATGCAAGCAGATGTGGTGCTGGAGAAATTACTGAGAATCCTACATCTTTCAGCCATCAGGAAGTCTACTGACTGTCACACTTGGGAAAGCTTGAACAAAAGAGACTCCCACAGTGACATACTTCCTCCAACAAGGCCAGACCTCCTAATAGTGCCACTCCCTTTGGGGGCCATTTTCCTCAAACTACCATGTCCCACTCCCTGGCCCCCAAATGTTTATAACCACATCATAATGCAAAAAATTAAATGCATTCGGTCTAACTTCAAAAGTCCCCATAGTCTATAATAATCTCAAACTTGTTTCAAAGTCCAAGGTCTCTTCTGAGATGAATGGCAATCTCTTAACTGTAATCCTCCTGTAACAATCAAAGAGTAGATCACATACTTCCAACAAATAATGGCACAGGGTATACATTACCACTCCAAAATGTAGAGAAGGGAGCAGAGTGAGGGAATATTGGACAAGAGCAAGACTGAATACCAGCTGGGCAAGCCCCAAACTCTGCAGCTCCATATCTGTTATCAAAAAGATTTTCAGATCTCCAACTCTGTTCAGCTTTATTGACCTCAACACATTTCTTGTCTTGGACTGTTTCCACTCCCTGTTATCAGCCCTCCTTAGTAGATATCCCACAACTCTGGCATCTCTAATATCTTGGGTTCTCCAAGGCAAACTAGGCTTCAACTTCACAGCTTCATGCAATGGCCTCTCTACTAGGCTTCCATTCAGGGACACCCATGAAACAGGTCCTGTCCTCAGCAGCTTTCTTTAGGCACAGAAGCAAATTCCATAACCTGTTTCTTCTATCCTTAACTCTGAAGCCAGAACCATGTGGCTGAAGCTACCAAGTTCTGCTGCTTGCTGGGGCTGGAACATGGCCCCCTCGTTCAATTACAGACATCTTCTTCACCAAAATATCACAAGAATGATCTCTAGGCAACATAATAAAATTTTCGTCTCTGAAACCTCTTGAGTGAGACCCCCCAGAGTTCAAAGAACTCAGTACCATTTCCTTTCATGCTTCTACTAGTATGGCCCATTAAGCAGTGCTTAAAGCATCACACTGCTTTCTAAACCCAAAGTACCAAAGTCTAAATTCCTTTAAACAAACACATCGTCAGACTTATCACAGCAATACTCCATTTCCTAATACCAACTTCTGTCTTCGGGTTTTATTGCTGTGAAGAAACACCATGACCACATTTAATTGGGGTGGCTTGCTTACAGTTTCAGAGGTTCAGTCCATTATCATCATGGCTGGGAGCATGGTGGCATACAGGCAGATGTGGTGGTGGGGAAATAGCTGAGAGTCCTACATCTTGCAGGCAACAGGAAGTAGACTGAAAGTCACACTGCCATAAGCTTGAGCAAAGAAGACCTCAAAGCCCACAGTGACACAATTTCAGCAGTTAACAGTTACATAGCTCCTTGTCTAGGGGTGGGATTTTGTTTCTAGTTCTCCTCTCCATTCTGAGATTTTTGTATAGCTTGGGCTTGCACAGGATTTTTATATGCTCTTTCAATAGCTGTGAATTCATATGTGAAGATTTCTTGCTGTGTAAGAAAATACTATTTCTTTGTAGTCATCCACTGCCCTTGGCTCTTATACTCTTTCCGTTTCCTCTTCTGCAATGATCCCTGAGTCTTGCGATGTGTGCTGGATAGTTTTATGTAAACTTGACATAAGCTAAAACTGTCTAAGAGGAGGGACCTCAAGAAAATGCCTCCATAAGATAGGGTTGTAAGCAAGCCAATAAAGCATTTTCTTAATTAGTGATTAATGGTAGAGGGTCAAGACTATTGTAGGTAGTGTCATCCCTGGGCTAGTAGTTATGGGTTCTATAATAAAGCAGACTGAGCAACCAGAAGAATCAAGCCAATAAACAGCACTCCTCCATGGTCTCTGCATCAGCGCCTACCTCCAGGTTCCTGCCCTGTTTGAGTTCCTGTCCTGACTTCCTTGATTGATGAACAGTGGTGTGGAAGTGTAAGCCAAAGAAATCATTTCCTCCCTTCCTCCATAACTTGGCTTTGGTCATGGTGTTTCATTGCAGCAATAGAATCCCTAAATAAGACAAATTGGTCCCAGAAGTGAGTTATTGCTATTAGAGACCTGACCATGTTGTTTTGGGGAGAATTGTGGAAGGACTTTGGAACTTTATGCAAGAAAAGTCATTGAGTGTTCAGTTTTTGGTGAGCTGTCCTACAAGAACTTGGAAGATGATAATGTTGAAGGCAATGCAGAAGATGGAGGCCTGGCTTGTGGAGTTTCAGAGACAAGTTTAAAGACTCTGCTGGGGCTATTTGCTAATTTGAACTAATATTCTATGGTTCTGGTTAGCTGGAGCCAAAGAATCAGCTGTGATTCACAAGATACCAGAACAACTAAAGTGAAACCTTTGCTTTGCTGGGATACTTGATACTGGTTGTATGGAGCTGAGAAATTAATAAGAGACCAGCATCATTGAGGTGAAATCTTCTAGGAAGTGTTTCCTGAGAGTACACAGAAGCTGTGTTCCAGAGGTAGCCAAGGTTGTACCTTGTGCTGCTTAGTACTGTATGAATCTTCCAGGTAGTACTGGTTTTGAAAGCATGAAGAGGTCATAGGAAGAAGATGAGGCATGGCACTTTGAGAGTCCAGGATACTACTGGTAGTAGTTGAAGCCCCAGGATTGAAGGGGTCTTGAAGAGAAGATGAGGCTTGGAACCATGAAAGGAACCCAGGAGAGACTATTGGTGAAAGTGCAGTCCAGTTTCAGCAGAAGATCCCAGCATTGTGGAGATGCCAGTATCCTGGGATGACCATCCAGAACAATAGTGGCAGTGGAGTGGAGCCAGCTGGACCCTAGAAGACCAGCTGTGTATGTTGCAGATGGCAGTGCCAGAGAAGTGACCAAAAGCCCCTTGGAGGAGCACAGAAGATCATGAGTGAATCCTAGACATGGACATTGAGTTATGTACACTGCTGGGAATTTGAATTTCCTTTGATTTCATTGTGACTATGCTCTGGTTCTGTCCTCTTGAATTAAAAAGTATTTAATTCATTTTTTATTTTATAGGAACCCTCACTTGTAAGACTTTGAATCTGTAAAGAGTTTAGATTTTAAAAGACATTGCTTTTTTTTTTTGGTTTTTTTCAAGACAAGGTTACTCTGTGTAGCTTTGTGCCTTTCCTAGAACTTGCTTTGTAGACCAGGCTAGCCTCGAACTCACAGAGATCCTCCTGCCTCTGCCTCCCGAGTGCTGGGATTAAAGGTATGTGCCACCACCACCCAGCAAGACACTGCAATTTTAAAGAGACTGACCTTTTAATATATTTGAATTTGTAAAAACTGTAGGATTTTTCAAGTTATTTATGTTTTCAGTGTGAGATCTTGGGGATGAATGAGAAAGGGAAGGTGTGGCTTAACATCGATGTGGTTTTTGTGTCAAGTTGCCAGTTGGACAATTTTGCTGGATAGTTTTATGTAAACTTGACATAAGCTAAAGTCATCTAAGAGGAGGGAACCTCAGTCAAGAAAATGCTTCCATAAGATAGATTTGTAGGTAAGCCTGTAGGGAATTTTCTTAATTAGTGATTGATGAGAGAGGGCCGAGCCCACTGTAAGTGGTGCTATTCCTGGATTGGTGGTCCTGGAGTCTATAAGAAAGCAGGTTGAGCAAGCCAGTAAACAGCACTCCTCCATGTCCTCTGCATCACCTCTTGCCTTAAGGTTCCTGCTTTGTTTGAGTTCCTGTCCTGACTTCCTTGGATGATGAACAGTGACATGGAAGTATAAGCCAAATATATCATTTCCTCCTCAAATTGCTTTTGGCCATGGTGTTTCATTGAAGCAATAGAAAGTCTAAGACAGGAGGGGAGTTGCAGTATCTATATTGCCTTTACAGTTGATCACTCTGCAGTCTCTTATTCTCTATACCTTATCTGGTCGTGAATCAGATTGTTAATCAGCATCTACCACAAATCTAAACTTCTCAGATGAAGATTGAGAGATGCATTGATCTATGTGTACAATAAATCATTATGAATCAGTTTAATTCTATGCTAATTAAAAAATAATAGTAGTAGGTTCTCTCCTAGGACATTATAAACTGTCTATCCCTGGTTCTTGTCCCAGAAATAGTGATAGGTGTGGGTTCCTCCTTGTGAAGTAGGGATTAAAGCCAAGTAGGAAGTGGTTGGTTATCCCCATAACATTCATGTTACTGTTGCGTCAATGAGCATGTCTTGCCAGGCCAGTGATTACTATAGCTCTCAGGATTCATGGTTGTGTATGACTAATGATTACTCTTCTTCTTTAGTAGCTTGCATAACACCTTCTAGCATTATTAAAACTAGCCAGCGGCATGAAGCTTCCAGATCCATACCAGCTCAATTTCACCATGTTCTATGATGCAGTTATATGGTGTCTTCAGCAAGAGAGTCTTATTATTTTGGTATGCTGGGCGTAGAACCAAGTATCTTGTGCATTCTCTATTATGGAATCACTCTTCAGCACCCTAAACATTTTTTTTTTTTTTTTTAGAACTAGAGACCTAGTTCAATTTACAGAATGCTTGCCTAGAATGCACAAAGGCCTAGGCCCACTCACAAACCAGAGTGGTGATGCATGCAAATAATCTAAGATCTTAGAAGGTGGAGGCTGAATTTTCTTGTTTATTATAGTCTTCAATTCTTTGTCTTGAGCAGGAGGATCAGGGGTCTTCTTTAGATATATTAGGAGTTTGAAGCCAGCCTGAGATACATGAGACCCAGTTTCAAAAAAGAAAAAAATACCATTTTTCTAAAGGTAAGCTTTTGAAAGAATCAGATTTTAAAATGGTACTAATTTAAAAGTGGCACTGAAGCCATATTGTGGTGATATTTTATTTGTGTACCTCAATAAAGCTTATCTGGGGATCAGAGGACAAAGCCAGCCACTATATTAAACATAGGGGTCAGGCAGTGGTAGCACACACCTTTAATTCCAGCATTTGGGAGGCAGAGATTCACTGGGATCTCTGTGAGTTCAAAGACACACTGGGAACAGAGCCGGGCATGGTGTCACATGCCTTTAATCCCAGCACTAGTTAACCATAGAGGTCTGGAGGTCTGTACAGAGAGACAGGAAGTAATAGAGCTGGGCGGAAAGAGGAAGTGATATAGCTGGGCAGAGAAAGGAAGTAAGATGGCAGGGCACAGAAAGGGCATGAGTATACAGGAAGTAGCTCTCTCTGGAGGCTGAGGAGTTGGTAAGGTGAGGTTGGCTGTGGCTTGTTCTGTTTCTCTGATCTTCCAGCATTCACCCCAATATCTAGCTCCGTTTTTTTTTTTTATTAATAAGACCATTTAGCAATTCATCTGACACCATATAGTGGCCTTCCACTGTAGTCACAGCTACGCTCAGGAGGCTGAACCACGAGCATCACTTAAGTTCAGGAAGTAGGGACCAGCATAAGTGACATAGTAACACCCATACTCCCCCCCAAAATTCAAGAAGATTGTGTTTTTAATTGGCTTATCCAAATTTATGAGTTTACTTAAGGATAATACCCTTTTTGGTACTGAGTCTTCCTGTCCCTAAATGTGAGTTGTGTTTTTAATATGTGGGTCCTGTCTTCACATATGTCTTACATTCTTCTTTAAATTCTTACACATTTCATACATCCTGGGACTTTAACAGACTGACTCATAGGCTGATGAGAAGCCCAGAGGATAAAATGATTTCCATGTAAGCCTGAATACCCGAGTTTACTTGACCCCAGGAACCCACCCAAAGGTGAAAGGAAAGAACTGATTCAGCAAAGTTGTCCTCTGGCCACACACATCCAGTGACCTGTAAACACCTGCACTCATATATACATCATGAACAAACGTACATTCATACAATAATTAAAAATTCCAATTAAAAGAAACAGTCATAAATTCATATATTTAAATCTATTTGTGGACGTTAAAATTTTTTCTTTATTTTTGCAGGCATCAAAAATTTTAGATTTTCTTATTATTTGTGGTAGTTTTTCAGTTGCTCTCTTGGATTCTTCAGATAGATACATACTCATATTATGGGAAGATAGTGATAATTTTATTTCATCTTTTCCATTTTACATGTCTCTATTTTTTTTCTTATCTAATTACAATGATTGAGTTCTTTGAAAGTCTTCAGAGACAAGCCATAGAGTGGAGGTTTTAGTAACATTGTCTGGGCATAATTTTAACACATTTATAAAATGAATTATTTTTGTTAGCATGTATTATGCATAAGAATTGATTTTATTCTAACATTTTCAGTATATTTTGATCATATTCACCCCATTGCCCTTTCCCTCTCCCATTCCTGCTGATTCCCTTCCACTTTCAACCAGCTCCATTTCTACTCTTTTAGTTTCATGTCTCTCCCTGCTTCCTTCCCTCCCTCCTTCCCTCCCTCTCTCCTTCCTTCCTTCCTTCCTTCCTTCCTTCCTTCCTTCCTTCCATCCTTCCTTCGTACTTTCCCTCCTTCCTTCCTTCCTTCCTTCCCTCTCTTCCTCCTTCTTTCCTTCTTTCCTACCCTTCCCTCCCTCCTTCCTTTCTTCTTGCAGCATGAACCACACACCAGTGGCTACATCCCTGAGGAAAATGTCTTCCCCATCCCAGAATTAATTACCTAGAGGTACTCAAGGAGGGGTGGGGACTCATAAGCCCCTCCCATCTGTGACATAATGTTGATAGTACCAAACTTGGGCAAGTAATCACAGCTGCTGTGATCTCACAAATGCAGTAGTATGTCACACCTGGCACAATTTTTCACTCTTTCTCCCAATTCTTACATTTTTTTCACCATATTCCCTGAGCCCTGGAGGGGGTGATAGAGATGCCTCATTTAGGGATGAGCATTGAACAGACATTTATTCTCAGTACTATGAACTGTTATGAATCTGTGTAGTAACCACTGCAAATTGTGAAAGGAAGCACTAATGTATGGGCATAAATATAAATATTTAGAAAGCAGCTCAATGGGCATACATGTCCATTTAGTAAAACAGTAGTAGCTTCTCCACTAGAGCTTATGACCTCATCAGCCATGGAGACAGTAATGGTTCTATACATTTTGGTTATATCAACATGGTCTATTAAAGACTTCTCTTGAGACAATATTCTTAAGACATGAAAAATTATTTCAGAAGTTTAGAACCATGTTTGATGTATCAAACTGAAATTTTCCTTGAAAGTCAATTTATAATTGGCCATTATTCATCCAAAGTATTTCTGAAAAGACAAATGGAAAAAATATGTTTTTAACAATTTACCAATTAATTTCCCTTTTCTTCCACCTACGTTGATTGGAAATGGTTATAGGAAGAGTCCATCCTTTACACCCAACAATTTTAAATTCATTTCTTACAAGTGAACTTAGAGCTGACGTTGATTCTAATATAAAGCAAAAAGATATTTTATAACTAAATGGAATGAATGTCACCCAAACAAGGAGTTTCCAAGCCTGGGGACTCTGTATTAAAGTAGAAAATGCTGGTGAATAGTTCTGAACCAGTCAAGTTTGGAATTGCCAGTTGCAAAGCTAGAGTTTCACATCTGTGATTTACAAATATTCTTGACATGACCCATTAGAATGTTTTATAGATGAGAACGTTCCTGAAGGAAGGAATGTCACAGTCATGGTGATAATACAAATGCCTGGGGAGCTCCGACATGAAGTAGAACACAATGTCCCCTCAGCCTTCAGCAGTCATGGAAGCCCTACTCTGACATAAGGAATGCTCAACCTCTAAAAAGGTTGATTTGTTTCAATCTCTTAAATCTCACTTTTGGTAAAAATAAAAGAAAATAAAATGAATAACCTTTTTAGGAAATAAAAAGGGAAACTCGAGATAACACCACACTGTGGCTGGTCCATGCCCCTCTTGTTCTTTAGCTTGAGGAAGGAGTTCTTGACTAGGAAACCTAAAGGAAAGCTTGTCCTGAGTCTGTGCTCCCACATTGAGCCAACCTACCATAAAACTGTGAGTCTATAGGACTGCGGAGGCAGGGCATTCACTCAGTTATGAAAACCTTCTGGCACATGGCAATAGCTTCATAGGATGAGTGTTTCTTGTCCATTATGTGTAGTAACTTGGTATCACTACAGCCATCTCTCAGTTTGAGGGTTTATATTTTGACTTGGTATTCAGCTAGACTTCTGGTGATGAATAGAGGGTGATTTCTACCGGGTGAAAATCTTATTTATCTATCTTAGGCTGAAAGTAAAAAATTCTGAATGAGAGCCAAAAACCACATGAATGAAATTATTTATACTCAGAAGAATTTGTAAATCAAGTGACTGATGATTTGTCAGGAGGTCCTTTTGGGAGTGTGTGTGTGTGTGTGTGTGTGTGTGTGTGTGTGTGTGTGTATATTTGTCTTGCATGTGGTATCTAATGCTTTATAAATTATCAAATATATAGTTATTACATATTGAAAAGAAAAAAAGCAAATAATGGCCTGGAGGCATTGCCTGAACTTGCACTAATTCTTGGTATAATTAAATTTTTCTTGTTTTACTTAGCCCCACGTGCTGCTAGCATGATGCAGGAGGGTCTAGTTAAGTTCTGCTGAATGCTTTTCAGTTAAACCATAACTCTCACATGTGCATTTTGTTGTGCTCAACAGTATTAAATAAATGGATAACACCTGAGTAAATTCAGCATCCCAGAGACTGTACATTCTTGGATCTAATTTGCCAGGGAGGGCTTTTCATTTTAGTTTAATCAAGAGTTTTACTGAGTTAGGCAAAGCAGTAGTTACTTAAACGTAACTTCTAAACCCAGGTAATAATAAAATATATAACAGTATTTATGACTGACCCATTTTTCAACCCATTTAAATCTGGAAAGATATGCAATAAATTTGAGTCTAGTTTATACACTTGGACTATTTATATATACAGTAAATCTCTTTCATAAAGCTTCTTATCAAGTGAAATGTCTTTGAGAGGAAATGGAAAATTATGGGCATGATGATAATATATAAGACTTTCAGCCTCCCCCTTTACATTTATATCTCCTTCATTGTGTTAGAAGACAGGACGACCGACAATGACACTGAGCATGTGCAGAAAAGGATCAAGGAGACATGTATCATGAGTGCTCCTTGCAACACTGCGAACCCTGCAGCTTTGCTGTACTATTAATGCCTTTCTCTTGGCACACTGGAATAACAGTGATAATAAGTCCGAAGCCTATCAGTTTTGAAAGCATTAGCACCTGTGCCTGGTTAGGTCTTTGTTTCAAGGACTTGCATACAGAGAATATTGAAAATATATTACAAATATTAATATATCAGGTGTGATGTAGCTACTGATGTGCTGGATGAAAAAACTCAATAGGTCTGTGACACCATCTGAACTTTTAAACTACAGCCTTCAAACTGTTTATTAAAATGAAAATTTCTACTATATATCTAAAATTCTGGAATTTAGAGCTACAGACCTGGGCCTGGGGATCTTAATTAAAAAAATTCTTTTAGATTTATTTTATTATATTTTATGTGTGTTGGTGTTTCTCCTGCATATATGTATGTGCACCACATGTCTGCCTGGAGGTCAGAGGTCAGAAGTGTGTGTTGGATCCCCTGGAACTGGAGTTACAAATGATTCTGGACCATCATGTGGATACTGGAAACTGAACCCGGGTCCTCTGCAAGAGCAACACGTGCTCTTAACCAATGGACTGTGTATATCTAGCCTAAGGAATCTTAATTTTTAAAAACTTCTTTGCTAACACTTTTATAGTATAATGCTGGAAAGTTAATCGCTTACTGGTTTTGTTTTGTTTTAAGACAGGGTCTCACTATGTAGTACAGGTTTATTTCCAATTCATGGTTATTCTGACTTGAATTCCCCAGTACTGAAATTACAGACACGTACCACTGTGTTTAGCCTTCTTAAAACTTCCCCAAATAATATTCAAATTATATAAATATTTATTTTAATTTAGATTACTACAAAAAAGAAGGTGCATTTTAATATTAGAGCCTGAAATTTTTGCTCAAGTGGTAAAAAATATCACCAAGTTGGTCAATGGAGTATCAGCCTACCGTAGTGTAATTCTTTAAAATACAGAAGAAAACAGAAACAATCCCAATGGTGCATGTCTCCCTTTTATGGAATGTCTAGGATTGTTAACCATTTGACAAAAATAAGAGTGCTGCAAGTGTAACGAAAAGAGAACATAGAAGCACTTAGAGTTATTCTTTAATGGAATGATCGTAGGACAACATGAAATGTGTTTAATCTTTCATTTATAAGCAGTAGGTGAATTGTAAGAGGCACAGCTAGGGAAAATTTAGAATTAAGTGAAATATAAACTGGCATTTTAAGCATTAATCTCAGATATAAATGCAAAAGCCAGACCCTAATAAGATGATCTGGCTTAGAATGTTCCCAGCATGAGGGTAGCAACCGACCATTTCTAGGATCTGGGGGATAAATCAAGGATGATGAAAAAATGTTCAAAAGAATCCTGCAGGTTTTGAATGATAATGTTGACTTTTGACTTGTGGGATAAATAAGTCAGAAGGAAGGATGGGGACACAAGGAGAAGATGGGGTGGTACCAGCAGATGTAAGATGAAAACTATCCTTAAAAGTGATGTCGTAAGAGGAGTGTCTAATAGTGGGTGTGGTTTGATCATAAAACATAAAGACCAAATGGAGGGAATAAAAACTGTCCCCCAAAGAAAGAAAATGGCTGTGGTTTAGTGAGCTGCTCATCTTAGAAGTCAATAGGGCTGTGTGAACAATGGTCTGAGATGTTGCCAGGTAGTAAATAGGGCATGACTGTGAGATTGCAAGACCTAAGAGAAAATGTACTACAAATGGTTTGCTAAGTGACTCTTTGTCAAATTGCCTCCTAATATATGTGTTTGTATCCATAGACCACTGATACCCTAAGCAGGGGACAGAGAATCCACCTTTGCAAAGGGTGATGCTTAATGCAGACTCACAAATGGTCAAATGGGCAAAGTCCTGAGAACAAGAACCATTGCTAAGCCCTAACTGAAACCTCTGCATCACCCCCTCCCAAGTTCAAAGAACACTGTGGAAGAGGGCCAGAAAGATCATAGGAGCTGGAGAGTGGACAGGGATGTCAGGAGACACTCTCTTCTGGTTCAATTACGGTGGTCACAATCACAAATAAACATTTGGTGTGGCTACACGCATAAGACCAGCATGCATAACACACACACACACACACACACACACACACACACACACACACACACACACACACACACACTCCATATGGGAGCAGAAGATAGGCAAGTTTGAAGAAGGGAGTCACAAAGAGTGAGAGAGGGCGTGAATGTAACTGTCAAAAAGAAAAAGAATCCAGAATATATTTTCTCCCTGGTTCCATCATTTTCTGTATAAATGGAACTTGCTTCTTACATTTTCCCCATGTTAGTCACACTCATTTGTAAGCAGGAAGGTATGAGAGTTTTGCGTTGTAGCACTGTTTTAAGGCCTGAGCCAATTAAAGCACATTAAGCTCTTAGGAGAGAGCTAACTTAGTAAATACTCAATAAATGCTAGCTTTTTTTTTTATCACCATCACCATTATTATAAAACTAAAAAGTTACAAAATCCAGAGTACCTTGCCCTCTTCTAATTTCCATGTTTGCTTAGTAATTAGATTGTATTTATTGTCTCAACTGAGCAATAATGCCATAGAGTTTATCCTGCTTACTGCCAGACAGAACTCTAGTTGCAGCCTAAAGTCATTTCTGGGCTTTGCTAATTCCAGAGGAAATGAAATCAGCAATGACTCCATTATGCAAATATCAGTAACGTTGGAGGAGCATAGTAATGCATGTCTAGAGGCCTACTTCTGAAGCCTGCTTTAATAAACCATGTCGTCCACTAGTTTTCTCCTGAGCCACAGTGGAGGAGTATATGAAGTCCTCTTTACAGCTGACCTAGAGCCCCGGGACATTTCTCAATGGCTGGCGACTTAGCCATAGGCTTCCAAGAAACAAAGATTGTCACTCGTCTTTGGCCTTTATGAATTCTGAATTCTTAACCCCCTTCTTGCACTACTTTCTGACTTCTAGAATCCCATTGTCAGTTATGAAGCCTTTTTGGTTCTCATGCGGTTCTCAGTAAAGTGAACTAGGTTAGCTTCAATTTTCAACTTGACATAACTTAAAATCAACTGGAAAGAGTCTTATTGAGGTATTTTCTACATTGGATTGGCCTGTGAGCCTGTCTGTGGAGGACTGTCTTAAGTTAGTTGAGGTAGGAAAATTCAGTCCACTGTGGGCTGCACCATTTCCTAGGCTCCTGGTGTTGAACTTTATAAAAGTGGAAAAATAGAGCTGAGCACAAGCATGCAACCAAAGCAGCATGAACTAGCTGTGGGCACAACAAAACCAGCAACATGTTCATACCTGCCCGTCTGCTCCCACAGAGTTCTCTTTCACTTCTTGATTCGGTTCTCTCTACTCTCAACTGTGGATGTGGCATGATTTGCTGCTTAAAATCCATGCTTGGACTTCTCCACAATAACTGACTACAATCTGAAAATGGAAGCTGAAATAACCCCCTTCTCTCCTGAGTTGTGTTTAGTCAAGGTATTTTATCACAGCAACAAACATGAAAGTAGAATAGAACCCTACCTAATAACTGTCTGTGGCCACATGGAAATGATCTCTTTCAATTTCCTTCCCAGTAAAAGACTAACTTATTCCTCAACTGCTTTGGCCAATTGAAAAAAAAATTTAAACATCTAAAGGAATATTTAAAGTACATTCAGTGGGTCATTTCCAAAAGCCAATTATAATCTGAAACACTGTTTTTAATGAGGACATCCATTACACAGAATGAACATGTAGTAAATCACCAAGGTTTTGCTGAGCCCCAACCATGAGGTGAGTGCTGTAGTCAATGTACAAGATAGTATATAGGAGTTATCTGTGAGAATACTGCTTACACACATGAAAACGGCAGCAGTAATTCACCATGAAAATAAGCAGAGCTTGCTGTGGGTATCACCAAACCTGCAAGACATTCATACTTGCCCATCCATTCCCACAGAATTTCCTTTCACTCTTTTTTTATTCATAATACTTCTCACATACTCTAAAAGCTACTGATGTATTATATTTACTGTGTATTTTCACTCCTTCTGCATGAAGCTAAACCTACAAAAAATGAGAATTTATCTCTTTTGTTTATTAAGATATTTTGAGTGTCAGAATAGTGCCTGAGAAGTTCAGTGTTTGTTTAATTATGCCCAGGATAAGCTAAAGGTTCATTAGCGAGACTAACGCTAAGTCCACAATTCAGTTCCTAAATCTATGTCCCTACACACAGAAAAGATATTTCCTGATTGAAATAAAACAACAAACAAGCAAATACGAGGACTACTCAACCATCATTTGAGATTGAACAGAGAAATGTTGAGTAGAAAACGCTCCATAAAGAGTAGTTTGTATTTAACTTCTGTAGCGCAGGGGTTCCTCTCTTTCTTTTCAGGGGCATCTAAAAATCAGACTGCATTTGTGATTGGAAGATACAAGGTAACAGAAAGCAATGGTTGCTTCTCATTGCATTGCCATTCTTAAAGGTAGAGAAGTCAATGACAGCACTATGGAAATAATAGACCATGAGAATGAATTCCTACATACCTGTTTCTGGGTCCTTCCTGGAGTGAGCCTGACATTTGTAGTGTCTTCACTGAGACATGAATTATATTCAGATGATAGCTAAATAGAATGTTCATCTCTTTTTATTACCAATGCCATTTGCCCATCTCCATCCTATCATGTACCCATTCCATTAACATTCAGCTTACCGGGTCTAAGAAGAGAGAAATGAGAAAGAGCAATGCCCAGAATGCACCATCCACTGATACCATCATTGCCATCCAGCTGGAACAATAGACGTGTCCTACTTACATGAGAAAGTGGCTCAACCTTTCCCCTGCAAAATCAAAAAATTAAGAAACTTTATTCAAAAGGATGGAAAGGCCCCTGATTTGTGAAGTATTATGCTTGTTCCTTAGTCCTATTAGGAGTCTTCGACTCTTACTCAAAGTCTACTTATTTACACTTAATGGATGATTTTTGTGTGCTGAAATCCATCTTTAGCACAAAAGATATATAAAGAGCAAATTTCAAACCGTATTGCTCTTGGAGGTACATAAATGACCAAAATAAAGGCACTGAAACAGTTCAGAGTTGAGAGGAGACAAGTCATGGTACACACATCTCATTAACGTTACTGTACTATGTTGCTTGAGTTTTTCTGCCTGGCCCACAGTCAGGGCAAATCTCTCTCACCCGCCAGTCCCAAGCCGCTCAAACCCGATCAAGTAAACACAGAGACTTATATTGGTTACAAACTGTATGGCCGTGGCAGGCTTCTTGCTAACTGTTCTTACAGCTTAAATTAATCCATTTCTATTAATCTATACCTTGCCACGTGGCTTGTGGCTTACCGGTACTTTACATCTTCCTTGTCCTGATGGCGGCTGGCAGTGTCTCCCCTCAGCCTTCCACTTCCCAGCTCTATTCTCCTCCTTGTCCCACCTATACTTCCTGCCTAGCCAATGGCCAATCAGTGATTTATTTATTGACCAATCAGCAACACATTTGACATACAGACCATCCCACAGTACTTCCCCTTTTCTTTTCTTAAAAAGGAAGGTTTTAACCTTTACACATCTCCAAAGTCAGCTTGGTATATTTGGGAATTTGGGCGTAGCTTCTCTTACTACTTCCTGCTGGAGGGGGGCGCTGTATCTTCTGGGGAAACAAAGAAAATTTTAGGATCATGGAGTAGTCCGTGAGGCTGTATCATCTGAGCCAGTTGTCTTGAAACGGTTCTGGATGTTGGATCATCTGGGCCATGGTGTCATCGGAGACCTTTCAGGGGGTCTTGGCTGGTCAAACCTGATGTATCTTACTCTGGAACAAATCCATAGCCTCTCGCTTTCTGTGGAAACAAAAGAGACTCTTTTCCAAAGCAACATATCCTTACATCCAAATTTTGAAGTCAAAGTATCTTTAAAATATACATACTGGTTTAACTCAGCTTCCTTTACAATCAAATATCTCTCTGTAGTTAAGAATCCCAAAGACAACACAATCCAGACTCTCTGTGTAATAGTCATCTCTACGTGGCTTATTTTTTATATTAATTTTACTGTCTCTTTAAAGACTTTATTTTTTAAAACCATGTATTTGTTTCTATACTGTATATATCACCTTTTTTTGTCTCTTTCAAGCCTATGTATATTTTACACACATTTTAAACTATTACATCTGAATCTGTCTTATTGTGAATCTATTGCTTTAAGCTGCAGCAACTGTGGCTGCTGGCTCCGCCCACCTCAGCTTCCCAACTTGGCGTGGTACTTTACCACCAGCTCTGGGAGCTATCGTGGGTCTATGCTTTTATCCAAGCAGCGTGTAGCCCAGAAACCTCTTTTTTTGTTTTGTACTAGCAAAGGCTAAATCCACAATGTAGCTTAATGTGCCACTTGCAGAGGCCTCATTCCCGCCATACTGCAGGTCGAGCGCGCACGCCAGCAACCCGCCAGTAGCTCAAACTGGCAGCTGCCGCTCATTTGAGAGAGACAATTAGGAAGCTGTTTTTAGCTCCGTTTTAGAATCTTTTTTCAGGTTTTAGGTGGAAACTCTTGCCACCACGTTGGACGCCATTTGTTGCTTGAGTTTTTCTGCCTGGCCCACAGTCAGGGCAAATCTCTCTCACCCGCCAGTCCCAAGCCGCTCAAACCCGATCAAGTAAACACAGAGACTTATATTGGTTACAAACTGTATGGCCGTGGCAGGCTTCTTGCTAACTGTTCTTACAGCTTAAATTAATCCATTTCTATTAATCTATACCTTGCCACGTGGCTTGTGGCTTACCGGTACTTTACATCTTCCTTGTCCTGATGGCGGCTGGCAGTGTCTCCCCTCAGCCTTCCACTTCCCAGCTCTATTCTCCTCCTTGTCCCACCTATACTTCCTGCCTAGCCAATGGCCAATCAGTGATTTATTTATTGACCAATCAGCAACACATTTGACATACAGACCATCCCACAGTAGTACTATAGTAAACTTAAATGAGAAGAGTTGTGGGAATTGGCAGGGGGGAGGGAGGAGAGGCTGCCTTTGGGATGTATTGTATGAGAGAAGAATAAATTAAAAAAAAATAATTTTCTGGCAATGATGCCAACTTCTCAGGAACCGAGTGAATTGTGTGTATCACTGTGTATAAGCAGGCATGGCATGTGATAAGTGAAAGGATTTACTCTGAAAAACAACAAACCTGGAAACTGGTGTTTGAGGGATCTGGAAAGAAGCATTTAATTTTGAAATGATGTTTGATAATGAAATGTCATTATTTTGTCTTCTTTTGGGTATCTTTGCTCATTTTGTATTTTAGACTTCTCATGGCCTGTATTAATACATTTAGGGCAGTGGTTTTCAACCTTCCTAATTCTGTGACCCTTTAGCACAATTCCTCATGTTGCAGTGACCCCAACCATAAAATTATTTTTGTTGCTACTTCATAACTGTAATTTTGCTACTGCTAGGAACTGTCATGTAAACATTTGTGTTTTCTGATGGTCTTAGGTGAACCCTGTGAAAAGTTTTTAACACAAGGAGTCGTGACCCACAGGTTGAGAACCACTGATTTAGACATTTGGCTGTACATTACAACAGCATCCTTGGTATAGAGTCTACTCCAGATAACTGAGGCTGGGTATGTATAAAATCTGTGCCATAGTCAAGGACCATATCCAACAAAAGAACTATCCATTTCCTATATTAAAATTCCAATCAGTCAATTATAAATTATTTATAAATTCTGAAATAGTCTCTGCCACACATCTGATTTTCTTTTTTTCTCTTTTAATAGTACACACTAATTGTACAAATAATGGGTTTCATTGTAATACTTCCACACATTCAGATAATATGCTTTTGGTTATATTCTCCCCTATTATACTTTCTGTTCCCCAACCCCCTTCCCTTTCCTCTACATCTCTTTTACATTTTACATTTTCTTTTATACTAACATCTATGTAGACAAAACATGAGATGCTTGCTTTTGTTCATGTGCTTTATTTTATTGAACCTATCTGTCAAGCTCCATCAATCTTCCTGCAAGCAATATCACTCTGCTCTTTAACTCAAAAATTCTCTTCTTTTTCTTGACTTCTGTCTTGTCATGTCTTGTTTTCTCTTATCTCCTTTTGTCTCCTCTCCTCTCCTCTCCTCTCCTCTCCTCTCCTCCCCTCTATTCTCTCCCCTTCCCACTCTTTTCTTTATCCATTCATGGTTGATGGGCTTCTATACTGATCCTGGACTTTGACTTAGACAGTGGATAATAAACATGGGCTTGCAGGCACTAACTGTTATTAATACTCAGATATTGGTCATGTGTTGTATATTAATTTCTCTATACACCATCCAGTACATGTTGAGCACTGAAGGCATCACTAATATTTTAGAGACAGAGAGCACAAAGTAAATAGAAGTATTTAGAGCATGGGATTTTCAGGTCTGCTGTGGTTTACTAATTACATGAATGACATTAGAGAGCTACCTGAGTACATGTATGACCTTAGACAAGTAACTTACTATTTCTGTCAGGCAGATTCTTTGTGGGTGTGGGACTAAAATGGAGATCATAATGCTTACCTCCATTAAACTTGGTGAGGATAAAATTTCACATATGTGTATATATAAGTTTATATGTGTGCCATGCATTTAAATTGAGAGCCTGAAATATAGGTGCTATACAAATGCTTGTTGATGAATAAATAAAATGGGTAATCTTGGGCAAATTATTCATGAACTTCTGTTGCTTCATCTATAAAATTTCTTACCCTCAAAACTTGTTTAACCTCATGGAGTAGTTGTTAAAATAAATGAAACTAAGTTCATGCTGTGTTGGTGCACACAGAGAACAAGTACTGTATCCTATGAAACCTAGTAAAAAAAACCAATAAACTGTACTCATTAACAATATTATTTTTTAATAATTAGAAAACAAATGCCAAGGTACATATAACATGAGCTTGTGACAAGGGCAGAGCAGCGTGGGTGGGAGTCAGAAAGGGAACGCTTCATAGAAATGGCACAGCCGTGATTTCTGTAACTCAGAAGGCCTCCACATGGCTGCACAGAGCACTGTCACCAGATGCCTATATCAAATGAAACACGAAGTATAGGCAGAAGTTCCTGCAAAACCTTAAAGAGACATAGCCATGGGGAAGAACGGCTACAGGATCTACCTGGGGGTCTCTGTGCTTCCTTTGCAGAGTTTCAAAGGCTACCCTGCTCTTGTGGACACTGCCTTGAAAGGCAGACACACATTTCTTCAAGTCTTCATCTATTTTTGTTGCATAGCTCCCCTTGGCTCCTGGGTTTCTGTCTTATCTTGAATTTCTTTTTTATGCTCTCCCCAAAAGATAGCTTTATTTTATTTGTTTTGTTGTTTGGTTGTTTCATTTTTTTTTTCATGGTCTCACTATAGAACCCTGGCTGGCCTGGAACTCACTACATTGGTCTGGCTGGCCTCAACCCACAGAGATCCACCTTCCTCTGCCTTCCAAGTGCTGGGATTAAAGGTGTGTGTCATTATGCCTAGCTGATAGCTTTATGTTTAATATTCATGAGATAAACAACACATGCTCAGGATAACTATATCAGTCAATAGATAACCCTGAAGAGAATTTAAAGATTCTGGAAAGTTCCCCCACAAGTAAGCATTTCTAATAAAAACATAAGAGACTGTCTTTATTGAGGGAATTATAACTAACATGACCTCCCAAAGCAAGCAACAGTTTCTGAGCTAAAACTCTGCTCCTGCGATTTTCATGTTTCTACTCCTGCTAGTTCATGTTATTTTCAAGCATTTTCATGATTGCTTTCTTCCTGTTCCCACCCATTTGCTAGAGCAGCCTTAATCCTGAGTTCTACAGAACCTGATTCTTGCATAGCTTACTTTCTGCCATTCTTCCTCTATGATTAACTCTAGGTTCTGGTCACAGAGAAGCGTTTCATACTCTCCCAAATCCTTACCTTGTTTTGTTAAAAAAAAGATTTATTTTATCCATTATTATGCTTTAATCTATTTTTTGAGAATTTTATGAACGATTACTATATTTACATCATTTCTTCCTCCCTCCCCCTGGCCTTGCAAATCCTCCTATGTCCCTTTAGTCTAATGGTTCTCAACCTTCCTAATGCTGCAACCCTTTAATATAGTTCCTCGTGTTGTGGTGACCCCTAACCATGAAATTATTTTGTTGCTGTTTCATAACTGTAATTTTGCTACTGTTGTGAATCTCAATGGAAATATCTGATATACAGGATATCTGATATGTGACCCCTGTGAAAGGGTCATTTAAGCCCCAAAGGGGTTGTGACCCACAGGTTGAGAACTGCTGCTTTAGTTCCTCTTGAGTTTACTACCTGTTCTTTAATTATTGATTACACACACACACACACACACACACACACACACACACACACACACACACACACACAATCTGTTGAGTCCCTTTAGTGTTACTCATATGAATATGTGTTTACAGCTGACTGGCTAACTGATTGGATAACTTACCTTGGATCTTGTCACTCAAAAAAACTGATTCTTCCTTTCTCAACAGCCATCAGTCACCTAGGGGTGGGACCTTCATCCACATTGGCATGTCACTGATGTTGTCATTATACAACACTTGTTTAGGCAAACACATAGTTGAGATCCCATGGGTGCAGGTTCCCTCTCCTATGCAGGAGACACTACCTTGCAACAGACATCTTGATCTTCTGGTTCTTAGAATCTTTAGTACCCTCTTCCATGATGTTCTGGAGCCTCAGGTGTAGAGATTGTGTTGCAGATGTATCAGTTGGGTATGTGTACCCTGTGGTCACTAATTCTGTGTGTTTTAACTAGGTGTGAATCTCTGTGACAGCCTCCATCTGCTGCCAAAAGAAGGTTTTTTGGTGATATGTGAAATCGTCACTTCTCTATGGGTATAAGAATAAGTATTTAGAGTACAGTTAGAAATTATATTGGTTTAGGAAAATGCCAGTTATGGGTTCTCATTTAGAGTCTATGACTCTCCAGCCATGGGAAGTTGGCTCAGTTTACAGTACCAGCCATTAATTCTCACCTGTTGAGCAGGACATGAGTCTCATTCAACAACTGCCTGTTATCCCTAAGACAAAAAGTACCACTACTGCACCATCGGGGACATCTTGCCCAGCCAATCATTATTGTTCATAAGCGTTACAGTCAGGTAACACAACTGATTGATTTGTCTCCTTTGTTAGCATTCCTTGTGCCTTTCAATGACAGGAGAGCTAGTCCTCAGGCAGGAGGTTTTCAGGTTCATTCCAGCTCAGTTCTTCCTAGTCCTCAGTCCAAAGTGTATGGTGCCTTCAGAAATCGGGACTTACCCTCAACTTGTGGGAGGCAACCAATGGCGATGAGAACAGTCTGTGTTGTTTGAGAGTCCTTGCATTTTCTTGACCAACAACTAGAAAAGAGTCTTCACATACTGGGCACTTATTTTGTTAGAGAGCCTGAACTTCTTGGGAAAAGTATTATCACTCCATGTGGTTAACTCCATTTAACACACACACACACACACACACACACACACACACACACACACACACACACACACACACAATGTATCTTATAAGCTCATAAAATAATACATTCCTCTATGGATTTTCAAACACCTTTACTGTTACTTGTCTCTCCTACCCTCTCCTTCTGTTTTGTCTTCCCTCTCCAGTTACCATCGACTCTCTGTTTTTCCATTCCTCCTTCAGAGTGTGTGTCCTACTACCCCCTCTGTAGAGCTCTTTCTCCCCCTTTTCCCTAGGGTCTCTTTCTGCTTTCCTGGATTGTGGTTACTTCAAGTTATACATAAATCTAAAGATTTGGAGCTAGGATCCACAAATGAGAGAACATGTGCCCTTTGTCTTTCTAGGTCTGGATTGTTTCACTCGCTACACTAAGTTAGAATTCCATCCATTTACCTGCAAATTTCATTTTTCTTCAGAACTGAATAGAATTCTATTGTGTATATGTACCACAGTTTCACTATCTATTATCCATTGTCTTATCTTGCCTTTTAAATTCTCTTCACTTCTGAATTTTGCACATTGCATAACTAAGTAAGAGACCTTTTTATTTTAAATACATAGACATGATAAAATACAGTTAAAACACATGTGTGTTTTGGTACCAAAACCTAAATAGATTTTAAAAACATGAATATAAACTTTTTAAGGCTTGATGACTTAAAAAGATAGCAGACCTGGCCATAGACTCAAATAATTCTGTGGTGCAACTACTGGATCAGGAGGTATAGGCTGTGTAAGTCTAGGAGCTAGAACTGACAAGCAGGACCACAAGGGACTACCCCTTCAGTGAGAAATGCAAAACAAGTCACCCAGGAAACAGGTCACAAGGTAGGTTGCTTCTTTTCATTAAAATTTTTTTATAGTCTAAAACTCAGAATAGAAGATGAAACATATAAGTCTTCCACAGGAAACAGAAGTTTCAAGCTTCTAGCATAAGCAGATTCTAAGTTTATGCTGCCTCTGTGGTGGGGAGACTCCAATAATTTAATTTGTCCTTAGACCAGAGAAATAAGCAATTTACTAAGGGTACTTTTGTAATTCTAGAGGAATGGAATTACTTATAAGACAACAATGACAATTATTAACGAGGAGGAGCTAACTCACAAAAATTCCAGAGTATCTGAGATAGTTCACACCAGGGAGAGTCAGGAAACCCCAGGTTGTGGAATTGAAATTCCAAGGAACTGAGATTGATAAAACTATAGGAGACAATAAAAAATGTTCAAAAGAAGCAATATAACTCATCATGTAAGAAGACAGAAAATTGTCTTTAAAAATATATCTTTAAAAAAAGATTCCCAAATAGAACTAGAGGCATTCTAATTGAAATTAAAAACTTCTAAGGGAAGGAGTAACATAATTCAGGCCCTCCTACAGGCTGATGCTGGCTTCTGAAGAAGCTAAGGAACCCAAGGGGGTAAGGAGATGAAGATGCATGTTGAGAGAGCATTCTAGCTGAAGCATCAATTACTGACCTAAACGCTTGCATTTAGAGGAACTCAGAAAGGGACTGGGAAGACTGGAAATGAGCAGTATCCAAGGACTGAAACATAAAGTGTTTTGTGAAAAATATAGGAGACTCACCAGAAGCTTTAAATTCAAAGGAGACAAAATTTCTACAGATTTCCAGTCCTAACTATGATGTAATACTGCCCCAACCTTTTAATAAAATTATTACTGTGAAAACTGAAAACAAATATAGAATAAAGGCCTGGGGCACTGATGAACAAACAACAGAGTTGAGATTCACCCAGTATTTCTTGAGAGAATGAAAGCACCCTACGCAGGCTCCAATAGCCTTTAGATTTTTTTATGGAACCTTATCAAGTTGTTTCATACAGAAAATAGCTGTCCTACTTGGGTTTCTGTTGAGGTGATAAAACACCGACCAAACACCAAACCCAAAATCTGGGGAATAAAGGATTTATTTGGCTTACATGAGTATTCATAGTCCATCATTGAGGAAAGACAGAACAGGAAATCAAGCAGATGCAGAAGTTGGAACCTCCGAGGATAGCTGCTTACTGCCTTGCTCTCCATGGCTCACTCGGCTTCTTTTATACACCATGGGTGGCACAACCCACTGTGGGCTAGGACATCTCATGTCACTTATCAATCAAAAATTGTCCTATGGATATGCCCTAGGCCAGTTTGTTGGAGGCAATTCCTCAGCTGGGGCTCCCTCTTCTCAGATGTCTCTAATTTGTGTCAGGTTGACAAAGAACTAACCAGCAGTTTTGTTGATCTGAAAAGATGAGGTAGGAATGAGAGGCTTCTAGAGAAAAGAGCAAGAAATTCTAAACATTTGTATAAGAATCACTTCAGGACATCGGTCAACTTCTCAGCTGAACATACAAGGTTAAGGTGCAAGAAAATTCCCCCAAAGAAACTTAAAGTTGAACAGGATTTTGTCAACCAAATATGCTAAGAAAATAGAAGTTAAAATGCAAATTTGGCTATGGATAACTCAAATGAAATGGATGCAAAAAGGGCAAAAGAGAGTAGCAATAATCACAACCAGCACAGACCTGCAGGAAGAAAGGGGAAAGGAATGGAGATAAATCAAGTGCTTCAAGATGAATGGATACCATGGATACCAGCAATGCATATATAAGGAAAGAAAACTCATCCTATGGAAGTAACTGGAGTTGGGGATTTAGCTCAGTGGTAGAGCGCTTGCCTAGCAAGCACAAGGCCCTGGGTTTGGTCCTCAGCTCTGGACAAAAAAAAGGAAGTAACCAAAGTCAAGTTTAGTATAATCAACTGTTGTGGTATGCTAAAATCAGAGGTTGCCTCTTTTTATTTCATTTTAACGGATAAGTTCACTATTTTTACTGAACTGTTTGATAATGGCCAACTCTAATTATCCTCATAACCAAGTTGTAGAATGATTCCATCAGGCCTCCCTTATGCCAAGCACAGGCTAGTGCTTACCTGATTTAACCAGCTCTTTCGTTTTCATAGAGCAACCACTGACCAATTCTACGTCTATACACTTTGAGTTTACCACAATATTGTACTAATACAATTGTACAGGGTTTAGTATTTATGTTGTGCCTCCTCCAACATCCCATGAACCTTTGTGGTTCATCTATGCTATTCTGTGCTAGCTGTTGCTGTTTCTTTTGACTCTGGCATCATTCTTCTGGAGAAATGTGCCAGTGTGTGTTTAACAAGCACTCAGTTCAAGCACTTGGATTGTTTCCAGTTTGGGACAATTACAAAAACCACTATAAATATTCATACATAGTTTTTATATGAACATGATTTTCTATTCTATTTAAGAAAACATTTGAAAATGGAAATACAGGTTTTTATAAGTGCATTTTTAACTTCATAAGAAACTTCCAAATTGTTTTCCAATGCCATGCATCCATGTTGCAGGCTTGTCAGCCATGTATGGAAATTTTAATAGGTCCACATCCTTGTCGGGAGGTATATGGCATTTGAAGAATTACATCCTCTCAAATAGGTGTGCAGTAGTGGCACATGGTAGTTTTCATTTCCATTTCCCTAAGGACTCACTTTCCTAATCCTTTCAGATGTCTGTTTACCACCCATATAGCTTTTAGTCCAATGTTTACCTCCTTATTACTGAGTTTTAAAAGTTCTTTATTAGCTCTGAAGACAAATCCTTAATCAAATATGTGATCTACAAATGCTTCTCTCAGAGCCTTTCTCTCTCATTGCCTTAGATTGTGTTTTTTAACAGTAGAAAGTCTTAATCAACTTTATTTACATTTTCTTTTTTTAGCTTGTGCTTTTATTGCTATGCCAAGGAAATATTTGGCATGCCAGCAACAATATCTTAGACATGGCAGCAGCAGAAGCCCCTCCCCTCATCTTATTTATGTACTCAGCTTCTTTTGGTTAACAAAGATAATATGATTGGAGAAGCAAATCTATAGAACTTAAAAAGCAAAACTCTCAATGTTTGTTTCTTTAACTCAGGTAATATTTTCATACATGTTTGCTTTGGTATTATTCTTTAAAGAAAACTCTATACATCTGTAGGTTTATTACTTTTTAAATGTCATAAATTAGAAAGAATGTAAATATCACACAAAATTGACATCCATTTGTAGCATTAAAAAAAAAAACTCTTCTGCTCCTTTTCATGGTATCTTCTAGGCCAACAGCTATGTCAAGATGAAGCTGACTATTTCTTCCCCAACCACTGGCTGTTAAAGACTAGTTGAAGTGGACAATGAACTCACACTTTGTACTTTCTATGAGAAGTCCATGGCCACAGAAAAAGCTCCTGATGTTCTGTGTGAAGAGTGGAAGGGCTGTGTGGTCTGAATCAGACACATGGTGGGAATGGCAAGCAAGGTTCTCCCATGAAGCAAGCTATCTTGACCCGTGGCAGAGTGTACCTACTATTGGGTAAAGGGCAGTCTTGTTATAGACCAAGGAGAACTGGAGAGGGGAAGTACAACCTGTTTGGGATGCATGGTGGATGACAATCTGAGTGTTTTCAACCTGGTTATTGTAAAAAATGGAGAGAAGGATATTCCTGGACTGCCATACTGCTGTGCCTCACTGGTTGGGACCCAAAAGAGCTAGAAAAATGTGAAAACTTTTCAATCTCTCAAAAGAAGTTGATGGCTGCCAATATGTTCTCAGAAAGTCCTTAAACAAAGAAGGTCAGAAGCCAGGAAACAAAGTGCCCTAGATTCAATTGATTTTGTTGCTCCACATGTCCTGCAACAGAAACACCAATGTACTGCTCTAAAGAAACAATGTGCTAAGAAAAATAAGAAGGATGCTGTTGAATATGCTAAACTTGTGAAAATGAAGAAAGCCAAAGGAAAATGGAAGGGACAGATTACCAAGAGATGTGGGCCCTCCTTGTTGAGAGCTTCTACTTCTAAGTCTGAGTCCAGTCAAAAAATAAGTCTTTAAAAGTAACAAATACATGATCAGACCTTGAAAAAAAATCTATGCAAACATGTTTATAAGAGAAACACATGCAATCTTTTAAGTAAACCAGGTAAGCATGTTTAGAATGGCCTCTTGTAATTAGCATTGTTTTAGAGATCCTAGGCAAAGCAGTATGGGTCAAAATAAATAAATAATCACAAATTTATGTAACCATAAATGAGGTTCATTCATTAAAGGTGATATGGTTATTTTCATAGAATGTAGATAACTTACAAACTTTTCAGAACATAGCTTTTAAATTCTGCATAGTTTCTCAATCTAAGATCAGTATACATGGTAACTAATCCTTAGCATAATATTAGCAATTTAAATAAATCATATAAAAATAAAAATAAGGCATGACTAGTTCTCATTAGTTCTTCTGTATAGAAAAATTTAAATTATGTTGGAAGACCTAAAGGAAAGAAGACTAAAACAGATGTGTTTTTCATACGTACTAAGTTATAAACATTAGGTACTAAGCTATACACATTAAAGAAAATATTCAATAACCTTATTTTGAGAGAAGTTGCACAGAACTAAAGAGTTGTTGTCAAAATTCACATGACACGTGAAGATGAGAAAATGTCAGACAATGTCAAGGAAAAATGGGAGCATGGAATTTTCTCCAACAGATATATCAATTGTCCAACTCCCTTTCAGCAAGCTTGAAGACTGCCTTGTTTTCGGTGAATCCTTCTCTGCTTTTCCCTGTTTCCCGAGCACATTAATCTGCTGTGTTCTGTCCATATCTCTGCCACGGTTCTTTTCATACTGCTTATCTCAAAGCTGGGGTTGCACTCTACCTCTTCTGTGTGCTGAAAGGTGACCATGCAGCTTAGCTTACGCTTGTGCACTGGGTGCCTCATGGAGCCAGACTCGTGGTACACAGCTGCGGCCTGCCTACTTCTTGCTCTGGTGCATTGCTCTTCTTAGGCTCCTTGTTGCCATTAAGCATCTCCCTTGGTTCCTTGGCTCTGGTAGAAGTAGGAGCTTGGTTGTGAGGCTGGCTATACCCATTAAAGAATCTCTCACTTCCAAGCACCTTCATTATATCTGCGCATCTCTCTTTCTTTCAGAGATGAAAATAAAAATCCGGGGCACTCTGGAAGGTATCTTATCTAAAAGTATTTTCCACGATTTTCTGTGTACTCTATACTTTTTTCCATTTCTGACATGCATGGTATTAAAAAATTAAAAATCTTCTCAGATTGATAATTTATGCTCCTGGCAATGATAAAAGCCAGAAAAATAGATGAACCAGAAAAGGATATCACACTTTCCATATATTTTACTCAAAGAAAAATCAAGTAAAATATACGGAAAGTGTGAGACATTTAAATAGGTATAGCATGTTATATTTTTCTGTATGTCCTTCACCCATCTTCCCAATTAAACTTGCTTCATTAAAAGTTACCAGTAAATAAAGGAACTATGTATAGGACAATATTAAAGATCAGGATCGCAAAACCTAAAAACAAACAAACAAACAACTCCCCCCACAAAACCAAAAAAACCAGACTCCCCACTTAAAAACAAAACAAAACCAAAAAATAAACATATTTGTACAAGCTTTGATAAGGCAGTTGTTTATGTTTGAAAAAAGATTGCTTAACCTTTTGATTTTAGTTACTACTTTCGTTGAAGAAACAATTATGAGGACTTATTTATTTCCTTTTTGAACTCTTACCAAAAGGTGAAAAATTAATTCTAATTCTCTGCAGTTGACTAGCAAAAACTATTGGCATTGGCTTTAACATTTATACATCCTGTTAGAATTCACTTACAGTACATGTAGCTTTCCTATTTGCTCATACAACAGCTTTTTCCACACATCTACCCTCCTTCTTGCTTTTCTTGTGGAATTTCTTATGTCTTTCCAGTTTATCTTCTGAAATTTTAATTAATTCCATAGCACTGCCAACATCTTTTAAGAAAGCCTTTGTATGAAAACATAATCAATCAGCTCTAAAATAATAACTCTTCACTATTTTTTCAGGCCACTTAATAGGTAAAAAATGCAACATAAAGTATACTTAGAGTCTTCACATGTGTTAAATCAATTTGAATCAAGAGAGAGAGAGAGAGAGTTTAAAATTTAAAAAAAAAACCACAGCATCAGGAACAGCAGAGGACTTTGTGTTAGAAATTAAGTTGTACATTTTTAAAGCACAGGCAAAAAAAAATTAAAATAAAAATGCAGTCCTGGGCACTATCAAACTTAATCTGAAGGAATGTGGACAAAGTCTGTGTGGGTATGGAAAGTAGTTGCTATTTGGAGAAAAATTGAATGATATGATAGGAATTTATCTCCAACAGACAGGAGTTAGGAATATTCCTACCTGAGTGGAGTCAGAGGGTCCATGTCACTGTGAGAAGAATTCACTCTTCTACTTCTTGGTGCTTTCAGAAGCATGCATAAGTTTAGAAATTTCACTAGCTTTGAAGAAAGAATACTCATCAAACGAAAAGATAATTTAAGCAGACTATATACCATAAAATTGTAATAATTAGTTGATTGTGTTATTAAAGATACAAGAATTTAAAATGTAGAGTACTTCCATATATAGAACGCTGTGATTCCATTATTCTTCAGGTTTCCTAAGAAGTCTTCACAAAATATGTGATTAATATGGATGTATAAATAATTAATCAGAATCTATTTTTGCCTCTTTCAACAGGCAAAAATTTCTATAACTTATCAATGTGACACTAAACACATAAAAGAGGCTTGAAAAAGCCATGGCATATTTTACAGTGAATAGATACTTAGATGTTCCCATTTCCATATTTGTTTTTTAGTATTGTTTATGCAAAACCAGGTAGAAAGATAGAAAAATATAAATACATGGTTTTGCTTAACATTATTCATGCTCAAAAGAATTTGTGAGCAAAAACCCAAATGAAAGAGATTATGTTTAAAGAAGAACATAGCCCAATACTGATGTGCCCCTTCATGGGATGTAGCTGATGTGGGCTACCATATCACAATAAGCAGAATGTTCCTCTCTGTTTCTCTATTGCATAGATTTTCAGCAGAGGATCAATGTTTTTAATTTTGTTTTGTTTTGTTTTTATTTTATTTGTTTGCTTGTTTCTTTTGATGTTATCACCATGCACAAAAGCACTACCCCAAATTGATTAAAAACCTCAACAGAAGACCAGATATCCTAAATCTGATAGAAGAGAAACTGGAGAATAGTCTTGAACTCATTGACACAAGAAAATACTTTCTGAAGAAATGCAAAATATAAGAATAATAATTCATAAATTGGACACTATGAAACTGAAAAACTTCTGTATGTCAAAGGACACCATCATTTGGACAAAGCAGAAGGCTACAGAATGGGAAAATATCTTTACCAATTACATATCCACTAGAGGGTTAATAACCAAAATACATAAAGAACTGAAAAAAACTGGACAGCAATATGGTGATATTTTATTTGTGCTGAAATGTGATTTTTTTGTATGTTAATTAATAAAGTTGCCTGGGGGTCAGAGCTAATATCAGAAGTCTGGCAGTGGTAGCACATGCCCTTAATCCCGACCACATGACAGGCAGAATCTCTGTGTGTTCAAGGATACAGCCAGCATAGAGACATCTCAATACCAACCATAGAGACCTGGAGGTCTGTATAGACAAGCAGTGATGAGGAGGTCATATGGTTGGGTTTACAACCAATAAGAAGGCAGAACAGAAAGTCAATAAAAAGACAGACACACAGGAAGTAGGTCTCTTTCTCAGGGGAAAGATGGCAGTAGCAGCGAGGGGTAAGAAAGTGGTTTTAGTCTCAGCTCTTAGCTACTTCTGACCTCTTGGGCTTCTAACTCTGCATTTGGCTCTGTGTTTCTTATTTAATAAGACTGTTACATCTACACAGCAAGAAAACAACCCAATTTAAAAATGGGGTGCAGAACTAAACAGAGAACACTCAAAAGATGAAACATGATTGACTGAGAAACATTTAAAGACATGATAAACATCCTTAGTCACTAGGCAAATGCAAATCACAGCTACTTTGAAATTTCATCTTAAACCAGCTAGAATGGCCAAGATCAATAAAACAAGCAACAGGTCATGCAGATGAGAATGTGGGGCAAGAGGAACACTCATTCATTGCTGGTGGGAGTGCAAGATTGTACAGCCACTATGGAAATCAGTGTTGGAGCTACATTAGGAAGCTGAGAATAGATCTACGTCAAGATCCAGCTATAGAACTCTTGTGCATATACCTAAAGGACTCTATATTCCACTACAGAGATACCTGCTCTTCCACATCCATTACTGCTCTATTAATAATAGCCCAGAAATTGGAAACAATCTAGATGTTAATCAATAGATAAATGGATAATGAAAACGTGGTACATTGATAGAACAGAGTATTACTCAGTTGGTTAAAAAAAATAGAATCATGAATTTTTTAGGCAAATGGATGGATCTAGAAAAAAAATCATCTTGAGTAAAATTGCCCAGACCCCCAAAAGAAAAATATAATACATATTTTCTTATATGTGAATGTTAGCTTTTAAGTCTTCCAATAGAAATACTACAATTCATATAACCATGGAGGTTATGTATAGAGTAAGGCACTAGGGGGAAGGGAGGATCTCCCAAGGAAGGGGGAATAGAATTTATAGCTATGGAGAAACATTGGGGAGACTAAAACAGGAGGATTAGGGGAGGGGAGGGGAAGTGAAGGGAGGAGGGGGAGGGCGGGGAGGGGAGGGGAGAGCAGGGAGGGGAGAGGAGAGAAGGTAAGGGGACAGGGGACGGGGAGGGGAAGTGGTGTGGCGGTTTGAATGAGAATGGAGCCCACAGGTACATCTGTTTGAAAGCTTATTCATCAGGGAGTGGTGTACATGCATGTCTCTCTATGTTTGCGTTTCTTGTGCTTTTTCTTTCTTTCTTTCTTTCTTTCTTTCTTTCTTTCTTTCTTTCTTTCTTTCTTTCTTTCTTTTTAACTCTTTCTTTTTCCTGTTTGTTTTCTAAAGCGAGAGAGAAAGAAGGCATGAATTTGGATGGGTGTGCAGGTGGGAAGGATCTGGGAGGAAATGGGAAGGATCTGGGAGGGGGTGGGGAGAAGAAACTAATCAGAATATATGATACAAAAATAGTTTTCTACTAAAAAACTGAAAAATTTCAAAAACTAAGCCTGTAAGCCATGCCCCTCACTGTCATATACTGAACCTTCTAAGTCAATGTTTTTGAACTTCTGTTTCACTGAGCTTCTACTGTTTTCCTTCAATGATTAAATTTTGAACAAATGCATAAATATCAGTAGCTTGTTACTCATAATAAAATTTACATTCTTCAAGGGGTTAATCTTACTCATGCTATACACCTCATGATCTTAGGGGCTTTAAGTAACCCTTTAAATGCCATGAACTATACATCATCACAGATCATTTTAGTGTTCCCAGTAAAGGAGTGCATTATTCTCGAGCAGTTTGTCCCCGAGGTGTGACACAACTCTGCTCCCTCCTGCTTTTGGTTAGCACAGCAGAGCAGGAGAACCGAGCCCTGGCAGCTGGCAGCTGGCCACTTTGGCTTCTTAGTTCATTTTTCCTCCCTCCTTCCCCACTTCCTTCCAGCCTCCTTAGAACTTCTAATCTTCATACAGGCTATGCAGAACTCTGCAGTTGGGGGAAGGCCCTGAGTAACTGAGTTCAAAAAAAAGAGAACCTGCTCTGTCCTGTTCAATTTGGCTTTGAATGTGTTTCAGAGCCATTAAAAAAAGAGAGAAAAGGCAAGTTGACCTAATTCAAATTCTAAGGGACAGAGTCTGCTTTAGATTGTTGAGAGAATTATTTCAGTATAAATGGGGCATTGAAGATGGGGTTTGCCTGAGCTAGCCAGTGGCTTCTTACATTTTCATTTATTTTTCTCTTATAGCCACAGAAGTCATATACAAGCTCACAGAGTTCTCTCTATGGCTGTGGTAAAGGACTCTGAGTCCTTGGGTGTAGGAGGACACATGAACAGATAAGTTTCTATTTAGAGTCATTAGAATAAGTAGCTAATTAAAGGCTGCTTGGCATCTAAATGTTGGTGGCAGGCTGAAAGGGCTCTACTGTGAGCCAGTCTGAAGTACTGCCAATGTGCTCAGTCCAGACACTTTCTGAAGGTGGTCACACTGGCATTTATTGGGATCTGGGAAGTATAACTGTACAGTCCACAAGAATAAGCAGCAGTACTCCACCCATCCTAGAGGAAAGTAGTATGCATCCAGGATCTTCAACTTCCCTAACTCTTGTTGGAAATTGAATTTCTCTTCAGTAATATTTTTAAAGTTGGTAAATTGATAGTAATTTTATATATACATATGTCATTTTTATTCCAGATGAGTAAGGTCAGTCTCTTTTGTTTTAGATTCAAGACCATTGGTATCTGAATTGTGTTTTGTACTGTTGCACAGACATTGCTAGGCACTGGTCATTAATCATCTCAAGGTGGCTAATTCCTACAACAGGTACTGTGAAGATGGGGAGCTCGTAAAACTGCTCTAAAATATCTTGGAGAATTTGTGATCTACTCCAGATTCTAGGTGCAAATGGTGCATGGCAGAGGGATACAAATTATCCTTAGCACAGTCCTTCTCTTATCTGACATCCTTTTGTGAGCACCCACCTCTTCTGATACCGTGGCTTTGTGCTGCTGTTTCTACTGATTTTATCTTTTGCCACTTTGTGCATGGTCTATTCCTGATTCTGCAATGTTGGCTTGACAGTGAGCAAGGGGAAAGAGTAGGTGGGAGAGAATTTCTTTCCCTCCGTTGCTAACACTACATTTGCATTAACTTTAATATTTCAGTTACCAGGGAGTACACTCTTCCTAGAGAGACTTAGATCTGAAAAGGGGATGTCCTTGAGAGACAAAGTGTGAGGGGAAGTAATGGAATATTTTCTCTGAGTTTGTCAAATACAAATGGACTAGACATTGTTTAGGTATTTATTGCTTGTATATATTGTATATAGTTATTGTACTTATTGTATATAGTTTTCTTATATTAGTTATAACTTTTTTCCTTTTTTCTTTTTATTAGAATAGAAGGGGGAATATGGTGATATTTTATTAGTGCTGAAATATGATTTTATTTGTATGTTAATAAATGAAGTTGCCTGGTGGTCAGAGCTAATAGCAAGCCATTTAGCAGAAGTCTGGTAGTGGTAGCACATGCCCTTAATCCCAATCACATGCAGACAGAATCTCTGTGTGTTCAAAGACACAGCCAGCTTGGTGACACATGCCTTTAATCCAAGTACCAACCATAGAGACCTAGAGGTCTGTATAGACAGGCAGTAACAAAGAATTTATGTGGTTGGGTTTAGAACCAATGAGAAGGCAGAACAGAAAGTCAATAAAAAATACAGACACACAGGAAGTAGGTCTCTTTTCTCAGGGGAAGGATGGCAGCGGCTGGTAAGCTAAAGGCTTTTCGTTAGTGTTCTGACCTCTTGGGCTTTTAACTCTTTATTTGGCTCTGTGTTTCTTATTTAATAAGACTGTTTAGAGTTACATCTACAGGGAAGACATAATTTCTACAAGCTGGGGAAAGTACTCGCAGCTCTCCCTTGAAAAACAAATGTAGTGACTCTTCCCTGTCTCAGTTGGGCCACACTACTTGCTTGTGTGTTCCTGAAACTCATGTTGAAATTGTAACATCCAGGGCAATGCTATTAAGTGGGACCTTTGGGAGATGATTAGGCCATGAGGGCAAAGTCTTCAGGAATAGGGCTGATATCCTTGGAAGAGAAGCCCCAAGGCACATGCTCACCCCACTAACCATATGAAGACAGTAAGAAGTGCCATCCTTGAGCCAGGATGTGTATTCTTATGTGGAATTGAGCCTGTCAACACTTGGATTTGACATAAGACTTTCCAGACCCCAAACTAAGAAACACATTTTTATTATTTTTATTTATTCGATTCCTTGCATTGTGGCTACAGAATCCTGAAAAGAGTGAAGCAATCTTGTCCCGTGAACAGAAAGTGGCACAAACGTCAGTCTGGCACAGTCATCACAGGGGGCTCCAGCGGGGAAAGTTCAATATTAAGCACTCTGTTTGAAGCATCAGGTTGGTGGTGGCCACATCTGAACAGCTAAGTGCCATACTCATTTTTCTTATGTTCTGACTGCATACCTGATGAAACCTACTTGGAAGAGGGGCTTTATCTCGGCTACAGTTTGAGGGTGTACTCCATCACAGCAGGTGAAGTGTCTCAGCAAAAGGTGTCTCAAGCATGAGGGTGCTCACATAGTGTCCAGTCACAACACACAGAGAGATGATTGTGGTGCCTAGCTGACTTTCTTCTTTTTATTAAGTCTAGAAGCCATGCCTGTGGAATAATATGACCCGCATTTAGGGTGGCTCTTCATTCCTTGGTTAAACTGATTGGGAAATGCTCTCACAGACAGGTTCAGAGGTGGATCTTTCAGCTGATTCTCAATTCAAGTTGAAAATCACCTGTATCCCTTATCAACATGAAAGGCTTTAAATCATAATGGTGGATCAAAAGCTGGTAGTTACATTTCTCTCTCTCTCTCTCTCTCTCTCTCTCTCTCTCTCTCTCTCTCTCTCTCTCTCTGTGTGTGTGTGTGTGTGTGTGTGTGTGTGTGTGTGTGTGTGTGTGTGTGTTTTATTATTCTTTACTTGTGCTTTCTAACCCACATCTATTTGCTCCTTCCAACCAGCATGGGAACCATTATCAACATATGAGTTACATAATTATCTTAGAAAGAGGCATCATGTTATGAATATGATAAGGGGCTAAAAAGCCAGTTTGTTAAGTTTAAAAAGTAAGAGATTGCTGTGGGATAATGCTGTTGTACACTGGTTTAATAAAATGCTGATTGGCCAGTAGCCAGGCAGGAAGTATAGGAGGGGCAAGCAGACTAAAAGAATTCTGGGAAGAGGAAGGCTAACTCAGGAGTCACCAGCCAGACACAGAGGAAGCAAGATGACAAGGTAGAACTGAGAAAATGTACCAAGCCACATGGCTAAACATAGATAAAAATTAAGTGTTAAATTAAGTGTAAGAGCCAGTCAGTAATAAGCCTGAGCTAATGGCTGAGCAGTTATAATTAATATAAACTTCTGAAGGATTATTTTATAAGTAGCTGTAGGACCGAGGGTGAGAGAGATTTGTCTGGATCGTGCTACAGGAGATTAAATAAAAATTCTTGGGCCTGGGAATATTACACTTATTTAGCACACACTAAGTCTGGATTTGATCCCTAACAGTGTGAAAAAACCATTCTTATTTAACCTCCTATACCCTGAGTTTGTCACTGGTAACTGGTGATAATGGTAGGACTAAGCTCATAGAAATGCTGTGAGAATGAACTCTTGCAACACACATGGGAAGTGTGGCATGGATACTATGGTGGATGTTAGTTAATTATTAAACTGAATAGTTCATTGTGTGTCATCAAACTCACTAATTTCATGTAAGACTTTTCCCTTCTCATCTATAGGTTCCAAGTAAAAAAAACAGACTGAGACTTATTTCAGGATGTAGGGGTAGAGAGGACATGGGGCTTAGCCCTAGTAGCTCATGAAAGATTCATTTAAAGAAGGCCACTACTAAAGCTATGACTGCCTGTGATCCTTACAGACCAATGGTCATCAAAATGTTTAATAGAATGGAATCACATTATGCAAACAGAAAATGATATGTAAGCCTAATTCAATCATATTTACCAACAAAGTACATTTGCACTTTAAAATGCACAGCATAGTGAAGCACCATATTAAACATTTTTAAAACAAAATACAAATAGATTCACAGTAGACCTGTGACCATAAATTATTACTTTTCTATCAGATGTGAAGCAAGTATTTCAAATCCACTGCCAACTATGAAGCAGTTTTCAGCCCAGTTGAAAATACTAAGTAAGGGGTGGAGAAATGAAGAGTCTTCTGGGAAAGCATTGGACTTCTCATGTGTGTGCAATAACCCAAATGAAATCGCCTGAATAAGACACCACACATGCCTAAGTTTGTGTCTCATATGGCTTTGAGGGAGACTTACATAATGTCTCTGAAACCCAGTTACACAATCCAAAAATTGGAATAATAAATAACAGTGAGTAAAATTGTCAAGAGGATTAAGCATGTATAGCCTGGCAGAGCACAAGTGCCTGGAAGGCTCACTGAAGCTCAGTTTTGCTTCTCTCATTCTCTTTCTGGTTGTTTCTGTTCTCATTCTCACTTACCAGACTTTTGAAGATTTTTTAGAAAATTTTTGTTTTAGCATTAAGTATGCTGTCTAAGCTTGCAGGTGTTCCTGGCTTGGGGGAGGGCAGCCCAGCTAGATATCCTTAAGTGTGGGAAATCTCTCAGATTAGATAAGAAGATTTAGCCTGGAGAGATGCTAAAGGCAATAATAAAACTAAGCATGGCATGGTGGTGCATGCCTGTAATCCCTTCACTTGGGACAGGGAGGCAGGATGGTCCAGTGTAGTACATTTTCTGTATTCAAAGATCAGGCATATAAAAAGAATGAGCACAGTGATATCATCATGAAATTCCAGAAGATAAATTACTTGAATGCCAATATTTAGAAACATTCTTAACCTTCAGGGGAAAAATAATTTGTACATTTAAAATTATTTTTTAAGCATTTGAAAGCTGGTAGATGAAATCTTCAAGGCATAAAGGACACTATATTATCTATACGTTTGTGTCTTACTGTAGCACGAATCTTAAATGGTCTTATTAATAAGAACAAACCTGGAGCCAAATACTGGGGTCAATGCTGGAAGATCAGAGAAGCAGAACAAGCCACAGCCACCTCACCTTGCCAATTCCTCAGCTGATCCTGTTTCCTCAGACTGGAAGCCTCTGAGTCCTTATGCAAATGGATCTCAGATGAACTGCTTCTCGAAAGCCTGAAAAGCTCAACTAGCTCTAGTTCCTGGTCCTCACACCTTATATACCTTTCTGCCATCATTTCCTGGGATTAAAGGCATGAGTCACCATGCCTGGCTATTTCCAGTGTGGCTTTGAACTCACAAAGATCCGGATGGATCTCTCCCTCCAGAAGGCTAGGATTAAAGGTGTAAGTGCCACCATTTTCTGGTCTCTATGTCTGTCTAGTCGCTGTTCTGTTCTCTGACCCCAGATAAATTTATTAGGGTGCACGATATATTGGGGAACACAATATCACCACATCTTACTGCGAACTACTTTATGGTAAAGTAACTCCATGACATTATAATTTAATAAAACACAGCCTTTAATCAAGTAAATTAAAACTCAGATTAGTAAATTTGCCTGATGTGTCTATGAAACACAGGCAAGGGATCAGGGTGGTCAAAGCCATCAAGTAAAGATTGAAGACAACTGATGACTTTTTTTTCTTATCGGTCTCTTACCATAGACCAACATAGGTATATTAACTTCTCTTTTGAAAATGTTTTGTTAATGCCCTAAAAGAGAATCAATGCCTGACTTTGTACTGTAATATTTATCTTGTTTTCACTTTGCTTTTCTTTCCAGTTATACACTAAGCATTATGTTAACCGACTTCATAATTGTTGTATACAGTATTTGTGTTATTTGAGAGGAATGATGTCTAAAGAATGAGTAAGATAGATCAAATGACCCAGCTATATCCCTGCTTGTAGTTCTTCTTGTCAATGTTTCTTTTACATATGTCTCTATGTCTAGTTCCTAGATCCATTTTCTCTACATACTAAAAGAATCAGAATCCAATGCCATGATAATGGTCAGTATTACAGAGATGACTAGTCTGTTTATTTATTCTGAGGAAACAATTTATAAAGAGTGATACTCAAAAAATATTAAACTAAATACCAACATATTTATGCTTAACAACAAAATATTATAGTTATTAAGTGTTAAACACTGAGCTAGGCAGAGAAAGTCAAAGAAAGGTAGACATTTGATTCTCTAGAATGTTCCTTTCCAATGAAGAATTTAACTATAAACAATGAGGAAATTAGACACAGTTGAGGACCATTTGAGTCCAAGTTCTCTAACAGATGGGTAAATCTAGATGAAGAAAGTCCTGACTCATATTGCTTCCTCATGTCTGTATAATGGGGAAATGTTGCCTTAAAGTCATAGTGTGGGCTCCTCCTAGACGACATCTAATGGTTGTTAATTAAAAGTGAACAAGACACAACAGTTTAAATGTGGCTCACATGATTAAAACTATGACTTAAAAATAGCATCTTGAAAGAATTGATGTCAAGATCTTGACAAGTTAAGTAAGAACCACTACTGGATTCATGGCACAGACCAAGAAGATGGGTAGATGCATTGTAATAGAGCCTAGAATCATCTGAAGAAAGTCCTGATACTGCCAACTGCCTTGCAGAAATGTCTGCCTGACAGATCTTTCCTTAACAAAATATCTTCAATGCTGAATGAAAAAAATCCTGAATCAAAATATTATATGCAGTATGATTCTTTCATTTAAAAGTACACAGAGGGCAATTTAATTAACATGTTTGGAAGTTTGGATCAATTTGCATCCTCAAGGTAGAGACTGGGAAATGGAAAGGGAAGGGATGGAATGCTGTGTAGATGAATTGTTAGAAGGTCTTATTAATAAAAGCAAACCTGGATCCAGGTATTGGGGTGAACATTGAAGGATCAGAGAAACAGAACTGGCCACAGATAACCTCACCTCGCCAACTTCTCAGCTGATCTTGTTTCCTCAAACTGGAAGCCTCTGAATCCTCATCTGAATGTAACTCAACTGAACTGCTTCTAAAAGCTAAAAGCTTAAAGACTAGTTCCTGGTCCTCACGCCTTATATACCTTTCTGCTTCCTGTCATCACTTCCTGTGATTAAAGGTGTGTGTCATCATGCCTGGCTGTTTCCAGTATGACTTTGAACTCACAGAGATTCAGATGGATCTCTGCCTCCTGAATGCTAGGATTAAAGGTGTATGCTACCACTGCCTAAATCTAGGTTTAATATAGTGGCTGTTCTGTTCTCTGACCCCCAGATAACTTTATTGGGGTGCACAATATATCAACTGCAATGTTGAAGCTAGTGATGCTGTTTCTTGATGTGTGTGATCTCTAGACACAACTGATGTGACTGTTTAGGTGTCCTAAAATTCATGAGCTATGTATTGATTTGTGCATTTTTATATATAGACTACTCTTCAAATAAGAGTTAAAATATATTAACTTGATTTGGAAGGTTTTGAAAAAGTAAAGGGAAAAAAAAGAAAAACATCATTAATTCTGGAACTCTGGAATAGCTATTGTGAGCACTTTAGACCAGTAGCTACATTCATAATTAAAATAGTTGATATATACTATGTTATAGATAATTTTCAATAAGAAACATACCAGAAGCAGTGTCTCATGTCAGATAGCATTTTTCTAAGACATAATTTATTCATGTACCACACTTTCCTTAATCACTTATATTTTGTTAATGGAGATATTTATATACCTTAATTTTTTAAAGTCATGGTCTCAGTAGATATTCCTGGTTAGCTTTAAACTCATTATGTAGACCAGGCTGACCTTTAACTAACAGAGATCTGTCTGGTTATGCCTTTCAAGTGCTGAGATTAAACTCATGTGTCATCATGTCTGATTCTGTGTGTGTGTGTGTGTGTGTGTGTATGTGTGTGTGTGTGTTTAAAATCAATGAAGCACTAATTATATACATTCATGGGATCAATATGAAATTTTCACACATGTGTATATCATGTTAAAGTAAAACCATTTTATTGCATTTACCTTCAAACTTCTGAATCTCTAAAACACTATTCTGCTTTCATTTTGAATTCATTTTAATTTAATTAAATTTAAAATTTTTGAGAATTTCATATGTGAGTATATTTGCATAATTTCCATCCTTTCTTCTCCTTACTCCAACTTCCCCAAATGCCCCACTCCTTCTCAAATATGACCTCTTTAATTATTGTTTTATACATACTGACATATACATATACATATACAGCCTACTGAGTTCCTTTAGTGTTGCTCATAGGTACATGTATGTGTTCAGGACTGATAACTTGGGATTAGATAACCTATGAGGAGGTTTTTCCAGGGGGAGTTCTCTCTCTCAGCAGCAATTGGTTGCCTGTAGCTCTTCATTTAGTGGGGGAACTTGTGAAATCTCCCTCACCCACACTGACATGTCAACTGGTGTTTTCAATGTACAGGCCTTGTTTAGGCAACTATATTGTTGAGACATCATGGATGTCACTTTCCTGACATATCTAGAAGACACTATCCTGAAGCAAGTGTCCTCTGGTTCTTAAAATCATTCTGCCCTTTCTTCCATGGCTTTCCTAAAGACTTAGGTGTACAGTTTGCTTTGTAGATGTATCATTTGGGGTTGGAAACCCCTATGGACACTTATTTCCTGCATTTTAACCAGTTGTGGATCTGGATCTCTATAATACCCTCCAACTGTTTCTTAAAAAACAAAAAAAGGCCGGGTGGTGGTGGCACACGCCTTTAATCTCAGCACTTGGGAGGCAGAGGCAGGTGGATCTCTGTTAGTTCGAGGCCAGCCTGGTCTACAAAGCGAGTTCCAGGAAAGGCGCAAAGCTACACAGAGAAACCCTGTCTCAAAAAACAAAAAAACAAACAAACAAACAAAAGGCTATTTTAGAAGACAGCACGGGCTTGGACAAAAGCCTTAGAGAAATTGAGCTGAAACTGAGTCTTCTGGACTACCTCTCATACTATTAGAAGGTGCTATGCAAGCTGCCAAGGAAGAAAATAAGAAGTCCTACCTAGTTGTAAAGCCTACAGACCACAACATTGACCTTATGATGGACCTGACAAGGTATTCCCAAAGGTACAAAGGTGGCTTTTTTGTCTTAGGGATAACCAACAGCTGTCTAATGACACTAAGGCTCAGTAGGAGGGGATTCATTGCTGTTGGTACTTAAAACTAGCCAACTAGCCATGGCTAGGAAAGGCTGGTATCCTCGGGGAGACCTACTGCCGTTTCCCTAAACCTACATAACTTCTGTGTTCTAAATACTTAACCTTATACCCACAGATAAGTATAGCTCTCATGTTGCTAATGTTTTCCTGCCTGGCCCACAGTCAGAACAAACTCTCTCACCTGCCAGTCCCACAGCCACTCAGACCCGACCAAGTAAACACAGAGACTTATATTGGTTACAAACTGTATGGCCGTGGCAGGCTTCTTGCTAACTGTTCTTACAGCTTAAATTAATCCATTTTTATTAATCTATACCTTGCCACATGGCTCGTGGCTTACCGGCATCTTCACATGCGGCTTGTCATGGTGGCGGCTGGCAGTGTCTCCCTGACTCAGCCTTCCACTTCCCAGCTTTATTCTCCTCCTTGTCCCGCCTACACTTCCTGCCTAGCCAATGGCCAATCAGTGATTTATTTATTGACCAATCAGCAACACATTTAACATACAGACCATCCCACAGCACTTCCCCTTTTCTTTTCTTAAAAAGGAAGGTTTTAACCTTTACACATCTCCAAAGTCAGCTTGGTATATTTGGGAATTTGGGCGTAGCTTCTCTTACTACTTCCTGCTGGAGGGGGGTGCTGTATCTTCTGGGGAAACAAAGAAAATTTTAGGATCATGGAGTAGTCCATGAGGCTGTATCGTCTGAGCCAGTTGCCTTGAAACCATTCTGGATGTTGAATAATCTGGGCCATGGTATCATCGGAGACCTTTCAGGGGGTCTTGGCTGGTCAAACCTGATGTATCTTAAGCTGGAACAAATCCATAGCCTCTGGCTTTCTGTGGGAACAAAAGCAGAGTCTCCTTTCCAAAGCAACATATCCTTATATCCAAATTTTGAAGTCAAGGTACCTTTAAAATATACATTTTGGCATAACTCAACAGCTTTTACAATCAAATGTTTTTCTGCAGTTAAAAATCCCAAAGACAACACAATCCAGATTCTCTGTGTAATATTCATCTTTACATGGCTTATTTTTTATATTAATTTTACTGTCTCTTTAAAGACTTTATTTTTTTAAAACTATGTATTTGTTTATATAACTGTATATATCACCTTTTTAGTCTCTTTCAAGCCTACGTACATTATACACACATTGTAAACTATTACATCTGAATCTGTCTTATTGTGAATCTATTGCATTAAACTGCAGCAGCTGTGGCTGCTGGCTCCGCCCACCTCAGCTTCCCAACATGGCGGCGGTAGTTTACCACCATCTCTGGGAGCTATCGTGGGTCTCTATGCTTTTATCCAAGCAGTGTGTAGCCCAAAATACTCTTTTTTTTTGTTTGTTTTGTGCTAGCAAAGTCTAAATCCACCATGCAGCTTAATGTGCCACTTGCAGAGGCCTCATTCCCGCCATATGGCGGCAGGTCGAGCACACACGCCAGGAACCTGCCAGTAGCTCAAACTGGCAGATGCTGCTCATTTGAGAGAGACAATTAGGAAGCTGTTTATAGCTCCGTTTTAGAATCTTTCCTCAGTTTTTAGGTGGAAACTCTTGCCACCACGTTGGACACCATTTGTAGCTAGAGATTTCCTGCCTGGCCCACAGTCAGGACAAACTCTCTCACCTGCCAGTCCCGCAGCCTCTCAGACCCAACCAAGTAAACACAGAGACTTATATTGGTTACAAACTGTATGGCCGTGGCAGGCTTCTTGCTAACTGTTCTTACAGCTTAAATTAATCCATTTCCATTAATCTATACCTTGCCACATGGCTCGTGGCTTACCAGCATCTTCACATGCGGCTTGTCATGGTGGCGGCTGGCAGTGTCTCTCTGATTCAGCCTTCCACTTCCCAGTTTTTTCTCCTCCTTGTCCCGCCTATACTTCCTGCCTGGCCACTGACCAATCAGTGATTTATTTATTGACCAATCAGCAACACATTTGACATACAGACCATCCCACAGTACTTTTTTTTTTCATTGCTCAAAGTACTTTATTAACATTATCACAGTCTACTATGAAAAACTATATCTGCTAAAATTTCTCAGTTTCGTTAAAAGAACTCTGGTCATGGCGCAGCTTCTTTGGGACCTATAGTGGGATGGTCTGTATGTCAAATGTGTTGCTGATTGGTCAATAAATAAATCACTGATTGGTCAGTGGCCAGGCAGGAAGTATAGGCGGGACAAGGAGGAGAAAAAACTGGGAAGTGGAAGGCTGAGTCAGAGAGACACTGCCAGCCGCCACCATGACAAGCCGCATGTGAAGATGCCGGTAAGCCACGAGCCATGTGGCAAGGTATAGATTAATAAAAATGGATTAATTTAAGCTGTAAGAACAGTTAGCAAGAAGCCTGCCACGGCCATACAGTTTGTAACCAATATAAGTCTCTGTGTTTACTTGGTCGGGTCTGAGTGGCTGTGGGACTGGCAGGTGAGAGAGTTTGTCCTGACTGTGGGCCAGGCAGGAAATCTCTAGCTACAAATGGTGTCCAACGTGGTGGCAAGAGTTTCCACCTAAAAACTGAGAAAAGATTCTAAAACGGAGCTGTAAACAGCTTCCTAATTGTCTCTCTCAAATGAGCAGCATCTGCCAGTTTGAGCTACTGGCGGGTTCCTGGTGTGTGTGCTCGACCTGCCGCCGTATGGTAGAAATGAGGCCTCTGCAAGTGGCACATTAAGCTGCATGGTGGATTTAGACTTTGCTAGCACAAAACAAAACAAAACAAAACAAAAATAGTTTACAATGTGTGTAAAATATACGTAGGCTTGAAAGAGACAAAAAAAGGTGAAATATACAGTTATATAAATAAATACATAGTTTTAAAAAAATAAAGTCTTTAAAGAGACAGTAAAATTAATATAAAAAATAAGCCACGTAAAGATGAATATTACACAGAGAATCTGGATTGTGTTGTCTTTGGGATTTTTAACTGCAGAAAAACATTTGATTGTAAAAACTGTTGAGTTATGCCAAAATGTATATTTTAAAGGTACCTTGACTTCAAATTTTGGATGTAAGGATATGTTACTTTGGAAAGGAGGCTCTGCTTTTGTTCCCACAGAAAGTCAAAGGCTATGGATTTGTTCCAGATTAAGATACATCAGGTTTGACCAGCCAAGACCACCTGAAAGGTCTCCGATGACACCATGACCCAGATGATCCAACATCCAGAACCGTTTCAAGGCAACTGGCTCAGACGATACACACTCATGGACTACTCCATAACCCTAAAATATTCTTTGTGTCCCCATAAGATACAGCACCCCCCTCCAGCAGGAAGTAGTAAGAGAAGCTACGCCCAAATTCCCAAATATACCAAGCTGACTTTGGAAATGTGTAAAGGTTAAAAACCTTCCTTTTTAAGAAAAGAAAAGGGGAAGTGCTGTGGGATGGTCTGTATGTCAAATGTGTTGCTGATTGGTCAATAAATAAATCACTGATTGGTCAGTGGCCAGGCAGGAAGTATAGGCGGGACTAACAGAGAGGAGAATTGAGAGAACAGGAGGCTGAGTCAGAGAGACACTGCCAGCCGCCATGATGAGAAACAGCATGTAAAGATGCCGGTAAGCCATGAGCCATGTGGCAAGGTATAGATTAATGGAAATGGATTAATTTAAGCTGTAAGAACAGTTAGCAAGAAGCCTGCCACGGCCATACAGTTTGTAACCAATATAAGTCTCTGTGTTTACTTGGTTGGGTCTGACGGCTGTGGGACTGGCGGGTGTCAGAGATTTGTCCTGACTGTGGGCCAGGCAGGAAAACTCTAGCTACACTCTCACCTGGCTCTATAGTTTAATATTTAATAAATACAACCACAACAGTCAAAACAGTATTTGTCAGAAACCAGTCCCTGTAGTTTTGCACTCAAGGTTTTGAAATAGTTTTTTCTTTCCGTTTCCTTTCTAGATTTGAGCGTATTTATCTCAAATCCTCACGTATTGAGTATTTGAAGTGTCCACCCGCTGCAAGTGACTATTTTCTTCCTTTACGACCTCTGCTGTTTTTGGGTCTTCAGACTGATCTGTGTTATATATCACTAGCTGTCTCTGCTTTGGCTTCTGAAATGCCCTTTCACAGTTCTGTCAAGGTGGTGTTGTCCTACCCTGCCCAGGTTTCCCTCAGAAGTCTCAGACTTGCAGATTACTATTGTTCAAGGTCAGTGTCTCCTGCTTCATTCACACTTAGAGGAAACCTCTGCTTTCTTGAAGAATGTAGTTCTGTTTCCCAACTTACTCTTCTGGAATTTAACTGAGCCTATCTATCTTCAGGATTTCAACTATTTTTCTGGGCTTTAGAGGCTTAGAATACACATATAATACTGTGAAGAGAACAGAATATCTGCGTGATTTGAGACAGACCAAATGATAGTCAATTCTCCACAATTATTAACGAAGCAAACCTAGCTCCTAGGGGCTACTCCTCACAAGTCACCAATCCATCCATGTTAAATAATACTAAAAATTCTTAACCACAACATTGTGATAAATCAAACTCTTTGTAGTTCGTGCAGAGCATCTGGCTTGGAGGCGAGTGTTGCCATTTCTGTGTCTTCTAAAATTATACAAAAACAAGCACGCTTTCTATTTCTCCCACTGCATTGGTTTCTATTAGAAAACATAAAGTGTGGCCCGGGCCCTCACCAGCTACAGCACACAGGAGCATGCCATGGCACCTCGCCTGGGCAACACACTAGGGCTGTCCCTGTTGGCAGGGGTGCAGGTGAGCCGGGCCTGTGGGCATGAGAGCAGGAGAGCTGCACCACTCCTTACCTCATATGCCACGGGATGGCAAGCGTAAGGAACATATACCCTCCCCTCCTCTACCTCTTGCCACGGGCAACAGGCAGAGAGCTGACCTCACGGGCATGAAAATGAAAGAGCTGGCCCTGACCCTCATTGTTGCAGCAATCTGGAAAGTGGACCCTGCACCTCACCTGGGCCAAACAGTAGTGCTGGCCCTGGTGGTGTCGGTGAGGGTGAGCTCGAACCCAGGATGTGAGAGCAAGAGAACTGGCATAGCTCCTGGCTGCCTGCTACATTGGGTGATTCCGGAGAGCTCGCTTATGCGGTGATGATGAGGGAAAGCTAGCAGGCTGACCAACCCAGCTACCACCCAGGCCCAGAACCAGGACTACTAGGTCGCCCATCCCACTACCCACCCACCTCATCTATGAACTGCTGGAGCACCTGAAGGGCCTGGACCTGCAGATCCAAAGCTACAGGATCGCCAGGACACAAAGCAACAATAGCATATCGGAAAGGAGTCCCAGTGAGGGCCCAGTATCCAGGGTGTAGCAGAAACCAGAGGCCTCCAACCAGACCAATAATTCATTGCAACAAACACAAGCAAAGATGTATGGCCTAACGGGCATACTGTGTGACTGACACACTGGGCCACACTACAACAGCTTCCATACCAAGACTTTTTTATGTTTTGTTTTATTGCTTTTACTTTAAAACTTTTGTTTTTGGGAGGAGGTTGCAAGGGCAGAGGGTGGAAGCCAGGGGACAGGGAGATGAATGGGATCTGGATACATTATGTAAAATCCACAAAGAATCAATAAAAAGTTAAAAAAAAATACCACAAAGTGCATTTCCACTCAACAGATTTCCCACAGCATCCTCTTCTCAGGCTTTGTGCTCCTCTAGGTAGGGGAAGGAAGGCTGTTGCAGTTAGATGTTGTCCTGTATCTGTGAGATAGGACTGTAGCATACTGCATCATGCAATGCAGCCACTGAGGTCCATGCCAGGAGCAGTAGAGCCAGGGCAACAGGCGGCAGATGGCTCAGGGCTTTATCCTGGAGTTTTATTGTGCTGGTGGCAAGCCTTCCTTCCTGCCCTCTGTTGATCCTGATCCTGTACCTCCATCCCTTCTCCCTTTTGCTCACCCATTGTCTTTTCCCTGCTGTCATTTGTGCTGGGCTAGGGGAACAATGTTGCTGGCACACAGCTTTTGAGAGAAATGTAAATTGCAAGCGACAGTGTGTCCTTCTGTTTTCTCATCAGAAAGCTGCTTCTTGGAGCTGAGCTGGCTGAGCTGGCCACAGTGCTGGGCGAAGCCATGCTGGAGTTCAGGAACAGTCCCCTGTTCCCAGGCCCTGGGTGTGTAGAAGTGGGACTTTCTGAAGAGGGGGCACTCTGGGAGGGAGGGGAGGAAAGGGGCACTTTCCGAAGCAGATGCTCCTGGCTTTGGGAGGAAAGCTGCTCTCACAGGACTTCAGCAGGCTCGCAGACAATCCACAGCTTTGGAAAGTGACAAACAAAACAGTCTCTTAGTCCTGTGCATAAATGTAAGAGGCTTGTCTTAAGTGTGTGTGCAGGACTCCAGCGGACTGAAAATGTTACCAGAGTCAAAGTGAACCATTGTTTAGGTTTTAATGAAGGCAAGCAATTTTTTAACAACAGAAGTTCTGTTCTGAACCCCCCCCCTCTTGTCCCCCACACTCAGTTCCTCTGCCCCTGCACCTGCTTCATTTTTGGCTTCTTGGCACTGATGTTGCCAGAGACATCAGCTGGCAGTGGCAAACCGCTAAAAGCTCCCCTGCCATGCAGATCTGCAAATGCCAGCCATTACCCAGTGGTGCATGCCCGCTTAGCAAGACCCCCTTTTCCCTCCAGCCCCACTCTCCTCAGCTCTCCAGTTTTACCTCCACATCATAGTCAATGAGGCCCACTAAGCCAGAGTCTGGCCCTCTAAGTGCCTGCCCCTTGAGTGTGGCTGTTTCTATTTTATTCCATTTCTTTGCTAGGATCATTATATTTTGATCTGAGATGTGCAGAACACATAGAGGATGGGACTGTTTCCTCTATTCAGTAAAGAGAGGTTGGCCCACAGGCCCTCTCCTCCATCCTTGGCAGATGGTGGGACGCTTTCTTGAGGTCTCTCTGACTTGAAACAGCCTTTTTGTTTTTGTTGCTTATTGAGAGCAGTTGCCCCAAATTCACTGAATAAAGACATACACTTTTCAGTTTAAGCTAAGCCCCAAGAGATAAATACTGACTGAGAGTTGGGGGCTGATGGACAAGCTGGAAAGGCAAAGGGGATGCTGGAAGTTAAGTATTCAGCACAAGGCTTTGCAGTTTCAAAAACGGTGGCTTTAAGTTCCCATTCACCACAGCGGTTCAGGCTGTGTGCTGAGAAAGTGTGAGAAATCCGTGAGAAATTCCACATATATTTATTTTTCTTGGAAATTAGAGAATATCTTCACAGTGTACACTCTGAAGGGCTTTTGTTTTGTTTTGTTGTGTTTTTAATGATCTAAACCATCTGGGGAGTTGATAAAGAATGTGATTTTCACAAGCTGAGCTAGCAAAGCCTATTGCTAAATCCCAAACCTTTATCCAGCCTACAGATAAAGCAGGGTGGGAGAGTTTCCCTTCCAGATCCAGACACTAAGATCCCACGGATGCCAAACTCTTTAGTATCTGGGTGGCAAGAAAAATAGACAGCTGACTATGGAGCCTGGCCTGAGACTAGAAAGTGCTTCTATTTTTTCTTGTTGTTGTTTTAGATTTGTGAAAGTCACAAATTTCCAGAAAATCTGTCTGAAAGACAAGACATTATCATGTTTGTCTAATGTCTTTCTGGTCTTTTTTGATCCAGGGACAAAAAAAAAAAAAAAAAAGCATAGAATTACTTTTTAACCATCTTATTAAAATTTTCTTCCAAAATCTAGAGCCCAAAATCTTTCTTACTAGACAGTGTCTTACACAGAAAATACTACAGAGTCCTTGAATTCTAGGGGACAGAATACAATAGTCTGCTTAAAAAAATTATTCCATGTATGGTGGTGGTGGTGGTGGTGGTGGGGTAGATGACAACTTGCAGGAGTTCTTTTAACCATGTGGATCCTGGGTTTAAATTCAGATCTTAAGGATTGGTGGCAAGTGTTTTTACCTAATGAGCCATATCTCTGGCCTTCTTTGGAATTTTTGACAGGTCTCTAGTTATGCTTCCCTGGATTTGTGCCTCAGCAGTCATCCAGCAGATGAATAAGACAGAGAAACCAGGGAATGTCGTTTCCAAGAACGGACTATACACTATCTACATCAAATTATATATCTTTTTTGTCCAGGCTATCCTCTCTTTCCCCCAGCTCAGTTTCTTCTTTTGTGCTTGTCTCTTTACAAAAGTTATCCTTTTGAGTACAAGCATAAAGGTGCTATAAGTTATTATTTAACTATGACATAACAACTCTAACCAAGAAGCCAGGCAGTACTCCAGGGCTGAGCCACCAACTGCTATTCTCAAGGCAGCCTTTATGTTGATTAGTCAATCAATAGTTATTTGATGCCTACCACAGGCTACTTAAACTTTATTCAAACTAAGGCAAATTGCACCATAATGGACATTTCTATATTTCTGGTTGAGATGATTTTGTGGTTAAGAATTTGGTTAACCCAGATGATTGAGTAGAAGTATGGCATTAAAAATGTGAAGTGAATGTCAATAAAAGCAAATAAGGAAAAAAAAAGAATTTTGGTAACTGTTCAAATGTGTCACTCTTCTATGTAGAAGGCGGGGAAACAAACTACAGTGAAGAAACTCAGTAGGTTAGAGCTAAGGGTGACTGCTGAAGTCAGTTTGCTGGAAATAATCAGAGAATAATAAATTTTCAGCAGTAGGAAAGACTTAGCAACAATGCTTTATTTCACAGACCTTTTCTTTTGACACCAAGTTGGAGAACTACATTACCCTCACTCCCTATTGGTGCCATGATGTGCTTGCAGTCGTAAGAAAAGCATTTTGCCATGTGGCTAGGTCACTTCAGAGTCAAGTGCAAACTCAGCACCCAAGACCGAATTCAACTGCCTCTCTGAAGCTAACCTTCTTCATATATAGGATGAGAATGATAAATTAGCCCTTGCTAATTCATGGGCTTATTGTAAGAAACAAATTAGATAATCTTGATGCACTTTAGAACCACCATATAAATGTTGGATATTGTAGCTATTATTTGTTAGAATAACAAATTGTGAACTACCCAGGGCTTTGTTGGTTGCAGTAATTATTATTGGAACTGTATTGATAAAGCCTATCTACCCTTCCTCCTCTCTCCTTAATTCTGACAACACAGGATCCAAAAAGGTATGACCCATGCCTCTTTCTCACTTCTCATATGCTATGTTAGTCAAATTCCATTGACTTTTAATTTCTTCAGGCCAAAGAATTTATGGCAGCCTACTATTCAGAATCCTAATTTGCTAGTGGCTGTTAGTGCCATATTTAAAGAGTAAATACAATAACTCAGAAATATTTTACAGGCATTTTTATTCATACTTCATCTTATTCCAAACAGCAAGGAACATAACAAAACATTGCTATGTGAATATGCAAATTCTAAACAACAATATCAGAAGTAGGTGTGGAATAGGAGGATAGCTAATGATGATTCCCTAAAATGGAGCCAAGAGTATGACCTTGCATCCTTCCTAAGGATGATTCCAAATACAACTGGAAAGTTCATCAGGCATGAAATGTAGTGTTCCTTAGATAAAAGCACCAGTGTAAGAATATTACATAAGAGAATCACACACATGCTGGATATAATCACAAAGAGAAATTTCTGCGAGTATCTTGTATATGGGACACTGAAGGATAAAAGAAGTACTGTTCCTACAGGTACCTTTATAAGTCATATGCAGCATTTCACAGGGTTGTTTAAGCCTAATGTACACTTAATATTTGAGATATTAAAGTCATGTATGTGGTGATATTTTACTTATACTGAAATGTGATTTTAATTGTATGTTAATAAATAAAGTTGTCTGGGGGTCAGAGCTATTAGAGTCATAGCAAGTGCGTGGCTGCGGTGGCGCACGCCTTTAAGGACCTGGAGGGCTGTACATTCAGGCAGTGACGAGGCAGTCACATGTTTGGGTTTACAACCAATGAGAAGGCAGAACAGGAAGACTTTAAAGACAGACACACAGGAAGTAGGTCCTTTTCGGAGAGCTCTCTTGGCTGGAGAGGATCCCTGAATCAGGAAGGGTGAGGCTCTTAGCTCTGACCTCTTGGCTTTCTTCTCTGAATTGGCTCTGTGTTTCTTATTTAATAAGACCGTTGGTTACATCTACATTTGGCGCCCAACGTGACAAGAATCCATTAAAAAACACTTAACTTGGCTTGGCGGCACGTCCGGTTTCCCGCCAGAGCGGCCGGCAGGTCCGGTCTCCCGCCAGGGCAGCCGGCAGGTCCCGTTTTCCACCAGGGCGGCCGGCTCCCTAGCCCGGGCCCAGGTCGGCTTGGCCTCAGGCTGGACTAACTTTGAGCTACTTGCTTAAAGCCGGTGCTACAGACAATTCAGGCCTGCCCTGCCGAACAGGGCCCCTGCCTGTAAAGCCAACGCACGTGGTTGGAGCTTAAGGTAGCCAGAGCCAAGGCTTGACTAGGCTCAAGTGGGAACACGTGGCTGGATTCAAGCTCTTAGGCAGAACTTGTGGCTACGGTTCTTGCGTGTTCTCTCTCTCTCTCTCTCTCTCTCTCTCTCTCTCTCTCTCTCTCTGGATTCACACCTCGGACACTAGGAGGCTGTTTTGAAATTCCCTTGGATTGGTACTCTTCTACGAGGACTTGGTAAGTCACTTAACATATCGAATATTTTAAAGGAAACTATTTAAAAGAGAAATTTTTTTCCACATTTAAAAAAATGGGTTTTCTGTGTTCATTGGAAGAAAATTGGGCTTTGTTTGCAATTTTAGACAGTCTGACAATGGAACAGCTATATGAGAAGATTAATGTTGACCGAATTATGCATTTTATTACTATGCTTATTCTCATTTTACTATTTAAAAAGATAGTCAATTTAAGTGCCAGGATGACAGCTTTAGAAAAACTTGATAAACCTGTAAAAACTCAGACAGAAGAAACTAACAGTGAAGTTGCTTCAAGATTGGATCATAGGGTTACAGAAAGAAAGCCTGTGTTCACACAGTCACCCTTAGTTTGTCCAGTAACCGTACAGCAGTTGCCTGATCAAATGACTACACAAAATATTTGGGCTCCAATTGAAATGTTAGATTTACGAAGGTTTAAGGAGGCAATAGTATCTTATGGCATGCATTCCCCATATGTAAAGCAAATGTTAAACTCTTGGTCAACATATAATAGGATTGTACCACAGGATTGGCGGGAGCTGGCACAAGCTGTTCTTGAACCCAGTCAAAGGCTTTAGTGGCTAACTTGGTTCAAGGATGAAGCTAAAAACATAGAAAAACAGTGGAGGGATAAAGGAATACAAGTCTGCCAGGATCAGCTTATTGGAGAAGGTCAATATGCTTCAGCACAAGCACAATGTTTATATGATGTCCAAACCCTAATTTTATGTCAAACAGCAGCCTTGAATGCATGGGACAGAGTTGAGGAACCAGGAAAAAAAAAACTGAGTCATTTACAAAGGTTGTACAAGGCCCAAAAGAATCTTTCACAGATTTTTTACAAAGACTGGCTTCAGCAGTAAAGAGAATGGTCCCGGATTCAGAAGCTAGTAAGATAATAATTGAGTCTTTGCCCTTTGAGAATGCGAATGCAGCATGCAAAACAATAATCAGGCCATTAAAGGCAAGATCTGCACCTTTGGAAGATTGGATTAGAGACACGGTTAATGTTGAAGCTCATGAGCATGATGATACGTGGGTAGGAGAAGCAATTTCAAGAGGTTTGAGGAATGTTAGATGTTTTAGATGTGGAAAGCAAGGACATTTGAAAAGGGACTGTAAACAGGTCATTCCTAGAAACAATGTTTCTTCAAGGAACAATGGCAACAGACTGCCCCTTCCTTCTGGAGTATGCAGAAGGTGTGGTAAGCGAAAACACTGGACCAACGAATGTAGATCAACAAGGGACAGACAGGGTAATCCTCTGCCTCAAGCTTCGGGAAACTCCCAGAGGGGCCTCATGCAGGCCCCAATAGCAAATCCAGTTCAAACCTTTCCTGCAGTCGTAGAGGAAACCCCTACTCAGAGCAATTAAATAACCAAATGCCTATTGGAATAAGTCATGCTGGTCAGGATGATGAAACAGAGAGAATAGAAAATTCAGGAGAAAACATAAAGAAAATTTTTTGGCAAACTTCTATTAATGAACAAAGACCAAAATTATCGATAAAAATAAATGGTGTTTTGTTGTCTGGTCTGGTAGACACAGGTGCGGACGTTACCATAATTGCACCAGAATTTTGGCATCCAACTTGGCCTCTTCAGGAGATAAACATTCAACTGTTAGGAATTGGGACATTATCTCAGGTGAAACAGAGTGCAAGATGGCTCGAATGTATAGGTCCAGAAGGACAGAGAGCAAAATTAAAACCATATGTGGCTAACATAGCTATGAACCTGTGGGGTCGAGACTTGTTACAACAATGGAATACTCAGATTAATATCCCTCCAGTCTCAGAAACAAATCATAAACTAGCACATGTTTCTGAGAGAAATATTAGAAGGCATTATTCTGAGTGGTCACCAGCCATCCATATTATACAAGAACAGGGCACAACAACTAATGATCTTCCAAAAACAACAATATCTCTACCTTTAAAATGGTTAACAGACAAGCCTGTATGGGTCCAGCAATGGCCTTTAACAACAGAGAAACTCCAGGCTTTAGAAGAGCTGGTAGAAGAACAGTTAAATGCTCAGCATATTGAAGAATCAACCAGCCCTTGGAATTCTCCTGTATTTGTTATTAAGAAGAAATCTGGTAAATGGAGAATGGTAACAGACCTTAGAGCAATTAACAAAGTAATTCAGCCAATGGGCTCTCTACAATCTGGAATTCCTTTGCCTATTCTGTTACCAAAAGGATGGCCTCTCATAGTTATTGATTTAAAAGACTGTTTCTTTTCAATACCCTTACAAGAAAAAGACAGAGAAAGATTTGCTTTCACAGTGCCTACTTACAATAATTCTCAACCGGTTAAAAGATTTCAATGGAGAGTCCTCCCACAAGGAATGTTGAATAGCCCAACTCTGTGCCAATATTTTGTACAACAGCCATTGGAAGTGATATGTAAAAAATTTCCTAAATCTATAATTTATCATTATATGGATGATATTTTACTAGCTGACTCAAATGCAGATACTTTAGAAAGAATGTTTGAAGAAGTAAAGAAAATTTTGCCTTGCTGGGGATTACAAATTGCTCCTGAAAAGATACAAAGAGGAGATTCTATTAATTATTTAGGATATAAAATAGAGCTACAAAAAATTAGACCCCAAAAGGTGCAAATTAGGAGAGATAGACTACAGACTCTTAATGACTTTCAAAGATTATTTGGAGATATTTCTCATCTAAGAACTATTGTTGGGGTAAAAAATGATGAACTGCATAATTTCTTCAAAACCTTAGAAGGTAACAAGGACTTAAATAGTCCAAGAGAATTATCACCTGAAGCTGAGAAAGAATTGGCCTTGGTAGAAAAGAAAGTACATGAAGGGCACGTGGATCGTATTGATCCAAAGCTGGATTGCATTTTGGTTATTTTACCTTCTAGGCATTCTCCAACAGGAATATTAATGCAGAGGGAAGATATTATATTAGAATGGATATTTTTACCAAATAAACCAAATAAAAAATTAAAAACTTATGTGGAAAAAAATCTCTGACTTGATTTGGAAAGGAAAATTGAGACTTCGTCAATTAGCAGGAATAGACCCAGCAGAAATTGTTGTACCTTTAACTAAGGAGGATATTGAAAAATTATGGACAGAAAGTGAACCTTGGCAAAGAGCTTGCAGTAATTTTTTGGGAGAAATTAACAGCAAATATCCCAAAAGCGATAGAATTGATCTTATAAAGAGAGCTGATTGGATCTTGCCTCGAATTGTATGGGAAAAACCCATATCTGGAGTTCGTACATTTTATACAGATGCCAACAAACAAGGAAAGGCAGGTTACAAATCAGAAAATTTAAGTAAAGTGGTTCAAAGTCCTTATAATTCAGTTCAAAAATCAGAATTGTATGCTATTCTGTTGGTATTAATGGATTTTTCAGAACCTCTCAACATAGTAACCGACTCTCAGTATGCTGAAAGAGTAGTATTACATATTGAGACTGCAGAATTTATCCCTGATGCTTCAGAATTAACTTCACTATTTATTCAATTACAAGATACAATCAGGAAAAGGAGTCATCCTTTATATATAACTCACATTCGATCCCATACTGGTCTGCCAGGCCCTCTAGCACAAGGCAATGATGAAATTGATAAATTATTGATAGGAAATGTGCTGGAGGCCTTAGAATTTCATAAAAAACATCATGTCAATAGTAAAGGTTTAAAAAAGGATTTTTCCATAACCTGGCAACAAGCCAAAGAAATAGTAAAGAAATGTCCTACTTGTTCCTTCTACAATCAAACGCCATTACCAGCTGGATGTAACCCAAAAGGTACTCAAAGGAATGAAATCTGGCAGATGGACGTGTTTCACTTTGCAGAATTTGGAAAACTGAAATATGTACACCACACTATCGATACTTATTCAGGATTTCAATGGGCAACTGCTTTGAGTTCTGAAAAAGCTGATTCTGTAATCACTCATTTGCTAGAAGTTATGGCCATCACGGGTATACCTGCACAAATCAAAACTGATAATGCTCCATCATATGTCTCTGTTAAAATGAAACAGTTTTTTGCTTATTACAATATAAAGCATATTACAGGCATACCACATAATCCTACAGGTCAAGCAGTTATAGAAAGATCAAACAGAACTCTAAAGGATATGCTAAATAAACAGAAAGGGGTAACAAAACCCCCCAGAAACAGACTGCATAATGCTCTATTAACTTTGAATTTTCTTAATGCCAATGAGAAAGAAACAACAGCTGCAGAGAGACATTGGATAATAGAAAAAACTACAGAATTAAATCAGCCTATATACTTTAAGGATGTGCTGACCTCAGAATGGAAACCAGGTTATGTGTTACGTTGGGGACGAGGTTTTGCTTTTGTTTCTACAGGAGAAGATAAGCTGTGGGTACCATCAAAATTGATAAAGGTTCAATTTGAACAAGAGAAACCTCTTAATTAGAGGAGGTGATAGTTTTTCAACAAGCATGAACATCCAATTTAAACTAACTTATACCAGTAACACATGTCTTTTCATTTAATCAGATAATAATTTGCCAAAATGGAACATCCCCAAAATTAGTCTTGGGGAAAGGTTTTTGTTTTTGTCTTTTAGGAGAATGAAGGTTAAGGAATCTGAAGAACACTGGACAAATGAGACAACTGAAGAAAAGGGACAAATCATCTATCCCAGGAAACAGAGTGAAATGGCATATGGGTATATATTATCTAAAAAATTTTTATGTCTTCCTAAATGTTTGTTTCTGCTTTTCTCTAAAAATTTAACACTATTGGTCTTCTAATAGTCCCAGTTCAATTAAAATTTAAAGCTGACTTTAGAGTTGGAGAATGGCTCTCTCCTTCTTTAAACTCAAGCATGTTGTTAAAAGGAAAATGCAAACCCCCTGTATCATGCCAGAATAAAAGAGCCATCTTCTGCTATGGGACAGGAGAAAAGCCAAATTAACTAAGGGACTATTCTATTAATAATCTCAACTCTTTGATTCTATTCTGATTCTTTAAAAACTTTTCTTAAAGTATAAATTTTATATCAAAATTTACAAGATTAATATATATAGATATATAGATATGTATACATTTTAACCTTTGTTAAGATATGAATGGTCATATAGAGTATTAATTAATTCTAGAAAAAAGGCTTCAATTAGCTGCATATATATGTCTTTGTGTTCGAGTCTCTTATCAGTTTTCTGCAGGAAATCACGGCCAGGCCTAACATCAACTGAAGTCTCCAGGAAGAAGTTGGGGCCCCACAACAACAACAATTCCACGTGGACAATAATAACATCATTAAGCTGACAAACATCATCTACAGATCAGCTTTGAACTACAAGGTGCTCATAGCAATTTTGAGATGACTAGCTGAGATGATCCAGTCTCAAAGACTACTTGAATAAAGACTTGAGATAAACCCTAAACTTTGGCATTATACACAGACTGGATAATGAAGGATATGGTTACCTTTCCTAGAATTTGACAATTAACCTAAAATTTTTCTTTCAGGATAAAGATAACTTCGCCCATACCCAGCAGGAAGCAATTTTAAGAATACGACGCCCACATTCCCAAAGAGGTGGTGTGGGGCGGGTGGTTTTTTGGTCTTTTTAATGGGTTTTGGGTCTGGGATAATTTTCATTGTTTAGGGGAGTTGGTTACAAGTTGTTGTCAAGGGTTAGGAAAAAGGCTAAGCAAAAGAGATTAGATTTAAGGTTCTTGTTTTTAAAAAAAAGAGAAAGAGAGAAGAAGAAAAAGACAATTACTAGTTTTAAATACTTTACATTGGATTGGATTGTTTTATATTGTATACAAATTATATATATTGAAATTGATATTGTTAGAAAATGCTATATGTATATTTCTAATTGTACTTATACTGTTCATTTAACAATGCAATTTTCTGATCCTTGAATGTTATTATTACCAACTATTAGGATATAAAGAAATGAAAGTTAGTAGTTAGACATTACAATAGAACTTGTAGTCATATTAGATATGTTTTAAAAATTGAGCAGATATATTTTAGACAGGTCATCTTCAAACCCTTCAGAGATCTACAGAATATGGCATTTAAAATGTTTTAATAACTTAGAAAATTTTTCTTTTTTGTTATGATTATGAGACATGTCGGCTCCTGGCAGTACCAATCTACTTCAGGGAAAATATGGGCATTGAAGAAACTGTGTATGGAGTTAACTTTCATTGTGGCAAAAGTTAGCCACTGGACAACAAAGTATCCTTGAATCAACTGCTGACAAAATGGACAGACAGGACATGAAACAAAGGACTACTGATTCTTGCCAAAACAAGTGTGGTTATGGCTTTATCAAAAGGCATCTTCTGAGGCCAGGACAATATGGCACCATCCCTGAAATGGCCTTCACAATTCGGAAAAGGTACAGTGCCCTTTTCTTCGAAGGCAGCTGAATAGGCAGTGGGCGGTTGGCTTCTGATGTGCAATGGAACAGCAGCTGAAACAGTTATTCTTGAAGAGTAACTAAGCTCACACCTCGCAATAGTAAACTGGCATTTGACAGAGGGATGTGGAGAAGAACGGGATGCTGAGATGAAGCCATATATACACAGCCAAGCTGAATTAAAAAACCAACAACAATTTCCAGAATTTAAAATCCTGAATCATGACATGACACTAGTGGAATTCAGGTGTTTCTGGTACATGGACTGCTCTCACCCAATGTGAGGTTGAACTGATGACCGTGTGTACATCCTACTTCACAAATGAGTCTGTCAGATACGCTAAGCCTATAGGCTGAAGATGATGCCCCAACACTGTGGAGAAACCTCAGGTGACTGTCCAGGCAGCTGGCTGTTTCTGTCAACTCACAAATTTTTTGGAAGTTGCTTGCATGCACTTTCTGTTTTTATTTTTGTTAGCTAATATTATTTCCTTCTTGGGTCTCTGAGGGAGTTGAAGATTAGGTAGTTATAGTTGAAGGTTAGTTAGTTATAGTTGAAGATTAATTAGGATAGAAAGTGAATTAGATACATTTTGGACTTAACAAAATAGGATAGATAATGAAATTATTTTCTCTGAATTTGTCAAATACAAATGGACTAGACATTGTTTAGACATTTATTACTTGTATATATTGTATATAGTCATTGTACTTTTGTATATAGTTTTTCTTTTGTTAGTTATAATCTTTTTCTTTTTTTTCCTTTTTATTAAAATAGAAAAGGGGAAATGTGGTGGTATTTTACTTATACTGAAATGTGATTTTAATTGTATGTTAATAAATAAAGTTGTCTGGGGGTCAGAGCTATTAGAGTCATAGCAAGTGCGTGGCTGCGGTGGCGCACGCCTTTAAGGACCTGGAGGGCGGTACATTCAGGCAGTGATGAGGCAGTCACATGTTTGGGTTTACAACCAATGAGAAGGCAGAACAGGAAGACTTTAAAGACAGACACACAGGAAGTAGGTCCTTTTCGGAGAGCTCTCTTGGCTGGAGAGGATCCCTGAATCAGGAAGGGTGAGGTTCTTAGCTCTGACCTCTTGGCTTTCTTCTCTGAATTGGCTCTGTGTTTCTTATTTAATAAGACCGTTGGTTACATCTACACATGTAAGTATTGCTATTAAAGAATCATGGAAAAAGTTGGGAGCAGTCAGCCTTACTGAGAAGGTCAGGAGGGCTTCCTGTAAGAGATAAAATTTTGATTTTCAGCTGGGTGGTGGTGGCATGCACCTTTAATCCCAGCACTCTTTGGGAGACAGAGCCAGGCAGATCTCTGTGAGCTCGAGGCCAGCCTGGTCTATAGAGTGAGATCCAAGACAGGCACCAAAACTACACAGAGAAACCTTGTCTCCAAAAACCTAAATAAATAAATAAATAAATAGAAATAAAAAATAAAAAATCTGATTTCCTAGTTGATTCAACATGTATTTATCAACTGACAACTATCTAGTAGGAAATGTTAATAGGTGCTAAGTACAGTAAAGAGGTAAAAAGTTGAACAATTTCTTTGTCTCTATAAGTAAACTAGGCTAGAGAGAAGGCTCAGTGGTTAACAGCAAGTAATGATCTTCCAGAGAACCCGAGTTCAGTTTCCAGCACCCCTGTCAGGGTGTTCACAACTGCTTGTAACTTCAGCTTCCAAGGAATCTGACACTCCCTTCTGTCTTCCATGGGAAACTGCAAACAAACATACCCCATTAACATAAATAATAAAATATAAACAAACAAGGTACCTATGAACATTTCTGTGAGAAAGGCACTCTTTTGTTGGTGAAACATTATCCTTCCCTCCAATGATGACCCTTAAGAGACAGACAGCTTGCTTCTTACCATCATCTGGAAACATAAAATAGTATCATGACCCATGTGTAACAATTCAGCTCTTGCACAGATCTCTCAGGGGCCTTGGGGAGTGAACTGGGCAAGAAATGAGTTTCTAGAAATGTCTGGGAGTGCCTGCACTTTAGACAAAGGGAGGAGTGACTGAACCAGGAGAAAAATCTAGACATTTGGCTTCTAGGAAGGCCAGTAAATGTAACTGAACTCCAGTGGAAAAAGTCATCTTTTACATGAAATTTGTGCTCTTATTTCTGAATAATGGAGATGAGAAAGGGAGCCCTGTTGTTATGGACAGTTGTCTTGATGATTATATTGATCTAGCTTTGGAGGTATGTCCCACGTCAGAGTATGAGGTCTAAAGAGTCAACAAGTGGGAAAGAATCCAGTGATTCCCCCTAAATAATCATCTGATATGTATCATTTAATGTCATATGTACAATCATTTATAAAACAAGCTACGCAAGCAACAGTCCTCAGTCAGCACTCCTGTGAGAGTAAGAGCTCAGGCTGTCTGTAATGCACTGCTTAGAGCTAAGGAAGAAACACAGAAACAGCAAGAAGTCACTGCATTAGTGTGAAGCTAGGAAGAAACACGAAGACAAGATTCACTCTGAACAAATGAAATGATGTGTTATAAGGACAACCACAGGCAAGAGAGCACGAGAGTAGAAAGGAATGCCGGAAGATTTGATAACAGTTGGAACCTGGAGAAAGGGAAGGATTTCCATGGAAAGAATACCAGGCAGGAAATATTCTAAAAATATTCTAAAAATAATGATATTCCCCCCTCTCACTGTCTCTTCCTCCCTACCTCTCTCTGTCGCTGTCTCTGTCTCTGTCTCTCTCACACACACACAGAGAGAGAGAGAGAGAGAGAGAGAGAGAGAGAGAGAGAGAGAGAGAGAGAGAGAGAGAGAAGAATTCTTGAAAGTGTGAAACTTTTGAGATGGTAAATACAATGGATGCAGAAAGACAATATTTACCCATTTTCATAAACAACCAGTATGCATCTTTCAAAAGTACATTAGAGAAAGAAATTTCAAAAATAATCTTCCAGAGAAAAAAATAGTAACTTATTGCCAAATGAATCAGTGCTAGTAAATACACATGCACACAGACAGGCACACACACACACACACACACACACACACACACACACACACACACACAGGCACACTGGCACACAGGACAATACTATCAAGAAGCTGAATGTGAAGAGACCACATTAACTGGTTAAATGAAAACATGATTGGTAATGCAAAATTTTATGCCAAATTAAAATTTTAGTTAAAAAATAAAAATCTAGCACTTGTTTCAGGTGCTTGCTTTAAATACACACAGGAATATGTTCTCCAAAACTGGTCTATTCTGTGCTAGCTGAAAATTCTACTACAACTAAAAAAAAAACATAAATGCTATATTTTCATGTATACACAGAGACATACTCACACAGGCACACACACACACACACACACACACACACACACACACACAGGCACACACACTGATAATGTCATGTACTGAATTAACAGTAATTCACCGGAATGGCATGGAGTCATAGAACCTAGACCTATAGTACTATTTTGCTAAATTGATAAAGTATCCAACTGTCTTCTAAATTCTTATCCTTATTCCTATAAATATGTTCAACTTTCATGCCCCATCAAAGAAGCTTCTCTTTTTCGTGGCTAGGGTCTATTGCAGAGAAACATAATCCATCAAGGTGCAGACAGTAATTGACTTTAGAGTGCCATTCTCCAGTGGGATACCAATAGCACAACTCTTACAACTGAGGCTCAGGGAACATGTCAGAAGAGGGGGCCAGGAGAACTGCTGCAAAATAACATCTTCTGGACATGACAGGAATATTGCACTCATGAACTGTCAACAACTGTAGCTGCCTGCACAAGGTCATACCAGAAAACAATCCAGCATGGATGAGGGGAGGGCTCACAGGGCCCCATCCTGATTTGAGGAGTTATAGGCAGTCAGTGGCTGCTGAGGAAGGCAGTCAGTTTTCTTTAGGGATGAGAACCTTTTATAGCTCATGTCCAAGGGGTCGGTCCTACACCCATGTAAGTGCAGGCAACACTAACCAAACACTAACTGGACACTGTAGGTCTTCCACACATTTGTAATGTATATTTATAATTATAGAAAAGAGGATATAAATTTGAATGGTAAATGGGGAGACATGAAGGAGTTGGAGGGAATGGGTGGTTATGATGAAAACACATTGTATCCCATACATAAAATTCTCAAAGAAATTAAAAAGAGAAAAAAATTATGTGTAAAAAAGTAATAAAGTACCATAATACATTCACATTATTCTTAAGTTTAAAAAAATTGTTTGTTTGCCTTCGTTAATGTTGAATAGAATGCATAGACAAACATAAAGGTAATTTCATTTTATTACTTACAAAAACATAAAATATAAGATTATACATAATGATTGGTTAACACTAGAGGTTTTGTTGATGTTTTGAATCATGCATACATTTTGTAATATATAAATAAAATTAAACTCATTTATCAAATCACATGTTCATTAAATAATTTTGAAAGAAAAACAAAACAAAATAAGAACCAAAAGCCTTTTAACATGGTGATAAGAATGCTGCCTACCAAAAGTATTGTCAGTCAGTTAATGAAATAAATCAGGAACCAAGGCCCAAGTTTGTCAATCTTTCCCATCCTTTCCTTTCCCCTAACCTTCCAGCTGTCCTCTATGTAGTCAGAGCTGTTTATGTTGCTTGGTGGAGAACATGGATCATGGCCACAAGAGTACAAAGCACAAGACACACTTCAACTTGGTGTTGGCTCCTGGGCTGAGCTCTAGAGAATCATAAGGAAAGGACTAGAGGGGAGCTAGTCACTGAGGGCAAGCCATGGGTAAGATGGCAGAGGTGTTGCTCACCTTACAGAGTCTTTAAAGGAGACAGGACACAAGCAAGGTATGGAGAAAGCTAGTGAGAGAATCTCCAACAGCTCCTGCTGATGTGGTGCAGAATGAGCTAGAAGGCTTAGTGAAAGCCACATGCTCTTGGTGTGTGGATGAAGAAGAGGTTCCTGCTGCTGTTTGGTGACACCACAGAGAAGTCCTGGAAAAAATAGCCTTGGGGCTTTGTGTTAATGAATACCATGTTTTCATAGCAAGAGAGTGTCAAAGAAAACATGCCACTAGTTTGTAAAGCAGGGTTAGATGTGGGTGTTTGTTTGCTTTTTAAACAGGCTGAGCAAAGTAGAGGCCAGGAAGAAAGAACTTCAGCATAGCTAAGCTTTCAAATCCACTGAGCTGCTGCACTGCGCTGCTGATCATCTCCTTCCTTCTCAACCTAGCAAACTTAACTTAGATGACTTTCACTTTTGCTTTCCCGAAGGCCTGTGGCAACGATGGCTTTGGTGGCTTCTCAGTTCCACTTCTCCTTTCTCCCCCTCGCTAACTCTCACTCCTAATCCATACCCCCATGCTCCTGGATTATTGGATGTACACCCAGTTTCCAGTGATGTAAGTCTCTAACCTGGAAGTGCTTAGCTGCTGCAATGTGGTGATACTGTTTCACTGTTCATGGCTTATCCTATCAGTGCCTCAGTAGTCACCAATTCAGAGACTTTCCAGACAGTTGGAATGATTAGGCAATAGGTTATAATAGCTAAAAGAGACATTAATGATAATCTATTTTATGGGCTTTTGATGTCAAGGTTCAAACCGATTTGAGAATTTGTCAAAACCCAGAAGTTTCTAAAGACCCCATATGAATGCAGGGCATAGAGCTAAGCTAGTCTTCTTTCCCCATTGCCCATGAAGGAAGAGAACGGAATGCCCAATGGCCCCTGGAGAATGGATTTCATCGCATGCTGTCTCCTGATCTTTGTTTTGCTTAAGTTACGTTTCTTAATGAAGGACAAATCAAACTTTATTGTGCTAACTATATGCATATTGTTCAGTAGATGTAATTTATTTTCATTGAGTTCATAATGTACTATACAGAGAACTGCACATAGGAACTGGGTAGACTCAAATATAAAAATAAGACTAGATCATAGTTAACTATTGTTACACTGAAAACTGTCAAGAAAATCAGGAGTCATACCTTCATGGTTTAAAACACTTGGAAAACTCCAATGAATAAAAAAAATAATAAAAATATTATTCCAGAAAGCATGGGGACAGAATAGCAAGATTCAAAAGCAGTAAATTACTTGGAAGAAGTATACTTAAAATTTTGAACAATGTATCCAAAATGTAGATGACTATAGCTGTAAGATGGGGGTCTTAAGTGTTCCTTCAAAACTTGTATCTGCAAGAAAAGGAATAAAGCAAATCTAACCTTTGACAAATAATGCTATGTTTCAGAAAAAGATATACCAAGCCATTTAGAATTTGGACTAGAAAATAACTGCTGTGGACTAAGTAAATTTGCAGAGAAACATAGAGAAAGAGCAGGTGATTCAAAAGACAAGGGCAAGAGTAAGTACAGCACTGGAGTGCATTGAGGAAAACCTAAAATGGCAAAGTCCAAACAAAGTAGAATGACTTCTCCAAATCTCTTTGTAGCTTGGAAACCCTAACTAAGACAGAGACTTCTAGGTTACAGACAATGCAATGCAGTGATTGTTCTCTTTGTTAAAGATGAATAGCAGAACATTTGGTGTGTCTTAGCTCTATAACTTTGGGAAAGAGGATTAATCTACTTAAATTGAGCTTTTCTCATGGTTGTTGTTCTATTGAAAAAGATAAACAACAGGAAGTGTTCTTTTTTTTTTTTTTGCTTCATGAAAATTGGAAAATACTAATCCAATAAAAATGAACTTGAAATAGGGCTTTCATGACACTCAGGAGGACCTGCATAACATTGGTCCAATCTACCACAGTCAGCTTGGCAGTGCTTGGAGGACCCATCTCTGCCCTTGCTCAGGACATACTGCTCCACCATGATGGGGCCCTGGGGAGAGGGGGGCGTCCAAGCATTGTTCCCACCTATAGCCTACGTTTCTGCTTCTAGACTACTCTACAGATACCTAAGCTCCTGCCTACAGTTTCTTTCTTAAAATCCACTGACTTCCCTTCTAAACAAGTGCTGGTTTTACCATCAGAGTTCACTTTCTGGGAGATGGACTATAACAGTACTTGCCTCCAAGTATAACGGGAAACAAAGTTGCCATTGGCTGCAGTGTGTGCAGGAATAGTGATCAGGGTTCTGGAGCAGTGGTGCAAGTCATGGGCTGGTGCATGAGGCACCTCAAGCGCTGGATGGAGCAATGAATGAACCAGAGACCAGATCTCACTCTAATGTTCCTCTGTGGAACTCTAAGAAACTTGGGTCTTGTAGGTATTAACTCAGTCTTCCAGACTCTTGTGCAGTACTATATTCAAGATTGAGTGTTGTGGGATAATGCTCTTGTACACTGTAAAGATTTGTCACTCTTATTGATTTAGTAGAACACTGATTGGCCGGTAGCCAGGCAGAAAGTATAGGCGGGTTGACCAGACTAGGAGAATTCTGGGAAGAGGAAAAGCAGAGATAGGGTCACCAGCCAGATGCAGAGGAATTAACGTGAGGATGCTGGGCTGAGAAAAGGTACCAAGCCACGTGGCTAAATATAGACAAGAATTATGGGTTAATTTAAGTGTAAGAGCTAGTTAGTTATAAGCCTGAGCAATAGGCCAAACAGTTCATAAATAATACAAGCCTCTGTGTGTTTATTTGGGATTGAACAGCTGCAGGACTGGGTGGGACAGAAACTTCCATCTACAATTGGGAGAGAGACCATGTTTAACTGGACCATTGTTAGTTTGATTTACATATTTAGACACTTGGTATGTGTCCTAGCTGGCAAAGTCCTTTCAGAATATGCAAAATTCCAGGAAGAAAACACTACATATTCCTTTGCCAGTGTCTTTTGGCCTAAATGACAAGATGCTTTGTGCATGTCCCAACTCAAATTAAACTGAACTGTTAAAATTAAATAAATTGTAAAGTACAGTGATTTTACAGAACAGTAAGAATACATTAGCATTCTAACAGTCAGAAAACTTCCAGAGGAATGAATGAGCTGATGTTTTCAAAGACTGTTTGAATCACTTTTGGGAAAGTGTGAAGTGATGCCCATGAAGGGATGACTGCTGCTCATTCTCCTAACCATTTGCAATGTGACAATGGTTAACTATAATCTAGTCTTACTTCAATCTGCCCCCAATATATTTGAGTCTACCCATTTCCTATGTGCATGTCCCAGTATCAAACTCAAACTAAACAGAAATAGAAAAGTAGAGACACATGAAACTGAGTACAGGTAGAAGGTTGAGTGTTCCCAGAAGCTAGATATTCTTGAAGAGCCCTTCTGCAGAGAGACTGAAGCCTGAGCTTCCAATGAGCAAGAAGATGCAACTGGCATCCTGTGACCTTGTAGCTTGAGAATCTTCACATAGCCTGTGGTTGGAACCCCATGGACAAGGCAGGAAGAACTCCTTTGGGCTGTTTTACTCCCTACAAAGAAATCAATAAAGGTGCCAGAAGAACTTTAAATTCATGGATTTGAACATTGGGTCTTTCAGGAAAAAGTTTTTACATTTTTTTATGCTTTATGGAACTGTACATATCTTTTCAATGCAGATTTATACCTTACTAAAGGAAGTGAAATCTTTTCCTATTGCTGAGAGTATGACCTTTTGATGAATTTTTAATCTGATTTATAGTTTATTTTTAAAACCATTCAAAAAAATCACACATGCTGAAATTAACCAGACCCAAAGTCTACCCATTTCAGTGAAATTCTACATAGTTAGACTAGCATTTTGGAATGGATGCTGTGGAGCTTCACATTGGATTTTACACTAGTATATACTATTGAGTATCTTTTTATTCATGCATCCACCACTAGGACAAAAGTAAATCTGCAACAGAGATAGAACTAGAAAAACACTTATCTTTATGTTGTATTTCATAACTCATGTGTACATCTGTCTCTATCCTTCCTCAATCCAACAGTTAATCTTTTTGTTCTCCTTCCTACTTGTATTAATTTCTTTTGTATTTTTCTTTCTTAACAATCATTTAAACTTTGTTGCCATTCTTTTTCCTAGAGAGCATTTAATCCCTATCACTTCACAAGGCACTTGTCCCATGAATGTCACATCATTCTGTACAGGTGACACAGTTTCAGGGAAGTGTATTTCTGCACCCGGAATCCACTCTGAGAAACAATAGTATTTTCTCTGTCTCTTTCTGTGTGTTTATTGTATATAAACATAACAAAAGTTTATTGGGCCATTTCTACTTGTACACATATAATTGATTTTTGTGATAATCTTGATAACAGTTCATCTCATTCATTTAAAAATGATTATTAAAAACTCAGCAATAGGCCGGGCGGTGGTGGCGCACGCCTTTAATCCCAGCACTTGGGAGGCAGAGCCAGGCGGATCTCTGTGAGTTCGAGGCCAGCCTGGGCTACCAAGTGAGTTCCAGGAAAGGCGCAAAGCTACACAGAGAAACCCTGTCTCGAAAAACCAAAAAAAAAAACCCCAAAAAACAAAAAAACTCAGCAATAGTTTAAATATCTGAAAATTAAAATACAATATTAAATATTTTTCTAAAAGTGATTCAAATACAGTGTTTTGACAATGGGAATGTTAATGTATTTCTCACTATTTAATGAGATCATGGTACTTTATCATTTATTTCATTTTTAACATTTTTGTTTAATTTTTGACAATTTCATACATATTTATAATGTACTATTACGTATCCTCCCACTGACCTCTTTTATCCCTTCCTGTGCCCGGATCCTAAATGCCCCTGAGAAGAGAGTCCCCTGGTTCCTAATATTCCATCTCTTAATTTCATTTCTCGGGTGTGTGTGTGTGTGTGTGTGTGTGTGTGTGTGTGTGTGTGTGTGCAGGTCTCATGCAGGTAGCCCCAGCCACTGTGTGTTCATGATCAGGTCAGCCATACAATACCCAGAAGACAGTGTTCCACAGGACTCTTCTCCATCCTTCAGCTTTTACACTCTTTTGTGGTGTTTTCTGGATATTGGAAGGAGTGATGGAGATGTCCTGTTTAGGGCTGAGTACTCAGCTCTTAATTATTCTCAGCACTTTGAGTCTGTATTAACCACCACCCACTGCAAAAAGAGGCTTATCTGGCCAAAATTATATTTATTTCCATTTATACTCCTCTCTATATCTCAGCAAATGGTGACGTTGGGCTACTACTATGGTCACTAATGCCATGACAGCTTGATATTACCAAGTGAATGAATGAAGGACACAATTAGTTTTTGCTTTCAGTGAAATCTCATTTATAGACTATTTCATGATAATTCTGATCATCTGCCAGCCGTTGATGGTCTTAAAACTCTTTTCATATTATTACATTCCTGTAAGATTTGCTTAAACAAAGAAATCATTGCTCTTGCTGACAGAGCATTCTAAAAGGCCTCCAAAATTTCCCTTCAGTTACTGCTTTCCAAAGACTTGGAGAAATAGTGTAAGCCCCTAGCCTCAGTTTCCATGTCTGTAACTGAAGTGGTGACACCTAACCTACAAGGATACCACAGGCATTAGAGGAGGAACACACTGGCATCTTCACGTAAACAGCATCATTATCTCCCTTCCTACCCCTCTGCTTCTCAGCAAAACTGTCTCCCTCACAAAAGGGAGAAACTCAGTTCAATTTTAGCCTGTGACTTGAAGAGTCAAATTGTACTTTCCAGTAAACATTTATTATTTCTAAATTGATTCCCTTTGCAACTGGTTGGACTATCTGGTTATCTATCAATTTGGGTGAATAAAAAATGATTTTTCTTTTGGCATATTATCCTTCTCTCTGCCTTAGTCAAAAGGAAAAAGACATGGCTTTTTCTTCTACAACAGATGGGAATAGCAATTAGAGGCAGCTATAATCCTGACCCTCAGTAGCAGGCAAGTCCCACTGTGCAGAACTGGAATAGAAGATGATCTGGAAGCCACAATAAGTGCAAAATTGCCCAAAGCAATCCCCTCTATTAGAAGGAGATTCACCAGGTGTCTGCCCTAAAGTCAACCTGGCAGAGCACACGGAATTGCTGCTACGTGGTGTTTTCCTTTTGTTATATCCAATCTCAGTAGATGACAACGTTGCGATGCTGCCCTCCCTCACTATGTAACATTTCCCCAGCAAAGCACTAAGTGCATCTTGAACTACCCAAGTTATCTTAGTTACGGAAGGAAAGGCCTCTCCCAGTCTCTTGAAGGCCAGCAATAATCCCATAAGTGATATTCTATTGATACATGACTTTAGCAGACCCTGGGCATTTTTTGCTTTCCTAGAGGACTTTCTAGTTATGGGTACATCTGGAAATGATAGCTTGGAAAGCTTCCATGTTCTTTTGTGAAAATTCCTCATCATATTAACATGAAATTATAGGCATTATTCAGACCCAGTTTGGACATCTGCTAATCTTAGCCAAATGATTGTATTTTGCATTGATCACAAATAAAAGATAAAAGCATAATGGTGTTTCTATTTCTAATGAACAACATTGTGGTTAATACAGTTGAAGTTTATATTGAATACTGACCTGACCAAAGAAAAAGACTGATATGCTGTGTTTTCCCACCTGTATCTGCGTGGTAAGCAGGGAGAGAGAGATGCTCCCATTTTGAACTTTTCTGTATACTCGGTATTTTCAGAAAATTAACACTTATCTTTTCACCTATATGGTTTTCATTTTTAAATGTCTTATTGAGTGATTAGTTATTTGTCTACACTGATGTGCTGAATCTTCTGGATCTTTCTGTAGAAATAAAGGAATATGTTTAACTCATCTATAATTCAGCTCAACTTCAGTAAAATACAATTGGCAAATAAAAACGGTGCATTTGTAAGGTATTCTGTGTCATTTGTATGTGTGTGCATGTGGCACAGACATATACACACATATTTTTTCTCTTCTTTGTAATGAGGATTTAGTTTTCAGTAAATTTTAAATATGCAGTGTAGTTAACTATACTCACACACTATCTATTAGACCTCCAGAACATCCCTCTATGTAACTGAAACTCTAAACTATTTACCAGCCTCTTCCCAGACCTTGGCAACAAGTATGTCACTTAGAGCTTCTGGGACTTCCAGTTCTCTAGATTCCACATATTGCTGAGATCATGAGCTGTTTGTCTGTCTGGCTTGGCTTGTTTCTGTTAGCATATGAATGTAGACCAGGCTGGCCCCAACTCAAAGATATTCTCCTGCCTCTGCCACCTGAGTGCTGAGATTAAAGACATGTGCCATATGCTGGCTAAGATTTTCTATATTTAATGTGGAATAATATGTCATTGTTTCTATAGGTATACATTGCATTTTCATGTATCCTTTCATCTGTTGGTAGATATTTATAATGTCTCAATACTATGCAAAATACTGAAATAGAGTGTGGGAAAACTTATTTCTTGACAAATTGATTTCCTTTTCTTTGAATTTATATGGTTACATTGCTGAGCCAAAAAACCTCATACTATTATTTATATTGGCTGTACCAATCTACATTTCCAGCAGTAATATGCCAGGGTTTCCTTTTCTTCCCATCCTTGAGAACATTTATCTTTTGTCTTTGATAATAGACAATTCTAGCAGACATGGGGTGTAAGAGGACAATCCATAATATATAATGATCTCCATGGTGTTACCTAACTGGCAATCATCTGAGTCGTCACCTGACTGGACCAAACAAATAGGTTTTCTCATATTCTTACTTATGTGTTCTGGGATTCTACCATAAAATTTCTAACCTTTATTTCATCATTTTCACTAATTCTTGGCCCTAAGACATGGGAATGGCCTGGAGTGTGACTGATCCACAAGGGGTTGGCCTTCCTAGTTTGCAGTTACTGAATTGGGGCACAAAATAGGATCTTTTCACAGGAACTGGTTTGTTGTATTTAGTAAAGCTAGGGACAGAAAAACAATTGCCTTTGAATAGTCACATTTTCTTAGCCAGAGACAAAACCCCACTCGAGTTACACCTGAGGACCACAGCTCTAGGAGAGGAGCTGGGAATGCCCTGCAACTCAAATGGCCCTGCTGTCTTTGTAAATAAAGGTGGTTTTTTTGCTATTATTGGTTTCCAGTATTTGGTATTGATCCAAGGACCCTCATGCTGGGTGAGTGTGAAACCACTGAGCTATATGTCAACCTGATTTTACTTTTTATCTTAAGACAGGGTCTCACTAACTTACCCAAGTTTCCATTGACACTTTGCATCTCAATCAGTCCTTGAACTTGCAATTCTCTTGCCTCAGCCTCCCATGGAGCTGTAATTACAGGCCTATATCACTGGCCCAGCCAGTAAGCAAAGTTTATTGGAACACAGAAATGTTCATTTATTTACATGTTGCCCATGATTTGCTTTGGTGCCACAGAATGTTACTGGTTGAGAGATTAAATGAACCACAAAGCTCAGAATAACCCTTTGTTTTAAAAAAGCCTAACCTCTAACCTAATGTATAAATGCCTTTTTAGTAAAACTATTTTGTAAGATGTATGAGTTAGAAAATACATATAAAATCTATAAAAGGAAGTGAATGTCCAGAGAATAGATTGTCTTACTAAGTCACTATTATAGGGTTCATATGAAGATGGAAGAAAGACTCAGAGCTTTGGGAGCAGTGCTTGCTGTGTGTGTCCTGAGTCTACGGGATTGGTTACCTCAAGGAAATGCTCTTGACTTCAGCTATTCTGAAAGTGAATGGCATAGTCTCACTTCCCACTAACCAGGTCACCCTCAAAAGACAGCAAAAATTCTCAGAAACAAAAAGAATGTTTTATTTTATTTTTATATTTAGTTTATTTTTTTTACTATCTTTTCCTTTAAGTGACTTCAGAGATATTAATATTGGAGCAGCCTGAGAATCCAACTTAAGAATAAAAAAAAATACCCCCCAAACCCAGCATGTTAGAAGTTCAAAAGGTCTGTTGTTCAGTCACTATTAATCTCTCTATACATATTTTATTTAACCTTCTGTAAATATTGTTATTGTAAAGTGCTTTGGACAGGCTAATGGATTGTAATGTTTTGTTAATGGAAACAAAGACAATACTGCAGAAGGCAAACACAAGCTGGGGTGTGGGGAGGAGTGAAGGAAGAGGACGACAGGGCAGAGCCTGCGTTGTCTAGGGGAGGTGAGACTGGGACATCGCTTGCAGCTGACTTCTTCATTAGCGGACCTGGAGGACTGCCAGAGCATTGGAAAATATACCACTGGACTTGGGGAGACCATCAATCCGTCATTCCAGGCTGTTTCTCCTCTCCTCTCTTCCCTCCTCTCCTCTTCTCCCTTCCCTTCCCTCTCCTCTCCTCTCTTCTCCCTTCCCCTCCCTTCCGCTTAAAAAGCACAGTGATGTTATTTTTCTCATTATACTGCACTTGCTTCCATTGGAAGGTTATGCAAATCTCTTTTTACTTCTACATAATCAGAGTAACTTCAGCTCTAGTTTTGGTGTGCCTGCAATAAGATTGTGTTCCCTCTACAGTGGGTGCACCCAACAGGTTGCTTTCAAGGATGTAGGTACCCACCTCCCTACTTCTCATCACACTTCAGCAGCCTTGCAAGGCTGTTTCCTAGGGGTTTCCGGGGTACTATCTGTGTCCTGTGGACTCCTTTACTGTTTTAATAAAGAGCAACATTGTTTGAACTAGAGGGTGCATTTCTCCCTCCCTCCGTTTCCCACCGTTCTGTCTTCCTCCTTTTCTCTCACTTCCTCTTTTGTTGTTGTTATTGTGATTCCCACAGCAAAAATCTGCCCCCAGGACTGTCTGAGTCCACACTGGCTGCTCTGCTCATGGTGCAGGTGTGCGGGAGCCCTCCTCCGCATGGTCGCCACAGCAACCCGCCACTCTAATCTGCTGAATATGAAAAGAAGAAACAGAAAGAGAAAAGCCATCCACCCCCTTCTGCTCCATCCATGAGTCCAAAAGAAGGATACCGTCTCCAGGCATTCCTGATAATCCCCCAGCCATTGCCCTGGCAACAGTCACAGGGAGCTGGCATGGCCTGTGGAGAAAGCAGTCCCTGTCTCTAGCTCAGGCGGACTCCTCCTCCTCTTCTCCCACCCTGGATCTCCTAATAGCCCCTAACAATTGTGCACCCCCTTTTGGCTCACTGCCTCATGCCTCCAGCCTGCCAGTGGGTCCCTGACACAGTGTAGAAATCCACATAGTTTTCTCCTAATGATAGTGAAATGATCCTTGCATGCATACATGCTTCTACGTGTGTACAGACGTGAATTCGTATGTGTAAGAGTGTGCCTGTGTGTAGGTTTAGGGAACTCTTCACCTCTAGTCACCCTGCAGATGAACTGCGTTTACATGCTGAATGGAGAAATGGAGACTATTTCTTATCAAAGCTAAGAGCCTGGAAAAGCTACCCCTTGCAACTCCGGGTCTATCAGCTGTGCTGGCTGAGGAGGTCTGCAGAGCCCTTTGCTTTGAGCCTCATACCCAGCAGTGAAAGCTCTCATTTGTCTTAAGGCCATCATGTTGATGCAGCTGGCTTTGACACTGCTTACCTCAGCTTTTTTTTTTTTTTTTGGTTGAAAGACAGAAGGCTTCCTTGTGATCCCAGCCTTTTCCTATCAAATGACACTCAGCCAGGGTTTGGGTGACTTATTTACTGGCACTGGACCAGTAAAAACAAAAATGAACGTTCACAACTAATAAATCCTCATGCTTAGATAGCTAGAGCAACAGTGTTGGGATTACACCAAAATGTTCAGCCTGTTACCTCGGGGTTTCCAGGCTGTGGAGAACCGAAAAAGTCAGGATAGGAAAAGGGACTAAAGCAAGGAGGAGTGGAATTCCTTAGTGTGGGTGCTGGACACTCAGAACCTTCCGTCTTCAATTTACTGTGTGCTCTCCTAGTTGGAGAGTCAAGACACAGAAACAAGGTACGCCGCGTTTGCGTCACCGGGATGAGACAGCTAAGCTTGCACCTTGACCTTTCTTTCTTGAAAATCAAACCGCACCCATACTCAGCAAGATGAAAGAGGCCAGCACAAGGTTCTGGACAGCACAATCACAGCTTTTCAGAGAACTGAAAGGAGCTATTTTTATAGAGGGCATGAGGTCAAGAATGTTTAGCAAACAAATTGAATGTCATCTACTCCCAGAAAATTCTCTAAGGACCTCCCTTCTCCCAGGCCCTTGTGGAAAGTAAGGGCACCTCTGTAAGGCAGGGCCACATTTTTATTTGTTTCTGAACATTTTTTATCTTCATTCTAGAAGAATCCCAACATAAAATACTGAGTTCAGCCCATGCTTCCTATCCTTCTTTGACAGCCTCTAATCCACTGAGTGTCCACACTTCTTTTATGGTTAGCTCTGTTAAGGCAGCCATCATTGTGCAACAGTGGAAACCTTCCTTATATGATTCAGTCTGATGTCAAAAATAGAGATTAAAAAGCCAGGAGATTTTTTAGCTGTAACCAAAATGGTCTTTCTACATGTTGTTGGACATTTGACTAGTTGGAAAGGTGACCGTCATTGATCTCACTCTTCTCTTTTCAGTTGGGTTCTGGGTTGATGACTGAGAGACGACCACAGAGGACACTTGCTCATGGCATGCGGCTCTGCTTGGTCGTACAATGCCTTGTTCTGTGTTGTTGCCCCTGTCAGAGAGTTTGGCTGGGATGTCTCCTGAGTACAAAGAAAACATCTATAATAAGTGGTCAACCTGAGCTATGTTCTCCCAAAGCACTGGATAAAAAGGCACATTAAAACTCTTTCAGAGCTCTGCAGAATTATTATCTTTGAAGGCTCTGACAGTGCCACTCTTTAAAACCCGGCCGAGGTAAAACTAGATGAATCAATTGGGCACAGCCTACTAGTTCAGTCATCCTCAAGCATTTAGAATGCTTGTTCTCTGTCAATGAAGCAGCTGTTCCAAATGCTTTCATTAGTTCTCAGGGGTGTAATGTAATCTTTGTGATTGAACGTAACTACATGCCCCTGCCCTTTGTGTGGTGTGTGTGTGTGTGTGTGTGTGTGTGTGCACGTGTGTATGGATAAGTGTATATGTGTGTGGTACATGACTATAAATATGTACATCCATGAACATAAATATGCAGGGTCCAGGGAAGGATGTCAGATGTCTTTTTTTTAAACATCATACTATGCCTTATTGTCTTGACACAGGGCTTCTTAGTAAACAGAAAGCTCACCATTTTTATTAGGCTGGCCGACCAGTGAGCTGTCAGGATCTCCCTATTTCCATACCCTGTGCCAGGCTTTTTACCTGGGTGCTGAGATTTACCTCAGATTCTCATGTTTGCAGAACATGCACTCTGAACCACTGAGCCATCTCCCCACTTCCAAGGATCAGTTATTTTCTGAATGTTGAAATACTTAGGAAATGAGCTATCATGAATTCTAATAATCTCCACATCTTGTGTAAGTTCTCTATTCCTTTTTATGATTCCTCTTCATTCATTATTCTGCCAATATTAGAGGGTACCTAACATATGCTTCTATAATTCATAAGTAGGGAGATAGATGCATAATATTTAATATCTAATTTTCACTGACTGTTACTATAACTGAGATGCTATTTTAGCATTTCCAGAGTATTAATTCACTCAAGCCTTAAAACAACTCTGTTAGACAAGTAGTAAGCTTTGTCCTAAATGGCAGAAAAGAAATCAAGGTGTACATGATTATGTTATTCATCCAAAACAACATATTACGTTATTTATAGTAAAGTGTTTAAAAAATGCATGCCTTTCTCATGTTTACAACTTACAGTGCTTAGCATCTTCAGCACACAGTCAAGAGTCAAGTCTTCCAAGAGAAAAGGAAAGAGGTTTTAGTGGTGGAAATTTAGAGATCAAGAGAAAGCCTGCAGGTTGTTGAAGCCAACTTCTCTGTGTTTCTAAGAAATCTAGTTTAGGCTATGGTCAATATCTTTCAATCAAGATGTTTCTAAGGATGCCTGTTTGTAATTCATATGCCCTTCAACTTAGTTGGCTTAGATTGCTTGAAACTTAAATAAGTTCATTTCTAAAGTGTGTATAAAGAGCAGTCTTAGAGAAACATATATGGCATTTGGTACACTTTTTTCTTTTAAAAAAATTTATATTAAATATTATTATTTTTAAAATGTTTCAAATAAAAAACACACAGAAATTAATCAGACAAACCTAAAGACTAAACAACTAGATGAACATCTATACAGTTAGAGTAGCCATGGGGAAGCTGTGTAGCTTCACATTGGATTTTATACTTTCACTAGCAAATATACTTTATGTACTTATCCACCACCAAAAGTGAAAATTCATGACAGATTCAGAATTAGAAAAACAGTTAGCTATATATACTTCTTCATAACTTGTGCCTGTTTCCTGTAGCTAGTCCTTCTTAATCTCCTAATATTTGGCATATCTTGTGCTCTTTTCTACATATTATAATGTATCCATGTACACATGTTTATACATATATTTGTGGCTATATTTCACATATGAGGGAGGACATGTGGATTTTTTCTTCCAGGATTGCATGATGTTGCTTAATATCATATATTCTAAGTCCATCCATTTTCCTGAAATTTTTGTTCCTTGATTTCATTTTTCTCTGAACCTGAATAATATACATATATAGCAAATTTTCATTACTCATCTTAATTGTTAATGGACAATTAGTAACCCTTATTCACTGTTGGTAGGGGTGTTAATTAATACAGCTGTTGTAGAAATCAGTTTGGAGATTTCTCAAGAAAAAAAAAATTGAAGAAAGAACCACCATATGATCCTGTTATTTCACTCTTGGGCATACACCCAGGGAATGCCATACCTATCATGTAGATATTTTTTTAACTCCTAATTTATTGCCACTTTATTTATTATAGCAAAGAATTGGAGTCAACCTCGTTGTCCACCAACAGATGGATGTACGTTTTAAAGATATATAAACTTAGTTTGGAGCCATGTAATAATGTACAGACTATGAAAGATCACTGTGACAGTGACTGAGCTTCAAGGAGAAGACGACAGTGGCACTAGAAGAGTTCTGTCTTGAGTCGGTAGAGCTTCTGTCTTACACGGCTGACAGGATGGGCTGTGAGGAAAACAACGTTCAATAGCAAAGGAAGCTGTAATGGAATCAGACACATGGTTCATTTAGGAGATAATGTCTCTACCAATACAAGGGGTCACAAAAGAGAGTAAGCTGCTGTGGCAGGTATGGCAGTTATCCAATGTAGATATCATTGCCAAAGCCAGGTGAGATGCTGCTATGGAGGCTGCTGCTGAAGAGGTAAGGAAATCAAAAATGCGACATTTTAAAGATGCTTAGGATGTAGAATCTATAGAGCAGTGTCCCTAGCTGAGTCATGCATAGAGCTTCCTGGGAGAGGAAAGGAGACCTAGGTTTAGGATGGATGACTACTGTGAGGTGACATGCAAGATGACAAAGATATTTGGGATTGAGGTGTTGAGTTTACAGTGGCTACTGTGTGAAGAGTCTCACAGTACCAATCAGTGGAAGGTACAGTCTGAAACCCAGGAAGAGAGATACTTTGTGTTCATGAATAAAAGGAAGTATTTTATGAGATAAGAGCACATGGAAGCATCAAGAGAAAACAGAGACAGAGAGGAAAACACAGGGAACAGGGAAGAACATGGGAAGCCAAAGAGCAAGCAAGCAAATAGACAAAACAACCATAACTTGAACAAAGATTGCAGACAATGAATGAAGCCAGGATAATATTTTAAAACCAGAACTAAAAAGTTGTTTTCTTAGCTCAGAAATAGTATTCCATAATAGTGTCTTCCAATCCATCACCAGAGCTAATCTCCATTTTGAGACCATCAACCATTTCATTGCTGATGTTGGTTCTGAAACGTCATGTGCGCACGCGTGCGCGCGCGCGCACACACACACAGCTCAATGACATCATGACATTGTCAAGCTTTTGAAACATAACTATCTCAACTCTGTAGAGGTCTCTGACAACATTCTGTTGCCTGAAAACTGTGTGTACTCTCAATATCTGATTAAAAGGCACCACTTTGTGCAAAGCCTTGCTCAGTAGAAGGCTAAGTACAGTCCTGATGAGGGGACATCATGAACCCCATTTACATCCCTTGTTCTAAAGTTGCTTTCAAGAAACAGAAAGGCTGTCTTCCATTTCTTTATGCTTCTATATTCAGCTGTTAAGGGGTGGAGAGGAGGCATTTAGGCAATTGAGGTATGACACAAATCTGGGACAGTACACTTCACTCATACCTAGTCAAGGGACTGTGAACTTCAGGAGTAAATGAGCAGGAGTGCAGCCTCTTTGTGACTCATGTGTAGTGGACAAACTGGCAAAAACAGGGAATGCTAGTTAGAATGTTCTACCTAATAAAATTATGCTGAAATGAGGCATCTTCCCAACGTTTATTTGAGTTTTCCTTCACTGTTATTATTAATACTGGTATTTTTTTGCATTATGTTAAAGTTCTCCCTTTGGAACAGACCCTTAAGACACCTTTCTTGGTTTTGTGGCTAGAAAAGAAACAAACCATTGGCCCTGGAGCATAAATAAGTGTGATCTTTTGTTTTATAAAAAGGCTATTTATTGGGAATGGCCCAGGCAAATGTACACTAGGAGGGAGACCAGATAAGCCCTGGTTCTGCCTCCATAAGCAGGGATGCTGAAGATCTGTGGAATACATTAGAGGCCCCAACTCGGGTCTCTTGAATAGTAGGATAATGGCTCCCAAAGGGAATGATTCCACTGCTGAGGAGACAGTCAACATTATTTGGAGACAGTTAGTATAGTCATATCTGGGGGACTAGTAGGTGGCGGTCTGAGGTGCTGCTAAGCACCCTATAAGGCACAGATAACAAAGAACTAAGTTCCCTAAAAATTTCTGTGACGTTGAGGTTTAAAATTGCCTTAAAGTTAAAAAGACAATGAACCCATTGATTGATGCTGACACTTTCGGGAGAAAGAGACAGCCTTCTTGTCCCATCTCTCAGTGGTGGACAAGTCCTTCAAGAAGCATCACTTTTGGAATAAGGGATGGGTGGTGAATAAAGGGATCACCATTATACACTCATTGTAGCTGACTTAATCACAACTCAGGGTAGCCATACTTCCTCTGAACTCTCATATAACATCTGAAGCAGTGGTGAATTTTCACCATGAGATGGATACTTTCTTTGTAGAGTGCCTATGAAAGTTGCCAAGTCACAGGACAGGCAGTTTTGGACCTGGGTAATATACTAGGGATTCTCCCTGAAAATAAATACTCACCCAATATCTAACAATAGACTCAGAAAATCTGGTTAGGAGTAGAAAAGGAGCTGGTATGCAGCAGGAACTACTCAAAGGGTTACAACCTGTTCCTACCTATTACAACGAGTTCACCAATAGAGTACTTAACCTAAGTGCAATCTCGCATTGTTCTTACACTGGTGTCCACTGCAGTCCCACACACTGCTAAACCTATGACAGGGAAATTGTGAGGTTCACTGTAAGCAAGCCTAGAGAGACACAAATGTACTATAATACCCAAAAGACACATGGCATTTCTTTCTAGCAGGATAAAGCAATCTATGTCTATTATGGGCATGATATCCTTTCTTTCACACAAACCAGAAGATTAGCACATGAACTTTAAGATATTGGAGCCAGAAGCCAGGCCTGGGGAACATTTGGCAGAGTGCTTTTCAGGGTAGGATATACATGCCTGGTCAGACAAAATAAGATTATAAGGACTGCATAAATAAGGACTTACATGTTTTTAAATCCTAAAAGTGATGATGGGTATGTTAATTAGCTTAATTGTACTAATCACTTCATAATGTATTTACATATCCAAATGTCACATTGTAAACCTTAAACATCCATGTTTGCTAGCTATTCCTCAATAAATCTTGGGGGAAATGGCATTAAATTCATAGTGAAAGAATTAATATGCCCAATGCTGTTTGATTTTTCTGATTATAAATTAGTTTCAATAATAAGTAGCAATAAAAAAGTTAAAAGCCAAAGGGCTGGGCTGGCTTTGAATTTTGACCCTGCTACTTACAAACTAACTCTGAACTATCCTTGATGGGAGATAATGAACAGAGTAGATTGAATTATCTTCCCATTGCATTTTTGTTCTCATTAAATTTACTGAGGTATAATTGACAGAAAGTATTGAATCAGTAAGCTTTAACAGATCCACACTCCTGATGTCTTTGTTTCCTTCCTGTTGTGAAAAAAATATCCTGATAAAAACAGCTTAAGGAAGAAAGAGTTTATTTGGCTTACAATGTAAGGTGATAAGATGTGGTTGCAGAGTTGTAAACGTCCCAGGATCCTGAATCAGCTAGTCATATTACATCCACAGTCAAGAGCAGAGAGCAATGAATTAATGCATGCAATCCTGTGCTCTGCTCACTTTTCCTATTATGTAGTCTAGGATCCCAAACCTAGGGAATGGTGCCACCACAATGGGCACATCATCCTGTGGAATAATCCCTTTGTACACTGTGAAGATTTGTCACTGTGATTGATTTAATAAAGAAGATGACTGGGCAATAGCTGGACAGGATCAAGTTTGGCAGGAGAACCAGACCAAGGACACTGGGAAGAAGAAGGGCAGAGTCAGAGGAGTCACAAGGGACATAGAGAGAAGAAAAAATGAACATGCTGTGTTGAAAGAAGGAACTGCCATGTGGCAGAGGATACATAAGAAGTAAGGGTTAATTTAAAATATGAGTTAGCTAGTAACAAGCCTGAGCTATTGGTCAAGCATTTGTAATTCATTTTAAGTCTCTGTGTCAGCTATTTAGGAATTGGCGAGTGGGAAGGAAATGATGTTCCAACGTGGTACACCTACATCCACATAAGACCTGAGAAAGCTTGAAAAAGATTCCAAACACACAAAAATGGAGTCAAACAAGGCTTCCTAGTCTCATGACTCTCATGCTGGCTGCAGTACAGAAACATGTCTCCTGGCAGCTGCTAGCATTCCATGAGCTAAGCCACATGGCAGGATCCCACAGTCTTTCACATGGGTCATGGTAAAGAGAGATTTCTCCCAGTTGCTGCCTGTGGGCCTGAGCCACCAGCATGCTGCATGGTGGGTTTGGGGTTTTGCTTATGCAGACAGAAAGGGTACAGATGTTCAATAAAGACAGGTTCAGATGGAAAAAACTTGTAAATATGTTGCAGTGTGTTTACAAATATACAAAGGCTTGGGAGAAAAAAAAGTATAGACAGTCATAAAAAAGAAATATATAGTTTTAAAATAACAAAGTAAAGTCCTCAAAAAGTAAGGTAATATAAAAGAAAAAAAGTCATTTAAAGATGGGAAATACACAGATTCTGGATCCTGTATGTTATTGTTCTGCCTTTGAATTTTTTGGCTGCTAAGACACATTGGATTATGAAAACTGCTGGATTAAAGAAACCTATGTATTTTAAAAATGTCTTGACTTCAAAATTGAAGTCAAAAGATATGTTACTTTGGTGAAGAGGTTATGCTTTTATTTCCACAGGAAATGAGAGTCTGTGTAATCATTCCAGATTGATATGGACCAGATTTGTCCTAACTACAGACATGAAGAAATAAACCTAGAAGAACTACAAGACACATGATATGTACTTAATTGCTCAAACATAAAACAAAAATAATCTTTGGCTGACTTGTGTACAATGCTCAGTCTATACTTGTATTAATGCAGATATGTATGTTACCTGTGCTGAAAGTTTTTTCAGGTCATGCCCAACCCCCCGGTTCCATGTTCCTCTGGTCCCATCCAGCCCTGCAGTCCTGCGGCTACTTATAAAATAATCACTGAGAGGCTTAATATCATTTAAAAACTGTATGGCCTATGGTAGGCTTCTTGCTAGCTAGTTCTTATAACTTAACTCAACCCATAGCTATTAATCTATGTATCACCAAGTGTTCCATGGCTTTACCTGTGTCCTATTACAAGTTGCTCCTATGGAGGTTGGCTCACATCTCTCTAGAATTCATCTTTCTCTTTCCTGTCTCTCTACTTGGAATTCCCACCTGCCTATAAGCTGCTTGCCATAGGCCAAAGCAGCTTATATATTAACCAATGGGAACAACATATATTTACAACATACAGAAAGACATCTCCCAGCACATCCCCTTTTCTGTCAAATCAAAAAGGAAGGTTTTCACTTTAACATAGTAAAATTATATATAATAGAACAGTTATCGAGCAGAAATTACAGTTATAATATCCAATCTATTTATATTTGGCAAAATTAAAGAAATATGCTATCTATCCTATATTTGTTAGTCTATCTAATTTATCTTTCATCATAAGCAAGGAAAATTATAACTATTTAGTCTTCAACTACATCAAAGACCCCAGAAGGATATAATATTACCCAAGTAAACAGAAAGTGCATTGTAAGCAACTTCCAAAATTCTGGAAATGACAGAGACACCTGGATGCCTGGACAATCACCCATCTTCAGCTTATAGGCCTAGAGTCTCTCAGTTGCTTCTTCTTGTATTCTGCAGAATGTCTGGCAGTCTCCTCTGTGAAGCAGGAACCTGAAGTACCATCTTGTCTTGTTTTGGCAAATTTTAGTGGTCATTTTTCCTTGGGTCCTGCATGTACAGTTTATATAACATACTGTCAAGCAGTCCAGGCAAGAGCAGTTTCTTGCCCAAATGGCTAACTTTTGCCATAAGGAAAGCAAACTCCATATGGAGTTTCTTCAATGCCCATCATTTTCTCTGAAGTAAATTGGTATTGCCAGGAGCAGACATGTTTCACTGTCCAGAAAGTCTGTTTTTAAAACATTTGAAATGCCATATTCTGTAGGTCTTTGAAGTTTGAAGATTACTTACTTAATCATAATCTATCTATATATATCTAGAAAACTTAATTAACATGACTATAAGTTTGATTATCATAGATGACTAATTATTAATCTGTATTTTGTAATTATACATTACAATTTTAAATGAGCTATACAAACATAATACCTTAAACAAGAATAGAAATATACAAATAGTATAACAAAGTTAACTTTAAATTTGTATCAATAAACTAAAATCCATAGCAATGCAAAACATTTTTAACAAGTTATTGCTCTTTAAAAGTAGATTCAATAATCTACCCTTTTATCCTATCATATCTATGCTATCCCCTTTTCTTTTTTAGAAAGAGATTGCATTTATAATCAACCCCCTTTAAATAAAAACAAACATTTATAAACAATATTTTGGGAATTTGGACATAGCCTCTCCTACTACTTCCTGCTGATTGGGGGTGCTGGTAGTGTTATGGGGATCCTGAAAAAATTAACTGTGAGAATGGATTGTCTCAGTCAGTTGCTTTGAATCTCTTCTGGATGTTGAATCATCTTGGCCATGGTGTCATCAGAGACCTTTCAGGGGGTCTTGGCTGATGAAACCATATTAGCCTGGAAGTAATCCACAGGTTCTCATCCTCTGCGGGGAAAAAAAAAAGCAGAACCTCTTTTCCAAAGCAATGTATCCTTAGACATAAATTTTGAAGTCAAGATACCTTTAAAATATATGTATTAGTTTAATCCAGCAGCCTTTACAATCAAATATCTTTGTGCAGTTAAAAATCCAAAGGACAGCCGGGCGGTGGTGGCGCACGCCTTTAATCCCAGCACTCGGGAGGCAGAGCCAGGTGGATCTCTGTGAGTTCGAGGCCAGCCTGGGCTACCAAGTGAGTTCCAGGAGAGGCGCAAAGCTACACAGAGAAACCCTGTCTCGAAAAACCAAAAAAAAAAAAAAAAAAAAATCCAAAGGACAATATAATCCAGATGATTTCCATCTTTATGTGGCTTGTTTTTTATATTACTTTTACTGTTTCTTTAAAGACTTTATTTTTTTTAATTATCTATTTCTTTATATAACTTTCTATCCTCCTTTTCCTCTCTCTTCCAAGCCTATGTACATTTTTACACATTATGTAAACCATTTAGAGTTTTATTCCATCTGAATCTGACTTTTGTGTATCTATAATTCTTTTATGATCATTGCAAACTGCAGCATGGCTAAGATTGAAGCAGCAGCCCTGGCTTCTGACAAAAACTCATTTCAGTTTCCCAACATGGCAGAGGTACCCATGAGAGTCATTCTTACCCTGCCGACTCTGGAGTTCATGCTGCCATCAGGTAACATGCAGCTGGTCCATAAACCCTTTATGTCTGTATGAGCAAAAGTTAAATCCACCATGCAGTGTGCTGTGCAGTTTGGAAACACCTCTGTGTACTGAGGAAAGAACTTGCCCTGCTGTAGATCAAGCCTACATGCTGCAATCCTGCCATATTGTAGCTCAAACCTGCAGGCCTTGGTGTCTCTGTATCACAGCTTTCCTGAGAGACACAACTAGGAAGCTGCTCTTGGCTCCATTTTAGAATCCTTTTTTAAAGCTTTCTCGGGTTTTGGGTGGAAATTCTTGCTACCACATCTGGGTACCAAATGTAAGATGAATTGCTAAATGGTATTATTAATAAAAAAAAAAACAGAGCCAGATATTGGGGTGAAAGCTGAAAGATCAGAGAAGCAAAAAGAAGCCACATTCTTACCACTAGAAAATCCTCAGCCCAAGAGAGAGCTACTTCCTGTATTGTTACACTTATATACTTTTCTGTACCCTACCATCATACTTCCTCCTTCTGACCAGCTACATCACTTTTTCTTTCATCACTTCCTCTTTCTGCCCCATTCTATCACTTCCTGTCTGTCTTTACAGACCTCCAGACCTCTATGGTTAACTAGTGCTGGGATTAAAAGTGTGTGCCACCATGCCTGGCTCTGTTCCCAGTGAGGCCTTGAATTTACAGAGACCTGAATGAATCTCTGCCTCCTGAATATTAGGATTAAAGGCATGTGCTACCACTGCCTTACCTCTATGTTTTTCGTATAGTGACTTGCTTTTTCCTCTGATCCATAGATAAACTTTATTGGGGTGCACAAATAAAATATTGGGTGACTGTCCAGGCAGCTAGATGTTTCTGTCATTCCTCACAATTTTTGGAAGTCACTTGTTTACAGTTCCTGTTTAACTAGATAATATTATTTCCTTCTCAGGTCCCTGAGGGAGTTAAAGACTAGATAGTTATAGTTTTCCTTGTTAACAAATTCAGAAAAGAGATGCACTAAAAAGGTGTAAAGTGATTAAGTTTGAAAGACATCAAAAGATAGTTTTTGGTTGGCAATACAAGTTAGGATAGAAAGTGAATTAGGTACATTTTGGACTCACCGAGATAGGATTCATAATGGAATATTTTCTCTGAATTTGTCATATGCAAATGGACTAGACATTGTTGATGTATTTATTGCCTGTATATATTGTATATAGTTATTGTACTTATTGTATATAATTTTCTTATACTAGTTATAACTTTTTTAAATTTTAGACAAAAAAGGAGAAATATGGTGATATTTTGTTTGTGCACCCCAATAAAGCTTATCTGGGGCTCAGAGGAAAAAGCTAGCTACTATATTAAAAATAGAGGTCAGGCAGTGGAGCATATGCCTTTAATCCTAGCATTCAGGAGGCAGAGATTCATTCAGGTCTCTGTAAGTTCAAGATCTCACTGGCAACAGAGCCAGCATGGTGGCACACACCTTTAATGCCAGCACTAGTTAACCATAGAGGTCTGTAGGTCTGTACAGACAGACAGGAAGTGATAGAGCTGGGCAGAAAGAAGAAGTGATGTTGCTGGGTAGAGAGTGGAAGTAAGATGGCAGGGCACAGAAAGGTATGAGTATACAAGAAATAGCTCTCTCTTGGGCTGAGGATTTTCTAGTGGTAAGAAAGTGGCTGGCTTCTTTCTGCTTCTCTGATCTTTCACCCCAATATCTGGCTCTGGGTTTTTTATTAATAAGACAATTTAGAAATTTGTCTTACAGTTAGCTTTAAAAATTAATGTATTTTCAGGACAAGGGGATCAGATACCAATGAAAACGGATGGCCCAGGTGATCCAGCATCTCAAAACGCCTCTGTTACAGGTTCCCCAGTGTACTGTCTCCAAAATGACTCCAACACTGTTGGCTGAGATGGTCCAACCTCAAGGACTACTCCAATGGGGACTTCATTATTATTCCAATTTTCTCAAGGCCTCCTAAAGATACCAGTGCCCCCAGACATTCTCGCTAGTATTCTAGAGAACGTTGTCCACATTCCTAAAAGATAGATTTGTCATCATTTAAGGGAGATTGGTTAAAAAAAAGCTGTTATTGGTCATAGTCAGAAACAAAGCTAAACAAAAGAGTTAAATTCAAAGATAAAAAGGTAGATTATTGAACTAAAAAACTTTAAAGCAAAAAACAACTATTAATCTCAAAATATTTTACATTGGTATGAATTTTGGTTTATTGATACAAATTTAAAGTTATTTTTCCTATATTATATGTATGTTTCCACTCTTGTGTAGGGTATCGTGATTATGCACCTCATTTTAAAATGTGATATGTAATTAAGAAATATAGATTAATAGTCATCTATAATAGTCAAACTTATAGTCATGTTAGGTATGTTCTCAAGGTCATACACAGATATATTTAGATAGACATATGGTCTTCAAACACTTCAAATACCTATAGAATGTGGCATTTAATATGTTTAGTAACCTAAGGCTTTTCATGACACTGAGGTACATCTGCTCCTGGCAGTATCAATTTACTTCAAAGAAGATGATGGGCATCAAAGAAACTCCATATAGAGTTTGCTTTCTTAGTGGTAAAAGATATTTACCTTAATTTCTGACAATATGCTGTTCAAACTGAACTGACAGAGTGCCAAAATAGCAACCACCAAACTTTGCCAAGACAAGGTAGGACAGTCCGTCAAAATTCCCTGTTTCTCAAGAATGTCAGTCAGATATACCAGGCCTGTAGGCCAAAGTTGGATGCCCCAACATTACAGAAGAATTTTGGGTGACTATCCAAGCAGGCAGACATTCCTGTTGTTAGATAACATTACACCGTTCTGGAGTCTTTATTGGAGTTAACGACTAAATAATAAGTCTTAAAGTTTTCCTTAGTTATGATAAAAGGTAAATTAAATATAAAACTTTAGATGCACAAAGATAAGGTAGATAATAAAATATTTTTTCTAATTTTGCCAAATACAAATGAACTGGATATTATAACTGTAATTCTTACTTGATAACTGTTTTTGTTATATACAGTTTTACTATGTTAAAGTTAAAACCTTCCTTTTTAATTAGACAAGAAGGGGGAAATGCTGTGGAATAATTCCTTTGTACACTGTGAAGATTTATCACCATGATGGGTTTAATAAAGAAGCTGACTAGCCAATATATGGACAGGATAAGGTTAGATGGGAGAACCAGACCAAAGATACTGGGAAGAAGGGTAGAGTCGGAGGAGTTGTGAGAGATGCAGACAGATGCAAGATGAATGTGCTGTGTTGAAAGATGTGCATGTGTTACCACCATGTGGCAGAGGGTACATAAGAAGTATGGGTAAATTTAAAATGTAAGAGTTAGCCAGTAACTAGCTTGAGCTATTGGCCAAGCATTTGTAATTCAATTTAAGTCACTGTGTCTGTTATTTAGGAACTGCCGTGAGGGAAAGAAAAGTCTGCCTACAACACTCTCTCACTTCAATTCATGCAATCCAACTGATCCCTGGTGGACACGCCCACAGGCCAACCTGACTGATCCCTGGTGGACATGCCCACAGGCCAGCCTGACTGATCCCTGGTGGACACGCCCACAGGCCAGCCTGACCGAGACAAACGCTCATTGAGACTCTCTTCTGTGTCAAGTTGACAATTAAAACTATCACACCTATGAACCTATCACTATTAAAGATAATGAAAATATTGATTTTATCCATAATTCACCTGTATCCCTTTGTTATCCTAGACTATTCAATTCTTTGTTCCTTCCTTATCAGACTGTTCTTTAGTTAAATAGGTTTTTAATGCTCCTGTCTAAAAATCCTTTTTTGAAGTCAGGTATTATTTTCAAGTATGTTCTCCCTGACTTTGGCTTGTATTTTCATCCATTCAATATATATTTTTTAAAAATAGAAGTTTTTAATTTTGATGAACTCAGATTTGTAAAGATTTTTTTTTCTTTTTTTGATGTCATATCTAAGAAGAATTTTCCAAACTTTCGTTCACAAGAAATGTCTCCTTTTTTCCCCCAAGAAATGTTAAAGTCTTGGTTTTATAAATGTTGTGGTGTGAGAGTTAATTTTCATTTTAAATTTGACTATGTTTAGAATCACCTAGGAGACACATTTCTGGGCCTGTCTCAAAGGATATTTCCAGAGAGCTCTAACTGAGGGAGCCCATAGTCTTTATGGACAGCACCTACTCATGGGCTGGGGATTCAGACCAAACAAAATAAGACAAATGAGAAGCCAATCTAAACACCAATGTTCATCTTTCTCTGCTTCCTGACTACAAGCACAATACAACCAGCCACCACATGCTTCTGCTGCCATTCCTTCCTACAATTTTGAGCTGCATCCACTTAAACCAGGAGCCACAAGGTATCTGTCTTAGTTAGGGTTACTATTGCTGTGACATGATCAGATCAACTTGAGGAGGAAAGCGTTTATTTGGCTTACACTTCCACAGTACTGTTTATCATCAGAGGAAGTCAGGACAGGAACTCAATCACGGCAGGAACCAGGAGGCTGGAGCTGATGCAGCGGCCATGGAGGAGTGCTGCTTACTGGTTTGCTCCCCATGGCTTGCTCAGCCTGCTTTCTTACAGAACCCAGGACCACCAGTCCAGGAATGGCATTACCCACAGTGGCAGGGGCCTCCCTATCAATCACTGCTGTAGGATGATCTTTCTGTATGCTGTGAATATGTGTTGCTACCATTGGTTAATAAAGAAGCTGCGCCCGGCCGGTTAGCTCAGTTGGTTAGAGCGTGGTGCTAATAAAGAAGCTGCTATGGCCTATGGCAAGACAGGTTATAGCTAGGTGGAAAATCCAAGCAAAGATATAGGGAGAAGAAAGGCAGAGTCAGGGCAGATGCCAGCCTGTCGCCAAAGGAGCAATATGCCAACAGACCAGTAATGGCATGGCCACATGGCAATACATAGATTAATAGAAATAGGTTAATTTAAGATGAAAGAGCTAGCAAGCAAGAAGCCTGAGTCATAGACAAAAAAGTTTATATGCCAGAGACTCTAGGCTTTGAAAAAAAAGGGGGGGGGGGGAGGAAATGCTGTGGGATAATGTTCTTGTACACTGTAAAGATTTGTCATTCCTATTGGTTTAATAAAAACAGTGATTGGCCTGTAGTCAGGCGGGAAGTGTAGGCAGGGTGACCAGACTAGGAGAAGGTTGGGAAGAGGAAAGGCAGAGACAGAGTCGCCAGCCTAACACAGAGGAAGTAAGATGAGAATGTTACACTTAGAAAAGATACAAAACCACGTGGCTAAACATAGACAAGAATTAGAGGTTAATATAAGCATAAGAGCTAGTTAGTTATAAGCCTGAGCAATAGGCCAAACAGTTTATAATTAATATAAGCCTCTGTGTATTTATTTGGTACTGAACTGCTGCAGGACCAGGTGGGATAGAAACTTCTGTCTACAAATCACTAATTAAGAATATGCCTGTCATGATTGCCTACAGTCTTATCTTATGGAGGCATTTTCTTAGTTGAGGTTCCTTCCTCTCAGGTGGCTTTAGGTTGTGTCAAGTTGACATAAAACTATCCAGTACAGTATGAATCAAACCATACTCTATTATCTATATTATCTTTGTATCTTTGTAAATGTTCAATTGTTTATGTGCAAGGGTGCATACATAAGTGTGTTTATTTCCTAAGTTAGTGAGCCTTCTGTTGCTGTGAGAGTAGAATTGATGCAATCAACCTGTAATGAGGAATATATTTTTGGCTCACAGCTTCAGAGTTTCAGTCCATGGCTACTTGACTTCATCACTTTTGGAACTGTGATAAGGCAGAGCATCATGATGGAAGTGCAGAAGAGGAGGTCTGTTCAGTTCTTGAAGGACAGGAGCAGAAGGAGAGAAGTAGCAGAAGTCCCACTATCTGCTTCCGGTCAAGACCCCAGTGATACAATTTCCTTTTCTTGGGCTTTATTTATACAATCTTTCAGTAGTGCTATAGGCTGGCAATAAAATCTTTGACATGTGAGCTTTTGGGATATGCATCAGATGCAACATTCCTGGACTCTACTCTGGGTCTTTGTTAATATAACCACTACAGTGTCTTTATTATTAAAGCTTCCTAACAAATTTTGAAATCAAATAGCAGAAAATATCCATGTTTGACCTTTTAAGAGCTGTCTATCCCATGAGCCTTGCATTTCTATATGAATTTATAATCAGTTTTTTGATTTGCACATAGAAAAATGCTATTTTTGATTGAGATTTTGTTGAAGATATAGATCAATTTGACAAGATGAAACTGATAACTTGCCCAAGCTCATCTTTACAGTATAAATCACTGTGTTCTTTCCCTCATGTTCTTGTTATAGGATTTCTAAGAGTAATTTTATCTACAGCACCCAGAATTATGTGTGGTGTATGGTACTCAAGCATCCCTTCATAGACAAACTACAATATATAAGAATAAAATCAGCAAATTTTAGTGTCTTTCAGTTCATATTACTGCCTGGGAACAACTTTCTTTTAAAAGCCTTAGGATCACTTAATCCTTGAACCCCCTTCATGCTTACACCAAACCCGTTCTCTAAACATTCCAAGCTATGTTTGGCCTTGTGCCTTTTCTCTATACTTCATTGATTCTTACAAGCAATGCTTTTCTCTTTTTCATGATTCAACTTACCCTTCTAGACATGCATCAATTGTTGTCTCATGACTTGAAGGCATCATATTCACAGCTTACTGTTTTGCTGAGTTTCAATAGGATGTATTTTACACTGCAATTATATATTTGCATGTCTGTCTTTTTTCCTTTATCCTTTTACCTGTACCCATTTCCCAGAAGAAAAGTATGATTCTTTTCCATTTAGGACAAATATTACTTTTTGTATAGCATCATGTTCATGCTTCTCACAGAATCAAACACATAGTTTGTGTTTACTGAATTTATTTTTAAAAAATATATAAAGTTTCATTCAATATATTACAGCAAAAAATCTATTCTTGATAAGCAAACATACTTGCTGTTTGCATGGGGGTGGTCATTTTAAAAATAAAATCAACAGTATTTCTATTTTGGTAGTTGATGTGACTTTTGCCACCAAAGTTTTAGCTTGAATAGTAATGCTTTGAGACAATAAAACCCTCAATTTCTGCCCAGCAGGGAAATAAAACCCAGACAGAACCGGGAGAGCATCTGGCACCAGGGTAAGAGGGGAACCCTCTCTCCTGCTCTTTTGGCTGCAGGCAAATGCCAGAACAGACAGGAGGCAATAACTCTCCCCAAGGTTTTGCCAAAGAAGCCCTTAGCAAGATAATGGGCTATTTGTTAGGGAACTGCTGAGGGATATGAGCGCAACCAAAAGGAGGCACTCAAATAATTCTCTGCAACCTCAGTGGGCCACCACAAGTCCCAGTGGCTAGGAAAAGAGTGTTTGCAGCCTGTGGAAACAACCCCTAGCCAAAGGTAAGAGTCTCTCCAGGGAAGAGTCAGTGGAAATGTCTCTTTTCCTTACAGAAGAGTTCAGCTGATATGTGTTTGTGGTTTACCTAAAGGTGAGGAAATTCTACTTAGAACCTCAACCCTAAATAATTAGCTTTCCCAGTGGTCACTTTAGAGTTAGACCAAAATATTTACTGTAAAGAATATGGCATGCTGTTTTGACAGGAGAATTTCTCCCTAATTCAGCTCTAGAAAAATTATCCTTAATCCAGATGTGAACAAAAATAAATTGAGAACATAAAATATTTTAAGTCTAGTCCCATGATAGGCCAAACTCAATATTATGGTGAACCAGGGTCTCTCTTTGGAGTAAAGTATTTTCCTGCACGAAGTAAATAACTTCTTCCTAAGCATGAAATGTTGCTCTCCAGGGGGTATTTCAGTTGCCTGAATTTTCTGTAAGATTGAGATTGTTTAGGCCAAATTTGACTTGAATCTTGTTTCTTTTTCCATCTCCCGGGCTCTAGTCTAAATAATTTTTAGTCAGTGCTTTAAAGAAAATAAGAAAGTCCTGTTCAGTTTGATTCTTTGTGAATTCAAATGATTTTCCTAGAACAAAGGGAAAACCAAAGCAAAAAGAAGATTCTGTTGTACGAAGTAGTGAAGACTTGAGAGTGACGTGTGGAAAATACCCAAACATTTTTTTGATCACCAAAATTAGATTTTGCAAGTATTTTAGCACCCCAGAGGTGTGAGGGTCTTTCTACCTACTGTTTCTCGCAGGGGGAGAATACAGAATCTGAAGGGTGAATGAGCACCAGCCACTGCTGGAAAGCTGTCCTTCGGCAGATGCTCATCAGCCCCTGGAGCGAGCTTCCTCTGCTCACCCTTCCCTCCTTCTCCGAAGGATATCCAAAGGGAGGCAAGAGTTTCAACCATAATCTGCACATGTGTGATAGATAAATCACTAAATAAGTACTTTTTTAGAAAAGTGTATTTTATGTGTATGAGTGCTTGCCTGCATGTTCACCATGTGAGTGCCTGGTGAACAAGGCCAGAAGAGGGCTTAGAAACCCCCGAAACTGGAGTTGCAGATGTTTGGGAGCCATCAAGTAGATGCTAAGAACTGAATCCAGGTCTTCTGCAGGAGCAGTAAGCAACCTTTACATCTGAGCCTTCTCTCCAGTCCCCATGATGTGTGTTTTAAAATGATATCACATGCACGAATGCAATGGAGGAAGCAGACTACAAAGTCACAGTCCTGCAACTACAATCAGCACAATAACACAGACACCTAAGGAAGTCGAATGCTTTTTTTCCCAGAAATAAAAATTCCTCAAATTGGTATTTTCCGTGTTTTAATAGATACAAAGAATCTCAAAATAGAACTTAAAGGTCTAAAGTTTGAAGCTTATAAAAACAATATTAATTATATTCACTTATTCAAATTATTTTCATTCTATTTTTTGTCTGCTCGATTTTTCAGTCATTGGGAGATAGGGAAAGTTCTTAAATCAAGATTTTTAAAAATCTACTACTGTGCATAATCCTGCCACATTCGCTTTATGAAGGGGCAATTAGGACTAATAGAGAAAGGAGAATTAAGTGGTGTATGGATGGCAGGGTAGGGTAAAGGCAGGAATTTAAGGAGAGTTAGCAACACTAAGGGCCTTTTTTAACACCATATAGAAACATACTCCTTTACAGGGTCCCTATAACATATTTATTTGCATATATACATATAAATATGCATAGAGTTTAAATTGAGCAACTCTATAATGACTAAGAGGGCAGTACCTCTCTTAGACTATGGTGATATTTTATTTGTACTGAAATGTGATTTTATTTGTATGTTAATAAATAAAGTTGCCTGGGGGTCAGAGCTAATAGCAAGCCATAGCAGAGCTGGGCGTTCGTGGCACATGCCTTTAATCCCAGCACTTGGTAGGCAGAGCTAGGTAGATCTCTGTGTGGTCAAGAATACAGCCAGCATTGGAGACACACACCTTTAATCTCAATACTAAAAATAGAAGATCTGGAGGTCTGTACAAACAGGCAGTGACGAGGCGGTCATGCGGTTGGGTCTACAACCAATGAGAAGGCAGAACAGAAAGTCTATATAAAGACAAACACTCAGGAAGTAGGTCTCTCTTGGCTGAAGCAGCTAGCTGCAGCAGACGGGTAAGGCTCTTAGCTCTGATCTCTTGGCTTTCTTCTTTGCATTGGTTCTGTGTTTCTTATTTGATAAGACGGTTGGTTACATCTACATTAGACACTATAGGCTATCAAAGAAAAATTCCAGTGCCAGGTATGTGTTAAGTATTTTGGAGTTGTTTCTAAGTGGAATCCAATAGATCCCAACAAACATGATATGCTATTACCATTGCTCATGGTTACCCTCCAGAAATGGTATTGTTGAAGGCATCACATTCTTGAGTCAGATAACGTGATGAAATTAAGCTGGTGCAGACCTGGGAGCTTCATCCCTACTGGCTAGGCTTCATGGTGCTGGAAGGTGCTATGCAAGCTACCAGAGGAGAGAAAAAATAATCATTACTAGCTGTGAACTTTGCAAGATGCAATAATGGCCAGCTTAGCAACACCGCTGTAATAGCGGCAAGAATGTTATGGAAGTAACCAACTCTGTCTAATTGGATTCAAGGCCTGCTCTGTCACTGAAAATTTATCCTCTTCTCAAATCATAAAGGAACATTTACATGCTGTTTATGTTTTTCTACTCTATTTTACACATGACTATCATCCAGTTACTTATTTCTGTTGTTCTTTAGACCTTAAACTAAATTATTATTTTATGCAGTACCTGACATGCTTATCAGTTTTTGCCTATCATCATCATCATCATCATCATCATCATCATCATCATCATTATTTTTTCTACTTACTTCTTCTGGTTTACTTTTCTCCTTTTCATTCTCTTTAGGTCTGACTTATTAGGAAAAGTTTCATTTGTATGAAAACTTTGTATTTTTACTATACCTGTATGATCATTTACTTGACTATGTGACGTATATTCTATCAATTCTTTCTAATCTTTCCTGTTGGACTTGCTACTGTATGCCTGTAGGAATTATTTTTATCCACTTTGTCTCTTCTTTTTAAATGTTCTGCCTTCAAAACTACAAATGTTCTTGTTTTTATTAATTCTCATTAACTTACTAATTTCCACAGTTCTCTAAAGTCCCTGACCACTGCACCTTTATACTCAGGATCCCCCTTCTACCAACTCAACAGATGTGTATGTGTTTTGTTTTGAAGTTTTGCCTTTTCCAGAATATAAAGTAGCATTCTCCAAGAGGTTTTTGCGTCCATTTTTCCCCCTTGCCTAATGTTATTGAGATGCATTCTTATTGCATTTACTGACATTTTCTTTGCTCTGTGGAGTGTTATGCTTCACTATGTCACAATCTGTTTATCATTTATAACTTACTGGCTATTTGGGTTGTATCCATTTTTTGTTGGTGATTATAAATATGTCTGTCTGTTAAAGTTGCTACAATACATTTGTATATAGGAATGTGTATAGTGATGTATAGCTATGCCATGTATGTTTTATTTCTCTTGGTTAAATATCTAGGGGCGAAAAAACTGAGTTGATTAGTAGCTGTGTTTGACATTCTACCTTTAACAGTCTTTGTAATGGTACAGACTTCTTTCTAGAATTATTTTCCAGTTTTATTTTTCCACTTTCCCATATAACTTGTCTTTAATTTCAGTCCTTTATTTCATCCATTCTAACGTGGTGGAGTTGGGATCTCACTGTGGTCCTAAGGATAATTTCCCTAATGACTAATAGAATGTAGCATCTTTTTGTGTGCTTATTTGTCCCATATCACCTTCTATTGAATGTCTTTAAAATCCTTTGCTCACATTTAAACAACTTTATTGTATTACTTAGTTGTAATAGTTCTTTGTATATTTGGGGTACAAATTTTGTAATATGTGTGCTTTACGATCATCTCCTAATCTGTGGCTTGTCCAATTAGCCAATTTCATGGTAATATCCTTTAAGGAGTTTTGTCATTCTTTTTCTTTTAATAAAATATTTTTCTATGTTGCCCAAACTGGTCTGAAACTTCAGAAGAGATTCATTTTGGCTCACAGTTCAGTGTTCAGCCTATAGTTCTTGGCTCTGTTGATTCTAGGTGTATGGGAGGTGACAGGAAAGAGGGAGGGAACACACAGACACACACACACACACACACACACACAGAGAGAGAGAGAGAGAGAGAGAGAGAGAGAGAGAGAGAGAGAGAGAGAGAGAGAGAGAAGGGCAGACAGACAGAATGTGAGACAGAGAGAGATGGATATCATCCAAGATTCAAGATACAGACCTCAAGGACATATCCCAAGGACCTACTTGCTCCTGTTACCTTCTTAAATTTCCTGAACATAGCACCATCACTTGGGAACCACGTCTTTAAAACATGGGCCTTGCAGAGGAATATTTCATAGCTGCTATAACATTTTCCTTAATAGTTTGTGCTTGGAAAATATGAAGATTAACAAGATTCTTTTCTAGTTTTTAATAATTTATAATCTAATTTCTTTACATTTCTTTAATAGGTAATCTATGTCTAGCTAAGAAATATTTGCCTGACCTGAAACCACAAATACTGTGTACTTTTTTTCAAGAAGCTGTTTTCGATATGACGCCTTACTTTGAATCAGTGTTTCCCGCTATGGAAGATAAGGGGCCAGACAGCACTGGCGCACTGCCCCTCGTCACGCCGAGGCTAAGTTACTAGGGAAGATACCCAGACGGTATCTACAGGGGAGAAAAAGGGAATGGAGATGGAAGCCCAAACAATGCCATAATAGTCCCAAAGACTGCCTTAACCTTGAAAATAGATTAAATTAAAGTAACAGATCACTTGATGATAAAATGTAAACTTTTGTCACACATAGGCATATGTGTGTGTGTAACATTATATAGAAAGGAAAATTATCTCTCCTGTATGGAACCTTATTTCCCTTTCATCTTATGGAATGGATTTTCGACTTGTTATAATTGAATTGTTATAGCAATACTAATTTTAAGTAATAATAATACCTATTTTAAATGCTTCAGTATTATTCTCGGTCTTAATGGAGATTTGTTACTTTATTTCTTTGCCTACTGTTGCTATCAAAATGACCACTGGACAGAAGAAATCTCCCTTTAGCATTGGAGAGATGAGTATTCCCGATTGAAGGTAACAGCAGATTCTAGGTAATAGTGGCTATCAAACAGAGTGTTTGTGGAAGCCATCTGCCTGTTCTCACTGATGCTTTTCTTGTTAGGGCTGTTTGTGGGACAGACTTCTTTAATGATCCTGAGAATAGCGTCACCCTGTAGGACACCCCAACTGTCCTACCAAGGGAATATTCCTCTCTGTAATGCCACCTTAATTAAGTCATTCCAACATTCAGAAAGGAGAAATTGTTCCTTTACACTTGAACAACTGTTGCTGAGAAAACATGAAGATTAACAAGACTCTTGTTTTAAGAATTTATAATGTAGTTAGAGTTAAGAAAATGAGAAGTGATCAAGAAGCCAGTAAGTCAAGAGATTCTGGAGTGCTGCTGGGTGGATTCCATCTTGGCATAACGTGACATTTGTGGTACACCTCGTTACTGACAACTGTGGGCCTTGTGTCTTGCTTCTAGAAGGCAGGTGTTGACAATGCTTCTGTACCACGTGTATTCCAATCAGAGCACATGAATATTCAAGCAGGCTGAAATCCCCTTCCTGGAGCCCTCTGCTCACACTCTCTCAAGGTATGAGAATGCCAGGCCAGTTTGGTTTCTCTTGGCTTTCCCAGAGCACGGGTTCATTTTGTTCTGGGTGGGGCTTTTCCCCGGCTTGCTTTTGCTTTGTTTTAACTATTCATTTTGCTGAAGGTGCTTTTATGCTGGGTGCAGATCCAGACAAAGAAAACTTTCATGCGAGTAAACAAAACAGATTATACTGAGCCATGGTTTCTGTGTCTGACATATTCCTTAGACTATTTCTGAGTGGTTATTTATGGATGTCTGTTTATCCCCTGGTGCCTGACTTCACCCCTTGGTGCAGTGAAACCGCTCTGTGTTTGGTGCAATGGTCTGCCACCCCTGGGAATGGCTGCATGTCAAATATTTACCCCTGTGGGACTGAACCCAAATCAGAGATACGCAGAGAAAATAGAAGTTAAGTGCAGGCTCCTCAGGAACCAGCAGCATTTCAAGGGAAATGGATTTTAAAGAAAACAAATGAAATAAAGAGATATCGCAGTGTCTCTTTCTTTATGGGACGGCAAGGGGAGCCCTCTAACATATAAAATAACTTCAAGCAGAGGAGGATTTTTACCTTCCTGCCTTCTCAGCAACCACACCCACCGTTCCCTCACCTGGCTCAGTACCAGGCCCAGAGGGAGACATTTTAAATTTTTATTCATTTAATTGGAAAAAGATGCTACACCTTGTCGTTCAAGCCTGCATTGAGAGGGAGTGAGGGAGTGAGAGGGGGTGCAGAAGACGGGGCAGAGAGAAAGTCAGAGAGACAGCCAGTGAGTGGGGGCGCAAAGAGGGGGCAGGGATAGAGAAGGAGAGAGAGCGAGACCTAGCCAAGTATTAGTTTAGCCCCAATGCAACTCATAAAACTTTGAAATCAAACTTGGCATTCAGCTTTATAGATAATCACACTGGAAAAATCCAGAAAGTCGAAAGTTTACTGTCTTGCCCAAGGTTCTCCATTCCCAGTTTTATGCCTCACTGGTCCCTTCCCCATGCAGTTCTCCTTTGACATTGGACTTACTGTATTGTCAGGTACAAAACTACGTTTTACAGGCTACGTCGTCAAATCATGCCAAGTTGCAAAAGGGCTTATAAAATAATCGTGGACATGAACAGCAAGGAAACAGAACAGCCACTAACGCCATAAAGCGAATACTACACCGAAGGCCAGGCTTGAAATAATGTCCGTGTGACCCATGTAACATTAGATGCTTCTGAAATCTAGTAGACAAAGTGCTGGCATGTTTGTTCATTCCTCTCTCACCGGACAAGGGATTTTCCTTCGCTCTGGGGACAAAGAGCGTTGGGGAGTTCACCGAGGGCGTGCTTTCTGATTTGAAATGTGCACACTGTTGAGAAGAAAGACAACGGCATCTCTCTGCTTAAACGTCGGCGTCCAGAGTGACAGCAAATTCCAGTTGAGCCAGGCATCCATCTGCACGAGCTCCAGCAGCTCACTTGTACTGGGAAGCGACCCCAGGCTGCCCTGCCTTTGGTGAGGACAGCATTGCCCTGCGGCTGGGCACACCGCATTCAAAAGCAAACATTGGGCAGCTTCACCTTCTTCCAGTTTGGCAAGGAGAGGAGAATCCACAAAGGAGCATTACTTTAGTTGTATTTAGAAATGTAAGCCCCTGCAGACCTAAGAGCTGGAGCCTGTGAGGCCCCTGCATTGTGAGCCCTCTGCAGCGGGCCGGCTTACACAAGCAGGCTTTGTTTTAATTAGTGCAGAAGCAGCCCTCCCCTCCTCCGGCAGGGCTTCCAGTTTACAATTGTCTGGGAACTCCCTCAGCCGAAAATGGTTACTAAGAAAATTTCCACAGAAACCCAAGGAACGAAAAGGGCCAAGCCAACGCTGGGCTTTTAAAAGAACTTTTCCAGAATGTGTCTTGAAGCAAACTTGTCAGCGGGAGTGGAATGCTTGCTGGAATGGATGTCCACTCCAGGGAGGGCCCCAAAGTTAACTAGGTGGTTCTCTTCAAAATAGCAGTCAGTTCTCTCTAGCTCTTGCTCCTAAGGGAAGAAAACAACACAACCTCCTTTAAATACGGTTAAGGATCTGGTTGAAAGCGACAAACGCCAGGAAACTTAAAAATAAGGGTGACCAGGACTCTATCTCCAAACTACTTTTCAAGAGTGAATTGAATCTGGATGCAGCAAGCGCATTGAGCTACAGGAAGGAGCCAGCTGCACACCTACCTCTCTATCCAGGCGCCCCCACCACGCACACATCCTCCCGCATTAGAGAGCTTTGGGGCCTGTGCCCTGAAGTGGCAGAGATGGAGGAGTTGTGTTCCTAGAGAAATGAAGTCGAGGTGGGCATGGACAGGTGTGGCAGTCACAGCCTCTGAAGAAGAAGGCCTTCTTAGCTTTGGTCAAGCAAAGCATTTGGTTCCTGGCAGACTGGTTGCCGTCTGATTCATTGTGTGTTGAGAGTTTCTGGATTTTGTTTTCTTTTTATTTTCATCAGGAACATTTTCAAATTGAAACTTGCAAAAATGTATACAATGAAAAACCTCATCAAATGTGTACATATTTTAAAACTCAAATGTAAAATTTAAATGTGTTTTGAGATGTGTCATTAACATATTCATGTGATATCAAGTACAATTCATTTGTTCACTTGGAAAGCTGTAGACGAATTGCTAAACAGTCTTATTAAATAAAAAACACAGAGCCAGATATCAGAGTTGAAACCTGAGAGATCAGAGAAATAGGAAAATCCACAAGCTAGCCTCATCTCACCGACGACTCAGTCTCCAAAGAGACCTACTTCCCATGCCTATAATGCCTTTCTGTTCTGTTCTCTCATTTGCTCTCTCAGCCCAGCTACATCACTTTCTCTTCCTGCCCAGCACTGTCACTTCCTGTGTGTCTCTACAGACCTCCAGACCTCTATGGTTAGTGCTGGGATTAAAGGCCTGTGTCACCACGCTTGGCTCTGTTCCCAGTGTGGCTTTGGACTTACAGACATCCAGACAGATCCCTGCTTCCCGAATAAGAGGATTAAAGGTGTGTGCTACCATTGCCTGACTTCTATGTTTAATATAGTGGCTGGTGGGGTACACAGTATATTGGGGGACACAATACATCACCACAGAAAGCTAGTACATTTTTTAAGTAATCAAAAGTATAGTTTCATTTCTTTATTAGTTTTTTAGGATTTGATTCCTTATTGTCCTGTTCTAACAATTTACAACTCAAACTAAACTATTAAGCTCTCTGATCTTTAGCGAAAACTAAATACATGAGTATTCTCATTTATTATCTATGGATCTGAAGGAACAAAGTGTATTTCCTGTGGAATTTTTAAATAAATCATCCCATTTCTGCTAGTGAATGAGAGAGCAGCTTGGTGCTGGGAATCACATTTGATCAATGGTGAAATCCAGAGGTTCCCAGAGTCAGATGCAGATTCATGAGAGGTAAGTTGCTCCACCACGACTCTGTCAATAAAATAAAACAATATGAAAATAAATCCCAGGTCTGTGATGATCCCTCTGGGTTCTTCAGAGGCAGATAACTGAAAAATTTGACTTCTGTCTGTCCTCACAGGAAGAGGAGACATTGAGCAACAGCAGTGGGGATTCACTGCAGGTTGGTTCTGCCTACCGTAGACTTCAGAGACAGCTGAAGTGCCTTGCTAGTCTGCGTCTTTCAGAATGCATTTAAAACGGTGGCCAGAGGTCTGAAAGTAAAGATCAATCAGTGGCCAGAAGAAAGAAATCTTTTATCTCTATCAAGGGTGAAGCCTCTCATACCTGGCTTCATGTTAATGGGTGCCATTGCACACAGAGTTAGTCAGGATTGCTGATCTGAAATTATCTGTCCTGTTACCTTCGGAGGAAAGGATCTCACAGGGAAGTACTAGAAAACAGCAACCAGAATATGGAGCTGTAACTGTAGAAGGAAGGAGTAGGTTGACATTAGGATCTAGCACCATTTTTCTAGGTAGGGGAGAAACATATTATCCTTCACGTAAGCCTCATTTTTTTTTTTTTTTTGCCATCAATAAAGTAGAGGTGGTAAGTGCTAAGTCTCAGAAAGTGCATATGCTCAGAAATGACAGTCTCGACTCAGCTCAAGCTGGACTATAGAAGAATTTCTGATGGTTACACAAAAGCCAGAATTCTTCAGGAATTTGTCAAATGGCTTCCAATCCTGGAAAAGGAGTCATTCTCTTGCTACTGACAAAAGGGACATTTAACTGTCTACTGACATTTGCCCATGGTTCCTGTCAGTGTATCAAATACCTCCAGGCTCCCTCAGCCCCTTCCCACAGGTACGTGTGTTATACACCTCAAAGCCGTTTCCCCTCCCTCACTCCTCTTCCACTGTGCTAGCCCCCAAGCCGATCCAGAGTCCCACCCCCATTATAACTTCCTTCCTTGCTATTCTTTATGGTTCTGTCTCTTACAATGCTTTGGTGTCATCCCTGCTTCCCTACCCCTGGCCATGTCCAATCTGCTTCTTTGTCTCTCTGTTCCGGACTCTTCTAGATCCCTCTGAAGGGTCTGTCTCTTAATTTCATCCACAATAAAAATCTCCCCCTGATCATGGAGCTGCCATTTCAGTGTTCTCTTTTCTGCACCCCTCACTGACAGTAAGATCACAGTCTTGAGGAAGAACAACAACAACAAAAACAAAAAAAAAAACCCAAAAACCAACCAAACAAAAACAAAAAACGATAAAACCGGTTATGAGAGTGACAAACAAGAAACATCAGGCAATGGTGTGACAGGGCAGCGGTTCCTCCATCTTAGGTTCCTGCTGAGACCATTTCAAGTTTAGCTAGAATTGGATCTCCTTGATGGAGAATCCCATGGAAAATTAGGAACTGAGACCAAGATGCCCCAGGCAACTGATCCTTCATTCTAGTAAACTCCTTACTTGTGCAAACTTTCCCTGTAACTGTTGAGCAAAATAACAGGATGGGAATTTCACCTTTAAAAGCTCCTTGCTCAGGGCTACACTTGGGTCCCCGAATACCTGAGTGTCGTCTCCATCAGTTGGAATACAGACTTTCAATTGGCTATCAACTGTGTCTGAGTGGTTGTCTCCAGTGGGCTCCCTGTAACATTTTGGAGGCTCCAGTGAGAATACCAAAAACTGGATGCCAACCCTTAGGGACCTTGGGACCCCCAGGAGTGGGGAAGAGTATGTCATCTGGAGAATAATCTTAGAGGATGCCCACCCTGAGATGTTCCAGGGTCCCAGGAAAAATCCTCTCAGCCCGATCATTGCTGAATGCTCCAGAGGTACCCTGATGACATCACCCTCCCAAAAATGGTAAATGGAAAATCATCTCGGTCTGAACATCTCTGGAACTGGGTTTGGTCTATAAGAAGTGCCATCTGGTTAGGACACAAAAGAGGGGGTCAAACACAACCATAGATCTTGTGTCTGGAATCCATGTGAGACATCACTAGACCTCCTTGATTTGTTCGGGTACATGAATGTGTGCTGGCCACCTCTGGTTGTCTTTACTGTATGTCTCTCTATATGACTCTGTCTTCCTGTGTGTCTCTCTGTATTTCTGTCAGTTCTGTTGGTTGGAGAAACAGATCTAAAGTGGAAGGGGAATTACATTATCCAAGACTGCAGCGACGGCTGCCCCTGAGGTGGCATATGACTTCCTATAGAGGCTCATGGGCCATGCTGGGTGGCACACCCGCATGCTGTAGTAACCCCCTTCCCTTCGAAAAGCAACTGCGTGCACACCTCAGCCGATACCTCAGCTTTTGACTGCTGCTGTTGCTATGTCGAGGCAGGAGGCTCCCAAGCCTCGGTAGCTGCCACTAGTTTCCAGGTAACAACTAATGGCAGTCTCTGCTGTGAAACCCCATGTCCCCCTTGGCTTAAGACCTGTGCCCTCTTGTTGAGGACTTAAATCCTTTTGGCCAGACCAGGTCAGAGCAACTCCAAACCTGTTCTTTCAGCCCCACTAGAAGAAATCGATCCCCCACCCTGTCCTATTCTGGAACACTTGCATTTAGCTTATTTAGTCAGTTGACTCCTGTTTGTAGTCCTGGGGACTTGGTTCTGTTCTCTGTGTGGAGGTGGGCAGGGCTCAGAGTGCTCACAGGGAAGAGAAATAGGCCCCTGAGCTGTGTACTCTCTTCCTTCCCTTGCCTAATCTGAGAAGCTGGTTCATACCATGATCTATGGTATCAGGGAAGTAACCCCTCCAGTCATGCAAGGGGGTAAAGTAGAAGTTCAACTCCTTCCTGGTTCATAGTTTATGACTTTTTCTCTACTAGTGACTTGTATAATTGGAAGACCCCCCCCCACCCCCCCAAAAACCACCATTTTCTGAAAAGATGCAGGTCATTACCAGCCTATTGGAAACTGTTTTACAGTAAGAGGGCATTGAATGATTTTTCATCAAACATTGGGAGGATTAAAACAGCAGCCAGAAAACCTGCCAACTTATCCCAGGTAGGTCAGGTTATCCAAGGATCTGATGAATTGCCCGCTGCATTTCTGGAAAAGCTCTCTGAGACATACCAGATATTTACTCCCACAGACCCAGATGCCCCCGAAAACCAGGAAGCTACTAATACTGCCTTTGTCATGCAGGCAGCCCCAGACATAAGGAGAACACTTCAGTAATTAGAGGGATTTGAATAGGTCTGAACCTTTGGAAATTGCTCAGAAAGTCTAAAACAGCTGAAATTCAGCTGAAAACAGAAAGGGAAAGAAATTCGTCCATGTGGTGATATTTGGAGACATATCCTTTGGAGAAATTGACAGGAGAGAAAATGGGGGACATAGACCAAAAGAAAGGATTCAGTGACTTGTCAAGCATCGTTTTATGGGGCCCTGAGTGCAAATCTGTTAGAATTTAGACCAAATATCCACAAAGCACCCTGTTCCAGTGTGTAGATGGCTTCTTCTTAGCTCTGACCACTGAGAAGGAATATGAGGTCTTTTAGAGGCATTTCAGCCCTGGGATACAGTCTCAGCGAAGAAGGCTCAGCTGTGCATCCCTCAAGCCCCATACCCAAATACTCCATCTTTGGAAGGGTGGCCTCCCAGGACAGGCTAAGTCAGAAAGCTGCAGTGAAGTGACCTCTGGAGTATAGTGGCTAGCCATCCGCTCTGCCAGCCCATTCACCTTAGATAGCCTCTTCTAATTTTCCTTTTCAGAAGCAACAAATCAAGAAATTGTGGGTGATGGAGACTTAGCATAGTTTTATCAACCTGCCCGACCATTCTAAGTATACAGGAAGGTTTATCCTGTTGAGATTTAGATTCCCATAGAACCGCGAGGGAAGTGTTGAGTTAGTTCATGGTTCATGATTGCACTTTTTACCACAACTTGAAAGGTTTGTTTCAATATTTCTGAGAACATTTCCTCTAATCATTGTGTTTTCCAGGATTGTTCTGTGTGCACTTTTCATTCTTAAATTTAACATCTTTGTGTTTCATAGTGTCGTGAAAATCTTGTTCTGAAGAATGTTAGTGAAAACATGTGAAAAAAAAAAGCAAGTGAATATCATTCTTTCAATACATTTCATCTCTATAGACTGTCTTCAACCATTTGGTATGCTTATTAAAGAAACTTAGACTGGATAATTCATAAATAACAGGAAGTTATTGTTCCCAGTTCTACACAGTGAGAATTCCAAGATTCAGTGTCTACTAATGGCCTGCTCCTTATCTGTGATACCTTCTGTGTGTCTTCTCATAGTGGGAAGGAAAGGCACTGCATTGTTTTTAAGTGGCACTAATCCTATTCATGAGGACACCAGCCTTATGATTTAATGTGCTCTGAAAGGCCCCACCACTTCCCAATTCTACTGGTCGCCTTGGGATTAGGTTAAAACAGGAATCTGGAAGAGGGACATAAACATACAGAATATAACATGTTCAAAATCAAATTCAGTCAGATGCCCATACATATCTTGGAACCTTAGCACCTTAACATGAGTGTCAGATTTTAACAAATGGATGTACTCTCTGAGCATTGGTTGAATTGATTTTCAATGGAACTATGTGTTTCAGAGAGCATCTCCTACAAACAGTGGATCACAATGTGAGGAGATCAGCATTTTAAAATCTAAATTCTTAGCTGTATGGCCATGTCTCCATCCCAAGTTACTGATCTTTGTGTTAGTCCCTAAAATGACTGTGCACAGATTGGCAGGTAGGAGGTCTTTAAAAGGGCACAGGTTCTTCAATGATCATATAGGGAATAATCTCTTTGTTGAAGAATATTGATATTCATGAAGTAATAGTCAGAGAAAGAGGGGGGATAATATCTGACACAGGTAAGCACAACCTTAGGTCCAGACAGGGTCTAGAGAGATGGACTAGACAACAGCTTTCCAGAAGCTTCAAGGACTTAGAAGAAAAAAGGTAATTGTCTTCCTTGAAATGGAAATGATCCAAGCATAGTAACATCCCAATACTTTTAAAACTTTTATGGAGTTTATATGTTCTCACTGTGGAAGATGGTTTTTAAAGTAAAATAGAAGTTATTTGTCTTTCTACTATTCATCTGTTTGATATTCTTCAGGCCCTTCCATATATATATATATATATATATATATATATATATATATATATAGAGAGAGAGAGAGAGAGAGAGAGAGAGAGAGAGAGAGAGTATAGTTTGTATATATAACTCTTTATTCTAGCTCATTATCTTTGCTATCATCTTTCACAATGGCTGCAAAATATCCATCATGCAGGAAAGTCGTACTTTTGTGGGCTGGACATTTCAGATTGCTTCTAACTTTTCACTGCTAATAAGTCTATAGTGAATAACCCTGCCCATAAATCTTTGTCTGCATTTGTTTGTTTCCTTAGGATTAATTCCTAGAAGTGAAATTATTCTATCTAATGGCATGGATTTTTTCCCAAAGCTCTTTATACACTAAAGCTTAAGAGCTTGCCAAAACATTTATACCATTACATAGTCCCATATGAAACTGGGGCCTCTGAATAGAAGTCTAAATAGGGAGTCTTTACTCCAAATTTTGTGAAGATAAAGATGAACTTGTCCAGCAGGACAGTCTATATCGAAGGCTTTTTCCAGCTGTATTTACGTGTATTAATTTATAATTTTGCCAGTGAAGAGACGCTTTACAGTCTGTGAGTAGAAGAAGTGAATGATTAGTTTTAATTCTGACATTTCCATCTTGGCCCCTAGGAGCTTGTTTCTCCCTGAGCTACACTGCTATGGTGTGAAGTGCTTCCTACAGACAAAGGTGCTGAGTGCTACTGCCCAAGCAGATGCAGTGATGAGATTCTGGAGAGGTGTATTTGAAGAGGATGTGCAGTCCCCGTTTGTCCCATTCCTTGCCTCTAGCACATGTTCCAGCTACAATGGGGCCAGAATCCTATGAACTAAAGTCTTTGAAGCCATGAGGCAAATAATTCCCCCCTTTGCATTGTTTGTGTCTAGTATTTTGTAGTATTGCAAAGTGACTAATAAATAACTAACATGGGGTTTCTTCTCTGATGACCTTATTGGTAGCCTTTGTTTGTATTTTATTTATGCATTCCCTTGGAATTCCACCCTGAACAGCTTGTAGCGCCCTTTCTATGTTCACTTCCTAGAACACACCTTCACACATTGCACGTTAACTCTCTTACTTCCATCTAGGTATCTGTTCAAATACTCAGTGTACACACTGAATGAGCTTAACCCTTCTTTACATTGCTTGATTCATTTTTGGAAATTATCATTTGACTTAATGCCATGAATCCATTTCTCTATTTGCATATTATTATTCTCTCTCTTCTACAACAATTAAGACTTAGTGAAGGCAGATTTCTGTTTTATCCACTATCATACCCTAGTGTACCCACATAGCAGCTCAATAGAAGTTTGATGAAGTAATAAATAAGCCAATAATTTTCTCTACCTCTAACTTCCTTTGAAAAATAGCTTCATACCTGTCTAATTTGCTAATGAAAATAAGCTTAACATTCCATCCTTGTCTCTTTTCGATGGGGTGCTCTTTTTCCTGTGGGACTCAAGGTTTTATCTGAATGGAAGACCACTTAAACACCATTTAATGAGAGGAGTCATTTCCTGCCTAACATCTAATCTGCAAATTAATCTCCCGCTGAGCAGAAATATGGACACGGCAATGCTTTCTGTTCCACATTTTCTACATCTGCCTGAGCTCAGGATCCTATTATTTACTTATCTTGTATCTGCTATCAAAAAGCCGGACGAGAAGCTAGCTGTAGAGTGATCTCTGGTGACAGGTATGCTTCGGGAGTCAAGCATGAGGATCTGGTTAAAATGACTCACAGTGACTGGGGAAAGAATGATGGCTCCGTCTTCCACTGAATAACACTATTAAAAAGCAACAAAGGTTGTCCCTCAATGTTCCCCTATTCAGAACAAACATTGAAAAGTCCTTACCTCAGGCAGAAAATTTTTGACTAAAAGCTTATTTGAAGTTTGAAGAATTTACTCATTCTTGTGATAGTCAGTTTAGCCCAGATATAAATATGGGAAGATTTTGTATAGTCAAATTTTAATTTTTCACTTCAAGAAACAAGGAATATTGTAACCCTGAGGAAACATTCCTACTAATAATAATTGTTGTGGAATATTCCTTTACACTGTGTAAAGATACATTACTGTGATTTCTTTAATAAAAAGCTAAATGGTGACTAGCTAGGCAGGAGGTATAGGTGGGACTTCCAGACAGAGGGAGCTCTGGGTAGAAGAAGGGAGGAGTTTCCAGCCAGATGTAGAGGGAGCAAGATGTGCAGCAGGAGACATAAAAGCCATGAGTCACATGGCAACACATAGATAAAAAGAAGTAGGTTAATTTAAGTTGCAAGAACTAGTGGGACAAGCCCAAGATACAGGCTGAGCTTTCATAACTAATAATAAATCTCCATATTTTTTGTGAGTTGGCAACCCACAGAAAAATATGACTACAAATACTTGCTGGAGGTAGGTGACAAAAGCGGCCTTCTTAAGCACATGCATGCATGTTTCTTAGCTACTTAGTCCCACCACTTCCTATTGTGTAGGCACGCTGAGGCAGGCTACCAGAATACGCTATCATCAGACTTACCTCGACTCTCTTCCATGTGTTAGAGAGCTGTGTCTCTGTTCCTACTCTATTTGTTATTTATGTCAATGTCCAGGATTCTGTGCCCACTTGAAAGGGAGCCTTCAGCCTTGAACATGTGATATGATAAAAGATTTTCTCCATTCTGGCTTCTCTCTGTGGAATTAGCTTTGTAGCTTCTCTTTGTCTTATGGTTCAGGAATTAATACAGTGTTCCTGATATTGTCTAGCCAAAAAGATAGAGAACAAGTATCTTTGAACTTGACTGTGTCCTCCTAAACACCCCAAATTTTACAGAAGGAAGACTGTGCCTATATTTCCAGATAAGGCCTCTATGCTTTAGTGTGGTATTTCATGATGCATTGGCTCCATTTTAGGAAGAAATCCCATGGACCTTTTCTTCTCTGTCTCACCCCACCACACAAAGAGACAGCAAGGGAAGAGGCTTTCCAAGGGAAATGAAGGGTTTGGTACCTTGACTTCCCAAACTACCAGAAACCAAATTCCTGTTATTAAAACCACCCACTCTGTGTTTTTTGTTATGGTAGCAGAGACTGTCTATTAACCAACTGTAGTCAGGGTTTATTTATATGATCTTGAGCAAAGAATACAAGACCAGAAAGTGAACTGATAAAAACGGAGATGTTGTCAAGTCTACCCTTGTTCGGTCAGGGTTCTCTTCCTCCATAGCTGTTGCTGATCATATGTGCTGATTTGTTCTTAAACTTCAGGAAAGCATGTAGCCTGCATCTGGAGGAATGTGCTGTCTGTACACCATTGCTCTGGGAATCTGACTCGTCACATCTGCCATGAGAATGATGGTGTTATGTCCTTGTGCCACACTGCAAGACAATCTCATCCCAGAGAGCTTGCTCCAGCTCTGGAAAGCATTTCCTTAGTTTAGAACATTCACCTAAGAAAATTTTCACTGATTTTCTAAGGCTTCTTTGCAGTTCCAAATTTAGCCTGACACCATCTTAAAGGTGCAGCTACTATCAATGTCTTCCTAGTTAGGAGCCTTCCCAGTAGACTTTTACAAGCAGTTCTTCAGCCGAACTTACCCAGGAAAGTTTCTTGCTTTATGTGCCAGTTTCTCTTCCCTGATGAGGTCGGGGTCAGGGAGGGAGGCAGTCAGGTGTTTAATTTCTCAGAATCTTTCTACTTGTCTTTGTCAGTTTCCTTTTTCAGACTCTTTCTAGCCTTGGAATATGCTCTGTTTATATTTACTTGTGCTTTTGTTTTTACTTGTTCTTCTTCTTCTTTTTTTTTTTTTTGAGACAGTTTTCTCTCTGTAGCTTTGCGCCTTTCCTGAAACTCACTCTGTAGCCCAGGCTGGCCTCAAACTCACAGAGATCCACCTGGCTCTGCCTCCCGAGTGCTGGGATTAAAGGCGTGCACCACCACCACCTGACTGGCTGTTTTTACTTCTTAACTCCAATTTCCCCAGCATCTTGGTGTTTAGCATTTCAGATCCCAAATGACAAAGTTACAAGAGCTGATATGAAGACATGATCCCAATACATCAAAAAGAGGATGTAAACATTAATGTAGGATCATGTGTTTGCCCTACCCCTGGACCTAAATATTAAGCCAAGGAAGTCAGAAACTGGACAGGAGCTCAGCTTTTAGCAGAATTAGATTTCCAGTAAATACTTCTGGTCTTTCCTAGTTCCTCTGATTTTAGTGAAATGCTATTACCTACTCAATGCCAGATCAATATAAGCTTTAATAATAGTTAAGAGAAAGGGTAATTGCAGCCTGAAATTTTCAGCTGAAGTTCCCACTTAAAGACACTCAGTATTCACGAAAATGGAGTGTCCACTTTGTTATTCTCGATTTTTAAACCCTTCCCAAAGCAATTGAAATTTTCATTGTTTTTAGCTACAAATGACAGAGTAGGTTTCAGGAAACTTTAAAATGATCACTGGCCAAATGTTTGGACAACTTCTCACGGTCCTTCCCCACCCCTGCCTACCCCCTGCTTTTTTCTGTAAAGTTTGAGAGGCTATGATGTGTGAACCCTCCTGGGAGGGTATTTCAAATGGCCTCCACATCACAGCAAAAGCATGAGGAATAGGTTGCCCAAAGCAGCAGGGAACATCTTTTGCTGGTCACATTATCACTTAGCAAGTGGTATTTTGAAATGACTTTGCAAATTCTGTCCATTTGAGTGAAATTTGTCCCACACCAGGACAGAATTCCATCCTGGAAATGACACGTCAATGAATTTAAAAATCACTGACATGGAAAGACAAAGCAAAGCCCAGATAAAACATGTCTGACTTGCTGATTTCTTACCTGTTGGCTTTGTAATTTTCTTCTTTAAAAATTAATGTGGAGTCAGGCATGGTGGCACATGCCTTTAATGCACTCGGGAAGCAGAGGCAGGTGGATCTCTGTGAGTTCGAGGCCAGCCTGGTCTACAAAGGAAGTTCCAGGACAGCTAGGGCTGTTAAAATCCTGTCTCAAAAAAAAAAAAGAACAATAAAAAATTAATTTGGTGTGTGTGTGAGGGGGGGAGAGAGAGAGGGAGAGAGAGAGGAGTGCTTTTATGGAGGTCAAAGGACAACTTCCTGGAGTCACATACTTCAGTCCCCTATGTTGGCCCTAGAACTCAAGTCATCCATCAGGCTTGGCAGTGAGCCCCTTTATCTACTAAACCATTTCACCTGCCCTGCCTTGTAATATTTTATCAGCGAATCCAGGTTCCCTTCTGATTCTTCTCTAATTCCTATTGACACTGACCCCTGTGAGGCCCAGATGTTGACTTCAGGTGTGTGGCGTGAATGTAGAGCTGCAGATTTGCCCTTGCTTTTTTCTAGAGCATCTATGGTGATTAGGGGAGACTTGCAGGCAGTTAGTAAACAAGGGTAGTAATCTCATCCAGGGGCCCAGTGCTTTCCCTGGCTGTCAGATTGAGATGACTGTGAAGACAGTAATAAAACTTATATTCTACTTGACTGCAGCCTGGTAGGGATCTCAGGAGTAGAGAGCTCTATAATTCCCACTGTGAACATAACAGCAGAGCAGCCACACTGTGAAGTATCGTCATGTGCTAACAATTACTGGCTGTCCATCATACACCGTGCAAAACAAGCTGCCCCTGTTCTTCAAGCACCTGTGCATGAAATGCTCCATGTGTGTCTGCTAGGTAAAAAGTTGTGTTTATGTTATTTTGTTAGAATTTACCGCAGAGTTGAAAGTAATCACTTATTCCACACTCTCCTCCATTTTCTTTATAATAGTCTACTTATGTTATGAATCAATGGAAGTTACTGTATTTATAATTCACAAATTGAATTTGACTTTAACTTCAACTATGTTTTTTCTATAATCTGATAGAATTTTTTAATGTTTGCTCAGAATAAAAAAAATGAAGATCATTTTTAATGCACGGGCTGATTAATACATTATTACTGATGAATTTGAAGTCAAATAGTTTCATTCAACTTTAAGGCAAGAAATCTTCAAAGCAAAAATTTCAGAGTTTGTAGCTTTAACTCAAAATAGAACTAAATTTAATATCAAATTAACAGGTCGTTTGTTGTCTAATGATGTAAAGTTCCAGTAAAACTCATGGCTCATGGTACCTTAAAATACACTTAACACAACATTTTGAAAGGTAGAAATTTATTTTCCTTCATGGGCATTCAGAAATTATAGTTGAGTGAATGCACGAATATAAATAGACTCTTTCTCCTGACTAGAGGTGTTACCATCCACCTGGCTCACTTCCTTCCCAGGTAATTACACAGGCCTCTTAAAATCACCCCTGGTGTATTAATTAGACATAATCTTCTTTGTTTCCTATTGAAAACTGCTGCCTCAAGTCTTGCTCTGGGTGACTTTCAAATCCTAGCCCTTTTCCCAACTTCCTAGGTGTTCTTGAGATTTTATTAATGAATAGTGTGAGTAACACTGAGCCATCTGAAAGAGTGAGGAAGGCAGCATGTCCTATCACCATTTTTGCACCGCCCCACTGACATTGCACAAGTCTTCCGAGGTAAAGGAAGGCAAAAAGGAAACAACACAGAGTACATCACCCGTGTACCACTGCCCATTTTCCTCTGGAAACATCTCACGCATGCATCGGAGTCTGGAAGAGCTTTGCACTCGATAGTCAATCATTTTACCAGTGTGGGGATTATTTTATAAACAGTGCACCAAATGGGGATATCATAATGAACTGTGAATGATCTCAGTCAGTTTAAAAGACTATTTTAACTATGATTCCAAGGAAGCACCAGAACCAAGAATGAATCACCCTTAAAAAGAATAGAGTGAAGCAGCATCTGAAAGACTTGCTCGAACGGCATCTGAGAGGCGCTTGCTCACATGGAATCATATGAGAGGCACTTGCTTGCATGGTGTTTTTCCTGCAATGCTTTTCTCGGGACTGTTCAGATGTAAGTTTTCTGGTTTTATGAGGTTGTGAGAAAACTTCTAGAACTGCATAAAATTAGTTTATAACTACCATGTAGAGGCTGCCTCAGAGTCATTACTCTTTAACATATTCTATTTATAGTTTTAAAAGCAGCTTCCATGGTTGGAATACATACTAATTGTATGTGTATGTCATAGACTTGATTTACTTGCTGCCCTTGTAGCCATTTTAAATTCTCACTTAAGCTCTTGGAAACGAGATCTACCCCATGGCCTCTGGCCTGCTCCTATGTGGGAGTTTTTAAGATAGCCACTCTCTTTTCTCATCTCACAGTAATGTAACACACACCCCATAGCTGCCAATCATAATAAAACTCAATGGTTAACACTAAAGTCATGTAAGTAAGGATGCACTTGCCTTATTTTCTTTAAATTTGATACTCACAACCTCCCAGAGAAACTATATTAAAAAAATACTATCCATGCACTTGAATATAAGGCATAATCCCACAGATTCTTTTCTGTTCCCTCTTTCCTTTTCCCACTGCCTGGGGTCTTCCTTCTTTATTGGGTTTCCATCAGCTAGCTCCCCAAGTCTTTCTAGAAACTATATGTAATAAATTTCTTTTATTTCACACACTTTAATTTCACTTTCTTGTCATTTCTCATTTGACAGACTGCCCTTGAATGTAACTTTCTAGACAGGTTTCTGTCTTTGTGAGTGGCTGCCTTGGAAGGAATAAACTAGGTTCTGGTTAGAGGAGAAATATGGGGTGACTACCAATAGACCCAAGAGTCATAGCAGAGAAACAATGTTCACAGTCATGAAGTTTAGTTCTCAGACTTCAGATGGGACAGAGGCATACTGTGAACATTGACATCCAAATTGCCTGGATTTCAAAGTGGGGAAGCATTATAGCTTATAGCTGCACTCAGAATCGGAATGCAAAACCAAACTAGATAGAAACTATAATGAAGAGAATCAACAGTATCCATCAGAACTAGTAGGAATTATGCTTTCCTAATTAGAAATTGTGGGAAAATCTGCAAATGGAGTAGTAACTTCTCTGTGAGTCTAAAGTAAGTTCTGCAAAATTCTGTCTCCTGAAGAAAACTGAACCAGGTTTCTCACTGCAATTACTTTGAGATGTGTAGAAAGTACTCAAGTTATAGAATTGAAATACACCAGGACAAGAATATTTTTTGAACAATCATCTCTGTCTTCATACCTAGCTATCATTTACATTATTTTCAACTGCTCTTCAATGATCCCAAGTTTTGGATGTGGAACATTTTCATATAATAATATTGCAGAATTAAACAACCATACTTTAGAGGAGGTAATTCAGCAATACACTGTTTTGCAGCGACAATGAGGTGAGAGCTTCTGGAAAAAAATATACTTGCAGAGTATTTCTTTCCCAGAAACTTCTTGCATTTGGAGAAGGAGCTAACTGCTAAAAAATTTAGATCTTCTACCAATAAATATGTCGTTAATTTTTCTTATTTTCTGCTGGGAAAAATAAAAGGCTATTCTTTAGTTCTCAAACTGAGATTAAAGAATGTTTAGTCATAGAAGAATATCAGATTAGAAGAGAGTGGAAAATTGTAGATGTAGATTCTGGGAGAATGGTGTTCACCATTGCAAAGCTATTGCGAGTTACGTCAGTTAGTCAGTCAAGGTAAAGCCAAAGGAAGGCAAAGGGAGGAAGCAGCAGAGCTATGTGATGCTGTCATCAAACATTGGAACTCTGATCTACTTTTTCCTGTCGTTCAGTGAAATCTAAGTTTCCAGAGCCAAGAGAAGAATGGGATGGTTACTCTGGTGACCAAGCACACACTGCAAATATTTACACCATCAAATGCAGAGCCTCACATTCAGCTACGATGCTGACACTCCTGTATGGCACCCTCAACAGCCCTTCACATTGAGTGGAGGCCAAGAACAACATAGAAAAACATTTGAAGAAAACAGACATGACTGTAATGAGTTAAATGCTTCCACACACCGACATCAAGTGACCTTTTAATTCACAGTATGAAAATATCTGGGCAGCTAAGAATCCCACATTTCCATGGAGAGACACTTACTACTTGGGAGGTGTAGTGGTGTAGTGGAAAGAATATGATTTAACTCATAAGCCTGGGTTCTCATCCAGCTCATACACTTAATAGCTCATAAACTTAGACCAGTTACTCTCTTTGTCACTGTTTCCTTGTTTTAAAAGTACCTACTTTATGGTGTCTTGTAAGGACATGATTAGAGCAAATATTTGTAGAATGTGTGCTTTGGAAGCCATAACGACTACACCAACATGGATGCTTTGACTTCATTAAAGTTGGACAAATGATTTTACCTCATTGATCGAGCTGGCCCAATTTGGCAATGGTAGAAACATACAAGTACTTGTAAGGAACTGTCTCAGTGAACATTATTCAGCTGGTAGTAAAACAGGAATCTTTTAATCAATAGTCCCTTAACAATTTTTTTTTTTTAGATTTATTGTTGTTGGTTATTTTTTGCTCTTTACTCTTTTGGAGGGGAGGTCTGCCATCCAGCTCCCAAATATATCACACACAGAGACTTACTCTTAATTATAAATGATTAGCCTTAGCTTGGCTTGTTTCATGCCAGCTTTTCTTATCTTTAAATTATCCCATCTACCTTTTGCTTTTGGGCTTTTTCCATTCGCTTACTTCTGTAAATTTTACTCTTACTCCATGACTTGCTGTGTAGCTGGGTGGTTGGCCCCTGGAGTCCTCCTCCTTCTCTGGCTACTTCTTTTTTTTCCTCCAAAATTTCTCCTTCTATTTATTCTCTCTGCCTGCCAGTCCTGCCTAACCATTCTCGTGCCTCGTTATTGGCCATTCAGTTCTTTATTAGATTATCAGGTATTTTAGACAGGCACAGTAGCACAGCTTCACAGAGTTAAACAAATGCAATATAAACAAAAGTAACACACCTTAAAAATAATATTCCCCCAATTTTTTTTCTTTTTTTCTAAACAAAAATGAAAGGTTTTAACTTTAACATAGTAAGACTGTATGCAATAAGAACAATTATCAAGTAAAGATTACATTCACAAAGTACTGAATTCCAATTCATCTGTTTCCAGTACATTTAAAGAAAGTACTCCATAATCTATCCTATCTTAGTAAATCCAAAATTTTATACCTAATTTACTTTCTATTATATCTAAGGAAAATTGGAACTATAACTATCTAGTCTTCAACTACATCAGAGACCCCAGAAGGATATGATATTATTTGAGTAAATAAAAGTACATTGCAAACAACTTCCAAAAGCTCTAGAAATGACAGAGACATCTGACTGCCTGGACAGTCACCCAAAGTGCCTCTGCAACTTTGCATCATCCATCTTCAGCCTAATGGTCCATAGTATCTAGTAGACTTTTCAGTGAAGCATGAAATTTGAAAGACTGTCCTGCCTATTTTGGCAAAGTTTGTCAGTCACTTCCCTCTGTGTCCTGCAGAGTGTCTAGTAGTTTCTTCTGTGAATCAGGAACCTGAAGGACCATCCTGCCTTGTTTTGGCAAAGTTCAGTGATCAATTTCCTGTGGGTCCTGCATGTCCAGTTCATATAACATACTGTCAAACAGTCCAGGAAAGAGCAACTTCTTGTCCAAATGACTAGCCTTGCCACATTGAAAGCAAACTCCAGAAGGTGTTTCTTCAATGCCCATCATCTCTGAAGTAAATTGGTGCTGCCAGGAACAAGTGTGTCAGGAAAAGCCCTGTTAACAAAACATTTTAAATGCCATATTCTATAGGTCTTTGAAAGTTTTGAAGACCATACACTATCTAAAATCTATCTAAAATATATCTCTATATGTTCTAGAAAGCATACCTAACATATCTATAATTTTGGATTGTTATACATGACTAACTACTAACCTATGTTTCCTGATTATCCTATGTAGTTTGAATAATAGCTTTCAAAAACTAAAACTTCACCCCACATTTCTAAATGAACTGCATAGGCACAATACCTCAAACAAAAGTAGAAACATACATATGTTGTAACAAAAATAACCTTAAATTTTTATCAATATACAAAAAATCCTTTAAACAAGAGTAGAAATATATACAGTCTAACAAAAATAACTTAAAATTTGTATCAATACTCTATATTCCCTTAAATGAGAACAAAAATCCATAACCCACCAAATAACCAAAACCACCCACACCCCCGACTCTTGGGAATGTGGATGTAGTTTCCTATAAACTTCTTCCTGCTGGCTGTGGGCAAAGGCATCTTTAGGGGTCCCTGAGAAAATTTTGAGATGATGACCAAAACCTGGAAAGACCAGCAGTAACATTTGCTGATAGATATTACCTGTCAAGATTCAGGAGATCTCCCCTGATCAAACCTGATCCATGTTATTCCTGAAGGAATCCACAGCATCTTGTCTCCTGTGGAAAGAAAACTCCAAAATGTTTTTGACTTCCATTTGATAAATACATTTTTTGACTTCTTTTTTAAAGTTAAGGCATTCCTAAGTTATCTAGATTGGTTTAATTTAGCAGTCCAGTTCACAATTCCATGTCTCCTAGCAGCTGTCTTTTACTTCTCAACAAGCAAAAAAAAAAAAAAGAAAAGAAAACAAAATTCAAAATCAACACAATAATATACAGGATCCAGACTCCTTGTGTATTTTCCATCTTATGTGGCTTTTTTCTTTTAATTTCTCTTTAAAGACTTTATTTTTATAAACTATTCATTTTTTTCTATGACTATACCCTTTTTCTTTCTTTCTTAAGCCTACATCCATTGTACAACACACTAGAACCTGTTTAGAGGGTTTTTGGGTTTGTTTGGTTGGTTGGTTGGTTTTGGTTTTTTTCGAGACAGGGTTTCTCTGTGAAGCTTTGCATCTTTCCTGGATCTCACTCTGTAGACCAGGCTGGCCTTGAACCCACAAAGATCCACCTGGCTCTGGCTCCCGAGTGCTGGGATTAAAGGCCTGCGCCTGGCCTTATAGCTTTTTTGATCATGTGAGCAAACCTTTAAACTGGTAACCTATATTTGGATCCTCCACATGGTTCTCTTGGCTGGCTCTGCCTACTTCTTGGGTCATGAAAACCAAACCTAAAGCTCATGGCTTGGTTGGAGGTTCATGACTGAGTACTGCATTCAATCTTTCTAGAGTATTAGAATGTTGATGCTTGTGCTGTGGCAGGCATTTATTCTTAGTTTTTTGTTCCTACTTAATGTACTAGCTGCTCAAGGGCTTGCTGCCTGGCAGAAACTATCCTGCAGAAACTCTTAAAGGAGATTATATATGCTTTTTCAAGCACTATGGAAATTCGAGCCCCATATTGGGCACCAAAACATTATGGGTTATTTTTTGCTCTTTACTCTTTTGAGGGGCCCACCATCCAGCTCCCAAATATATCACACACAGAGACTTATTCTTAATTACAAATGTTCAGCCTTAGCTTGGCTTGTTTCATGCCAGCTTTTCTTATCTTTAAATTATCCCATCTACCTTTTGCTTTTGGGCTTTTTCCATTTGCTTACTTCTGTAAATTTTACTCTTACTCCATGGCTTGCTGTGTAGCTGGGTGGCTGGCCCCTGGAGTCCTCCTCCTTCTCTGGCTACTTCTTTTTTTTTTTCTCCAAAATTTCTCCTTCTATTTATTCTCTCTGCCTGCCAGTCCTGCCTAACCATTCTCCTGCCTCATTATTGGCCATTCAGTTCTTTATTAGATTATCAGGTATTTTAGACAGGCACAGTAGCACAGCTTCACAGAGTCAAACAAATGCAGTATAAACAAAAGTAACACACCTTAAAATAATATTCCCAATTTATTTATTTTATTATTTTATGTGTGTGCGTGTTTTGCCTACATGTATGTATGTACACTAAGTGTGTGTGTGTACCTGGTGCCCAAAGAGATTTTTAAAAAGTGGATAGAATTCTCTGGAATTGGAGTTAATGATGGCTGTAATTCACCATGTGGATGGTCGGAATCAAGAGCAACAAGTCTCTCAACCTATGTGTCCACTCTCCTGCTCCTACCCAATAGTCCCTTTGATAGCTGTCTGCACTGCCTTGATTTGTTGTCCCACTCCACAATGTTATCCTCTTACCTCAGTAGATAATTTGAAAAGCCAGTGATCACTGACCTTCCTTGATGATCTTTACAAGAGCAGGGTTCTGTCAGCAGCGTTTACACTTAGCACAATGCACTTACTGAGTACTTGCTGAACAAATAATGATGGAATCTATATAATCTTATTACTATCCCACAATGTTTAGTCCATATGTGGATGGATCAGTAGATATGAACAAAAACTACACAGATAAAGTCTTTTTCCACAAATTTAACTTTTCAAATAAATTGTACTTAAATATAATATGAGGTACTGAAATATATTGTGGAAAGATTAAATCTAATTATCAGAAACATTACAAAGTTATCATTTTTGACAAGAATACTCATTACCATTCTCCTAGCATTTATCAGAAATATAATTATTATATATACTCATCATGCTGAAAATTATTTTGATGAACTAATTATAAGTTATTTAATCTGTTTTATTTTTAAAAAATTGGTTTTTGTTTTTCTTCCCCAATATAATAATTTTATTAATTATTTCAGAACTTCCTACAATGACCCCAATGACACTCGCTTCTTATTACTCCTGGGTCTCATCCCTGCACTCCCCTCCAAAAAAGAACCCCAAAATACCAAGTCCAATTTGTGTTGCCCATGTACTCATTGGAGCTTGGTCAAAAGCCCAATGGCCAGCCCCATAAGGTGAGCTGAGTCCTTCCCTATCCTTCTGCCAGAAATCATCAACTGAAGAACTACACTTCAGCATTTTTATCACAATTTTAAGAACTCTCTTCAATAGTTTCCTGTCTGGGCTGTTTCTGTTTGTTTGTTTGGTTGGTTGGTTGGTTGGTTGGTTTTTGGTGGGAGGAGGTTGTCACATAGAACATAGTAAAGAATTATGCTGGTCTAGTAAAGTGGTGGTAATACATTTTTTTTTCTAATGTCTATGACCTCAATACCCAGGCAAGATGATTTGATTCCCTTCTGTTGGATGGGCCTTAAGTCCAATTAGACAGCTGTTGTTTACCACCAACATGTGAGTGCCACTTACTGTACCTTAGTGGATATCTTGCCATGCTGCCCATTGTTTGTAGTTCATAGTTGTTGCCTCTGGGTAAGACTACTTAACTGCTTCCTTCCCTTGGCAGCTTGCAAAATATTGTCTGTTATCATGGAAGATAGACTACAGGCAGGAGGCTTTCAAATCAGATTCAGCTCAAATCATCTGAATCCTGTGTCCTACGTGTATGGTGTCTTCAGCAATAGGATCTTATCTTCATCCTCTGAGAGGCAACCAAGGACAAAATCAATAGTCTGTATTGTTTGAAGAGTCACTTGGACCAACCATTCAACAGGTTTCCTTTGCTTGGCACTGGGTTTTTTTTTTTTTTTTTTTTTTTGTTAGTCCAGGGTTCACATGGAAGCATTGTAAGCTTAAGTGGAGTAAATTCCTTTAAGATGTATACATACATATATACTTATATGGATTGCATATAATTTTAGGTAAATAGAAAATAATGTGATCCCTCTATGCTTTATCAAACAACCTTGATGCTATTTGTTCCATGTTCCTCCTTGTACTTCTGTATTGACCTCCCTCCCACCTCCAGATGAAGTTCCCTCCCATTTTCCCCTTCTAAATCCTAACCTTATACCCACAGATAAGTGTAAATCCTACCGCTCATCAAAGAAGCTTCTTTTTACAGCAAATGGAGACCATCACTGAGAACCACGACTGCTGAGATCAAAGGATTGTGGGAATCCAAGCCCCAATGGATACAGCTCCATCACATCCCCTGCATCTGCTGCTCAGAGAACACTACAGAAGAGGTGCCAGAAAGATTTTCAGGGTCAGAATATCAGAAAATGTGGTGAAACAGTTTTGTCTAGAAATGGCTTCATAAACAAGACTGGAATGATGGCGATTTCAATGGACTTGTGGAAGATAAAGAATTTCATGGGGTTTCATCCCTAGATGAAGAACTATAGACAACTAATGACTATTGGGAGGAGGAAAAATTAGCCTCTCCCAGGGATGAACCCCTTATTGGTTGTCCAACTCAGTGTTCAGCTCTGAAAGCATATACACAAAACAACAAAGGTAGACTCATCAGGTTGTATTTATATATCTGTGCATATATATATATATATATATATATATATATATATATAATATTAATAATCAAATAAAAAGAATTTATCAACTTGAGAGTTGTGGGGAAGGAACTGGGAAGGGTTGGAAGGAGGTACTTGGGAAAGGCTGGAGGGAGGAAATGGAAAGAGGTAGTCATATAATTCTACTCCAATTAATATATTAAAATAAATAAATAAAATAAATGTTATTATATTTAAGTATGAATAAAAGGAGAGGGATTTACATAAAGAGCCTCCAAATGCCCATGCTCTCACTTCTTCCTACACATGTAGTCCAATCATACTTGAAAACAAAACATGCAAAAACTCTCTGAGGGGGTGACTGTCACAGTCAAGGGTAAGAAGTCCTACTTTTAAACTATGAGACATATAATTACCCAAATTAATTTGAGTATGACAGTTACAAACAAATCAGATTCAGATGCCAGTAATTTCATTCAATATATGTTCCTTTTAGAACATTACAATGAAACAGAATTATCTAAGCTATAAATTGGGAGAATGACAAATTCTCATTGCTAGAAGAGAATAAGCCATTCTAAGATGCAGAGTAAGATGGGAAAGGTGGGCAATGGCTTTAAAGAAAGAGCCTGTGAGCAGTATAAGGACAACGACAGAAGTTTAAAGAATTAATGAAAAGCAAGAATTCTTATATTTCAGAAGCATTGCTAATTATATAATGGAAATTAATTCACATCTATCATCCATATTTAAATTTTTCTAAACATAAATAACAAGATTCTAAATAAGAGCAGAAAGATAATTTAAGGGAATAGAAATTACAAGAAAAAACCAAACCAAACAAACAAAACAAAAAACCCCAACAAAACAAAACAGATTTCTCAACTTTAACACTAGACGCCAGATAACAATGGCATCCTTTGGGGGGTGGAGAAGGAAAGAGAGATGAATTGTCAATATGGGATGCCAAACTGAACCTGTAGCTTAAGAGAGAGAGAGTGTGACATCAAGATATTTCATGTAGTCTTGGAGAAATATCCTTCAATACTTTTTTGGGGAAAAAAATCAGAATGAAGTTCAAAGACAGAATCGGTGTGTTCCAAAATACAATAGGAGAAACTCAAATATGCAATGACATTATAAAGTAATTCTGATGACAAATTCTGGAATTTAATATCAAAGTGAAACTAAAATGAGGACCAATAAACAAGAGGCAAGAAGTGGAGGACTTGTTTTGATCAGTTAAACTATGCTAAGAAGCAGTGCTAGGGAATCTTTTATTGGTTTCTCTTGGTAAAATCTCCTCTTCCCCAGCCACCTTCTTTCCTAGAAGGCTGACTAGAGGGTATTAAATCATTATGATTCCCAGCTTCTGTTTGGAAACTGGGCTGACTAGTTTTATATCAGCTTCACACAAACTACAGTCATTTGAGAAGAGAAAATATCAATTAAGAGAATGTTCCCACCAAATTGATCCTCTAGCTAGAACTCGGGACATTATCTTAATCAGTAATTGATATGGGAGGACCCAGCCGATTGTGGGTATTGTCATCCCTGGACAAGTGGTCCAAAGGTACATAAAAAGACAGGCTGAGCAAGTCATAGGGAGCAGGCCTGTAAGCAGCATTCCTCCACTGCTTCTGCATTGGCTCCTGCCTCCAGATTCTGGCCCTGTTTGAGTTCCTGCTTTGGCTTCCTTCAGTGAACTGTGATTCAGGTTATGCAAGCCAAATAAACCCTTTCTTTCTGTAGTTGCTTTTGGTCATGGTGTTTTATTACAGCAAGACAAACCCTAATTAAGACAGAATCCCTGATTGATGAAAGGGAGGAAGGAAAGAAAGGTCAAGAGAATTTATTCTCCTTTTTGTATTCCCAGTGTTCACCTAAGACTCTTTATTCCTGTCAGTATGTGGTTACTGCTAAACCAGGCAAAGAGAAAGAAAGAAAGAAAAAAAGAAAGACTCGGTTTTTCTAGGTCTGTCCCTTCTTTTCTTTGAAGCTAGAGTTGGTGAGATTTCCAGTGGTGATTTATTCAGGGTCTTTCACATCTCTGTGTGATTTATCATCTTCAAAAATTAGCTTTGGGATAAATAAACTCTGTCCACATGATCTTCATTTAAAACAATCATTTCATTTTGGCCCTTGACTAAAACAAAAAGATAAATGTATTAAGTTTACCCTTTTAAAGCTAAAAATGAAAAATTATGAGGGATCACAAGGGGGAGTGTAAAGAAATTTATCCATTTACAAAGACAAAGGATAACAAAGAGTATTAACAATAAAATTCAATTCAATAAAACACAGCAAAGAAAAGTCCCAATAAATTCAAAGCTTAACATATCACCATAGAAAGGAATGAAATGTGTGTCCTGGTGCTAGTCATGGTAGAGCAGTTCTTATTGGGCCCATCATTTGTTAACATTATAAAAGTTGGGCAAAAACAAGACAAAAGCAATCCACAAAGCTCAAACAGGAAGAAACCACCACTGGAGAAAACAAAAACTTGCACCATCTAAAGGCAAACAACAATATCTGAATCAGATACTGAATCAGATAGCACATTTTAAATTTCCTTGCCACACACAACAAAAAGTAGTTATGTGAAGTGACACATAGTCAGTTGATCTGGATAATTACCCTATAATGAGTATCCATAATAAAATAATACTTTAAATACTTGTAATGAGGAAATATATATTTGGTCCTTGCTCCTGGATCCAGCCACCTAATTCCTCAAATTCTTAAACTCTTAAATGATGTGTCTTTTTCTACTAACAAGGTGACTACTAACATTTTCATAAGGTCTGTCTGCATCAGTCTGTTGAGGCTTGGTTTCCCACTGAAGGTGCTGAAAGATAAGCAGACTTTTAAGAGATAAGAGGAACATGTGGTGTCTCTGGGAAGGATGAATGTAGTTCTCATGAGAGTAGACTGTTATTAAACAAGCCTTGTACTCTCTACATTCTGTTACATGCATGTTATCTTTCTCCATCTGCATACTGTCTTGTGTTGGTCTGTCAAGAGCAGTGTAGGAAACTATCCTTTCTTGCACTACCCACCCTTCAGAAAACAACATCATCAACAACAACAATAACAAAAACCTCTTTATTTTCTGCAAGTTTGCCAGTGTCAGGTAGCTTATTTTATAAACAGAAAATGAACTAAGATAATGAAGAATGAGTAAGAGTTCTTTAACTTGAGTTCTTGGGGGCTAGTTCCCATGTTTTCAAACTTTTGATCCTATCCCAACCTCCAGGAAAGGAAGAGGGGCTGAAAGTTGAGTCAATTCCCACCAGATAATAATGTAATTAACCATAACTATGTTATCAAGACTTTTCTGTAAAAATCCTAAAAGGCCAGGTTTCAGGAAATTTCCAAATTGATGAGGTCCCTGGAGGGGAACCATTCCCAGAGAAAGCATGCTAGGCCTGTGAAATTCTTCTTTGTACTCTTCCACCTGGCTATCATTTGCATGTGTTGCAATAGCTTTTGCTAAGTGAGGTATAAATATAAGTAAAAGAATGTCCCTGAATCCTATGAGCTATTCCAGAAGGTTAAATGAACACAGGAAGAATGGGGAACCTTTAGAAATGAAACCAGGACATGGCCTCTCCAACGTATCGTAGAGAATGGTTTTATTGTAGATACGAGGGAGAGAACAGGCAGAGGTGTCTGAAAGAGTCCAAACTTCCAAACTAAACCGTGCCATGGGGAGGGGGTGGGGCAAGAGAGGGAGAGGAAAGAGAGGGAGCAAAGGAGTGGGGGGGGGAGGCAGGGAGGGAGGGAGGGAGAGAGAGACAAGAGAACCAAGAAAATGCATGGTCCAAATGGCTGGGTTATATAGGAGTCAGAAACTGGGGGAAGAGAAGCCTCTGGGCTGGAGAGGTTTGGGGGGCAGTGAGAAGATCGAAGAGGAGCCACAAGTACAGAATGGGCCTGGCAGCCTGCATGTGTTTTGGTATGCTAATAGGCACCACAGATAGCCATTTGTCCTGGCGTTTCTTTGGTACCTGAGACTTTATTTATAGCTGTTTGGGCAGAAACATAGCCCTTAACTGGGACTTGCAACAGGCATGTAAACTGTGGGCAGCCACAGGAGGCTGGGCCATCCAACTATCCCCAGGCAGATGATGTCAGAACTGAACTGACCAGCTGGTGTCTGAGCAAGAGCTACTTATTGTGAGGAAGCAGCCACACACCCGATGTCACGAGCATTTGGGGGACTAGATATGAAGGCCGAGGAAGAAACATTTCCTCCCTTCAGAACGCCTCAAATGCATCTAATTTTTATTTGCCAGTTGAACCCCAATGCAGCTGAGGGACTAATTAAGACAAAACGACTTATGCCAATGATGGACTTTTTTTTATCAAAAGACATAAACTGTCATATTTCTCTTATGGCAAAAGTAGCTGTAATTTACTCATTTAACATGAAACTATGCATTCTCAAGTAGTCTGTTTTAAACATGAACAATTAAATTTGTCTAAAATAAATTGTTCATAATAAGTGTCACCAAATAAAACAGAGGCTATTTGGGATTTTTAATTTTCATTATTATTATCATTTAAAAATGTTTCATACTATACATTTTGATTAGATTCTTTCCCTCCCCAACTTCTCCCAGTTCCTCTCCACCTCCCTCCCTACCAAACTTCATGTTCTTTGTCTCTCACAGAATAAAAACTGACAAAAACTCACCAAACAAACAGAAGATAAAAACTAACAACAACAACAAAACTCTAAATACAAGCAACAATGCCAAACTAAACCATACAAGCACACACTAAAATAAGAGTCTATTTCATGTGGGCCAACTACTCCTGGGCATGGGGCCTGGTCTGGAGTGAGGTTAATATACCCAGTAACACTACATTGAGAATATTGATTTTTCCCTGTCCCAGCAGGTATCACTTGCTAATAGCTTCTTGTCTGGGAGTGGGATTTTGTGTTCACGCCCCCTTCTTCATGCCAGGATTTTGTTTGGTTTGAATTTGTGCATGGTGTCACAGTCTCTGTGAGTTCATATGTGCATCAGTCCTGTTGTCTGAGAGACACTATTTGCTTGGAATCATCCACCACCTCCAGCTCTTAGAGTCCTTCCGCCTGCCCATACACTTCTGAGCCTTGAGGGAAAGGGTTTGATAAAGACATCCCATTTAAAGCTGAGCACTCTCTGTACGTTGTCCAGTTATGGGTGTCTATGTTAGTTTCCATCTATGGCATAAAGAATCTTCTCTGATGAGGATTATAATCTATAGGCTTTGACCTATAGGTATAGTAATGTGTCATGAGGAGTCATTTATTGCTATGTTCATTTATCAGAATAATAGTATCAAGTTTTCCCCTAGGGCCTATGACTTATCTAGCTCAGGTGCTCGGCCACTTTAGCAGTGTCATGATGTGGGTTCCATATCATGGGGTGAGTTTTAAGGGTAACAAAACAAAAAGTTGTTGGTTACTCCCATAAAATTTATATCACTACTGTACCAGTATATCTTGCAGACAGGTTTTAGTTGTAGTTCACAGGATTTGTAGCTGGATGATACTCACGATAATTTTCCTCCTTGGATAGTGTCTTAGTTAGGGTTTCTATTGCTGTGAAGAGACACCACGGCCACGACAACTCTTACAAAGGAAAACATTTAATTGGGTGGCCTATAGTTCAGAGGTTTAGTCCATTATCATTATGGTGGTAGTGTGCAGGCAGATATGCTGGAGAAGGAGCGGACAATTCTACATCTTGATCCAAAGGCAACAGGAAGTGAACTGAAACACTGGGTGATACCTTGAATAAAGGAAACCTCAAAGCCATGCCCACAGTGACCTACTTCCTCCAACAAAGCCACACACCCTAGTAATGCCACTCCCTGTGAGCTTATAGGGGTCAATTACATTCAAACTACCACATGTAGTGTGCATAGTACATTCCAGCACCATGAAAGCTGGTCAGGAGTGGTGAACCTCTATCTAGGAACTAGCTCAGTTTCTCCATGTTCAATAGCATAAAACATCTTCAGCAATAGGGCATTAGTGTCAGGATAACCAACAACCTTATTTATAACCTGTGATATTTGGGGGACCTATGAGACCTTTGTAGCCAATGCCTCATCAAGATGTAGCCCATTCCTGGCCCTGGAGGTTTTACTTGGTAGCGTAATATGTCTAGCTGGGGCATTGTCTCCCTTTGCATAATGATTCAATTTGAGTTTATATATGTCAATTTTTAATTTAAGCATATGTATGTATATAAACACACACACACACACACATACACACGCTTCTACGATAGTAGGTTTCCACACAGTTTTTCAAAAGGCCTTTATTGTTAGTTGTCCCCCCATACATATTCTCCTTTCCCTTTCTCGCCCATGCTACTCACCATTTTCCTACTGCAGTATACACTTTATCTTTTTTTTTTTATAACACTATACAATATCTCCCCTTCCTTTGAAAATTCTGTCCTCTCCTCCTGGTCCTTTACTAGCTATCTAACTTCTGTTACTTATTGAAACACACACACACACACACACACACACACACACACACACACACACACACACACTCAAATCTCCCTTCCCCACACATACACATAACCCCCATACTGATTTCTAAAATGGCTGTACCAGTTTGCATTCCTACCAGCAATGAATAAGTCTTCCCCCTTTCCTGCAACCTTGCCAGCATCTTCTATCAGTTGTTTTATTCATCTTGGCCATTCTGACTGGAGTAAGATGAAATCCCAAATAGTTTTAAGTTGCTTTTCTCTCATGGCTAAGAATGTTGAACATTTTTAAAAGTGTTTCTCATCCATTTGTGGTTTAGTCTTTTTCAGAATTTTCTGTTTAGTTCTATACCCTCCTTTTAAATTAGGTTGTTTTCTTGATATTCAGCCTTTTTAACTATTTTTATATTCTAAATACTAACTCTCTGTCAGATATATAATTGGAAAATACTGCTCCTGTTCTGTAGGCTGTGACTTGCTTGAATGATGGTATTATTTGCTGCACAGAGGATTTCTGCACCATTAGGTCTCATTTATTAATTGTTGGTCTTAATGTCTGTCTATCTGTGTCCTCCTGTTCAGAAAGTCTTTTCCTGTGCCTAGTCTCTACTTTCTGTTCTATTAGATTCAGGGTATCTGGTCTTATTATGAGGTATTTGATCCATGCTGAGTTGAGATTCACGCAGGGTGATAGATATGGATCTACCTTCTTTCTCCTACACACAGCCAGGCACAACATCTGCAATAGTTGTTGAAGGAGTTCCTTTATTCAACGTGTAATCTTGGCTTTTGTTGTTTGTTTTCTTTGAGACAGAGTCTCTCTATGTATCCCAGGCTATTCTGGAACTCGCTGTGTAGACCCACTGTATAGAAGTTACCCACTATCACTGTGTTAAGGTAAATACGTGATTTAGGTGTGGCAGTGTTTCTTTTATAAACTTGCATGCCTTTGTGTTGTGCATAAATGTTTAATTGTAATAGCATCTTGGTAGATTTTTTCCTTTAATAAGTAAGTAATCTTCTTCTCTTTCTCTTCTTATCAGTTTTGCTTTGAAGACTATTTTTGTTTTGAAGATTATTATAATAGTTATGCCTGCTTGCTTTTTGTGTCTATTTGCCTGGAATATCTTTTTCCATCTTTTTACCCTGGGTAATATCTATTCTTTATGTTAAGGTCCATTTCTTGAATACAGCAGAATGATGGATCCTGTTTTCTAGTTCAATCTGTTAGTCTGTGTCTTTTTATTGGGGAATTTAGACTATTAATATTGAGAGTTATTATTGAGCATGTTTATTAATTCCTGTGGGTTTTTGTTGCTGTTGTTGTGGTGGTGGTGGTAGTGGTGGTGATGGTGGTGGTGATGGTGGTGGTGGTGGTGGTGGTGTGTTTCTACCTTCTTTACATTAACTATTCTGGGATTTTTTAATTATTATTATTCTTTTTGTCCTCTTAGGTATAGTTAACCTACTCTTCAGGCTGAAGTTTTTCTTCTAGTGCCTTCGTCTGGATTGGTAGATAGAAATTTCTTAAATTAATTTATTTTTATTTATTTACATGTGTGTGTGTGTGTGTGTGTGTGTGTGTGTGTGTGTGTGTGTGTGTGTGAAATGTTTTTCTTTCTCCATCTATTGTGATTGATAGTTTTGCTGGTTATAGTAGTCTCCTCTATCACCTGGATTTCAGAGTCTCCAAAAAGAATTCAGGTGGGCTTGCCTTTATATATGACTTGGTCTTTTTCCCTTGCATCTTTTAATATCCTCTTTGTTCTGTACATTCAGTGTTTTAATTATTATGTGGTATGAAGAGTTTATTTTCTAGTCCTGTCTATTTGGTGTTCTGTATGCCTTTTGCAACTTCATAAACATCTCTTTTTTAGATTAGGATAATTTTTTTCCCTGATTTTGTTAAAATGTTTTCTGTACCTTGAACTGAGTTTTTTATTTTATAACTATTATTCATAGGTTTGGTTTTTCCATAGTGTACCAGATTTCCTGGATAATATTTTGTGTATGGATTTTTAATTATCCATTTTTTTTGCCTTGTCTTCAAGACCATGTCTTTTAATATGATGGTAAAGCTTATCACAGAGCTGCATTTCCAGTTTTAATTCAATTTGGATTTTCTTTAGTGATTCTATTTTTTAATTATTAAATTATACTTTAATGTTTTGAGTTATTTTTATTATTTAATGCTACTGTTTTTATTTTCACTGTCTTCATTAAGACATTTATTCATATTCTCCTTAAAGTCCTTGAACACATTGTTTTCTTTTCTTTTGGGGGGTAGAATTTGAGACATGGTTTCTCTGTTAGCCCTGGCCATCCTGGAACTCTCTCTGCAGACCAGGCTTGCCTCAATCTCAGAGATCCACCTTCCTCTGTCTCCTAAAGTCTGTGATTAGAGATATGAGCCAATATCTCCCAGACTTTAAAGTATTTATAAATGTTATTCCTAAGTCCTGGTCTTATGCTTCACCTACATTGCTTATCTTGGGACCTATTACTGTAGGATTTTTGGCTTCTGGAAGAGGCATATTCTCTTGGTTGTTCTTATTTGTGCTTTTGTTCTAGGATCTAAGCACATAGAGTTATAATGTTTGTGGTGTTTGTTGGTTTAGATATCTGGTCTCATCTTTTATTACTATTTCTCACTCTGGGTCCTAGCCAAGTGTGGAGGCTATGGATTCCCTGGTAGAGAGTGGTTCTATGGATCAACACAGAGTCACAAAGGAATGGAAGCAAGCTAGAAGGAATGACTGAAGAGGGTGGTGGGTAAGTACTAGGGGCCCCTGTGCCCATACCATGAAGCCATATACCAAAGGAGATGGAGTTGACTGGGAGGAGGGCTTGTAATTTGTTTTAAAACTTATGTGTTAAATTTGGAGTACCTGTAGAATCTAGGAAACTAGAAAGGGACCTGCTGTGGGATGTCTTTCTGTACGCTGTGAATAAATATTGCTCTCATTGGTTGATAAATAAAGCCGTTTGGCCACTGGTGAGGCAGAATAAGGTTAGGCGGTACATTGAAACTGAAGACTGAGAAGACAAAAGGCAGAGTCAGAGAGATGCTTTGAGTAGCTGACAGGAGAAGAAAGATGGTAGAGAACAGACAATGCCGTGAATCCCTGTGGCAAAACATACATTAGAAGGAATGGTTAATTTAAGTTGTGAGAGCTAGCTAGCAAGAAGCCTGAGCCATAGGCCATACAGGTTGTAATTAATATAAGCCTCTGTGTGTTTATTTGGGACCAAGCGGCCACCTGACCTGGCGGGACACAGGAGAACTTCCAGCTATAGGGAGCAGAGGTAGAGATCAGAAAAAATACCTTAAGGGAAGGGGAATAGTAAAATACAGGTGACATGAAGGGGAATAATGGGGGCAGGCTAAGTGGCTAGATGGATGGGAAGGTAAGGCAGAAGAGAGGGTAGGGTGAGAGATAACTAACACAAAGATTGCTTTGAAATATTACATGCAAATCTATTTTATACAGCTCTCTCTCTCTCTCTCTCTCTCTCTCTCTCTCTCTCTCTCTCTCTCTCTCTCTCTCTGTCTCATAAAACAGTATCATTACCCTACACAAGGCACAAGCAAACAAACAAACAAACAAACACAGAAACAAAAGACCTACCCATTTTTGAGTTGTTGATCAGGAGTCCTGAAGATTCCCCAAACCACACAGGCTGTTGCCACATCTCTTGCTCGCCCAAAAGACCACCTTTTAAGCAGGTCTTAGATGTAAAAATGTGGAGGTGGTGCAAAACATAGCCCAAGATTCACCATTGCCCTGTCATATCACATGGTTACCGAGTACAAAGATTATGGGGGCAATTACAGAGTAGTTTTGGGCACTCACCTTGGAACCGGAGACTTTATCTGTGGACCTCCATTTTATCATCTAATAAATGAGCACACTGAATTAATTGCAGAGAAGTAAGATGCCTTTAAAGTTAAATATTCTATGCTTTCAGGTGATGTTAGGAAACTAAACTAGTTTCTTCCCTGAAATTGGAGAAAGAGGCTTATAACCTTCACAGAGGAATAAAAGTAAGTTTAGGGAATTGCAGTTATTAGACCTCAGTTTTTTTCCTAACTCTCCTCATCAGTGGGCAGGCTTTTTTTTTTTTTTTTTTTTTTTTTTTTTTTTTTTTTTTTTTCTCAAAACTGTTTCTCTTCCACTGTTAGAAACTCTTAAGTGATTTCAAATTTATTCTTGCTAAGATCATTGAAAACCACTCTGAAGGTGTTACACATAAACAAATAAGAAGTCAGACACATGACTAAGCATTCTGTTAGAAAGGTGAAGAGAAAGATAAGTCTCTACAATTCTAAGCTATTCACACTTTATACCAAGGCTCAATTTTCAAAGTGCCTTCTAAATCAATATTTGCCAACCTCTAGGGAGCCTTCTGATATTTCATACAATTATACTGTACATAATATTTCAGTCACTGATGGACCACATGTTCATCTGTGGTCTTCTAAGATTATAATGGAACTGAGAAAGGCTCTTGTCTGTTGATGCCACAGCTGCTGTATTCACAACACAAAGCATTGTTCACATGTTTGTGGTGCTGCTGATGGAAGAAAACTCCTATGCTGAAATTTGCATACAGGCATGATAACATACACAATTATGTGTGGTGTGTAATACTTGGCAATAATATAAATGAGTTCTGTGCTTTGTACATTTATCACACTCCATACTTTTTTATTGATGTTTTCATGTGCATTCCTTACACACACATACACACACATACATACACACACTTACTGTAAAGTAGTACACTATGCTATAGCAGAGCAGCTTCACCTTTCTGGATTAGTTACTTTTCTTTTGCTGTGATAGAATAAAAGGATCATAGAAATTTATAGAGGAGTTTATTTGGTCTTACGGTGGTTCCAAAGCAATAAGAGTCCATCATGGTTGGGAATCATGGCAACAAACAACAGTCATGGAGGTAGGAACCTCTCTCACTGACCCACAAACAGAAAAGCAGAGAGAATGAACTGGAAATAGACCATAGTTTTGAAACCTCAAAGCCTTTCCCCCAGTGACACACTTCCTCCAGTAAGCCACACCTTCTAAGCCTTGCCAAATGTGTCAACTTAGGGTTGGTGGGAGGGAGAAGAGCAAGTATTCAAATGCAAGAGACTATTGAAGACATTTTCATCCAAATCACTATATTTTCTTATCTACTGCTAGATTGCATGGAGGCCATGAGTAGTAGTTGCTCAGACCACTGGGTTAGTGAGAGTACACTCTATGATGTTCTTACAGTGATGAATGTCTCAGAGAATATCCTCATTAGTGAAGAATGCTTGATGATACAACATGGCATCTTCACCTAAAGTCTATGTCTGGAAGCAAGGAAAATATTGTTGTAATGATATTAACTAATCTCAGACCTGGTTTCACATTCACAAACTGTCTCCCTAATTTCTCCTCTTCTGGTCCAGGATCTAACTCAGGGTCTTATGTTGCATTTACTTTTCATGTCTCTTTAATTTCCTCTAATCAAGAATATTTCTCATATTTTTTTTCTCTCGACATTGACACTTTTGCAGAATACTGGCCAATTATTTTGTAAAATGTTCCTTAATTGGTATTTGTCTGATGTTTTCCCATGATTTGATTAAGGTTATGCAACTTTGGCAACAGTATCACATGAATAATGTACTGTGCGCAGTGCATCCTATCAGTAGGTATATGATGTCAACATGCCTTATTACCAGCAAAGTTAACTTTGATCACTTGATTAAAGGCACGTCTGCCAGGTTTCTCCAGTGTAAGATTTTATTTTTCCCTTTGTAATTAATGAGTATCATATGGGGGAATAGTTTGTGACTATTCACGTATCGTGTTTCAGTTCATACTTTCACCTACAGATATTAGCATCCATTGATGATTTTTATCTGTAACAATTATTACCAGGCTTTTTGACTCACTGGTGTCTTCTATCACTATTACTTCTTCTCATTCATTAATTGGAATTTTGCTAGCTAGAGCACGTATCTATCTCTCCATCTGTTTGTTGAATTGGTGATTTATACATCACTATGAAGTCATGGATGTGTGTTTTATTTCATGGCTAACATTTATCACTATCAACATTTTAGTTTCTCAAAATTTCCCATATTTGGCTAGATATTGATGTGGTTTTGGTATACTCCATTTTTTGAACATTTTCTTAATCTTTGATATAAAAGATACTATAAATTTATGTGAATATAAGTAAATAAGTCACGCAGTTGAGAGACAATAACATTTAAAGGCAGAATCTGAAATAAATTTAAACTACTAACAAATGACTTAACACATAATTTGGATCCCCAGGAGAAGAGAATAAAAAATGGAGGGGGTAAAAATCTGTAACTAAGTTAATAAAAGTGTTGCAAAGTAGTCCAGACTCAAACATAATCTCAGAACATTCAAGGGGCCCTGAGCATGGAACTTAAAATGAAAAAATATTATGATCAATACTATAAATATGACTTAAACATTAAACAAAAAATAAAAAAGCAACTAAAGAAAAAGATGCATCAACATTAAGCAAACAATGATGATTATATTGCCCAATGTTTTGAGAGAAACTAGAAAGGTCACCACTCAGTAGAATGAAATTTTTAAGGCATTGAAAGGGAATATAAAGTTAACCAACCTACAACCCTATACCTAGTTCCATTCCCTCCCCCAAAAAATCTTATGTGAAGAGCAGAACAGAAACACTGTCTTATAAACAACAGAAAGTATGGTCGTAGATATAGTAAAGGAAATAGGAATTTTGACTAAAAGTAAATAGCCCAACATGAAAATAAAGTTTTATGAAGTAATAAAAACCTACGTAGATGTCAAATGTGTGAGTAAATATAAAATAATATCACATGCTTAAAAGAGAACTCAGAAATATTGAACAGGAATTGAAAGTAAGTAGAGATGTTAGGTATATAGGAAAATGGTTTTGTAAGATTAAGTTGTTTGACAAATATTAAATTTTAAATTTAAGACTACTGTAATCAGTCAAAGATGCAAACTATAATTTCTGGAGTTATCTAAATGAACAATATAGAGACATAATCAAAATATAATATAGGAGTTAAAAGAAGACAATAGAGTTTGTGGTTGTTTTCATATAAGACAGGGCATGGGGGAAAAGAAAAAAAGAAATAAGACAAAACAAGTACAATATTGTAGGCTACAATAGATTACATTAATCATAGTGAATGTTATTATACTAAGCATTATATTTAAAATATGGAAACAGAATAATTAAGTTATGTACTGGATAAGGAAACAATTGAAATATCATAACACAAATATTTTAAAAGTAAAAAGATGGAAAAATACACAATATAAAAACATTAACCAAAAGAAAAGTGATACAATATTGTTATAATTTTATTATTCTGTTAAACAAGCTATCAGAGGAGAAAAGTAATCAACAATGTTATCCAGCCAAATCTTTGTGAGATGTACTAATGCAATAGTGGCACAAACATCATGGGAGTAACCAACCATATTTCTATTGCATTTAAGTCCCTCTCAATAAAATTAAACTTATATCTGGCACAATCGTTGGGTAAAGAATCCATATCTAGACAAGTCAAAGTCCATAGGGGAGAATCTACTACTCTTATAGCTTAATTGGGTAGAATATTAAGCTGACTCCTAATGATTTATCTTTATACCCACAGATTAATTCATTCTTCATACCAGAGAAGCTTTATTATTGTCATTGTTATTATTTTGAAATAGATGGTGATTTACAGAGACCCACAACTGACCAAGATGCATAAGAGACTGCAGGATACTCGACCTTAAATGGAACAAATATAATGTACTCTGCCTTCAAGTCTCAGGGATCATTGTAGAAGAAGGTTGGAAAGAGTATAAGAGCCTGGGTCAGAGAATGACTACAAGAAAACTGTGTCTTCTGGGCACAGCAGGGTAACCGCATATGTAAACTCACAGTGGTTGTGACAGCAGCAGAAGACCTGTGAAAGCTCAAGACAGACTGAATTCTAGCAGGATGAGGGAAACTGAATATGGAATCACTCTCAGCAGAAAAGCTATTGGTGATTGTTAGTTGCTGAGAGGGGGAGAATCAGTTTTCTCTAACAGTAAAGCCCCTAGTAAGTCAACTACACTCCAATGGAAGCACACATGTCCAAGGATGTTTGGAGAGTAAAATTAGTCATGATAGGTTGAAAAAAAAAAAAAAAAAAAGAACACAAAGGTTGATGAGTAGGGAAGGGGGAATGGATCTAGATGGGAAGTGTTGGGGATGTGAATATTATCAAAACATGTTGCATGGTATCCTTAATGAACTAAGAAAGGTATAAAAAGAAAATCAACTGTAGAGAAGTAAAAGAATATACGCCTTAAAGTAATGAAGGCATATCTAAAACATTCTTGGAAGTATGATGACAGCAAAATCTTAGAAACAATTTATTTATCTTCAGAAGGAGAAAAAACAGTGACAATTTCTACTTCAAAGCATCAGCTTCTTGCTATAAGATTCACTGTGTGTATATGTCTGTATTTCCTAAGGCACCTCTTAGAAAGTCCTACAAACTTAGTAACTTAGAAAACACACATTTACTTTCTTATGGTTCTGGGTCTCAGAAACATGAAATGAATCTTCCCAGAGTAAAATCAAGGCATTGGCAGGCATGGCTTTTTTGGAAAATGTCCTGGGGAGAGTACTCATCTGCATTCCACTTTCTAGAAGTAGTTGCATTTTTATCATCTGACACATCTATTTGATCATGTCACTTTTCTCTCTCTGCTTATATTACATCATCATCTTGTTTTCTATAGTCTTATTTCTCATTCCTTCCTTCCAGAGACAGTTGTAATCACATCAGAATACACCAACTAATCCAGGGTACTCTCTCTACCATAAGACATCTCAAGATATCATACCTGCAAAATCTCTTTTGCTATAGAAGATAACATAATTATCTGTGTGTGACATTATTTAGTCTACAACAGTATAATATTGTTTTACTTACTAAGTCTCTCTCCATATATATATTTTGAATATATACAAATTATACACACATATTAAGAAATTGAGAGTAATCATATGAGAAGTTTGGCAAGAAGTATGCAGACAGGATAGAAATGGTTAGTTTAGTGTCTTGGAGGCCACTGTGAGGTAAAATTGTGCTGTAGTAAGATGAATGGATAGCATAGTGGAATACTGGAATGATTATTTACACATCTGGAACCATTTCAGGTGGTGCCTGTGTCCAGAATATGACCACAGAAGTAGTGATATTTCCCATGTTGGGGTAAACTCATGCAAATAAGAACATAAGGACTTGGTACTGACTAAGTCATCAGCACGGAAATGTACTTCATTCTAATGGTGTCTAGAGCATTTATGGAGAAGAGAGGTGTTGTCCAAGTATAGAAATACTCAATCGTCGGTCGAATGACCAGGTGGTGACTTTAATAAATTAAATAGACTGAGATGCCATTCACTGGTATATGGGAATAGACATCAAGCAGACAGTACTGGATGGTAAGACTGCCAGTCTGTGTTTGACTTTGTGGGGTTTAAGTTGTCTGTGCAATGACAAAGTAGTTCTGCATAGTAGGCAGATGGCCCATAAAGGTTGGAAAGTCAGGATAAAATAGAAATTAACAATTTGTAGATACTAATATAAATAAAGAGCCTAAAATAAGAGAAACAGAGTAGATTTTGAAAATTATTCAAATTCCTTTAGAAAATGTTCAGTGTAGGTCCCTCTTACTTTTGGTCCCTGAAGCTATTGCTCAATTTTTATACAAATATATGATGTTTGTTCTTTCCATTTTATATGCATCAGATACACAAAAATACACACACGTACCTCATTTTCTCAACTTGATCATTAGATTTTTAATTTCAAGCCTTCATTGTATACCAAGCAAAGAGTGACTATGCATAATAGATAATATACAGAGAGTACTTGGTTTTATCTACTAGTTTTGTCAAAATTCAGTCTACGTTTTCAATTATGGCTCTGTTTTCTTAAATTGTTGATAACTGGTTATCACACATTTTTATAACATTAAATCCTTTTTTCTTTGTTCACTTCATTTTAGGAAGAAGACTTTAATGTATTAATTATTTAATTCCCTTCTATACATGTCCTGCTTTCCTACCTTTAGTTAGGGTAAGTATATTCTGAAGGTGACAGACTATATCCTGGGGGAAGAATAGAGTTAAGAAGATACGACCACTGAACTAGAATGGCTAGCAGTGACTACTACTGTATGCCAACATACAATAACAACCCAGAAAAAAAAAAGGCAGGTACATTCCTCAAAACATACATCCTCCTAATAGAGGATGTAGCTAGAGTTTTCCTGCCTGACCCACAGTCAGGACAAATCTCTGTCACTTGCCAGTCCCACAGCCGCTCAGACCCAACCAAGTAAACACAGAGACTTATATTGGTTACAAACTGTATGGCCATACCAGGCTTCTTGCTAACTATTCTTACAGCTTAAATTAATCCATTTCTATAAATCTATACCTTGCCACGTGGCTCGTGGCTTACTGGCATCTTCACATGCTGTTTGTCATCATGGTGGCTGGCAGTGTCTCTCACTCAGCCTTCTACTTCCCAGCTTTATTCTCCTCCTTGTCCCGCCTATACTTCCTGCCTGGCCACTGGCCAATCAGTGATTTATTTATTGACCAATAAGCAACACACTTGACATACAGACCATCCCACAGCAGAGTCAATGATGAAGATAGAGGAAACCTGAACAGGACAATGACAAGGAGCATGAGTCAGCAACCAAACTTACCAATAAAGAAATGCCTCTCTTAAGACAACTTCTTGATGACTGAAAGGAGAGTTACTATCAATTCCCAAAATATTGAAGAAAAGGGAGCACTTCAGTACTGGTTTTAGAAGGCTAGCATTAACCTGATATTGAACACAGAAGGGGACCATGAGAAGCAAAGAAGAGATCTTAAGGGAGGGGAAAGAGAAGGTAATAGAATATGTGACATGAAAGCAGAGTGAGGATGATCTGGAGAAGCAAAAACCCAGCCAGGGATGGAGGTAGGAGGAAGGCAGTGAAGGAGAGGAATGAATGAGAACAATGTATATGACACAAACATATGCAAATGCTACTGTGGACCCCAGTACTTTGTACACCAACCTAAACTAGTTAATTAAGTAAAAATTCATTAAAAAAAACCAACAACAACAGAGAACTCTGTAAGAAAGGAACTCAGCACTGAAGATTCCTAGTGACCACAGGTCACAAATTCTCAACAAAACACTAGCAAAACAAATGAAACATTTCCTTCAAAGGGCCACACACAAGAGCCATTGCAAGTTATTTCTGGGCTAGAGGAAAAATAGAAGCAATAAATAGATGCATTTTATTAAGAGAATGAGGCTACAAATTCTGCATGTTTCCTAGTAGAGTCACAAAAAAAAATTCTGAGGAATTTCAATAACTTTTCATGATAAAAGTCTCAATAAATTAAATACAAACAAAATTTCCCACAGCATAATAAAGGCCACACGTGATGTCCACTGTCAACACCACACTCTAGAAGAGGAAGATGGAGGCTTTTCCTCCAGATCAGGAGCACCTATGATTGCTACTTCTGATCATTATAGCACTGAGCATTCTGGACAAATCAATTCTGTAAACAAATGTATAATGACTTCAGACTTGAAAAGGACTGCAGATGCCATATTCCTCTTAGAAAACACTAAACATACTAAAAAATTTAAACTAATAAATGCTTTCAGTAAAATTGAAGGATACAACATCAACATATAAAAGTCATTGTGACTGGGAACACTACAAAATAACAACCTTTACAAAGGAATCAGGACAATATTCCCATCTATAAAAGCTTAAAAAAAATCGAAGAACCACTAGCCCTCGTGATAAACTAAAGAGCTGATAGATCTGTAAGTTGTAAAACATTTATGAAATTTAAAAAGAAGCAAATAAATGAAGTAATGTACAATATTCGTGGATTGTAATAATTAATATTGTTAAAGTGTAAATGCTACCGAAAGTGATTTACAGATTGCATGGAAACAAAATTCTAGTGATATGTTACATAAAACAGAGCTGAAACCCTCAAATTTGTAGGGAGCTAAAATAATTCAAAACAGTCAAAACCAGCAAAAATACAAGAACTAAGGCCAACCTGGTCTACAAAGGGAGTTCCAGGACAGTTAGAGCTATACACAGAGAAACCCTGTCTTAAAAGACAAAAACAAAACAAACCAACAAAAAAAAACAAGAAAAAAAATACAAGAGCTGAAAACATCATATTCCCCAAGTTCAAAATATAGTGTAAAGCTTCAGTAACTAAAACAGTATAGTGTGTGTATAAAAATACACATAGGCCTGTGGAACAGAATAGTGATCATGGAAAGAAATAAATGCAATTAAAGTCAAAAGGATAGTCTTCAATAAGTGGTATTGAAAAAACTGGATGTCCACACAAAACAATGAGACTGGAGCCTTATTTCACACATTATAAAAGCTGAACTCAAAATGGACGCCAACATAAAACCCAGTAGTGGTGGTGCACACCTTTAATCCCAGCACTCGGGAGGCAGAGCCAGGCGGATCTCTGTGAGTTTGAGGCCAGCCTGGGCTACCAAGTGAGTTCCAGGAAAGGCGCAAAGCTACACAGAGAAACCCTGTCTCGAAAAACCAAAAAAAAAACAAAAAAAAAACCCAGTAGTGGAAATACACTACTGGAGGAAAACACAAGGGTACAAGCTTCCCTCTGTGAGAGTGGGCAGTGGTTGCTGGGATATGACACCCCAGAGGCAGACATCAAATGCAAAGGAAACAAAGGCAGAAGAGACACCATGCAATGCAAGGAAATACTATGCATGTTATGTGGTTGATATATTGTACACCCTAATAAACCTATCTGGTGGTGGGAGGACAGAACAGCCACTAGATTAGACATAGAGGCCAGACAGTGGTGGCAGACACGTCTTTAATCCTATCACTCGGGAGGCAGAGATCCATCAGATCTCTGGGAGTTCAAGGCCACACTGGGAACAGAGCCAGGTGTGGTGGCACACACTTAATCCCAGCACTTGAGATTTCATGTCTTTGCTTGGGAAGAACACATGCCTTTAGTCCCAGGAAGTGATGACAGAAAGCAGAAAGGTATATAAGGCATGAGGACCAGGAACTAGAGGCTTTTAGCAGCAGTTCAGGTGAGATCCATTCCAGTGAGGACTCAGAGGCTTTCAGTCTGAGGAAACAAGATCAGCTGAGGAGTTAGCGAGGTGAGGTTGGCTGTGGCTTGTTCTGTCTTTCTTATCTTTCAGAATTTACCTCAATACCTGGCTCTGTTTTTTTTTATTATTATTAATAAGACCATTTAGCAATTTGTGTTACAACGTTATATATCTGATGAGAGAAATTCATATTAAAAATAAGTAAAGAGAGCAAAAAACTCAGTTGTAAGAACACAAATAACCTGGTCTAGTAATGGGCAGAAGCATGAAGAGATACCTGTCAAAAGGAAACACAAGAAGGTCTGAGGTATCTGGAGGCAGAGATCCATGACTAGGCCCCGGGTGGATCTCTGGGAGTCCAATTAGCAAGAATGAGGAGGGTTTAAATGAGTGAGAATTGTTGAGACCAAGGTTGGATAAAGCACAGGGACAAATAGCCAAACGAATGGAAACACATGAACTATGAACCAATGGTTGAGGGGTCACCAACTGGATCAGGCCCTCTGAGTGGGTGAGACAGTTGATTGGCTTGATCTGTTTGGGAGGCATCCAGGCAGTGGGACCAGGTCCTGTGCTCATTGCATGAGTCAGCTGTTTGAAACCTGGGGCCTATGCAGGATTGCTTGGCTCGGCCTGGGAAGAGGGAACTGGACCTACCTGGACTGAGTCTACCAGGTTGATCTCAGTTCACGGGGGAGGCTTTGCCCTGGAGAAGGTGGGAATGGGGGGTGGGCTGGGGGGAAGGTGAGGGGGGGGGGGCGGGAGAGGGGAGAACAAGGGAATCCGTGACTGATATGTAGAACTGAACTGTATTGCAAAATAAAAATACAAATTAAAAAAAAAGGAAACACAAGTAATAAATAGGAAGAGAGACAGACAGAGACATAGAGAGATACACATATACACGTACACACACACACACACACACACACACACACACACACACACACACACACACACGGAGAGAGAGAGAGGAAGAGAGAGAGAGAAATCCAGCCTGTTTTAATATCTAATCTAAAAAAGACAAAACAGCAAGTGTGGAGAATTTTATATAATTAGTAAACCTATTCTGAAAATTAGAAATTCTTGAAAAAATTGCAAATGGGATTCCCATCTAATCCAGCTACTTTGCTTCTCTGTGTGCAAATGAACTGGAATCAGTGCATGGAAAAACTATCTCTGCTTCCATAGCAGCCTGTTTCTCAATAAGCATGACAAGGAATCAACCTAACTGTTTATCAACAGATAAGTAGCTGATAAGGGGTGTGGTAATACTACTTAGTGATAGAAGAAAGAAATCCTGTCATGGCTAAAACAGGAGGTCATTACTAGAAGTGAAAGAAGCCAGACACTAAAAGACAAATGCTGCCCAATCCCACCTAAATGAAGGACCTAAAAGAATTGACTTTTAGAAGTAGAATAAAGTGGTGCATGAATAGGGAGAGTGAGTGGGAGATGGGGCTATGTAGTTTAGGGGTACAGAGTTTCAAACTACATAAATACATTTTGGAAACCAACCACAAAGCATGGTGAACATAATTAATATAGGGTATTGAATATTTCAGAAATAAAAAAAAAAATGGGTATGGGGAGCTAGAGAGATGGATCAGTGATTAAGAGCACTGGTTGCTCTTCTACAGGACCAGGCTTCAAGTCCTAGTACTTACATGGTGACTCACAATGGTACATTGCCATACATGGCTACCTGAACTCATGTTCATGTATATATACACACATATTTAAAAATAAATAAATCTTAAAGAAATAAATACTGAGGGATTCTTAAATGTTATCACATACACACAAAGAAAACTAACGTTAATTTTAGCATCACAACAGACATCTAGCAACACATCACATTGTGCACCAGAAATACAAGCAATTTTTATTTGCCCATTATACCCTCATAATGTTGGGGGCTGGGAGTAAATGAAAAAAAGATGGAGGCAGCAGTCAGGAAGTCAGGCGATGTCAATAATACAGGGAATCAAATTGATTATGTTTCTCTTTAGGAACCTATTCTCAAAGCTAATTGCTTCTTTATGTAGGATTCTAAGTCCTGACCAGAAACTGAGTAAATAAGGACAAGTTTCAATCTTTAATAAGCATGATAGGATTAATATAATCAATTTTCACACCATATCCTAAAAGCTACAAATGTAGAAAGAGCAATAAACTTGAACTATGAAAAACCTGTGTTTAAGGTCTACTAGTTCTATGCATTTTGGCAAATCAATTTCTCTGGCCCTTTGTTGTGTCATCTGAAAACTGGAGGTAATAATGTGAAAGATGTAAAAGCATCAATTCTCATTTGTTTGGTTGGTTTTGTGTTTTTGAGACAGGGTTTTGCTATGTAGCTGGGTCTGGAACTCACTGTGAAACCCTGCCTCTACTTCTCAAGTGTTGGCACAATTAGCATGTGGCACCATGTTTCACTTCAGGTTATGGTGATTAAAAGTCTCTCACAATAATAAAATTGCTGATTAAACCAAAAGAAATAGAATGTAACTCAGTATAACCGTAGTTGCCTGACAAGCTCTATCTAGTCTCTACACTTTAAAGAATGTTCTTGTTCACAGTGCTGTAGCCTTAGTACAGCTAGGTTAATTCTCATTAAGATTTTTTCCTTTTGTTTTAAGCCAAACCAATGTAAAGGTAAATTAAAGTTGGACAACTCAGGTTGCCAAATGAAGTGCAGTTCAGAGCTGACTTTGCAGTGTTAGTTCTTAGTTTCCATTGCTGTGTAGTTGCCAAATTCTGCGATGGTCTCATTCCCACGAGTCTTCATGAAAAACCCTAAATGTCTTACTAAGAAAGTTCAGGTGCAAAAGAAGTTTGAGTTTACTCAAGATGCCAGAGGGTGCTGAGACAGCTCTGTGGACTGGTCTCTTGAACAACACCCACAACAAGCTTCACAAGACAGGTTCTCAACTGTTGCTTCCAGGGAGAGAGGGCATTGTTGGTTGGACTGTCTTCCAAGCCTGATTCTTCCATCTATGCTAAACTCTGGCCCTCATTTTATTTATCCACTATTTGACTAGCAATAGGTCTGTTCTTAATTTGTGGTCAGCTGCATGGGGGAGTTCAGCATTGCTAATTTGGGAACGAATTGTTTGAGGTGGAATCTTTGACAGGAACCAAGTATCAAAAGCTGAATTCCTAGCTAAGTTATCTGGAACGTGCTGTAATAGGATTTTTTTCCAAATCAAGATGTTGTCATAGGTGTGTCAGAGTCCTAGGATCTGCATCAGATGACCAAATGCTGAAATAAGGCTCTGCCACACCCAATTTTGCCAGTCGTGGGGACATACAAAGCCATGCTGTTCATGACTACATCAATGGTAAAGCATGACTAAAACTGAACTTCAAGGGATTCAGGTTTTAGACTGTGAATTTTTCAATAACAATCCATGGATTAGAATGAAGTCTTTTAGCTGATTTCCAATAGAAAGTTTCGGCTTATTAGTGTTTCTGTGGGAGACAGAGGTTTTCAGCTTCCTGTTTGGATACTGGGTAGCTTGTCTGGTTTTCCTCTGGTTGATCTACTGCAGAAGTGGTAAGTGTTCCAGACACAGTTGTGTGTTACAGAGATAGAGAGCAGCAGGCGCAGGGAGCCCAGCCTCTCCACAGCATGGATTTAATTAGGCAGCACACTGAGCAGTTTAGAGGTCCAAAAGTTTATTCTTTACTTTTAATTCCAGGATGTTGCAACAGAGGAGGGAGAAGGTACCCCATTTCTCTTTAAAAGGGCATGTTATTCCTTCAGTTGGGGGGGTGGGGAAAGAGGATGTAGACTCCTATTGATAAGTCACCAAATAAAAGATTACTAATTTGAAGCATGGATCTGATTTAATTTAAGAAGTTATAAGTAATGTTAGTTTCTCTGTCACGATATGCTCTCCTCTGGGATGTGACTCAGTGGTGGAGTGCCTGCCTAGCATGTGTGAGCACAGAGAAGAATTTCAAAGGACCAGGGTCCTAGATTGGGGCTGTATGTGGAACACAGGCCAGCCATGTGACCTTGTGAGCTCTGTGAGCTTTCATTTCTCCTTTCTAGCTTCAGTAGCAGGAAGGGTGTGCTACTGGCCAATCAGCTGACTTATAGCTTATATTCACAACTATAAAGAAATAGTCATAATGCACAATTTTGGAGTCATGTAAAGATAAAATAATCCAATCTACAAAGAGGCCATCTTGGAAGAATCTGAAACTGATTCTACCACCATGGGGGTTAGTAACCGTAAGAAAAATAATATAGTTTGAGTTTTATTCTTAAAAGGTACATTTGTTTATAGTTACTTCCGATTTACATTATAGTATTCATGGGTCACATCACAAAAGCATTTACTTCAAAATGCTACCACACAACTTAGAAAATGCCATATCAAACTGCTCCTTTTCATATTAAATTGTTTGAACAGAATGCAGCATTTCTATCAAATGATTATGCCATCTCTGTTATTATTCTTTCTTGTCAGCTTATCTTCTTTGTTTATAACAGAACTAAAGACTTCTTTGTTTATGCTTTTAAAGATCTATTTTGTTTTTAATTTTGTATGCATGCACAGACATGCCTGTGGGTATCCACAGAGGCCAGGAGCTCCCCTAGAGCTGTAGTTACAGAGGGCTGTGAGCTTGGTGGGCACTGAACTCTGGTCCTCTACAAGAGCAAGTGCCCTTGGCTGCTGAGTCACCTCTCTACTCCTAGAACTAAAGAAAAATTTGTAAGAAGGATTAATTAAGTAGCTTATCTATAGGCAGTAAGTCTTTGCTTTTCTGCTTTGTATGGTGAGAGAAAATCCAGTATTAAGAGAAGATATTCACAGGGAACAGGCAGAAAATGCAGATTTCCTTGTGTTTATGCTCAATTCAGATGACATCTCTTCCCACTCCTCAGTGGGATACATAATATTAAACCCCACCCCTGCCCACTCAGTTCTTGGCCACATATATATGCACGCATACATATGTACATACATACATATATACCACACACACTCTCTTATCATATTATGTGCTTTAGGGAAAGAAGGGGGAACAGACAAAATAAACATTTAATTTTACAAGTTATATGAAATTTGTACAGAAGAATTCAATTTGTAATCGCATCTTTCAGTTATGAGTTTGAGACTCTTCCAATGTGGATTTTCCAACTTGATACCCCGGAGTATGCAGTGAGCAGTAACTAGCTCAAAAAAGAGAGAGATTTTCTTATTTTGGTTATTGAATAGCCTCTTCATATGTCTTGTCTGTAAAACAAAGCCTACATATTGTAGAAAGGACAAATTCTGCACAGTGTGAAAAGAAACCATCTAGCGCACATAGACACATATTTTTACATATTTATTTCTAAATGTACAAACAGGATCTGCTCTACAAAATGCTCCAGGATAGTATTTGTTTCAAATTTATGTAATCAGCCATGTTGCAAGATGGTATTTAAAGCAAACTTAAAGATGTGTTGTCCTTGTTCTGTACTAACAACCTCTCTCTCCCTGTAGACCAATAAAGAATAGAGCCAAAATATAACTAATGTCAAAAAATAGAGTATGAAATACCTTGATGCTTAGAGCATAACCATGACTGAGATACTAGTTCCAGCAGGAGAGAACATTTGTGTGAAGAAAGCTCAGTTAAAGATTGGAGTTCTGACTATTCTGTTACATCTTCAAGTTTCTAGGCAAATTTCCATTGCTACATTATCAGGCTATAACTCGAGTTCAGTTCATTAAAATTTAGTTGTTGATGGGAGCTCTCAAAAGAATGTTCTTCCTCTCCCTCTTCTCTCCTCCCTTCCCTCTCCTCTTCTCCTTCTCCTTTTACCTCTTCCTCTCCATTCCTCTCTCCTTGCTTAATGGTCTTTTGGCAGGCTGGGTCTTGTATGCGTAGTGTTAATAATAGGCATTACCCTTCAACACATGGTTATCTGAGTCCTGATTCAGTGCGTTCAAAGCAAGATGTGTGTTTCAGGAAGACCTGGCTTTGCCAAGAGTTGCTGGCAGAGCATCTCAGTTGACTGCAATCAAACCCTAGGATCTTTTAATGGAGAATGTGAAGCTTAACAAAGGAAAGGAAAGAAAAGAATATAAATACCTCAGACAACCAGATTCATACTGGACTCCAGCCCATTGGTTCATGGTGCGGGGTTCCAGTAATGCTTACTCTAGACATTAACTAGAGTTTTCCAAAGATAGAGATTATTCCAAAATAATAAAACTTCATGGCCTGGCAAAGGAAGACTGACTCATCTTTTATGAGGAAACTAATACTTTTCCGAGTTACTAAAGTTGTTGCATAAGGTCACAATTAGCACATTTGCTGGCTCTAATCTCAGAGAGATAAGATCAAACATCCCACAGAGCAAGATAGATGGTATGTGTTGATAGGACAAATGGTGGATTTTGAGCTAGGGTGGGAGTATAGTGCCTGCTACCTGTGCTATGATTTTTGGCAGGCACAAGCATGGTTTTAATAGTCTTCGTGCTCAAGCTCTGAAAGCACTTCTTGTAGTTTTACTACGGGAAGGATCTGGAAAGATCCATCAAACCAAAGGCCAAGGCAATGAAGAAGAAACTGGAAAAATCTACCAAATAAAGTTTAAGGCAATGAGAAGGATCTTTCAAGAAGAATAGTTGATAAAATAAGATGAGGAAGGACAGCCAATACCTGCATACTTTTTAAATAAATCACCATGCTATATTTGATTTTACATCTAGGGGATGGAGAGATGCCTCAGTGGTTGAGAGCACTTTTGTTCTTATAGAGGATCTGGGTTCAATCCCTAGCACCCACACAGTGGCTCATAATTATCTTTAACTCCAATTACAGGGCATCTATCGCCCTCTTATGGCTCCCTGTGGACAACAGGCATACAGATAGTACACAGTACACACAGGCAAAACACCTAAATATTTAAAAGTAACTTTATGTCCATCTTTGTATACTTCTATTAGAAATAGCGTAATTCTTCATATTTGGGGCTGTGTTTGCATATAAAATATTTATAAATTAAGTTCGTGAAGGAGGAATATCAACTGTAGTCTTTGTACGCTTGCATGTGGGAAGTGAATAAAGAAAATTTTAATTGAATTCAAGGAGAAAAAGGTAACAATTCTGTGGGAACTGCATAAATAAGAAGCATCATAAACCATGAGTTAATGAGCTACTACCTCAGCCTGTTGTATTTAGTTCTTAAACTGAGCATAGTACTTACATTTCCAAATGATTGTGGGCAAAAAAGAGAAAGACTGAAAGATGGAGAGAAGCATGTGGACTAGAGACTTGCTGACCCAGAATGCCAAAGGTAGTGACTATCTATTCCTCCACAGACAATTTCAGCTCTGGTTCTAAACATCATTCATTGGCTTTACCCTACACACACACACACACACACACACACACACACACATACACACACACACACACACACCTTTTATTAAATTGAGAATCCACGAATCAGAGACTGAGGATATCAGCCAGTTGGTACGAGTGCTTATCTAGCATGTATAAGGCCCTGGGTTTGATCTCCAGGATCATTTAAAATCTGTCAGGATAGTAGACCCCATAATCTCAGCACTTGGAAGGTGGAAGTAGGAGGATCAGAACTTCAAAATCATCTCTCTGCTACAAGTGGAATCTGAAGCTTCAGTGGTGTTGGAATATTCAGAGTTCGCTTTAGTAGGTTAACTGGGCTCCGGTGGTGACACATTGACCTGGCTGTTGATTGTGTTCTTAGGCTGGCCTCTAGCCATTGGGGTAATTATAGGTTTAGGTGCTGATTTCTGAGGTCTCTTTGTTGGATGGTTGTCATTTCCCTTGGTTTCTGTTTCCTCTCTGGTCACTTGGCCTGAGTGACCTGTGCTTCTGGTGGCCAGTGAGCCCTCTTGTCCTGTAGGGTGCCTCCACTGTGGTTCTGGTGCCCCGTGTGACCTCTGGGGTTCTGGGTGTCAGTGTGGGTTCTTGGGTTGTTCTGGTGTTCTGGGAACTGGGGTGGCCTCTGTTAGAGCAGGGGCTTCTGCCAGAGTTGTGAGCACAGATATGGGGTGTGGTGATGAGAAGAGTGGAAGCTGTTGGGGCTGCGCAGGCTCTGAGGAAGTGTTGGCTGTCTGCCAGTGGGAGATTCTCTGGGGTTCTAGGTAAAGGGGTAGACTCTGGTAGAGCAGGGGCTTCTGCCAGAGTTGGGGCCCAGATATGGGATATGGTGATGAGGACAGAGAGTGGGTCTCCTGGGGGAAGGTTGGCAAGCTCTGAGGAAGTGTTGGCAGTCTGTGTACAGGGTCTTACATGGGGTTCTGGGTACTGGGGTGACCTCTGAAAAAGCAGGGAGCTTCTCCCGCAAGTTATAGGCCGGGATAGGGTCTAGAATTAATTTTTCTGACTGCCACCATTTTTCTATATTCATATAGAATTCTCTAATTAAAATTTAGCAGAAATAATTGGAGGAAGTGTAAACTGCCAACACTCAGACACAGCATGGGTAATTGATCCTTGTGGATACATATACCCTAATTGGAATTTCAACCTGTCCATTTATGCATACACACAGTCAAGTCTAGTACTGGATTTGGTGAATTAAAGCATTGTATGGTCCTCAGAAAATGAAGAAAGCATTTGAGAAGTTTTTACCTTGATTTGAATGTGTTTTACAAAATTCATGTGTTGGAAAGTCAATGCTAGCAAAGCAGGGTTTAGAAATTACACTGTAAGAGGTGTTGAGGTCACTAGATTCCACTGTCACTAAAGGACTAACGCCAGTTATTAAAGGCTTCGAGGCACAAGTTTGATCTCTTCCTCTCTTTTTGCTGTGGGATGTTCCAAGATGACCCTCACAAGATGACAGCCCTAGATCTTGGACTGCCTCCATGCCTGAGTCTCAAGAGACATGAGCCACTAACTTCCTGCTCACTATGAGTTTCCCAGGCTCAGGTATTCTTTCTCAGTGGAAAAAATTGACTAAGATGAATGTATACTGAAGACATTCTTTTCTGGGTGTGTCCAGTGGAATTTTTTTTTTTCAGGAACAGTGATTTTTTTTTTTCAACAGGAATGCCTCATGCTGAGCACACATCAGAATACTTCGGAACATTTTGATCATCAAGATTGATCTTGGAGCTAACATTGAGTTTGTAGAAGCCAGACATACTGATAAATATTATACAGCACATAAGACAGCATGCTACAATAAAGAATTGTTTAGCTCAGGGTATTGACAGTGTCAAACCTGGAAAAGCCTAGGTTCAAATACCATTTGAATTCTTACTGAAAATGGTAACCAGACTAGTTTGGATATGTGTGTGAAGCTAGTAAGAGTAACTCGGAAGAAAAAGTCAACAATGAAAGAGCTGATCATTTTTAAAGTTTAACCCAGAAAGAGAAGGCTCTTAGAAATGAATTGTTTCAAGCTCACATTGAACTTTAGAGGATACAAGAATGCAAGAACACCGATTCAAACAGTAGAGAGCCTCCGATCTTTGGAATTTACGGGGATTGAAAGGTTAATTTTAGTAAAGAGGAAGAGAGAGAGAGCGTTGGGAGGGGGAGATGGAAGGCTCTATCAATTCATCAATTTATATTACCCATCAGAGAGCATTAAGGTTAAGGTTGTCTGCAGCTGCCTGAGAAAGTAGCCTTCCTCACAAAGAGGAAACCAGTGAGCAAGCTCACGACAGTGCCAAGTCAAAGACACATTTTAACAGAGGGACCATAAGTGGGAGCCAGGAAATCAAATTTTTGAGGAAGTTGGGGGCAGGGGTGCCAAGATAGCCAGCTGAGGCAACAGAATAGAAGCAAAACAAGAGTAAGTAGAAAGTTACATGGAAAGACAGGAGCTGGGTCATGAATTTGGCAGACTTTGGGGATCTGGAGGAATGCTATGGGTAGTCTCCTGGCACAGCACTCTCTGGATATGTATGAAGGACCCTCAATCCCACTTAACTGACTCAGCAGACCCAGTCTAATTTTGTCCTAGTGAAAACTTAAGATCTCATTTGGCATTTCTTTGGAAGTCCGTGTGTAATGGGTAAAGAACCCCAACAAGACTAAAAGTCCTTAAAGTTCAGTTCTCGACAGAGACATCTACCTCCTCTACTCACTCTGGACCCCAGAAACTTGATGTAAAAATTGAGTGGGTCCTTGAAGTGTATGTAGTTTTCTACAACATTGAGGGTACTATTTTATTAGTACAGTTATTAAGACAGTGTGCAAATTAATTGAATATGACTAAACTGTAGGATTTCGTACTTTAATAATTTTTCTCTCAGAATCATCTGGATGCCATTGCCACAAAAAAAGAAAAGACTGCAAGAAAATTTAGTAAAAAAATAACTTAGCCAATAGAATACAAGAAAAAAAAGAAACAGGATTGTTAAAATCATGAAAGTAAAAGACCTTAACGTAAAATGATTATATTTAATTAAACTAGTGAAATGGGAATTATGTTATACACATTATAGACATTTGCCATTTTATTCAGTCCCAACTTTGCAAGGCCAGGATTATTTTATGCAAAATAGAGTAGCTCTGAATCATACAGGTGAACATCAGAGAAGCAAAGTGTCTGGTGACTGTGTCCATGGTTGTTGTTTATGTTTGGTGAGGCCTTTTCAAAAGGCCAGTAAAAGACTAGATGGGTTGCATGCTTCAGAAAGCCTAAGCATGTTGCATCACTATCATGGATAGTACTGGGTAGTGGCAAGAGGCTCCCACTTCAGCACAGAAAGACCCAGACATGAACAGACACTCGCTCACTACTAGTGGCTCATCCATTCCTGATCTCAAAGGAGAGTGGGTTTGTGTTTCCCCTGAAGAAGGGGAAATGGAGGGTCATTGCCAATCCATGCATCCTTGCTTTTGAACAAAATAAAGATAACAACATACACTTCCCAGATATACATGGCATTCATTACATTAAAGAGCAAGGAAAAAAAAAACAGAAACTAAAACTAGAAGATACTTAATTCCCACATGGAGTAAAGATATTGGAGGACAGATCTGTTAAGTGCAAGAGTTAGAACATGGGAAAACGTGATTTAACAGTCTGCATGAACTGGAGTATATGAGGCAACAAACCACTCTCTAATATTAGTGGGCTGCAAGTGGGTGAGTTCCTGCCTGCTCTCCTGCTCTGACACAGGTCAGCCTAGAGGCTCTTCTTATCTTTGCCTCTGGAATCCCAGGCTGACTGGTTTGCCTTCTCTCCTGTTTCCATGATGACCAAATCAGGAAAAGGGACATGGGAAAGGAAAGAAAGACTCCTTCAGTTGCAGCCTAGATCTGACTGATTGGCAAACTTTTCACACATGGGGCCAGTAGGCCTGATAGGTAGAGAACAAACCATCTGTGCCTAAAGTGAGAAAATAAGAATTCATGAATTTCCCCTAGCAAAATCTATTCTGGGATTACAAAGATATTGTTGACATGCCTGTGTACTAGTTAATTATAGTTCTTCATTCTCAGGTCCTTCCTTACCACTACACAGAGTTTAAATTCTTTTTGTGACTTTCTTTGGTCTGCTAACCTCAAAATGACTGGTCTTTAAAAAAAGACCAGTTATCCAAATGAACATTCAAATTAAGAAGGGCAATTTTCTGGCTCACTGTCAGCCTGAAACCCATCATAAATTTAGTGCAGTGTCATCTGCACTGGGGGATGCTCTTGAGTGCCGATCCAATGTTTTTTGGAGAAGTCTCCATGTCCTCATCTTTTTCAGCCCACCTTTTTGTCCTTTCTTTTGCATTGTCCTCCTTGACCCACCTAGACATTGGTGGAAGCTCCAACTTTGTTCTAAGCCTTTTTCCTGGGTAAGAAATCGTGGAGCCCCGAAGAGCTCATCTATAAAGACTACATACACATAATTAAACGAAGGGGTGATTGAGCAAGAACTAAGCAGGTATGCTCTAGGACAGATTATGAGCATATTGCATATACACAGATCCTGAATGCCCCTAGAGAGATAAATGGATAATTTAAGGTTTTTAGAGACAGACATAGATAAGTATATTTCCACCTTACGTTTGTATTTCAATTCCTTTATTAAGTATTATAAATATATCAGTTCGCCGGGCAGTGGTGGCGCATGCCTTTAATCCCAGCACTTGGGAGGCAGAGCCAGGCAGATCTCTGTGAGTTCGAGGCCAGCTTGGGCTACCAAGTGAGTTCCAGGAAAGGCGCAAAGCTACACAGAGAAACCCTGTCTCAAAAAACCAAAAACATAAATGAATAAATAAATAAATAAATAAATAAATAAATAAATAAATAAATCAGTTCTCTTCATAGTCTCCTATAATAAACTATAAAAAATACTATAGATTTATTACGGAATCTAAACGATGGCACAGTCATAAGATTGTGTGTGGAATCATAAAAATCAATTGCAGCAATAAGTAATACTCAGATATTTTCTTTGTTTGCTTTCCTTTGCTGTGATAATATGCTATAACCAAATGCAACTTATGGAGGAAAGGGTTTATTTGGTTTACACTTCCACATCACAGTCCATCATTGAATGAAGTCAAGACAGGAACTCAAGACAGGAACCTGGAGTCAGGAAATGAAACCGAAGCCAAGGAAAAATGCTGATTACTGACTTACTTCTCCTGGCTTGCTCAGCCTGCTTTCTTATAGCACCATAGGGGCTGGGGTCTCCTACATCAATCTTTAATCAATAAAATGTCAAACAGACTTGCCTAGAGGACAGTCTTATGGAGGAATTTTCTCAATTGATAATCCCTCTTTCCATATGACTCTCATTAAAAAAATCAATATAAGAAAGCACTGCATACTATTGCCCTAGGAATCAGTAATTTAAGTCATAAATAGCCCAAAAGAAGAGCACATACAATAAGTTTTTGTATGAGCATTTATATTTAATTAAATGATAAATCCTTTGCATTATCTACTTATTTAGAAACAATAAAAAAGAACTAGAAAAAAACCCTTCAAATTCTTGCTGCACATCATGTACAAAAGTATCATCTGATACATCAAAGAGACTAAATAAATGAAAGTCATGAAACTATTAAGAGAAAATAAAAGTGACAATTTTTAATATAAGCATTGTAAACCTTCCAAAGAATGTTCCAGATTGGAAAAAATATAAAGACAAATACTAAAAGGTTTTATTTCGATAAAATTATGATCTTCTGTATGGAAAAGACTTTTAACTAGTTTTTAGAATAGGCAAAACAGAACCCACTATGGTGATACATTGAATAAAGACTGATATTGAGTGTAAAATGTCTCCACTAATCAACAAGAAAGCAGTTATGCAATGCAGTAGAAAACTGTGAAAAGGTAAAGAGAACATAGACAATCAGGAAACCTAAGTAGAAAGTAAACCAAAAAATTGGTTATCAGGTAAAGAAACGCAGAAAATACCACTGAAACCATTTTTATTCCATACACTGGCAAAAACAACTTTTTCCAAAACAAGTAATACAAGCATGAGAATTTGGGTGCACTGTTGAATTGAGGATAAACATTTATATTTCTAAGGACTGCAATTTTAATAAACAAGAACACATAGAAAGCAACTAAACAAACCAGAGAAGTAACTATTCAGTATTTTATGCCCTTTTCATTATATGTTAATTCAATTTTTCCTTCTCTCTATGTATTATACAGTTTTTGTTTTGTTTTGTGTGTGTGTGTGTGTGTGTGTGTGTGTGTGTGTGTGTGTGTGTGTGTGTTTGTACCTTAGTTCTCTACTAGTGTAACAGAATGACACAGACTGCTAGATTTATAAACCATAGAAGTTTTTTATGGTCCACAGTTCTGTTTTCTGGGATGTTCAAGGGCATGGAGCCAGCATCTGGCAAGGGCCTGTGTGCTGCATCATAAGATGGCAGAAGAACACCAAGCTCTGGAGCTATGGAGATGGCAAAGCACTGTCACAGCAAAGCACTCACTTAAAAATGAATATACTTGCAGAAAGCATCATCACTGTGTTGACAAAACGCTTTTTAAAATTGTCAATTTCCAATAGCATAGCAGTGGCAATTAAATTTTAATAAGAATCTTAGAGAGGATGATAAAATCATTGCAGGTCATAATAGAAAACATTATAATCAATTAATCCTCCAATAAGCAAACTCACAAAAAAACATAACTTAGGATACACTTGGAATTTATGCCACATATTGGAGAATAAAAATAGAAAGTTACATTGCTTTTACTTAGAATATTTGGCATATATATATATATATATATATATATATATATATACACACACACACACACACACACACATACATATATACATATATATAAAACATTCCAAATTTCTAGCAGAAGATAATGTGGGGAGAGTAAGAAGTGGCAGAGAGTAAAGGAATTCTTTCTAATTTACCTCATTCTACTATAATTGAATGTTTTACAGTCAAGTTTAAAATGAATTGATGAGGCTTACTTCTATCTATAATAAAACCTCAGAATATGAATTTATATTCTAACATGAAAAAAACAAAAAAATCAACAAAGTGTAGGAAATAAATATTCTAACATAAAATAAGCAAAAAAAAAAAAAGCAAGAAAGTGTTGGAAACAATAATTCCGTGGTCACGAAGCAATGCTGACTTGTTCCTTGGGAGGCAGGACACTATGAGACAAACAGCACCATCTTCTCATATCACTGAAGTGAATTTCCAGGCCATAGAGAAAAGAGGCAGTTGGCATCTAGTAGACCGTGTGACTTGAGGAGACATTGATGAGTCCAGGAAGACTAAATGGATAGAGTTGGCAGGTCAGAATACCAGAAGGAGAGCAGCATAAGTATGGAATGAGGGTTCTCTCCAGGCCTTGACTGAAGAGAGGTAGATAAAGGACTGAAATGTGCTCAGTGGGGAAGAACCATGGATTCAGAGCACTGGAATCCAGTAATCAAAGAGGACTGAACTGCCATGTGTTCTACCCAATCAGAGTGGCAAGTCTTGGCACTCCTGGAGCCCTGGTGACTATGCTCCTCAGCATTTGGTGTCAGGAGTTGGGAATAATTAACCCACTCTCAGTATTATCTGGATCCTAACAAATTTTAAACAAAAGAAATAATAGTATAGAGCAACTTCAAGGAACCTGACGCCTTAGATTAAAACCCAAGAATATTTATGAGAATTCAAAATTATGCTGTATACCAAAGGTAAAACCTATAAGATCTGGCATTTAATCAAAACTTACAAGGCATGCAAATTATCAGAAAAACATAAACCACAATGAGGAAAAATAGCAATTAATCAAATTCATCACAGACTTGAAGCAGATGTTAAAACTAACAAAGACATTAAAACACTAATTATAACTGCCTTCCATATGTTTTAGACCTTAAGAAGAAACATAAAACTATAACAAGATACCCAAGGAGAAATTTTTAGAGATTAAAAACTACAATTTGTGATAATAAAAAGACACTGAAAATGATCAGTGAATTTGGAGACATACAGCAGAAACTGAAGAAAGGGCCACAGACAACAAGTGAAATAATTTTTTCAGTGAGTGAAACTTCAGTTTGCGGTGTGAACTCCTCACACTGTCTCCTTTGGTGGAATAGCATTCCCAGAGGTGTGGGGCCACCAAATATTTTTAAGGTAGAATGTAAAGAAAAAGGAACAGAAGGAAGATGAGACAAATCCCAGTAACTAGATAACAGAGCTGACTGTACACACATCCATAATCACAGTAAAGGCAAATGGACTAAACATTCTGGTTAAACTACAGACATTCTTAGACTGAAGAAGAAGCAAAATAATTAAGTGCAGCTTTCAGTAAGTAGACTATAAAATAGTGAGAAAATAGGTTGACCATAGAGTGATGGAAAAAAATAAAGTATGTTGACACTAACTAAAACATCAGAGAATCTGTATTAGAATCGGAAAACATGAATTTTAGAAGAAAGATTATTACTAAGGATAAGGAAGAGAAATTTGTGTTGATAAAAGGCTTGGCTCATCTAAAAGATGTAGTAATTATAAGAAGTTATTCATTTGATAACAACCTCAAAATACATGGGACAAAATATGATAGAACTTCATGAATAAACAGGAAAAATCTAGAATTAACCTCAAAGATTTAGACTATAGATGTCTCTCTATAGTAGAACTCTAGTTCAGCCTACTCAATGCCCAGGACTTGATTCACATTATTACAAAATCTAAACTAAAATACATAAAAAGAAAGTGATAAAATATTTTAATATCCCTTTCAATAATCCAGAGAAATATGTAAACTGAATAAAATGTTGGAGTTATGAGTATTTCTATCAATCAAAATTGACTGTTGACAATTACAGAATAATAAACTCAACAGTAGTGGAACACATATTATTTTAAAGTTCACACAAAATCTTTACCAGTGAGAACAATATTTTGCTATAAAATAAAATATCAATGAATTTATAATGATCCAATTTATGTAAAATATTTCACATAACATAATGGAATTAAATTAGAAGTTGAAGAAAAAGATAAAATTGCTAAATATATGGAACTAAATAAATTTGTATTCTGCATCCATAAATTTAAAAAATCAAAATTTAAAAGAAAAACACTGAAGTGTCATTTAACATTGCTCATTGGAAAAGTACAGACTAGAAAGAAAATCTGTTGACAAAGAGAAATGGACTTCCGATTTTTTTTGTGGGGGGGGTGTTGTTTTTAAAGATTTCATTTTATTTTTGATTATGTGTGTGTGGGTATGTCTGTGTGGGGGCATAATGAACATGTGTGCAAGTGCCCACAGGGTCCAGAATTGTTGGATAACCCTGAAGCTGGAGTTATAGGCCATTGTGAGCTGATGGATACAGGCTCTGGGAACTGAACTCCAGTTCTCTGTAAGAGCAGTGTCTGCCGTAAGCCACTGAGTCGTCTCCCGTCCCCCACTTCCTGTTTTAAATGAATGCAGAGAAAGGAGGAAACACATCTTAATACGATAGACAATGTAATACGAGAATAGCACGGCCTACATTCAAACTTGCAAAGAGCAAATATTTCTGGAAAAAATGAACATAAAAGCCATATAAGTCTAGATGTATGCTTTAACGTTAAAAGAAAGAGGAAAAGCTGAAGTTGGGACTTAAGATCCTTGTATAGTGTTATGTTTTTTTTTCTATTTTTAATAACAGGATCTGAAGTAAAACAAAATAAAATAATAACATCTGTTACATCTGGGTGGTCAGTGTTTTAGGTCCCTGTTATCACAAGTTATGACCTTTCAGAATATGTGAGATGCTTCATCATTCAAAATAGAGATGCAATAGCTTAAATAGCTCTTGTCATAGAATTTTGGCAAATGTCTTTTGAACAGCAAGATAAATTAAATTTGTGATTTTTCTCAGGCTTATTTTCCTAGTCAAATAATCCAAATGGATTCATCAGTGATGATTTCTATTTTTAAAAATATATTTCTGGTTTCACTCTGATAAGTCATAGGAGTAGGCTAAACATCTTCTGGTATCACTAATGTACAATAAATGTCACATTTCTGAATTTTGAATCCCACCTCAAAATAGTTGAGGTGTAAAAATCTGATAATTGAACAACCCAAAGTCAAGGCATGAACCAAGCTCTTGGTGTGGAGTAACAGTTCCCATTGGTACCTGGACTCCTCAGCTAGCTACTGTTTCTGCCAAGCCTTCCCCCAACAATATGAAAACATGAATACACATGGAAGCACATTTGTCTGGGTTCCATTGGCGAGCCCAAGGTCTAACCAATGAAATGTTTCCCACATTTTTCAGTACCATGTACCATGACCATTTTCCTCTCCTCTTCCCATGCAAAATCCATTCTGTTATTTGTAGAGACTACCTGGATGCTCCCTATCCCAGTCTTTAGGAATTTCCACCTAGCTTAGTCAGACCATAGGTAACCTATCTCTCTTCTACTACTAGTAGGTCTTCTCTCTGCTTAGTGACTTCTCAGTTTAAGCCACCACAAATTAGCCCGGACATTAGCTTGGGTCAAGGTCATGATTTGAGGTCAAATTCTGTTTTTTGGAGCTGAAAATGTGTTGATTGCCTAGCACGGATAAGATTCCAGGGTCAGTTGTCAGCACCACATCATTTTTTTTAACTCAGTTTTTGTTCATAGTTCTGATTACTTAATAACTCTCTGAAGCATAAAGCTAAGAGCACCAAATGTGGCTGCCTTCTTATGGAACCTGAAAGAAAGAAAGAGGACCCCACATATTAACCATCTATACAGCAGCTCATCTACAAAGGCTTCTCGTGTTTTTATAGAAATATTTCATGATCGCACTACTTCATGATTATCTGCATGCAAAGTCAAACATATTTAAAGGATTCTTCTGACAGAGCTGCACATTGGCTGGGGAGAGCCCTCCTTACCCTTCATTTTCTTCTAGATGCCTGGCCAGGGGCCAGGATGCCAGCGTACAATCTATCTACTCCCGCTTGCCAATTCATTTGAGCACACCTTGTGCTTTTAGTGATATTTGTTCCCTTACCTCTGACCTGTCTCTGTCAAAAGGCAATTTTAGAGTGGAAGAACTCCCTAAAGTCTTCTTCAGGAATGACTGAAGCCAAGAATTAATTGAGTCTCTCTGCTATCTTTTTTCATTTTCTTGATGGACCTTTTGCACTGCATCCATCTCACGATTCCTTGGCTGGCTTTTCCCCCCTAATTTATTTAAAGAACTGCACATTATAGGCTCTGTTGGTTTTTTTTTTCTGCAAAGAGCTCTTAAAATTCTTTCTGGGTCTGTTTACTTTTGGGTTTATGTCTGTCCACCCTTGGTTCCTCTGTTGCCCTATTGCTCAACTTGGACACCTTCAGTCTTTTTTTGAGAGGTGCTTTCTTCCAGAATAAGCCCTTGGATGTCGCCAGCAAATAGTTGATTATCTGATGGTTATCTGCATGGCAGCTGTCTTTTCTGACCTTCTAGTAAGCAAAAGACACTTGTAGACCCATTTAGACCTTCTAAAGATATTCTATAGGTGTACAAAGATTTTACGTATGCATATGTTTATATTCCCTTTCCCCCTAACGCTATGCTTAAAATCTTGCGATAGCTCTATTTTTTTTGAAACTGAGAAATTGGGCTCTTCTTTCTCTATAAAATATTGAATTCGCCGGGCGGTGGTGGCGCACGCCTTTAATCCCAGCACTCGGGAGGCAGAGGCAGGTAGATCTCTGTGATTTTGAGGCCAGCCTGGTCTACAGCGCGAGATCCAGGAAAGGCGCAAAGCTACACAGAGAAACCCTGTCTCGAAAAACCAAAAAAAAAAAAAAAAAAAAATATTGAATTCAATTCTTGTATGCCTACTCTTTGAAACATTCTATCACACCTCTCTATATAGTCACTATCTACTACTTAGAACCTACTTGCTACTGTAGGTTGAGTAGACAACTCTAGCTTGGGCTTTGCTACTTGTAACCTGGGCTAGTATGACCTATGCTAGGACAACTAGAATGTAATGTCTTATACTACAACAGGCTCACCATAGCTGATTTAAATGGCAGAGTTAATTCCATGGTAGGCATAAAGGACTTTTGAATTCTAGACTCTGAATTGGAATATTACTGTTTAAGCCAGATTCTATCATTCACATACACTGCCAGGTAGGTTTGTGAAGAATAGCTCCAAAGTTGTTTTATAAGAGCTAAAGGTGTGAGGGGTGAATGATTGGGGTCACATTCATTCTCGATCTGCCTGCCAAAATTTCATCCCCCCAAAATATTTTCTTAATCCTACTATAATCAGAATAATTATTTATCAGTAATAGGCTTCTAGTCTTTGAACTTTATATCTAATGTAAAACTCCGGCACTGTTTGTAGCCTTCATTTATTAGTTAGCTGGTTAAAAAACTTCATTTTTCTGAGTTGAACATTTAAAATCTGGAAAGCATTTTCCCATAGGAATGAAAATGGTAATTTGGGATAAAGACAAAGCCACTCCAAGATGTAATTTATAGTATATGAAATAATGCTAAATCATACCATAAATATTATAGGAAATAATTACCTTTATAAGTGGTTTGTTTAAACATTTGCTATTTAATTAGTGTGAATGAGTCTGCAGTAAGTCTCTCACCAGCATCCTTCCCACTCCCTAATTTGGGGATGAAGTCAAATAATGACTCACTCAGAAGGAAGGAAAGATGCGTTGCGGACCTTTATGTGGTGAGCCCTGTTAGATGTATTATGTAACTTTTACAATAGTCCACTGAAGGTAGTAACAACACACCCTTCTATGTATATTTGAAAAAATTCAGAACAAGTGATGCATAACGTGCCTGTGTTGTAATTCAGGAAGCTGTCTTGAGTACCAGTTCTTCTGTTCTGCCCTGTTGCTACAAGTGTTGAGACCAAGCAGCACTACAGCAGTGTGAATGAAGCTTACACGGAAACCAGCTTGCCATGTGTAAACAGCAGTGTTTCAGATTTGGCTTGGGAAAATGTCACTCATGTGGCTATTTTGTCTCCCATGACTCTATAAGAGGATGCTGTGCTTCTCCACAGGGAGCTGATGAACCAAAATTGTCTTTCAGTATAATCCACCTGAACAGCATTTAAATGTAGCCACATACGTCATCAAGACCACATGAGGTTCTGATGGCACTGCATGAAGAATGTTGTTGGTACAAGGCAATAGCATAAGGTAAAAAGAAATATGTTGAAGAATAGCAGTCTTCCACTGGGTGGCCAGGGTGAAAGCCACTGAGGCCCCAAAAGGTCAGTGTTCTGCTCAGCCTTTTACTGAAGAATGGGAACAATTGGCAAAACTATGTACAGAAAAAGAAGCACCACCCCCTCCACACACACTTTACAACTCTCCGTTGTGTCATTAAACATTTTTTCTCCAGCCCTAAGAAATCTTAAGGAACTTATTTTGATTTCCCACGTAGCTCTGACTAGCTAGGACTCCAAATCATGAAACCAGATCCAGTTTCCTCTCTGTTTTATTGGCACACTTTAAACGTCTCTGGCTAACTAATTTATACACTGCAAAAGTTCTAAAGGTCATCATTTTGAACTTGTAACTGATTTGTTTTTGTTGCAATAGTGTTCTGTGTCAAGAGCTACAAATCTAGTATCTGCAAAGAACACGAGAGATTTACATAAGTAAGTGAGGCAAGGCTGAGTGTGAGATAATTGGAATTAACAGGGACAGAGCGAAGAGGATAGTTCACCACTGCAGGCATGCTAATCCAGAGTAACAAGAGAAACACTGCTAGCCAAACAAAACAGGCCCGTACACCAAGGCTGTTGCTAGCATACCACTTTGATTATTAATGCACTGTGACTTGCAGACTGGCCCCCCAAAAGCTTCCCACATTTAGTAATTGTAAAAATAGAATGAACCTTTACTGAACCTTTAACCTTGAAAAAAATGGCATTTATTTTAGCCATACATAAAAACATGAAAATTATTCAAACTGTGGGGCAGCATGTGCTAGGTCAATCCATGTGTACTTTGATTTAATATACCTGTTTTTTTTAACATCATTTCTTTGTGGCTAAAATGTTCAGAATCTTCCTTTTAGCTTTGTGAAATATGCAAGATATAACAGCTCTCTGTAGTCACTCTATTGTGCAATAGAAAACAATTATGAACTTTAAATTACAAGTGGTAGTTTTGTAAAGATGAGCTTCATACTCAAAACTGTGAAGCTCTCAGGAGTTGATGCTTCCACAGACTTCATGCCTGGGCAGCCTGGCAGCCTCATCTCTTAGCCACATCTGAGCAATGGGAGAAATACGTCTTTATATTCACTCATTTAAATGGGTATTCATTCATTGCTTTTTCAACTTTAAGTGTCTTCTCCACAGTAAGAAACAAACAAACAAACAAACAAACTGTAACTTCAGTGGCTTTACTGATCTGTGGAGGAGCATTCTTTTCCTCCAAAGGCACATGAGGAGTGTTGGGGGTGGGGTGGGGAGGCCCTAAGCATCCCAAACACTTTTTTTTTATTTAATTTTTTTAATTTTTATTTTGCAATACAATTCAGTTCTACATATCAGCCACGGATTCCCTTGTTCTCCCCCCTCCCGCCCCCCCTCACCTTCCCCCCACCCCACCCCCCATTCCCACCTCCTCCAGGGCAAAGCCTCCCCCGTGAACTGAGATCAACCTGGTAGACTCAGTCCAGGTAGGTCCAGTCCCCTCCTCCCAGGCCGAGCCAACTGATCCTGCATAGGCCCCAGGTTTCAAACAGCTGACTCATGCAATGAGCACAGGACCTGGTCCCACTGCCTGGATGCCTCCCAAACAGATCAAGCCAATCAACTGTCTCACCCATTCAGAGTGCCTGATCCAGTTGGTGACCCCTCAGCCATTGGTTCATAGTTCATGTGTTTCCATTCGTTTGGCTATTTGTCCCTGTGCTTTATCCAACCTTGGTCTCAACAATTCTTGCTCATATAAACCCTCCTCATTCTCGCTAATTGGACTCCCAGAGATCCACCCAGGGCCTAGCCATGAATTTCTGCATCCAGATCCCTCAGTAGTTGGATGGGGTTTCTAGCACGACATTTAGGGTGTTTGGCCATCCCATCACAATACTCTCTAAATTGTTCCACACAATAGAAACAGAAGGAACATTACCAAACTCCTTCTATGAGGCTACAATTACCCTGATTCCTAAACCAAGCAAGGATACAACAAAGAAAGAGAACTACAGACCGATCTCCCTCATGAACATTGATGCAAAAATACTCAATAAAATACTGGCAAACAGACTCCAAGAACACATCAAAGCATCCCAAACACTTTTATGACAGCATCCCCACTGCAGGGTGGAGTTTCAAGCAATGCTGCGAAGTTCAAGTCAAGGACTAGAAGAACAAGGCTGAAATCACAATAGGAGAGAGTCCACAATTAATTTCTGATTAACTATCAAACAGCTGGTACAGAAAATATGCTAAATATTTCAAAGTGGGAGAAGAGAAAACAGTTCATCCAAGGGTGGTTCAGGTTTGCTATGCAAACGTGAACTGGGTAAGAACAGCCAAGAAGCTGGGAGGGAGAAAAACCATGGCAGGTAAGTAGGATCACTTGGAGACAAGGATGATCGTATTTTGGTCTTTAGTTCTGGAGAGGCATAGTTTCCACACAAGACTTTGCTGCCACAACCTAAGCTAGTATTTTTATTTCTTGGTTGGCATTATCTTGCTCTAGTGGTATATGATATACAGATCAGCATTGTATTTGTGCTATCACACATTTCTTAATAAGTTTCAAATGCCCTCCCCTAGGAAAATCTTATTCAAAGAGGACAGACATACTATTGTGAATCTGCTCATCTCGTTTCTGGAGTTCGCTTCCTTGAGAACCAGAACTTCATAACTCTCCTCCATTCTTATTTTTACATGGCTGAGCTTTAGAACACTTTTTGTTTCTTTTGCACTCATATAATTGCACTCATACATTGCAGGATAATCTCACCAGCCTTGGCAGAGCAGATTGTGCCATTCGAAAGACCATGCCATCCATATGCCTCTGATGGGTGCAGAGAGCTTTTCTATGTTCTACTAAGTCAAAGATCATACTCAGTGTCTGCCCATCCACCTGCCTTGTACCATTATTATGAAAGGAGCTTTCTCTCCCCTGTTCTGCTCTACTCAGGTCCCGTCACTCAGGCTCTTCCTTGAGACTTCCCAACCATTCTCTGACCTCTCTATCATTAACATAACCTTAAAAGCTCATCTAGTGCTTCCTACCTTACAGTCCTCCCCACACACCCATATCCAACTCCACAAGTAACACATCACATGAGAAATATGTATAAGGCAATCTTCCAACCAAACTTACATTGCCTCCTCACCCCTCACTGTTGTCTTTTTATTCTATTGAAATTACACTTTTAAAACATATTTCTATTCAATTTTGACAATTTCATACATATGTGCAGTGTATTGTGAACATACTCACCCTATTGTCCTCTCTTATCTCCCTTTTTTCTTCCAGAACTCCTTCTTCTTACAAGCTATTCCTTCTTATTCTCTCACTTCTTATTTTCTGTGCAGGTGGCATCGTTGCTGCATATTCATGATATCAGCCTTGTTGTGCCCACAAGACATCATTCCAAGAGACTTCATTCCAACCCTGACCTCTTATACTCCTTCTGCCCCCATTTCTACGATGATTCCAGGGCTTTGGAGGAAGTGATGTATAAGTTCATATTAGGAATGAACATTCAGAAGTCATTTATCTATTCTCAGCATCTGACCTCTTATGAGTTGTTATATGAGTTATGGGTATAGTGCAAAAAGAACATTTCTGAACAAGACAAATTGTAGCACACAACTAGACCTATAAACATGATAATTTGAAGGCAGTTTGATTACATGTATATGTTTAGCTTGATATCAGTACTAAGCTCCATTCTCAGGCGTGAGCTATCACCAAGCACAGGGTTTTGCCTAGGTTTGCAGTACCAGGTATGTGTTTCTTTCCATGAAGCAGGCCTAAATCCAACCAGAATATAACTGGTTATCCCCAAACAATCACACCACTATTGCATCGGTGAGGTTACTCTTTTTAAGGTTGTGAGTGATTTTCATGCTTCTAAGTTTCTTCAGACTCTGATTTTTATTTTAACTTTTTATTAGTTTTCAGTACTATTGACCAAACTCTTCTTCCTGGAAACTTATTTCTAGATTTCAACCATACAACACTATCATAATTTTCTTTGTTCTCTCTGATCATCTTTATTTATTAATTTTTTCATTTATTTTACACACTGACTACAGTCTCCCCTTCCTCCTCTCCTCCCATTCCCTCCTCTCCACCTCCCTTCTATGCCCTCCCCCCAGCCATGCCTCTGTCTCCAGTCAGAAAGGGACAGGCTTCCCATGGGAGTCAACAAAGCATGGCCCATCTAGTTGAGGCAGGACCAAGCTCCTGCATCAAGGTTGGGCGAGGCAACCCAGCATGGGGAATGGGTTCCCAAAAGCCAGCTCAAGCACCAGGGACAGGTCCTGATCCCATTGTCCAATTGTCTTTAAATCAGTCTCCATTTTGTTTCTTCTCTCTTCATGTCACACTGTCCAGATAGCTGCAGCAAGCTCTGCTTCCCCTGCCCTCCTTTGTCTAATATTTCTCCCAAGGTCAACACAGCTAGTCGAATAGCATTAATGATCATCTGTATGCAAATGTGTATCACCAAACATGACTCTCCCCTGTGGTTGTCATCCATTCCAGCTGCCTACACCTTCATTTGGATGTCTCATAGGTTTCATAAAATCAGAAGCAGAACTCTTGGTCTAACTCAAGCCCAACAACCCTTTGTTTCCTTGGTTATTCTCTATAATGAAGCCACAGGGTGTCTTTATACCTTCTCTTTTGTTAATGACTCCACGTTGCTACATACACACACACACACACACACACACACACACACACACACACACACACACCACAGACACTGGGGCTGGGGCTAGGGATAGGAGAGAGAATGTAGTTTCTTGCCTTTACAACAAAATGTGCTTAAATCAATTTCTTTCTATCTTAAAGAACACCTATGAGAAATCAGATTGAAGTGTCGAAAAGCAGGAGACCCCAAAAATTTAACGATTCAAGATATTAGACATTTGTTTCTGCCACTTGTCACAGAACAGGACTGTGAGTGTAGCTGGAGGATTCTGGGTAGAGACTATGTCACATAGGAATCAGTATTTCCTAAGTCTTCTTTCTCAGCCTTTCCCTAACCGTGTCTTAGATTTGCCTCTTTCTTGATATAAATGCCTCTTCTTAGGTATCACTTCCTCAGACAGATGTCTTATGCTTTCCCCAGAAAAGTTTACACATAGCATTATTATTACAAATACTATATTACTTTCTTTGAAGTATTTGCCAGTGTCTGAAATTATTCTGTAAATTTATTGCTTAAAAAAATTCAAGAAAACATTGGCTCCCTTAGAGAAAACAATATTTTAATTATGTTCATTTCCCTAACACTAGTATCCATAACAGAGCTTGATAGAAGATAAGTGTTCTGGAAAGAAAATTACTGTATTAACAATTAAAGAAAGAAGGTCATGACTCTGAGAGAGAACAAGGCAGGTACACAGGAGAGGTTAGAGAGAGGAAATGGAAGGAGGAAAAAGGATAAAATTACACTTTAGTTCCAAAAATATTAAAAAGAAAAGACGACAATCACAAGGGGAATACTGCATTGTTCAGTTTCCCATCACTGTGTAAAAATACCCAAATAAACAACTTTCAAGAGCATATTTTTATTTTGGCTCATGGCTTCAGAGGCTGTCTTGGTAGACCTTGGAACTTGTGTCAATGCAGAACATGATGGCAAGGTTACTGTGTCACAACATGCTCCTCACCTCCTGAGAGCCCAGAAGCCAGGGGAGAGAGAGGAAGGGCCCAAGGCTCCCCAAAACCCCTTCAAGAGCATCCTCTATGAGGATATAAGGATTTTTCCCCCCTGGGTTCCATTTCCTGACCCCTCCCAGCATTTTTAGCAGCTGAGGACTAAGCCTTCATTCTGTGAGGAGATTTTTGGGAACCTAAGCAGGACAGTTGTAAATGAATACCCCCACTTTCCTTTCCTCCCACCACGTCTCTTCCTTGTTTTGATCTTTATTATGTAACATTTCATTTACAAGCAGTTTGCTGTGTTTGATTGTTTTCCCCTAATTTTATTATATGAATCATTCTAGCCTGTCAGCAATATTACTTTTGAAATTTCATTTGAAAATAATTATAGATTTGCATGTATCTGTGAAATATAATACAGCTAACCTTTACCACATCTCCCAACAACTACTGTCCTGTAAAACCCCAATGAAACCTAACATTCAGCAGAATATTGACACTCCTGTTTATATGCTACAGCCAAGCCTTCCCTCACAACTCAGGCTTTCCATAACATTTTGCAATCAGTGTTCTCCTATCTATTATTTTGTCAGTTTAAGAATATTATATAAATGGAATCATATCATATATAGGCTTTCAAGGTTGCGGTTTTATTGAGCAATCAGAACTTTAGCTCACACAAGATCATGTGCACAGAACAGTGTACCTTTATGTATAACTAGCCCAAACTTGGTGGAAAAAATGAACAGATTTTTTTCAATGGGTGAATGACAAAGTTCAGGTACAACCATATATGCGACATACAGTTTTGATATAACAAATATCATAAAACACAATTTTATTTATCTGATATTAATTTAGCATTTGCTATTGCTTAATATTTGTATATTATGTCTTATTCTGTCTTTTAGTTTTAATTTTCCAAACAATTGTTGCAGTTTGAGTTTGCTGTAGAGTTGAGTCATCCATTCTTACAATTTCTTTCTTTTTTTTTAAATCAAGGCATTTACACCATATGAAATGAGTATAATTATCAGTAATTTAGAGATTAAATATATATTTTTCTTCTCCATTTTGCACTTATTCCTTCTATTTTTGTTTCTCTGTTTCTTTATACATGCCTTTTAATAATTGCATGAACATATTTTATATATTATCTTCATTATATTTAATTCTTTTTTATTTAAAAAAACTGGCATATAAAGGAATGGGTTTCCTCATGATATGTGAGTTACTATATATTCATTAATTCATTCCCTTCCTCTGTAGTCCTTCTCTTTTCCCTTAACCTACTCTTTATTCTCCCTAAGTGTTCTCTACAGCTTTCATATCATACATGTCCCAGTATGCTCCCCTCTTCCCATTTCCCATCTCTTAAGATTTCTTCCTCTTTTTCACTGTGCTTTAGTCTGTTGTTAGTTCCTTATCTGGGGTGAGTAGGCATTTGTTCATGTCTCCCCAGGAATAATGTCATAGAATAAAGGCATTTTCTGCATGTACTGAGATGATCATGTGATTTTTGTCCTTGAGTCAACTGGCACATGTTGAGGCATCCTAGGATGGTTGAGATGAAGCACCTTAGTGATGGTATATGATATTCTTAATCTGACCTTAGATTTGGTTTGCAAGATTTTTATTGAGAATGTTCACATCTACCGTTCTCATATTCATTTTCATTGTGTTCTCATCTAGTTCTAGTATTAGGTAATACTGGCTTTATAGAATGTGCATGGTACTGTACTTTTCATTTCTATTTTATGGACAGTTTTTAAGAGTGCTCATGTTAGTGGTTCTTTAAAGGTTTGTAGAATTCAGCAGGTTCCATCTGGTATTGAATTTTCTTTATAGGGTGGCTTTGTTACTACTTCAATCTCATTGTTTAGTATAGGTCCACTTAAGCTAAGTATATTCTCTTGACTTAATTTTGGTAGGTTGGGTCAGATGTATCTAGGAATTTATTCATTTTCCCCAAATTTCCCAAGTGTTGGGTGATATTCAATCACACTGTGAACCCTGAGTTTGCATTTGCATTAGTTAAATAAAATTAATCTTGGGTCAGGAGGCTGAGTTAGCAACTAGTTGACAGAAAGTAATCATAGAGCATCAGAGGGCATCTTGAAGAGAGAGAGAGAGTTGCAACAGAAGTAGTGGGGGGAGTGGATTTTGAGTGACATGGCTTTTTTGTTGTTGTTTTGGCAGAGTGGAAGGATGTGCTTTGGGGGAGATGTCAGTAAGGAGAGAAGGTTAGCTAGTTGCCTCTCTAAGCCAGCAGGTTTTCACCCCACCCTTTGAATCTCAAGTCTTATTTATAAATAGAATGATAGAGATTTAGTTAAAGCTGCTTTAGGGGAAGTGACAGAGCCAGTGCCTATGGGAACAGAATTCCTGCCAGGCTGCGGCTTGAGCCACTAGGCTGTTGCCAGAAAAGCAGGCCGGGAACTGTGGAGTCACAATTGCTGAGTGAAATAGCAGTAGATTAAGGTGCAGCCACTGTGCCAGAAATAAAACAACACCCAAGGTTCGTTTTTTAAAAAACTATGTATTTTCAAAGGATTACTTAGAGATCAGCTGGATTTCACTGAAATGTGTTATAACATTCCTTGTCACCTTTAATTTTGTTATTTTAGTTCTCCTCTGTCATTTTCTTTCATAGCTAGTTTGGCTAGCACTTTTTCAATTTTATTATTGTTAAGAATCAATCCTAGGCTTGCTTGTTTTTGTTTACTATTCTTTTAGTTTCCATTTCATTGATTTTTGCCCTGATTTTTATGATTTCTTGCTGTCAACTGCTTTTATAGTTTGAGTTGACTTTGCTTGAAGGCTTTGAGATGTATCAGTAGGTTTTATATAAATATTTCATATTTATATTATATTTAATTTATATTTATATTTCAGAGAGCTCTGACTTTTTAGTGTAAGCACTTAGAACTATAAACTTTTAGATAGTTGTACCCCAAAAGTTCTTGTAAATTGTGTTCACATTTTCATTTTATTCTAGGAATGTTTTAAGTTCCCTACCTGATTTGCTCAATGACTCACTGGTCCTTCAAGACTATATTGTTCAGTTTCCTAGTATTTGAGTAGTTTCTATATCTTTCCTGATAATCATTTCTAGCTTTACTCCACTATGATCTGGTAAGATGTGAAAAATTATTTCAAGTCTTAAGTATTTGTTAACATTTGCTTTGTGGCCTGAAATATGAACTCTTTTAGAAAAGGCCCTGTGGGATCATCAGAAGAATATATATTTGGGGATAAAGTATTCTATAGGTAACTCTTAAGTCTACTTGTCTTTCTGTACACTTTAACTCTGACATTTCTTTGATGAGCTTTAGTAGGGATGACCTATCTAAGGATGAGAATGGGCATTGAGACCTATTACTTTGTGTCATCCCCTGTTAGATGTTCCCATTAATGTGTCTGTTAGTCTTTTTTTTAACAGAATTTAAAGCCTCAACATTTAGTGCATTTACATTTAAACTTGTTATATCATCTTACTACTGCTGAGAGATGTTTACTAAATGCTGTAATTGTCTTGTTTTCTGGTTTGGTTGAATTGATTAGTGTTTGTTCTTTTATTTATCTCCTATTTGTATCAAGGATTTGATGACTTAGTGGGTTATCCATGATGAATTCTCTCCTAGCTCTCTTTTCCTTATGCAGTTTCCCCATGAACTTTACTCTTTTCTAGGCTTCCATTATTGTGGCTTTCTTCCTCCTCTCTCTATCGCATTCCTTTGAGCATCTTTTGCGGTATTGTCCTGGTTGTCATGACCTGCCTTAATTGTGCCTATCTTGAAACACATTTATTTCTCCATCAGTATAAAAAGAAGCTGAGTTTATATGGATATGGTAGTAGTGTATGCCTTTATTCACACCACTCTGGAGACAGAGGCAGGCAGATCTCTATGAGTTGGTTGTCACCCTGATCTACCATAGTCAACTCACAGTCAGCCAAGGATATATATCAACTGAGACTCTATCAGAAGAAATAGAAGAATGAGCATAAATATAAAAATAAACATATATGTGATGATGATGGTGATGATGATGATGATGATCGGAGGAGGCAGTGGCAATTTAGCTAGATATATCAATATAGGTTGGTAGTCACAGACTTTCATAGCCTAAACTGTTCCCTTCCATGCTTTCTTGTCTTTAGGTTGCTGATGAGAAACACAATGCTATTTTGATGTGTTAGCCTTTGAAACTAGAGTTGGTTTTGCCCTTATAGTTCTTAATATTGTTTCTTTGAATTCTGTTTTTGAGGCCATGACTATGATATGCCTATGCTATGAAAAACTTCTTCCCTGGCCATGTTTATGGAGGGTTCTTAATGCACCTTGTGTGTGGGTATCTATTTCATTCTCTACAGTTGGCAGGGCTTTTTTTGGTGGCAGCGGGGGGTGGGGGTTGTAATTTCATTGAGTAGCCTGGGGTTATTATGTTCTTTTGATTCTATCCCAGTGTTTTGGACACATGATCATACTTGTTCTTACTAAAGTTTGAATTACTCTCACCCTTCACCCCTAGTATTCTTTCTCCTGCTTGACAGAGTCTATTGGTGGTTAATTCCACTGTGTTTTTCGATTTGATTCGTTGAAATTTTCATTTTTGACCCCTCAATTTGGTTTTCAAAATGTCAATTTGCTGCAACATTTTTTTCCATGTTTCTTTTTCATCCATACTATTGATGTGCTCACCCAAATTGCTGACTTTCCCCTCAGTCTTGCTCACTTTCCTCTCCAAATCCTAGATTAAATTCATGTATTAGCTTATACAGTCTTCATTATTACTGCTAAACTTTTGAAATCTCCATCTGGTAATCTACATGTTTGGGTAATTTTTGAACATGGTAACTGAGGAGTGATGATTTTGGAAGAGTCTTGTCATTTTTGTTATGTTTCTTGTGTTTCCATATTGTAGTTTGCACACCTGCTGGTTTGGATATCTCTTCCCATTTTACTTTTGGATCTTCTTACCATATAGACTTTTCCTGAGGGGTCTATTGCTGTGGAATAATATTTTAATTAGGCAAAGATGTGTTACATGTGTTTATGCTAAATAATATTACTTTAATTATGTGAAGGTGTGTTACATTTGTTTCTACTGCCTTTGTTAATGATGTAAAGATGTGTTACACTTGTTTATGCTGCATTTGTTTAATTATGTAAAGATGTGTTGTATTTGTTTCACCTTGCCTGCCTAAGGCACCTGATTGGTTTAATGAAAATCTGAACTAGCTAGGCAATATCTAGGCAGGAGGGGGATAGGGAGAGGGTGGTGCTGGCAGGCAGAGAGAATAAGTAGGAGGAGAAATCTAGGCCTGAGAGAGAGAAGAAGAAGAAGGAGGAGGAGGAGGACGACGAGGAGGACGAGGAGGAGGACGAGGATGAGGAGGACGAGGACGAGGACGAGGACGAAGAGGAGAACAAGGGAAAGAGAAAGGGACACACCCGGGGCCAGAAGCCAGTAGCCACCAGTCAGACATGAAGATAGCAGGAAAGTAAGATATATAGAAGGAAGAAAGGTAGAAACCCCCAAGGCAAAATGTAGATGAAGAAAAACAGGTAAAGTTATAAGAGCTATCAAGAAATGAGTCTAAGCTAAGGCTGAACATTCATAACTAATAAGAAGTGTCTGTGTCATGATTTAGGAGCTCGTTCATGGCCCAAAACAAAGCCTCTTACAGTTTATACTACCCAGAAAAGAGAAAACAAGCAGATGTCCTACCATAGCCAAACCATAAACAAATATGGAAGTACAAGTAATTCATTAAAATCCATTAACACATATATCACTAGTGACCATAAAATAGAACATGGCAAAAATCATGTGATGGTGAAAATTATTTAGAGTAGGTATAGGATAGTAAGTGAATGAAAAAAAAAGTAATGAAGGTAGAAAAATGGAAAAGTAGAAGGGAATCAAGATTAAATAAATAAAGGGAAAAAACCCACTTAGGAAAAATGCTATGGAAGAGAATAAAGTAAGAGTTTAGAGGAAATAAAAACAAACATTATTTTCCTATAATGAAAAAAAAATAAAAGTAGATAAGTGTAAGAACAGGAATCTAAAAACCATAGGCATCCAAAAAAGCAATAAAATAAAAACTCTCTTCAAAGGATATTAAGGACAACCATAATGGTGCACACATTTAACTTCAGTGGTTGAGAGGCAGAGGCAGGATTTCTAAGTTCCAGGCCAGTCTAGTCTACACTGAAAGCCCCAGTACACTCAGAGATACATAGAGAGACCCTGTGTCAAAAATAATAATACTAAGTAAAATTAAATTAAATTAAAACATAGTAGGATAAAAAGGAAGGAACAGGAATCAAAAAAAGAAAAACAAAAAGAAAGGAAGAAAGGAAAAGAGAGTTTCCAGTTACAAAAAATGTGCATGTAAAATCAGGTGAACTTATGAAGGGAGTTTAAAAAGTCATAGTCTTAAAACTATGATATGGTAAGTATACTGCTAAACGTGTGGTAAAAAAGAAGGGAAGCACGAATAATAAAGAAAAGCAAATGAAAGGGCTGGGGCACTGGCTCTGCAGCTGAGCATACCTGCTGCTCTTCCAGAGGGATGGTGTTCCACTCCCACCACCTATGGCTCAGGAGCACCTAAACTCCAGTTCCATGGGGTCAAACACCCTCTTCTGCCTTCCACAGCTACAGGTAAAAAGTGGTGCACAGACATATGTGCAGGCACTCATACACACACACACACACACACACACACACACACACACACACACACACTAAATAAATAAATAAACAAACAAACAAATAAATAAATAAATAACTCTTCAAAGAGAAAGATAAAAGATGTGTTGGAAAGCAGCTTCATTCTGGGTCCCTGAAACTTGGAGACAGAGGGGGGATTCAGCTGAGCTTGAGAGCTTGTCTTTTCTGTTTTTTGTTTGTTTGTTATTTACTGCAATGGAGCCTGTTAGTATTAGACAGATGCACAGCGTCTGAACAGCTGCCTTCACTTTAATAATATCCTTTTTTTGCACACTAGGAGTCCCTGCTGACCCCACTTAGCTTTTCAGACTGCACTAATGAGGTTCTCTCATCCTCCTATGACTTCTCAGATCATACCTCCAGCGGATATTCTGGTTGGGGGTGTCTCCCAAGTGTGCCTGGGAGTTAGAGAGGCAATTCCAGCTCTGATATCTGTACAGGTTGAGAACCTGTCTTTGCTACTTCAGGATCTTCCCAGGATAATCCCCCTGCTGGAACGACGTGGTTAGGGAGGTCAAGGGGAGCTCAGGCTTCTTGGGTTTTACAGAAGTGACAGTCAGATAGGTAGCTCCCAAGGTTGATCCACCTGCTGACTTCAGACTCATTGCTATCAAGCTCCAATTATTCTCAGTTGACAGAATCTCAGATCTGCTTCCAGCTACCAAGGGTGAAGCTATTTCTCCTTGTGACCCATTGCAGTTTTTGGCATGTCGGCATCAGGCTGACAAGCTTTCCATAACTGCCTCTCAGAGTTGTGTCTCATTTAGGGACTGTGGCAAGTTAAATTCTGCCTCCCTGGATGAGAGGTTGTCCCGTTTTCAGGCCCTCTCAGGATAGCACTTGGTCCCTGCCCTCCATTTGATCATGACAAGGGTAATCTTTTTGTACACTGTGAAGATTTGTCACTTGGGTTGGTTTAATTAAAAAGCTGAATTGCTAATAGCTTGGCCGGATTTGGGGGACAGAAAGGATGCTGGCAAAAAAAAGGGTGGAGACATGGAGAGTCGCCAGCCAGATGTAGTGAAAGCAGCATGGGCATCACAGAGTAAAAACAATAAAGCCATGAGACAAAAAATATATTGATAAAAATGGGTTACGTTTTAAGAGCTAGTTAGAAACAAGCCTAAGCTATTGGCTGAGCTTTCATAATTAATAATAAGTCTCTGTGTCATGATTTGGGAGCTGGCTGGTGTAGTAGGAGTTATTTGTCCCATCAGCCTGCTCCCAAATCATGACACAGAGACTTATTATTAATTATGAAAGCTCAGCCAATAGCTTAGGCTTGCTGCTAACAAGCTCTTACAACTTAAATTAATCCATATTTTGTATCTAAGTTCTACCACATGGCTCATGGCTTATTTCCTCATTTTTTTACATGTCCTGCCTGCTCTGTGTCTCCTCAGACTCCACCCTTCTTCTTCCCAGGCTCCTCCTAGTCTAGCTCTCCTTCCCAAACTCTTCTTGCCTAACAATAGGCCTGTCAGCTCTTTATTAAACAATGAGAATAATACATATTGACAGTGTACAAAGATTATTCCACAGCAGCCCCGTTAAGATAATATTCCACAGCAGGCATCTATGTTTTTGTATATTATTCTTAGTTGTTACCCAATATGTTATATAATATACAACATCAAAGTCTACAGGTTTTGTCATTTTACCAACTGTATTGAGTGGAAATCTGAACTCTTTTTAAATCCTTTACCCTCTAATTTTTGAATTATAATTATTTTAAATATTTGCTTTGTATAGATTTTTAATCAGTACAGACAATGTGAGGTTTTTGTTTTGACTGTCAAACATAATTGAAAAACTCAATATGAGGGTTTTATAGTTACCCAAACTTACTTTACTATGTAATTTCTGATCAGAAAATATTTGGTTTTGTTTGTTTGTTTGTTTTTTTCTGGTGAAAAGTTCTTTTAGCTTTTCTTTATCTCAGAACAGTAATAAGCTTGTTACACAGTCTTTTCTGACACCCACAGTGTAGGTCTATGGCAGGAGTTGGGAAATCTATTTTCAGACTGGCAATGGTAAAGATTTTGGACTGTGCTACTCTGTGTGGATGGGGTTATGGGATTTATTTTCCCTCCTGTGTAAAAAGACTGGCTCTGATAAGCATCTGTTGCTGTTTTTAGTTCATTTTTGATAGACAAACTTTCAGCTAAAGCTGTTTGTTTTTATTTATTGGCATCTGTTGACATTTTGGGGTTCTGAGCCTGTTCAGGTGACTGAAATTTATAAGGAGAAAGAAAATACAAGAGCACTTCTCCCCACTGTTCAAGCGTGGACATTGCTAGCTGATCTGGCTTTTCTCTGCCTTGTATAGAATTTTTATTTGGCTTTATAATATAATATACATAGTTTTTAATTGTATTTGACAATAGCAATTGGGAGAGTGAGTCTACTTCATTTCCTGGGCTGGAAGCTCCTTCACATGTTCTTTAGTCATCATCTCTGTCTATGGCCTTGGATACAGATTTTCTCATTGTAATAACTTGAAATTGCTCTTAGTGTTTACTCTGATCTCTGTGAATCCATTATTTATATTTTCTGCTGATTTGTAATGTATTTTTAAGCTACTGTAAGAGCCATTATGTTCTTTCTATGAAAGACTATTTCCCTGAAATACTGAGTTCTGAAAATTTTATAGTCATAAATCCCTTTCTTCTATCTTATGACTGTTCTGCTTTCACACTATAAATTTTTATTGATTGCTGCACTTATGCATAACTTTTAAGTAATATTACACAAATTATAATTGGTTGTAATTACCATAAACCAAAACAAACACTTTGGGAGTGAGAAGAGGCAAAGACACATATCTCACAGGCACTATAACTGCTTTGAATGATAAAAACACTCAATAAAAAATAAGTTATAATAGTAATAAAAAGAAAGCATGAGGAAAGTGAAATCAAGAAAATACAGAAATACAAAAAATGTGGAAACTTCTTTCTCCCACAGAAACAATTAAATAGTGCCTGGATAATTTCTTTCTGTGAGAAGTTCAGAAACAAACTAAGTGGTGCTTGGACTCCTAGAACAACACTAATCCAATCAAAGACACTTTGAAACATCTATACATCATGGACCCTTCTTCCCTCACAGGGATACATACAGCAGGAAGTCTCTCAGCTCTGGACTATTGATGGTAGGGAACTTGTCCTAGATACTTTGTCCAATGTTCTGGCTTTTCAGGGGACAGCACAAGAAGATGACATTTGTCATGTCTGTTATATAGTGAAGCTTGGTCCCAATAAACCCAGATGCCAGAATTCCACTAAGAAGAAAGGGAGACACTATAATAGTGCTCCAGAGGACTGTACGGCTGATGGGGACCAGAGAAAGGAAGGGATTAGGTACAGTGAATAAAGAAAAGAAATCTCTCTAATTGGGAATTTACAAACACAGATCAGAGAAGACACAAGAAACAAACAACAACAACAACAAAGAATCCTGTAAAAACTTCTACTTAGGTTGATTGTGGGTGGGCAGTTCAAAGATCCAATCTGATAAAACTAGAAAAGACATCTTTCAGTTTTGCAGATCTCAATACATAATAACAAGAACATAAAGAAACAAGGAATCATGGCCCAAACAAAAGAACAGAGTAAATTCCTAGAAATCAATGCTAAAGAGGCAAAAATACACACATTATCTGACAATGAATTTAAAATGACACTTTTGAGGATTCTGGATAAACTCAGGCAAATGATGTCTAAACATGGGAATCTCAACAAAGCTGTAAAAGGACAAAGAGCTGAAATCTCAACAGTGGTGAAGAAGAGTAGACTCAATCAATCAGAAGATGGGAACACTGGACTAAAAACTGATCATTTAAAATTATACAATCAGAGGAGGAAAAACAAAAGAAAATGAAATAATGAAGGCGTTATACAATATTACAAGATCCACTAATCAGGAATAGATGGCAGTTGTAAATATATGTTCAACAATACACCTAAATAGATAACACAAATGAAGGGAAACATAAAAAAATAGCAACATAGTAATAGTAATACAAAAAGTAGCTGTGGATCACATAATAAGTCAAAATGACCCAATAATAATATCCCACTTAACACTGTCTTAGTTAGGGTTTCTATTGCTCTGAGGACTCACCATGAACATGGCAACTCTTACGAAGAAAAGCATTTAAATGGGATTACTTACACTTTCAGAGATTTAGTCCATTATCATCATGGCAGAACATGGTGGCATACAGGCAGACATGGTGCTGGAGAAGGAATTGAGAGTCTTACATCTTGATCCACAGGAAACAGGAAGCAAACTGAGACATTGTGCATATCTTGAGCATAGGAGGCCACTAAGCCCATTCCACAGTGGCATATTACCTCCAACAAAGCCACTCTACTATGACAAAGCCACACCTCCATTATGGGGGCCATTGTCTTTCAGACACCACATTCCAAACCGTGACTCCAAATACCCAAAGGCTTGTAGCCATATTATAATGCAAAAATGCATTCAGTACAACTTCCAAAGTCCCCATAGTCTATAACAGTCTTAAACTTATTCAAAAAAAATCTAAATCAAAGTCTCTTCTGACATTCATGCAATCTCTTAACTGTAATCCCCTATAAAACTAAAATCAAAAAGCAGATCACATACTTCCAACATATAATGACACAGGATATACATTACCATTCCAAAACAGGGGACATAGTGAGGAAATACCTGACTAAAGCAAGACCAAAAACCATCTGGGCAAACTTCAAACTCTTCATCTCTGTGACTGATGTCAAAACTCTCTTTAAAGCTCCATCTCCTCTCAATTTTGTTGACTGTACCATACTTCTTTCTCTTGGATTGGTTCCACTCCCTGTTATCTGGTTTCCTTGGCAGGTATCCCATGACTCTGGCATCTTCAACACTTTGGGATCTCCAAGGCAATTCAGGATTCACCTTCACAGTTCTACACAATGGCTTCTTTAGGCCTCCATTCAGAAACTCCTATGGCACATGCTTGGCTTCAGCATCTTTCTGTATTCATTAAGGGAGATTATATAATCCTTTTCTTTAATCCTTAACTGTTATGGAACAATCATTTTGTATTCTGTAAGGATGTGTTGATCTAATTGGTTTAATAAAGAGCTAAGTTGCCAATAGCTAGGCAGGAAGAGGTTAGTTTTGACTGCAAACAGGGAGAGAGTTCTGTGGGATGAAGAAATACATAGTCACAAGCCAGATGCAGAGGAAGCAGGACATGTACAAGATGAGGTAACAAGCCATGAGCCACATGACAGCAAGTAAATTAATAAAATGGGTTATTTTAAGTTATAAGAGCTAGTTAGAAACAAGCCTAAGATATTGACCAAGTATTTATAATTAATAATAAGTCTCTGTGTGGTTATTTGGGAGCTGGCTGGCAGAACAGAATATTCTACCTGCACTTGACTCTAAAGTCAGAACCACATGGCAGAAGCTGCCAAGTTCTGCTGCTTGCTGGGGCTGGAACACATCCCCCCTTTTTCACCAGCTTTCTGTTTTTATTGTTTCCTTCACTGCCTAAAATTAACTGTTCTGAAACTTGATCTGTAGACCATGCTGGCCTCAGACTCAGAGATCTGCCTGCCTCTGCTTCTGGAGTGCTGGGATTAAAGGCAGGCATGTGTCACCACACCTGGATCTTAGCTTTTATTGAATTCCTTTTCACAAATTGGAAGCTTAGCTGGGTGGGGTCTTATCCTGAGGTCATCAGTCTCTTTATTCCACTTACCATCAGGATTTTATTTAATCTGTTTATCTCCTTGAACACAGAACATAGCTCCATTCCACTTCTTTGTGCCCCTTTTCTACTCAAATTGTACATTTTATAACTTTTCCTGCTCAGTCTATTTCTTTTCAGTATAGATCTACATAAGCATGGGCACTAATAACCACACAGTATAGTCTACACTAGGCTGTTTTTGAAATCTCCTCTGCAAATTCAGTTAATCCAAAACTCAATTTAGCCTCAGGCAGATTTTTTGGACAATGGCAGAAAGCAACCATATTCTTCACCAAAATATCACAAGAATAGTCTCTGGGCCACATACTAAATTTCTTCTTCTCTGAAACCCCTTGAGCCAGGCCCCCATAGTTCACATGACCCTCAGAACTTCCGTGTTCCTACTAGATGGCCCACCAAGCCCCACTTAGTATGTTCAACTGCTTTTCTAATCCAAAATAAAGTCCCAAAGTACACACTCCTCCAAACAAAATACTGGTCAGGCCTATCACAGCAATACCACAGTCCTGTCCCCAATTTCTGATTTAGTTAAAGTTTCTATTAATGTGAAGTGACATGACCACAGCAACTCTTATAAAAAGAAAACTAGACTGAGCATTGCTTGAGCAAATGAAACCTCAAAGTCCACCCCCAGAGTGACACACTTCCTCCAACAAAGCCACACCTACTCACAAAGCATATCTCCTAATAGTGCCTCTTCCTTTGGGGGCCATTTTCTTCCAAACCACCAGGGAGCATTCTCCTAAAGTACCCCGGAGAGCCCTCCAGAGCAGAGTCCATGTTAGACTGTAAGATAAAAGGACAGAATCATTCCAAGTATCCATTGTGACTATAATATAATGAAACAAGTAATCAACAGCTGAAAATTCAGCTGTAATTTTACAAATGTATAGAAATCAAAAGACACAATATGAACAAGCAGAGAAGAATCCAAAAGGAAAATGAGAAAACAGCCCAAGACTAACACAGTGAAGAGGAGCAGTGCTAATATGGAAGTTTAGAATGTCTCAAATAAACCAATTCTATTCCTCAAAGAATTAGAAAAAGGATGAATTATAGTAAAAAAAAATTATCAATAGGAAAAAAATAATAAGGACCAGAGCAAATACAAATGAAATAAAATATTGAAAAAAATGACACACATACAAAATCAAATTGGGGAATTGTTTTTTTTTTTCCTTTAGGAAAACCAATTTGGCATTTTGTATTAAAGAAAGAAAGAAAAAGAAGCTACTGTGCAAAGCATATGTCAACAAATTGAATAACGTAGAACAAATGAGCAAATTCTTAGACTTTCCAGTTTCAATCAAGAAAAAATCAAGGGAAACCTGAATAGCCTATAACCAATAAGGAGATTGAATTAGCAATCAAAATGCTTCCAAAAAGGAAAAGCCCAGGGCCACATGGCTTTAATGGTAAATTATAGCAAACATTTAAAATATTAATGTCAATCCTTTTCAAATTCTTCCAAAAACTAGAAAGAAGAGATCACTTCCAAATTGACTTTATGAGGCTAGTATGACTCTCACATCAAAGACAGAAAAGGATAGTACAAGAAAAACCCCAGCCAACCTCCCAGATGAAAACAGATACAAAACTTCTAGCATACCCAATCAACAGCACTATAAAGGGACCATGCAGTATGATAACTGGGGTTCATCTCTGGGGTACCAAGATGGTTAGACTAACTGTAATCAATCATTGTGATGCACCACATCAAGAGAGCAAGACTACTAACTGCACAAGCATCTGATTCAATGTATCTAACAAGATTCAATACACTTTTATAATTAAAACACTCCACAACTCAGAATAGAGTGAGATTGCTTCAATATTATAAAAGCCAAATATGAAAATCCCACAACTAAAATCATATGCCATGCCTACAGAAAACAAAATCTTTCTCATTTAAAAATAGAAAATTTAAAAGGCATCAAAATTGAAAAACAGTCTATAAAATCATTTTATAGACTGTTACTTATAAATAGGAAATTCTAAAGATCACCCACCTCTCTCTCTCTCTCTCTCTCTCTCTCTCTCTCTCTCTCTCTCTCTCTCTCTCTCTGTCTCTGTCTCTCTCTCTCTGTCTCTCTGTCTCTCTCTCTCTCTCTCTCTCTCTCTCTCTCACACACACACACACACACACACACACACACACACACACACACACACACATACAGACACACAAACCCTACCTATGTGCTGGAAATTATAAATGAATTCAGTTCCCTTTCAGGTCACAAAATCAACATAAAAACAAACAAACTTAAAAATGAGCAGCTGCATTTCCATAGACTAATAAGAACAAGATAGAAATTAAGAAAACAATCTCATTTATAATATTAAAATGAATTATATCTCAGTTAACTTAAATAAGAAGACAATAAGTTGTACACTTAAAACCTGGACACAGCTTATCAGGCAAGGGCACTGACCATCCAGTGAGACAATCGGAGTTTGATCCCTTGGGCCCATATGGCAGAAGGGGAGAATGGACTCTCACAAGTTGTCCTCTGACTTCTACCTGTATGCTATGGCATAAACATGAATAAATAAAGAAATGTTCTTTTTAAAAAAAGGAAGGAGGAAGAAGAAGAAAGAAAAAAACCTTTTTAAAAACACCTCACAAAGCATTGCTAAAAAAAAAAATACATGAGCAGGAAGACTATGGATCATGAATTATATTTATTATTAAAATATTCTACCAAAGCATTTCTCTAGATTCAATGCAATCCCTACCAATATTTTAATGACATGTTTGAAAGCAGAAAAAGCAGTTCTAAAATGCTTATTGTTCCAGATCTTAAGGGCAAGAACAGAGCTGGAAGGATCCTGCTTTCTTAGAGGTACAGTAATCAAAACACTATGAAACTGCTTCAAGTGAGGCAAAGAGACTCAGAGTACAACAGTGAACGCCCATAACTAAGCCATGACCAGTCAACCGATCTTTGAAAAGGATGCCAGCAGTAAACAATAGCCAGAGAACAGTCTCTTCAATAAAGAGCACTGGGAAAATTGAATATGGAGTTGGATTCTTGTCTTATAACATGCACAAAAATCAACTGCAAAGGATTATCTGTAAATGTAAGGCCTTGCAATAATAACAGTGCCAGAAGAAAACATCTGGGACAAACTTCACAACACTTGCTCTCAATAATAACTCTTGGAGATGGGACCAAAGCACACAGCAGGAGTGAAAATAGACAAGTGATGCTACATCAATTTGAAAATCTCATCACAGCACAGGAAACAGGCAGGGGAAGAGAAGACACCTTTGAGGGAATTCTGGGCAGATCCACACAGGCAGAGACTTGGAGATAGGAACTGAAACAGAGACCATGAATGAGTGCTTCTGCCTGCATTGTTCAGCATGACTTTCACAGCCTGACCCACAATGGTCTGGGGCCTCCCATACCCATCACTAGTTGTGAAAATGTAAGACAGGCTTACCAACTTGCTTGTCATTTTCTTAATTGAGGTTCCCACTTCCAAAATGACTCTAGCTTGTGTTAAGTTGACATAAAACTATCCAGCAAAGCACTAAACACATCTGCATGTAAACAACACTAAATGAGTTCAGTGAGTTTGTTTTTTGTTTGTCTGTTTATGTGTGTGTGTGTGTGTGTGTGTGTGTGTGTGTGTGTGTGTGTGTGTGAGAGAGAGAGAGAGAGAGAGAGAGAGAGAGAGAGAGAGAGAGAGAGAGAGAGAGAGAAAACAATAATTAAAGAATAAAATCTATGAATTTGAAAGGGAGCTGGGGAAATATATGTAGGATTTGGGGGTTCAAAGGAAAGGAGGAAATAATGTAAATGCGACAGTCATAGATATGAAATTCTCAATATTATCTTTTAAAGAAAGTTTTGCTAAAGATAATACCCACGTTAACAGAAAAGGAACTGCATTAAGAAAGCCTGATTCAATGTCAAGGTAAATTTAGTTGTCCTCATATCTGGAGAGATAGATCAGTGATTAAGAGTGCTTATTGCTTATTGCTCTACCAAAGCCAAAGTTCAGATCCCAGCACCCACAACCCATCCAGTAGCTCATAAATGTCTGTAACTATATGCAAGGACTCCATTGCCATGCTTCTGATCTCCAGGGCCACACTGCCCCCAAGATATGTACTAAGCTATAAACACATTTACATTCAACTCCACAAGAATTCTATTATTAAAATTTCTGTAGGAAAAAAAAACATTATTTTTTATCAGTATGACATTACTGATTTCTGTTTACCTATGGAAACACTTCTTCAAAAATAAGTATTTTGAATGTACACATGTCTGGGATAACTGAGAGCCTTACATTTCATGAACTTCAAATTGTGTGATCCAGTAGAAGTTTCTTAGTTTGTCTAAGCTTCATTTCCCTCTTGCGTAAGTAGAGTTAATTATGCATATTTTATGGGATATTGGGCAAATTATTGGGTATAATACACATAAAACATTAGAAAAGTGTGTGTGTTTCCTGAGCAGCACTCAGTAAATGACAGGTGATTTGTACTTTCCCAGAGAAGACTGTGATTATCCGCTAGCTTTGGTGGATTACACAGTGCTGCCAGTGGGCAGTGTACACCAAGCCAGCCTGGAGACAGGACCACAGCCCATGTTCTTCCCAGAGGACATTTCACCTTGGTTCACCTTCTGATCAATACATGGTTTGGTGAATAGCATCTCAATGAATAAGGTGACATTTATTTAGGAGGCATTTATTTGTAAAATTATCCTTTAAAGCATCAAGAAACTTCTTGCCACGTACAAAGGTATTTTTAAAAAATTGCTACATAAACCTGAGTTTGTATAACATATTTTATAATTATGTAGTAATTCTCTGAGGTCCATGGGGACGTAGGTCTTTCTTTCTTTGCTTGACATGTTTTGTTGTCTTCACCCTACTACTTTGGTCTTCGCTTGCGTTACCCTAAGAAGGAGATAAAGCAGTAAACTTGATAGATACGTATGTGAGAGAAACTTGTCTTCTAGCATGCAAATCCATCTTGACTCTCAGCCTGAATGAGCCACTTCAAGTAATGAGACTGTTCTTGGAATACAGCAACATACAAACTGATTTAATTACTACAATAAAGATCCACACAAAGTGGAAAAATGATCACTAGTTGAACTAAATTGAAAAGAGTTAGTAAGAGGAAAAGGGGATGAACGTGGTTGGGTGGTTGACCAACCATTTTCTTAAATTCATTGTCCCTAAAAAAAATGCATAGCTCATTTTAAAGTAATCTCTGTGCACAATACCCACTGCGGACTTGCTTCTTAGAAGGGTCAATGAACCAGGTAAGTATTGGAGGTTAATGAACTTCAAGAAATGCAACGTATATCTCCCCCAAAGTTTATGGTAAGTTATAGGAATTTATCACCAAAGTAATTTGATTTCTTTTATATATTTATTCCTTTCTTTCTTTTTAATTTTAAAGAATATTAATTTATTTTTACTTATTTATTGCATGTGGGAAGGTGGGGTTGAGGGAGACGAGTACCGAAGCTAGAGAACAATTTGCAGGAGTCGGTGAACTGTCTCGTTATCTCCCCCTCTCTTTCTTTTTTTTTTTAAAAATCATTTTACTAGACTTAATAGATAACTAAAATCTAGCATTCAGAGAGAAGCAGTGTTATAAACCAAGTTTTCAGATAGTGTCTAAAAACTTGGTTATTAACAGATTTGAAAAGGCCCTGGCAATCTAAGTTTTACAAATAATTTTCTATATTCTACAAAATATTAAAAGTGCATTTAGCACTAGCTACATAGCCATTTGGAAGAAAGTGTGAAGGAACAGGAGCGGGGGTGGGGAGCAAATGTCTTTTAGTACATGATTAGGTTCCAAGTGTATTTTAATATGCTGTGGGTGTGCCAGTTAAAAGACTAATTGTTAACAGGAAGAAAGAAATGGAGACAAAATGATAAAATCATTGTTTAGTTCTGTTTCTTTGTAGTATGAAATGCAACTTAGTTGTTTAAATCTGGAAGTCCCTCATACTTACCAACAGTTCTCAGTAGATATTCTTTCCCATATTTTTAGTATAAAAACAGTCACTATTCTTAGGACAAGTATTCCATTCTGCTCCATATAATTTTATTGTTCTTGGTGTGAACAGTGATAAACTAATTATTCTTGCCCTGATTTTCAAGGATTATCATCTCAGTTGATGACATTTTCCCACAAGTCCCTTTAGCATCTATTGTTGTGAATACAAACTCTAGCACAGAGCTATAAGGAGCATCCCAAAGTCTGTAGATGAAACTGTAGTCAAGGCAGCCACGAGCTCTTGACTATTGCAGGCTCATGTGACTCCAGGATCATGAGTTCCCACTGAGGTGGTGTGTGAGCTTCTCTGGGCTGCCATGACAAAACACCCCAAGTTAAGTTGCTTAGAACTTGAGACATTTGTCTCAAAATCAAGGTATCAGCAAGGCCATGTTTTGAAGGCCTGAGGAAGGGCTATTCTGTGGCTTTCTCCTAGACCCTGGAAGCATAAGGCATTCTTTGCTTCTCCTTGTGTCTCTTCAATTTTTCCACACCACCTATTTATGAATATTACACCAGTAATATTCAGTTGGGGACTAACCTAAAGATTTCCTTTAACTTTTTTATCATTGTGAAGGCTCTACTACTAAACAAGGTCACTTTCTGAGATAATGGAAGCTAGACTTTCAACATGTGCTATTGTGCAGCCAACATACAGCTTGTGTCTTCTACCCTTAAGATCCGTACGAGTTTCCAGAGTATGAATTATAAGCTACCCGGGGCTACTCCCTACACATTCTGAGAAATGGGGTTCCTACATACTGCTCAGGAAAAGCTCTGTCTGAACAATGCTACTTCAGTGACTGCTGTGTCCTCTTGAGGATATATTAGAAGAGAAACATGAGATGGTTGCCCATAAATGAACAAATAGTTGGGTAATCGGAAATGATGCTACATGTCTAGGAAGAAACAAGAAAAAGGGAGATTGCCAGCTAAGCAAGGTAGTTAGCAATGGCTACTCTGAGTTAAAGACCTTTAACCTATACTTGAAGGATGAGGAAAAGCTCAAGAGACAGTGGAAAATAGGTAATTTCATATTCCAAGCAGAAGCAACAGTGTGTGCAATTGCTCAGAAGCAGGAAGGACCTTGGCCTATTTTAAGATATGGAACAGAGATGATTCCACTTTGCTATACCTATATTCCAAAGTGATGGAAAAATACCTAATTTACATATATCAGAAGACAGAATAGATTGGACTCTGTTTTCAATCCCCATTGTGTCTCCTCCTAGTTTTGATTATTGACTAACCCCTGCTAGTCACATCCTCTATCCTCTCCATTCTGAAACTTGCTTTCCTTGTTCAGACCCTTACCCTTGCTAAAGGATTCCTGCACAATTGTCTCACCTCTATGCCTGTTCTTTTAAATGTACTTTCACATCCCAGCTAGAGAGTACTAGCAGTTGAGTCATTGTTGGACTGTGTTACCCTGCCAAATCCACACCCTGTACAGCATGACTCTAGAAGCCTTCTATTATGATCTCTTAAGGATTCCCATGCTTTGGTTCCAGTTCCCAGTTCCGGCCAATAATCTCTCAATCCCTGCCATCAACTGCCTGGAAACATTCTGCAGTCTGCCCTTTGTTGTCATGATCACAGCTGGAGATCAAGGTCATGCAGATGCTTTGGTCTAGGCAGGCTTTGGTAAAGTCTAGTAAATTCTTTGACAACCAGATTATGGGCTTTCTCCTCAGTGATTCCTTCCTAGAGCATCCTAAATTACCCAGGCCTCCATGAGGAGGCTTCCATGCACAAGTCCTGATCCTTTCTCTCAGCACACTGCTTTTGATGTTCTCTTTGTCAGGTTGTCTCACTGAGAAAAACTTCGGGCAGGCAGTACATGCGCATATCCAAGCCAGTACCTAGAACACAGAGGCTGTCCAGAAATCTTCTATTGAGTTCATGACATGTATGATTCAGCCTAAGACAAAGTGAAGCAATAAGATTCACAAGTTGAAGCCCTTTCAGATACATAAGTGAATAGAGCAATTATTTTATTCTAACTCATTTTCCCTTCCTCGTTGAAACCCTCCTTCCTGTCCTAGCAGCTTCTGCGATTCAGAAGCTTCCTCATCCTGACCCACTTGACGGGAAACCAACACACTAAAAGTTCTGAGGCACAGCACCTTAGTCACGGAGCCTTACTCCTGTCACTTCAAACCCAACCCAAACTTAAGCACAACATACCATGAAGAAATCACAGCATCTTGGCCACTTGGAGATGTTCCCCCCAAAATGTCTGAGTACATCTTCCTGAATGGCTACAAATTCTTTCAGGTGTCTTTCATTAGAATATTCCAGAATTATGTAACACTCCGTCACCAATATTTAAAACAGGTGTCATTCATACATTGGTGCACCTTTGCATCTTTCCATCTTTCTCTTTAGTTGAGAGCAGGCATTGGCATGGGGAAGGTATTAATAGAGTCAAGGGGGCAAAGCACAGAGATCTATTAATGGTCCTCAAGTTTGCTCAAGAATATTTCTTTCTAGCACAACATATGTACAAGATTATGTGCTAGGAGAGGGAAGGGAGTTCCTTGGGCAGAAGTACAAGGCCCTGAAGCTTGCTTTTTTTTTTTTTGAGACAGCACCCAGCAAAATGTGCCTGTGTTGTGCTATATCCTGTGCATATTTTAGGGACAAGTGTCAAGACATGCTTTACGAGCACAAGTATATCTATTTGTGCCAGTATTTGAAGAATAAAGGAGGGTATCAAAGGAAAGTAAGCAGAATTTCTCCTGATCTCGATGAGGCTGCCATCCAAGAAGCCCTATTGACAGTTCCCTGAACATAACCCAGCTACACACTTCGGTGGAGTACACAGACAACCAGTGGCTCCAGACCCAGAATAATCATATTCCTGTTTGAGCCCTGTTTTCTTTGGAGTGAAGTGTAGCGATGACTAGATCCCATGGCTATTTGTTGGAACCTTGCCTTCCAACACCACAGCTGTTTGGGCTTAGGGGTAAGAGAAGGTCATGGTAACATCCAAGGCTATGAGAAAAAGCAACCATCATAATTACAACAGTCTCTGTTGACTGGATTTTACACCATAGAATCATAGGATTGCCATTTTGCCAGGAGGTGACAGGCTACCTTTCTGCTCAACTGTACCCTCCCCTGCCCAGGGCACCTCTATCTGCAGGGTGCAGGAACTGGTGGACCATGACTCCCAACAGTGTTTGACATGCAAAGCTTCTCAGGTTGATTAAGATGCTCTAGTTGAGCTGTCAGCTATGCTTTGGGTGAAATGAGGAAATGCAATATTCCAGCAAAAGTTACAAATAATACTTCTTGGATTAAAAAAAAAAGAGAGAGAGAGAGATGTGTAAAACAGCACTGAATTGTTGAAACAAAATAACTAGGCTGTGTCCAGGGATTTCCTTTCCGAAAAGGAAAAGACAACATTTATTTTGGCTCATGATTTCAGAGGTTTCAATACTTTGTCTCACGTCCCTAGCAGCACATTACAGCAGAAGAGCATAACAGGAAAAGTTGATCATTTGAGGTTGACCTGGAAGCAAAGAGTGAAAGAGTTAAGGTCAGGGTCACAATTCCCCCCTCAAGATGATGTTCCCACTCAGCTATGCCCTCCAACTAAGCTCCACCTCCGTGGTCACCTCCCACCTCCCACAAGCACTATTGTACCATCGACCAAGCATTGAACATAGGAGGTCTCCAGGGACATTGAGCTTGTAAATTTTACAGAGTTTTGGTATCATTTTGATTATCTTGTTTTATTGAGTCCTTTCCCCAGGGGAAAAAAAAAAGAATACATATTGTTCAAAGACTACATGGGAAGACAATTATCACAAAGGGCCATAGGCACAGATATTCTCCTAGCCCACAACGGACTCATGTTCATGGGATACAGCTATATGTGTTTTTCTTTGTGTTTCTCAATAAGCTGTCTCTATAGCTTCGATAAATTGGGAGAAATGCATTTTCTGCTTTTTAAAATAGTGTTCATCATCTACCCCCTAAATATTTCTCTAAAATTTCTCTGACAATGTTTGTTGTGCTTTTATTTTACAGTATAAATACCCACAGTTTAAAAATTAATTGTTGATAAAAAATCACTTTTAGCTTTAAAAGTATCAGAAAATGTTTTAATTTTAAGACTCATTGCAACATTAAAAGTGGTACCAAAGAAGGAGGGGAGAAAAAAGTATAAAAGTCTCTTACATTAGGCCACATCCACCTTGAATAAGAATTATTAATGATCAGGCTTGAATTTAAAAGAATCAAGGAGAAGAATTTTTTAATGTTTTTCACACTGAAAACTATGAGTTATCAATGTGACTTGTTTTCTATTCACTTAAATCCAGGCTTCTCACAAAACCTTACCGGTACACCAGAAATGGGGGTGGGGGCAGAGGGTGGGTGAAGGGGGGAAGGCAGGGACAGGGCAGGGCACATGGAGAACACTGGGTTGGCAGGGAGCTAACAGGGGCAGCCAGTCCTTAGCTCCATAGCTCCCTAACTTCCTGATTTAATTATTATTTTTTCCCAAGGAAAATACACAATTCCTCTTAAAAAGGCTGAGCTGTATTTCATCAAAACTGAAACATAAATTCCATCCTCTTCTTTTCTTCAGGAAGCTTCCTATGAAGGACTTGCCTTTGTTCTAATTCTCTAACAACAGCTGTGTCTCTAGAGAAAGAACCCCTAAGACCTTCAAACAAGAAATAGAACTGTTCTTTTTGTACAAGATCAAGATCTCCGGGTGTTCTAGTTTGCTCCTCCGTTGTTGTGATAGATACTGAGAGAGCTTACAATCTATCATAAGGCAGGAACTCAAAGCAGGAACCTAAAGGCAGGAACTGAAACAGAGAATATGGAGGAATGCTGTTTACTGGCTTGCTCCTCTGCTTATTCTCAGCCAGGACCACTTGCCCAGGGTGGCACTGTCCACAGTGGGCTGGGCCTTCCCACATCCATTAGAAATCAAGAAAATGTACCATAGAGGGCACTCTGATAGAGGCCGGTCTTTAACTGAAGGTCCTTCTTCCCAGATATGTTTAGTTTGTGTCAAGTTGCCAAAAACATAACCAGAAGAGCAGGAATAGCTACTAAATAATACTTTTCTTATAAGTCACCATCCATAGGGAGAAGAAAGTCCATCTTAAGAAAAACTAAGTTAGTGAAAATAAACTACTATATTTGTTAAGCATGTGGTCAGTCTCAGGGAGGAAAAGTAAAATACAAAACCAGAGAAATTTTTTTATGTTTCAAAGTGAAAACAACCCAAATGGGTAATTGCACCCTTTAATTTACAACTGTGAATGCTGTAGCTTCTAGAAGTTAGCTGACATCCAGGTGGAGCAAGCTGCAGGCTCACAGACTTCTCTGTCATCATGCCCTGTTCTTCCCACTTCCATGGTTCTCTCTTGCAGTGGCCTACTTTGCACTTGAAAGGCTTCCCCAACCTCCTGTCAGTCAGTTTTGCTCAGGGACAAGCTTCTTCACCAGATGGCCCAGGGAGTGCAGACCAAAATAGATGAAAATCATTCTTGAAAATCTGTATTGTTTGTTTCCATCATTGTTAATAACATGCACTTGTCTGGTTTTTTTTTCACATGCTGTACAAACATTCATTCCAAAATAAATTCTCAATCAAGACTATTCTCCTCTTGGTGACCAGCAATAACAATCTTCAGGCACAAAGAGAGAAAGAACTTCTGGCTGCATTTCCAGATTTTTCTTTGTCAATCCATTTAAGTAAGAAAAGAATGAGTTTTTGGGTCTTAAGCTTACAAGTGAACCCTTTCCTGGGTGCTCATGTTTTTACCTCTGTAGAGAGTCATCCTCCTGGCCACACTGCCCAAGAGGCTTTGGGTGAAAGGTGTGAAACTTTGACTAACCCTATTATCTCTAGCTGGCAGATGCCCCGAGTATTCCTGTCTTCCAGTGTACTTAGAAGGAAGGCATAGAAAAAGTTGGTAAAGCTATGCATAAACAAACAAACAAACAAACACCCCTTGAGAGTTCAGAATTTCCCATTTTGATTTCCAGAATTAGGCGAACACCAATGCTTTCTTGAATTGAGATAGTGATAGATACTAAACCCTCTTTTAATGGAATGGGCTCTACACTCAGAGTCAACATGGCACTAGATCCTGTACTGGAGTCATGAGGTCTGTGGACAAGCAGAGCAGCCAGTCTTAAATCTTTCCCTAAAGGCTACACTGATGTTAGGTCTGAGTGCCAGACCTTAAATGCTTTCCTCACAAGGAATGTGTTCCACTCTTCAATTAACTGCCACTTTTTCATTACCTACTGTGCCATGGAAACCATCTTAGGCTTTGTGTGGGATACAAACAAATACAGTCTTATCTCAAATAATATTCAGAACAACTGGGAAGCCAAGATACATAGACATAAAAAGATAGATTAGCAATCAAAGGAAGTGATGCCTTCTGGTGTTTCTGGAATATTCTATATTGTGATCTAGGTGGGAGTTATGTGGGTATAAGTATATGTAAAAAAGAAACCACCAAGCTATATACTAAAAATTTGCATACTATTTAAAGAAAAAAATAATATAAAGAATTACTTGCTTGCCATATGTATACGTGCATGATGTCCTCATCAAATTCCAAAAATGATTGAATGCTTTTACAAAGTTATGCACAATTCCCAGAGTGCAAAATAAATAAGAGAGAAAATTGGAGGAAAGAAAAATAAAGACAGGAAATAAGAATAAGAAGCCTCAGTTAACGCTATTACCCCCGAGTGCATGCCATTAAGCCCGGCTTGTTGCTCTTGGTGGGCTACAATTCTGGCTCTGGGCCTATGAAAAGAAAGAGCCATGACTCACAATGACCACAAGATCAAAACAAAGCATCAGCTCAGGAGAAGACCAGCTATGCAGCGTTTTGAGGACTAAGAGACTTTTCTCCCTTGAGTCTGCATGGAAAGAACACTAGGAATTGTACCAGCCCGTGTCCCCAACAGCATCATGCAACAGTGTGACAGAGATTTTTTTTTTATTAGATTTTAAAAATACAATCCACTGGTATACAAATAGCACAGCTCAGAAAAATAAAACAAAATAATTGCACAGGTCCAACACGACATAGAGCATATTCTAAAGTATCATTCAAGCATAACAGGTATTCTCATAGTCGAAAAGCAGAGGAGTGGTGATGTGGTCTAGAGAACCCTATAAAGCCTTCATTAAAAAGAAAATACTCAGCCAGGCTTTGAACAATGGCCGTAAAGCATGAGGTGATTTGACAGGAATAAAGCCAGTCCTAGTGGTAAAGGACAAGAATGAGCCAGGATATGGAACGAAGTGTGAAAAGAAACAAGTAATAAGATTGAATAAGCAATAAAATTGGAAAGGAAAATTGAGGCCAAGCCTCAGAGATTCTGTAGGCCATGCTAAGAGATCCATTCTTCATTTGGGGATGAAGGTTGGAGAAACACAAAGATACCTCAGGATCATGCCTCTAATAACTTTCATAAAAGATAATATTTGGGGGAATTAATCTTGCTGTCTTTAACTGAATGGATTAGAAAAGCAAGAAGGAAAACATCTCCGAAGGCTCTTCCCAAAGGCTTCCTGACAATGCCCCTGAGCTCAGACAAATCCACAGCTTATCTGCACTTGATTGGCTGAAGGTAATTATCCCCACGGCAACCACCGGCCGCTTGGTTGGCTGGGCTAGGGTTTAAATTTAGGCTGTGGTTTGAAACAAAAACAAGAAAACAGTTTAGGAAACCAGGGAGGATGTTTTAGATCCTTCTCAACACAACATGGAGGAGAAACAAGAGTTGGAAAACAAAGTATTTTGGAAGGGATGGAAAAGACCGCCTACTACATGGACACGGAGTAAAGAAATGTTTGTACTGAAACCAGCCAGCCAGGTTGCTTCCGTGGGTTACCCACTGAAAAGTCGTCAACAGACAACATCCAAATGAAGCAGACTTTGCTCCCTTGCCAGGCTGGAGTGGTGCTAGCTGGAGGAATAGCCAGGAGATTCCAAATGTCCCCTTCTTAAAGAGAAAGGTAGTCCCCAAGGGCAGTTAGCTCTTTCAGGTGAACAGCCTCCCCTCCCAGAGCAGTCCTTCGTTCCATTGTTTGGTAAGCCAATAGGCTCCTTGGAGCATGCTCGCTGTTCTAAATTTGTGTCTCTCAGTGTACTTGAACCTTGACCTCCAGTTGCTTCCCAAACAGCACCTGGAAAAAGTTTAAACGAATGCAAAGACTTAAGGGCCTTGCTCCTTCCCTGCCCTGAGTGACTAATAATGTGTATATTGTTTCTATTTTCTTGCTGGCATATGGGGTGGGTGGGGGTCAAAGAAAGAAACTGCCTGCCTCTTTGGAAGTAAACATGAGAGGTCGCTCCATCTGCTGGTCTAGGAGATTTCCAAAAGCTGACCAGTATCTTGGACTAGAAACAGCATCCACTTCTAGGTTTCTCAGACCAGAGTTCCCTCTTGGGTACCTTTGAAAGAAAACATCTACCCATGGCACCCGTGGACATGGCTTGGCTTTTCTAGGTCTCCTTCTATGATAATCTGCAAGTAACATCTCCAGTGTCAAAAAAGCACTTGACTGAGAGACCAAACACCTGACTTTACATTCCAACTCTACCACTTCTTCCTTTCATGACACTCGGTCAATGTACTCTGCTCAGGCTTCAGTCTTCTTAGCTGTAGAATGGGAATCACAGCCCTTTTCCTCTTCTTCCGTCTGGTTGGTGTTGAGACTCAAACTAGGAACGTGAAGGACATGAACAAGGTTGCAGCCATGAATCCCTCAGTAAAGAAGTGAGACTTGTCACATTCACCCAGTGCAGACCCAAATCCCCTTTGGAAAGGAACCTTTCATGTTGTGGTCATTTCTACAGAGCTTTTAATACTACTGGTGAAAAGTTTCACTTCAAGTTGAAGCCTTGGTGTGGTACTGCTGTGACTTGATTCATAGGTTGTCCAGCTGTTTCACAGTTCCAGGTGGGACAGGAGAAGCCAGGAACTGTGCTCAGACACCCATCAAGAGTGATTCTCCCTCTGACCTTCAGATCTTAAGTAAGGAAAATGAAGAAAAGGGTCCTTTTCTTGTATGCTTATGTATTGGTGAAATTATTAAGGCTACTCCACGTAGTTAAAAGGGAGATTTATTGGTGGTGTAACTTACAAATGAAGGGATAGGTAGGTCGCGGGGTCTGGGGAAGGTGTGTTGCAGTCAGGCGGTATTCTCTGGGGAAGGTGTGTCGCAGTCCGGCGGTATTCTCTGGAGAACTCCACTCGGTCAGCCTCCACTGTTCAGGGTCCAGGAACAGAGAGAGCGAGGCGCATCTGGATCTTGGGTCTTCAGGGCCCTCTCTTGGCCCAGCCTTGTAGGCGTGACAGTTACCGAAGCCTCAATGGGGGTTGGAACTTCCAGATCAAAGCTGGAATGGCTACCCACTACACTTATGTCTTGGCCCCTTTCCATCCTCAGGTACTCATCTGGATCATTTGATGTTGGAAGACGCAGCCTAAATTTGGGCCAGACCTTTTCATGCTAGCCTTTATAAAGGACAAGGAAGAAAGACGCTCTTTGCTCTTTGCCCTTTGCCTGCTGGCCTTCACTCTTGCTTCATAAACGTTAAAACTCACTTCTTCGGGATTCTGACACACACTGATGACAAACTGAGCTATCCACCTGGCCTTGTGGACTGAAAAGAAGAATTCTTGGACTTTCCATTGCGAAGCAACTTTTCATTGCTGGACAAGCTGAGTCACAGCTGGTAAAACACTCTAATAAAGTGTGTGTGTGTGTGTGTGTGTGTGTGTGTGTGTGTGTGTGTGTGTGTATACATTTTTATATGTGTATATAAATTCTATCAGTAAATACATACTGTGGTACTAGGAGTGGGGTATATCTGGCAGAAGATTATTACCCATATATACACAAAATAGTTAAACTCAATAATAACAAAATAAGAAATCTAGATAAAAGTGAGCAAAGTATTGTGTAGTGACCTTACCAAAATTCATTCACAGGCAATAAGTAGAGATAATTACCTTTCCTTATTAGGGAACTGCAGATTAAAACAACAGTGCAACAGCATTACACATCTACTAGAAAGGTCAAAATCCAAAATGTTGTCACTACAGTGACTCGGCAAGTCAATCGTTCATTTATAAAACTCAACAGACTCTTAGCAGATGATGGAGCATTTGTGTTCTGTGATATTTCTCAAATGGGTCAGGAATGTATATCTACACAAAACTGTGCTCGGATGTTTGTAACAGATCCCTTTGTAGTTGCCAAGAGTTGGGAGACATCAAGACGTCCTTGAGTGGACAAATAAATGGCGTCACATCTAAACAAAGAAACATTCAGTGGTAAGAAAGAGGATTATCAAAGTAGGAAAAGACATGGAGGAAACCAAAATGTATACTACTGAGCTGGAGATTCAGGTCAGAGGTAAGTCACTTACATATATACATGAGACCCTAGGTTTAGTGCTCAGTATTACAGGTAAAGAAGTAAAATGCAACTTTAAAAATGCACATTAAATGAGAGAAATAAGCCTGAAAAGGCTATATATTATATGATTTCAATTCTGACAAACATAAAATTATGGAGAGAATAAAAGATCAGTGAACACCATAGGTGAGAAGAAAGGGGGATGACCAGGTAGGGGACAGAAGACTTTGCAGCAGTCAAATATACTATGCAATGTTAAAGTGGTGGGTGAATGTCATTACATGGTTGTTAAAACCCAAAGAATTTACAATACCAAGAGTGAGCCTGACTATGAACTCTAGACTTGGGGTGATGGATGTCAATGGTGATTCATCAATTAAAACGTGCATTGTTGTGGTGGTGTGTGTGTGGAGATAGGACTCTATAGCAATTCTACTTTGCATATGATTTTGCTGTGGGTTTAAAATGGCATTAAAAACTATAACTTAAACACTGGAATTTTGATAATTTAGACTTATCCTGTTTTAAGCCTCTTACTAAAATATTAACAGTGATCATATCTCCAAGAATGTTGTAAATTATATAGTTCAAAATTATATAATGCATTATACATATGTGTGTATGTGACTAGCTATTGCATATATTTTATTATATGATATTTATAATAACACCAATATACTAATATATTATTGCACTTTATAAGTATGTAATCAATAACATAGTGTTACAAAATTTTATTACTGTACTGAATATTACTTTATTTACATGTATCAAATAGTCATATATTTATTAATTCATATATAACTATCCTAAAACTTGGGTTTTCAGACTTCATAATTATAACTAGATAATAATAATTAAAATAATTTGCAATGAGGTTTAAATTGGAAAGTCACTTTTCCCTCTTGCTCTCACTATCTTAGAACATCTGTGGCAGGCTCACTTTTCATATCTACTTTCAAATGAGTAAACAAAGTCATGGCAAGGTGACTGACTCTTTGGGAGCTACCTCGAGTCTCTCAAGTTCAGCTAAGTTTAGATCTAGACTTCTGTGAGCTCCAGCACTATGTTGGCCCAACTGGCTACCCTGTAACTCAGGGGAAAGCTCAGCCTCAAAGCTGCTCTTTGCTCATCTCCCAGATGCAAGGGTGGCTAACCTTATATAATTCTCAGGCTCCTTTTAAATAAAAATCACTCACTGGTGTGCCCCATGACTTGGGTTTTCAGTTAACTTCAGATGTAGTCAAGTTGACAACCAAGAATAGCCGTCATACTAGATGTACCTAATATTTTCTCCCAGGGATTATCTTATCATGTTCTTCCTCATAATTGGCTTTCATGGGTCAGAGTTTTTATTGAAATGGAGTTTACAAAGTGTCTCTTTCAAGCCAGGCAGTGGTGGCGCACATCTTTAATCCTAGCATTCGGGAGGCAGAGGCAGGCAGATCTCTGTGAGTTCAAGGCCAGCCTGGGTGAGTTCCAGGAAAAGGCACAAAGCTGCACAGAGAAACCCTGTGTCGAAAAAACAAACAAAAAAATTAAAAAAAAAAAGTGTCTCTTTCACGTCTTATGTCTATGGTATTGTCATGACCGAGCTCTCTAGTTTTTCTACTCTATTTTCTTCTAGGTATTTTGAATTTCACATTCTTGTCTATGATAAGTTTTTGTATGTACATATATATGCTCATATGCACACATGTAGCTGCATTTAAAGGGCAGAGGTTGACATAGAACGTCTTTCTCAATTAATTTCTACTTTATTTTTTGAGACAGGGCCTCCCACTCTATCTGGAGAATGCTGATTTGACTAGGTTAGCTGGCCAGAGTTCCTTCTGTCCCCAGCTCTCCTGCAATGAGATTACAGACATGTGATGAATTATTGCAGGCACATAATATTGCTCCTGGACTTCCTGTGAGAGTTGGAAATCTAAACTCAGGTCACTATTGTAGCTACAGTTTTCCTGCCTGGCCCATGGTCAGGACAAATCTATCTCACCCGTCAGTCCCGCAGCCACTCAGACCCAAACAACTAAATACACAGAGACTTATATTACTTATAAACTGTATGGCTGTGGCAGACTTCTTGTTAACTATTCTTATATCTTAAATTAACCCATTTCTATTAATCTATAAGTTGCCACATGGCTCGTGGCTTACCAGTATCTTAACATGTTGCTTCTCATCACGGCAGCTGGCAGCGTCTCTCTGCCTCAGCCTTTCACTTCCCAGAATTCTCCTCTCTGCTTGTCCCACCTATACTTCTTGCCTGGCTACTGGCCAATCAGCATTTTATTTATACAAAGCGATATCCACAGCACACTATGCTTGTACAGTAAGCTCCTTACTGATTGAGCCATAGCCCTGGCCTCTGAACTATTATTGGTTTTAAATTAAACTGGTGTAAAAGGTATAAGGTCTATATCTACACTCATTCTCCCTCCCTCTCTCCCCTGCCCCCGTGTGTGTGTGTGTGTGTGTGTGTGTGTGTGTGTGTTTGTGTGTGTGTGTGTGTGTTTGTGTGTGTGTGTGTGTGTTTGTAGGGGTACAGAGGTTAATATTGTGTCTCCTTCCAATGCTCTTCCCCCTTATTCTATCAGAGCAGAGCTTACCTGGATGGTCACTAGCCAGCATGCTCTGGGTATTCCCATTCTCTGCCTTTCAAGGCTAGAATTACAAGCAGGCTACTACATCCACCTGACACTTATGTGGGTCCTGGGGATCCAAACTCTTGTCCTCATGCATTCATAGCAAGCTCTTCCATCCCTAATTGTGGAGCTGTCTCCTTGGCCCCATTCACCTGTTCTTGTACTGGTGTCACCTGGCTAGTACTGGTTGATTACTGCAGCTTTGTACCAAATTTAGAGGTCACTGTGCCAGTTACATGACTTGATTCTTCTTCAATGTTGTGCTGTACATCCTGGGTCTTTTGTCTCTCCAAATAAATTTTATCATCTTTTTCCCAGAATGCCTAGGGTGACTTGTTCAGGTTTTAGTAGGAATTGCAGTGAATTGGGAAGAACTGACGTTTTATTAATAATGATCCTTCCTACCCATGAACATGAAATAACTCTCCACTTACCAGACCGCTTCCACCAGTGTGCTGGTTTGCTTGTATTTCAACATATAGATCTTGTTTATATTTTGTTAGATTTATGCTAATAGTCTTAAATTTTGAAGTACAATATGGGAAATTTTACTTTTAATTCCAATTTCCATTTGTCCATTACCAGTATGTCAGGAAGTGGTAGATTTTGTATAACAATTCTTATGTGTTTGCTTCTGTTAACTATGGATTTAATGTGATTTTTTTTACAAGTTTCCTAAGGTAAAAACTTAGGTAATTGATTTTACATTTTTTTTCTAATGTATTTATTACAACCAATCCGAGTCCCCTTTCAAAGATGTATATGCTCCTCACAGCAATGCAGACCTTGGAATTTTAGTACAACTTTATTTTTCATTTGTATTTTACTTCTCATTTGTATTTCATCTTACTCCTAAAATGATTCAAGTAGTTTATTGTACTTGGAAGTTACAAGAACTGAACAAAAATGATATTTTAATGACTTACAAAATGTAAGCACTCCCAGGTGTCCAACACAGCAAACCCATACTGATATATTATCCCATAATATAGATGATTCTCCCATATTGAGGGTCCTATAATGCAGCCACTGTCATCCAGATGCTATCATCTGTCTTTGAACCTCATAGATTTGTACAGATAATTAGTTCTTTGAAGTTCATCATCCTTTAGCAAAGGCTGAAATAAGGTGACTTCCTGTCTCCCATAGTCCTGCCCTCTCTCTCTTGGTTCTCAGTATTAATCCCCACCTGAAATTTTGTTTTGGATACTCTAGCCTAAAGCAAGGCTATTTTATTCTTACACATGTTGAGTTATTAACTGATACTTGCTAATTAAAATATGTAATATAATATTGATCAAAAACAGTGTACATTTTCAGTTCAAAAAGTTTTGACAAGTAGCAAGTCACCAAGATTTCCAATTAACCAGTTTTCTCATTCACAAAGCAAGATCAATGACAAGACATCATAAGGTTGTTATTATAATTAAATTATCAGATTAGTCAAACTAATACTTATTACTTAGCTCTGCCATGCCCAGTTTCCTCTCTCACAGAATGAAGATAATACCCATTTCACAGTAGTGTCATCCAGAGTGGCTGCTGTGGGATGTTCTGTATGGCAAATGTGTTGCTAATTAGTCAATAAATAAAACACTAATTGGCCATTGGCTAGGCAGGAAGTATAGGCGGGACAAGGAGGAGAATAAAGCTGGGAAGTGGAAGGCTGAGTCAGAGAGACACTGTCAGCCGCCATGATGAGAAACAGCATGGGAAGATGCCGGTAAGCCACAAGCCACGTGGCAAAGTATAGATTAATAGAAATGGATTAATTTAAGCTGTAAGAACAGTTAGCAAGAAGCCTGCCACGGCCAGACAGTCTGTAAGCAATATAAGTCTCTGTGTTTACTTGGTCGGGTCTGACGTCTGTGGGACTAGCAGGTGAGAGAGATTTGTCCTGACTGTGGGCCAGGCAGGAAACTCTAGCTATAAATGGCGTCCAACGTGGTGGCAAGAGTTTCCACCTAAAACCTGAGAAAAGATTCTAAAACGGAGCTATAAACAGCTTCCTAATTGTCTCTCTCAAATGAGCAGCAGCTGCCGGTTTGAGCTACTTGTGGGTTCCTGGCGTGCTCGCTGGACCTGCAGTATGGCAGGAATGAGGCCTTTGCAAGTGGCACATTAAGCTGTGTGGTGGATTTAGCCTTTGCTAGTACAAAACAAAAAAGGTTTCTGGGCTACACGCTGCTTGGATAAAAGCATAGACCCACAATAGCTCCCAGAGCTGGCGGTAAACTACCACCACCATGTTGGGAAGCTGAGGTGGGCGGAGCCAGCAGCCACAGCTGCTGCAGTTTAAGGCAATAGATTCACAATAAGACAGATTCAGATGTAATAGTTTACAATGTGTGTAAAATATACGTAGGCTTAAAAGAGACAAAAAAGGTGATAAAGAGAGTTATAGAAACAAATACATAGTTTTAAAAAATAAAGTCTTTAAAGAGACAGTAAAGGTAATATAAAAAACAAGCCACATAAAGATGAATATTACACAGAGAATCTGGATTGTGTTGTCTTTGGGATTCTTAACTGCAGAGAAATATTTGATTGTAAAGGAAGCTGAGTTATGCCAAAATGTATATTTTAAAGGTACCTTGACTTCAAAATTTGAATATAAGGACATGTTACTTTGGAAAGGAGACTCTGCTTTTGTTTCCACAGAAAGCCAGAGGCTATGGATTTGTTCCAGATTAAGATACATCAGATTTGACCAGCCAAGTCCACCTGAAAGGTCTCTGATGACACCATGGCCCAGATGATCCAACATCCAAGAATCCTTTCAAGGCAACTAGCTCAGACGATACAGCCTCACGAACTACTCCATGATCCTTAAATTTTCTTTGTGTCCCCATAAGATACAGCGCCCCCCTCCAGCAGGAAGTAGTAAGAGAAGCGACGCCCAAATTCTCAAATTATATGTAATTTTACTTTGTTAAGGTTAAAACCTTCCTTTTTGAAAAAAGAAAGGGGGAAGTGCTGTGGGATGTTCTGTATGGCAAATGTGTTGCTAATTAGTCAATAAATAAAACACTGATTGGCCATTGGCTAGGCAGGAAGTGTAGGCGGGACAAGGAGGAGAATAAAGCTGGGAAGTGGAAGGCTGAGTCAGAGAGACACTGTCAGCCGCCATGATGAGAAACAGCATGGGAAGATGCCGGTAAGCCACCAGCCATGTGACAAGGTATAGATTAATGGAAATGGATTAATTTAAGCTGTAAGAACAGTTAGCAAGAAGCCTGCCATAGCCATACAGTCTGTAAGCAACATAAATCTCTGTGTTTACTTGGTCGGGTCTGACGGCTGTGGGACTAGCAGGTAAGAGAGATTTGCCCTGACTGTGGGCCAGGCAGGAAAACTCTAGCTATAAGTGGCAATCTATAACGCCTTACTCAGAGCTAACCCTGAAAGAAATGTTGTGTTCTAGCTCCTTTCTTGAGTCATGATTTGAAATGTCTCTCATAGACTCATACTCTGAATGATTGTTCCCTAGCTGGTGACAATGATTCAGAAATTGACAGAAATATATTTTAACATGATAAATAACCATGTGCTAGCTAGTTTGAGTAATAAAAGTGGTGAAGGTTATACCTGCTGTCCAGTCCCCTCCCTTCTCTCTGCTTCTTGTCTGCTATGTGGATTGCCTCTGCCATGCGCTCCAGCTTCCGTGATGTTCTGTCTCACCATGCACCCACAATCAAGACAGTCAATGACCATGGGCTACTTTGAACTGTGAGCCAAAATTAACCCTTCCTCCAGTAAACTCACTTGTGTCAGGTATTCATTCCCAGTTATTACATAAAGAAGCTAATGTGCCTACTACAAATATGTACCTTTTAAAGTTTAATTCCAATAGACTACAACTCAACCTTGAGACTCACAGGAATCAGTTGGATGGGCCAAAGGGCAGGCAATGAAGACTTATTTGGGGGGTAGACAGTTCTACTCTCATAATAAACCCACAAATTGGTGTTTTCCCAATTCCAAAGTGTTTCTCAGCTTTGCACGTATTTCTACAGAAGTCGTGAATTTCTGTTTCCAAATCCAAAATATCTACAACTTGGCATGTCTAGAAATAGATTAACAAACCTTCCTATAGCATGGGCTACTAGTTCCTTAACAAATATTGACAGTGGTGGTCTCTCTTCCAAACTTGACCATTTATAATTCACATCAAAGATGTCAATCATGTATTATTAGGACTTGATGTCTCTGTTGCCATCTACTCTGAGGTTTGCGCCAATCTATTTATCCTTCTGTCTCCAGCACTAGCTGCTGCTCCTGGCCAAAAGGGAAAAAGGTGCTCTATTAATATTTATTAAGTGAATAAAATATCCAAAATGAACGTTAAATGTGGGTGATGAACAAAACCTGATTAGTTTCTGATATAAGTATTACAAAATGAATATCAAAGATCACAGTTCTGGCTCAGGGTATTACTGCCTTGTGCCTATGCCCCAGGTGGCAATGCTAGGCTTTTTTAAAGTTAAATTTGTTTGGTTCAGTGATATTCTAATGAGGGGTTAACAACAAGCTCTCCAAGAAACAAAAGCCTTGATTTATGGCATGTGTCCCTATCTACAGTATAAATACTGCTGCTATGGCCAATTTTAAGCCACCAAGGTAACATTAATGGTTTTCATAACTCCAGAAAATGTTCTATTTGGTTCCCACAGACGGTTTCAACTGACTTTGGGATACTACTTGTTTGACTACAAATTTAGAGTGTTTGCCCCTAAGCCAAGGCCTATTGTCATGTTTCTGTCTTAATGGCTGAAGATCTCATCAACAACTAGCTCCAAGACAACTAGCTATTATAGACATGGCCTGTTGGCAACCTCTGTCTTCCACACTACTTTGCAGCTGGTCATATTACCAACAAATCCACATAACAGGGACATTATTTCTTCTCTTCCTGCTTCTTGCTTCTGCTTTTAGACATGAATTAATCAGACTACAGATTGTAGAAGTCAATTGCAGTCTTCTGACTTTCCCCCTTTCATGTGAAGGTATGAAAAACAACACTTTTTGATAGTTTGTCAGGAATGACTTCTTTGGACCATTGTGGTTTTGAGGTGGAATGGCAGTTAATGACTTGCGCTCCTGATCAAATGACTGTGTCGTTTTGGGAGTTAAGGGAAGCTGTTTATCTTCAGTGTTTTCAGGCCGAAAGAAAATGTTTAGGAAACCTCACTGGGTCCCCAAAGTCTTCTTGGAATTGTTTGGGATGCCTTTGGAATGCTAGTGAAATCCACACAGGATGGTTTCGGGGCGGCTTTCGGCACTGTTAAAAACTCTCATGTTATATCTCCAGGGACACGGCTGTGGAACACGCTGTAATAGGAGCGCCAGGACTCCGGGTCAACCAAATCGTCTCTCTGTGACTTGGGGATTTCTTAGAGCCAGAAACGTTATCCAAGATTCATCCCTGTGACTGAGGAAAATTGCATCAGCTGCTCACAGGACACCAGATCTTAATGCAACATCTCTTTAAGCAATGACCTGGATGGCAGATGTTGGAGCACAGTTACCGGATGCATGTGTGACTAGGTGTGATGAAATCTTGTTTTTTCTCTCTGGTTTCCAAACAAATTAAAAAGAAAATGTATAGGAAGATATCATGTCGGTGTAACATAATGGTCAGGGTCGGTTATTCTGTCTGTTTTTCTGTATATAGTATGTGGAGGCTTGTGCTCCTATCTATCCAGCCATATCCAACTTCCATGCAAAGAATATAGTCAGGGTCTGAAGAGGAAGTTTATGACTGAAGGTCACAAGTCTTCCTCCTTGTCTCAGAGACGTTAACTACCTAATTCTCAGTCCTGAAATCGGATATCACTAAGCTTTTCTTGTTCCTAATTTTCCGGAGTAAAATAGCACATAGTCATTTCCTTGTCCTCTGTGAAATTTCTCGATATCAGGAATAATGTTAAAATTAAATAACCTTTGTCTTTTCAAAAGTAGCTTGAATGAGAACGATTTCAAAGGAAACAAAATATATTCACGCACCTTTCTAAAATTTTGATACTATACAATTTTAGAAAACTCTGATTATCTTTTTTCCTCTGGCCAAGGCTACATAGATAAAAATACAAGTGAAAGGAATATGCTTGCTAGTCACCCAGATGGCACCAAAAGTGTTCAATGTCTGTCAGCACAGAGGCCAAACACCTGGATGGCGGCATTCATTTTCACTCTCTAGACAGGTGTCTTGAAACCTTGGGAAAATGCTAAAATTTGATGCAGTATAATTCACGTAGATGAATGGAGTGCAGTGGAAGGTGGAATGGGAGGAAATGACCAATTATTGGACATCTACTCCCTCCCAATAACTTTCTCTCATATTTTTATATTTAACTCTCATTAAATTTCTGTAAGGCACTGTATTTTGTCTTCTTCTTCTTCTTCTTCTTCTTCTTCTTCTTCTTCTTCTTCTTCTTCTTCTTCTTTTTTGTTTTTGTTTTTGTTTTTTGTTTTTTGAGACAAGGTTTCTCTGTGTTGTTTTGGTGCCTGTCCTGGATCTTGCTCTGTAGACCAGGCTGGCCTGGAACTTAAAGAGATCCACCTGGCTCTACCTCCCGAGTGCTTGGATTAAAGGCGTGCGCCACCACCACCCAGCTATTTGTCTTATAGATAAGAAAACTGTGCTTTAAGAAGTTGAATTATTTGTGAATATCACATATTTTAAGAATGATAATGCTGAGATCTAAAATTCTTCATTAGGACATAATTATAAGTAAAAACACTCACATTATAAGAAATAAAACATAACGCTGAGAAAAGCAGAGTTCCTAAATAAGTATGACAATACAAAGATGCATGTAACAATGAAACGGATACAAACACTATTCTTGTTCACTGTAGGGACTTTTTAATCTAAGTCTATTATGGGAGTCTAAGGATGAGGCAAGAAAACCAGCCCAGGATAAATGGCTGCTGTTGACAGGTCTCTGGGTTGTGCCACGCTTTTCTTTGGCCCTGATCACATTAGGAAAACAAACACCATTGCCTCATTAATTATTTGGCTTCCCTGAAGTTAGAAATTTTGAAGAAGTTTTAGAAATAACCCAGTTCACCATAAAATATATGCAGAATATCATGCAAATATATGAATGTTGATTTAATCAGGGTATGAGTTAAAAGATTGGGTCTTATAATTTCTTATAAGTATCAAGTTGGCTAAACTTCCCTCTGAATACAGCCGAAGGCAAGTTGGATCATTTCAAGGTTCTCAACAATGGATTCATCTTTGAGTAAATAATGAATCATATTATTTCCCATTTATATGCCAAGGAACATACATTCCTGAGCCCACATGGAAAGGAAATCCAAAACTCCTCCTATGAGACTTTTATTCTTTAAGGTAGAGTTCCTTATTCACAGTCAGTGACTGCATGTTCAAATCAGAAAGACCCCATATGCAGACATGATGACACGTCTGTGTAATTGTCAAGGGCAAAAATACCCGACTTTCCCCCATAAAGTAACTACAGGAGAAAAGCTTCTCTTAGGACACTATTCTTTATGGTTTGCACAGTATAGAAAAGACCATTTCTTGGATCTTGAAGATGCCTGCAAGTCCATGGAAGGAAGCCTGATCATGAGTTTATATAACTCGGTGGCTGACATGTATGTTAGAGCTAAAGGAAGAGCATTTGTTTCCAAAATAAATAAAAGGATGAGAAGTCACAGGGTAAATAAATGAGTGGGAAGAAGAGTAGATAACTATACAACTGTTAGTACCAGTAAATGAGTACCAGGTTGGAGATTATGCATCCTTGGGACAAAGCAAGGGCTGTTGAAGGTTTTCAAGAAGGAAATAAATCATAAAAGAACTTAAAATCCTTTTTATAGATTGAAGTACAAGGAAATTGAACATATTTAATAAGATTCTGAAAAGAAATTTTATGTAGCTGCTTTACTTAAATGTTAGGGGGAAATGATGAAATCAGCTAAAATTCCAAAGGCAATAATCTCTTTGGAAAACTTAACATATGCATATCTATAAATATGTAGGGAGTAGTGAAAGACTATGTTGACAAATTATGTGGCCACACAATACAGTCAGATCTTTTGGATCTAGCCCCATACAAAAGCAGATGCTAAAATAGTCTTTAAGATCTTCCTTGCCCTACACAAAACTTGAGCATTGATTTAGAGGTCCCGTCCTCACTACTCACTGGAATTTGAAATTGTTCTTGCTGCCCTAAAATTATGATCTTGCCCACCCGCATAGACAGATCCTCAGATAATATTAGCTAAAACATATTGATTGAGTGCTGAATTTGTACCAGGAATTTGGGCAGATATCTTCTACACATTACCTCATATAAATTCTACAACAGCTTCTAAGATATGTATATATGTAATGCTGGCTTTCTTATAGAGAAGTAAAGGGAATGTTTGCAAGAAGCTAAGTAATTTGTCCCAGGAGAAGAAAAAGAGCCCCAAACAAAAGTTTGTACTAATTGTCATTACACAGGATGGCCTGTTTTTTTTTTTTTTTTTGGTTTTTCGAGACAGGGTTTCTCTGTGTAGCTTTGCGCCTTTCCTGGAACTCACTTGGTAATCCAGGCTGGCCTCGAACTCACAGAGATCCGCCTGGCTCTACCTCCCGAGTGCTGGGATTAAAGGCGTGCGCCACCACTGCCCGGCGATGGCCTGTGTTTTAATGTGTTCTTTAACACTTACACTTTGGGGGCAATATGCCTGACATAAGTAACTACAGGAAGGATTTATTTGGGCTGTGGTTTCAGAGATTTAGGCCCATGGAAAACTGTCTCCATCACATCGGGGATGAAATATCACAATGGTAGAGTTGTGTGAAGGAGAAGGCTGCTTACCTTACGGCAGATGGGAAGTAGTGAGAGAGAGAGAAACTCAAGACAGACACAGACCCACCCCTTCCAAGATCCCCACCCCAGTGACCTACTTCCTTCAGACAGACTCAACCTCCTAAAACTTCTAGAAATTCCCCGAATAGCATGCCCAGCTGGAGTCCAAACAATTAATATTTGAATTTGTGGGGGAAATTCCTATTCAAACCATCATACTCACTGAATATGCATTCTGATATCCTACTTGTAACCTCTGCTCTCTTTGCCACCAAGCGGAAAAGTCTAACCTGGCTCTCCTCCAAACAGGGCCCATAGACTTGTCATTATACCTTCTAAAACTGATAAAGGCTCACTCTTCAGCTAAAGCCATGCTCCTGGCACCTACTTTACCTATCTAGTTTTAGTCTCCAAAATGATCTCCTTAGATTGAGAATCAGGAGGGTCATTCAGTAGTTCTCTTGTGATAGTATACTTTGGATTTGGCCATCTCAGGCAGAGTCCAAGCCTAAAAGCATTTATCTTGCCTGGGATAGGTCTTGTCAATTGATAATCAGTTCTTCATTTCCTAGTGGACACAATGAATGGTCAAGAAGGCTTAGGACTAAAACAAGGATTTTTGTAACATTCATGATCCATTCTTCATATAATAGAGCAAACTGCCTATTTCATTGCTTGTTTCTTGACAGCACAACAATAGATGTAATAGGAAATATTCAGAGACCTGAGTGCTTTCTTTTTCTAAGACCATCAAGTTTCAAGTCGTTCTTTTCCTAAAATTTTCAGGTTTCACACACACACATACACACACACACACACACACACACACACACACACACACACACACAGTTCAAATAAAGCTGTGCCACTAATGCTGAGATTATCTAACCCAATGCGAGGCTTTGGAAACCTTTCCAGTTGTTAATCGGGGGAGCTCAGGAGTCCAAGAGCCTCCCCCGCAAGCAATACATGCTATTGATGTTGCCCTTGTTTGTCTTCCTGATGTTGAAGGAAAGACTCTGTGGTTGAAGACACCACACATTTTGGACAGAGAACTTTGAGGAATCAAGCTGTATGTGATCTAGAAACTTCCTCCCAGAAAAATAGCTCTCAGAGCACCAAAAGGAGCAATGAAAGCTGCCAATATAGAGAAATAATCAGTAGTTCTGTGAAGCCTATTAACCACAATGACCAGCATGTCAAAATACCCCCAATGGTAAAATAGTGTTACTTATATCCCAGGGTAACCAACAACAATCTAGTTGGACTTAAGACCGACTCAGTTGGAGAGACTCATGCCTAGGGTCTGTATTCACCTGTGGTTGATGAGTCCATGGGCCCTGATGAGTCCAAGAGAACCTTCTACTTCCACTTCCCTAAACCAGCATAATTTCTAACTACATTCTAAATAAACAGCTAAGTGTATTACTCTTCTTTCCATAAAGAAGCTTTCTTACATCAGGCAGAGACAATCATAGGAGGCCATAACTGGTCAAAATGCAGAAAACAACTAGCCATGGTGTACACCTACAATGATTCTCCTATGCCTAAGGCTAACATCATGAAGAGGGGTTGGAAAGACTGTAAGAGAAGATGAATAAGAAGTTTGCTCCAAAATGATGTCTTCTATATATAACAGGGAAGCAATACTAATTAAATCTCAAAAATATGGTTGTGTAAAGAAGACCAAAAAAAAAGAAAAGGCATCACCAATTGACCTGCCATTGTGCATGGGGGAAATCTCACAAGGGCCCACCCCTAGATGAAGAGCTACAAATAATTAATAATCTGCTAAGAGAAAGAGAACCAACTGTCTCATGGACAAGCAACCTAACAAGTTACTATTTTCTAAAAGGTCATCCCTAAACACATATACATACATATGAGCAATACCAAATGAACTCACACACACACACACACACACACACACACACACACACACACACACACACACACACACATATATTGGTGAAATTATTAATGCCACTCCATGTATTTAAAAGGGAGGTTTATTTTGTGGGGTAACTTACAAGTGAAGGGATAGGCTACAGGGTCTGGGAAAGGTATGGCGCAGTCCAGCGGTGTTCTCTGGAGAACTCTGCTCATCTACCTCCAGCGTCCACGGTCCAGGAACCAAGAGCGCTGGTGCATCTGGGTCTTCAGCGTCCTCTCTCAGCCCCGCCTTGTAGGCGTGACCATTAGCAAAGCCTCAATGGGGGTTGGAACTTCCAGGTCAAAGCTGGAATGGCTACCCACTACACACATACACACACACACACACACACACACACACACACACACACACACACACACATATATACATATAAAATATTACATATATGTATGATGTTACAGTAATAGACAATAAAAAGCCATGAATCTGAGAAGGAATGGGGAGATTTGGGAGGAGTTGATAGAAGAAAAGGGAGGGGGAAATGATGTAGAAACAATACTCATATATGAATTTCTGAAAAGATAAATCTTATAAATATGGTAATATATTTTGAAAGCTAACAATGCAAACACCAACAGCTTAAGCCTTACTTCAGAAAACTTTAAGGTTAAAACAGGTTATCCCACTGGTATTTGATGGTAGCAGAATGAAACAAGGGTCCTCAGAGAGCTGTACACAAATGTGATCCAATTCCTCTAACCCCTTGATGGTAACCACATGAACTGCACCCTAACTTTTAAGATAACCATATCCATCCGTATCTATATCTGTGCATCTAGATGGGTAAGTTCATTCTTAAAAATAAATCTTTATTAAGTGTAACATTGTGGTGATCAATGTCAACTGCCAACTTGACCAAACCTAAAATCATCTGAATACTGGGTCTCTGGGCATGCTTGTGAATGACTACATTTTTTAGGTTATTTTTATTACATTTCTTTATTTATTGTATAGGGAGAGAGGAAGGGTGTATGCATGTGTGGAAGAGAGAGGACAACTTTGCAGAATCAATTCTTTCTTCTATCTAGTGATTAAACTCACCCAGAGATCAAACTCAGATTGTCAGACTTGGCACAGTCGCTCATTGAGCTATATCATCTATCCCCAGTGGATGACTATTTTGGTTGAGTTTTAGTTGAGGCAGGAAGACCCTCCCATTATGGGCAGGACCATTCCCTGGGCAGGGGGATCCAGGATTGTATACATGGAGGAAGTGAGCTGAGCGCTAAGGTGCATGTATTTATTGTTCTTTTGGCTTAAAAGCCTTTCACAGTGACCCACATTCTCTGCAGTGATGGTTTGCAGCCTCAGATTGTGAACTAAAGTAAATGTTTCCCCCTTGAGCTACTTTTGTCAGGGTATTTTATCAACTGCAAGAGAAAAGACGCTAAGGTAGCATTAAACAGAAAAGTTGACAAGTCATGATTTCCATAAAGCAAATGCTCATGTGTACCTAGCTTTCAAGTCAAGGAACAGACAATTGTAGTCCTGCCAAAGTCACACATCCTCATGCACATTTCCAGTGCCTTATGCACCTCACATCCTCCCCAAATATGACTATTCTCTAGTGATGTCTTCCACAGAAGTTCTGTTTGCCTGTCCTAAAAAGTTGCATATGGAATTATGCATTATGCACTATTTTATAAGTAGCATTTTCTCACTCAACTTCCCTTCTGATATGAAGCTTGTTGTCATAGGTTATTGTAGTTCCATTTCTGTATAGTATTCTGTGTGAATGCATCATGATTTATTTACACATGCCATGGTTTCTAAAAGATCTAATAAATTTATCATTACCAGGATTATATTCATGTACAATTAAGGGACTAAGTTTTGGGTGAACATGTTGACCATGTTGTTCTGTTTGTGTGAGTAAAATATGCTCCTGATAGTAATCATCAGATTTCTTCCCATTTGGTTTGTATTACACATCAATATGATAAGAGGATTTGGATTTGAGTCCTCATCCTAAACTTCAGATCACTGGTAATTCTTCTCAGTTTCCATTATCTGCAAACTTTTAAATAAATTTCTTAATTTGTCTGTCAAATCACTTGAGAACATTAAATATTTTTAAGTCAAGTATAAAATATTACATTATCCTATTCACCTCTTGCCCTGGAAAGAATGTGGGAAATACTAAAATTTGTTTTTGCCAAATGGCTAGAGAACTAAAAACTAAAATGTTCCCAATATTTCGTTATCTTCTCTCCTTTGCTCTTTTCACATTATCTGGACAATGTTTTTAAGATAACTCAGAATTTTGGGGACAAAAGTAGTTATCTCATATTATAGTAAATTAATTTTATTCAATGCTTCTCTGGGGTAAATTTAGTAAACAACCAAAGAGTGCCCTGCGAGGAATTCTCCAAAGGGATAAATCAGCACAGGTGGGGAAATGGCATCTTGGAGGGAGTTAAATAGATCCTGGGATGCCCGGAAAGCTCCTAGTGTTAGTTTTTCGGCTGCGTTGTGTTCTTACCCTGCAAGGAAATGCCACGAAACATGACAGAATCCGCTAACGAGTTTTATTAAAGGTAAAGGGACAGAGAGTGAACAGGCCTGCGGAAAACACGTGTGTGGAGAAGAAGGAGGAAGAAGAAGAAGAAGGAACCGGGAACATGGCGCCGGATTTTAAAGGCTGGGCGTGGACAGATCAGCGTCACTACTACACGCAAGCGCGTAGATCACATGGCCACGTTGCGCGCTTACGTGGCCAGTGGGACGTCATGGATCTTGGTCACGCGAGATGCCCTGACCCGGAAATGGCTATCTGGACCTGGACCTAGCTAGGCGGAAGTATCCGCCAGGCATAGGCAGACACGCCTGACCGTGGGGGCTTGTTGTAAACCTTTCACCTAGTCCTCATGAGTCTGAGCTGTAGGCATTTATAAATAGAGTACTGAGATTGGTCCCCTGATGAATTACTTCATCATGGTAAATATTTTAAAATGTAAAGTGTCCCTATTAATACTTACCAAGGGCTGGATGAGACCAACGGCCAGTGGAGGGAAGTGGACCCCATAATTAATCCCAGTTCCCCTTATATTTTGAAGGTTGACTCCTTGCCCTGATCACAGGATGCTCTCTACATGTGTTCCCACTCTGAACTTTGACTTGAAGGGAAAAGTGCAACACAAAACTGAAACTTCTATCTCGGAAGGGAAGACCTCCTGTCTTCATCAATTTTCCTTTGCAACCATAATTCAGTCAAGTGTCCCACATATATACCTGTGGTCCAGGCTAAACAATGGAAAATGATAGTTTGATTTTGCATGAGATTGATAAACTGATAGCACAAAAGAAAAGGCAGATGTTTAAAAAGTCATTAAAATCCTACATTAACTTATAATTTGCTTAGTAAAGTTGTATGAGCACACAGGTTTCATGCAGAGGTCCCTTTTCACAATTTTTCCTCTCTCAGTCCCATAATATATCCCTCACAATTCTTCCCCTACATCCCTGTGCAAATTCCCTTAAACCCTTTCCAATAAAGCTTCCTTCTGGCTCCTAATAAATAGTGGATGTAGTACATGAAGTGAAAACTCTTCATAATTCTCAACCTAGATATCCTAAATTCGAGTAACAAAAGAGTCTTGGCACCGCAAGTGAGTATTTGTGATTATTTTCATTGATGTTTTCATACATATCCAGAAATGATAGATTAAAGAAAATGGCAGCATCAGACTGGGAACTACTGAAAAGAGGGTAGGGTAAGGTAGCAGGGAGGAGCATCTGGCAATCTTTGAGAGGTTAGTGCCTCTGCATTCTAAACAGCAGCTGAGCACACATTGAAACAGATAAGATCAGATCCCTTGGAAATGCCTGAGGACAGTCAGAGTTGAGATAGAAATATGTGTGCCAGCATTTGGAAAAACACAAAATTAAAAGTTAAATCGACTTAGTTAATTGAACTTAAATGTGTTTTTTTTTTTCGTCTTTCAATGCCTATCATATTTGTAATTGCTGTATTTTAAAATTTTAAGTGAAAAAATCTAATTAGGTACAATTTTAAAATTAAAAATGACATTTTCAAGAAATGGCTAGACTAGCCCAGTGAATTAAAATGAGAAAATAGAACACTGAAAAAATAAAATGTTTTCTGGCGAATGTATCTTAAAACAACAGCATTCCAAGTAAGTTCTATGTATTCTCCAGTCTCAAGGAAGTAGAGCCTGTCTGCTCATGGAGGGATTTATACTCAGTCCCTTCCTTCCTATAGAGCAGTATAGGAAAAGGGGGAGGGGTTACTTACAGTGGAGAATCTAGAAAGCACAGCCTTGTGCAGGGAACCAAGAGCAGCATCTACGGGGTGTTGACTGACAGTACGCACATGCATGTAAAGTCATGATGTGGGCAGTCCACCTGTGGCTCTTTTTCTCCAGGTCCTGTAGCTGTATTCTAATTATATATAATATATATGTATATATTATATAAATCACATATATGTAATAATTAGATATATTTTTATATATAATATGACATTCCAACTGAGGAACAATCTAGGAGACATTTGTTAGTGCTTCTTAAAACTGTCAAGTCAAGGTTATCAAGAACAAGGAAAATAGGACAAGCTGTTACGAGAGGACATGAAACTATTCCAAAAAGAACCATTTCCTAAATGCACTACAGTATTCTGGTTGGGCTCCTAGGTCAGGTAAAAGGACCATGAGTAGAAACTAAATGGACTTCAGTGTCAACTAGCTGTGTTAGTAGTGGTGCATTGGCTGGAGAGATGTCCCACACCACTGAGAGACATTAATATTGGAAACTGAGGACAGTTTGTATGAACTTCCCATACAACCTTCAGAAGTCTATGTAAATGCAATTCTGTCGTAAAACTGAAGCTAAGAAAAGAATATACAGCATGTCCCTTTATTGGGATGTAAACATCACAGCCATAGTTACAGATTTCGGTTTTCAAGGTGTGAGTCACAGGAACATTTTTAACATGGGACTGTGCAGGTTTCCTTCTCAGGAAGTCCTTAAAGATAAGCTCCTGTGCCTCTAGGGGGTGTTCAGTGCTGTCTTTAGCAGGTAGAATGAACACCTTCACGTTTTAAAGTTTGTTTAACAGTGTTAGCTCTTAATTACCTGTGAGGCAATGTAATTTCCACTCTCATTAGCATTCTCATCGAAGTCTAATATCTGTCAGAATGATTGTTCACCCAATCACAGCGTTAAGGCTTTATTCCCATTTAGTGTCCAGGTGTTTTATCTCATCCAGCAAGACAAGGGAGGAGGGCATGATTAGCACCAGCAGTTTTCCAGGTCGCTCACTGTACACCGACTGCTCTGTAGTCCTTGGTTACCTTTGGTGTGCTGGCAAATGAATGTTTACACCTACACTGAGTTTTCCTGACCCCCATCTTCTCCAAAGAATGAGAGAAGCCATGTCTCCCAGTATAAATCTTTTGCCCAGTAATTATTGGAGCCAGAGGCTTCTCTTTTTTGGTGATGATAGAACATTATTGTCTTGAGTCTCTACATAAAATTAAAAACTGGAAAGGAAATTAGAGATCTCTCAGAGCCACCAGTTGAAAGCTAGAAATAAGTTATCAGAATATTAAGGGGAACTTTTTGTCTGTTTGCTTTGTTTTTGTGTTTTATTCCTGGGACTTACTACACTTTCTCCTCTATAGCATATTCTGTACTCAGTCCTCTCCCATAGGCCATTATTAACAAGTATGCATTTGTATACATATGTTTTTAAATGAAATCGTAGTTAGCTTATAGCATTTATGTCTAAGGCATGCAAAAGCCCTCAAAGTCCCTTAAGATCAGGTGTCCCTGCGAGCATCAAGGAGGCCACATTTCCTATATTTCTTAGAGTGTTTGACACACTTCAATGCTTAATAAATTTCAAATAATAAAACCAGTACAATTCATATAACAAGCGCATGAATGGGCCATGCAAGGATTTGGCTAACTGAAATGAACTGGGAGTCCCTACAGCCCCCATATTTTCTCTGGCTGCTGTTAAATAACCTCCTTTAGAGGACTGGCCAGGCTGTTTCAGAAGGCTGCGAGTGAATCCCTTTCTTGTCCTTGAACTTGTTAAACTCTCCAACTTCTACCGCTTTGTCTGGCAGACAGCTCCACATCCTAATGACTTTTTGCAAGAAACAGAACCTCCTGGATCCAGCATGCGGCCCTGTCACATCTGCGACACGACAAGCTTACTTCTGCGCTAACGACTTGAGGCTTCTCTCCCTCTCTTTCTCTTTTAATGAATTTTCCTGCCCGTACAGGAGGAGAGATGGTGGAGCTAGTGAGAAAAGGAGAGAGAGGGAGAGATGGAGCGGGCATGGGAAGAGAGAGGAAGAGATGGGGGAAGGAGGGAGAAAGAGAGAGAGGGAGGTGCTATATATATATGGGCCAGTACCTAATTATAATTCAAGACATCCGCAATTTAATAAAAACAACTCCTCCAGAATGCAGCCATAAGGAAAGAGTTTCCACAATCTGTTCATCTGCATAATTAGTGATTGAGGACCTAGGAACAGTTGGAACATTGCTGAGGAAGGCCCAGGTCACATTATTGATAACATAAATAACAAAGATACAGATTTCCCCAAACTACAAACATCAGAATGTAACTAACAACAACCTAATAGGAGCACAGAAAACAAACAGGAAGCAGATCAACTCTGGAGCCGGGCGGGCACAGACTGGAGTCAAGCACATCACTCATCAGCCTAAACACCCTCAGGTTTCTTAGTCACCTCAAAACACAAGAACGGGAAGTCCTCATTAGCAGCGCTTTCTGCAAGGGTGTGTGACTACAGCTGTGAGTACACACGTTCCATGAGGCAGACACACAGACTTCACGCTTTACACATGGGAATAGAATTCATTTCGGAAAAAAAAAAAAAAGCAGCCTTGTGTTGCTAAGCTAGACACTGTTATTTAATATGGTGCAGGAGAGAACTGGCCTGACATTCATTCGAACTCAGCAGACTTCTCTATAAAGGACTGTCACGCACCTTGAATACCTTTAGGATGAGTCAAGTATTCATCTCCATTATAAAACTACGAACTTTTGCTTACTAACGTGGAAAGGGCTCTGAGAAAGAGGAGAGCAGAGTGGAGTCTCTCCCTCTATCCATCCTCTCCTTTTCCACTTCTCACCACAGAGCTGAGATGGCAGTGGCGTTGGCACTATTTGAGATGAGCCAACCAGAGTCAAAGCAAATTGAAAGGAAGAGGAAGAAGTCAAGTTCAGGTTCTATGGCTCAAATACAGTCGTTGGCTTTCAAGCCTAGCATGAAGTTTTATGTAGATGGAGATGTAACTTATGAATATTTCCAAAACAAGTGTCAGCTACTGAGAGATCACATGTCACAGATGCACTGAGCACGAATGCCCTCAGAGAACCAGATAACTCAGGTTAAGGTGTATATGTATACATAAGTCACGGCCTGCAGATTTCATTGCCTTATGCCTTCAGACAGAGTGAGCCTTTTGCTGTGTGAACAAAGAACTGTGTGTGAGCTCAAGGGGTATAGGTGCCAGCACAAAAGACAAGGAAAGAATGTGCAGTTCTCATACCTCTGTCGTGCGCGACTGTCCTGAGGGGAAATACGTGAATAGCTTCTACTTTTAACAATAGAAATGAAAATATTCATCCTCTTTAAAAGTGCATGTGGCTTTATGCTTCTAGGCTCCGAAAACCACACGCATACCTGCGGTTTTGAAATATCTTTAGGACAGCCGTGGGGACGATCTTGTCTAACTGGATGAATGAGATGAAAGAAAGGCTTGTCCTTTCACTGGGAAATTAAGCCATTCATGTAGAACTGTAGTAATTGTATGTTTCCTTATAGGGTGGGAGGCCTTGAAAGCCTACACTTGCTGTGATTCCAAAAGGGAAAGCAACCAGGAGGCTTTGCCCTCTGAATTAAGTAGTGCGTGGTTAACCTATGAAATACGTCTGTTCCATCAGTTCTCTGCAAGCTTGCATTCTGGTTGCTCCCCTGACCCATACATTCTTTTAAGCTCTGGAGTTAACAGGTTAAGACGGCAGACAAGGTGTCCCTGTTCTAGGTACCTCAAAACCCTGCAAGAAACCTCACAGGCTGGTACTTCACCAGACTTAACTTTCTGAGGCAGACCTGTCAAACTGTGACTCTGAGGTGGTGAAACCCTACTGGCTCTGAGCAGGTGCCCTTACCTGCTACCTGCCAGTTGGTTCAGTATGACTGGCAGAGGCCATCAAAGGAACGCAGGTGGTGAGAGGTGATGCCCGAAAAGAGGCTGAGTCCTTATATAACTCTAGTGGGATGAGGTTAAATGCCACCAATACCCACTAATTGTGTATGGGATTACCAAAGAAATTGAATCTAACTGATGGAGCATAATACACTTTAGAAAACCATGGCTGGACTGTACCATTTTCACTGGCTGACAGAGCTGGAATGAAGCAGTCTAGACTTATAGATTTCATGAATGGGTATAATTCAAATACAACCATATCATAGAGAGACTGCCCTCCAGATGCCAACTTTTAACTTCAAGCAAACACATCTAATATTCTTTTTTAAAAAAATTCATTTTACATACCAACCACAGATCCCCCTCTCATCCCTCCTTCTGAATTTCTCCCCTGCCTTCCCCCCCACCCCCACCTCTCATGCCCTTCCATAGGGGACAGCTAAATCTGGTACATTCAGTTGAGGCAGGACCAAGCACCTCCCCACTTTATCAGGGGTGAGTAAGGTGTTCAACCATAGTTAATGGAATCCAGAAAGCCAGCTCATGCACCAGGGACAGATCCTGATCACATTACCAGGGGCCCCTCAAACAGACCCAGCTACACAACTGTCTCCCGTATGCACAGAATCTAGTCCCGTCCCATGCAGGTTCCACAGCTGTCGGTCTACAGTTCCTGAGTTCCTTTGAGCTTGGTTCAGTTGTCTCTGTAGATTTCCCCATTATGATCTTGACACCCCCACCCTTGCTCATATAATCCCTGTTCCCTTGGACATCTAATATTCTTAAAGTGGGAAGAGCATCAGAATCAGCAACTAAAAGTTTAGTTGTTTTTAATGAACTAACGGCATTTATAAGCAACACACGTTAACTATTGTACAAGGATAGGCTAAATTATGCTGCAGTTGACAATCCCCCCCCCCCATACTCCTCCAATCTCAGCTGCTTCAAGTAGCATGCTACACACTTTCATTTGGTAAGTGTGGTGGTGCTCTCTTAGAGCTGTGGGTGACCAGGACGGCCCACTGCTGGACCAAACTGTGAGGCCCCTGCATCTTTCTTGAAGCAGAGTAAATGCCCAGCTCAGGTGTCACAGAAATCACTCTAAAGTTCAATGGCCAGGACTACTCACGTGATCCTTTCCAGACATAACAAGGCCTGATAGGGTCAACCTACTGAGTGCCAGAGGAGCTGGGAAGATGTGACAAATAGTAGCCATGTGACAAGCAGCATTGATGGGCGCACAGCTGTAAGTGACATGGTTGTTTATATCAGTGTGGATGACTGGAAACTGACTTAAATCCTCACATGCAAGATGTAAGTCAAGAGCGAGGGAAGGAAGAGAGATAACCCTTATAATCCAGATAAAATGCTGCCTGGAAACAGGAGTTTCTTGTGGGTATATGCAAATTATCACTAGATGGCCAGTGACAAAAGTGATCACTAGTAACTGTGACCTGTGAGGCTAAGAGGGAACAGCCCTAAGGAACATACTGAAACTCAAAGCCTGTCCTGGTAGCGGTCTTCTGCACTCGAGCTGAAAGACAATTCGCGTTAGCTGTCAGCAACCCACTCCTAATGCACCCCCTCAAGGATAAGCAGTTCACTCCTAACTCCTCACAGAAGCATCTGAAAGGTCTGAGTCATCCCGGCAAAGCCCAACAATGTTCTGTTGAGCCTAAAGGTTGCATAAGAAGTAAAGAGAAGTCGAGCTTCCTCTGCTGTGTACTCAGTTGGTCATGGCTGTTTTGCTCTGTGTGCCGCTTTTATCATTGCTAATACATATGGCAAAACCAACCCTCAAATTAAGTTCAATCTCTTTTCTCGGCTACTCTACTGAGCTATGAAGCAGGCAAGTATTACGCTGTTTAAATGAAATTCCGATTTTCAAAGTAATAAACAAATCTCAAAGGAACCAGAAAAGAACTGTTGGACCCATGCCACACATTCTGTGTGGGCTCCCAAAACCGTATTTGATGATGGCAAATTTCCTTTTCAAAAACACCCCAAACAAAGCTTAAGTTCCAGAATGCTTCCTGGGCCAAACTTGTCGTAAATTTTGCTTCTAGAAGGTTGACATTCAGTGGAGGACAAATAGAGCTGGATGAACTTGGCACCCATGTGATGGAATGAGAGAGTTCAAATAAACACACAAACGAGGCCAAGCTCTGATGCTATAGTTCAAATAAATAAATAAATAAATTATTGAAGGAGAGAGGATGGACCTTACTATCATGTAACATACTACTCTGAGTAGGATGAACTAACCTTTCAAAATTCATGCTTCATGAATTTGAGAAGGAGTTAGGGGGATTCAAAATGGGTGGGAGGGGTGAGAGAGAGGGGTAGAAATGATGTAAATATACTACTCATGCATAAAATTCTCAAAAAAGTTAAAACTTAAACTAAATAAAATTCATGATTAAACTCAAGCAGAATGATAGAAAATGGAATATAAATCTCTTTTCCAAGGACTCCTCAATACTTCTTGCTAAACATAAAATTACTGATTTTTTAAAGTATCCTTAAGATAAATAATGCTTATATTTGTGTATACAATTATAAATTATTTTCAGTTTCTCAGACAGGATCTATTATATGTAGTATTTCTTATATTTTAATTGCTCCAAGAGTATCTTCTTCTCATACAGTTTAGATAGATTTTTTTTTTGTTCCTAACTGAAACTTCAAAAATATCTGTCTCCTTTCCCTTTTAATTCATTCAGAAACTGCTCATGTAGCCACTCAGGCACTTTTAAAAAGAACCTGTTGCATAGGAATAGCTCAAAGTAAATATTAGCTCTGAGTGAATGAAGCAATTACCTGCCTCTGAGATAAGTGAACAAAGCTCTAGATGGAAGTCTTTAAAGCATCAACTCTGCTCTGAGCCTGGGCCAAAGGACTTCCTGTCAGATAATACACTTTTAAAGAGCAGAAATCTCCAGACCCATGTCTGCATTATCTGAAGCTTCCTTGGCAACCTTCGGGGGTCGCATGTAAAACTGAGAGCTTGGAGACTGCCCATCCATCAGATTTTTCTGGGCTTTGCTCGGAGTCAGAGGGACTGACATCAGTGAGGCGCATCTGCACAGCTGTCACTCTGCAGACTTCCCATAACTTAGGGGCTCAAGGTTGATCTGAGAATCCAGGAGCACTGCAGAGGGAGGACCGTTAACTCTAATGTTAACGGTGCATTTCTTTTTCATTTCTGTGATTAAATGAGAAGATCAAGGCAACTTACACGAGAAGGAGTTGATTTTGGTTTGTGGTTCCAGAAAGATAAGAGTCCATCATGGCAGAGACTCATAATGGTCAGCAGCAGCCTTGAGCAGTAAGCTGAGAGCTCACATCTACAAATCCAATCAAGAAGTAGAGAGAGAAAAATATAGAAAGTGTGAAGTTGTACAATCTCAAAGCCCACTCCCAATGATGTGCTTCCTCCAGCAAAGCTGGACCTCCTAAACCTCCCAAAACAGCACCACCAACTCAGAGCCAAGTATTCAAATGCCTAAGCCTATGGGAAACATTTCTCATCCAAACCAAAGCATCAAGATAGTGTGGTCATTGCTAAGGTGGATTGTGGGGACGAACATTCCCACAGAAGAATGACTATGATGGCAATGACAGAGGAAAGGCAAATAACTGTTTATTTAGTGCCAGCTTTGTGTCCCACAGTACCCAGCTCCTTCCGTTAGTACTTGCATTTTATAAATGTCCCTGAGAAATACTCTTTCCTCTGAAGCAGGAAGGTGCATAGATCACCATCTTACCTTGAGAAAAGCAAATCATCCATCCATCACACACTGAGCAGTGGGTTGGGCAGAGATTCAAATATAATTTTCTAACTACAAAGATGTCTTCTTCCTGCTCTACCACAAACATTCTTCAAAGATTATCTATTCTCTAAAATATGTGCCAGGCCCAGATGGTTTCACAGCTGAATTATATCTAACTTGCAGTGAACAGATAATCCTTATGTTATTCAAAACATTTCTGACCATAGCAAAAGATGGAAAGCTTCCCAATGCAATTTGCAAGGCTACCATAACCTTCTTTCCTAGTCCCAATGAAGACAGACTAGGACAAAAACTGTAAAATCTCACTAATGAATATGGATGCAGTACAGTGTCTGAGTTGTACATAAAACCCAGCAAATTAAAAACAAGTGTCAATTTAAAAAAATTGAATTCCAAGACTAAGCATAACATATTGCAGGAATGCAGGGATAGTTCAATATTAGAAAAATTAAAACCTAACTTACTAAACTGATGTTAAATGAAAAGACATAACTTTAGTACATTGTTTGATTGTTAAGATACATCACACTTCTGTAAACATTTTCAATCTTAATTTACTAACCAAAACTCTGTTAGAAAACTGTAATGAAATTCTAAAGGCTGTTTGTTTAATGGCAAATATATTAAAAAATAAATACAAAGACCATTAACATTGAAAAGCAGAAGAAAGAGAAACAGTAACAATTTAAATAACATTGGTTTGGGACAGCCTAAGTAGTCAAATAACCAAGTAATATAAGAAGTGCTAATAATGACAAGAAACAGAAGGAAACATGGATGATAGAATTTCATACCTGGGAAGTCCAAGACTAAAGTGCTAATAACATCAGAGTTTTGTGAAGGGCATACCATGTCCAGAATCCAAAGATATACTTTGTGAAAGAGTTATTGCTGGTTTTATTGATCTAGAATTGTAATGAATTCCAATAAAAAGTCTAACCAGGTTATTGTTAAGAATTAGACAAAATAACTTAAGGGTTCATTTGTGAAGTAAACGTTCAGTATTTGTCCAGAAGTTTGCTGTAAGGGTGGTGGAGAGGTGGTTTCTCTATACTAAACACTAACACTCTTTAGAATGTAAAGTTCCCAAGAGAAAGCTTTTTGTTTGTACTATTTCCCAGGACCCCTGCAATACTGGGAGCATGATACATTCAACTGTTGTCATTTTAATGTACAGATGAATTAAGCTAATATGACCAAAAGAACACAGTTTGGCCCAGGAATAAACACACAGATTAGTAAGAAGGAATAACAGATCTTAGTACCTGATGAAAGAGGCATTCCAGTTTGGGATGAGAAGATAAAGTGCTTAGCCAATGGAATCAAGCCTATTGAATCCTTTTAGAAGAAAACAAAATCCTATCTCTTCTTCACTCCAAAGTGAGGGCTTAAAATGTAAGTATAAATGTGTCAGACAAGCATCACCTACAAGTGGACTAATAGCGGACATCCCAGAACACATCTGCTGGTTCTTCCTGTCCCTGATTCTCACGGCCTAGTGGGACCTCCTTACTTAAATTAAGCTTGACTTGCTCTCACTGTCTCTTTACCACCCAACACCTGCTGTTCTCTCTCTGTGACTCTCTCCAGACCCCCACTCCAATGGGATGAAATGTTCTTAGGAGGAATTTGCTTTCCAGATGTATCTTCACAGATGTATTATTTGTACCCTAGTTCAGCAAGTTAAATTCGTCAGAATAATAAATATGAACAAACAAGTGGATTGTAATTTAAGCTTCTGTTGTGTACTTGTGCTCTAAAATAATCGGTGATGGGCAAATGTTTTTCATTTGTAGGAGGCAAAACATTAAACTTTCCACTTATGAGAGATGATGAATTATATAGCAAGATGACCTTGAAAGTGAACAGGGAGGTGAGGAAGAAGAAAATAGAGATATACAGAAGTGCTACCCATTATTAAAAACAAAAGTTAGTGTCAAAGTCCCCAGGGCCTTGTAGGGATCTCTCATAACTTTAGATATAGCAAAGTCATGGATTTTTAAAGTGGAGACCTGACCTAAAGACATGAAGACTGATTTCCTGTTCACTCCTGTGTCCTAGAACAAAGAGAGTCTCCAACACCTTCACCATAAAACCAAGCAATCACTTGACCTCTGTTCACATGCTCTTCAATGAAGAGGACCATACTTTAGGATGAGCATGCTATCGTCACATCAACAGAATGAGAAGATGAGAAATCAGAGTAACAAGTGAAACAGGAGCTGCACCCACTTTCTTTAGGTATCTAGTGCGATAAAGCTAGTGAGTGTGCATTCAGACAAGATAATCCACAGGGGAAAAAACTACTTGCAGGTCATAATCCATGGGTGAAATATAACCTACACATAAGCATGGGTAAAAAAAAAAAAACCTACACATAATCTATGTGTGAAATATAATCTGTGTAGTATAATTCATAGGTGAAATACTTGTTTTGCCTACAAATTATTGAATTTTTTAGAACCTTATTTGTCAATCTAGAAAACAGTTACTCAATATTTATCTCCAGTAAAGAAAACGCCTAGGATGAGATAGTTTGTTTCCCTCCCTCCAAAAGATTTGAGGGAGGAGAACATTTTCAAAAGCTCCATCTCTAACAGAGAGAAAATGCATATCCAATTTGCCATTAGATAAGGCTCATTCACAGGAAGTGTCCAAGGCATTCTTGAACACCAGCTTTATCCAAAGACATGTATTCCAACAATAGCATATTGGTTTTATTCTACAGAGGCTCTTTGCAGATTCAACATTTGTTGTAGTGTGGGACAAGATTTCTGGCATGGGTTTAGTGAAACGTCGGGCTCTTCGTTTGCATAACTGTTGCACTGTAAGGAGCAGATACAAAGCCCTAGCTCATTTTGCTGCCCTTGCTCAGTTCAGAACACCAGCCTGCTCCTCTCCCATCTGCAGTCTCAGAAATCTATGCTGCAAGCTGCTAAAGAGTCCACAATAAAGAATTCACCAAAACCTCTCTATACTTCAACATGAGGCTTCAACAGCACTCAATGTTACTTTCAGAAGATCTTCATTACTTCAGTTGCTGTTGGTCTTCCAAATGTCTTTTGGGCAGTCTATGAAATGCCATCTGTGCTATTCATGGTGACTTCACAACTCCTTTTCTTTTTCAAACCAGCATTCACTTGTTTAGTACAACAAAATAGAAAAAAAAAACCTACTCATTTCCTAAGGCCCTAGAATGACGAGATGATGCTTAGGCTTTAAGTTAAAAGGGATAAATATTATTTTCTTCTTTAAGAGAATCAGGAAGAGTCAGCGGGGTTAGATGCCACAGCCATTATTATCACATGTTTCAGTAGTAACCAAGGAATATAACACATCCCCAGTAACTTTATATTTTTATACACATCAGCTCGTGTATTTGAGTTTGTTCTCCCCAAAGGTATTTAATTCTTAGACTCTGTATTTCAGGCACTGCCGTGGGTGTTGAGGATAAAGGACAAAGTGCTCTCTACCCTCAAAAGAATGGCAAATGAATATCTAGTCCTTTTCCTTCACAGGGTGGTAGGTCCAATAACACTCAGAACCAGGGAATGAGGGAAGCCCCTAGAACGGGCACTTAACCCATCCATGACAGTAATGCTCTGAATGAAATAATTTCCTCCTTGAAAAAAAGAATTTCAGGTTGAAGTCTAAAGAATAAGAAATATTCTAGACAGAAGATACTATTTCCTTAGTTGTAGACTTGAGTAGCACTAGAAACCAGTAAGAACACTTGAGCTTTGGACGTTTGCCACAGGACAGTATTGTGTTAAGCACAGTGTGCTACTTACATTTCTTTTGCTGTGATAAAATAACCTGACAAAAAGCAACTGGGTTATTGTTATCTCTTATGTTCCAGATTCCAGACCATCACAGTGCAGAGGTCAAGGTGGGAATTTCTCACAGCTAGTCACATCACACCCACAATCAAGAACAGAGATAAATGAAAGCATGCAGGCTCACTTGCTTGCCTGTTTGTGCTCAGTGCTGTTTCTCTCTTTATACAGTTCAAGAGCCCTGCCGAGGGAATGATGCAGCCCACAGTGGACTGAGACTTCCTGTATCAGCTTAAGACAGTCTCCCACAAACAAGCCCACAGGCCAACCCAAAGTAGACAATCCCTCATTGAAATGCTTCCCCAGATCATTGTGTCAAATTGAAGACTAAAGCTAACTATGGAGTACAAATGTATAGATTAGTCCACATATTTTTATAGCAGAACTGTCAGTTCTACTGCCTAGATTTACATACAAAAAAAACCCTAGGACTTCATTTATGACCTATGTAATGGCTCCTATTGATTGTCACTTAACAGGATCTAGAACAATGGTTCCCAACCTTCCTAATGCTAATATGACCCTTAAACACAGTTCTTCATGTTGTGGTGATCCCCAGCCATAAAATTATTTCCTTGTTGCTTCATAACTGTGAATGTGCTACTGTTATGAATTATAATGTAAATATCTGATATGTGGGATATCTGCTATGTGACCGCCAAAGTGGTTGTGACCCACAGGTTGAGACCCACTGATCTAAAATCACCTGGGAGACAAATATTTGGGTGTGCCTGTGAGGGAGCTTCCAAACTGGGTTAACCTAGGTGGGAAGATTCACCTTACATGGGAAGGATGTCATTCTGTCATCCCATACTGAATAAAAAAGAGGAAGAGAGTGTCTAGCACCAACATTCATCTCTTTCCCCTTCCTGACTGTAGATGCAATGAGACCAGCTGCCTCAGTCTCCTGTTCCAATGACTTTCTACCATGATGGGCTGTGTCCTTCAACTGCCAGTCAAAAGAAACTCTTCCTTCCTTGAGTTGATTTTGTCCTGTATTTTCACAGCAATGAGAAAAGTCCCTTGTCACTTGCTAACCTACATGCACACTGCCAGAAGTATCCCAGAACTTCATCTTTGCCTACCCCGTGATTCAGTAAGCTCTCTGAAAGTATTCTTTCTGAATATCTCTTGGTTTGAGGACCTTTTGGTTTTAGAGATTCAATCTACAAGTTTCCTACTCTTTCCTCATGTTTTAACATTGTTTCTGAATTTCATCTTTCTCAATTCCAAAACAATCAGATGTAATTCTATAAAGAGAAGTGACAGAATAATAACACATATGATGTTATGTATGTGTATATATTGCTTGAACGAAAAATGAATATTTTTCACTATTGCCAAGGCAAAAGAACTGTTTTGTCCTAACTTACAGTTGTGGGATTTCTGAAGATTGTGACCAGGTTTCATTCCTTGTCTGTCTTCTTTCCCTCCTGCCACCAGAAGTCAGGGTACAGACTCAGAATGCTACACATCTGGTTTAATTCTGCAGGAGACTCTGGCCAGAGCCTCGGTTAATTATGAAGTTTGGAGCGCCAGAGATCCTGTGAGTGGAACTATGAAGCCAAGGGAAACAAATGGCAGAGAAATGCAATAGTAGCCTGACACTCAGTTACCCCACCAACAGCATACATGCACAATACTCTTTCTGCAGCCCCGATGTTCACTATTATACAGAGCTTTGACCGCAAATGTTCACAGATTGGTGTATAAGATTCTGGGGTCTGGAATAAGATAAAAGAGGTGTCAAATCTTAGTTGTGTTACATGTTTACTATATGTTTAGGGGCAGTTTCTAAAAGTTGCCTGGTTTCATTTTTGTCTTGACTGTAGATGAAGTGGAAGACTCACCTGTAAATTCTCAAGGTCAGCAGGTGCAAGCATTTGCATGAAGCGCCAAGTCTGGTAACTGGCCTGTAGCAAGTACTGGAAAAATAAAAATTTTTCTTAATGATATGGTTCACAATTTTAAACTTTTGGGGAACAGAAACAGTCCACTTTGTTTTCCAACTTTAATTTTTTAAGCTAGCAGTCTAATAATAGCTTTATGCCTTTCCTCTAAGATTCTTGTTTGCATAGATTTTTGTTTGTTTGCTTTTTTTGTTTTGGACTTTTGAAACAGGGTCTTTCTATGTATCCCATGCTATGCTGGAAGTCAGAGTCCTTTTGCCTCAGCCTCCATAGGGCTGGGATTACTTATACTTACCCCTAAAACTAATGAGAATGAGTCAACTCCCTTCTTATCTTAATTGTTTGAATTGAGCCAACATCCATACTGTATTTTCAAAGGAATGGCACTTATTACTTGACACTGATATTAAAATCTAAAATCAGAGTCTTCCAGAATTTGGGACTGAGTGAGCAAAGTCCCCTGCAAAGGGCTCTGCAAAGTTCCAACTGGTTCATGCAGCAAAGAGCAGGCAGCCCTCCTTCTCCTTCACCTCACGCAGGGGAAGAATTGATCCTTCTCTTCCTCTTCATTCCCCACATCCTAAACAGATTTCCTGAAAGACCTTCTGGTTACATTCTCATCCCCTTGGCAAGGCAACTTGTATGCTGAGCCAGTCAGCTGTCTCATTGAGATTCACTGCCAGGTGGACAGCTTTGATGGCAAGGAGGTGGCGTTCCGCCCAGTTAAGCAGCTTTCAAGCCTCAAGCCATAAAGATGAGCTCCTGGCCCTTCTTCCTCCAGGAGGATGCTGCAGACATATTGCCTGCCCTTGGAAGTATGGCTTTCCTGTGGTGCAAATTATTGAGCTGTGCAGAACACCTTACTTATTGCTCTCTCCTCAGAGCACTGGAGACACAGACCTTGTCCGGTTTCTTGTGTCAGCTTTTCTCTGTTAGTGCTGTTCGAGTAATTAGCTTGAGTTGGAAGCAAGAAGTAAGTTGTAGGAATAGTGTTTTAAACTCAGTTGAAGCTGCTCTTTCTATCCACCAGGAAAAAAAAAAAACTAGTACTATAAAACACGAAGTAAGTGAACGACCCTATGTTTCTGAGTATTCCTCTTTAAAATGGGCCTCTCATTTTCAACCAAACACACCAGTGACTGTCCCACCGGGAGCAATGATGCTGTGTACTCTTGCCTGTTTTATAGACAAGAATACTAAGAACAGCAGATAAAAATTTAAGCAAGACATTTTAAAACAAATGGAATCTTATGTATTTTTATCACATATGTAATATATACTTTTTATAAAATGTAAATAGTTAAGAGAAACTAAAATGGCCCACTAAATTAAGAATCAGAAAGAAGCACGCTGGAGGAGACCTAGGTGGATGGCTCACTTACAAGGAACAGGCAGGTGGGAATTTTTCACAGAGAACTTGTATGGAAGTGGTTTCTCTGTGTTTGTAGTAACTTACTGCTTCTCCCAGTGGGAGATGGGGAGGAACAGCCTCAAATCTATACAAGGCAGGGAGGCATGCAAGGAGCCTCAGGCCTCAGGAGCATGTATAAGAGTTTTCTGCCAATCAGCGTCCACCAGGAAAATTCAAAGGCAGAAATGAGCCGTCCATTCTTTGTCCAGCAAGAGAAGCAGGAAAGACTTCTTGCTCAGTGGGGGTCATCTGTCAGCCTCGTGATGCCCAGCTGAGGTATGCAAGAATATTTCCTGTAGGACACAGGGAGAAGGGAGCTGAGACTGAGATCATTTGATTCCTACCTAACAGGACATTCTTTGTGGAACTATGGGGCCACTGAACGATCTATGTGGAGGACCATTTGAAAACCAAAGCGACAGCAGCTGGGGCAAAGAGGACTGCATCAGGCAGCCTATTGTGTTTGGACCCTGGTGACTAAACACCAGAGTGAGATTGAAGAGCACGGGGCTCAAAGTACATGATATGCACTTGTATGAAATGTTCTTGTGTAGTTCAATACTGCATGGAATGAAAACACCCCAGTGAGAGTTTTCCAAATGAACAGATAGAAGTAGATAAATACATGCTAAATGTGAGTGAGCTTGAGAAGGCCCCTTGTGACCGCATCAGTCAAGTAAGGACACACTGTCAGCCTCCATCCTGCTCGTCCTTTGTGCCCTTCTCTCCATTCTCATAGCTGACAAAACAAAGAAAGAGAGGAGGTCAACACCATGGAGAAGGAAAAGCCTTGCCTCTCCCAGGATGGCTCAGCTGTTGTAGCTGTCTGGGTGAATGATCTATGAGAAATCCTTACGCGTCACTTAAAATCAAAGTATTGCTTGATATATTATACAAACCCTTTTAAATAAGCATTCATATTGCAGCCTGAGAAACCATGACAGTGAAGCAAAATGCCACGATGTTCCAGGTGGAGTGACAAGACCCTAACTAATAGTAAAGGGGTAATAGGAAAAAAGAGAAGAAAAAAAAGAAAGAAATCCAATCAGATAATTCTGTCACTTCTGCTGTTGTGCTCAAAAAGCAGCCATGGACAGTGGATAGTGTGGCAACAAGGGGCCATAGCCACACTCCTGTTAAAGTCACTTCAAATAAAGTCAGTGGACTAACTTGGCCCAGGGGCTGGAGTTTTACAACTCCTGCCTTGCTTTATTGTTCTCAATGGCTGCATAGAGCTACATTCAGCAATTTCAACCAACTCTTAACCACCTCGCTGTTGTCCTACATTTGAGTTGTTTCTGAGTTCTGTTAGGCAAAGCAGTGCTCACTGCACACATCTCATACACAGATATACATGCCTGGCTTAGTTATTTAAGGTATGTGTCTGAAGTGCAGTCCATGCACTAGGGCCTCAGGAGAATGCTGTCCAAGAAACATTCCACCTGCTTCCACACTTCCCTGTGGGATCGCAGGCTGTGCCTTTCCTTCAGCAGAGATTGTAACAGGAAACCCTTTAAATGCATCCACAAATGTTTAAATAAAGGAAATGGAGGGCAAGGCAGAGACTTGCAAGAACCATTTAGTAGCTGTGATCTTTGGTCCAGAAGACAGTGAAGCTCAGCTCTCCAGCATAAAGCTGCCTACCTCTAGAGGAACATGTCACCACCTGCCTCAGAATTCTCTGCCTACTGTCTGGCACCACACTCCCTTGATTCTGTCTCCAAAGGCCTCCACGATGAGCCAGTGAACCAGACAGAGAACAGGCGCACTCCGCTGATGCCAGCCCTACTCTAACCTTGTCGCACAGTGTGACCCTGGGCATGGACCTGCACCTCAGCAGTGCGGCAGCTTCTCTGCAGAAAAATGTGACAGCACCCTCGGGGAAGGATGCAGAAACTAAATGACTACACTCCTCCTACAAATGTCAGTGTTGCTGAAGAGCTTTCTGACTGCATGACAAGGGATAAGGGGCAGAACTCTTCCTTTAGAGAGAGATGTCTGCTGCTAACCCGAAGGAGCAGCTCTCATAGCCTCTCCCCAGGTTTACATGGTTTGGAGGTGAAGAGACTCCTTCGTCTGGATCTAAAAGAAAAAAAAAATCTTCCTCCATCTTGCTAACCAGTCTACATCATGATGCCACCATTTTGACCACATGGACCACATGCTGGGGGGATGTCTAACTGCTGTCACAGGACTGATATCCTGCTCTCAGAATTATGCAAACATCCCTTGCCTCATTTTCTTGCTACTTGAAGTTCTTGCTCTGATGGCCATTTGGCTCCACACTCAAGCTTCTAAGGGCCCCCTCTGGCACTCCTATTCTATCGAGCACTTTAATGCTGCTTTACGGACTGATTTATCTTCCTAACTGGGATATTCTGCCTGCAATACTGCCCACTGCAACCTTGCACCCCATCCTAAGGATACTAGGGTAAGGCTATTTCCTCCTCCTTGTAAAAATATATTGGCTACTTATGATCAACCATTTAGCTCAAAGTTGAACCAAAAGGTCAGGGAAGAGTCACCTTCTAAAATATCTTTGAAAATTGTTATGTCTGAAATGAGCCTAAAGCATGTTGACTATGAATTAGCTGAATATGGTCTCTACTCCATACCCTCTCCATTTAGTTAGTTCTGTTTTCTTGGTGAGACATTCACAACCATACTAATAGCTGAACTGACACCATCCAAATTTCCAAAAACCAGTTCATTTTATACATTAAAATATTTTACCTAAAGCATGTCCTACCTTGTTCTTTTTGCCTAAAATCTTTAGTGACTACCACCATTGCTTGCCTAACAAATTTCAACCTCTGAAACATAGTGTTTCATAACACCAAACTATATACTCCCCTTAATATTCATGTCCAGTTGTTGCTAGAGTTTTCCTGCCTGGCCCACAGTCAGGGCAAATCTCTCTCACCTGCTAGTCCCACAGCCTATCAGACCCGACCAAGTAAACACAGAGACTTGTATTGGTTTCAAACTGTATGGCCATGGCAGGCTTCTTGCTAACTGTTCTTTCAGCTTAAATTAATCCATTTTTATAAATCTATACCTTGCCACATGGCTCGTGGCTTACCGGTATCTTCACATTCTGTTTCTCATAGTGGCGGCTGGCAGTCTCTCTGACTCAGCCTTCCACTTCCCAGCTTTATTCTCCTCCTTGTCCCGCCTACACTTCCTGCCTAGCCAATGGCCAATCAGTGTTTTATTTATTGACCAATCAGCAACACATTTGCCATACAGACCATCCCACAGCACCCCCCCCCTTTTTTTTCAAAAAGGAAGGTTTCAACCTTAACAAAGTAAAATTACATATAATTTGGGAATTTGGGCGTAGCTTCTCTTACTACTTCCTGCTGGAGGGGGGCGCTGTATCTTATGGGGACACAAAGAAAATTTTAGAATTATGGAATAGTCCATGAGGCTGTATCGTCTGATCCAGATGCCTTCAAACCGTTCTGGATGTTGGATCATCTGGGCCATGGTGTCATCGGAGACCTTTCAGGGGGTCTTGGCTGGTCAAACCTGATGTATCTTAATCTGGAACAAATCCATAGCCTCTGGCTTTCTGTGGGAACAAAAGCAGAGTCTCCTTTCCAAAGTAACATATCCTTATATTCAAATTTTGTAGTCAAGGTACCTTTAAAATATACATTTTGGCATAACTCAACAGCTTTTACAATCAAATGTTTTTCTGCAGTTACAAGTCCCAAAGACAACACAATCCAGATTCTCTGTGTAATATCCATTTTTACATGGCTTATATTTTATACTACCTTTACTGTCTCTTTAAAGACTTTATTTTTTAAAACTATGTTTCTATAACTCTATATATCATCTTTTTTGTCTCTTTCAAGCCTACGTATCTTTTACACACATTGTAAACTATTACATCTGAATCTGTCTTATTGTGAATCTATTGCCTTAAACTGCAGCAGCTGTGGCTGCTGGCTCCACCCACCTCAGCTTCCCAACATGGCCATGGTTTACCGCCAGCTCTGGGAGCTATCGGGGGTCTATGCTTTTAGCCAAGCAGCGTGTAGCCCAGAAACCTCCCCTTTTGCTCTGCACCAGCAAAGGCTAAATCCACCATGCAGCTCAAAGTGCCACTTGCAAAGGCCTCATTCCTGCCATAGGCAGGTCGAGCGCGCACGCTAGGAACCCACCAGTAGCTCAAACCAGCAGCTGCCGCTCATTTGAGAGAGACAATTAGGAACTGTTTTTAGCTCCGTTTTAGAATCTTTTCTCAGGTTTTAGGTGGAAACTCTTGCCACCACGTTGGACGCCATCCAGTCACAATAGTCATCAGGGAAATGCAAACCGAAACCACAAAGAGATATTATTTGACAATAAGTAAGATGGATAAAATGCAAGACTGATAAACACAACCTCAGATTGTCACCTCTGTCTCCAACATTTCTTTATGTAAATTCCAAGCTCCAGCCATGCAGATGACTCCTTTTCCAGGAGCCCTCATCCTGCAGCTCCTTCACTATAGGTTCACATTCATCTGAAATGCATTGGTGGGTCAAATAGTATTTCCCCTTCAAAACCACCCCATCCTTTTGTTTCTAGATCATTTGGGTAGGATGGTCTTCAATAAGGGAGAACTGCGATAGAAGAGAGAATTAAAGTTACTAATCAGCTGGCTTAAATAATAAGAGAGTATTCCAGATTATCTGAATGGACATAGAATAATGACAGGGACTTCCTAAATATAAAGGAGGAAAAGCTAAAGAAGGCCAGAGTAACATAATATGAGAAAAGATCCATCCATCCACTATAGTTACTTAAAGATGGAGGAAGACACCTGTAAGTCAAGGAAAGTGATAAAAGCCAGAAAAAGCAAGGAAGTGGATTTTTTACCTGTATATACCCTAAGAGAGACACACAGATTCATCACATTTTGCAATGAGATGTGTATAGACCTTCTCCATGCAGAACCGAAGAAGTTAAAGTCTTGTTCTTTAAACTGTTAAGCCTGTAGTAGTAATTCATTACATGGTGACAGTAACAACAAAAAGCTAATACGGGCACCTCCTAGACTGTTACCATTGATAACTTAGGTAGACAATGCAGCTACATCTGATATATCTTCTCTTTGAACTTCCATGGTGATTCCCATTCCCCCGTCTCTCTAGCTTATTTTGTATTATATTACTTTCTCCTCCAATTTAATCAAATCGATTCACACTATGCATTTTTACCAGACACAATTATGTCTTCCCTCCTCCCACTGTCCCCTCTGTTAAGGCACTTCCTGGAACTCTGAGTCATCTGGTGACTTCCCCTTTCCTAATCAGATAGAGGTGAATGGACTGGGGATAAAGGGACATCTGAGGAGGGATGGCCATGCCATGGGTTAGCTGGGACTGGCCTGGTTTTGAAAGGGTCCGAGCTACTCAGATGAACTTCACTTTGGGGACAGGACTGTCAGCATCTGTTGGTGGTGGTCACTTGGACAGACATGTCTCCAGAGTAAGGGATAGGACAGATATTCTGCATAACAAAAACTCTGGCTATGAGAAAGTAAATAAAATAAAATGAAAGAGGCAGTGTATATGTACATACAGACCCTTTAGAGCGAAACATCAGAGTCAGCAGAAGACAGACTCTACCTTGGGAAAACACAACCAAGTCTTTCCAAAGGGGGAGTCATTGCCACATTCCCTTTAGATTGGTTTCCCAAGACTTCTGCTGCATGATGAGGACCATAATAGAACCTGATCAGCACTCATCACCCATGTTCATGACAAATGTGCAGGATCAAACTTCCGGCACAAAGGCTGGGAGACACGAGGGTCCCTGGAGACCAGGCAGGAAACACAGGATTCTCTTTTAAGTGCCAAAATAGAAGATTTACTATCACAAGGAACAAGTTCAAGAAATTTTCTGGAGATCCCAGAAGGCCCACAAAATACTATTCAAGTCAACAGATGCTTATCAAACACTTCTACTGAACCCCAAATTCATCTCTGGACTAGCTCCCTTTGTATTGTTCTCCACAACTTACTAGAATGAAATAGAGACACAGTCCTCAGGCCCTCACAGCATTTCCTAGTAGCATTTTGATTGGTGTGTTTCTTGAAAAGGAACAAAACAATTAGCATCAAAATTTTCAAATAAAGAGAAAACAAATAAAATATAAAGTCCTGGCTTTATAGACATAGCCTCCCTCGCTCAGCTGTTCTGTAGTCAAGATTGAGAAGTGCTGCTCACAACCCAGGGTGGGAGGCACATAAGTCCCCTCTGTCTTCTTCACCTGGTTTATATTCTGTAGTTATTTAAGGTTGTATCCTGTGAGGTTTTGTGCAAATCCAACTATAAAGCAGAAAATACCTGGTGATTGTTCAATTTCCATCAGAAAGTTTAAGGAGGGAATCTGCTGTCCTGTTTGATCAGATGCTGAAGCAGCTACTGATAAAAGAACTATACATCTTCAACAGTGTATGAGCAGTTTATGCAACCACAATAGATATACATTTGTCCCTGGATCATTCCATTAGGGACACAGCTTCATATTGTAGAGAAAGAAGGGCTTTGGGGCTGGCCAAAGCAAATTCGCTTGCTGGCCCTTCTTGCTTACAGTGTAACTAACTCCCTCAGAAAGGTTTCTGTTTGGTGGAGTCTTTTGCCTTAATTTTTATAATGTACATGATTAAATAAGTCTCATTGTGACACTGTGAGCTTCAAATTAATGCTTTGGGGCTTTTGCTCATGCTGTGGATTCAGCCTGGAAAATTTGGAACACTCTTCCCTTTGTCATCCTGACAACCTTCTGCTAAGGATCAAGACTCAGAGGGAAAATACTTGTATTTTCCACCATCTTGCAACACTCTGGGATGTGTTGGAAGACAATGTCCCCATAGGCTCTGGCAGTTGAATAGTTAGTCTCTAATTATTGATGCTGTTTGGGTGGGTTTCTGAACTGTGGTCATAGTATGTCATTGGGGATGAGCTCTGAGGTTTCAAAAACTGTGCATCATTTCCAGTGTGTTTGCTCTGTTTCCTGTCTTCAGTTCAAGATGTGATCTCTCAACTGTTCCTGTCTGCTGCTTGTTGCAATGCTTTACAGATGTGATGAACTCTTATTTTATCTTTGGACCTTAAATCCAAAATTAACCCTTCCTTCCATAAGTTTCCTTGATCATGGTGTTTTAACACAGTAACAGAAAAGTAACTAAGACAGAAGTTGTCACCAGGTCTGCTGTGACAGACTTGACCATGCTGGGTTTTGTTTTGTTTGGTTGGATTGTAGAACATATTGAGATTTTGGATGAGATAAAGCAGTTGAAGGTTGTAAGCAGGGCTTAACGGGCCATTCTAGCAGGAGCTTGAAAGACAGTAGTGCTGAGGGCAATGTAGACTCTAGAGGCCCATTTCAAGAGGTTTCTAGTGGGGAAATAGTAGCAACTAGGCTAGATATTATTCTCATGATACTTTGGGGTGGGGGAAACATGGCTGCTTTCTGCCCGTGTCCTAAGAATTTACCCTGGGCTAACTTGAAAAGTAATGGACTGATTTTTTGTTTCTTTTTGTAGAGACTTCAAGACAGCTTACTATTGACTGTATTGTGTGGTTCTTAGTAATCACTCTTATGCAGATCTACAAATGAAAAGTGGGACAGAAAGGAATACAAAATAGACAGCTTGTAGAGGAAAAGGATACTGGCAAGCTTCATAAGTAAAGGGAGGCTTTACTTTTGCTAGAAGAAGGGCTGCAATTGTTAGGAAGATTTGCACTATTACTAAGGGGTCAAATCTGCACTGGAATAAAGGGAAGTGTGCCCTCAGGGGAAGACCCCCACCAACTTCTAACTAGTGAAAAGAAAAAGTCCTAAGGAATTTTCTGCTCCCAGACAGTAGCAAAAGCTGCTGCAAATGTTATTCCGAGGAGACAGGGGTCATCCTTAGTGGGCAGTCAAACTTGGCATGGCCATCCACATGATTCTGGCATTAGTGTCATAAGTAAACAAGAGTTAAGGGGTGATGGATGCTTTCTCCATGACTTCAGAGAGCCACTGAGGCCAAGCGAGTGTGGCAGGGAAATCCCTGCAGGGAGGCCCTGAGAAGCTACCATGTGAAGCTGTGGAAATGAAGTTGCAATGGAGACCCCAAGATTTTGGAGATACTTCAAGGTATCTGCCAGGGTATTGCACATAGATAAGGGAATCATTCCAAGATAGGCAAAAAGGAGAACTGGTAGGGCAGAGCCATCAAAGCCCTTTTATTATCACACATAGAGCTACACGCTTTGGAGTTTACCCTGCTAGGTTTCAGTCTTGCTTTGGTGCAGTATTTCCACACTATGCCCCCATTCCTCCCTTTTAGACTAAAGTATATTTTGTGAAGTTGTATGTAGAAAGTATGTAATTTGCTTTTTTTATTTTATAAAAGAATATATATATATATATATATATATATATATATATATATATATATATATATATATCATACATATAATTATATGTGCCAGCAATGATATGATTGTTTGGGGAAGGAATTCACACCATTACTAAAGAAGAGGCTGCCTTTCCCCCAAATACCTGTATGCCTTATGCTTAAAACCTGTATCATTTCTGAATGTGTGTGTGTGGGGGGGGAGAATTTCCTGAATTCTACTAAGAGACTTCAAATGTCTAAACAATGTTGATATTAAGAGACTATGGGAACTTTTGAAGTTGAACTGAATGTGTTTTGCATTATATAGCCATAAGACTATGGGAACCAGACAGTAGAATATGATGGTTTGAATGAGAATGTCCTCCATAGGCTCTGACATTTGAATAGTTGGTTCCCAGTTAGTGCCATTGTTTGTGTAAGTTTAGGAGGCATGGCTTTGATGGAGGAAGTATGTCACTGGGGGTGGCTTTTGAGGTTTGAAGAGCCATGGGCCATTTCATTATGCACTCTCTGCTTCCACTTTGTGGTTTGAGATATAAACTCGCAGCTGCTGCTCCATCTAACTGTCTTCTGCTACCTCTTCTCCAAAGTCATGTACTAGTCTCCCTCTGGAACCATAAGCTAAATAAACAACTTTCTTCTATCAGTTCCCTTGAACATGTTTTTTCATCACAGCAATAGAAAAGTAAATGAGACAACCCACTGCCCCCATATACTCCACAGCCCTACCTCTGAGGGAAAAGAGCTCCTCCATTTCTAGATTTCTGTGCAGCAGCATATCTTATGAGATGGGTATTTTATGAACAGCTTCCAGAACAACAAACCGTTCATTTTGTCTTCCTAGAATCTACTAGAGTTCGTCCTCTGTATCTGTTTGGGTATAGGTATTACTGTTTTGAACTGGCTCAGTAATAGGTAGATAAATGCCCATATTTTCCTTACTTCTTAGAAAACACTGGGTCTTAATAATAACAGCAAAGTTTGTGGACTCAATTATCTGGGGGTATATGTGTACACTTGTCTGGACCTTCCTAAAAATAACTAAAATGACTTCATGTAGAAGGAATTTTTTGACTCAGTAGCTTTTGTAATGAGATAGAAAAACATTTCAGTAATAAATGCCACAGATATGTGTGACCTCAACATCCCTCAAAATAATATAGACAAGATTCATGTAGTCTTGATGCCAAGTATTTTAAGAGTTCATATTTTTATCAAATTCAAGTTTGTAAATACCCTGAGGGGAAAATTCTTAATCTGTTGTGTGTATTAATTTATATCAAACCTTGGAGCAAGGTCCAGCATATGAGAAATGTTCAATAATGTAAGAATATATCCAGGATTCACAGAATATCACCCCCCTCAGTAGAAAGTAAAATCATACAACATATCAGTCACTGTGTGGGTCACTACCTATGAATGTTGTTTCATTATTTTCACAGTGCTGGAGATGTTAATATCATTGTTATGCATTTTAGAGGCAAGTAGCTTTGTTTTTAACTCAGAATTCTTTGTTCTATCTATACTACCACTGACATTTATTCTTGAGGTCCATCTCTAATAAGAAAGAGAAGATATGCCATGGGTGTGGTCCCAAGATAGAAGAGATAAAGGAGGTACATGGATATTTTTCTTCTTCCTCTTTTTCTTTCCTCAATTCATAAAAAGAAGATTCCAATTCCAAGAGAAGGTATGTGGTGGTTTGAATGTGAATGTTCTCCATAGGTTAGGTATTTGAACACATGGTCCCCTTTTGTGGCTCTGTCTGGGGGAAGTTTAGGAGCTGCAGCATCACAGGAGGAAATGTGCCTCGCTTCTAGTTCACTGCCTCTGCTTCATTCTTGCACTTGGAGATGCGAGCTCTCATCTTTCTGATTCTGCTGCAATATCTACCACTTGTTGCTGTGTCTCAAACCATTACAGACTCTTGTCCTTCTGGGAACACAAGCCCAAATAAACTCTTCCCTCTATAAGTTGCTTCTGGTCATGGTGTTTTATCACAGCACCCAAAGTAACTAATGCAAGGTACTACTATCAAAGTTCCTGGTTATTGTGATGACAGACATATTTTCCTCTAGTTCTGATGTCACTCCAGGTTAAGATGAAACCAATTATGCCCTATCATATGAAATCTTCAACACTGTAGTGTGCTTGTGTACTTGCACAGTTGGTCCTACTAGAGGTATATAAATTTATTTTTTTTAATGTCACAGAGTCTATCCTAGATTTATTTGTTTGTTGTTTGTTTGTTTTGTCTTTTTGACACAACATAGAGTTATATTAGAAAAGAAACCTCAGTTGATAGAATGCCTCTATTAGATTGCCTGTAGATAGGTCTGTAGGGCATTTTTTTTAAAATTAATTATTGATGTGGGAGGATCCAGCCCACTGGGGGACAGTATTACCCCTGTGCAGGTGATCCTGCGGTCTATAAAAAGAGTAGGCTATACAAGCCATGGGGAGTAAATACAGTAACTAGCATGCCCCAAACCCTATGGCTTTTTTCAGCTCCTGTCTCCAGGTTCCTGTCTTGAGTTCCTGCCCTGAATTCCTTCAGTCATAGACTATGATGTTCAAGTGTAAGTCAAATAAATCCTTTTGTCCCCAAGTTTCTTTTAATCATGGTCTTTGTCATGGAAATATGTTTTTTTTTTTTAAAAAAAGACCAAAGTAGCATAGAAATTGATATCAAGAGAGGGCATTGCTGTTGCAGACCTGGCCATATGATTATGGAAGAATTGTAGAAATGTTCAGAACTATGGGATGGAAAAGCCATTGAGTACTCTGCTGGGGATGCTGTAAATGTGTTGCTTTGATTGATGGATTAAATAAAATGATGATTGGCCAGTAGCCAGGCAGGAAGTATAGTATAGGTGGGATAAATAGAGAAGAGTATTCTAGGAAGTGGAAGGCTGAGTCAGGAGATGCTGCCAGGTGCCGCCATGAGAAGTAAGATGTAAAGTGCCAGTAAGCCACAAGCCACGTATAGATAGGCAAGGTATAGATTTATAGAAATGGGTTAATTTAAGATATAAGAACTAGATAGCAAGAAGCCTGCCACGGCCATACAGTTTATAAGCAATAGAAGTATCTGTGTGTTTACTTGGGTCTGAGTGGCTGCAGGCCCCGGCGAGACTGGAGAAATCTCCAACTACAGTACTCAGAGTTGAATAAGCTGATACTGTGGAAGGTTAGAAGGTAAGAATTCTGAGAGCAATGTAGATGATGGAAGCCTGGCTTACAAAGTTTCAGAGGGAAGCAATAACTCTCTCAGGACTCTTTTGTTATATGTTGAATTGAGAACAGTGGTTTTTGGTAAGCTGGGGCTGAAGAACTGGCTATAATTAACAAGAGATCAGTATACTGAAGTTAACTTTGTGCTTTTGTGAGACATTTGAGACTAGACAGCTGGAGCTGAGAAATTAGTGGAGATTTAGAAAAGATGAGCAGCAATGAGGTGAAATATTTCTGGAAAGTATTTTTTCTGGGTCAGTACACAGAGATGCACTCTGGAGGGAGCCAAGACTGTACTTCATGCTGGCAGCTAAACTTGGTAATGTATGAGAGTCACCAAAGTTATATTGATTTTGAAGGCATGAAGGGGTCATGGAGGGAAGCTAAGGTTTGAATCTGTGTAGTAGGACTGAAGAAAGACCAGGAGGAAACATTAGTGAAGGTACAGCTCTAATTGCATGTGAGACTCCATTGTAATAAAGATGCCAGTATCACAGGATGAGCACCCAAACCAGCAGCAGCTGCAGAGTGGATGCTGGCCTGAGCCTATAGGAGAGCTATGTGTGCTGTGGATGAGAGCTGGAGAGGTGAAGCTGCCTTAGTTCTTTGGAGCCCAGAATATGATAAGGCACAGACTTCAGACTTGAAGCTGTTTACACAGTGTGATTTGGGTGTGCTTTGATTGTGACTGTGCCCTGGTTCTTCCCTCTTAGAGTAAGAAATATTTAACTCATTTTTTTTTTAATTTTTCAGGAACCACAAGTTAAAAGACTTGAATATTTAAAAAGAGATCTTGTACTTTTAATTGTTGAGAGTGTTTAAAGAAGATAGACCTTTTTAAGTTAGTTGTGTTTTATATTGTGGTCTTGACATTCACATGAGGATGATTTGGGGATAAATCAGAAAAGAAGAGTTATGGTTTAATAGTAATGTATTAGTGTGTCCAGTTGACAAGGCTTAATTGGCATGGTTTGTTTTTTTTGGTTTTTTTTTTTTTTTTTTTTTTTTGTGTGTGTGTGTGTGTGTGTGTGTGTGTGTGTGAACTTTATCTATGCTAGAGAAATCTGGGAAGAAGATCTCCACGGATAGAGGGCCTCCACCCATCCTAGTGCCTGAAGATAAGTCTGTATGGCTTTTATTATTATTATTATTATTATTATTATTATTATTATTATTATTATTAATGATTGATCTGGGAGGACTCAGACCACTGGGGACAGTACTGTCTCTAAAAAGGTGGCCCTGGGGTATGTAAGAAAGCAAACTTAGCAGCATCCATTAAGCAGCATCTTCCATGGTTTCTGCTTTAGTTTGTGCATCCAGGTTCCTGCTTTGCATTTCCACCCTGATGGAATCATGATGGAACATAAGCTGTAAAAGGGAAACAAACTCTCTCCTTCCTAAGTTGCTTTTGGTCATTGTCTTTATTACAGCAATAGAAATAAACTAGGTCAGAGTCTTTGCCAAGAATATTTCTGTTTTTATTTCTCACCATGGTGTGGTTATTAAAATGGTTTATTTTCACTTCATTTGCAGAAATCTTAATTAACAGATTGATGGCCAGTTTGATGGAACAATGATTGTAGGCCATTATTTTTAGCTACAAAGAAAGTAGTCAACAGGACATGAAATGGAAATGTTACCATGGTACCCTTCCTTAACCCACCCTCCACATCACTGTCCTAGAACTGGATCTGTTGGATCAGTTGGAAAATGGATCATCATTTAGCCACATTGATGGCTTACTAGACCAGAATAATCATTTTTGCCCAAATTATAGATTCATTATTTATAAAAATAATACTAATGGCCCTTTCTTGCAAATTGCAAATTTGAGGTTTTCGAGCTCTGTTCAAGAAACAAATGACTTGAAAAAAAAGAGTTTTCTTCCTATTCTATCTAGACTCCTAGCCCTTTGGATAATGCTACCCGCATTGAGGATCAATCTTCTCTGCCCAGTTAGTCCTCTAGACACATTTAGAAGTCGGCTTTGATATCCTCAGGGATTCCAAACCCAGTGAAGTTGACAGTGATGATTAACTGTAGTTCCCAAAGTGACTTGTAACAATGCCATCTCTGATGAATATTGTGAACTTGATAGGATCCAAAATCACCTAGAAATCTCATCAGTAGGCATGCCAGTAAGGGTTATCTATCTAGATCACTTTAACTGAGATGGAAAGACTCTCCTTATCTCTGGGTAGCATCATCCATGGGCTGGGGTCCTGCACTGAATAAATCGAGAAAATGAGTAGTAAATGAGTATTTACTGACTGTGGACATGTTGTGAAAGTTGGCCTCAAGCATCTTCTACCATGACTCCCCTACTATGATGGACTGTGCCTTTGAACTGTGAACCACAATAAACACTTCCATCCTACTTTAAGTTGTTTTTGTAAGGTGTTTTATTACACTTTTGATGACCCAACTAATGCGGTACCTCAGAAAGCACACCTTAGATTTTAACTTATAAATCTTAAAGGACTATTGTCTAGTCTAGACACTGAAACTTCAGAAAAATATTTGCTGAGCTATATATGTCTATCATTTCATCTCGTCCTCCAAGGATACATTTTAAAATTGAGTATTTTTTCAAGGAGGACTATAGAATAAAACTTGAATCTACTCCATTACCCAAGGAAAGTGTGTCAGAAACTCAGAATAGATGGATATCTGGGAGTGTAGACATCTGTAGCCTGGGTTCGTAGTAGTTGCTCTGAAAAGTGCCAAGTCATTCTTAGAGTTCAGATCTAGGATGTCATGGAGCTGCAGAGGTGCTGAAAGAATTGTGGGGTACACAGAGGCTGACATTTGCTTCTGGTTCATCATAGCATCAGAAGGGTAGCTAGTAAATTCCTGGGCTGTCCAGTGGCTGTGAAAAATGCAAATGCCTCTGCAGGTGTCTGGAAGTGAGTAGATGTGATACCAAGTGTCTCAGAGCTGGAATGGACATTTTCCATGATAAGGAGTCACCACATGAAGAGAAATTTGCCTCTTCCATCCCAGGGACCATTAAAGGACAGATCTTTCATAGATGATGTCTTCACCTTGGTAACACAATGCTTCAAGACCATGTCCAGTTGTGCTTCACCTCAGCAGAGCTGACAGGCCAAAGGAAGCCTAACACCACCACCATGATTTCCAAGACTCTCATACAGTCAAGGAGAAAACTGGCCTAGATTGCAGAAGAAACAGAGTGGCCAAAGGAGTTTCTGGGTAGCTTGTTTTCACTCTGAAAATGACTCATTTTGCCCAAATTGACCTGTGACAATATTGCTGCATCAATATAGCATACAGACCTAAAGTAGGGATTGAGTGACTGCAAAGGTAAAATTGATTTCCATTTATAGACTCACATATTAACACCTGTTTTCCATACACAGATTAGTATATTAACACATGTTATAGATCTCACTGTGAGCAATCTTGATGTAAAAAATACCTACAAGCAAGCAACAAAGTTATACCACTTCAGTTAGTCTTGGTGTACTGTTATATCCAGCCACATGTGTTTTAAAATATATTAAAGAAAAATTTAACTTTGGATCTTAAATATTTATGCAGGCTGTAAAGTCATGTATGAGAAAATGGCAACACACAAGGACATGAAATGTAAACTATGTATAATGGTTGGTTTTAGACTGGAGAGGCTCTTTCTACATAGTGAAACAATTGTGTCTGACTATGTAAAGTTGAAACATTTTTCTCTAGGGAAAAAAGACAAAGCTCAAACGGTGACTATAGAAAATATTTGTAAATACTGCCACAAAATATTTTATCAGAATTTAAAAACCATTTCAGATAAAAAAGAAAAATATCAACACTATCAAAAATACCAACATAGAAAACAGAAGACATAAACAAGTCACAGAAAAGTAAGTGTAAATAGTTTGAAAGTGTGAAACACTTTTATTTGGAAAAGAGAAATTAACAAATCTTCTCATAAATATAAAATTAAGGTAAGATGAGATACTTTTCATCTTTCAAATTAGTGAACCTCAAACATGCTTGCTAGCACACTGCATTAAAGGAGATAGGATTGTGCTCTTATGTAACACAATGGGAATGTGGCTTAGTATAAACTCTATGGGAAAAATCTACAACACTTATCAAAATTTAAATCCATATGCCTTCAGGTATGTTATGAATATTTAATATCTCATGAATGATTAATATTTCATATACATAAGATAGACATTGTGATTTTGTTTGAAAGAGAATGTAGCTGTGAATAACCCACACATTAATTAGTAAAGGCTGGTCAAAAGCATTGGGGATATCTAGGTAATGTCATTATTAAAGAGAGCAGGGCAGCCCAGAGGAACAGGAATAGAATATCTCAGTTGCATAAATTAAAAGTGAGGTGGGGCACTTGACTAGTGGGTAATCACAGCAGAACATACACGACATACACCTGTATGTTAACGCAGCATCTCTTGGGGCACAATGGGAACTAGTAGCTGTGTGATTTCTTTGAGGAGAGGCAAGGTGCTGAGATGTTGATTGGTGGCATAGAAACTCCTTTTCCATCTGATCATTTTTGTACCTTCCCAATTTTATAACAATAACATATATTCTCTCTTAAAAATAGGAAAGGGAAAGAAAAAGAAAAAACAACAGGAAAAGAGAGGCACAATAAGAGCAAAAAAGGACAGGTCTTTGCATAATACAGAGAGATAACCTAGGGGCCATGTAAAGCACACCGAGGTCTCCCTGGGTTCTTTGCAGGGATCCCTGGGGTGCTTAGAGAGATGACCAACCTCTGTTTTCCAGCCCAAGGCCGGATTTAACTTTTCCATTGTCATTGTTTGGAGAAAAGTGAATTGTAGCCCTGTGGGAGGTAAAAATGTGCTGTTTTTAAGTCCCAACCCCCAGACTGGCTGCCTCAGACTGTGACCTTATGTGGAAACCATGTCCCCATAGAGGCAAGTGGGTGACATGGAAGTCATTAGAGTTTATCTTCATCCAGTATGACTGTGCCCTTATCAGAGAGAAATCTGAGGGAGGACTGATGTGTGAAGGAACACGGAAAAGTCACCCATCTAGAAGTCAGTGAACAACCACCCCTCCCACGCCCACCCCCGCCTCAGCAAAGCCGAGAGTCTGGGACAGCTCCACCCCAACCTCCTCAGAGTCTGGCTAAACCTTAACCTTGGGCTTAATCCTGCAAAAGAGGGAACAAGTAAAGTTGCGCTGCTCGATGACTCACTCTGTACTTTGTTTCAGGGGTCCCAGGACACTGCTCCCCTGCTCTTGCCAACTCTTTCCCTCCTCCAGTTCCCCAGGTCCATTGCCTTCCCAGCTCTATTTCCTTCCTCCAGGGGTAGCATCCCCATGCTCATAAAATGTAAATCCAATTAGCCTTTTCTTGACCCTATGTAATTCCATACTTTTTGCCATTCAGCAAAATTAAAGCTTAAGTTTTCCTGATAGTTTTCCTAGAAACAAAGGATCTATCTAAGAGAGAGAAAGAGAGACAGACAGACAGACAGACAGACACAGACAGACAGAGACAGACAGAGACAGATTGATAGAGGACATCGACTAAAAGTGTATCTAGTCATCCTTTTCACTGACTGCAAGCATTTCATTGTTTATCTATACTGTAGTTTGTTTAACTGTTCATTGCATTGTTGGATACTATGCTGTTTCCTGCTTTTTGACACAGAGGAAATTCCTTTGAGGTGGACTTTATGACTCCAAGGACAAATGCCTTGTCTTATTTGGTGCCTCTTCAAGATGATGCACCTACATATACTTTCAGTTCCTAATAGGCACACGTGTCCTGTGCACAAGAGCACTGATAAAAGCTTAGGAGCGATGCTTAGATCCTCTTCCAATTACTGTGAACCAGCTCGGCTTCCAGACCCTCTCAGTACAGAGCACACACTAGACCTAAATGCACAATGACAAGAAAGTTGGCCAGAGTGGTTCCGAGACTCAGCAGTTCTAGAAGAGATGAGCAGATCTGAGTCCGTCATCAGTGTCCGTAATCAGAATCGTTGTGATCTGTCACGTGCTCTGCTGTTCACAGGACTGGCTGGTGATCGTGGGAGCAAACTTTTCCTGCCAAGGGCTGGATCATAAATATGGTGAGCTTTAGGACCCAGAGGCTTGGGTGCTACTTTCCATGTCCTTCAGAACCAGTGTGGGCAGTGTGGAACTGAGTGAGCCTGGATGGGTTTGGGTGAAGCCTTGTTGCTGAATGCTGGCATTGAATGTCAAAGAATTGTTAAATGTCACAAAAGTTTTGCTTCAGTAATTTAAAAATATGGCAAAGCCACACAGTTCACAACCTACCCATAGAAGGAGGCAGGGAGGCAGGGTTTGACCTGGAGGCTATGGTCTGACAGTTCCTGGTGTAGAAGTTACTAGGTTTTGTGTTCGTTTTTGTTTTGTTTTCTTTTAATATTTTTAACTTTTGCTGATCCTCTGTGGATTTCACAGCATGCAGCCCAATCTCATTTGTCTCCCTGTGCCCTCACTCCCACCCTCCGCCCTTGCAACCTCCTCCCAAAACAAAACAAAATTTAAAAGAAAAACCAAAAACCAGTAGTGTGGCCCACAGAGTTACACAGTGTACTCTTTAGTCCATTCATCTTTACTTGTAAGTGTTCATTGCTATGAGTCATTGGTCTGGTTCGAGGCCTCTGGCTTCTGCTACACTGTGGATACTGGGCTCTCTCGGATATCCTGTTGCTGTCCTGTGTCATGGAGATCCTACAGTTTCGGATCTGTAGGTTCATCTCCTTCACATGCTCCAACAATTGATAGATGCAATGGATGTTGGGGTGGGCCAACTCATAGCCCTGGTTCTGGGCCTGGGTGGTAGCTGGGTTGGTCAGCCCGCCAGCTTTCCCTCATTGTCACCACCCAGGCGAGCTCTCCAGCACTGCCTAGACTAGCTTGCACAATACAGCCTGTAGCAAGGCCAGTTCTCCTGTTCTTCGGTCCCCATATCTGGCTCAACCACATTCACAACGGCAGGGCCAGCTCTACTGTTTTGCCCAGGTGGGATCTTTTCTCCTGAATGCTGTAGGGGTCATAGGTGGTGGGAGGTTCAGCTCTTCTGCTCTCCCACCCTCAGGGCTGGCTCACCTGTGCCCCCCAACAACAGGGTCAGCTCTAGTGTGCTGCCCAGACAGGGTAGAGAGCCCGCTCCCTTGTGCCCTGCAGCCAGTAAGGGTCAGGGGTAGTTCTTCCACTCTCATTACCCCGACTCTGGGGTTAGATCTCTCACCTGCCACAGATGGCAATAGGTGAGCTGGGGAGGGCATCTGTCGTGGCAGATGACGAGGGTCAGCCCTCCGGCTCTCATGCTGCCTTCAGAGTTGGTTCATCTGTATCCCCAACAACAGGTTCAGCTCTAGTGTGCTGCCCTGGTGAGCTGCATGCTTGTGGTGAGGGGTGTGTGTGTGGCGGGGTGAGGGCAGCTCTCCTTTAAAGGACAGAACCAACCTTCCTGCTACAGTATTCAGTGAGGGGCAGGGCCAGCTATCCCAGGGCCAGTGAAGGGCAGGGCTGGCTAAGCACGGCCCTCAGATTTCCACAGGTGTGGTTCCTATGAACCCCTGTGTTAACACTGGCCATGGACACCATTACAGACCCCGGCTGCAGCAGGACCATGGACCTAGACATGACCAAGGCCCCAGGAACAGAGCAGCAGGCCACCCAAATCAGTATAGCCCTGGTGGTAATATGGTCCTTGGGCACCAACACAGTCTCAGGTGGCTGACAAGACCCTGGGCATCTGCAGAGTCCCCAGTGGTAACAGAAGTCGTGGACATCAACTCAGACCCTGGCTGCCCTAGGTCCATGGATCCAGACATGATCCTTGGTAGCAGCCCTGCCTGGCACAGATGACACCATGGCCATGCCGATCAGCATGGCTCCCACAGTGGCACGGCCCTTGGACACCCACTTGGCCACAGGTTATGGCCCAGACCAGGGGCATGGATGTGGCCTCTGGTGGTGACATGGGCCATAGATATCAATACATACCTTGGCGGTAGTAGGACCATGGGCCCTGACATGATCCTAGGCAGCAGCCCAGGCTTGGGTATCACATGGTCCCAGGTGGCGGTGATACAGGCCACTCAGATCTACATGGTTCACATGGCTCACATGGTAATGTGGCCCTCACAAAACAACATGGACCCAGGTGGCAGCACAGACCCCTGGCATCCACATGGCCTTCAATGGTATCAGAAGCCACAGACATCAAGACTGACCCTGGCTGCAGTAGTACCACAGACCCAGACATGGCCCCCAGCAGCAGCCCTGGCCCAGAGGACACCATGTTGACAGTGCTGGCCATTTAAATCGGCATGACCCCTGCAGCAGGGTGTCTCGTGGACACCATCATGGCCCCAGGTGGTGGCCCAGACTACAGGCGTCTAGAAGGCCCTCAGTGGTAACAGCAGCCACAGACTCTAACTCAAATGCTTCATGGCCTCAGAACAAGACTTGCCCCTTGGCCGTAGCCCAGCCCTGGATATCACCTTGGACTCAGGCAGCAAGCAGGCCATTCACTTCAGCCAGTTCCTGTAGCTGGAGAGCTTCTCTCCAGGTCCCACCAAGCCCAGGCAGTCTGACAGCCCACTTAGAAAAATAAACACACAGACGCTTATATTATTTAAACTGTTTGGCCTAATGACTCGGGCTTTTAGCTATCTAGTTCTTTTTTTTTTTTTTTTTTCGAGACAGGGTTTCTCTGTGTAGCTTTGCACCTCTCCTGGAACTCACTTGGTAGCCCAGGCTGGCCTCGAACTCACAGAGATCCACCTGGCTCTGCCTCCCAAGTGCTGGGATTAAAGGCGTGCGCCACCACCACCCGGCTAGCTATCTAGTTCTTACATCTTAAATTAATCCAGTTCTACAAATCTATACCTTGCCACGTGGTTTGTGGCTTACTGGCATCTTCACATGCTGTTTGTCATGGCAGCGGCTGGCAGTGTCTCCCTCCGCCTTCCTGTTCTCTCAGTTCTCCTCTCTGTTAGTCCCACCTATACTTCCTGCCTGGCCACTGGCCAATCAGTGTTTTATTTATTGACCAATCAGAGCACATACAGACCATCCCACAGCAAATTCCTCTCCACCCTCACCTCTTCAGATCCACCTCTTTCCCCAGCCCATGAACCATTTTACCTCTCTCTCTTCCATTTCTCCACCCTGTACTTGCTCACTATAATGGTCCTCTGATACCTAGGGGGCTCCTGCTTAAGTTACAGGTAACATATGGTTGAGTCCTGCCCATCCAAGTTGCAAGGCATGGCGTAGAGATGTTGCTTTTCATCTCTCGAGTGCCCGGGCCTAGAAACCACAGGCTTGGTATGATGGTGACCAACTGCCTGGCACCAAAGGCCTGGTAAAGTACAAATCAGCTCCTGGTTGGTCGTGCCCCTCCCAGGCCAGGGCTTCTTGGGGGAGCCAACTGTGTTCTCCACCACTCAGGCCTGGAAAGTGCCAATCACTTCCTGGTTACCAGTTTTGCAGTATGTTAGAAAACTCCTTGGGAAGACACTAATACTTCCTACAGGTTTTTGCTGGCTTTTTAAAATTCACAAGGTATCAAGACTACTTTGAGCACCACTGAATGCTAAAGCAGTCAATGGGTAAATTAATGTCCCTGCAGTTTAACCACTGCCAGTATTGATTCAAATCAAGTTGGGTGTATTGCTTGAAGGAACCAAACAGCATTCACCCCTATTTTTTTTTTTACTTAAAGATGTTCCTGGATCAAGCCAAACCATACTGACTCCTTCTCTTCCTTCATTCTCTTCTCCTCCTTGGAGTCCAGAATTGTCTATCTCTATACACCTTACATTACAGAATTCTTACAAGCTACAGTAAAACTATATAGTGAGCCACAGAGAAATGTCTCTCATCTGTCAATCTGTTAATGAAGGGTTATTGCTGGGAACATTGTTGGTCACGTCAGTGTGTCATTTGTACAAAGCTGACTCTTGATCAGCTACAGAAAGGATTGCTTTTGTTTTCTTGTTTTTCAGCAGACTTTTTGCTGTGTGAGCTCAGAGTCCCTTCTGCCCAATGACTAACGGTCTGTATGTATAATTCTATTTTATTTTTAGTTCTGTGTGTGTGCACATGAAGGCAGGTACCCAAGGAGGCCATGAGAGAGTGTCAGATCCCTGGAGCTGGGGTTACAGGTGGATGTGAGTCACCCTGTGTCACCCTCTACAATGAGTCATTAACTGCTGAGCCATCGATTTAGTCCTCTATGTGAGTGTATATTACGTGTTGTATTTTATGTGACTTTACAAGCTGCAATTTCTTTTTCCCCTTCCTTCATCTTCTAAAGGAGCAACACTGCTTTTAAAAAGAAAAGAACAAGCTATTGATGGTGTTTAGGGTGTGAGAAGTCCAGGTTCGGTGGGAGTAAGGAAGGTTCCAAGGCTTCACATTTGTCAGCGACTGTCCTTTATAGTTAATTGTCTTGGGGTGTCTTTTCTCAGTATTTTCCAACACTTCCTTTTTAAATCCCCAGTTTATCTGGCTTTTTAAATATTTGGTCCAGTGGTTCCAGTTGCAAACCTGAGAGTCCAGACATGATTACCCCTTCAGGCTAGAAGGGTTATATTCCAAGGTCAGGGCCAGAGAAGGTACTGGGGCAGCAGCCTGCCCTGGGAATTATCTGCTAGGTTTTCGGAGTGACAGCAAGGAGCTTGCTAGGCTGCCTGATGAACCCAAGGAACAGAAAAAAAACTGTCCAAACACGGAATGCTCATTGCAAGGATTGAGGAAACATTGCCTATTTGTTTGGAGCACATTTAATTATTTTTAAACATATGCAGCCTGTAGTTCAGTGAACATGTCAGGGATAACAGAAGAAGAAAAGCAAATGAGGAGAGGTGGCCCTGGTCGTGGATGGACTCTTCTCCACAGCTGGCTGCTGGGTGAAACAGTTCCTTCCACAGTGTGGCTCCCTGTCTGTCACCTAATGAAATGCAGTAGGGGGATTAATGTCATTAGCTAAGGCCAACATGCTGTGTAGTAAACAGACACCTCCCCCCCATTTGGGGCGAGTGTTTCTCAGCTCCTGCCTACTGGCCTCAAAGGTCACTCCCTAGCCTTCTATTAGTTAAATGGGAAGAAATTAACTGGGCTGGAGAATTTTGTGGTCTGTTTGAGAGAGAGCAGCCTCTGGGGAATTTAGCACCTAAGTTTGCCCCTCCTTCCTTTCTCTTGCCCTAATAGGAGCTTAAATTTCTTCTTTGGGGGAAACTTGAGGCAATCAGAGACAATAAAAGCCCTCCAAGCAAATGCTTTATGGAAGAAAAATATAACTGTTTTTATTTTGATAAGCAAATTAGCTACAGAGTGTGGAAAAATGGGGGTTGATCTTGAATTGTCTTGTTCATCTCTCTTCACTGTTGAACCATGAGTGTGTCTCACATATCTGAAAAGTTGAATATGCAGAAATGAGTGTCTCACTCTTCACAAACTTCAAGGAATGTAGAGAGCAAACAGTAGCAAGGTAAAAAATTTTTATATTCTCAGAAAACACCCAAATCTTGGTTCTAATGAATTTGAACTATTAGAAGAAGGGTGGGGGAAAGAATGCCAAGAAGAAAGTCGTGCACTTCCAGAGAACAATGATACTCACAGCCACAAGCAGAGAACCTGAGTTAAATGCAATAATCCCCAATAGAACCACCGAGAAGCAAAATAAAATGAAGAAATAACAACCAAGGAAAAGAAAAGGAATGTTTGAGGGCCAGGTGACAGGAGCCACTGAACCGCTCAGGGTTGACTCAGCATCACACACTGCCGCTTTGTGAGGACTCCCCTTAGCCCTTCCTTATGGAAGAGTGCACTCCCTTTTCACCGAAAGCTTTTAACTGCACTCAGATGTCTGCAGTGTGGCGTTCTTGCTGCAATAGACATAAGTAGCAAAAATTATTATGAATGAAGGATAAAGGAAAAAGAAATTCAGAGTCATTTGTGTTTTTTATGTTACAAACTTGGTTCTGCTCCCTTCATGTCCCCCAGTTTTCCTGGGAGTTATGGGAATCTTATTTTTAAAGGGCATCATGGCAGACTTTCTATTCTCTCCATATTAGCAAGTCAGTAAGAGGAAGGTGGACAGGCAGAAAATCTTACAAAAAAATCCAGGAAGAAATCCTTTTAGCCATTCAAGGTTAACGGAGTCCCTAGGCCCTAGCAGCTTTGGGAGAGGAATGATGTCTCAGTCCCCCATATTACTATACAGATTGTTCTCACTGGTTGTCTAGTGGCTTTCCTGGGTCCTATGCCATAAGCATTCAAGAAGGAGCTGTCCTTCATGACTCTGTCCATATCAGATAATCAGGTGCCTGAGATAATCTTCTGCCTTTTGTAAACTCTACTGTGCTCCAAATAACATGGTAACCCCAATAGGGAAAGATTGCTGCCATATCCACCCAGCTACTTTCGGATCCTTCCTATAGTCATTGAGCCCTACACTCCTAACCAGGCTAGAGTCACCTTTCCCCATTAGTGTGGGCACCTTATACTCTTGCTGTTTAGATTTCACCCCTGGTCCACTGAGACAGGCCAGTCCTCATAGAGCCCCTTCCTAGCTAGTCCCACTGAACCTTGGTACAGTGCATATGTCTTATCCCTCCTAGACTGCTTTCTGACTGCTTCAGCAAGGCACTCTAGCCCACGGCTGCTCAGGGTAGAGGGAGGATAAAGAAGAGGTGGAGGTAGAGAAGATTCATCTATTGTCTCAGATCTGTACACAATCTGCCTCTCAAAATGACCTATAAGAATATTTATAACGCATGCACTTAATGCGTTGAAGTAGAAGTTGGACTTTTGAATCAGAGAAGAGACAAATCAAACTAGAGCCCCACCTCCTCTCTCTGAAACATATCCTAGGAGATTCCCTGTTGCCTGGCCAAAGCTAGCAGTTCTCATGTGTGATAAAATAAACTCTCCCAGCTGGAGAATGCTGGGGTTATATTTTTATCTCTGGTGTCTGGTGACTGCATAAACTAGAAGAACAAGACTAGAATGATTTGTATGTGTCATTAGAAACTTAAGATTTCTAAGGGTTCATAAACATGTACGGTATGGGACACATTAGATATACCACTTGGATAATACAAAACACTCATGACAACCTTGAATAGCTACAAATTTGATGCAGAAAGAAAGTGAGGTATTTGGTAATCTTCCATTCTTGTTCTTGCCTAACCAGATTGTCACATGACCTACCATATGAAGAAAGAGGACAGAGATTTGAGGATCCTGGCTTGGTTTCAGCCGAGGGGGTCATTTAAAATTTAGGGCATGTTACAGGCACCTGTGCGATTTGTCACAGATCTGCCTCACAGATTCTGGTTTAGTGGTCAATGTTAAAGTCTGAGAATCTTCATTCTGTGAGTGCCTCTGCTAAACCCAACGATGATACAATGTGCGGATCAAGTTTTTGTAACTCTGGTGGATCTCACAATCATAATTCCCCAACATGGTATTCAGAAGCAGAAGTTTACTAGGAAAGTATGGCGTGTAACACGTACCAGGCCCTATTTGCTAAGCGCACAAGCTTATTTAGAGTGGCTTCTGTCATGTTAGCATCGCTGCTTCCTACATGCTGCAGATGGAGTCTCGGGTCCAGGCCCTCTAGCAGTCTGTACAGCTGGAAACATTGCAGAAGATGTGGACATTCTTTCACTGAACTCCTCATATTAGGGCCCAGAACTAAAGAAAAATGTGAGGGGCTCATGTGGCCATGTGTGTGTGATTAACGTGTGAGCAACTTATAAACAGGGGCCTGCGCAAGAAAGGCCACCATTTTCTTAGAAAGTGACTTACTTTGTGGGTGGTGCCCTGTTAAGTAGTTTAACACAAAACACACCAGAGAGTCATATATCTCTGTATCTCTCTATATATGTGTGTGTGTGTATCTATCTGGATAGAAAGATAGATATCTAGGTAGATATCTAGATAGACATAGAGAGAGAGAGACTACTACACTATTACAGTTTAGCACTTAATGGTTTGGACTCATACCAAAGGCAATCCACTTGGAAAAAAAAAAAAAAAAGCTTGCCACTTCAAGGACTGCATAAGGTGACAGAATCCCCTCTATGAAAGTAAATCTCACTCTCACTGCCCAGCTGGCCAATTGTTCCAAGCCAGTAAATCGCAGATTCAACAAACGCATTCAGGAAAGAGAAGCAGATGAGTAATACCAAGCTGTGCCGATAAGAAGGCCAGGCGAAGTCTTTGAATTTGTGCACAATGGAATAAATACCTTTCATCCATTCACCCTGCTAAGCAAGCAACACCAGGAAACTCATTTTCCAATTAGTCAGCAGGTTTCGGCGTCATTACCTTGGAGATCAGATTTGCTACCATTCAAAAATGCATCACAGACAGTGTAGGAAGAGTTAAGCGTCGTGCCTGGCATGTGGGGTCTGGGAGGAGGTGAAATGAGATTGGCTCCAGGAAAATGGGACGGTTTACATTACCGGAGGGGCTCTACCTGGCTCCAGGCTTAACAGTGAACAACGCTCTCAGCATATGGCATTACAATGGATTAGTGATCAAGTACGATTAATCCTAATAGATCGTCTTTTGAACCTCAGTGGCTTGTTAGGTGAGAAAAAAATTGTCTGTCCCCGAAGTGTCAGGTGAAACTCTCATTTGAGGTAAGACTACCATGTGGAGATGGGTCTCCATCTGGTGGCTTCCTTTTGTGAAACTCCACCAGAAGGTGTTTTAATGAGGCTTTTATAGCAGGCACCACCTGCCACTAATCTGCCCCTCTAAAAAGGTGTAATTGAGGGTTGGTTTTACAGTATGGCTCATAGCCTAACCTTGGGAATTCATCAAGAAATGCAAATCTGGGTGGGATGGTGTAATCATGAAATGCTATTTTGGCTTTTGGTTTAGACTGAAGTGGTTATAGAAATTTGTGGTTGGTTAATTATAACCAGCTATATAGTAGCTTCCCCTTTCAGTTAGATTAATACGTGTGTCATCTCGGAATTAAATAACCAAGTTGATGGTGACCATATGTCTTCATTCAATTCTTTGCACATGTAAAGAGTTGCAAGACTGCTCGTGGTTCACACAATTTAGAGGTTTCATTTACACTATTAATGTTTAACTGGTTCAGATTTACTGTGTGTCTGTCTCTTGATCTATGCTTCAATCCTACAGTGCACTATTTCAATGAGACATGAGGAAATTACAGAATCACAGACATGTTTTCTATCGGTGGTACCAAGGGAAGAGAGTTATTCTTGATCTCTTTTAAACAACACAGAATTTTTGTCTCACACAGAATTTTGTCCCCTTGCTCTTGGCATGTTTCTTTCCTGGTTACCAAGGACTGCATCTGAAATCTACGAAGCTGCAGAAGGGAGAATAAAACAGAACAACCTGGATACTTTAGAAATTTCAGCAGACATGAATTGAGTCCCTCCTGCACACCAAGCACTCTGCTGTAGACTGGAAATAACACTAACAATGATCTTGCACAGACCCTGCCTCCCAATAGCATAGTTTGTGGCTCACTCCTGTGCCTTTGAGCATATTTCTGAAAGTCATTTACCTTTACTGATATCATCTCAAGATAGTATAGTTAGAAACATTAGTACATATAAGCAAATCCAGAAATCTTGTATATTCTTAGACAAATTTTAATTTTATTTATACTCAGTTCAGAAGTAAAAAATTAAATGCAGAGCCCCCTTTACATGCTTTCAATTACCAGGTTAAAAATGAAATATTGCAACAAAGCTAGATGGCCCCAAACATCTAAAACCACAGTTGGCTTACAATTCAAATTTGGGGTGGTATTTATAAATAGAAAACATGACTTGAAGGCAGGAATCATAAATTGTTGGCACAAAGGTAAAATCCAACCTACAGTTTTATATTTGGGCTTTTGTTGTTTTTGTTTGTTGGTCTGCACAGGGTGTGCATATTTTAATACAAATTTTAATCCATATGTACACTATGTACTCTTTCTTGTTTGCCAAAGGACCCATTTACTCCCTAATCTCACACCCACACACAATAATAAAATTCAACCCCAGACCTAAATTAATGAGGCTGATTTTCACACACCCCTGTGAATTGACTTTTGAATCAATCCAGGAGCATGTCTGCATGCATGTGCCGTTTGCTGAATCCCCTGGGGATCTGGGGAGATAGCAGGCACCCTCCCAATTAGCAGGATCACAGGAGCCAAATCTGCCACTCCTAGAACTAAATATTTTATTACCATCTTGCTCTCATAGTCCTAGCATCCTTGGAGTACTACAGGGAAGCAAGGCTGGAGTAATGGGATAGGTGAGGGGAAGATCTGCTTAAGCCAGGCAACCTATTTTCCACTGGGGAAAGGTTTATGATCAGTGTGCGCAAACCTTTAGAAACTTCCCCTTTCTTGAAGTTCTTCTCCAGGATTCAAGTCTCCCCGACATGAATCATTTGAGTTGATTTTGCCAAAGAAAAAGAGTGCATGAACTTTGTTCTCCCATGACCAAACGAATGAGTTCCACTTTTTCTCTTTAGCTCTAGATAAATTAGAGAAATGGGTCTATCTTTCTTCCCAAGTATTCCGTCAGACTTTGTTGAATGTAGAGGAAATAGTAGTTGCCTGAACGCTGCACAGTTGTCTGGCATGCAGCCTGTGTCCTGTCACTGGTTTTGTCCGTGTATTTCATCAGGCATGCACCCACCTTCCCCCTGCCTCTGATTCTGTACTTACTTCACTGATGAAACTGGATCTACACTCAGACTCGATATGAGGAGTTTTTATAGGTCAAGAAACTGTCTTTGGGGTTTCTCCATGTAGGGTTCTTTCCACATCTCAGGATGCTCTTGACTCCCATGCACTTTGTACCACTCACATCAGTCTTTTCTCTTCACATAGTTCACAGCCTCTGCCAGTGTTTTCTTCCATTTCAGTCCAGATTCTCAGGGCCCAAAAACTTTGCTGGAAAGAACTTGATTCTTTTGTGTCTTTTTATCTGGAACTTTTAAATGTGAGGTCTTAATTCAAAGGAATAAAACTGGCTTGTCTACCTTCATTTTTCTTCAGTTCCGTACCCATTTTCCTCATTGCACAAGTCTCACATTCAGGCTCTGTAAGTGGAGCAGGGAACATGAAGGTCAAGAGTAGACTTCATGTTATCTCTCAACCACACTGTGCTTTGTGCCTAGTTAAAGTAGGTTGAGAGGGAAAAAAATGAAAAGAAAACAAAACCCTTTGATTTCCAGGAGACACATCTACTCATGTAAATGAATCATGAAAGTGAGAAATGGAGAATATACTATGTTAATGATCTTTGTGAAGGTGAGTTAGGTGTGCTTCCTCATACATTAAGAAACGGCAGTGGTCAGAATGGAGATACACTGATGAAATCTTGGAGATACCACCTATCTGCACAAGATAGAAGGATGGTTGATGACTCATCTGGAAGCCAAACCAACTTCTCAAAACTCTTTTCTTCCTCCACAAAGCCTGCCCTGCCCTGTTACTTTGATTGTATTCTGTGTGAGATTTGCATGACACATCGTCTCTGGTTATCTCTCACTCTCTTTCTTCCATCAGTCATATCTGTGTTCCATTCTTCAAGAGGCAGCATCACACCTTGCCTGTGAGCTCCCCAAGAGCTCTGCAGTATGCCATTTCTCCTCTGGAGAACCCACCTGTAAGTTAGTTTTTCCCTTTCAGGTTTTCTCCACGAATCCCCCAAATGAGGTTGGCTTACCTTCACATCTTATTGTTGTCTGGCACTTACCCTCCTCCTCGGTGTGCCCCATATGTTTCTAACTCAGGCCAGTAAAGTTTTAAGAAAAGAGACAAGAAGTGAAGTGCAAAGTAGCAAAGTAGGGGAGGGAGAAAAGAAGTCGATGAGAAACCCAGGAACAAGAGTTTTTAAAAACCATGTCTTCTATTTCAAGAAAATCTTTTAGGTGACACTCCATCTTTATAACATTAAGAACATAGGAATGAGAAAACGTGACGAATTTCTGTATAACATGAAACCTACTCAGCCAAGGTAGCAAATCTAATGGGTGTCCCTGAAAACCAGCTGGCAGCATCTGGCAGAGGTCCACTCACAAAAGTGCTTACGAGGCTGTGTGCACAGAAGATTCCTGAACCAGCACCAGGGCTTTTGATTCAGTAGACTTGGGTCGAATTCCAGGAACATCAGTTGTTAAGGCCACTCACAGTGATTGCAGCCCTGCAGTAGAGACAATGTTTCAAACTTGTGGGCTCCTTCATCAAAATCTTCAGTGCCTTCCTTGTCGGTTGGAGAACCTGATGGAGGAGTTTTCCAAAATGGAAGCGTCTACAGGAGGAAAATTTTGCATTAAGGAGCTGTAAGATTTATGGGTGATTTTTGAAATGTAATTTAATTTAAGGAAGAACTGTTTTGGACCAGCATTAAGTGAAAAAAGAAAATATCCAGCCTTGAAGCAGTTGCTGTCCAGTCACTGAAGCATCAGAAATGATTACAAGCAACCCAGGTCAGATATGTCATGGGAGTGTTAAGACTGTCTTGTGGGAAGGCGTGGGGTTTCCAAGCCAAGAGTCATTTGTGTACACAGTTCACCAACTTGCATCTTTGAGAAACCCAAAGTTTGCTGGCTGCAGGTGCAAACCCCACACTGGAGCCCAGGGGAGACATTCCACAGCACACAGTCTGACCACTGCCCTGTCTGCCCCGGGTACGCTCCTGCTAATTCCTTGGAGAGGATCTGAGTCTGGTAAACTATACTGAGGACTGCCGGCGGTGGGTGCTGTGAAAGCTGAAATTATCAAATAACAGTGAAGCATCTCATAAACACACGATGAAATGAACTTAGGGCAAAAGCCGATGTTTGTTTCCAGAATCCCCCCTTTCAGTTCATTTTTAGGGAGGAAGCAATGTTTAAGGCCACCCCATTGTTTCATGAACACAGTCATTCGAATTGATTTGAGGCAAAAGTACTCAGACTTGAAGGAGAATGGCAGTGCTCTAGCTCTGGGGTAAAACACACACACACACACACACACACACACACACACACACACACACACACACACACACACACACACACAGAGAGAGAGAGAGAGAGAGAGAGAGAGAGAGAGAGAGAGAGAGAGAGACAGAGAGAGAGAGAGAGAGAATTCATTCATTAACTCATTATGGGTCAAGTCAACCAGCAATTGAAACTTCAGGTTTTTTTATCCAACATACCTAACATTAAAAGGAAGGTTACAGACAGCCAAGGGTTAATGTACAGGATTAATACTAGCACTGTTCGTTTAATCTCTAAACCCACACATATTCACTCTGAAGCTCACTTCTAAGGTTCTCAGACTTGACGACCCTTCACTTTCAGCAACTCAGCCCGTGCGTCTCAGGAGAGCTAAGTTTTCCTTCTTATTTCCATCCACAAAACTTTCGATTCTGACAGTGTGTGGCTTCATCCCTGATTGATCTTGAACTGGCATGAATTAAAAGGTTCTCCCAAATGAGAAGTTCCATGGAAATAGGCATCTTTCATCTTTGGAGGCAAAGAAGTCCTGTGCCACATGGTGGGTGGCAGTTCCTTTGATCAGCATGCCTTTGCTCAAGCCCAGAAACTGAGTCACCCTACCAGGTCTAGCAGTACAATAGGCAGCAGTCACCCTACCAGGCCTAGCAGTACAATAGGCAGCCAGTATCCCAGTGGAAATGATGATCAGGGATGGTTGGGAATTTCCATCAGAGCATCTTAATCCTGTAGCTTGAGTTGTCACCATGAGTTCCACTAGGCCCATTAAAATGACTTCAGGTCACCTCCACTGAGCCTGCCCATTCACTCCAAAACAATTATCCTAATCCCCTTAGCAGACCCAATCCCTTAACACTTATGAAGTGCCCTCCTATGCAGGGTGCTGACATTTTCCAACAACACTGGCCTCTTTGAAATGCCAATCAAAAATCCTTCTTGTTAAAATACATGACCCTCTCTGCAAGTATAAACAGACCTTCATACATCACCGCCACCACCATCATTAAAAAGCACTTACAGTACACCCACCTGTGTGCGACGCTGTGCTGCTGGGCCCGGCCCAAGCAAGTGCCTGAAGTGCTGACCTCAGGAAGGACCAGTTACAATCCTGCCACTTCAAGGTTCTTCTGCTGCTTATTTAACAGTCTGTGCCCCTGGGCATGGGTCTGCAGTAGACCATTTCTGGTGGCTGGGTAATTGCCTCAAGAGGATTAATTAGCTGTTCAACATAGCAGCTCTTGGAATAGTCTCACGTGGCCAAGCTCAGCACTATGAAGTTTTACCAAAATGCTACTTCCCAGAAGTTTAGTCACTCCTCCCCAGCCCTCAAGTACTTGGTTCTCTGCGAGCTGATTCTGGAGGTTCTTGCACAGTTTCTGTCTTCCTCCCCCATGTCACCCTTTTGACGACTCACCAGTAAGGACGGAAGAGTGAATACAATTAGTGATGAGCCAACCTTTGTGATGCTGGCAAGCAAGCCTGTGTCAGAGGTTGGAGATTGATCTATGACTCTATTGCCTACTGCCTAGGGAATTTTGGAGAGACATTCCAAGATACAGCCTCCTCCAATGTAAAAAGGCAACCATGCACACAGCCAACAATTGTTCCAAAGGTTAATTATAGCAACATATTCTAAAGACATATTCTTTCAATCTTGGTGGCATTGAGGTCCCGATATCACACTGGTTAAATCATAGACAAGACTAACATTACTTCTCAAATCCAGGATGATGTATGAGGATTCATGTTTCAGAAACTGGAAAGACTTTACAGAAATTTACAGTCATAGCTAGGCATGGTGGCTTATGTAAAAAAAAAAAAAAACAATTCACAATCAAGAAAGAGGCAATGTAGTGTGGAAAAGGAGTTGTGCCTGGGATGCACTACTTCACGAGAATAGGGGATGTATTACAAGGTTGCACTGCTCAGGGCAGATAAGGCCAACCACTGAGTCTGTGGTAGATAGAGAAGTTTCCCTGGGAAGTCATAGGAAGGAGGTAAAGCATGAGGGAGTGAGAGACGGGTGGAGAAGAGCCATTTAATTGGCCATTCACTCATCAGTTTCCTTGTCCTCCACTCAACAAGAGTTCATTGTTGTCTCACCTATGCCTGAAACCATGCTTGGAATATTTATGTGATTCCTGATGAAAGAAGAGATGTGTAAAACAAAATGAAAGTGGATATGAGCGCGTGAGCCTCGTCCTTGCCTACATGACTTTAAAGTTCTCATTAGCACTATGCTTCCGTTTGTTCTTTGTGTACTGTATCTGGGCCCAAGAGAGGTGCATGTCTCATAAGAACTTAAAAGTTGATAAAGTAAAAGAAGACAGCAAGATGACTTTTTAAATCATGGTGGTCATGGTGATATATGACTGTGCTCCACGCTGGGAGGCTGAGGAAGGAAGGCTCCTGGCAAGATGAAGCTGTGTAGCAAGAACCTGTCTCAATGACAACAAAAGCAGGGGACATTTTTATTTAAGCATATTTTTAAATTTCCCTCTTGCCTTTTCCCATAGTGCAAGTCAAATCTCTCTCCTTTGGTCACACCCCCTTGCATCATGGATAAAGGGACAGCATCATAGAGAGCCCACCCAAGGTTAGGCTCTTCTTTCCAATCAGTTTTCTTTGACATTCTTCAATTATTGACAAGAATGAAATACATTCCCTACCCAAGAGTTCAAGAAATGTCTACAAATGCCTGTGACCTGCTCCTGAGGCTGTCTTACCCCATTGTATTTTTCCCACAGTCCAGCAGTAATGGGTGACATACATGTCAGAAGTTTTAGCAAATGTGCTTTATCACCGGATGGTTTGATTAAAAAATGTGATATGTGCAGGTTCTAGCGAACAATCTCAAAAAAGAAAAACATGGCTATATAGATGGATGTGCCTTGTATCCTTTGACTTCAGAATTCCCTCACTCAGCATGGCTCTCCAATTCTGATTCCATATCCAGTGTTAAGCCAGCCCCATCAGAACATACCTCCAGAGCCTCAGCTTCCTTTTTGGCAGATGGGAACAGTGGTGTCTATTGCAGTGCATTCATCAGCAAAAGCGATCGGGCCAGGATCTTAATAGTCTAGAACAATTCTACTTAAGGCAACTTTTAAGTCCCATGTCATATCATCTGTTATAATTTTAATTAAAACTTTTACTGCATTTATCTGTTATAGAGGAGTGCATGCCACAGTGCACTTGGGGAGGGCAGGGGACGACTTATGGGAGTAAGTTCCCTCCCTCCAACATGTGGGTCCCAGATGGAACTCAGCAAGTACCTTCAACTGCTGAGACATCTTGCAGCCCATCCATCCTTCATCATTTTGATCATAGATCTCCCTACAGCTTGAAAACATCTTCTTTACTCACCTGCTCATTTGTCCAGCTGGGCTTTCTCTTGCTCATTAAAATATAAGGTACAAAGGGACAGAGGACTTCTTTGTAATCTATCAGGTTTTTCCTGTTCTTAGGAGGCATCCAACTCCATGAGTGTTTGTAGATTATGCAGTACACCATTGATTAGTGATAAGTACACGTGTAGATACATCTCATATATGTGTGTAGATTATTTACTGGATCATACTTTCTTACCTAAGTATTCAAATTCATAATTTTAAAATCTAGATATGTTTTATCCTAATCTCTCTATATATGCATATATGTGGATATAGATGTGTTATATGTGAATATCACAACACTGGGGAGTGGTAGTCTCTGGAACTGAACCCAGAAACCTATGCCCAGTTTGTATTTCTTCCATGATAGGGCAGCTGGCTATCCATTCATCCATTTCGCTGGCTTACAAGATGACTGTCACTTTCCCTGACCCTGGTCTGATTTTTCACCCACTCAGAAGCTGTAGTCCTCTTTCTAGCTCACACCTACCACTTCCATCTGCCTGGCCAGTGGCAACCATGCATGGTCTGGTTTTGTCAGGAATCCTCTCTACAAATTTTTTTGGGAATGGTAACTCAGCTCTTTCAAAGACTTTACAGATGCTAGTTTAACTCCTTATTGAAGCATCCGATGCTGAACCCTGATCTCCAATGGCATAAATAAATCATCCCAAAGCAACCCCATAGATCTTGTACTCCACAAAAATGAGTTTGAGTCCACGCATGAGGCAGCCACTGCTGGCCACACCCCCACCGTGCTGCTGGAAGGTGACTAGCAACCATAGCTTCCAGCTCAGGCTGCTGAAAGGGGTCTCCAGAGCCTTTGGCAGTGTTAATTGCAAGCTCCTTCTGGCACGCCAGCCAGGCTTCTTCGTCAGGAAGACCATGCCGTGTGCAAGTCGTTCCCAGTGGCACGGCTTCAGAGCCCACATTTGGCAGCAAGCAGCAACATTAAAAAAAATGTTTTTATTTGCTCTAGTATTAGGTTCATTACATCATCCCCCACCTTCATGTTGACATTTGGGGACTGAAATATGGTTTGTTTGTTTGTTTGTTTTGCTTTCTTTTGTTTGTTGGTTGGTTTGTTTTCCATTTGTGGTAGCATTTCACCAGGTTCCTAAGTTCTGTGTCCAAGTGAGATTGTTGCAGAAGGGAGCCCACAGCTGGGTGAACTGACCTAGTGTTTATATTCAGGGGTGTGGGCAAAAGGGCTAGTCACATGGTAAGGGAACACAGTGGGAAAAGGAATCTGTCTTTACCTGAAGTCTGTGACTGACTTTAATTCTACAGTACTGCTCCCCATGACCTGAGTCATACTCATATAATTTTTAATTCTCCCTTAAGAGCTCCCCAAAGGGAGCTTTGGTTGTGACAAGCAAGCTTCTGTGACAGACTTCCTAAAAGCAAAGGCTCCACGTCACTTTTCTGCCTGATTTAACTTGATCTTTCAGTAACCGGAATTTAGCCAGCTACGCTATAAAACAACACAAAAATCACATTCCCAAGGTCTGTAATATGCCATTCATTAGGAGAACTGTCTTGGCGTCCACTGTGGGTGTCCTCTTGCTACACCATAAGACCTAAGGGAACACAAAAGAGCCAAGCCACTAAAAGAGCTGCTGTAGAAAGAAAGCACTGTGGTCACAGGGCCAAGGCCAATGCCAAAGGCATGCAGCAACTGAAATGCAGATGTTTGACTTGGCAACACAATATGGCATGTGGGGCTTTCAAAGTCAGTGAACCGACTGGGGTGATGAGGGTTCTCATCTTCCAGAACTTGTCCTGAGATTGGAATTGCTGGATTGGAATTCTCCTTCTTCAAAAGATTAGCTACTAGGGACTCATGTAGTGAGAACACATTCTTTCTCTTCCCTTTGGTGCAACAGAGTTTCAGGTAGACCAAAGACCCAAGTACTTGGAGTCCCTGGGGCTTTCTCCTGCTTTATCTGAAAAGCTAACACTGGGAGGTCTCCCAGACAACATATGAATAGAAGGCCTTTGTTCTTGGGGATCATAATCTAAGGTTCTTATCTTTTAAAAAAAAAACTCTCAATACTTCCAAAGTTGATGTTTTCTACCATTTAACTCTCTTAAGTTATATGAACATTCTCTAAAGTTTAATAGTATGCACTAAATTTTTTCCACAGGATTCATATGTTAAACTCCACATCTTTAGTACCTCAGATAATTATCTTCTTTGGAAACAGGGTTATTATATATATGACCAATAAAGTTGAGATGAGGTAGCAGTAGAGTTTAATATGTGTCTTACCCCGTAATATTGTTCTCCTCCTGAAAAGGAGATATTGACCAGAGACACATGGGGAGAACAGCATGTGAGTGGGAGGATGATAGAAATAGAGCATGGAACACCAAGGATGCCAATGAACACCAATGCCACCAGAAAATCACCAGTAGCTGGGAGGACTTAGAGTGGGGGATCGTCCCTTTGCTTCCTAAGGAGGGGCAAAACCAAGTCACTTTATGGATCTAGACTATAGCCTCTGGGTCTATCTATAAGAAAGAAGGTTTCTGTCCTTCATTCTTCTTGTGATGATCATTGTAGCAATCTTTTTTTTAAGATTTTTTTATTATTATGTATACAATGTTCTTTCTGCATGTATGCCTGCAGGCCAGAAGAGGACACCAGATCTCATGATAGATGGTTGTGAGCCATCATGTGGTTGCTGGGAATTGAATTCAGGACCTCTGGAAGAACAGCCAGTGCTCTTAACCTCTGAGCCATCTCCTCAGCCTCCTCATTGTAGCAATCTTAGCAAAATGATTCCTACAGTAACTGCTTTCTGGTCTGTGTACCCCCAACCGCTACCCAAATTAAAATTCTTGGGTAATTCTCTTCACTAACTTCCCACACTAGTTTCAGATAGAGATTAAAGTTGAAAATTGATGCAAAAAACGGACAGATCCTGTTACACTGTTTTCGGTATCCTCAGTGTTTGCCCCGTAAGGCTATCTGTTAAGTTCTGCATGAATCACTAAGTCTTCACTGTCCTCCCAAGGAAAGGGGTATAACACGAACTGCTAAACAGTCTTATTAATAAAAAAAAAAGAAATCAGAGCCAGATATTGAGGTAAAAACCTGAGAGATCAGAGGAGTAGAAAAAGCCACAGACAACCTCACCTCACTGACACCTCAGTCTCCAAAGAAAGCTACTTCCTGTATACCCACGCCTATACGCCTTTCTGTTCTGCCGTCTCATTTTCTCTCTCCGCCCAGATACTTCATATCCTCTTCCTGCCCAGCTCTGTCACTTCCTGTCTGTACAGATCTCCAGACATTTATGGTTAGTGCTGGGATTAAAGGCATGTGTCACCATGTCTGACTCTATTCCCCAGTGTGGCCTTGAACTCACATAGATCTAGATGGATCTCTGTCTCCCTAATGCCAGGATTAAAGGCATGTGCTACCATTGCCTGACTTCTGTGTTTAATATAGTGGCTGGCTTTTTCCTCTGGTCCTCAGATAAACTTTATTAGGGTACACAATATTGGGGGACACAACACATTATGACAAAGGGGAAATGTAGATATTAAAGAGTTGAAGCTCTGAAACAGTTACTGTGGTGGAGACTGGCATGTACCTTGCTCTGAGAAACAGTATCAGAAAGGAGATAAGCTAAAGAGTTAGTTCAGCGTGTCATGGTCAAAATGCAAGGATGAAATGATGCCTCGCATGAACCAGGGCCGGTGGTCAGAAACACCACTTGTGTCTAGAACAGCTAAAATGCCCCCTCCCCTTTTTTTCAGGATAAGAAATTAACCAGAAACTTGGGGGACTATTCCTAGATGGGGTGGTTTTTATATAGCTTGTATGTAAATAAGTATTCCAGGAAGTGGGAGGTAGTGAGTGCTGTGTTTTTCACTCAGTTCCCCCTCAGGAATGAGACACACATGCCCCTTTTATGCCAAGAGTGATGACTCCCAGGGCTCACTGCTGACCCTTTTCTTCATCATTGCCTGCACTTGAAGGAAGAGTAAACTCCCTTACCTCAGGTCACATTCCATCTAGGGGACAGCATACATACAAGGAGTGCAAAGCCACCAGACAGCAGTCATAATTCTTGTTTATTGATATCTTACTGTGTCCTGTGGTGGACACATTCCCTCTTTGAAGTTCAGGAGCACCAGATCTTCAACACAGAGTTAAAGAGGCAGAAAGTGTAAATTATCCAAACCGTCAAGTGGAAATAATGAATGCCTATATTATTCACATTTCTTTCTTGGGACCACATATTCTGCCTAGTAAATGATAGTATCATACCATTGCCATTGCTTTAGTGCATATTCTGTTCAGGAGAATAGAACCCCCTACTCATGCATCCTCTCAAGGATGGCACTTAAGCTACTTTTAGAAAATATCCATGCCTCTAATTCAGCAGTTCTCAACCTGTGGGCTGTGACCCCATGGGAGGGGGTTGAACAACCTTTTCACAGGGGTCACTTAAGACCATTGGAAAATATAGATATTTATATTACAATTCATAACACAGTATAACAGTAGCAAAATTACAGTTATGAAGTAGCAATGACAACAATTTTATGATTGGGGGTCACCACAACATAAGAAACTGTATTAAAGGATCACAGCAATGAGAATGTTGAGAATCACTGCTGTAATTGATCATGCTACTACCTATCTTTTCAGCAGTTCAGTGAGTGCTTTGATGTGGAGATTCATAAAATTTGTGGTTGGCCTTCCTCTGCTGCAAAGTAATTTTTTTTTGGCCAATGTCATCATATTATGTATCATCTTATATTGGTACATCAAATGCCCTACATATAATGGTCTTTGCTGATTCACCACAGGCAAGGACATCATATCCGTGCTTAAGATGTATTGATTTAGTCAAGGTGAATTGTGCCTTTGAAGGTAGAAAGAGGCTATTTTATTCAACTTGTCATTCTCCTTAGGAATGCTGACACCCTATGGGCTGTCTATTGCCTCTGTCACTGATAGGTTGGATTTTTCAACAGTACCAGTGACTAAATCATCTATGATGAGTGGCAGCCTCCAAGGTGAAGTCCTTACATGTCATAATAACTATACCAGTCATGAGTTATTTGTATAAATACTGGGGTCCCAAATGACCCAGACCCAATTGTAGATGTGTCCATTCTATATTAAAAGATATCAATGCTGGATTGATCACATCTCATGACTTAGTATATCTGACAAAACTCCAACCATGAGGGGGAATTCTGGTCTCAAGTCACTTTGGAGCCTGTCATCATCCTACCAAGGCAATAGCATGCCAAGAAACTGGGGCATAATTTTCTGGTGCAGATGGCATATCTTTGCTCCACGAACACATAAGTCTACACTGTGGTTCTATTACTGTGGCTCACCATAAACTTTGTATAGCATCTTTTTATACCACAAAAATTATCTCTATTAGGATACTCTATATTACTATGCAATACCACATGGTCTGACAGATTTTATGGCCTAAAGAGCAGGGCCAGTTGCATTATACTATAGACCTGTATAGAATGGTCCTGCTAGGGTTTTACCAAAGCCAACATCCAACCAAGTCATTTATAAATGAGTTGGAAATATTTCCCAAGTATCAATATAAAAATGTAAGGCATCCTAAATGCAAATTCTGCCAGCTACTGCATTTCCCTCTTCAGAAGAGGATGCACAAGAGGCAATATTTTTTCCTTTCATTCAGAGGCATGCCTCACAGATGTCTAAGATTTTAATGATATAGCTTAATTCTTGCAAAGTTTGTGTCATTCCACTCTGGAGTGTATGGAGTTTATGAAAACATCTAATAAACTGCTGCTTGCTTATCTGGTTTGGTTAGTACCATGTTTGGATTTAATATAATGATGTTACATTCTGACAAATGTCCAGGTAATGCACATCCCTTTTGAATGAATGATATTTAAGGTTTGGACAGTTTTTCCAGCTCTGGACTAAAACTGTTTATGTGTGCTTTTCTATTCCATGGGAAGGCAAGTTTCTTCTGACCCTCATTCCTAATATCATCTGAGGCGACACACAATTTTCCCAAGGCTGACTTACTATGTGTTTACAAATCACATCTGACAAAAATACCATCGGAGCTACCACTTGGTTGAGTGTTCACTGCTCTACTATCTTTCTCCGGGATTGTATTAGCTAATTTCTTGTGGCTGTCACTGAATTCCTGATAAGAAACAACTTCACGGAGGAAGGATTTAGTTTGGCTCATGGTGTGAGGGATATAGTTCAATATGGATAAAACGGCATGGCACCTGGAGCAAGAAGTAGCTGGTCACACTGTCTGCAGTCAGGAAATAGAATGTTACCCACATTTAGGGTCATCCTTCCTCTTCTGGTCAAAAGTCTATAGAAATAGTCTCAAAGGCACACTACAGATGACTCTAAATATAGTTAAGCTAACAATGAATGTTAATCATCATAAAAATACATTTGAATTTTACAGTGTCAAGACTGATGAATTACGTGGGAATATAAAAAAAACCCACTATTTTTATAAACTATAGGACACTGAAGATAAAGCTAATCTCCACCACTCCACAGGGGTACTGTGGGGGACCCGCCCCCATCTTTTTTCTCCAGGGTACTCTTGAGGAGTGAGGGATAAGAGATTTAGATAGAAATATAGGGGGGGGGAGAAAAAGAGATAGGAACACAGGATAGCCTCAGAAGGGCCTGGATCCTTATCCACCAGCCCCTTCTGTCTCTTCTAAAGGAATTTTTGAAGGAATGCCAAGGAGTGGAGGAAAAGACCTCCCCCTAGCACAGCCAAGCCCAGACCCTTCCAAACACCTGGTAACCATGCATGTGGTCAATCCATCCCCTCATACAGCCCTGCTAGATAAAGCAAGCTTAGATCTAACTAGGAAACCTCTGTGGACTCCCATAGGGTACAATCTTATTTTTCATTTTCTTTATTTACTAGAGTGGAGGCAAACTATCAGGAATTTTGTTGTGGCTATTCCCACTAAAATGGTTCAGTCTGTTGGGTCAAGAAATCAGTATGAGGATTCTATCTGCCATGTATGTCTATTTCAATTATGTTTAAGTTTCAAGATAATGATCAACAAGTTATAAATGAGACACTATAAGACAGTTCTTCTATTTATTGGTTTGTTTCTTAATGTTTACTCCCAAGAGTTCCATGATGACACTTAATTCTTTGGGTATCAGCTTATGTCCCAGTATTTGAAATCTCTGGGTTTTCTCTTCTTACCTACTGTATGATTTCCCAAGTGTGGTGATATTTTATCTGTGTATCCCAATAAAACTTATCTGAGGATCAGAGGAAAAAGCCAGCCACTATATTAAATAAAGAAGTCAGGAAATGGTAGCACACACCTTTAATCCTAGCATTCAGGAGGTAGAGATCCATCCAGATCTCTGTGAGTTCAAGGCCACACTGGGAACAGAGCCAAGCATGTTGGCACATGCCTTTAATTCAAACATTATTTAACCATAAAGGTCTAGAAGTCTGTACAGACAGACAGGAAGTGACAGAGTTGGGCAGAGGGAGGAAGTGAGATGGCAGGGACATAAAGGCATACAGGTGTGCATATACAGAATGTAGGTCTCTTTGGAGGCTGAGGAGTCAGTAAGTTGAGGTTGTCTGTGGCTTGTCCTATTCCTCTGATCTCTTGGTTTTCACCCCAATATCTGGCTCCAGGTTTTTCATTAATAAGACCATTTAGCAATTCCTCTTACACCCAAGTGTATAATGAATAAATTGTTTTTTTGTAGGGGATAGTGGAGTGGAGGATCTCCAAATAACTGTTATACTGTAAGGTCTTTCCTCCCAGGTATCCAGTTCTTCCTTCAATATGTGGGTTTGAAAATCAACTCAGTTCAGGAAAATGGGCAAAGGATCATGACCAAGTGATTGTCTATATCTTCTTGATGCTTTGGCTATGTTGATACAACACTGTATTTGGTAACTTTCCCCTTATTTTCACCCTGTGCTTTATTAAACAACTCCATATAATTTCATCACTTGAGTACCTTACATTGACACAATAACCATCCTGTCATAAACATTATATATGTATATGTATACACACACATAATATATATATTAGAATGACATACAGACTGTGGTCCAGCTAATCCAACAATGGCTGGATACAAATGGAAAGTCCAAGAATCCAGTAGTTGCTCAATCCACTAGGCTTGATATCTCAGCTGATGATCTTCAGTATACACTGGAATCCCCAAACAGTAGGCTCTAATACCAGTGAAGTAATGGACTTGCTAGTGAGGTGAAATCAAGCAGGCAAAAGAGCAAAAGCTTCCTTCTTGCATGTCCTTATGTAGGCTTTCAGCAGAAGGTGTGTCTCAGACTAGATCTGGATTTAAGATCTGGACTAAAGGTATGCCCTCCCCTCAAAATCCTAATGAAAGGCCTGTCATTTTTCTGCTTGAAAGATCTGGATTAAAAGCATGTTTTCCTACCTCAACAATCCAGATTAGATGTAGTCAAGTTGACAACCAAGAATATCCATCACAAGTCCACCCCTTGTCAACTTGACATACAATCATATCTCCTTATATTGTGATTCATTTCTAAATAAAAACAATACCTAGGTCACAATAATGTCTACACATGATATAACTATCCTACATACAATTGTAAACACATTATATATTTAACCAGACCATAATTATGCCTAACATGATATAACTGTGAGGTATTGCTGTGACAGACCTGATCATGTTGTTTTGAGGAGGATTGTGGAAGGACTTTGGAACTTTGTACAGCATTCAAAGAAAAGCCATTGAGTGTTCAATGCTTAGTGAGCTAGTCTGTAGGAGGTTGGAAGATAACAATTTTGAGGACAATGCAGATGATGGAGGCCTAGTTTGTGAAGTTTCAGAGGGAAGTTTAAAGACTCTTCTTGGGGCTATATGTTATTTTGAAGTAAAATTCTGGTTAGCTGGGGCTGAAGAATCAGCTGTGATTGGCAAGATATCAGAACTACTAAAGTGAAACCTCTGCTTTGCCTGGATACTTGATGCTGGTCAGCTAGCTGGAGCTGAGAAATTAGCAGTGATTAAGAAGAGACCAGAATCATTGAAATGCAATCTTCTGAAAAGTGTTTCCTGAGAGCTATGTTCCAAGGGTGGCCAAGGTTGTACCTCACACTGGCAGCTGAACTTGATAGTATAAGAGTCACCCAAGTGGTGCTGGTTTTGAAGATTTGAAGGGGTCATGGAAAGCTGCTGGGGTTTCTTTGTACTGTGAGAGGTCAGAAGAAAACATAGGAGAAAGGGCAGCCTCAGTGGCAGTGGAAGGGCCAAGATTAAAAGGGTCATGCATAGAAATTGAGACTTGACACCATGAAGGGAGCCTATGAGAGACTACTGGTAAAAGTTCAGCCTAGTTTCACCAGAAGACCTCAGCATTTTGAAGATGCAAGTACCATGAGGTGACCATCAAGAATAGCAGCAGAAATGGAGTGCAGCCAGCTGAAGCTTAGAAGACAAGCCGTGTTTGTTGTAGAGGGTAGAGATGGAGAAGTGATCCAAGCCCCTTGGAGGAGCCCAGAAGATTATAAGTCCCAAACATTGGATGTTGAGTTATTTAGTTTTGGAGTTTGGTTTTGCTTTGATTTTATTGTGACTGTTCCCTGGTTTTTCCACCTTAAAGCAAGAAAGTACTTAATTTGCTTTTTGATTTTACAGGAGCCCATAGCGGATTGCCTTTGATTTCAAAAGACTTCAGATTTTAAAAGAGTTTGGCTGTTTTAAAGAAACTGAATTTTTAAGGGTTTGAAGTTTTAAAGACTATGGGACTTTCAAAATTCAGAACGTTTATATTGTAATGTTGATATTAATGTATAATCTTGAGGAAAAACAAGAAAGCAAAGATTATGGCTTAAAAATGTCGTGTTTTTATGTCAAGGAGCCACTTTTGCTGGGCTAGATTTATGTCAACTTGACACAAGCTAGAGTTATCTGAAAGGAAGAAAACTCAATTGAGAAAATGCCCCCATAAGATCTGACTGTAGGACATTTTCTTAATTAGTAATTGATGGTGGAGGGCTAAGTCCATTGTGGGTGCTATGATCCCTGGGCTGTTGGTCCTGAGTTCTATGAAATCAGGTTAAGCAAGCCATGAAGAACAATCCAGTAAGCAGCACCCACCCATGACCTCTGTTTCAGCTCCTGCCTCCAGATTCCTGCCCTGTTTGAGTTCCTGTCCTGACTTGCTCGAATGATGATCAGTAACATGGAAATATAAGTCAAATAAGCACTTTCCTCCTCAATTTGCTTTTTGGTCATGGTGTTTCATTGCAGAAACTCCAACTAAGACATATGGGTATAGCACAATATCATTAGGATTCATTAGCTGTCTAATTGGGGCTTTGTGTCCCCCTTATTTGGTGATTCCATTCAGATTTCTTTCACATATGTATATAGTTTAAGAAGAGTCTACTGTAATAGGTTTCCACATGACTCTTCAAATAGCCCTTAGTGTTAGCCATCCCTCATGTAATCTCATCCTTCACATTGCTCTTCTCCCACACTCTCCATTTGTCCCTCCCATTCCAGCCTCTCCTCCGTTTCTTTCTAATTATGTGATCTATTTACCCTTCCATGAGAGAACTTTCCCTCCCCTTAATTCCTTACCCTATGCATAACCTTTATGGTCATATAGGTAGTAACCTGAATATCAAAGTCTTAAAAGCTAACATCTGAATGTAAGAGACTACATACCATATTTGTGTTTTTGGATCTGGGTTACCTCATTCAAAATGATTTTTTTTCTACTCAGTTATTTACCTGTGAATTTCATAAGTTTTTAACAGCTGAATAATATTCCACTTAGTCAATGTACTGTATTTTCCTGATCCATTCATCTGTTTATTGGCATCTTGGATGTTTCCAACTTTTGCTATTATGACTACAACAGCAATGAACATGGTTAAGCAAGTGTCTCTGTAGGAGGATGTAGAGTTCTTTGGCTATATGCCCAAGAGTGGTATAACTCAATCTTGAGGTAGATCAATTCCCATGTCCTGAGGAAACACCACACTGATTTCTATGGGGGCTGCACAAGTTTGCACTCCTACTAGCAGTGGGTGAGTGTTCCCTTACCCCACACCTTCATCAATAAATCAATAAACTTATATTGGCAATTCTGACTGCTGTAAGATGAAATCTTGAAGTAGTTGTGATTTTCAATGTCTTGGTGACTAAGGATGTTGAATATTTCTGTAAGTGTTTCTTGGCCATTTGCATTTCATTATTTGAGAACTGTCTGTTTAGTTCTGTACCCCATTTTTGAATTGGGTTATTTGTTTTTTGATGTCCAGTTTTTGTTTTAGTTCTCTATGAATTTTAGATATTAACCCTTTATCAGATGTGTAATTGATAAAGATCTTTTCCTATTCTATAGCCTTCAGCTTTGACTGAATGACTGTTTCCTTTGTTGTATAGGAGCTTTTTAGTTTCATGATGTCCCATTTATTAATTGTTGGTTTTATTGCCTGTGCTATCAGTTTCCTATTTGGAAAGTCTTTTCCTGTGTCAATGAGTTCAAGGCTATTCTCACTTTCTCTTCTATCAGGTTCAGAGTGTCTTGACTTATGTTGAGGTCTTTGATCAATTTCAAGTTGAGTTTTATGCAGGGTGATAATTATGGGTTGATCTGAATTCTTCTACAGGCAACCACGCAATTCAACCATCACCATATGTTTAAGATGCTGTCTTTTTTTTCTAGTACGTATTTCTGGCTTCCTTGTCAAAAAATTGAATATCCATGGGTGTGTGGACTTATGTTTGTGTCATCAGACATTTATTCCACTAATAAATGTGTCTGTTTAAATGCCAGTACAATTTGAGACCAGGGTGGTGTTATCTCCAGCAGTTCTTTTATCATTCAGGAATGTTTTATCTATCCTGGGATTTTGTGCTTCTGTATTAAGTGAAAATTGTCCTTTCAATTTCTGTAAAGAATTGTTTTGGAATTTTGATGTGATTGTATTTGATAGGATGGCCATTTTCACTATGTTAATCCTACTGATCCATGAGCATGGGCGATCTTTTCATCTTCTGATATCTTCTTCAGTTTCTTCAATGTCTTAATGTTGTTATAATTTGAGCCTTTCACTTCCTAAACTTTTCATTTGCAGTTTTATCTCAGTTTAGGTTTTCTTCTTCAGTGGTTCTATTTCTACTGTCATGTCTTGAACTGTTTTCATTATTTTATTCCACTATTTGTGTTTTCACAGACTTCATTAAGGGATTTATTTGTACCGTCTTTAAGGTCCTTGAACATATTCATAATTGCCATTTTGAAGTCCTTTTCTTGTACTTCAGTTATATGACAATTTTAGGGTTGCTGGGTTCTGGTGGACACATATTGTCCTGGATGTTATTGACTGTGTTTTACAATGGTGTCCGGGCATCTGAGATTGGGGTGATGTGGGGTGTTGATGTTTGATCTTGACTTTGTTGGGTGGGTATTTTTTTCCCTTGGTTCCTATTGTGTTCTGTGGATCTTAGGGAACTGCGATGACTCTGAGTTACCTGGTAGGGGTGCTTCTGAAGGTCAGTGGGTGGCAGAAAGGAATAGAGGTTGGCTAGGAGGAAAAGCTGGGAGGGCTTCTGACCAGAGCTCAGAGAATCCTATTCACACTTAGATGTGGGGTCCACAGAGAGTTGAAGGTGTGATGGAAAGAGGGGATCCTGCCAGTAAGTTGGAGTCTACAGTAAATGAAATTGAAGTGGAATAAGGGACACCAGAAAGAAGGTAGTTATTGGGCTGAGGATGAGAATGGAGAGATCATAAAGTGGGTCCGGGAGGATAGTATGACTCACCTACTCAAGTCTCTGCCAGGTATGGCCACTGGGTATTCCAGGTGGAAAGTGTTTCTAGGTATACGGGGCTAACAAAGAGATGGGGCGAGGAGGAAAGCTGGACTCACAGCAAGGTTGGTTGGAGTCCTCGGGAAATAGAGGGAGGGAGAATGAGAGGCCCCTCTAAGAAGTCTGCTACAGGGCTGGGGAGGAGACGGGAGTTATTGAATTGCAGACAGGAAGGAGACTAGAAATCACCCACCCTAGTCCAGGAAGAGTGTGAGCACTGGGGATCCCAGGTAAAAATCAGTTCTAGTACCTCTCTCTTATTCTGTTTGTGCTCTCACTTTTTCTAACTCCACACTAGGATCATTCCCAGGATCAAAAACTCTTTCATGGGTTATTTATCTCATATTATTAAAGTGCCCACTGTCCAACTTCAAATATCCATCTTTAATATCAAACTAAAAGTTTTAATTGCTATCTAAACCAAATGTTGGTTTGGTCCTGTGTTTATTCTGAAATGTGGTTTCTTTCTGCCATTAGCCTTAGCATCTTTATGACTGGGCTTTGTTACGAGGTGAGAATAATTAGTTTCATGCCAATGGAAAAAAATAAGGAAAGATCCTGAGAGAAACACATGCTGCTTTACCAGACTGAGACTTCTTAAAATCCTCTTTAAATAAGCCAGGGAAGATATCTTTTTAAAGAGAAGACCGATCCAATTTGCAGGGGACTTCAGGGTATTTGGGAATTAAGGATTTTCCAGATCACAGATCCAGATTCTCTTACCAATTCTCAGGATCTAATTCTTAGAGGTCTAAGCTAGGCCTTGGCCTTAAGTAGCAGATTTGTTTGTTGAGAATGTCCCTTTTCTTGATCTGACTATACCATTAATAAGACACTTCATCTGCTTCTAGATGTCTGAGTGTCTCTGTATGCTGTCAAGAAACTATTTGGTTTTCATGCCTCACAGCATGTAACTAACTAATTACATTGAAGTCTGATTGTTTTTATAATGTATCAATGAACCTCAGAAAGAATGATCTAATTACAAAGACCTTTTTTTTAGTCATTACATATCTAGAACCATTCCAACACGTGCATTGACCAGTTCATTCTCATTTATCAGAACCCCATTTGAATTCATCTTTAGAAGAAGTTTTGACAACTCCCCTTTACTGTTTTTAAGATTTTCAAGAATCAATGGCTTGAATTTTCATAAAATATGCCATCCACTAGGTGGACTAAATGATACACAATAATTTCCTCCAAGTTTCTATAATCTAAAATTCTGATATCAGAATTCCAGAATGGATAGTTTAGTCTGGTGAAGGATTATATGTAAGCTTGCAGACAGCCTGCTTCTCACAGTGCTGTCAGAAGAAATGAGTGAAGAAGGCAAGATGGAAGGAAAGACAAAGAGAAGGATGGGGAAACTCACTTCTCATGTAAGGCCTGCAGTCCTCTGAGATTAGGACCCTAGCCTCATGATCTCCTTTCTCTTTAATTATTTCCTGAAACCCCTGTCTCCAAATATGATCACACTGAGGTGATGACTTTAACATGAGAATTTGGAGGATGAGAGAACACTGCTCAGTCCTTAGAAATTATCAAGATCCTGCTCCAAGATAAATTTCAAGATATGCTTCCTTTGACTACCTGTGGCACCAGCTGTCCTTTTGATCAGTAAACACACTCTGAGATATTGTGCCAGAATAGTTTCATGTCAACTTGACGCAAGCTAGAGTCATTTTGAGACAGGAAATCTCAGTGCCCCACCCCTAGATTGGTCTGTGAGCAAGCTTATGGTGCATTTTCTTAATTAATGACTGATGTGGGAGGGCCAACCATGTTATGGGTGGTGTGACCCCTGTGCAGGTAGTTCTTGGGTGAATCATAAAGCAGGCTGATCAAACCATGGGGAGCAAGTCAGTAAGCCACACTCCTCCATGGCCTGTATATCAGCTCCTTTCTCAAGATTGCTGCCTTTCTTGAGTTCCTGTCCTGACTTCCTTCAGTGACAGAGTATAAGATAAAATAAATCTCTTCCTCCCTAAGTTGATCTTGATCATAGTGTCTTATCACAGCAACAGAAACCCTAACAGAGACAGAAATTAGTAGCAAGAGTGGGAAGGACTTTAGAACTCCAGGCTGGAGAAGCCAATAAGCTGTTGTTAAAACTTAGATTATAATGATGAGAGAGGTACAGATGTTGCAGGCCTGGCCTGTGAAGTTCCAAAAGGAAGCCTGAAAGTTCCTTAAAGACTATATAAGGGCTATTGATATTCTGAATTAAGAACCTCTAAAGTGAAATCTCTGCTTTGCTGGGATAGGAGATAAAGCGACCAGCATCACTGAGGTAAAATCTCCTAGATATACTTCACAAGGGTCAGCACACAGAAGCTGTAGTCCACAGGAGTCTGAGGATGTACTTCATTACTGGCAGTTGCAACTGCTACTGTGTATGCGTCTCCCAGAAGGTACTCGTTTGAAGGCACGAGGTCATGGAGAGTAGCCAAGGCTTGACACCGTGAGAAGCTCGAAGAAGCCGTTGGTGAAAGTACAGCCTCAGTTACAGCTGAAGCCCCAGGATTGAAGGGGTCATGGAGTTAGTCTTGGCATCATGTAACAGGGTTAGATTTCCTGATGAGAACCCAAGAAAGGCTATTGATGAACATGCAGCTCAGGTGCAGCACCAGCATTTTGGAGATGGCAGCACCATGGAACAACTGCCAAGGACAACAGAAGCTATAGAGTGGAACTGAGCCCACCAGACAAGCTGCATGTGCTGTGAATGGCAGAGCCAGAGGAGTGTGACCGTCCAAGCTCCTTGGAGCCCAGGCAACCATGAGTGGGTCCCAGACATCAAGCATTGAACTTTTTATATTCTCGAAATTTGTTTTTGCTTTCATTTGATTGCGACTGTGCCCTGGTTCTTCCTTCTTGGAATAAGAACCTATTTTACTTGTTTTTATTTTATTTATTTTATTTTACTTTACTTTAAAGGAGACCACAGTTACAAAACTTTGAATCAAAGCAATAGAAACCATAGCTAAGGGCTGGAGAAATGGCTTGGTCATTAAAGGCTAGGCTCATAAGCCAAAATATAAGAACCCATAGCTGAGACAGAGGCTAGGCCTTTCTTCATCCAGGTGATTTATTAGGGGATACCACCTGATAATGGCAGGGACATGAAACTGAACTGTGATGCAGCCTCAGTGGAATGATCAGAAATTCCACAGAAATGTTTAAAGTTGGCAGTCATTCCAAGATGTCTCCAAACTGAGACAAGGAGACTAGACTTTTGTCCTCTTTTTAACCAGGGTTGTGATGTTGGTTGCAGCTACAAAAAGAAAGGTAACTGAGTCAGACAACTCCCTCCCAGAGGAGAACTGTGTTAGTTCCTTTCTTGTGGGTGTTAAGCAGTTTATGGGAGGAAGAGTTTATTTTAGCTCAAGGTTTCAGAGGGATAGTACATAACAGCAGGGGAAGCATGGCAGCAGGCACCTGGAGCAGGATGTTGGGAGAGCACATCTCCAGCCACACATAGGCAGCAGAGAGGAAACTGGAAGTGGGGTGAGGCTATAAACTCACAGAGCCTACCCTGGCAAGGCTCTGAGTCCTTAAAGTTCCTCAGCCTCCCCAAAGAGCAGCACCAACTGGGGCCAAGTGTTCAAATACAGGAGCCTACGGGGGACACATCTCACAGGAACGTAGTGGTCAGCCTTTGCAGCCTGATTAATATGCTAATTCTAGTGGGGTTAGGATGGTGCACTACCCCAGGTAGCAAAACAGTGGCTCAAAGATCTCAGGATATGGAAAGACTAAATTAATTATGAAAAGATGGTTAGTAATAAAGGGACTATTTTTATTTAATTAAATTACTGAATTCTAGGCTACTTTAAAAAAATACTTTTACTTGGTGTACTTCTATAAGTGGATACTATTTAGTATATAAAGAACACAAATTGTTACAAATAACACTAATTTTATAAGAGATAACATGTTAGAGATGTTCTTAGGATTCATTTCTATGAAGAAAAGCTGAAAGCATTTGGAACATTTTATTACTTAATCCTTTGATTTAAAAACCCAAACTTTTAATTTTACTGTTATTAACCCAATTCCATCATCTTAGTGAGTATGACCTTGAAAATTAAAAAGGTAAATCAAATGGTTTTTAAGTTTCATTCATTATGCATGAAATTATTTATAAACATTGTCTGAATTAGTAAATATTCCTAATTTGCATAACCCCAAATAGTAATCTTTTACTAAGCTATAAATTATTGATGTGTGAAATAATTTTTTGATGATTTAAAAAGTATTTTGAGTCTTCAAATAGTATTTCAGAAACTAAAAAGTACTTTCCTTCCTCGGGGATGACTATCTGAAAGGACTGCAGCTAATTGCAACATATTTTAAAGGACCACAGCCTTCACATTTCAATGGAAATATTCACGTCACAATTTAAGCATTTTTATCATGTCATCCTATCTCTTTAGAATTTACCTAAATATCAGTCACAAAAGAAGTATACTGTTACTATATGTGTGTGTATACTATATAATACATATATGTGTATATATATACATACACATATGGGCGCGTGCACACACACGCATGCACGCGCGCGCGCACACACACACACACACACACACATATTTCTGTTTTGAGCATTTTAAACCTTAATTAAAAATGGAACAGGTTTACAAATATGTCAGAAAACCCCATAAACTGCAAGGTTTGTCTTATAGTTTAGGTAAATGTCCTTTAAAGGTATGTGCCTAAAGATCCACAGCCTATGATGATATTAACAGGTGATGGGACATTTACAAGATAAAGCCGGGTGGGCTTCTTGTAGTTATTGGAAGGTGTGCTCTTGAAGGGGCTATAGGGACCCGAGCCCTTTCCTGTCTCCCTCTGTGGCTTCTCTTCCTGGCTATGATGTGACAGCTGTGCTCTGTGACACAATACCCACAATGATGTAATGCCTGGTCACAGTGTCAAAAGCAATGGGGACAATCAGTTACAACCTGATACCTCTGATGTTTATGAGCCCAAATAGAACTTGTCTCTATATGTTGATTATCTCAGAAATTTGTGACAATAATAGAAAGCTGACTGATAGTTTCATACTATTTTAAACTATATTTTGTCTATACTCACTAATTTAGAGAAGAACTTTGTTCATGCTTTGGCATGGCTGAAGCTACTAATGGACATTGTTTAAGACATTCTATTTTTGCACAAATACAAGGAGTATGAGAATTATATGCTCTTATTACTGCTGACTAATATATCTGGGACCTTTTTCAATAGTGTTGTTTATATTAATCATTTCAAAATGTATCCTTGGGGGATAATACTTTTGTTCTATCTAGATGCACTTTCTATTGCACAAGTATCTCAGTGATGCCACAATAACAAAGAGAAAGGTACATACTGCCCAGCCATCCGTGACTTAGGTTAATTAGCTAAAACCAATTTGTCCTACAAGTCTCCTAAACATTGTCTTCTAAAGATTTTTTTCATTTGTTATGCATGATCTTACACTTTTACAATAAACTGAAAAGAATGAGCAGGTCACCCTCTTGGTTAGTAACTTCAATGTGAGAGTACTCTCTGAGCAAAGATCAAGATTCTTGCCATGACAGGATTCACCACCACAGCCAGTTTCAGGCTTCTTGTGGCCACAGAATCTTATCCATTTCCCATGTGGCGCAGCATGAAGAACTACATATACTTCAGACCCACTGTTGCTTAGGTCACTGGGCCTATTTCTTTCACCAATAATTCTCACCTTTTCCTCTTTAGATTATCAAATTCCTTCTCATATATTTCATCTCACTTAATCCATATTCTCAAAAAATTAGTGTGCCCTTACCCCTATAAATATTGTGACAGCTAATTGTGACAACTTGACTGAACTGAAGGATGAGAGCTGGCAGAGCATTGTTCTGGATGTGTCTGTAGAATGATTTAGACTAGGTAAGTAAAGAGAACCCACTTTCATCCAAGAGCATCATCCATTCAGCTGAGGGCCTGGATAAAGTCAATGAGAAGAGAAAAGAGATAGTCCACCGTTGGTCTCTCCTGGATGGGAATCAGCCTTACTCTTCTTCACTGGGATCGTGGGGCTACAAATTCTCTTGTCTTTGGACTCTGAGACTTCTGCAAGTTTCTTAAGTTTTTATCCTCAGGTGGACCAGGGAATCATCAGCCTCCCGAGTTCTCATACCTCTGGACTTGGATTACGGCATTCTACTGACTCTCTGGGTTCTCCAGTCTCCATGATGACTCTCCTGGGACTTCTCAGCCTTCATAATTGCATAAGGCTACTTAATAAGTGCCTTTCATATATCCATCATAAATTACTGTACTCACATTCTAATAACTCTGCATCTCTAGAAATCCCTAAAGCAATCAGGGTCACAATATAACCGTTTTGTCTTAAGAAAAGTGAAAAATGATAGAGGGTGAGACTGTTCCTACATTTGAATAGATGTTGGTATAAAGTCATAACTGAGATTTCTCTAGTGTGGTAATTTGAATGTAATTGACTCCTATAATCTCATAGGGAGTGGCACTATTAGGAGGTGTAGCCTTGTTGGAGGAAGTATGTCACTGTGAGGGTGGGCTTTGAGGATTCCTACACTCAGGATACCACCCAGAGTCTCAGCAGACCTCCTGTTGCCTGCAAGATGTAGGACTCTCAGCTATCCCAGTCCCACATCTGCCTGTATGCTGCCATGTTCCCCTCATGATGATAATGAACTGAACCTCTGAAACTATAAGCAAGCCATCTCAATTAAATGTTTCCTTTGTAAGATTTGCCGTGGTCATGATATCTCTTCACAGCAATAGTAACCTGAACTGAGACACCTAGGAACACTGGGGTAATGTAAGTAGAGTTAATTGTTTTCTTCTTTTTGACCTTTCACCATGCATGTGCTAGCTATTATTCTAGAATTTACTGTTTTGCATTGAAATTATTTATTTTGTCTTTTACTAACTATATTTGGTTCCTGGGGGTTAGGCACTATGGTCTATTCATCTGTGCACATAGGGCAGTTAACACAGCAAATCTGATCAAGTCCTTGATACAGGGAATTTAGTTGAAGTTCCATGCCTGGAGTACATGACAGAAGAGAAGAAGGAAGGGAGAGAGGAAGGGGTGGGGAAGCAGGCAGGGAGGGAGGGAGGAAAAAGGGGAGGGAGGGAAAGGGGAGGGAGGGGTGAGGAGGAAGGATGGAAGGAAGGAAGGGAAGGGGAGGAGAAGGGAAAGGAAAGGAAGAGAAGGGAAAAAAGGGGAGGGAAGGGAAGAAGGGAAAGGAAGGGGAGAGAAGGGAAGAAGGGAAGGGAAGGGAAGAGAAGGGATGGGGAGAGAATGAAAGGGAAGGGAAGGAGAAGGAAAGGAAGGGAAGGGAAGAAGAAGGGAGGAAGGGAAGGGAAGGGGAGGGAAGGGAAGGAGAAGGGAGGAAGGGAAGGGAATGAAGGGATGGGAAGAAGGGAAGGGAAGGGAAGAAGGGATGGAAAGGGAAGGGAAGGATCAGTTATTGTGCCAAGGCCATGTACTTTATTAACACCTAGATTCCTGCTCAACTAGCTTGAAGGGAAGACATTCCAGTGAGTAAGGTGCTTATGCAAGTGTGAGAACTTGAGTTTGGATTCCCAGCACACATGTAAGAATCCCTGTGTGCTTATGGGCACTTGTAATCCCAGCACAGGGACATTATGGACAGGCCTTGCTGGTCAACCAGTTAGCTAAATTGGTGAGCTCCAGGTTCAAGGAGACATTTTCTCAAATAATAAATTTTGAAGCAATTGAGGAAGACATCCAACAGCAAACTTTCTCCTCCATATACATGCACACTCATGAACACACACACACACACACACACACACACACACACACACACACACACACACAAGAAGTTCCATGTGCTCACCCCAAGATAATTCTCAGAACCAGACTTAGAGACAGTATGATCAGCCAGGATCAGGGAGGTGTAGACATGCTTGACAAACAACATAAAACATTGGGAGTGCCCAGAAAGCACAGATGAAATGGAAGCCAGATGCAGATGAAATAAGAATGGAGGAGTTCCCTCTATGGAAGCACAAAAAAATAAAGAAAAGAAAGAAAGAAAGAAAGAAAGAAAGAAAGAAAGAAAGAAAGAAAGAAAGAAAGAAAGAAAGAAAGAAAGAAAGGAAGGAAGGAAGGAAGAAAGGAAGGAAGGAAGAGAGAAAGAAAGAAAGAAGCAAAGAAAGAAAAAAAAAACAGGTCAAATCTCAGAAGCCAAAGCAGCCAACATATGGTTCTAATGACACAGGAAAAAAAATCCTGAAACTTTGGCTGATTCAGCCATGGCCAGGTTTGCAGGTGGATCTTAAGCTATAGGCTAGTAATGAGAGCACCTGGAAGTAAACAGACTTAGTTGCAAATTTCACACACATGCACACACACACACACCACATTCCAATATAGACACATGTGTTCATATTTCCATGGTTCATACATATAGATATAAATGTCAAAAAATTATAATATTTACATTTTTGTCTTTATGAAGTCAATTTTGTCTTAGTTACTTTTCTCGATCTGTCAAAATACCTGTGCAAAGCAGCCTAAGGAAAGAGTGGTTAATTTTGGCTTTTGGTCCATCATGGTGGGAAAATCACCATAGCAGGAGTGTGAGCCAGCTAGTCACATGGCATCTGCAGTCAGGAAGCAGAGAATAATAAATTCTGGTGCTCAGCTTGCTTTCTCAAGATTTTATTCAACCTGGAATACTCAGACTATGGAATGGTGCCACATTTAAGCAACTCTTCCCACCTCAGTTAACATAGTCTAGAAACTCCCTCACAAACACAGGTAGCTCCTTGCTGCCAAAGTGATTCTAGGTCTTGTCAATTTGAAAATATTTAGCACCAAAGGTGCATCTGTGAAGGTACAATTGAACTTAGCTTCATTGTGACAAAGTGCCTGAGGTAATTAACTAAAATGAAAAAAGAGTTGAATCGGGAGTTTCAGCGCATGGACATTTGGCTCCATCCTTTAGATCTTGCAGCAAGACAGAGTGACATGGCAGCGAGCAGGTAACAAAGGAACAGCCAGGAAATAAGGCAAGATAAGAAACTAGATTGGGTTCTAATCTGCCCATCAAGGATGAACCCCCAGCCACTTCTTCTAGGCCCTGTTCCTACTATCCTTGCCACCTAACCATATCATTAGGTGAGGATCAAAGCTTTAACGCATGGGCTTTGGGGGGACATTTATGATTCAACCCAAAACAAGTAACAAGTCTTTACATTCTGTTGACTCTATGTCTATAGAATTTAGATTTCTTAAATATATAGTATAGAAGTTGCAGGCAATAGACACAAGTTACACAAGAGGATGTAAAGCTACTTGCTTCTCTAGTTCTAATTCTGACATGGATTTATTGGTTTTCATGGTAAATATATGCAAAAATGCTGTAATCAAAGTGTAAAAACCAGTGTGAAGAAGCTCCACAGCTTTGGATCCTATTCTGTGTAAATGCTCACTGAAATGGATAGCCTTCGTTAATTTCTGTGTGTGATATTTGTTTATTTGCAAGGCTTTTTATAAGAAAGTGTATAAGATTAAGTTTTTTAAAATAAATTTAGTTTTAGAAATTAGCTAAACATAGATATTGCATTTTTTCTGATAAAATATGTTTTTAAATGGGAGACAGACTATTATCGTGGAGACTTGAAGTCTTATTGCTCAACTTAAAAATATTCTATGCTCACAGACACCTTTTCAAACTGCCACTAACAGTAGTCCAGTTGGACACAGAGTGCATCCCACATAAAAACATGTTCGAATGCTGAAACCTTTTCATTCACATGAAATACATACCTGAATCTACTTTCTCATCATCTGTGAAGAGGCACTCTGGAAAGAACAAAGTGATCATGAATTTGATATTTATTCTCTTAAATAAATTATACCATTGCATCAGTTCCATTTAAGGATTTTTTTTTCTTTCTTTCAGTAATTCACTCCCAAGAAACATTAGGAACTTTCCCTTGGGTGTTTGTCTCTTTGAAGCCGGGCCTGGCCATCTTTGCTGCTACCACTATTGTTTTCTTTGTTATCAATGAAGCCACCATCTGCTTGAAAGTAAAGGTCCTCTAATGGGACTTGAAGTGCTAACAGTGCCTGCCTGAGGCGAAGTCTGGAGTCAGAATTTGGCACACAACCATCTTTGCTTTCAGGGCCTTGTGCTTCCACCTCCCATGGGCCCGAGGGTTTTTCCTAGGTCCCTGTTTACAGACTTCCCTGGTCACATTGCCTTTCCAGTGTCCATCCCTTCTGTTGGAATCTGTTCCATACCCCGTTCTATCTCCGGTCATGATCTTCTCAAAATCAACCCTGTCGACCAATCCACGTTAAGAAAGCGCCAAGCTGACAATGGTTTCTAGCCAAGGAAAGGCGATGAACTTCTAGTGTGTAGTTTCTAGCCAAAAAAAAAATGGCACATTTAGTTAGTGGGCATTTCTGTTGTCCCTCAAAACACATGTCATAGGTTATTTTCTCTCTTGCTTTGGGCTAAGGCAACATCAATATTTGGTTTAAATTTTCACTAGAGCTGTTACTTTCTGAAATTAATCTAAAAAATATTCTTGCCAAATTTTGTTAATATAATACATTTTAAAGGGGCACGAGTTTGCTAAAAATCAATGCCAGAGAGGCAATTTGAGAACACTGACAGTCAGAGGCAAATGACAACCCTCAAAAGAAGCCTTTGAGAGGAGAGTTTCCTGTGCCTAGAAGGTGCATCTCCTTCATCCTAACCCAGGAGAGTCTATAGACACTCTCCCAGAAGCTGCAGCAGGCATTTTGTAAATTATATTATATAGGAGGCATTTTGCACCACACATTAGCAAAATGTATTTCGGTCCTTCCGTGAATTTGTGAATTAGCAGATTGCACTAATGAGAGCCATAGCAACGGAACTATAGCTAATGAAAAACTCTAATTGAGGCAGAAGAGCCTCTGTACTTTAAGAAATTGCAGTCACAGATCCTGTGAACTTTCTGCAACATAATGAAAGCAAGATGTACGAATGTGACGCCAACTGTAGAAACATCACTGGAGCATCTGGACAAAGGAGAATTATTATTACAGTAGATGATAGTCTCCTAAAGAGGAGAAAGTTGTGGTGATAAGCATGTATATTGAGCATATTTATGTTTGTGTTAACTCATGTGTACAAAATTTGCTTCTATGAATTTATTTTCATACATATTTTGTTCTTTTATGAGCTATAAGTAAAAGATATTCAAACATGCTAAGAAAGATCATGAATTGTAATTAAGATTCTACTGGATTGTATTGTAACATGTATGCTCAAAACATTTTAATCACTTTTAGAGACATTTATAATGAAAGCCATCTTTAACCAACTCTATAAATCTATAGCATTGGAGCCCTGCATCTCCCGGCGTCAAGTGAGTCATCCTTGGCCTTGATCATGACCATCCCATCTTCATTCAGTGTGTGGAATACTCAGCTCAGAGCTCATTCTTGCTTTCCAGCTCTGCTCACCCTAGAAGCTGACAACTCTTTTCCTTCTGCTCCTGTCGTGGCTGACTCTTTCCATGGCTTCCTTGGATATATTAAATTCTTCATGTAGACTTCATCTTATTTCCCCCATACTCCTGTGTTATTTCCTCTCAGAGTTCAGTTTAGTGTAATATTTTCTTTTTGTTTCAGGTTGCCAACGTACTGTCTGTTTTTCTTTTTTCTTTTTTTTTTTTTTTTTTTGGTTACAAACTGTATGGCCGTGGCAGGCTTCTTGCTAACTGTTCTTACAGCTTAAATTAATCCATTTCTATTAATCTATACCTTGCCACGTGGCTTGTGGCTTACTGGTACTTTACATCTTCCTTGTCCTGATGGTAGCTGGCAGTGTCTCCCCCACCCAGCTTCCTGTTCTCTCAATTCTCCTCTCTGTTAGTCCCGCCTATAATTCCTGCCTGGCCACTGACCAATCAGTGATTTATTCATTGACCAATCAGCAACACATTTGACATACAGACCATCCCACAGCACTTCCCCTTTTCTTTTCTTTTTTTTTTTTTTTTTTTAATTTATTTTAATTTATTTTGCAATACAATTCAGTTCTACATATCGGTCACGGATTCCCTTGTTCTCCCCCCTCCCGTCCCCCTCACCTTCCCCCCAACGCCCCCCCCATTCCCATCTCCTCCAGGGCAAAGCCTTCCCCACAGACTGAGGTCAACCTGGTAGACTCAGTCCAGGTAGGTCTAGTCCCCTCCTCCCAGGCCGAGCCAAACAATCCTGCGTAGGCCCCAGGTTTCAAACAGCCAACTCATGCAATGAGCACAAGATCTGGTCCCACTGCCTGGATGCCTCCCAAACAGATCAAGCCAATCAACTGTCTCACCCATTCGGAGGGCCTGATCCAGTGGGGACCCCTCAGCCGTTGGTTCATAGTTCATGTGTTTCCATTCATTTGGCTATTTGTCCCTGTGCTTTATCCAACCTTGGTCTCAACAATTCTCGCTCATATAAACCCTCCTCATTCTCGTTAATTGGACTCCCAGAGATCCACCCAGGGCCTAGTCATGGATCTCTGCATCCAGATCCCTCAGTAGTTGGATGAGGTTTCTAGCACAACAATCAGGGTGTTTGGCCATCCCATCACCAGAGTAGGTCAGTTCGGGCTGTCTCTCGACCATTGCCGGCAGTCTGTTGTGTGGGTATCTTTGTGGATTTCTGTGGGCCTCTCTAGCACTTTGCTTCTTCCTGTTCTCATGTGGTCTTCATTTACCATGGTCTCCTATTCCTTGTTCTCCCTCTCTGTTGTTGATCCAGCTGGGATCTCCCGCTCCCCCAAGCTCTCTTTCCCTCGACCCTCGCCTTTTATTACCCCCACTCATGTCCAGGCTGTTCATGTAGATCTCATTCCATTTCTCTGTCATTGGGCGATCCCTGTGTCTTTCTTGGGGTCCTGTTTTCCGGGTAGCCTCCCTGGTGATGTGAGTAGCAGACAATTCATCCTTGTTTCATGTCTAGTATCCTGCTATGAGTGAGTACATACCACGTTTGTCTTTCTGAGTCTGGGTTACCTCACTCAGGATGATTTTTTCTAGATCCATCCATTTGTCTGCAAACCTCATGATGCCATTGTTTTTTTCTGCTGAGTAGTATTCCATTGTGTATATGTACCACATTTTGTTTATCCATTCTTCAGTTGAAGGGCATCTGGGTTGTTTCCATGTTCTGGCTATTACAAACAATGCTGATATGAACATAGCTGAACAAGTGCTCTTATGGTGTGGTTGAGCATTTCTTGGGTATATGCCCAAGAGTGGTATAGCTGGATCTTGGGGGAGATTGATTCCCAATTTTCTAAGAAAGCGCCATATTGATTTCCAAAGTGGTTGTACAAGCTTGCATTCCCACCAGCAGTGGAGGAGAGTTCCCCTAGCTCCACATCCTCTCCAGCATAAGGTGTCTTCAGTGTTTTTGATCTTAGCCATTCTGACAGGCGTAAGGTGGTATCTCAGAGTTGTTTTGATTTGCATTTCCCTGATGATTAGGGATGATGAGCAATTCCTTAAATGTCTTTCAGCCATTTGAGTTTCCTCTGTTGAGAATTCTCTGTTTAGTTCTATAGCCCATTTCTTAATTGGACTGTTGGGCATTTTGATGTCTAATTTCTTGAGTTCCTTATATATTCTGGATATCAGTCCTCTGTCAGATGTGGGGTTGGTGAAGATCTTTTCCCATTCTGTAGGCTGTCGCTTTGCCTTGTTGACCGTATCCTTTGCTCTACAAAAGCTTCTCAGTTTCAAAAGGTCCCATTGATTGATTGTTTCTCTCAGAGTCTGTGCTACTGGTGTTCTATTTAGGAAGTAGTCTCCAATGCCAATGCGTTCAAGACTACTTCCTACTTTCTCTTCTAGCAGGTTCAGAGTAGCTGGATTTATGTTGAGGTCCTTGATCCACTTGGACTTAAGTTTTGTGCACGGTGATAGATATGGATCTATTTGCAGCCTTCTACATGTTGATATCCAGTTTTGCCAGCACCATTTGTTGAAGATGCTTTCTTTTTTCCATTGTGCACTTTTGGCTTCTTTGTCAAAAATTATATGTTCATAGGTGTGCGGATTAATGTCAGGGTCTTCAATTCGATTCCATTGGTCCACATGTCGGTTTCTATGCCAGTACCAAGCTGTTTTTATTACCGTAGCTCTATAGTAGAGCTTGAAGTCAGGGATCGTGATGCCTCCAGAAGTTGTGTTATTGTACAGAATTCCTTTGGCTATCCTGGGTTTTTTGTTTTTCCATATGAATTTGAGTATTATTCTTTCCAGGTCTGTGAAGAATTGTGTTGGTATTTTGATGGGGATTGCATTGAATCTGTAGATTGCTTTTGGTAAGATTGCCATTTTTACTATGTTAGTCCTGCCTATCCATGAGCATGGGAGATCTTTCCATTTTCTGACATCTTCTTCAATTTCTTTTTTCAGGGACTTAAAGTTCTTGTCATATAGGTCCTTCACTTGCTTGGTTAGTGTTACCCCAAGGTATTTTATGTCATTTGTGGCTATAGTAAAGGGTGATGTATCTCTGATTTCCTTCTCCACTTCTTTGTCCATTGTATATAGGAGGGCTACTGATTTTTTTGAGTTGATCTTGTATCCTGCTATGTTGCTGAAGGTGTTTATAAGCTGTATCAGTTCCTTGGTGGAATCTTTGGGGTCGCTCAAGTATACTATCATGTCATCTGCAAATAGGGAAAGCTTGACTTCTTCCTTTCCAATTTGTATCCCCTTAATCTCCTTATGTTGTCTTATTGCTCTGGCTAGAACTTCAAGTACTATATTGAATAAGTATGGGGAGAGTGGACAGCCTTGCCTCGTTCCTGATTTTAGTGGAATTGCTTTGAGTTTCTCTCCATTTAATTTGATGTTGGCTGTTGGCTTGCTGTAAATTGCCTTTATTATGTTTAGGTATGTTCCCTGTATTCCTGATCGCTCTAATACCTTTATCATGAAGGGGTGTTGGATTTTGTCAAATGCCTTTTCTGCATCCAGTGAGATGATCATATGGTTTTTTTCTTTGAGTTTGTTTATATGGTGTATTATATTGACGGACTTTCGTATGTTGAACCACCCTTGCATCCCTGGAATGAATCCTACTTGATCATGGTGGATAATTGTTTTGATGTGTTCTTGGAGTCTGTTTGCCAGTATTTTATTGAGTATTTTTGCATCAATGTTCATGAGGGAGATCGGTCTGTAGTTCTCTTTCTTTGTTGTATCCTTGTTTGGTTTAGGAATTAGGGTAATTGTAGCCTCGTAGAAGGAGTTTGGTAATGTTCCTTCTGTTTCTGTTGTGTGGAACAATTTAGAGAGTATTGGTATTAACTCTTCTTTGAAGATCTGGTAGAATTCTGCGCTGAAACCATCTGGTCCTGGGCTTTTTTTGGTTGGGAGACTTTTAATGACTGTTTCTATTTCGTTAGGGGTTATTGGACTATTTAAATAGTTTATCTGGTCTTGATTTAACTTAGGTATGTGGTACCTATCCAGAAAGTTATCCATTTCTTTTAGGTTTTCCAGTTTTGTCGAATAGAGGTTTTTGAAGTATGACCTGATGATTCTCTGGATTTCCTCAATGTCTGTTGTTATGTCCCCCTTTTCATTTCTGATTTTGTTGATTTGGATGCTCTCTCTCTGTCTTTTGGTTAGTTTGGATAAGGGCTTGTCTATCTTGTTGATTTTCTCAAAGAACCAACTCTTTGTTTCATTAATTTTTTGTATTGTTCTCTTTGTTTCTATTTTATTGATTTCAGCTCTCACTTTGATAATTTCCTGGCGTCTATTTTTCCTGGGAGACTGTGCTTCTTCTTGTTCTAGAGCTTTCAGGTATGCTGTTAAGTCTCTAGTGTGAGATTTCTCCAACTTATTTATGTGGGCATTTAGTGCTATGAATTTCCCTCTTAGTACTGCTTTCATAGTGTCCCATAAATTTGGATATGTGGTGTCTTCATTTTCATTGATCTCTAGGAAGTCTTTAATTTCTTTCTTTATTTCTTCCTTAACCCATTGGTGATTCAGTTGGGTATTATTCAGTTTCCATGAGATTGCAGGTTTTCTGTAGTTTTTGTTGTTGTTGAAATCCAACTTTAGACCATGGTGGTCTGATAGAACACAGGAGGTTATTCCAATTGTTTTGTATCTGTTTAGATTTGTTTTGTGGCCAAGTATGTGGTCAATTTTAGAGAAGGTTCCATGGGGTGCTGAGAAGAAGGTATATTCTTTTTTGTTAGGATGGAATGTTCTGTAGATATCGATTAAGTCCATTTGAGTCATGACATCAGTTAAGTCCTTTATTTCTCTGTTAAGTTTCAATTTGGGAGATCTGTCCAGTGGTGAAAGTGGGGTGTTGAGTCTCCCACTATTAATGTGTGGGGTTTTATATGTGATTTAAGCTTTAGTAATGTTTCTTTTACATATGTGGGTGCCCTTGTGTTTGGGGCATAAATATTCAGAATTGAGACTTCATCTTGGTGGATCTTTCCTGTGATGAGTATGTAATGCCCTTCTTGATCTCTTTTGATTGATTTTAGTTTGAAGTCTATTTTGCTGGATATCAGGATGGCTACACCCGCTTGTTTCTTAAGACCGTTTGATTGGAAAGTCTTTTCCCAGCCTTTTATTTTTAGGTAGTGTCTATCTTCGAATTTGAGATGTGTTTCTTGTATGCAGCAGAAAGATGGGTCCTGCTTTCGTATCCATTCTGTAAGCCTATGTCTTTTTATAGGTGAATTAAGTCCATTGATATTGAGGGAAATTAATGACCAGTGATTGTTCATTCCTGTTATTTTTTGGTGGTGATGTGTGGGTACTTCTATACGTTGGGGTTTACTGGTGTGGCTTTATCTGTTGCCTGTGTTTTCGAGGGTGTATCTGACTTCCTTAGGTTGGAATTTTCCTTCTAGCGCTTTCTGTAGGGCTGGGTTTGTGGATAAGTATTGTTTAAATCTGGCTTTGTCATGGAATGTCTTGTTCACTCCATCTATGGTGATTGAAAGTTTTGCTGGGTATATTAGTCTAGGCTGACATCCATGGTCTCTTAGTGTCTGCATTACATCTGTCCAGGTTCTTCTGGCTTTCAAAGTCTCCATTGAGAAATCGGGTGTTATTCTGATGGGTTTGCCTTTATATGTCACTTGGCCTTTTTCCTTTGCTGCTCTTAATATTCTTTCTTTATTCTGTACGTTTAGTTGTTTAACTATTATGTGGCGAGGGGACTTTTTTTGGGGGTCTAGTCTGTTTGGTGTTCTATAAGCTTCTTGTATCTTCATAGGCATTTCCTTCTTTAAGTTGGGAAAGTTTTCTTCTATGATCTTGTTGAATATATTTTCTGTGCCCTTGAGTTGGTATTCTTCTCCTTCTTCGACCCCTATTATTCTTAAGTTTGGTCTTTTCATGGTGTCCCAAATTTCTTGGACATTTTGGTTCATGACTTTGTTGGCTTTAGTGTTTTCTTTGACTGATGAATGTATTTCTTCTACTGTATCTTCAACGCTAGAGATCCTCTCTTCCATCTCTTGCATTCTGTTGATTATACTTGCATCTGAAGTTCCCAATCGTTTTCTCAGATTTTCTATTTCCAGCATTCCTTCTGTTTGTGTCTTCTTCATTTTTTTTATTTCCCTTTTCAGGTCTTGGACTGTTTCCTTCATTTGTTTCATTGATTTTTCTTGATTTTCTCTCAGTATTTTATTGTTTTCTTCCAGGACTTTATTGATTTCTTCTAATTTGTTTGCCCTTTCCTCTAGTTGTTTACAGCGTTCTTCACATTTTTTTGTCTTTTCCTCTACACAAGCCTCTAGCTTCTTCATGATGTCATTCATAAGGCTGTTTTCTTCTGCTTCTTCCAATTTCTGATGTTCAGGTCTAGGTGTTGGAGGAGGGCTAGGGCCTGGTGATGCTGTATTGCTATTCATTTTGTTGTATATGTTTCTGCCTTGACGTCTGCCCATCTCCTTGTGGTTCGTTACTGGCCTTATCCGCACACTTGGTTCAGCCAGACCAGTGTTCCAAAAGGGAAGTCCGGAGCAAGATGGGAGCTGGGGGCCGGCCTCTAAGTCTCAGGAAGAGGCTTGGGGCTCAGGCGGATGGGCGTGGGGGCAGGGCGTGGAGACTGCAGGGCCTGCCAGGGGTCTTGGAGAAGGGGATCCTTCCCGGTGGGGCTAGCAGGGAACCTGCCCGGTGGCCAGAACCTGGGACCAAGTTGGGCAGGTCTTCCCTGGAGTGGCTGGTGCCCAGGGATGGGGTGCGGGGCAAGGAAGGGCACTCACCAGTTTTCCAAAAGGGAAGTCCGGAGCAAGATGGGAGCTGGGGGCCAGCCTCTAAGTCTCAGGAAGAGGCTTGGGGGTCAGGGAGATGGGAGTGGGGGCAGGGCGTGGAGACTGCAGCGTCTGCCAGGGGTCTTGGAGAAGGGGATCCTTCCAGGTGGGGCTAGCAGGGAATCTGCCCGGTGGCCAGAACCTGGGGCCAAGTTGGGCAGGTCTTCCCTGGAGTGGCTGGTGCCCAGGGATGGGGTCTCCTGTTTTTCTTACTATATCAAATGCTTCATGTAAGGAAGACCAGATCTATCCCATTCACCACTTGATGTCCCATATAAACTGCTTACATCTCTGGGCAAAGGTTCCATATAGATATGCTTAAGAAAAATTTAAGCCCCAGTTCTTTAGTAGGAGGTCCAATACTCAGCCAGCACAAGCGAGAGAGTAAGGATGTGAAGTGAGAAAAGAAGAAACATATATAAGCTCATAGCCGGGCCCCTCTGTTACCAACTCCACTGTGGCTTCTTAAGAGAGTCAGTGGCTCAAACATAAAAGATGAATTCAGATGAGTCTGTCTATCATTGGGGCTTGGAAAGGCAATTTAGTGGGAGGAGAGGAAGGGACTTTATTATCTTTTCTATTGTTTTGATACCTGGGCTATGATTTGTCCCATGGTGGCTTCTGTGTTAGAACCTTGGTTTCTAGTGAGGTAGCAGAAGCTTAAAGAAGTGGATAATTAGGTCATGACAGCTTTATACTAAGAACTGGATTAATAGTCATCTTGGGGAATTAGTTGGGCCTCACTGATAGTTATTTCTTGTTAATAAAAAGTTATTTAGACCTGGGTGGTGGTGGCACATGCCTTTAATCCCAACACTTGGGAGGCAGAGGCAGGTGGATCTCTGAGTTCAAGGCCATCCTGATCTACAGAGCAAGTTCCAGGATAGGCTCCAAAGCTACACAGAGAAACCCTGTCTCCAAAAAAAAAAAAAAAAAAAAAAAAAAAAAAGTTGTTTTGAAATGAGACCACACCTTGTACTTTGTCTTTTCTGCATTCAATACTTACTCCTTCTGTGCCATGGAACTCAGCTAAAGAGATCCTCACCAGGATGCCAATATCATGTTGTTTGGACCTTCCAACCATGAGCCAGGAAACCTCTTTATTGATAAAGTAACCAGCCATGGTTATTTTGTTATAACAACAGGAAAGGAACTAAGACATTCATTGATTCAATTTCTCTAGGAGTTAGTTATTTATCCAGCGCCTTGTATTCTCAGCCCCTATTCTTCAGAGAAGTTCCTAAGAAAAAGATTGCATGCCCTATGTTATAGTGTGTCATTTAAATTGAATAGGGATACGAGGTTAACAAAAAAAATCCTTATAGTTCTTGCCAAGTATCAATTCCAGTTCTAAGTGGTTACTACTGGAAGAAGTATGAGGGAGGCATTGACATAGCTGAGCACTCTACAGGGAAAATTGATAAATTGGGTGTTTCTTAGGGATGAAGAATTGTGTCTAGAGTCATGGCAACCCCGGTGACAGAAATTCCCATGGGCAAATGGCTGGAGGACCAGGAAAACAATCATACCAAGGAAGTTGGAGGGGGGTTGATTTGGAGTTTGTCAAATGAACAAGGCAATGATGGGGGCATTTAATTCTAATTGTTGGTTATCTTATTAAAAGGATTCACATAGAGCTTATTTAACAAGAAAGGATTGTTGACTATTACCTTTTAAAATATGTGATATTGTTATCTCCAGGATTTCAATAGAACATCATCCCCAACACCCTCATCAGTCCCTAAATTCTTCCCCAAACTCTCTTCCTCCTCTGGTAATGCAGCTCTGTTCAATTCCAGATAAATGACAAGCTGCTTGCTTCTTTCTGCTCCATGTCCACATCTCAGCAGATCACCCAGCATCTACATACTGGGATCTGGTGTTCACACAAGTAATGGAAGGAGCTCTAAGGCGTAAGGGCTGGGTTGTATTCTTGGCTTAATTTTGTGGATGGTGGGTGGAGGGGAACTCAAGCCACTGGACGTCTCAGCATTGGTTTGATGAGAAAGAGACAGGATCTAGGAGCAAGTAGCTTTGAGGATTTGCACTAATTCAGCTAATGATCAAAGCTGACAGCCAACACAGCCGATCATCAGGTCCAAAATGCAGGAAAACTCAAGGTTCAAACTGTGTTTCCATTAATATATGAATGGGATGGATGGTGTGTGGAATATTACATAAATGAAACTCAAGACAAGAGAGAACTTTGTAGTGGATATATTTTATTGTTTGGTTTGGTTTGGGAAAAGATACAGGTCCAGAAGCTTGAAATACATGAAGTTGATGCCAGCTGCCAGCTGCCAGGTAGCGAGCTTGCTATAGAGAAGAATAGGAATACAGGTTTTTGAGCATATGTGATGCAATGGATGTATAATTATTCAAATTACATTGATCCACACTTCTTATGTGGATAACATCCTTTTTGTTTAAAGAAGACTAATAGAGGCTTAGCAGGGTTAGTCAACACTAAAAATTAAAGCAGTCATATTTGTCCAACTCCTTTTATGGTTTCCCTCCATATCAAGTCAAACTAAATAGAGATATGTCCTGAGGAAGAAGTTACCAGAATTGTCACCCAGCAGGCTTGATATCTGAGTAAAGCTCCACTCCACATTCAAGGAAGACACATAGGGAAGGAAGAGACAGAGCCAATGCCCTGGCTGGTTTCCTTCAGGTTCCCCGTGATAACTGCCACAGTACACAGCATAAGTTAAAAGTTGGGTCTAAGAACTCTCTCTGCCCATCCCCCATGTACATATACACTTAGAAGTAAACTCCAACTTTGTCCCCAAACTTTGGAATCACTACTTATTTTACTTCTGGTATCATTTGTTTAAAAACAAACAAGTTGTTAAATTCTCTACCCAGCTCACAAGTTTTTTTCCCCTTATTTCTTAATAAATCTACTAGTCATTTTAGCAAACCAGTAGCTAATCTACTTATTTTATTTTATCTAGGACTTTTTTACTTGGAGGGAGGGAAGAAGACATTTAAAACATTTGTATTTTCTTTGAAGTCAGAGAATCATGTATTTAGGAGTCTATTTTATCATCTGCTTATTTAATAATAATAATAATAATAATAATAAAAACCCAAAAGCCTAAAATAAAAAACTCACGTTAAAGCGATGGCAAGCATGTGCAGAGACAAAAGTGAAGACATACCCAAGATGGAAAAATACATAACAGCCCTGAGGGTGGAGCAGAACCTTAAGATCGCATTGTGAGTTCCAATTGTCAGTGTTCAGCTCTGCATTACCATTTGTGGAGTCTGAACACTTTCTTGCTTAGTTGTATCCCAAGGATGATGCTTTCTTAAGTTGAATATAATGTGTCCAGTTACTTTCTGACTTCATAATAAATAAGTGGCTTTTCTTTATAGATAAAACCAGATGAATGACAAGTCTGGAACTTCCTGTGAATCAGTTTCAAAGAAAGTAGATGCCTAGGATAATCTGAAACCATCTCCTTAAAGATAACAAAATTCTGAGCATAACCCAGAGTTTCCAGAACTCAATGGCTTACACGTGAAGATGTTTTAACATTGGCTAATAGTCCCGATTTAGAAATACAAAGAAGTCACTGTTCAAAAATTGTGTTGTATTTGTCTCAGAAATATTTTCGAGGGAGACAACACTTACAGAGATGAAACAGTGTACATGTCTCTTTGGTTTTCCTTCCCCAGAGGTGATCTCCTCAGAAATAAGGGCCATCCCAAAGGGATTTGTATTCCTCCATGCCCATGTTTTTAATGTCACCACATATATGTATATGCATCCAAAAATATATTCCAATGTTTCATGTATTTTAAAATATATATATAAGTAGTGGCATATTGTACTTATCCTTTTGCAATCTGCTTTTTTCACTCAACATTTTGTTTTTGAGAATTATCCATGTTGATGCAGAGAGAATGTTAAACATGATTTCAGAAAGTGAAAACACCCTAGCTCACTGAGGAAATCTTAGAAAGTCCACACAGAATTCATTGTATTATGTGGCTGTCCATGCAGCATGAGAAACACACTCATGGACCATTTTGGGGGTCTCATCACTACAGCTGTTGAGTTGTTTGACCACTAGTTCACCCCTTTCATTATGTCCCTTCTCTCTAGCTGTTGACTTGGTACTTTGCTGACACCTAGACTGATAGATCGGGAGACTCACTGCTCTCATGGCCAAGGCTCAACAATCAACCGTTCTACTCTCAACCTCTGCTCCTGGGAGGTAGACCTAAAGCAATATCTGCTCCCATCAATGTCACTATTAATTATGGTCTCCAACAAGTCAGTAGTTTGCTAGAAACAGAAAGGACACCACCAGTCATTTGTCTCCCTCTGAAGAGACCAGCATTTGGGTGTTTCTTTCATTTGCTTCACAATTTGCATGAGAATTTAGTTTCCATATGCAGCTGCTGTCGTTCCACTCCATACCCGACACACATGGCATTTTTTGCTGGAGCAGGACCAGGTTCCAAATTCAAGTTCCACCTCCGCAGAGGGATCCTCATTCTACAGCTCTCTGATGGGTCTCTGAGTGATTTTTTTTTTCTTTTCAGGCCTGCTCTTTCTCTGGAAGTAAGTGCTTTACACCTTTACCTCCCATCCCTTCTGACAATCTTCCATGTCCATATGCCCCTCACTATATGATGGGCCACATCACAATTACCCATTGTAAATGGAAAGTATTCCAAGTTTAAAAAAAAAAAAGTTTGTTTAATCCCTCAACCCACCAGACATCACAGCTTACTTAACCACATGGTAGACTGTAAAATGTTGGTTTTCTTCCCTCATGGTCACATGACTAAATGGCAGCCACTGTATGCTGCCACTTGTAGGCATCAAAAGAAAGTACTGTAGCAGGCAGTGTCCCAGAAAGAAATAAACTCCAAATTCACAGTATGGTTTCTATTGAGTACATGTCACTTCTGTACTATCATAATGTTAATATAATCACAAATTGAAGCACTACAAGTAGACAGCCAGCTCTCTCATCTGCTTATAGGCTTGTCTTCTACTTCCCTGTCAATTCGTAGTTGAAACAGGGGCTCAAGATGGTGAGACTGGAATTGACTAGTGTCACTCAATTCCCATTCATCAGAAGAGAAAGTAAGTCTTGGTTCTGGCTCAGCTAGCACCCCAAATACGAAAGAACACATGAGATAAAGGCCCATTCTGTTGGAGATAGGGGAGCAAAGGAAGGAATAACAGAAATGTGGCCCAGGATAACATCATCTTTTGTAGCACAATTTCTCTGAGGTATATTAGACAGGTTGGCAAACAAAAATGTTGCAAGTTAATTAATCTACCTCCATTGTTACTGAAAGAGCTCTTCTGAATATAGTAGATTAAATTTCCTTAAGGCCTTTGTCATTCATTCTGCAGATTTATTTCTTATTTGAGTATATATTTTTCAGAATTCATACTCACAAAATATTGTTATATTTATCCTCTTATTTTCCATGCATATTTCTACTCATTAAACAGTAAACATTTATAAGACGTTTGCTATGTGCAAAGGTCTAAACTAGGCACTCACTACAAAAGAAACTTGACTTATCTTAGAGAAAGCAGAGCTTGAATCTTGTCTATATGCAAATTTCCCATAGAAATTACCAGCCTAACATTTACTATGTTAAATGGTGAATTCACATCTTAGGGACTTGAGTTATACAGAATTTTTATAGCAATATTCCCTCAAATATCAGATGATCTAATGTAGAAATGCAAAACTGTCACTTAAAGATTGTTCAGATTTCTTCCTAGGTCCCAAAACTACCTTAGTCATTGCTTTGAAGGAGAGTAGAGAGATAATAAATGTGTTTTGCATGATGTCACACAATAAACTTTTAAGACAAATATTTAGGGAAACATGCAAAGCTTAGGAAGTGGGTTTTTTTTTTTTAAAGCTTCATGCTGTTTCCAGGTTAACTTCCTCATTATCATGGTGCACTTGCTTATTTCTGAAAGACAGAGGATGCACTGAGACCTTCAAGCCTTGTACTTGCTAATCTGTACATGGTATGTCTTTAGCACAGAACTGACTCAGTGTCTGCATAAGGGCAGAACATCAGGGCAGCCCAGCATGGGGCTGAGGCTAGCTTTAATTTGGAATCCTAAGTGAGCTCCCTCAGCAGGATGTCTGAGCTCACATCACCTGCCCTTGTCAATCTTGTTGCCTTTCCTTCCAATTCTATTTCAGATGAGACTCCCAAAGAATCATGGGGGAATTCTGCCATCCTCAGAGGCTGGGGAAGTTCAGCCTAATCTGAAAGCCAAATTGGACTAGAAGCTTCATGTTTTGAAAAGTAGTTTTGAGGGCTTTTGGTGCTTCTATCTGTAACAACCATTTTCTACTGGGATGTCAGTATATTCAATTATCTAAGTGTTTCACAGTCTTTACCTTTAACACAGTAGGTTTACTGTGTCCTGCAATCCAGGAGATCCCAGCAAAGGAAGAACTTCAAAGTACCAGAGATAACCATATCTTTTGACACCGTACCTAGTCTGCATTTCTCTATTCAGCACAGCCTAGCAATTGCTACCTAAGTTTTATGACATTTCAAGCCCCTTCTAAATGTCACTGCCTATCACAACACATCTATCAATAACTATCACAGTCATGAACTTGTAAGGAAGGGTACAGGGCCAGATAAAGCAAATGATAACAGGTACAGAGATGTCCATTTTTCTTTCCCTTTATACCGCCATATTTTCCTTAAAACATAAAGCTATCATTGATTGTATGTTACAACTTAGCAGAAACTGTATAGGCTGAAGGTATATATGTCAGTCCTCTGATCTTGGAATCACTATACATTTCATGCCTTAGATAATGGAAATTTTGAGAGGTAACGGATTTGAATAATTCGTGCTACAAATGTCACACACTTGGGGCTGATGATGTAGTTCTGCAGTAAAGTAGCATTTGTTTATCACATACAAGGCCCTAGGTTTGATCCCTAGCAAGACTGAAGCAGATGATAGATAGATAGATAGATAGATGATAGATAGATAGATAGATAGATAGATAGATAGATAGATAGATAGATAGACAGGTAGAGATAAATAGGCAGATTCACATCCAAACTGCCCAACTCAGAACCTATGTTTGTATGTGTTATTCTATGTTGTTCCCACTCCTAATCTTTTGTCTTTAAATTTTCAGAAGTTAAAATTGGCATTACTTTCCCATCCCAAGGAATGTGACTGTTTTAACTTTTCTCAGGAAATGTTTAATGTCATGTGGATAGAGAAATCCTTTCCTTACTGAAGTTTCCTGACATCATGTTATCATCTAATTTTTTATTATCCATGTCTATACGAAATACAATCTAAAACCAACACCATATTGTCTTAATCTTCTGCATGCAGTGGGACACACTGAGTATAGGACAGCTCTTTAATCCCACCTCACAGTGCTGATTGGTAAACTATAAACAGATCTCTCCAGTACTCCTAAAAATTCAGTCACTAGAAACACAGGATAATTTTCTGATATATGATCCACCATTTTAAGCCTGTATGGATCCAACTCACTGAAGATTTTAATAGTGCTGGGACTCTTTAGAATCAAAGTTCCTTTAATGGACCTTGATTTGATTTGTGAACCTTATCAACAGATCCACCAAGTTTGGAAGCAGAGTGTCATTCCTGGGGTGCCTTTGCACAGACAGTGCCATAGATGGTGTCCTCTGGGGCAGTTCATCTGGCAGTCCCTTCTGCAGAGAAGTTCTATGATAGTCAGACTAGATCATACAGAAGGACATCTGAAGCTGGATCTTCTTCACTCTACACCTAAGAGAAAACTCTCTTCCCCTTCCATGAGCATTGTTATTTTCTTGGTTGCTGAATGTACCTTTGATTCATGGTCAAACATTTGGCATGCTTATATGCTTTTCTGGATTTCATAGGAAGATCCATAATAACCCACTTTAATCATTTAAAATTTTATAGCACACATTTTGTATATTATTATTTACTCTCATTATTTCTTTGGTCTAATAATTTCATCTTCACCTTTCACCTTTTAAAAGTCACAGGATTATGTCCATTTTACCCTGTTTAAATATTTTAGGATAAGATTAAAAATTTATGAAGATAGAAAAGCTCAAAACCTTTTAAATATAGTTTTATTACATGTATTTATTTATGTCTGTGTGTGTGCACACACACTCATGCTTTGGCTCATATGTGAAGGTCAGAAGACAACTTTCAGGAGTTGGTTCTCTGCTGTGGAATGTTGTTCTGTATGCTGTGAATGTGTGTTGCTCTGACTGGTTGATAAATAAAATGCTGATTGGCCAGTAGCCAGGCAGGAAGTATAGGAGGGATAAGCAGACAAGGGGAATTCTGGGAAGAGGAAGGCTGAGTCAGGAGTTACCAGCCAGACACAGAGGAGGCAAGATGTGAAGGCAGAACTGAGAAAAGATACCAAGCCACATGGCTAAACATAAATAAGAATTATGGGTTAATTTAAGTGTAAGCGTGAGCTAATGGCCATAGAGTTCGTAAATAATATAAGTCTCTGTGTGTTTACTTGGGTCTGAGCAGCTGTGGGACTGGCCGTTGAGAGGGAATTGTCCTGACCACCAGCCCGGCATACAGGAAAACCATCGGACAACAGTTCTTTTCTTGTACCAGGTCCCAGGGATAGAACTCAAGTAGTCAGGCTTAGCAGCAGTTCCTTTCACCTTCTGAGCCATCTTGTAGGCCCTTCGACAACTTTTCAACATAAAAACACTGTATATCACATTACATAATCATATCACATTACATAAACAATACATGATCATTATGAAGATATTAAATAATGTAGATTTTGATGTAGAAGGACATCAAAAGAGAAGACAAATAAGCAGTGATTATTAAGAAGAGGAAAATTGAGGATATCAATAATCCCATATCAGGGAATTCACTATTTTGTAGCTTGGCTCCTTCAACACATCAGTATAAAAATACATGATGTCCATGTTCATATTTTGCTTTGGTTTTTGTTTATTATTGATTCATTCTCTTTTGTTTGTTTGTTTGTCTGCTTGTTTTTTCTGTTTGGTTTTTAGTTGTTTGGGGTTTTTTTGGTTTTGTTTGTTTGTTTGTTTTGAGACAGTTTCACACTTTGTAACCAAGCCTAACCTTAATCTCACTATGTAGCCCAGGCTGGTCCTGAACTCATGGTAATCCTCCTGCCTCATGTTCTCACACATGTGGATTACCCCCCCAAAGCTGGCTACATTCCTTTTGATGTATATATAATTGTTAATTATTTTTGGAAGTTTATATTGTGTTTGACTTTACTTCATATCTTAAGGCAGAGTCTCTTAGTTGAACCCAGAAACTCACCAATATGACCAGTGTAAATAGCACTGAATTCCCATCTCTACCTTCTGAGCCCTGGAAATACAGGCAGGCTGAGGACCATACCCAGAATATCCACAGGTTCTGGAAATCCAAACTCCATCTTCACACTTGCGAAGCAAGTGTTTTATTCACTCAGCCATCTGCCCGTCCCATATTAATTTGTATAGAGTATCACAATGGCCGACCTTGTAGCTGATTCGCATTTCCATCGTTATCTTGTACTCACCCAGGCACACCTTTAAAGTATTAAGAGAATCACATTTCTTATATAAAGATGTGCACTTGTGTGTCCGCTGGATATGTGTGAGTGTACCTGTGTACCTCAGTGCTTCTGAGTTATTTCATTGTACCATTTCTTACATATTTACAAACAAAAAAATCAGAAATGAATAGCCATTCATGTCTAGGAGAATTTTAGCATCTGTCCTATGTGAAAAGTAGAAACCATCTAGTCACATTCCTCAGATTAAGTGAGACTTCTAAGGCAGGAGCCTGTCCTCAACAGGGATTAGTTCTCACTCATAGCCCAGTGGCCCCTGCAGTCATATTTTCCCATTATAATTCATTAACAGTTTTAAGCTACTGCCTTCTTGGACATTTGCTACTGGTGAGCACCCATGGGTCTTGGGCCTTCAGGCTTTCTGTGTGCTGGGCCAAGTGCCATGCTTCCCTCATGACCACCCAAGGCTGCTATTCCTTCCCAACTAAACAGCTCAAGTGGAAATGACTGTTCACAGCACACCTCCAATTTCATTTCAGAGCTACTTCTGGCATCATCACCTACAATGGTCTGGAGCTTCTGCGTGCAGTTGCAATAATGCTTCAGAACATCCTGAGATGGCTTACTGCTGTGGTGGGGATGTCTCCATGATGCTGAGCTCTGCAATGGTTATTTGACCTTTGTTTCTCATGGGCACAAAAGAAGTCTTTTGTTCACATCTATTGTACACTTCACAGAGAAATCAACTACTTTTTTTTTTTTTCCAAGAAAAGAACCCCGCTGTCCAGGCTTTTGAACCTTCTCCCTCAGGCATGGAGGGGATGCCCCTATCGACCGCCCCTCCCTGAAAGAGGAGCTTCTCCCACAGCTGGTCCATGCCTGTATTGCCTCCATATGCTGCTGGGAAACCGTGTCTTGAAATCAAGTGATAAAGCTGCACTTCTGTTTCCAGTGGCCCTGGCCCAGCGAGGGAGACTGGCAGCTTTGTGAGTGGCTTCCCAGCCGACTGGGTCGCCAAGTGCAGTAGTGCAGCTGGGATATGTTTCCTCACCAGTGCCCGAGACTGTGGTTAGCTTCAGATTCCTGCAACTGCGACAGGAAAATGCCTGCATTTTAGCCGCAGTCACTAACAAATTACAGCCAGCTCCTGACCCCATTATGGAAATGCAAGCTCACGTGCCCAGGAGTCCCTAGCTAATGCTGCTGCTCAGTCATTTCCAACACATTTCTTGTCAATCAGACTACACGGCTTACGAGGTCTTCTTTCAAAGGCATCACGGTTAAAGGATTCAGGGGCCTTCCTTCCAGGGCCAAGCAACGCCTTCTCTCAGTTATTTATTCTTTATGAAATCCCCTTCCCTTTTTTTCTTGCTCCAGGAAAAGACTCAGGTCACAAAGGCAAGACATTATCAGACTCAAATCTCAAAGTGGAATACCCCTTAAGTGTGCACTGAAGTCTTAAGTCTGCTGGAGCATGTGTGTGTGTGTGTGTGTGTGTGTGTGTGTGTGTGTGAGAGAGAGAGAGAGAGAGAGAGAGAGAGAGAGAGAGAGAGAGAGAGAGAGAGAGAGAGAGAGAGAGAGAGAGACCCCCGAGAGGAGCAACCAATCAGAAAGCCTTCTCAGCAACTTCAATGCAAGAAGTTAATTGCAGGCGGCCGTCCTCATTGTGGGTACAGTAGTCAAAAAGAAAACACAGCAGAGTCCAGAGCACAGCTGTACGCCCATCTTCCTAATGAAACATAGAATCAGTCCTCTCCTCGGAGGGCTTGGCCTCCAGGGCCAGTCTCCACTATCTGCTCTTAGCAGATTGGATTATTTTTTCACGCTGAGGCCCAAGCCTAGCCGGCTCTCTTCCCAGCTTGTTTGCTGGCTTGCCTGACCGTGAAGCATTACCCCTGGCAGATCTCGCAGGCTCTGTGAACGTCTCTCCACTGAGGAGGTGGGCTCAGCTGTGTGTCCTGCAAAAGGCTGAGCTGCTTGCTACCTGTGAAACAGAGGCAAGCTAGTGTAAACTACAGCCCCCATTGCCTCAGTGGGATGTTTGCAAAGACGGGAGACTAGAAGAGTAGGGCACGTGGTAGACACCGAGGAAAACCCAGCCGCCATGACAGGATTGGGGGGGGTGCTGTTTCTGTTACCGCTGCAGAGGATTCCGGGGTGGGGGTTTCAGAGCAGAACAAAAGCCTGCTGGTATGTGGACTGAACTCCATTTTCTGTGTGAGTCTGAGTAGAGAAAGATAAACAGAACCTTTCACCGATAGACATATTTTAGAGTTCAAGTATGACATGACGGGTCCAAAATAGATTCCACATGATTGGAGCGAATCCAGAACCTGCTCCCTGAATAGCAATCAGTGCTGGAGGCTGAGCCGGCCCGCACCATCATCACATAAAACAGGGAAAATCTGCAAATCCCACACAGCTGCCAGTGAGTAAGGACAGCCCATACCTGGAGCCTGGTGCTGCAGCTCTGTTTTCCAAAATTACCCAGCTTAGCTCAAATTGAGAGTCTCTTTGCCTTTCTACGAATACCTTAATGAACACTCAGAACTTTACAACAGCTTTCTCTCCATGAATTTTCTTTTCAAACGAGAGTTTCTGCTCTTTGCAATAATACTCTGTCAGGCAGAACTAATGACCCGCGGGCTTCATGCTAGGTTGTTTTCATGGAAAGTTCCTCATAACTTGAAACCATATAGGTCTTAAGCACCTCAGAAGGAGAGAACCAAATTCCAGGGTTCCTGAATATGGTGGTGCAGGATAGGATTTTGACGGGGTTGGGAGAGTTCTCTCAGAACAGTGGTAGACTTCTTTAATGTGTTGTAACTGACTTGTTTTGATAATAAAAGGAATACAATCTAAAGCAGGCAGAGGAGAACGAAAAAGTTTACAAGACAGATGGACTTCATGAGGGCTAAGAATGACCTCTTGTATTTGTAAACAACTTTCTTCCTTTAAAATAGCCACCAGTAAGACTACGAATCAGGTCCTCCACATTTAATTAGTGTTTCTCATATTTAAGAAAATTGTAAATATGTATAATTCAATGGGTCCACGATAGGTCAGCATTAACCCAAAAACTAAGCTCAAGAAGCCCTGCTGTTCCACACACAGTCAGGCCGTGAAGGTTTCCCTCTGCTGCCTTTCTGAGCCACATTTCTGTGAAAGCGAGAAAAGTGATAAATGGAAAATTCAATGCTTATGGAGGGACATCTGGTACAGCATGTGCCACCACTGCCCTCCAACTGGCCAGGAAGTTAGCATTTAAAAATGATAGGGAGGGTACAGTGGTTTTCCACCTCTGTGTTGAGAAGTCCCTTCATTGTTTAGATGTTTCCATGAACATTTGAAATGGAGTGACTCTTACAAGTGCACATCATGGGCTCCTTCTGTTTCAAATAGTTCTCTTTGGTTATATTGGCATTGTTTTTTAGGAGCTGTCAAAAAAGATCAGCAGTTGAGAATCTTTACAGGTTATTTCAATAGACAGAAAAAAATGAAAACAAAATGACAACAAGCCACTCTTTTTCTTGGAATCATGGTATGATGATTGTAAATCTTAACCACACAAACAGTCACCTCAGAGTTTTGCTCCTCCCGATACGATTTGAGAGTGTATGCAAGTACTATGTACACTTATCCAAAAATAGGCCAGTGGTGCCCTACTGGAGTTTAGTCACCAAGGTTACACACTAATCGTTAGTTAGTTTATTGCAAAGCATTGATTCTTGATTTCCAAATGCAGCATGACATTACATAGTCATAATCTTAGGGCTCAAAGCAACCCTTGAGGGTCATCTGGCCTTGTCCCTGCCTTCAAAGAATTCAGGTAGATAAAGCACTGGAATTTCAAAGAGGCAAACTGTCTTGTTCAATTTTACCCAACTAGTTGAGGAGATTCGACCTCTTGTCTTCTTTTCCAAGCACAATTGTCTGTGTGGGAAAAAAAGATCCAACCTCTTTAAACCCACAAAAACAGAAAGCAGATTAGCCATTTCCACAGGCAGGGGGAGAACTGAACTCCAAAGAGCACAAAGTTTTCTTTTAAAGTGATGAGAATGTTCCAGAACTAGATAGTGATGATTGTGACTATGCTAAACACACTTGAACTGTCCACAGTAAACACCTCAAAGGGTGACTTTTATATTAATACTACAGTGTTACTGTGAACTGCTCACTTCTCTGTCTCCTCAAATTTCTTTTGTGTGATTTAAGTTCAGGGTCATGCCCCCTGTGTCTTTGGCCTTTCAGTATCCAGGTAGCTATATGCTTAATAAATTCTGCTGGGTCCTTCCTGGGTTGGTTTGAATGAGAATGATCTCCATTGGTTCATATGTTTGAATACTTGGTTGCCAGTTGGTGGAACTATTTCCCAGGAGGTTTGTCACTGGGAGTGGGCTTTGAGGCTTCAAAAGACTCATACCATGACCAGTGAGCTCTCTGCCTCTAACTTACAGACCAAGCTGTAAGGCTCAAGCTGTTCCTGCCACCATGCCTTTGCTCTGCCATCATGGTTTCTAACCCTATGAAACCATAAGCCCAATTAAAAGCTTTCTTTTATAAGTTTTCTTGGTCATGGTGTTTTATCACAGCAATAGAAAAGTAACTAAGATGCTTCCTAAAAAAACTATAACCATTATTAGTTGAAAGAAAATATTTTCTTCAATGAGTTTACAGTACTGCTATACATTTTGTCGAACCTGCTTCATTCCATTACAAAGTTCACATAAGATTATCTGAGACCTGTATGGGCTAATTAGGTTCCTAGAGAGGAAATGGGGGGTATATTTCGTCAATAGTATGCCCAGTAGAACCCTCTCCCAAAATATATCGTCATTAAATATTTTCTAGCATTGAGGGGTGAATCTTCTGGGATCTGGAAATGTTGGAAAGGGATGTTCTCTCACCAAATTAGAATGACTTCCAACCCATCTGCAGAAACAGTTGTAGTTGAAATTTTTTCTTTGGGTTACCAACCAGCTCCCAGATAAAGACACAGAGACTTATTAATTAAGATTGCTTAGTCTTAGCTTAAGCTTGTCCCACTAGCTCTTTTAATTTAATTTAGCTGGTTTCTAGTCATCTACATTTTGTCTTGGGGCTTTTTACCTTTCTTTCATTCTGTATGTCCTAATTTCCTGCTTCCTCCTTGTCTGTCTGTCTGTCTGTCTGGCCCCTGTTGTCTCCTTTTCTTTCTTCCTCAAACCTAAATTCCTCCTCCTACTTACTTTCCCTGCTGGGAAGTTCCACCTATACCTACTCCCTCGCTATTGGCCATTCAGCTTTTTATTAGACCCAATCAGGTGCCTTAGGCAGGCAAGGTGAAACAACAACACATCTTTACATAATTAAACAAATGCAACAAATCTATACATAGTTGAACAATTATTCCACAATGTAAGCAAATGCAACACATCTTTACACAGTTAAATATTCTACAATGAACTGTAAATATCATTTTAGAAGATCCTAATCCTACGGGGTCATTAAGACCATTGCCCACAAGAAAGGTGCTGCCTTATCCCAAAACAGCTAATACTGAGTGCTCAATTCCAGCCTTGCACTGCTACTTTCTCACACCATAGGGCAGCGTGAGCCTACTGACTTAATGTGTGCCAACTCCTCACCATTGATGCCTGTCCTTTTACAAACCTCTATTTCTGAATGGAAAAAAAAATCAATTAACTGAAAAGAAAAACAGGTGGCTATTTAAATGGAAATGCTGAAAGCAGCATCATGAAGTATTTGTCTTTCTGAGATGGTTTGGTTTTGTTTACTAGCATGTCCTCAAAGTGTATCCATGCTAATTCTGACGAGATTTTCTCCTTTACTAAAGATGGCTTAACATTATGCAATATTATAAATGCTTATGTAATGCCACAGTTCCTTTTGGTAGACTAACAATTTTCCACATCATGGTTATTTTTTTTTAAAGATATGATAAATATTATACCATCAAAAGACACAAACTTTTGTCGATGGAATCATATGTTCCTTAAGAATGAAAATAATAATAATAAAATTTAGAAGTAATTCACATACAAGAGATAATGAAAGTGATTATGCATATTACTTTATCTCATTATTTTTAATTTCTAAAAAACTTTTAGGTACATTTAATTAAAACTATATACAACTAAACTATGAACACTATGAATATGTAATCTTAAAATATGGACATTTTGTACTCTTCCAAATTCCTAGGTATTAGTAGTACATGTTCAGTACCTGGCTTTCCATATATATAATGTATATATAGTTAGATTGATAGAGTATTATACATTTATTAATGCAGAATTTCCCAATACAGTTTGCATACCATAACAAGATATATATAAAATATGCTCTTTTTTCCCACTTCCACAGAACCAGTTGATCCTCAATGTGGTGGTTTGAATGAAAATGGCCCCCAAAGGGAGTGGCATTATCAGGAGGTGTGGCCTTGTTGCAGCAGGTGTGGTCTTATTGGAGGAAGTATGTGTAGATGTGGGCTTTGAGGTCTCATATATGCTCAAGCCACTCCCAGTGGCAGAGTTCACTTCCGGTTGCTTGCACATCAAGATAAAGAACTCTCAGCTTCGTCCCCAACACCCTGTCTGCCTGCATACTTCCATGTCCTACCATGATGATAATGGACTGAACTGTAAGCCACCCCATTAAATGCTTTCATTTATAAGAGTTGCCAAGGTCATGGTGTCTCTTCACAGCAATAGAAACCAAACTAAGACACTCAATGACTCACTGAGATTTTCCTGACTCTTTTGGCTGTATCCAATTTTTGGTTATAGATAGACAAATGGGCATGGACCAGTGTGGATATTGGTTAATACTGGTGTTTACATTAAGGGTACCAGCCAGAAGTGAAACAATAAGGAAACATACTCAAACTTCCCATGATTATGATTATTCTTTTTACTATGATAAATTCTTTTCACTGAATTGAAGAGTAGGTTTTGAATAATAGAGAAAATTGTATTTACAAGTATACTGTATACAACAAAGAACTTCCACCTTTTGGGTCAAAGGGTGTAAATATATTCTTAAAATCCTTAATAATAATAAAATGTGAAATGATTCAGAAATAACTTTGTTGGGCTCATACTTTATATGCCATATATATTTTAATTGCAAGTTTACAGAATATAATTTTAATTGGTAATGCCAATTAAATTGGTAATTAAATAATTTTAATTAAATAGCAATATAATTGGTAGCAAAGCTACCAATATCAAACTAAAGTCTCAATTAAGATACAAAAGTTACTTGGGAGAAACAAAAAGGATTTTTTAGGTGGAAACTAGAAAACAAAATAGTAGTTTAGATCAATTATAAGATCAAGTGATAAAATATGAAGGAGCAAATCCAGTAAAGAAAAGAGAAAGGACATAATAATACCAAATTAAGATTAATAAAGAGGTTAAGAGCAGATTTAAAAGGTTTAAGTATATTGAAAATTGTTATAGAATAGTAGGAAAATGTGATTTACTCAAACAGCCCCAAAACTATAGTGTAAATAGGATGAAACTGCCCAAAGGAAAATTAAAATAAATCAAAGCACTTCCCTAAAATGTTTTTAAACCAAATGTGTCATCCAATGAGATTTCTCACATTTTCAGGGAACAGATAATTTCCATACAGAGTAAACTCCATTTTAGATCACAGAAACAGACAGAAGTTTTAAATTTAATTTTGGAATGCTGACATAATCATCCCAATAAAATATTACAAGAAAAACCCCACAAGCTATAGCATGCACATTATGAATAATCTTTTTTATTATAAATATTGAAGGAAAATTCTAAATAAATAAGGAAATTAAGTGCAATAACAAAGTAGCATACCCCATTATGATCACATGCAATGCTAGGAATTACAAAAAATTGTTTCTTATTGGGAAATTTTCTAATATAAACACAACATATTGGTCAAACAAATAAAAATGAATCATCAGCCTAAAAGATAAGCATCAGGCAATGATAAAATTTATAGCAGTAACAATAAAAAACAAAATCCCCAGCAAACTATAAATATAACATCTTAACGTGATTTGGACTGTTCATCAAAGGCAGATTCCCCTATATCTTAATACTGTTGTGGGTCTCAGGTTTTGGATACCCAACCAGCAGCATTAGCACCACCTGGAAACTTGAAAAGCATGCCAATTCTGTGAATCACTCAAATCACTCAAGTCCTAATAAATCAGAAATTGGGTAAGGTCGATGCAGTGTGTGGAAAAGCTTAAGTGGGGGTGGAGTGTAGAACATTGGTGATGTGAAGGCGATAAGGGGAAAATGGCAAGGGGGAGATTTAGACGGGGAGGGGGTCAGAGAGTAAAGCCAAGGGCCAGTGAGGGGAGGGAGATAAATCACATTAAAGCTATTGGAAAAAGTCAGGGGGAAATCAACTAAATCATAAGCTTTCCATTAGATCTTTTAGAGTTGTGGGACAATGGGTTCCATAGACCCCCAAACATTATAGGTTGTTACCATTGTTCTTGGTTATTATTTTAATTACTTTTCTGGTGCTGTGATAAAACATTGTATCCAAAAGCAGCCTGAAGAGGAAAGGATTTCCCTCAGCTTACAACTCTCAGGTCACACTCCATCATCCAAAGAAATCAGGGCAAGAGCTCAAGGAAGGAACATGGAGGCAGGAACTGATTGGGAGGCCATGGCTTATTCCTCATGATTTGCTCAACCTGCCTTCATATAGCATGGAGGACCATTAGCCTAGGGATGGCACTGTGCACAGTGAGCTGGGCCTACCCACATCATTCATACATAATGAAAACGCCACACAGGCTTGCTTACAGGCCAATCTGGTGGGGACATTTATTCATCTGAGAGTTGCCCTTCTCAAACAACTCAAGAGTGTTATGTGTCAAGCTGACAAAAATCTAGCCAGTACAGTTACCCTCCAGTACTTGACAGTGAGACTCTATTGCCAAAGACACTACATATTTGAGTTATATGAAGAATTAGATGGGTACTGACATGGAAGCTTCATACCTGTTGGCTAACTTTTATAGTTCTAGAAAGTGCTGGGCATGCTACAGGAGGAGAACATTAATCATCAGTTTCACTCACCTATGAACACTCCAAGCTATAATAGCCATCTGCCTGACAAGATATGCCCACTTGTGGCATGAATGTGAGAGGGGCAACCAACCATTTTCTGGTGAGATTTAAGTTCTACTCCATGAGATGGAACCCATCTCTGGAACTGTTCATAGAGCCAAGAACTTGTGGCCAGATAGGTCATAGGCCCTAGGGGAAAATCAACTAACTATTATTCTGCCAAATATGCATCGCATTAAAATGACTCTTAAGATTTATTGCTATAACCATAGATCAATATATTTCTCAACCGTCATCAGAGAAGCTTCTCTCAATAGATGATAATTAACACAGAGAGCCACAACTGGTCAACATGTAGAAAATAAGGGACTAAATGGGATGTCTATCTCACACTCCTTCCCTGGGGGCCAGGGATCTTAGCAAAAGAGAGAGTGGGAAAATTATAGAACCAGAGGAAGTAGATGAATTTATCATGTTTAAAAAAAAAATCAAAACCAAAAAATTACAGGGAAGGTGCACAAGTAATCTCCCATAGATTGTAACAAAAAGCAGAAGATGTGTGCAAGCTCAAGCCAGACAAAATTCCAGCATGGAGGGGAGGGAGGTGAGTACACAGTCCCACCCTTAGATGAGGAATATTAGTATTTGATAGATACTGGGAAAAGCAAAATTAGTATTCTTTAATGGTGTGACCCCTGGTATGCTGACCACACGTCAGGATAGTCCCCAAATCCCAGAGTAGTTGGCCAACACAAACTGAACACCATGGGGAGGGAGGGGAAAGAGGGTGGGGAATGAAGTTGGATAAATAGGAAGGTGGGGATAGATCCTGGAGGATATGAGAGAGAGAATATGATCAAAATACATTGTATAAAATTCTCTAAGAAATCATACAAATGTTATTTTTTTAATTTATATATGTATATATAAGGAACAATATTTAAATTGGGATTACCTCATACTGGGAGATAATATTCCTCCTAAAAAACATAGACTTTCAAATAAAAAGCCCAGAGCCAGATGTGGGCTACCTCCCTATGAGTTGCTCATGATATGGGTCTAAGAGACCCCAAAAACAATACAGGCTATTATCGTTGCTCTTGGTTCCCTGTCAGAACTCTGGGGCAGAATCCTAAAGTGGAAAACATTGCAGACCAGTCTCATGAATTGGAGAAATCAAGCAGCAATAACCTGGAAATCTCCTCACTCAAAGCTAGCTTTTGTAGCATCAGAAGGTGTTATGCAGTCTTAGCATGTATATGAGGAGAGAAAAGTTATAAACAGACCTACATAGCTGTAGTCAGTCCTATGAACTTCAACAATGTCTAGCCTGGCAAGATATGCCCTATAGTGCAACAGTGATACAAATGTCTCGGGTGTAACCAACTACTGTCTGAGTGGATTTAAGGCTCATTCAATGGAAGGAAATTCATTCCTGGCACTAGAATTGTAGACAAGTACCTGTTGCTGGAGAAGTTAGAGACCCTATGGGAAAACCTACTACTATCATTTTGCTAAATTGATATAATGTCCAATTGACTTCTAAAACCTGCCTTTATACTGATAGATCTCACCCTTCATCAAAGAAGCCTCTTTTTGCAGTAAAGGTTATTACAAACAGCTACAATAGGTTAAGTATAAAGAAGTGATTGTGGAACACTAATGCGTAGATGGGACATTTACTACACACAAAGGTTGGGAGAATATCGTAGAGGAGTAGGTAGACAGAGGACTAAGAGCCAGAGGACTAAGAGGACTGCTGGGAAATAGTGTCTCTTTGACATAACAGAGATGTTGCATTCATGAACTCTCAACAGCTATGGTTGCCTCTTCAGGACCTGTGTAAGATCACCAGTCAGTATTCCAGCATAGGTGCAGGAAGGGTTCACAAGGCTCTACTCCTAGTTGAAAACCAATAGGCAGTCAGCAAATTCTGCGGAGGGAGGAATCAGTTTTCTTCAGTGATGAGATCCCTTGATAGGATGATAGGTGATCATCCCTATTCCCTTATGATACAGGCAGAACTTATTGAACTTGGTATGCTATCCATTTTTTTAAATAAAAGAACAAATTAATTTGAGAGGGCTACAGAAGGAAACCTGAGAAGATTTTGAGGTGGGTATGAGAAGTGGATATGACTAAGATGCATTGTAGTCAATGTCCAAAATTCTCAAATAATAAAATCAATCTCCAAATAGTGTTGAGCTAGAATTGACACACATAGACTACTGAGAGTCGACAGAATTTTAGTAATTTTGTATTATAGCATTATTAAATGCAGCTATTATTTAAAATCAAATCCATAAACTTATAATACATATGTGCACACACACACACACACACACACACACACACACACACACATATATATATATATATATGTGTGTGTGTGTGTGTGTGTGTATTGTGGAATATTAGTTTAAGATGTGTTACATACATTTATGCTGTGGAATATTTGTTTAATGATGCAAAGATGTGTTGCATTATTTTATGTTGCATTTGTTTATCTATGTAAAGCTGTGTTACTTTGCCTGCCTAAAACACTGAACAGCCAATAGCTAGGCAGGAGAAAGAAATAGGTGGGGCTACCAGGCAGAGAGAATGAATAGGAGGAGAAATATAGGCTCAAGAGAAGGGCAAGGGCGAGAAAAGGAGGAGAGGAGCATGCCAGGGGCCGGCCACCCAGGCACACACGGTCAGCCATGAAGTAAGAAGGAAAGAAAGTTGTAGAATAAAGAAAGGTAAAAAGCCCAGAGGAAAAACATAGCTAAAGAGAAGAGGGATAATTTAAGTTAAAAAAAGCTGGCTAGAAATCAGCCAAGCTAAGGCCAAGCATTTGTAAGTAAGAATAAGTCTCCATGTATTTGATTGGGAGCTGGGTGGCAGGCCCCTAAAGAGCAAAAAAACCCAAGTTTATACATATGTGTGTGTATGTATGTATATGTGTATAATGTAATAACTATATTATATTATGTAATTATATATTACATATGTATAGTTCCTGTCTGTGAATTGTTTTACTTCATATCATTGTTGCTTTTGGGATGACTGCATTGATTTAAGTCTGGCAGTCTTAGCACTTTACAATGGTATGATACACATGTCTTCCTCACTTGGTCTTCATCGCGAACACGCCGTGATGAGAGGATGAGCAGTACAGAAGTCAGCAAGTGCTAAAATATATGGTACTATTTATTATTTATATTACTGTGTATATGTGGATTTGCCAATTTTTTTTCTAAAAAGGACCAGATAATAAATATTTTAAGCTTCATCGACCCTCTCTATGCCATGGCTATTTCTATAGTGTGAAAGCCACCACCGATGATAAGTAAATAAAGTGGTGTCATTGTGTTCTAATGAAACTTTATTTACAGGGAGAGGCATTGGGTCAGATTGGCTTGTCAGCCATAATTTGCTGACTCCTGACTTAAGTTTTCAAAAGCAATGGACAAGATGGTACAAGTTGTGAAAGAACTTGGTACATAGTGAGGAGCACAAAACCAGTGGAGACCTTTTTTCCAGAATTAGAGACTTACCTGATCCAGCAAGGGAGTCCCTCAGTTAGTAGCAAGCCAGTCAAGTTTAAACATCTGTCTTCACTGCTTTGCTTAACTCTGTCTTTCACTCAGTGCATACAAACAGAAATGCCAAATGTCAACAAGTAATCACACGAATATGTTTATCAGCTGCAACCAGAGATTGGCTAAGGATACAAGAGTTTTCCAAAGACAGATAAAAGCATTCCATAACAGTGAATCAGCTTTGGGCAATTCATAATCATTTTGAGAATCACTAATTTAGACAACCTGAACAAATGAGAAGAAAACGAGGGGCTGGATCTATGGCTCAGTGCTTGCACACACGGGGACCTGAGTTTGGATTCCCAGCATCCATGTAAAAGCTGGCTGTGGCTACGCCCATCTGTATTCCCAGTGATAGCACAGAAGGCTGAGATAGGTGGGTCCCTAAAGCTCATTGGGCAGCCAGGATAGCCTAGGGAGAACTCCAGGTTCAGTGAGAAACCCTGCCTCAACTCAAAAGGTGGAGAGCAAAAACCAAGACACTTGATGTTAGCCTCTGGTCTCCATATTGACACACATGGGTGTGTGTATCTGCACACATGCACACACAGGGCTATGTCACACAGAAGAAAGAAGGAGCAGGGGGAAGGAGGCAAGGCTTGTAAGAATAAAAAATAATTATTATTTATAGAGGCCTATATTGTCTGCATAGAAAACCCAAGAGAACCAACTGAAAATTGAACAAACTAATAAGAAACTGACTACAGAGTCACAAAGAATAATGACAAAAGCAACAGAGTGACTGTCGATCAGGAAAAGTCACTTAAAAAATAAAATGGAAAATGGCAATATTTTCAAACCAAAGTCAACTCATATTATATAATCCTTAAAAGTTAGAAGAATATACATCCATGAGAGAAATTATGGAAATGGAGAAGATAAGAATAATTTGGAGATAGTTCTTTCCAATACTTATTATACTTTCAATCCACACATCAATAGAATTTGTGGGAAACTTGAGAATATAATTTTTAGCTTTCTTAAAATAATATAAGGAGTAAAAATTTAAGAGGAAATATTAATGAGAGAAAATGCAAAGCATTTAACATAATAGATTTTGAATGGATTAAAAACTTCAAGATTCATACAGGAAAGAAACGCTGGAGCCCTGTACTTATACAATCAAACATTGGAACCAACCCAAATGGACATTGATAAGATAATGGTTAAATAAAATATGGTACAATCATGTTGAGTACTTTGAAGAAATTAGTAACAATGAATAATGAAGACTGCTAGATGACCAAGTGAAAATAAAAGTAATTTAGAGGAAAACATGTGTGGTGGAATGATAACAGTTTTCTTTACAGGTACAATTTATAGGCCAGGTGTGGTAGCAAGGGCCTGTTATCACAGCACTCAGGAGCCTGAAGCAGAAGAATTCAAGGCCAGCTTGAGCTGTAGAGGAAAACTGTCTCAAATTCAAATAATAAAAAAGTATGTTTGTGGATGCGTATATCATATATAATCAACCATTTGTATGTCTCTGTGTTAATAGAAAAAAGACAATTTGCATTCATTATAGATTATAAATTTAAAGAAGTTCTCATGTAAAAAATTATTGGAGTTAAATAGTATAAGTTGTGAAAGGAGCTTAATATGAATCGAATATGAATTACAAGAGCAAATTGTAAACCTTTGCTCACACAAATAGCAATTAATTCATCATTTCTAGGAAAAGGAATACTTTTTTGAAGAAAAGTTGAGCAGACAAAATCCCAGAGAATGAAATGGAAAATTTTACCCCCGACTTAGGGCTTCACCATCTCCCTGCTGTAAGTCCTGAGCATTTCCTCGAGGAGTCACTTACAAGTGCTCAAGTAGGTATCTCCACCCATCCCGCGCATTGTATGTGCATATTGTATCTGTACATTATGTGCACATATTTCCAATAAATGGAATCACAGCATAGGTACTATTCTGTCACTTCATCTTTTAATTACTAACAAATTTTATGGACTTTTACACAATCTGACACAATCATCTACTTCATTCTTTTAAAAAAGTAGAATATTTTTCAATTGCAAGTTTTACTATAACTGATCTGATGAATATTTTGGCAATATCCAAGCATCGTTACTATCATCAATGCCAATAACAACATACTTGCTACATATATGTATCTTTTTAAGCAACAATTATGGAATGAGTGAGTGAAGTTCTGGGTGAATGTGTGCTATTGACATAGGTACGGCCATATCAAGCCCAGGCTCAGAGGCATGGACCAAACACAAATGTTGAAAAAATGTCCATCATTGTTTCTCCCCTCAGATACTATGACTTGCTGACTGCTTGCTTCCCTGAAGAGACTGCTCCTACTGAGATTAGCTAGCAGCCTCCTTATCCAGCTGTCTACTACAAACCCTGATTCCTTGTTCAGCTGTAAGCAATGACCCTGCCTCTCCTAGGTGCTGTGGTTCCTCCAACAGAGAGCCCAGGCCACCAGAGTCTTAGATTTTCTGTGTCTTTTTGTCTTTTCTTTATTCTCTTACAGTCCCACTCAGGTCTGTTCCTGGGCAGAAAGACTCAGCAAACCATCATGCAACAAAGTTTCAGAGTACAGTTTTAGATATGAAATTACTTAGTCAAATGATACCTGTATTGTACATTCTAATAGATGTTTCCAATAAATCACAGGAGAGTTATACAACTTAGCAGTCCACAATAAATTTATGGCCCTTTTTTTAATCCTAGGAAATTATTACCACATTTTTTATCATTTCTAAGATTATCAGTAAAATTAAACATTATTTTAATATTCATTTATTTAAAGTTATGTTGAATATCTTTTCATAAATTTGTTGACTATATTTTCTGTGAATTATTTATTCATGTTCCTAGCTGTCTCTTAAGTTGTTTTCATTAGCTTATAATTTTCTTTCTCTAACAAAGAAATTAGCCTTTTATGCAGCATTGCATTCTATTTATTTTGCATTATATTGTAATAATTTGCATTTCTTTACATCATTATTATGATGGTGTGTGTTATTGTCACATTAGAAGTCTTAGTTTTAGATAAATTATAATTCCTCAAAAGGGCTTTTCTATCTAAAATAACCACAAATAGCAAACTGTCCATAGGTTAGTCTGTTACCTTTATAGTTTCTTTCTGTAAATCACTTTATAATTTACTTTAATTTGTTTATATGTTTTTTAAAAAAACTATGTAGGGATTCTACTTCTGCTGACTTTTGAAACTTGAGCATCCTCTGAGGTATATTTGTTTAAAATTTTGTCTCTAACCTAAGCTGCTGTTGGAAGTAAGGCCTAGAGAAAGGCAGTAAAGTCGTAGGGAAGCAGCCTTGAAGGGGATGTTGTGCCTTTAGTCCCTGCCTTATTCACATTTACAAAACACCATGATCAAGGCAATGTAGAAAAGGAAGCATTGAATTGGGGGCTTGCACTTTCAGGGTGTTAGAGTCCAGGATGGTGGAGCAAAGGCATAGTGGCAGAAACAGCTGAGAGCTCACGTCTTGATGTACAAGTTGTAGGCAGAGAGGGGTTGGGAGGGGAGAGGGAAAGAGAGACAGAGAGAAACAGAGACACAGAGAGAGAGAGAGAGAGAGAGAGAGAGAGAGAGAGAGAGAGAGAGAGAGAGAGAGAGAGAAAGGAGAATATGGTACTAGTATTTTGAAGCCTAAAACCCACCCCAGTGACAGAACTCCTCTGATAAGGTCGTACTTCCTAATTTTTCCCAAACAATTTTACCAGCTGGGGACCAAGGGAATATTCAAACATAAGAGCCTATGGGAGCCGTTCTCATTCAAACCACCAGTTCCCGCATCTTTCTTTCTGCCTCTATGCCACCATGAGGCAAAGAATCCTTCCCCACTGCCTGATGCCACCATGAAATACTACCATGGTATCAGTCCAAAGCAAGCTACAAGTGACCATGGATGGATACATTTGAATCATAGTCGAAAATGAACTATAATTTCTAATCAATTGATTTAATTCATGTATTTGTTACAGCAGTTGGAAAGTAGATGAATATGATTTCCCTTTCCTGACATTTATTCACAAGACTGGGAGCTCTTTGGAAATGATAGTATCAGAACTCCTGCACCACAGTGGTTTCCATGGAGTATGGATTATTTTTATAATCGTGCATTCATATCAAAATTATGATCCATGCTAGAGATGAAGTATATGCTATGCTAAATGAAAACTTAGTACCATGGTATTCATAAAGATGTCCTAAAGCCTTTGAATAGAAAGAACAAAGGATGAAAAAAGAGGTTTGATTGAAGTAGGCAGGACACTGTGATAATAAAGAGCGTGATGAAGTACTGCTGGGGGTTTGTGGTGATGAAAGCATGTCTGGATAACAGCAAGAACACATGTATGAGGGACTAAACCAAGAGAAGCCCCAATGAGATACAGATGAAGTGTTAACAATGCCCAGATCAGCAAAGGCCTTAAGGGTTAAGGTAAGAATTCCAATTTGTATCTAAAGAGTTAAGAATTGGTTTGCTAATCAATTTGAAATGGAGGATGTCTGGGCTGATGAGAGGGCTAAGCAAGTAAAGCTGCCTGCCAAGCAAGCCGGACAACCTGAGTTCAATCCCCATATGCATGTAGAGGTAGAAAGAGAACTGACTGCACAGAATTGTTCTCTTGTCAAATGTGCTGTGCCATGTGTCTAGCCCAACACACACGTAATAAGAAATATAATAATGTACAAAAAATAAATGAAGAGTGACATAATCAGCTTTTTTGGTTTGGCAAAGATTACTCTTACTACAGCTGAGCAAATGGATAGGAAAAGGTCAAGTTTGCCATGGCCCTTCTGAATAATGAAACAGATAAAAGCTGTCTTTTATGAAGTGCCCATTAAATGCCAAGTACTTCACATGAGTTATTGTATATCTCCATAATAAACCTGTGGGTTAGGTATTACAGTGTTTAGTTTGTACTAAGCTAATGAAACAAGGAAACACTGGTATGAACATCTCCAAGAACAACCATGCATTTCTCTTCTATAACACAGCCCAGCCATGGTTCCAGCTCATCAGGGAGCAACAGCTCCATGCAGCAGCCCAGGGCTGAGAGCTTCTCCCTATAGTTTCTCCAAACTCTGTGCTTCATTGTACTCTTGTTCCTGTGCTGAAGTTCTCATTACCATGTCTAGGTCAGAGCCAAGAGGGTGGAAATGTTGCTGAAGATGGGCCCACTGAATTCATGGCTTTAGATCCGAACCAGTTTTTCCCATTCTGTCTACTAAAGAGATCTTAACCACATGGAAACATGCTCCAGCAAGGAGAGCTGGGAAGTGTGTCTGGCTCTGAGCCCAGGAAGGATAGAAGAGCAGAAACACATGAGTAGCTTCTGCCCTTGCTAGTGTAATTGTCCTTTTAAACATGGGGAATGTACAGCTCTGAGAAGGCAATAACTTCCCCAAAGTCACACAAATGACCTGAAAGCAGCCCCAAGCCCCTGTCTGCTGGGGATTTTCTATATGCTGTGAATGTGCTGCTCTGATTGATTGATAAATAAAATGATGATTGACCAGTAGCCAGGCAGGAAGTATAGTGTAGGCAGGATAAACAGAGAGGAGAATTCTGGGAAGTGGAAGGCTGAGTCAGGAGATGCTGCCAACCACCACAGCCATGAGAAGAAAGATGCAAAGTACCGGTAAGCCACAAGCCATGTGGCAACTTATAGATTAATAGAAGTGGATTAATTTAAGATATAAGAACTGGGTAGCAAGAAGCCTGAGCCATTAGGCCAAACAGTTTAAATAATATAAGCGTCTGTGTGTTTATTTGGGTTTGAGTGGCTGTGGGCCCGGGTGGGACTAGAGATAACTCCAGCAACACCTGTCTATCTTGATCAAGAAACCCAAGTTTCTTGATTCCTTCCATGCTCTGAAGTTCTTCCTATGTCCTGACCTCACAGCCTGTCAGCTCTGTAGATTTTAAGAGGGGACAAAATTGTACATGTCTACCTTAACACAGTGGATTAAAAAATGACTGCCATTGAACCAAAGGCAGCCTGCTGCCTACTTGCTCAGTTGTATGCTAACAGCCAGACTCAACCTTTCACATGTTGTATATGGCTGTTTTTACAACAAAACAGCACAGTCACAATAGGACTCAAAACCCAATTCATTTATCACTTGGCCTTTGACAGAAAGCTTGATGCCCTCCATTGTAGACTGTCTTTGTTGATCAACACATTGTCCCCCTGGAACACTTGTTAGTCAATGTAGAATACATATTCATAAGCTGAATGGGAAAAGCACAAAATTCCCACCTGTTCACTAAAGAGACTGGACAGCAACTCATCAAATCAAGTAAGAATTCTATCATGAATTTAAGAATTCTATCTTCCATTTAGGAAGACAAATTAATGTTAAAATATGCATTTCAGATAGGACCAAAGAGGAGTAATATCAGTGCCACCATGGAAGGCAACAGAGTAACTGTGGGAATAACAAACACATTCTGGAGCGCTTCCCTTCATACAGTGTGGGTAAAATTTGCTAATACCATATGTTAGTCGTACGCAGGGAGGCATGGTCTGACTCTGAATTTTGGAATTTTACCAGCAAACTTGACGATCTGAAGTGGCAGATTTGCTGAACTGCTTCTCTCCTACAGGCTGAGGCTGAAGGTACTGCCGTGGGCGGGGGTGGGGGGCGTGGGGGTGGAGGAGGGGATGTGGGGGGGTATGAGAGAGAAGCAAAGAGGCTGCTCTGCCTGCAGCTTGAGATGAGTGGGGCTGGACAGGGCACACTCTTGTCAATCTCAATCAGTCCCACATGCCCACAGTGGGATGGAGGAAAGTGCTCCTGCCGCCTTCATAGATATGCTTTTGTTAAATTGGATTTTAACAAAGAGCAATCTGATTGGCTGTCAAGCTATCCAGCTGTGAGATTAACAGGACCATATCCACTAATTGGGACTTGTTAGGTACATCATCATTCATTAAATCAATATGCCCATGAAAGGGAAGACCAGTGAGCGAGGAAATCTCTCAGTGGACCTAATTTTGCTCTCTCTTTTGGAATGGGATTCCAAATGGGCTCATTCTGTTTAACTCTTTAAGCCGTGGCTTCTACACAGTTCATGCAGTCTTAGGTTCTTTGGGCCAAATTCAAGCCTGGGGAATCAGATTTCTTTGTTGGATCAGTTCTGAAGCTGACTACTCACCTCCATTCAGTGAGTGGCACAGCTAGAGAAATGTTTTTTTCACAGACTGGAGACACGTTACTGGACCACAGCTTCTCACAAGAGCAGAACATGCATTTTCCCAGAATCAGGGTCAGTCTATGAAATATCCAAAGAAATAAATAAGTGAATGACTTTACAGAGACCCCACTGAGCTTCTGGACTTCCTAAGGTCCATACTTCTCACAAAGCTTGTCCTTTGGTCAGCTCTGGAGTGGAAGTCTGCTGATCTCAAAGCTATAAAAAAAATATTAAGGAACACTGGTGTCTTTCTTTCTCAAATCCTTGCTATAAAGTTTGAAGAGCAGTGGATGCAAATTTGAATAGAATTCCTTTCCTTCTCTCTTCCTTGCAAAGCATCAATGTTTGTCCTTGGTTTTCATTCCTGCCTCACCCCAACTCCCACTTCACTGGAAAACTTCAGGGCTTGAGTTATTATAGCATAATTCAAGCTCAGATGGCGGAGGGCTACTTGGCCTTCAGGTTTGCGTCTTGATGCATGAAAGGCATGAGTTATTACACAATAATTCACGTCATGTCGTGTCTTATTGCTTAATTAACTTTCCTACCACAGTGACACATTTTTGCATCAGCAAATGTAGTGCCTTCATAGGACTAAAAAGGATTTCTTTACTTCCTGCTGGTGAGTCAAGAATATCTTGCAACAGTACATTGAAGGTGATTTGAATCTTGGGTCTGGAATTCAAACCATCATCATTTATGGAAATACAATGTCAAAGCTCCCCTCTACACTTCCATTTCTATATGTGAATAGGCCAGGGCTGCTCATCTTTTGTTCCCTAGTTAAAAAGGGGGAGTGGCTTTTTTGGCATTTGTGCAGATAAAGTAGTAGGTGGAACAAATTTCATTCCTTCTTTTTCTTGTCCAATTGTATAACTGTTCCAATTTCTAAACATCTGCTATTCCATTAAAAAAAAAAAAGCTGGTTTTAGGCTCGCAGGTGTGATCACAAGGGATACAACATCTGTGGGGAGGCTTCACAAATGAAGAGGGATATATGCAAAACTGGCAGATGATATCAGCTGCCACTAAGTACCAGCCGTCACAGCGGTTATTCTAAAGCCTCACAAATTCACAATTTGGGAATCTCAAGTTTAGAGTTTCCCCCAGCTGCATGTCCTGCGTTTGTGTTCTGCCCACCAGCCAGGAGCAAAGGGTACATTGACTCTTAACTTCTCAGGCTTGACACGCATACTGCCTGCCAAACAATCAGCTCTGCTGCCACAGAGACATGTACAAATTATACGTTCAGTTCTGTGGGAAATAGCTCTGCGCTCTTGGATGGGATGTTCAGTCAGGTGCAAACACAGAGGGGACAGAGGAGAAGCTCAGGCAGAAAAAAAAAGCTCACTGTTCTCACAGCTGCTCAAGAGAGCATAATATACCATGTAGGAGCACATGGGGAAGAATGAGGGAAAAGTCTCCACCACCAGAGCCTGTTCTGGAGTTTCCATGGGAAAGGGGGCCAAGGGTGTCAACAGTTTAGGATGAGTGCTTTTAGCACACTCTGTACTGGCTCTAAACTCTGGTGCTTCCTGGCTAGCTGGCTCCTGGTCCTGGGATCACTGCCTTCTGGAGAGCAGGGGCTTCATGAAGGAGGTGTGGCTTTAGAACGGTTCATTTGCATATCAAAGGCAGGCTGCTTCTGAACCCAGATTATCTTAAAAAGTTACCTAGCCTCACCCCTAGGCCTAAGACAGGCGTCCCCAGCTAGAAAGGGATTTTAGGGTGTCAAAACATACATAAAGAAAACCCACACACATACACACATCTACAGATGTGCTAGTAATAAATTATTAGCCAGTTGTTCTCACTTACTTGATGACCAACAAGAAAAAGCTAAGGTGAGTTAAATTAGCTGTGGGCCCTGGGAATCTCAAGGTTCCTTATCATACAATGTGAGTCAAGTTGGGAGGAGGAGCATGGTTTCCATTAGTCATGAACATGGCCTTCAACTTAGGGTGAAGAAAAGGATTAATGTTTATTCATCATATCAGATTGTTCCTAGTCAGACAGTGGAAGGAAGACAGAATTTGGAATCAGGAAAATTTTGACCTGAACCACTTGTTGTCGACATGATGCCAAGCAAATTATTTGGCATGTCTATGACAGTAAATATTATCAACTTGACAGGACCTACAATCACCTAGCAGACAAACCTCTGGATTGCCTGTGAGGGAGTTTCTACACTGAGTGACTGGACATGGAAAACCCATCCTAAATATAATCAGCAGTATTACATACAATCCAAGAATAAATACAAATTAAAAAAAAAAAAAGAACTTGACTACCAACATTCATAGCTCTGAGCTGTGGATACATTGTGACCAGTTGCTTCAGGCTCTGATTCCTGTGACTTCCCTACCATTATGGATGTACCCTCAATCTGTGAGCCAAAATAAAGCCTTACTCCTTAAATTGTTGTTATTATATATTTTTGCGCATTAGTGAGAAAAGTAATTGATGTAGAAAATAAGAACTGAGAGTGGGGTTGTTGCTGCAATAAACTTGGCCATGTGGTTTTTAAGCCATTGGAACTGGTTTGTGGGATGAATATTGAGGAGTTTAGAACTTCAGGCTAGAAAAGTACTAGAATGATATAAGCAGAGCTCAATGGGCCATTCTGGTGGAAGTCTGGAAGAGCAGACTGTCGAGAGAAATACAAAAAGAAGAGGTCTGGCTCATGAAATTTCATAGAACAAGGACTCCATCAGGAACCTGACTAGAAGCTATTCATGTCATATTCTGACAGAGACTATAGCCACATTCTGCTTGTGTCCTTGATGATGCTGAATTCAAAAGTAATGGACTGATTTGTTTTGGCTAATGAAAAGCTCAAGACAGAATAACTACTACTCAAGCTGTGGCATGGCTACTACTTACTGCTCTCACCCAAGTCTACAGGGCAACAGTGGATCAAGGAGCTATGAAAACCATCCTATTTGGCAAGAAAATGGAGGGAGGGTAGAGCAGAAGACAACAGGGGCTCGGAGAACAATTATATTTATTAAAGCAATTAGCATAAGGAAAGAGAAGCCTCTTTTTCCACACCAGCACAACAGAGAAGTTGCCCTGAGAGCAAGACCCTAGTCAGCAAAGGCTCTGTCTTGTGAAAATGCCACTTTAGGGTTTCCCTGCTCAAACACTGATACTTGGGGTCTGCCAAGATGGCACACATCGACTGGGGCAGCGTGCATAGTCCAGAGGGGCAGGGGACATATTGAGCTGTCAGCAGAAGTTGTCTGTGACATCTCCATAATACTGTTCTTACGGTTATGATAGATGGAAGAGTGACAAGATCATAGAGGCTCGTGCCAAGAACCCCGAAGGCTACCGAGACCAAACAATGTGTGGTAGAATTAGATGCTGTGCTGGTTCGTTTTTCGTCATCTTGACACAATCTGGGGTCTTCCAATAGTGGGAGCAGAAAAGTTCTTGTACCTACAGATCTCCAGGGAAACCAGGACTGTTAAGCACCCAGGATTTTCCTTTCAAAGGGAAGGGCATATAATTTGTTTTTCCAGAAGCCTGGGAATTGGAAGTGATTAACAGTCTGGTGATCTGTGTTATCTGTTGGGTCAGGCCATATCAAGTTTCTACAACCAGGACCAGAGGTGACTAGTAATCTAAATGACCCTTGTATCACCTGTATAGCCAGGGACTCCCTCAAGCTCCTACAACCAGGACTGGAGAGACATAATAGTGTAAATGACCCTTACATTATTTGTATAATCAAAGGTTTCCCCAAGCGCCCACAACCAGGACCAAGAGGTGGCTAATAATGCAAATGACCTCTATGCTATCTATATGACCAAGACCAGGCCAGAACCTTCCTTAGGCCCTTAAGCTAATAAAGGTAGCCTGTCTCCAGAACCCATCTTTGTGGAAGAAATGATATGTACCCTGAATTGAGTTTCAATGTAATTATTGACTCCTTGTGTGCTGGGGATTATGTTACACCAGGAAACATTTGTCCAGATTATATTGTGTTTAAATATATTGGCAATAAAACTCCCTAGCATCAGACTCCCTGAAGTTTCATCCAGGTTAAAGAAGTTAGTCTCAACCGAGTTTTCATTCTCACCTCTTTGCAGATTGTTTCACTGCCTACCATGATACCTGCAGAGACCCCCTCAATCTAGGAAAAAGAAACCTCAATTGAGAAAATGTCTACATCAGATTTGCCTGTAGGCAAGTCTATGAGAAATTTTGGGAGGGCCTAGTCCACTGTGAGCATTGCCAACCCTGACCAGGTGATTCTGAATTGTATAAGAAATTAGACTGACCAAATCATGAGAAGCAAACCAGTCAGAGGCATTTCTTCATGGTCTCTGCCTCCAGGTGCCTGCCTTGAGTTTCTGCTATGACCTCACCCACTGGTTGACTATGTTATAAAAGTATAAGATAAAATAAGCCCTTTCTTCTCTACATTGCTCTTGGTTATGGTGTTTATCACAGTAACAGAAAGCAAACTAACTAAAACAGATTCCATGCAAGGAAACTCTGGGGAGCACTAACCTGTGACAATGAAGCCTGAGTTGCAATGGAAAGGCCATGATGTTAGAGATGCCAGAACCATGGGACATACACCAAGAAAAACTTCATTGCATGAGATGGGATCAGCCCCCAAAAAGCTATATGTGCTGCAAGTAGCAGAAATGGGGACAGTGGTACCTAAGACTTGGTTCCAAGCCTTTGGAACCGAGACTATTCTATCACAAGCTCCAGAGGCTAGATGTAGAGCTTCAGGAATGGACATTTTTCCTGCTGGGTTCTGCTTTGGTCCAATTTTTTTATTGCTATATCCCAGCCTTCCATTTTGGAATGGCAATGTTGTCTATATAGCATTGTATTCCAGACTTGAGTAACTTGTGCTTTTAATGTTATGGGGGCTCACAGTTAAGAGACCACTGAGTCTCAAAAGGACCTACACTTTAGAGCAGTGCTGGGACAGTTACAGACTACTGGGTCTTTTGAAGTTACATTTTTGTATAAGGAGATAGCTATGAACCTCTGAGAACAAGAGGTGGAAGCTGTGGGTTTACAGCTAATACACTTGTTTGTCAGGTTGAGAAGAGGTGGCTGGTGGTTAATATTAACTGTTATCTTCACAGGGTCTACAAGTGTCTAATCAATGAGCCTGTGGGCATATCTGTGAAAGAGTCCCTAGATCTTGTGAACTGAGGTGGGACCTCCCATCCTAAATGTGGGCAGCACCATTCCATGTGTTGGGGTCCCAGACCAAATACAAAAGGGAGATGTTCTTACCTCTTTCTGCTTCCTGACTGCGATGCACTGGGACTGGTTGCCTCACTCCTGCCACCACGATGGCCTGTGTCCTAAAACCACGAGCCCTCCCTCTCCTTGGCTGCCTTCCTCAGGCCTTTTGTCACATCAGTGAGAAAAGTAACACAAGATCTAATCTCAGTTTCTTTAACCATGATACAGGACAAATGACCATCATCTCAGGGCATTGAGATGACAGATGAGATGTGCATAAGACACCAAAATTGCCTTAATCATAATGCACTAATTGAAAAGAGTGTACAACTGTTCTTCATGTTCTTTGCTTATAAAGTTTATATGAAAAGGGAAATTGCCACTGGAAATATTTCCCATGACATCTGGTACCTGTAAATGAGTCTGAACAAAGCCAACTACAGGAGTCCTGCAGAGTCTGTGGAAGGGAGGAGTCAGCTTTGCCTTGTTTGCTGACCAGGTAGTACACCAAAAAGTTAGTGATTCCATATGGATGGCTACCATGAGAGACCCAATATTCCTAAATTCCAGCCTCAAAGGAAATTGGAGTTTCTACATAGGGTTATTGTAACCTCAGTCTTTCGAGCAGTTGGTCTCACTTGGAAGAAAGAAAGAAAATAAAAATATCCCTATCAGAATATTACAGATGGATCAGGACAGATTCTTCAGAGACTGGAAATCCAAATGAACAAGCCCTCTTTCTCCAAAACCATTGCTTCAAGTGCCATAAATTTGACTGACCACTTAGTAGTCCTTTATACTTTAGTGTAAATTCTTATTTTAGATGCTGTTATCCAAATACCATGCTGGGAGAAGAATTTTGCTGGGAGTGACTTTTGCAAGAGTCGCTTTTCAATTCAAATATTAATTTTAAAGCTCTGTTGCCTACTCCCTGGCCAATAAGTGCATCACATAGTGAGAGATTATAATTTCCAGCTGCCAAGCACAGGTGCATTCAGCTTATGGATTTATCCATAGTATGCATGGAGATTGAAGTCAAGCTGGGAAGGCAGCTGTTGCTGACAAGATGGCCAAGAAGGAGTGAATTCAAAGAATGGCCAAATTCCATTGCTGAGCCAAGGACAGCAACCATGACTGCTGAGGGGCAAGAGAAGAAGAAAGAAAAGGTACCATGGGTTCAAAGTTTTCGTGATATTTGTCAAAGGCAAAGGCACTCAACATCTATTGGTTTTATCAGGAAGCCTGGTCTTCCTGGAACCACTGGCCCAGTCACAGTGGCCCTGCTGGTGATAGCAGGCTGTCTGGGCAGAAGCTCTTAGTGAAGGCCTGGCTGAGAGTCAGAAGAACTACGGAAAGACATTGGTCATGTAGGGAAGTATAAAGACAAGGAAAAAAGGAGGGGGCAGGCAGGGCAGGCGTTGTGTCTTCAAAGTACACCTGATGCATACATAAAAATGTGACAATGAAACCCATTGTTTATACTTTATTATATATTATTATCTAATAATATATTTAATAAGAGTTTTTAACTATAACTAAAAGCCAGAAAACTCAATATACTAAAATCTAATGACCAGTGGAATCCTTTCTTTAATAATTTATTAAACATGAACCCCTATGTTAAAGACAGATTATCTTGTGTCTACAGTTGGAATTTAATGGCCAGGATCAAATCTTGCTGTAGCCTCATTCATTGACTCTCAAATATCAAATGCATCCCAACAGAGTGAGGGTTCATGGCCCCACTGTGCTTCTTTGGACTGAACAGAAAAAGAGGTGTGTACTGGGCATAGGGTGAAGGGGTCTAAATGAGGCTCTGTGGTTACTTGAGTGACTGGCCGCTCAAGAACAGTAAGAGCATAAGCTCTCAAGGTAAAGACAAGGACATTGGATGTGTTCATTCAGTGCCAACAATATTCAGCTTTCCTTACTGGACAGAAGCTCGAAATAGCATCCCTGAAGATAATATCCATGCATCCCAGAAAAGGTGAAACTGTGTCCTCACACATGTGATCACACACTAGTTCTCAAATACAATGAATCAGAAAATGGCCAGCTCCTTCTGAGCAGTGTTCTCCTCCTACCATGGAGCACAGGCACTGGAGCAGAGCCCAGTGACCTGGTGTTGCCCTTCAGACCACAGCAGCTGCTTCTCCTGAAGCTGAGCTCCACCAGCTTATTTTCTCTCCAGCAGCAGCATGCAGCTGCCTTCACTCATCTTCTGGGGAGGAAGGGGGTTCCTGCCTTCTTGGAAAAGTGGCATTCGCTGTGCCCCATCTCCCTGGATCCACCCACATTCCTAAGCTACACTCAAAAGCTGCCCCCTAGGCCAGCTCCATCCCTCTCTTGGCAGCATGTCTTGGACTAGGTTGTGACCACAGCTGTTCTACCTAGAGTGTAGCTGGTAGGGCAAATACTGACCCAAAACAGCTGCATTGTTCAGCATAGGTTGTGGAGCATGGGAAGGATAGTGTTTATGACTTCGGGCTTGGTAAAGATGCATGATCTGCCTAGGTATATGACTTTATAGGTATCAGTGGGTTGCATGAGTGTTTGGTCATCTGAAAAGGCAGGTGTGTGTGTGTGTGTGTGCTGTTTGAGGAAGGAGAGAGATATGAGGAGAGGTTAGGCCCATGTGGCTGGTATTATTAGACCTGGCTCTTGAAAATTAGCAAACCAAATTAAATTTAGATGTGTCAAGATGATTTTCCAAATACTTTTGGAATGCCATGCATCTTTGGGCATTTCATTGTTTATAAGGTCCAGGCATGCCAAATGAGCTGTTTAAAGAACAACTAAGCCTCTGTTCATTCACACAGGGACTTTTTTAGTGTAGCCAGATTTGAGTGTTATCCAGAGATTCCTGAACTCTTTTTGAAGCTCTCTCCCTACAGGCACCTTTGAAGATGAAGTTTGTTGAAGCCCAGATGCTCAGATGCCTGGTGGCTCTGGTCGCACGGCTATGCAATGTAGGATGTTCAAGTGCCTGTTGGTGTCCACATGGACTCTGTTACCCCAGCAGGATTTGGCTCTGGTTACCTTGCTTTCTGCTTCACCACTGTACAACTAAAACTAGTCCTCTGCCTAGTAAGAACACTGTACCAGGCATGTGCTCACATCTAGGGATACCCATATTTGATCTTCTTTTAGACTTCATGACCTAACAGTGGTTTTCTTTGGGCCCAAAGCTTGCGTCTTAGTGTGTTATTCTAATACTGACAGCCAAGGGTAGCCTGTCAGCAGGCAGTCCCCATCTGAACAGCTCTGTTCCAGAAGTGTGCTTTGCCATGGTGAATATGTTTATAAACCACCACACTGGAAGCATCTTATAGACTGCAAATCTGGATGACCTTGAGAAACATGTATGTCTCTTTGTCTGAATCTTAAATAAATTCCAACTAAGCTAGTGTTTAAGGTCGTTTAAATCTCTTGCTATGATCTAATTTCACTTATCTACCATTTCAGTTGAACTACATTGCTGAACACTTGCTGTATTCAAAGTGCCTTGCTAGACTTAGAACAGTGACCATGGGATGAACAGGGGATAATTCACAAATTCTCAGAACTAGATGGAAAAAATAAGGCTGCCTAGGGAACAGAGGGTATTAGGAGGATTGTTGGAGACCACAAAGAAGATGACATATGAGGGTGACCTAAAGAACAAATAGAAGACATTGGATCAAAATAAAGAGGTAAGTGTGTCATGGCATGGAAATGTGTTAGAGCAGACTTAGGGAATGGCTAGCTACATTATTCATTGAGCCCAGGCTACTAAGACTAAAAATGTCAGATTTTAATGACCTTGGAATCTAGTCTGAGGATATTTAATTTGACCTTGTAGAGTCACTGAAGGGAAAATATTCAGGAAGGATATACAGGATAAGACAAGAAATTGCATCTCTTGTACCAATTAAGAGATAGTAATATGAGACTTCCCCCCCCCCCCCGCCCCCGTGCCAATCATCACGAAGAGACCACTCAAAGCCGGAAACTGTGGTGTGACTATCCCTGACACAGTATTTGCTCACAATGGGATATTTCAGAAGAATCATAGATCATCTGCCAGAAGGCATAAAGAAGGGAGATCTGAGATTATCCGTATTTACCCTCTTCATCTACTCCCCCATGTGGTGTAGTAGGTGGGCTCCTTTCTCCCTGTCCAACCAAGTCAGGTATCCCCCAATGATTTATTCCTAAAATATGAAAAGAAAAGGAAACTGTGTTGAGCCTTTGCTATACCTGGAGGCACCACATCCCAGGAAGATGCACAAAGTATCTTAGATATTGGATCCTGAGATGAGTAAATAGGTGAGTCACAATTTGGGGAGGTTGCCTCATTTCTCATTTTCACACATATTGAGAAAAGAGGAAGTATTCTAAGTTTACAATACAGACTTAGTCAAGGCTTCCAATAAGGAACGGACAGTAATATTGGGCTAGTATGAGGAGGATACAGAGGGTTATCTACCAGAAGTGAAGAGTGGATGATAAAGCCCTCCATGATATACATGGGCTTCAAACATCACCTACAACACCACCGTATCTAACTGGGGGCTGGTTACTGCACCTGAAGATTCAGCCAGGTAAAGTATAGATGAAGGAGGAGTGGGGACTTTAAGCTTGCCACCAAGAACATGCCACAGTTGCATGAGCTGATTTCTTCCACTCACACTGACCCTCCCAATGCTCCTATCCATAACACAATTGCCTGAGACAAGAAAGACAGAAAGAGGGAATGGGTCAGACCCTACTTCTTTGCATTCAGCTCCCAGAACCTGACAATGTCTAACTTAGTAAAGAATAAAGAGCTTTAAACTGAGTCAGAGATTTCCATAACTGAATTGCAGAGATCAACAAAGTAAGCTGAGGGTTAGTAGAGAGAGACACAGACAGAGACAGAGAGAGATTTCCTGCTACTCCGAGAGCAGGGACTCATGCAGTCAGTTTAGGGCAAATGTATAGATATGTGTGTTGGGAAGTTGGGATATTCTAATAAAAACAGTTTAAACCACGAGTAGGTAAGGATCTGTACTACAAAACCAGCAATGAGGAAGGGGGAAAATTGAGAGTTTATGGACCAAACTAGGAAAACTGACTCATGAGTAAATACAGAGAAAAGAGAAAGGGAAATAGAACAGACACTCCCCCATCTTTAATCTCTCTTTTTTTCCTTTAGAGAGAGTCAAGGGAAGCTGTTGAAGACCTCATAAAACCTGTGGCTCATATTGCCTGAAAATACACATTTTACCCATTGCCGAAACTTTGCATAAAACTCCTGGCATGACCCTAATTTCTCTTAATGAAGCAAAAGTTTCTAATAAGACGAGGAGAGAGGAGAGCAGTAATGACTAAGCACAGTAGTTAGTGTGGTAAGCTGGATGTTTCTTAGTAGAAACACCAAGTGTATTATCAGCAGCCCCAAATTCTCCTAACTTCTACATCCATCCATCAAGAGCTCCATTTGCATTGTCTCAAGACTCTCAAATGCTACAGATTGAAAACTGAGCCCTAGTTTCACCCCATGATTGTATTATCCTCCTAAGCTCCCTAACTATGAAAATCTGAGTCCCTGTTCTAGATTCCCGCTCTTAGCTCCCCAGTACGCTCACTGGTCATTCTTCCACTTTCTGGAACCTAAGGAAATGCCTGCTTCTGTTGTGATGCCTTCTCTCATTCCCGCCATCACTTCTCGCGAGCCTCATGAAGCTATCTTTCATCTGTTGGTTGGTGTCCTAGTTTTCAAACTCTTCCAGCGAGTGCCTCATGAGATGCTTATTACATAATTTTAATACTTAATGGGTGGCTGTCATGGACTCTCAGAAACAGTCTGTTTTCCTTTGCCTGTGCTGTGTCTGTTCCTTATCTGGCCCCTGGTTATTGTTCCTTCCCAATCCCTCTACCCTCCACGCATATCATTCACACTGCAGTTCTCTCGAAGTCCCATGCATCTCCAGAACTTTTCTCCTTCCACCATATTTTAGGTGGCTGATTTCTATCCAACCTTCAGGCCACAAACTAGATGTGACTTCCTGAGGCAGCCTTTTATTCACCTACAGATGTGGACCCCCTGCCTCTCCCTAGTACTCTGAGCACGCTGTTAATTCATACAGAACCATAGCCAGTGTGTATTACAATGGCCTATTGCTGGCTGCAGGTTTCTTGAGAGCCAAGATAGGCATCCTCTTTATTGCTACATTCCCAAGACACAGGAAGCCCTGGATCAGGGCAGATGTTCCAGAAATAGTTGGTGACTGGTTGAACTAATCCATGAATAAGTAGAAATGTAAATGTTCATGATAATACAAACATGAAGAAAACCTGAGCAAAATATTTCTAGTTTTCTATATGATGGCAAACACTGGCAACCTCACAATTATCTTCATACCTTTGTTCTTACTGCTTCACCGACTTGGCATGGCTTCTGTCTCCTGCCCCCATACCCAGACCTGCCTAACTGGTGAACACCCACACTGGCTTCTCTGAACCTCTTCAGAATCTGTCACCTATGAGATATGTTTTCCCATGTGATTAAATAGTGTCTTCTAATTCTCCAATCATTTTGTCAGACTACGTCTTTTCACCATGTTGAGATAACATTTCACTTAAAAGATAAAAGGTTCTTTGGGTTTATTTTGTTGTTTGTTGCCATTGTTTTCTCATCAAACTTACCATAGACTAGGGTACTTAGTGACATGCTGGGAAAAGTTGGCATGGAATAATCCCTGTAGATTAATTAACATCATTAACGATCATCAATTTCTTTCCTGTTCAGCAATAAGCCTTATGAAATTTTCCTAGTCGTTTCATTTTAAGCCCAGGAGTGAATCAGTGAGCTGGGCCCTTCTTGGGAAATAGATTTTTCTGATAATAGCTGTGTTACTTTTAATCCAAACAGCAAGTCTGGAAAATCCATTCATTTAGCACACACTTATTAGGGTAAATTATGTGCTAAGCCCTCTCCAATCACATTACCACTCCCAGAGCCTTACCCACCTGCCATAAACATCCATAATGAGGGTGATTGTCAGGTTGCCCTGATGCAGAGCATGAGACAAGCATTCTTGTGTTTGTGTTCCCAAGGGAAGAGGAATGAAGGCACCAGGGTAAGGCAGAAGTAGAGCACAATGCGGTTCCAGTTAAGTCACACTGCAGCCTGTGTGCACAGGGAAACGGGAAGCATGAATTTCTCTTCCGATTTGGCCCTGTAACAAAAGGCTGACTTTTATGCTTCCTCAGCTATAGCCTATAGACTGGTAATGTATCTCACAAGATACAAAGACTCTCATTTAGCAATAATATTTCTCCAGGGAAGGGGAAACTACAAGCTAACCGAGGACACTCCAAGAAGATGGAGCATACATACACTAGTCTGGGAAAAGGGTGTCATAGGGAATCAGGGACATCTACAACAAACGGGAATAAGTATACTTTTAATAAAGAATGTGCTTCATCCTGTAATTGTGGGAAAGAACCGACCAGGCCTCAATCAGAAGCAAAATCATGGCTTTAGGATGGCATCATCAGGGGAATGTGGCAACAAGACATGCTAGGGTACTAACTAGTTCTCACAGCACTCTGACTAAAACACAATGTAGAGGAAACAAGTCTTCAAAGCAAAACCTTAAAGAAATTAAGCAAAACAACAACAAATGTAGGAAGATCTTAGGAGCTGAACATGGTGGTGAATGGCTGGAATCCCAAGAGTGGCTAGGTAGATGCAGTAGGATCAGGACTTCAAAGTCATCCTCAGCGAAAGAAGATAGTCGAGGCCATCCTGTGCTGCACAAAGGTACTGCCTCAATAAGACAAATGATGAAAGGAGCTGGTCCTTCACTTCAGTGACACTCAACCTCCTCAGCCTTCCTAAGACTCTACAAGGAGCCATGGGAAGCCCTGAAGCTTCATTAGGTTTAAGGCTGAGTAATTTTCTATCTTTCTACTCATCTCGGAGTTCTAGTTACCAGGCATCACAATTATTACTTTTAATACCATCTTTAAACTTTTCTTTTAGACTTAATTATCAGACTTTGGTGTCTGATATGGGGAAAATATATCAAAATGCAGAAGCCTCACTGATCAGGAACGGATTTCCTCCCTGCCCGGTCTACCTTGCTTCAGTCTCAGTGCTCAGTGCTTGCAACCAGCCTTGACAGAGGGAAAACATGATTTTCATGGCCATCCTCATGTTTGCCCTTGGCAAGTGGCATTCTCCTCTGGCAGAGCTGTCTGGCAGTGTGGTGGCACTTCTCACAATTCTGGCTGACACATCTTCCACTTACCCATCTGTGTGCACATCGGCAAGGCATAGCTGTCTATCCACTTCAGGGTGTGGCAGGATTATGCCTCATGGGGCCTGGTTTCTGCTTAAGCTTCCTCAGGCCCTTGCATGCCAGCCAAACACTTTGTAGGCTCAGGGAAAAAAAAGTTCCAAAGAACAAAGAGACAGACAGCAGTCGCTGCCCTTAAATTACAACAAAGAGCATGCCATTAAACATGTTTGTAGCTGGCTTATGGATAATGCAGAGCAATTAGCGATCAATTGACATCCTAATGGCACAGGATACAGGGGGAGCTGTAAGAATAAACTTTACCATTTGCTGGTTAAAAACAAAAGCAAAACAAAACAAAACACAAAAACTTTCCTTAAGCTCTTTTCCAAGCTGAAGTTTTCAAATGTCCCAGGGCTCTGTGTGAAAGTCCTAGTAAATACCCACATTCATTCCATCCACCTACCTGGCAATACAGTTAGAAAATACAAGGATTAAACAGATTCCAGTGCCCTTTGATATGCAGGGACATGTTTTAAGTATCTTCCTGAAGTTAGTGCCCACACAGCCTAAAGCCTGGAGAAAAGCAGACATTTAATAAGTGCTTGTTGAATGAAACAATTAATTCTTTAAGCAGTTCTATTTCCCTAATTTTCCAGGACATAAATAATTCTATCACCCTCACTCTGAGTTGTTAGAATTATAACAATGTAAGGAAGTGCTGTTTAATCAAATTTTGTGCATGCTTCTACTATTTATAGCAGCTGTCATAGTTAGTCTCTATTTACTTGACACAGACCTAGACATACCTGAGAAGAGAGACTCTTAACTAAGAAATTACCTCCATCAGATTGGCCTGTGAGCATATCCTGGGGGCATCTTCATGATTTCTGGCTGACACAGAATGGCTCAATGCATGGTGAGTGGTTCTACCCTTGAGTAGGTAAGCCTGGACTGTATAAGAAAAATACATATAAACCTTATTTAAAAAAGAAACTTTGTTCATGTCTTTCTTAAGTTGATGGGTGAAGAAATAATATTTTATTAGAGTTTTAATATGCATTTCTCTTATGTGTGAAGCTGGTCATTTCTTCATATGATGAACAACCATATAAATTTCCTTTATGTGAACTGGCTGCTTTCTTGTGTCAGTACCATTTATCCGTTAAACCAGAGTGCCCAAGGCCCCATTTATTATGCAGTAAATTATTTTATGTATCTGGCTTTATAGCTTTTATTGTTTCCTTATTGATTTATCTATATCATATTCTAGGACTATGACATTGTAATTATTGTAGATTTATAACAGATTTAACACCTGTTCCATATAGCACCTTCTGATCATTGTGATTTTCAACGTTTTTCTCTGTTGTTTCAGTACCTTTAAAATCAGACTGTCTAAATTTTTACAAAGTGTCTATCTGTATATATTCATTTCCATATCTTTTTAAATTTTTCATAAAGAAGAAAATTATTGATGAAATTTAGGCCTATAATGCTAAATGAGGTACATATAAAAACTGCAAAAACAATGCCATTCATAAAGACAGAAACAGCACCTAATGACTTGGCAAGTGTCTTTTCCCTGATAAATTTCCTGTGACTTTAGTTCAATGAAAATCATTTTGTTACAATAAATATAAAAGATAAAATTCAAAAATAGCTTAATGTCTCTTTAAGAAAAATTGGCCAGGATGTTTGACCAGATTAATAAGTGTGGTTCTAGGAGAACATTTCAATAACAAAAATAGTAATACTCCTTGAGGTAAAGGTGATGGGGGAAACATGTTAAGTGATGTTGTTATAATCTCTTCCACTGAGAAAAATAACATGTTGGTAGATGTTTGAAGACTCAACTCCAGCCTTGAGGATACGTAAAGCGATGCAACTGTGTAGGGGGAGAAAGAAAATATGGGGAAAAATTAACTTGCCAATGCAGTTATCAATCCCTGGCATTTCCTTCACTGACATCATTTCCTGATCAGCTGGGCTGTAGAGGTACAGGTGTATGTGATTCCCAGTGGAAATCAGAGATCCGTCAGTCTGAAGCTGAGCTCAGCTCTTTTCAGGCTGATACTAACCTTCACAAGAGTGACTGGCTCAGTGAAGGTTATGAAATAATAGCAATGCATCTGAGAAAGAATTTTATAAAATCTTCATTCAGGGGTTCTTGGGATAAGAGTCACTTTCACAGATTTTAGGAATATGTTGTGATTATTTTTCTGTGCTAATACATTAACTGGATCTGTTTGTCCATCAAAAAACTGTAGGAAACTATTGTGCATTTTGGTAAAATTCAGGCTGAGATTGTTAATGATCCATTTCAGCCAGCAAACACACCTTAACCTAAGCCACAAGACAATGCAGAGCTCATATCTGAGCCAAGGGGGGAGTAAGGCAAACCCTAGAATATAATATAGAGTGGGAGGATTAACACAAGGACAGGGCTGTGTCCAGGAGGGAATGACCCAAGGTGTACCATGCACAGCCCACTAGGCCACAGCGAAACTGGCAACTGCCATGCACAGCATGTGAGCCTGTGGGCCTAAGTGGCAGAGCAAGGAATCTGAGCCAGACATGCCTGGGCTCCAAATCCCAACTCTGTACATCCTGTCTGCCTTTAGGTAAGTTAGCTCTCCTGAGACTATTTTTTTTTACACATAAACAATAAAAACTGCTGTCCAGTATCGTGAAGGACTATAATTGATGTCCATAGGGGATGTGAAGTCAACACTGGCCTATAAATGACACTGAAAAAATCATTAAGGTAGCCCTGTTGCTTAGTTAGGTAGGTCTCAACATCTTGAATACATATGGTATAAATATGTATATAATAAAATTATGTATAACTAAGTAACAGTCAGAAAAAGCCAAGGAAAAAGGAGATAGGAACTAGGCCACTAGGGGAAGGGACAATCAGAGTTGGTCAGATTTCCAAGGTCGCTAGCCTGGTATCCAAAGCAGATGAATGCAACAGGGAAGTGAAGCTTGAATCACGGTCTACAAAATGGTTGGTTACATGGACTGTCACCTCTTGGAATAAAATGTAGAGTGACATCTGCACAACCCAGACCTAACTGTGGAGCCCTGGGCAGAAGGGCAAACAGAAGCTTTCCATGAAATAATGAAACCTTGCAAATGAAGCTGAGAGCTGTTTCATAAAACATATCTCGTATTTCTTAAGGATACACATTACAGATGGCCCACCAACTCAGTATCCATAAAGAACTCTCAGACTCCTCAGAGTTCCATCATGGAACATGTTGCATATGGCTCTGGTCCTATTCTTCTCACTTCAGCTCTGCCAGGCATAGTAAAGGGTTTCATGCGATCATTGCATCCTAATCCAAGACACGGAAGCGCTACTCACAGTCTCTGGTAAGGAGCCTTGCTTCGGCCACCCCTCCATCCATGCCCAGTTGTGGGGTACACACTCACAAGGATGCATTCAGAGATGAGAACCACAGGTGCCCAGGAAGTGGGCTTGGGGCGTCAGTTAGAAACTCTGGGGTCTTGAAATATCAGTACATGGTCTGCAGTAGAGTTGACCGAGGCTTCAGCTAGGTACAGAAACATAGCCTTAGCGTCCCAGGGTTCCCACAGCTAAGCCATGGTTGAGTACTCAGTGTCAGATCAAGGCAAAAATCTCTCTTCCCAAAGTTTGAATATCACAGCTCACTTGAGTCCGTTTGCTACAACAAAATACATGCGCTCTGGAGCTTTCAAACAACAAAAGTTTATGTCTCCTAGTTCTGCAGACATGGAAGTCCAATAGTGAGAAGATAAGAGGTACAGTGTCTGGTAAAAGACCAGTTCCTCGTTCATCCTGGCACCTTGTGGTCAGGCCCTCACAAGATTACTCACTGGGGCTTCTTCTGTGAGAACATTTAATCCTATTCACGAGAGAAGAGCCAAGACACCAGTACCAAAGCCCCCACCATATCATCCATCACCTTTGGAGTGAGGACTTCAACACACACAGGAATCACGGTAGTATGGGAGATAGCATTGAGGTAAGCGCCCCCTGCACATGGCTGGAGCTGGAGCCACTATGGCAGGCCAGTCCTTCATCCTCCTCCAAAGGTTACCACATTCCACTTGGAGACATTCCTCCCAGCCCTTACCTAAAACATTTTCTTAACTCAGAAAACATAAATTTTGGCTGTAGCACAGCTATAAAACTCATCTGCATTTCATTTATTTCCCATGATTCTTGTCAGCCTAAAAATGTTCTCAAATTCACAGATGAAAATGGGAGAGAAAGGGGGTAGGGCAGTGGTGTCAGCAAGTTTCAGAATAGAAGTTAAGAACAAGCTCTTTTTCAAAACCCTGCTTCATGTCAGCTAAGCTACAAGGGCTTGAAGAAATGTAATAAATGCTCTCTCAGTTTGACCGAAATAGAATGCAATATGGAACCAAGTGTAGAGTTCAAAGAAGAGTGCTTGAGTTATGATATAAACAGATAAAATATAAAACAGGACTTTAAAATAATCATATAAGCATTCTAAAACCTGTTCTCAGAACCCCATGAGTTCTTGGGAAAAAATTAATCATGGAAAAAAATTAGTATTACCATATGGTTTTCTTGACAGCTTGTCTTAAAATTCTCATTTAGTAGTCTGTCAATATCCTCTTAAAGTTTTGATTTTGAAAACTCTGGAAGGTCTAATGAACTTACAGTATTTCATAAGCTTAAAATTGTGTACATATTCACAAGAATATTTCTTCCGATGCTCATAAGCCCACAGGAATGCCTCTGACATGAACATGGATGTTCACCATGGTTACTTAGGTACTCAGTGAATAAAATTAATAGTTATTATTTTAAACACACTGCTGTGACATCTAAATTTTTTCATACAAACTTACTCTGAATGATTTAATCTGTGCCATAAATTAACAAAGAAAGGCTAGTTGATGCACTTTCAACAAAAGGACTGGGAAGTTCATATCAGTTATCTCAAATGTGGATGAGGGGAGCTTTGTACCCATCAAGAAGCATGGCACTTGCCAGGATGCTTAATTATGTAGCATGTGTGAGTGTCTCAAATGTACACACACACACACACACACACACACACACACACACACACACACACACACACAGGTTTTCTATTTTACTAAGAATAAAGAAGCATTTTGTTCCCAGAAAAAGCTTCTAGTGTTCCCTACATTTATTCTCTTCTCCCTTGATTCCATTCAACTTTCAATCCAAAAGTATGGTTCTCCTCCAGTGTCCTATTGGCACAATCCCAGCAGATACCAACCATAGCTGGTATTTTATCCAGTCCATGGAACACATGTCGGGCCTCAGCTGTGATTGTGCCCACCTCTTTCTCCCCAGTTTCCTTCTCTACTTCCTTCCCTCCAGGTCCCCCTTCTAATTGTGTCTTTAATGCTGTTACTTCCCTGGACTCTGAGTTCTGTTATTTTTAAATTACCCAGTCTTTTCAAGAGATTGAATACAAAACCGAGTTGCTCACACTTTCTATATCTCTACCTAAGTTACTGCTCTTGAGCTCAGAATCTGCCCTCTGGACACTTCTCTCTAGAGTCCCAGAAAGGACCCAAGCTACACAAAATCTGAAGTGAGCTCCTGTTTGCCTTGTTGCCCCTTGTTCTGAATCTCTGTAACCCTACCTGCAGGAGAGCAATGATGTCACCCTACCCCTCTCAAGTAAGATGCTGAGGAACACAACCTTCTTATCCTCTACAGTCAGACTAACAGAAGCCTGTGGGTCTCGGTCCAGTCACACCCTTTCCTCTCAGTCCTTGTAGCTGCCATCATGGTCCAGAAACCATATCTCCTACAGTTAGCTCCCCAATCAGTCTTCTGATGGATCTTCCTGGCTCGACTTTGTATATTAATCTTTTTTTTCCCTCTGCTGGATAGTCTTCTGACATGTAAATCATTCCTCTGCTCAGAGCTCTTATGTAGCTTCTGGGTGATGTTTCTCAAATTTATCTCACCTCTAATTCTGTTAGAGCTAGGACCTAAGGTCTTGTCTCTTAATGGGTATGCAAAGTGGTTCTTGTAATTGGACAAAGCAATATGCTTCAAAGTGTTAAATCTCCATGTTTTGAAGAACGTGAAATCTCTCCTGAGATCAAGCTCATGGTTTTGGTTGGGTTAGCCGGCCAGTGAGCTTCCAGGATCTGTCTCCACTCCAGGGTAATAGGCATTTAAGGCCATGTCTGTCTTTTACTTGGGTGATGAGGATTTAAACTCAGGTCCTCATGCTTGTACAAGTGCTCTTACCCAGGGAGCTATTTCTGCAGCCCTGTAGTCACACATATCTCCATAAAATGTCACAATGCTTTGCTGTCCTACAGCTCAGTACCTTTTGCACAGCATTCCTCCTGCCACCTTCCTGGAATTCCCTGTCCAATTGCCTCAGTCATGCTGAGGGATTCTTTCTCTTCCTTATGCCCTGATGGATCTTGTGCATAACCCTCATCCTTTCGATCTGTTATTGACACACTAGACGAGGGGATTTGAGGCAATAGAAACTTTATCTCTTTTATCCATAACTAGCACAGAGCCTAGTATTAAGTAAATATTTGAGGAATTACCAAATAAATGACTGAAAGCCACATCAAGTAGAAAACATTGGCCTGGATCCTGGCTCTATTTGGCCAATAAGTAGCTGCCTCATCACAGAACAAACAGCACACCAACTCAGAACTTCTGTTTCCCCATATATAAAAGTGACTAATTCAATGCATGATTTTTGTCTTATTTGAAATATTTTGTCATAGAAAACTTTACATAAAAGAACAATAGACACTGCAATGGATTCCATTTTACCACCATGTAGCTTCAATCATTATATACTTCCAGACAGTATTGTTTGTTCTCTGCCTCCACCCACTTCTCTCTCTTTCACATTATCTTAGTACAAATTCAACATCATTCTATCTTTTAATCAGTAAGTAATAATCTCTTTCCAAAGAAATAAATCCACCTCCTGGACACAGTTTGTCATGTCATCTAGATAGTAAGTCACCCACACTTCACCTTAGCATCAAGCACTTTCCTACTTTTCAATACTGAATTCCGTTGTGGGAATTGCTATCATCAAGGGGATATTAGAAGACATGATACAAACAGTGCTTGAGGAAGGATTCACATAATTCTCTTTACATTCAAATGCCCCTACTTTTTCCTAAAAAGAGCACATCTCCAAGAATTTTTTTGTAAAAAAAAGGAGGCATTCTGTGTCCAATCTGAAGCTTAGGATCACCCCCAATAAACCCAAAAATTCACAGCTTGAAGCAGCTCCTCAAGCAACTTAGACCCATATGTAAGAAATAAATGCCTATTGGCACAGGCCACTATTGTTTTTTTAGTTGCCTCTAATGTATAAAAATCTGAGATAATATTAACAGTAACCAGAGATTAACATCAAGTTTTTAATATCATAAAATATTAGTTTAACTAAATAATGTTGTTTACAATTCTTTATATTTTGGAGGCAACAAACTTTCATATAACTTTTCTGGTGGTGTGAATGAGAAATGTCCTCCATAGGCTTACATAATTGAACACTCATTTCCCAGGTGGTGGTGCTGTTTGGGAGATTATGAAGCCTTCAGGAAGTGCAGCCTTGCTGGAGGAGGGCTTTGAGAGTTTGTAGCCTCACCCTACTTCTTGTTCACTCCCTCTGCTTCCTGTGTGTGAATAGAAATGTGATCAGCCAGCTTTCTCCTCCCATCACAATGACATGCCCTTCCCATCTTTATGGATTCTGTCTTTCTGGAACTATAGGACAAAATAAGACCTTCAACTGCCAATAGACAATTGTATAATTCAAATCCCCACCAGAGCAGAGATCATTACCATCTCTACAGAAAGTTCCCTCATGCCTTTTCTCAGTTTCTTCTCACCTCTTGTATCCACTACCACTGGCAACCACAACAGCAATTTTCTTCCCCAGCCGAGATACAAGGTGGAAGAATCTCTGCATTTGCCTGCTTGCCTTCACTTTCGTTGTCATATCTGCGTTCCTTATCTGATACTAGGACCTCTCTTCAGGCTTCCACTCTGGATTGAAACTTAGTAGCTCTCCAGGAATTTGTCAGACCTTTAGCTCTAGATTTGGGATCTTGAAGCACCCAGCTTTGTAGACTGAACACCTAGGGTTCTTGGTCTCTCTGGTGTGAGACAGCCATTGCTGGACTGCCCAGACAGTATCACACAAACCATTCTAACAAACTCTCTCTTAATATATATTATTGGATTAGATCTGTTCCTCTAAAGAGCCTTGACTAATAGGGTGATATTCAATATATTTCCTTGTGTCTTTTGGCTATTCACATACCCACTTTGGGGACTGTCTGTTCAAATCATTTGCCAGCTTCATATTAGGTCATTTATCTTTTCCTACAATTGTAGGAGATTTGGTATTTTTTAATATAAGTCTTAAATATAATTTATTTGCCAGACACATATTTTATAGATATTTTCCTGTAATCCATGCTCTATCATTATATTTAAAAATTTTTGTTTTGAGATAATTATTTCCCCAATGGAAATATCTTGAATGGCTAAAAGAAGATATCACAACAATGACTGATATCCACACACTAAAAAAAAGCCAACAAAAATAAATTAAATGCCAAAAAATATTCAAATAATCTCCAAAGATCTGGAAAGAGGGACTATGGGAAGATAATAAAATGTATTAGTGGAAACTGAATAATAAAAAGGCAGACCCAAACTGAAGCACATCAATAGTCATACTGCATTTTGATAGACTAAACATACCAATTATCCTAAATTTTATTAAAGCAGTTGATAAGCTGGCCCTGAATTGTGTTCAGAAAGTAAAATAAAATAAAATAGTACAGGAAAAAATATTTGAAAAAGAGGAACAACTTGGGATACTTGTACTTTCTGGTCTAGGACTTGGGGTCAGCTGCACTAACTACAGACCGGCGTGCAGGACTCAGGAATAAGAGCACACACACCATCCCCTACATTTTTCAAATCAAAGATCTCCCAAGATAATTCAACAGAAAAGAAATGTTTTTCTAAAACACGGTGATGGAATAACTACATTTCTTTATCATAAGGAAAAAAATTAAACCAGATAACATCTAAAAAAATATCAAAGTCCATCATAGAAAAAAGTGAGTTGAAAAGAAGAACTGAAGGGACAAAGTCAGGAAAAACATCTTCATACGTGAAATTGCTCATATCTTAAGCAGATCAGAAAGAACACAAATACAAAAGCAAAAAACAAAAAAAGACAATAAATGAATTGCATCCTCACTAATGGAGCACAACAACATAGATACAAAGTGGCAGAACTTGTAAAGTGTATATTAGGCAAAAACATTTGTGTCTAGAATACAGAATACTCCCAGTTCAGTAGGAAAGAAACTCTAAGAAGTGACTGGTGAGCAAAACATCTGACCAACATTTCACACAACAAGATAGATAAGCACTCAGTAAACAGATGACCAGCTACTGAGCATCAGTAAATATTAGACAAATGAGGGAACAAGCAGCCTGGCACACCTTGCTGGTTCCATGGACAGTGGTCAAGTAATTAAGAAAACAATCTGACACTTAGAAAGGGGAACACAGGCTTACCTCTATTATCCTCTGTTGTAGATATTTATTTAAATTAAATGAACATGTATTTCAAAATAACTCATGTGTTCGAATGCTCGTGGCAACAGCATTACCAATAGCCGCCCTTACGAACACAGCCATCATTCAAGTGCTATGTAAAGAAACTATGGCCATCAACTCTGCAATACATCCAGCTATAAAAAAGCATTGAACATAGATGATTCTCAAAAGCACCACACTACGGGAAAGCAGCTGAACTCAGAGTGATGGAAAACAGTACTTCACAGAGGTGCACAATGGCAGAGGGGTAAGGGAGGACATTTTGAAACCATGGGAGCACTTGGTAGTGGTATTAGTTGCACAGCTATTTGCATTTGTATTAATCATCAAACTGCTGTTTAAAATGGGGCTATTTATTCTACGTAAATTATACCTCAATGAATTAAGAAAATGCATGAAAAAAAGATAATAAGACAATCTCAATACTTAAATCCTCAGATTAAGAAGACATGTTTTGCCTTTCGATCATAAGGAAAAACAGTAATGAGTAAATGGATTAGCAGGCACCCCTCCCTTTCCTTCATTTTCCGAGGAATCAATGAGTCAGTCTGGAAGACGTTGTCATCAACAAGGATGTGCCAGGACCCAACACAATGAGAGGACAAACTGAAATTATCACACCTAAAATTTCCTCCCCCAAATTGCAAGTGATTTAGAGAAAAAGAGAAAGCTGACATTCCTGTGGAATTCTCTAGAGAAAGCTGACATATTCCTATGGAATTCTCTAGCTTCTGAAGCCTGTTCCCTCCATTGACTCTGTTTACCTTGGTAGTCTTATGGAGTTTCTTCCAACTCTCAGCTGTCCTCCAATGCAACTCCCACTCCCTTGTCCCAAACACTGCCTGACCTATGCTAGAAAGGAGACCGATGATGACAAATGTCACCCAAGCACTCTCATCTCTACCAAATCATTGCTTCATTCATGTGAAATAACAATTCACTCAGTGTTTGACTGTTGGGAGAAAGTGAGGAGAAACATGGCTGTTAAAATTAGTTATACAAGTACAAAATACGATTTGATGTGCTGGCTTTACATGCATATATGCATATGCTATTTATATATTCTTATATAAAAATTAACCATATATGTTAGCCCTTGTGTTTTTTGTCCTTGTGTGAGTATAGGTGATCGTGTGTTATAACATACATGTGGAGATCAGAGAGTATGTTCAGGTATGGATCCTCTCCTACCACCTTATGTGAGACAGGGTCTGTTTGCTGTTCACTGCTGCATATGCCGGGCTAACTGGCCCACATGTTTTTGGGGACTGCCCCATCTCACTGTGGGAATACTGGAATTACAGGTGTAAATTACATATCAGGCTTTCAAAGGCATTCTGGGGGCTCAAAATCAGGTCCCCACTTTTCACAGCAAGGGCTTACCTGATGAACCATCTTCCCAGTCTGACTTTGGAGGGGAGGGGAGCAGTGATGGAAGAGTGTTTGATTGCTTTCTAAGATTCATTTTTATTAAAAATGTTATCACACAATATATTTTTATTTTATTCTTTCCCTCTCCCAACATTTCCTAGATCTTCCCTATCTCTCTACCCACTAAATTTTATTCTCTCCCTCCCTCTCCCTCTCTCTCTCTCTCTTCAAAATAATGTTTAAAAAAAAGAAGAAAAAGACTAAAAAGAAAAAAAGAGAAACGAATAAGACAGAAAATACCAAAACAAAACAAAAGGCACACTTCAAGTCTGTTTTGTGGCTAACTACTGAGCACACCTGGAGTGTGTTTGATACACCCAGTATTACTCCATGAGGGAAAAAAAATGATTTTCCTTCCCTGCAGGTACCAATTGCAAATAGCTTATTGGTTAGGGTGGGACTTTGTGTCCACTTGCTCTTCTCAGTGCTGGGATTTTCTCTGGTTTGAACCTGTGCAGGTCTTGTGGGCACTACCACAGTCTCTGGGTCCATTTGTATGTGAAGCCTGTTGTGTCTGGGAGATGCTGTTTCCTTGCAGTTATCCACCACCTCTGGGTCTTACAATCTTTCTGTCTCCTCTTCTGCACAGGTCCCTGACCTTGAGGAGAGAGGTTTGATAATGATATCCCATTTGGAGCTGTGTGCTCCAGAATCTCTCACCCTCCACACACTGTCCAGTTCTGGATCTCTGTGTTGCTCTGTGATCTCTGTTGTTACCATCTACTCCAAGAAGAAGCTTCTCTGATGAGGGTAAATCAAGGCATTGATTTATGGGTGTAGCAATATATCATTAGCAGAATATGTTCCTTTAGCAGAATAATAGTAGTAGGATTTCATCTAGACCTATCTAGTCTCTTGGCTCTTGGCCAATTTAACAGTGCTCAGACACAGGTTGCATCTCATGAAGTGGGCCTTAATTCCAATTTTTAATAGTTGGTTGGTTACTTTTGTAACATTTCTGTCACTACTGCATCAGTATGTCTTTGAGGCTGGTCTCTGGGTAGGTCACAGGTTTCATAGCTTTCACAGCCAATCTTCATTGAACATTATTTACTAAAGTCATTCTAAGTACTTTCTAGAGATTATCTCATTTAATATTCTCCACAGAATTCTAATGTAGCTTTATATTATCATTCCCAATTTACAGATGAGGAAATAGGGGCACAAATACATTAAGAAACTTGACCAGGCCATGCATCATCCCATGCCCGTTTACTATATTGTGTGCTGTATATACCACACTTGTAAGAGATTGAAGAAAACCATTAATAATCGTTAATAAAATCATAATTAATCATTATCCATACCTTTAAGAAGGCCCCCAATGCTGCAGTCAAGGACTCTCAAACAGGCACCGACAAGCTCAGAGCATAAATACTGCATTGGGCACATGAATATGTGCAAACATCTACATCTGTAACAAATATACACAATGTCACATAAGTCTGTTGTAATAGCCAGAATTCAAAACTGCATTTTCAAATTACAGCTCTTTGTTTCATTAGGAGAAATACATGTTTTCTATTTGATTGCAAGATTCTGTTTGTGAATGATGTTTTATTTTCAAATGTTTCTGTACATCTTGCACTATAAACTTCCTAAAGATAGGGACACTATTAAGTGGACACCTTTAGTTTTCAGAAACAAAATGAGTGTCATTTGAATTCTTCCCCTTAATAACCCTTGTTTCTCTGAGCCTAACTTGAGTGTCTCTTATTCCTAACACTTCTATTCTAATTAAATTCGCATTAACATTTCACATTTGTAAGACAGAACGCAGAAAATATCTAATATGTTTGTCATACAAGTAGCTTTTTGAGGAGACATTTGAACTGAAGTCCAATAGACCTTAGACTCGGGAACAACAGAAGGAAGGGAAGATTTAGGGAGGAAAAAGGAGGGAGGAAAAAGGGAGAGTTCTTCTGCAGACCCGGGATTTTCAAGGAGGGCAGCCAACCAGAAGTTTCTTATTCATCTGTCATTTCTGCACTCCATCTTGCCCGTGTACGCTAGTCAAGTCACAAAACTCTTCCGAGTCTTGCTTCTTTTTCATCTGCAAATCCTAGATAATTATAGCAATCCCAAACTCTTCAGGCTGTCTCAGGGCTTAACTGTGACCGTATGGATGAAAGCGACGGAAAACCTCTAAACTCAATTACCAATATCCACCCTACCAGGAGAAGGTGTGTGTAGTGTTGCTACCGCTCGGTACACGGGGAATAGGTGTCAACTGTATGTATCTATGTGGAACTTAACTCTCCCTGATCCCCAGCCTCCAAGCAGCCTGAAAGTTGAGGGATGCAGCAGGAAAGTGACCCTTAGAACCAGGATGAAATGAGATGCCAAAGAAGGGAGGAGAGTGGAAACAGGGAGAGCTGGGGCGGGACTGTTTAATGTTCAAAATCAGTGCCAAGCTAAATTGGAAACATGAGTCTGCGTACCTGGAACTTACCTCATCCGTATATAATTTGTAACCTGAGATCCTCTCGCCGAGAAGTAAAAATAGCAAGGCTCTTTGGCAAGTCTGTTCTCTGCTGAGTGGAAGGTCAGGATGGGGAGGGTAGGACTTGGGGAGAGCCAGAGGACTGGGCCACAGAATACCCATCATGTGGTTTTGGCAGGGACACCTTCTCCCCTGTCTCCTGCATGACACAGGAAATAACAGCCAATGAGGTGGCTTCAGGGATCCCCTGGGAAAGGAGGGCCTGCTGTCCTCCAAGCATCCATTTTTGCTCTTTGTTTTTGTCATAGGCACTACTGAAGTTCTGAGCTCCCCCAATCCCACATGGTTGAATCTGAGAGAGGCAAAGGCTGACGCAGGAACAGAGCAGATGGCTGTGCTTTTCAAGACTTGCAGCTGGCACCTATCTCTGTGGAAGAAGTGATCTGCTAAATGCTTGCCTTACTCTCTGTGAATCTTTTCCCCTCACGGGTGAGTGTGCCTTCGAGAATGGTTGGCTTACATGGACTCTAGCCATGCTTTGCTATCAGTTATGCAGTGATGAAAGAAGGCTTGGAGACCCTGGGTCCCACGATGTGGAGAAGACAATGGGGGAAGAGAAGAAGGGAAACCAGATGATATAAAATTAATAACATCAAAAAATGTGCTGGGGCGGGGTCGGGGGACTTCCATGCTTTGTGATGACCATCTATGGAATACTATTAATAGGGAAAATGCAATCCTGAGAATTCCTAATGTTGAGTTAGTCCTGTTAGATAACTTTTGCTTCTACTAAATATACTCAAAGCCTTTTGGGTAAACTAATTCCTCTCTCATCTTTTCAAGTTTGATTTTGCCTTAGTTGTTAAAGCTCCATTTGTTTGTGTAAATTTTTTTTCCTTTCCTTTTGCAAACTCAAGTACCCTTCCAGTTGCCATTTGAAGAGAAGGTAATTTTGTTCAGTCCATCTTTGATCATAAATTGGGTTGTGGAAACTTTGTTATGAAGACTCAAGAGACAAAGCTGCCAGCTCCCCATCTCCTTGACAGAAAGCTACATGGAGTTCGATGACACAGAGGAAATGGGAAGGGAGCTTTGCTGACCTGGCCCGGACCTCTGGCTTCACCTTACAAACTCTGTAATTTCTGAAAGACTAGAACTTTCTTTGAGTTCATTCCATTACCCTCCCTATAAAAAGGGGGGACAGGAGCTACTGTCTTGAAATATTCTAATGATTCAGTGATACAGTAGAGGTTTTCAAAAAGCTTCCAGAAGTGCACTGTCCAACAGAAATATAATGCCAGCCACGTCTGTAATTTTAAACTTGCAAGTAGCCACACTTCTAAATGGTAAAAAAAGAAGCTGGGAAAATTAATTATAACAACATGTTTTCTTTAATCTGATGTATCCAAAATATTATCATTTCAAGACCTAATCATCAAAGCTCATGTTAATGAAATATTTTACATTTATTTTTTTTCCTACTAAGTCTCCACCAGCCAGTATGGATTTTCCACATTGGGACAGTGCATTTCCACAAGAAATCCTCACTTTATATTTAGATTTGCTAAAATTTGCAGTTGGAAAAAAAATAGAATCACATACACAAGTTGTGCCAAAAGTACTTAAATATTTCCTAAAATCTGAATCGAGTATCAGTAGTTTCAATTTAAAATGATTACGATGAAATAAACTTTGAAAGTTAGTTCTTCAGTCACAGAATCCCCTTTTTGTAGCTGCATTTGGTTAGTGGTTATTGTGAACCCTAAGGACCTTGCAGCCAGAGGAGCGCTTGGTACCAAGGGGGTCTCAACAAGTGAAGTGTTCCTCTGCTGCCGGTTTCTAATCAGAAGCTGAAGTTTGCTTAGCACTCAGGCTTCCACTTTGACATCAGCATAATGACCTCTGTGAGTGTCTTCGCAAGCCAATGAAAGCCAATCATCCATGTATCACTGTGCTTATTGCTGTCAGATACAATATCCAAGGCGGAACTGCAGGCGACAGGCTGCTCTAATCATTTAAAGCACTCTGTTTGCTAGACTGTTTTTACTACACCCAACTGGATTTTCCTAGCTTCAATGACAAAAAAAAAAAAAAAAAAAAAAAAAAAAGATTTTCATTGCATGTAAAATATGGGCGTACAAGAAAGAGAATTAAATGCCATTTCTCTTGAAGCTTATGTACTTTTGTGCTGAACAAAAATGTCCATGAGCCCCAGTCAGACGATTTAGGTAAGAAAAATAAACAAATAGCATACAAATAGAAAAGGAGGAAATAGTATTGCTTGCTGATGACATGCTCAGAAACACAGCCCTAGAGATTGCTACACACTTATTAGAATCGACAAATAAATTCAATAAGGTTGTAGCACCTAAATAAAATGTACAAACGAGCAGCATTTCCACTGTTCACAATAGCATTAAAAATGATTAAACGTGGGACTGAGGATATGACTCAGTGGGTAAACTCTCTACTATACATGCATGAGGACTTGAGTTCCAATCCTCAGAACACAAGTAAAGGCTGGGTGCTGCCACGTATTAGCATAGCACACATCTGTAGCCTCAGCACTGGGGAGGCAAAGGCAGAGGATCCCTTAAAGCTGATTGGCCCATTAGCCTAGCCAAGTTGATGAGCTCCATGATCAGTGTAAGACCCTGCCTCAAAAGAGAATTTGGTGGAGAGCCATCAATGAAGACAGTGACATTGACCTGTAGCCTCCACATGCACATGTTCAAGTGCACGCACTCACAAAAATGTATACATATACTACACGTACCAATATAAAATATGAATAAAAGAGAATAAAGTGAAGTGAAATAAAAATGCTTAGGAATAAAGTTAGTGGAGGCACTGAAAAATTTCTATACTGAAAACTCTAAGACATGATTGAAAGAAATTGAAGAAGTCAAAAGTAGGCATAATAATCCCACTTAGAATTAATAGTTAAAATAGATGTACTACTCAAAGTTATATGCAGAGTCAGTGCAATTGCACTGAAATTTCAATGATGCTTCCTACAGAAACAGTATAGTAAAAAACAATCCTAAAATCTATTTAGAGCAGCAAAAGATGCCAAACAACCATCATAAAACTATAAGCATTGTGTTGTCTGCCTTTAAAATATATTATAAACTGTAGTAGTCAAAGTAACAGCACTAGCATGAAGCAGACACAATGGCCAACAGCAGGATACAGAGCACAGAAATAACCCTCATATCCAAACTTCACTGTTTTCTGACAAAGGTGCCCAAAGCACATAATGAAAAAAAAATACAGCCTCTTCAATAAGCAGTGTTGATAAAACAAAGTATGCACAAAAAGTAAATACAGTTGGAAACTTCTTTCTGATTACATGTAAAAATCAATACACATGGATAAAGGACTTAAACATAAGGCTGAAACTGTGACATTACTGGAAATATGGGAGAATCGCAACACTGTGTGTAGACAATAATTTTGTGAATGTAAGACCACAAGAGTTGGTAGAAAAAGAACAAAAAGAAAAGAAAAGAAAGAAAGATTAATGGGTCTGAGGCAAACCACGAGCTTGTGTATAGCAAAGGAAACTCAAAGTAAAGCAAAGAGGCACACAAGATGGGGAAAACATTTGCAAGCCACACATTTGATAGGGGTCTAATAACATCAGACAGAACTAGACTCAATGATAGGAAAAACACAGCCAATGGAGAAAACAGGGGAAAGACTTGAATAGACGTTTCTCATGAGTCAAGCTGCACAAAGATACATGGAAAACTAGTCAATATCACTGATCATCAAGGAAATGCACATTATAACCACTGTATGATGTATCTCATCACACCTGTTAGAACAGCTCTTCTCAAAACCATGGAAGAGAGCAAGGGTTGGTGAGGGTGTGGGAAAAGGGAACGCTGGAACACTGGTGTTGATGGGAATGTAAGGGTAGCCATTATGGAACATGTGATGATGATTCATCACTAAGCTGAAACTAGAACTACCATATGTCCAGCTATCCCAGCTTGGAGAGTTATAGCCAAGGAACGTGAAATCTGTATGTTGAAGAAATGGCCACACTCCCTGTTCACTGCTGTGTTGTCCACAGTAGCAAAGATTCTGAAGTCACTTACGTGCCTTCAGCACATGGAGAGAGAAAGAAAGTATAACATATCCACACAATAGAATACAAGTCAGGCTTCAAAAGAAGGAAAGACTTTTGCAGAAACATGGTTGAACCCAAAGGGTGATGCTGAGTGAAAAGGCAGGCATAGAAAGACTTACCTATAAAACCTAAAAATGCTGAATTTACAAAAGCATTTAAGTCAAAAATGTAGAATGGCAGTTACCAGAATCCACAAACGAGACAGTGGGAAAGGAAATGAGACAAAGCTTGCTTTGGTGTACTATGGGAACCATGTTCAATAGTACATTATCTATTTTGAAATTGCTAAAAGAATGAATTTTACATGCATTCACAAGAAAAATAATCAGTATTTGAAGCAGTGGACATGTTAATTAGTTTAATCATTTCCCAATGTATGCATACATTAAAATTTTACAAGTAAAAGCACATACTCACATGTCAATCTAAGAAGTCCATATCTCACCTTCATAGACTATTTGAAAGAGTTTTCTGAATGCCACAGCTATTAATGTGAAGCTGTCTAACCCATGCATGCATACCCTGCATTGAGGAAAGCAGGCTGCTGTGGTACACACACACACACACACACACACACACACACACACACACACACACACACACAGAGAGAGAGAGAGAGAGAGAGAGAGAGAGAGAGAGAGAGAGAGAGAGAGAGAGACAGACAGAGACAGAGACAGAGAGACAGAGAGAGACAGAGAGAGACAGAGTTTTGTTTTGTTTTATACTTCAAGAAACAAGAGTCTTAAAAAATAGGAGAAAGGTTAGTTGATTCAACAGTTTTAACTAGAACATTAGTTCTTTCTGCAATCAGTTTTTGTTATTGCAAGGATATTGTAGGATAAGTCACGGGAGCTTAACAGTTGTCAGCCCTGTGAAGACAGCATCGGATATGTAAAGTGATTCGAACTACCTGGGACAGTAGGTATCTCCCATTTAGACATAGCAAGCCACTGTTATCATCAGCTCAGTAACCATCTATCACAGGAGTGATAGGCCTTTGAGGAAGTAACCTTCCATTGCATACAGCCTGGTGGGATTCTCAAATCTCCCTGTCCCTTGGCCAACAGGATCATGTTTGACACTCACAAAACCAGCTTCTCCCTTCTTAAATTTGAATCTTGAACAAAGAGTCACAAAGACTGTAAGTAGCCAGCGCTGCTCCATCCTAACTCCACACCCAGACCTTCAGGAGACTGTCTCCAGGTTGTGGCACTGGATTCGAGGGCTCCTTGTCCCTCCATCCTAAGGACTGTACTGATTCTTGGGCTTGTCCTTTACCTTCATTTTCCCTCCCTCCTTCTCTTCTTCCTCATTCTGTTTCTTCCAGCCACCCATGGTCTGTTTGCTGCTTGGCTTCCTCTCTGAAATAATAATCCTCCACTATAAAATATGAATTCTCTCAGGCCCATGCTTGCTTGGCCAAAATGAACTCGCCGCTCTTTCTCTGCCTATACAAACAGAAAGATGCTTGTTAATGAGTTCACGGGGTTGAGTAACAGTCTCAGACAATTGCTGTGCCTCCCAAGAGCCCTAATTAGAGTCCTTTATTTGTCTCCAACTGAGGCAACCTTCTCTGTGGAGGTGAGACTCACGGACCTGGAGAGAATGAGAGAATCTTTCAATTGTTCTGACCTGTGGGAAACCCTTCAGAGTGATTCTAACTGATAATATTGTAAAAATTACAGCCATAATGCTAAATCAAATATACCTTCCCCCAAACAAACGTTCTTCCATTTTCAAGAGAAACTGTCCTTAGTCTTGCGCTTTCATTTTCCTTTCTGGAACCTTCATTTTCCTTTGTCAACTTGTGTGGCCTCTTGCATTTCTGCTTCTACAGTTACTGGGAACAGAAGATTCAAGCTGTACCTATTGTTTGAAACAAACACAAATACAGTGAAATGGAAATGCCATTCACAGCCCAAATCTTTACAGGTCTGGCATCCAGGTATAGCCTGCTGAGGGAGGTACCAAGTGTTCTTCAAGCATGGTACAAAAATGCTGCCCGAGATACCATAGTGCAAGGTGTAAGCCAAGTTCTTGCTGCTCTATGTTTTCACTCTTAGACTAAATGTGGTGATTCCACTGCCACACTCTGCTCCATCTATCTTTCCCTGGGAGTGATGTTTTCTCTGCAATGGTATGCCCCCTGGAATGTTCCAGGACCTGATGGATCTTGAGACTAAGCCATAGGCATACCTTCCTCATTTTCAGAAGACTGGAATGGCGTGGGCTTGGATAGCCTGCATCTTGTCACATTCATCCTATCATCTATGTCTTGTTCATAATAGACGTATTCCTAGAAATCAGGAAATCCTTTTAGATCTCTCGGGTCCTAACTGAAATCCTAACATCTAATGTGCCCACCTGAAACACAGTGACCTAGAAGATTGGGACAGCCTCAAGCTCCTTCCCCTGGGTATCTGCTACAACCTAGACAAGGAATGGGAGAACCTGTCCATTGGCTTCCCATCTTTCTCAGGACCCTCACTCATCAGTTCCATGCATACAGATTTCTGTAGGCTGATAGTTTTGTAGTGGGCAAGAACATTATGGAAGTCAACTTAACACTTTGTATGCAGGGTGAAGCTCTTCAAGTTTCATTCTGGGGGAAAGGAGTAGTTGTTTTATTACCATTTATTCTGAGACTTTGCTATTCTTGCAAATTAGTCCTCCATCATTTCATAGAAGTCACCAGAAGATAAGAATACTGGATTGGTGAATACAATTTCATTATTTGGAGCACAGCAGAGCAATATATTTGCAATAGTTATTCTTGTCCCAAACTGTCATAGCAAATAACACACAGGCATCCAGTCATTGTGCTGTAGAAGAGGAAGGCCATGCTTGGAGAAGCCATGTCTATTATATTGGGCAGTAGAGACACAAAGGAATTGTACAACAAAAAGAAAAAGAAATATATGTAAAGAAAATAAAATGTTTTTAAAATCCCTGAAATGACACCGTGAGACAAGGAACCTCTAAAGATGCCATTGAGTTCATTTTCTGTGGGACATCCACTGCTGGGCATGGAGCCTACACTTAAGAGTAGTTTGTTTCCCCAGTGAGACTCCCTTAGGGAAAACTAAATGTTCATTTTCAAGTGGCTACCAGTTGGAAACAGCTTCTAGGTTAGTGGTGAGGATATGTGTCCACTTTTGCTTCCAGCTAGAGGACCCAATCTGATGCAGATCCCTGTAGGCTCTGTGCAAGCTGCTTCAGTCTCCGTGCATTCAGATTTATGCCACCCCTGGTTTCCAGAAGGTCTTGATTCCTTGGTATCCTGCCTCCCTTCTGGCTCTTACAATCTTTCTGCCTCCTCTTCCATGGAGTTCCCTGAGCCCTAGAGGGGAAGGATTTTACGGAGAGATCACTTTTAGAATTCTGTCTTTGGAGGTCTCTCATTTTCTGCATGTTGTCTGGCTGTGGGTTTCTGTATGTGTTCCAGTCTGCGGTGGGAGGAAGTTTCTCTGATGGTAACTGAGCAAAGCACAGATCTATGAGAATAGCAGAATGCCGTTAGGAGCCATTTTATTACAAGTTCCTTTAGCAAAACAGTAGTATTAGCTTACTCTAGTTCCCTGACCTATTTAGCCTCAAGTTCTTGGCCACCTAAGCAGTATTGGGTATGGGTTCTACCTCATGGAATAGGCTTAACTCAAACCAAATGTTGGTTGGATGCTCCCATAACCATTGTGCCACTATTACCAGCACATCTTGCCTTGTTGGCAGGTCACTCTTGTAGAATGAAGGGTTTGTGGCTGGGTGAGTGTTTACCTTTCTCCTTTGGTAGCATGCAGCATACCTTTTAGTACCATGAATACTATTCTGTGGGGGTGAAGGCTCCAAGGAAATGCCAACTCAACTTCTCTGTGTTTAATGAGTTATGTAGGTGCTGTCTTTGGCATCAGTTTATGAAGAGCAACTAATAGATTTGGCAATAGCCTGGGTTGTTTGGAGTTTGTCGTGTGACCCATTTGGCCAACAGCTTGATTATATGTAGCCCATTCCTGGTACTGGATGCTTCATTTGGTCATCAGAGATGTCCAGTTGGGGGCTCCATCTCCCCTGTTGCTTGGTGATTTCATTTCCATCGCCTTCATGTATATATGTATTATATATACATATATAGGAAACCTCTACTGTATTAGGTTTCAACACAACTGCTCAAATGAATCTTATTTTTAGCTGTCCTTCCCTGTATACTATTTCTTGCCCCTCTTCTCTTCCCCTTCCTGTTTGGATCTTCCTATTCCTGTTGTGTTTCCTTCTCCTATATCCCCCTCCCATCCATAACTACCTATTCTATTTTTCCTTCCTAGGGAGATCCATCCCTCTCCTCTAGACCCATATTCTCTACCTAACCTCTGTGGTTATATGGTTTGTAGCATTTTGATCAGTGACTTAGCAACTAACACCTACATATAAGTAAATACACGCCATATTTGTCTTTCTGGGACTGAGTCAACCTCACTGAGGATGATTATTTTTCTAGTTCCATCCATTTACTTATGAATTTCATGGTTTCATTATTTTTAACAGCTGAGTAATATTCTAGTACACAAATATACCACATTTTCTTTATCCATTCACCTGTTGAGAGACTTTTGAGTGTTTTCAACTTCTGGCTATTATGAATGGATGACCAATAAATATGATTGAGCAAGTATCTCTGTAGTAGAATGAATTGTTTTCTGTATGTGCGTCTAAGAGTGGTATAGCTGGACCTTGAGGTAGAGATCAATTCCCATCTTTTTGAGAAATCACCATAGTGATTTCCAAAGTGGCTGTACAAGTTTGCTCTCTCATCAGTAATGGATGAGTGTTCCCCTTGCCCCACATCCTCTCCAGCATGAACTGTCATTTGTTTTATTGATCTCAGCCACTCTGATTAGTGTAAGATGAAATCTCAAAGTTGTTTCAATTTAGATTTCCCTCATGACTAAAGATGCTGAAATTTGAATTTCCTCTTTTGAGAATTCTCTGCTTGAATTTGTACTCCACTTTTTAAATTGGGCTATTTATTTTCCAGATTTTTGAATTCTTTATATATTTTGGATATTATCCTATATCAGATGTGTAATTGGTACAAATCTTTCCCCATTCTGTAGCCTGCTTGTTTGTCTGAATGACAGCACCCCTTGCCTTACACAAGCTCTTTAGCTTCACGGCGTACCATTTAGTAATTGCTGATCATAGTGCCTGTGCTAATGGTGTTCTGTTCAGAAAGCCTTTTCTTGTGCCAATGAGTTCAAGGCTACTCCCCATTCTCTTCTATGAGGTTCCGTGTATCTAGCCTTATGTTGAGGGCTTTGATACATTTGGAGTTGAGTTTTGTGCAGGGTAATAAATATAGAATTTTTGTATTCTTCTACATGCATCCATCTAGTTTGTCCAGCACCATTTGTTAAAGATGTTATCTCTTTCCAGTGTGTATTTCTGGCTTATTTATAAAAAGAAAATCAGATGTCCAGAGGTCTGTTAGCCTCTGTCTAGGTTGTCAGCTCAATTCCACTGATCAATGTGTCTGTTGTTTATGCCAATACCTGCTCTTTCTAATTACTATAGCTGTAGTACAATTTGAAACTGGGGATGGTGATACCTGAAGTGGTTCTTTTATCATTCAGGGGTACTTTAGCTATTCTGTGTTTTGTGTGTTTCCATATGAAGGTGAAAATTATTCTTTCAATGTCTGTGAAGAATTGTGTTGGAATTTTGATGGGAATTGCATTGAATTACATTGCTTTTGGGAGAGTGGACATTTTTATTATAATAACCCTACCAATCCAAGAGCATGGGAGAGGTTTCCATCTTCTAATATCATCTTCAATTTGTTTCTTCAATGTATTAAAGTTTTTATTATACAAATTTTTCATTTGCTTGGTTAAAGTTACCCCAAGATATGTTATATAGCTTTTGCAACTATTGTGAAAGGTGCTGTTTCCTTGATTTCTTTCTCAGTACATTTGTCATTTGAATATAGGTGGGCAACTGATTTTTGTGAGTTAATTTTGTATCCTGCTTCTTTGCTGAAAGAATTCATTAGCTCTAGGAGTTTCCTGGTGGAATTTTTAGGGTCACTTAAGTATACTATCATATCATCTGCAAATATCAATACTTTGACTTCTTCCTTTCCAATTTGTGTCTCTTGATTACTTCAGTTGTCTTATTGCTTTAGCTCAGACTTCAAGTACCATATTGAATAGGCATGGAAAGAGTGGACATCCTTGTCTTGTTACTGATTTTAGTGGAAAGTGCTTGAGTCTCTCTCTACTCAAGTAGATGTTGACTATGGACTTGATGTAGATTGCTTTTAATATATTGAGGTGTGTTCCCTGCATCTCTATTTTCTCCAGGACTTTTACCATGAACAGATGTTGCGATTTTGTCAGAGGAATTTTCTACATCTAATGAAATGATCATGTAGTTTTTGTCTTTTAGTCTGTTTATGTGGTGGATTACATTTATTAATTTATGTATACTGAGCCATCCCTGAATCTCTGAGATGAAGCCTACTTGATCATGGTGGATAATTATTTTAATGTGTTCTTAAGATCAGTTTTCAAGTTTACTTATTGAGAACTTTTTCATCTATGCTCAGAAGGAAAATTGGTTTATAATTCTCTTTTTTTTGGGGGGGGGGTTCTTTATGTGCCCTAGGTATCAGAATAACTGTAGCTCATAAAAATAACCGAGTAATGTTCCTTCTGTTTCTATTTTGTGGTATAATTTGAGGAGTACTGGGGTTAACTCTTTGAAAGTCCAGTGGAGCAAGGCAGTAGTGGCCCACGCCTTTAATCCCAGCACTTGGGAGGCAGAGCTAGGCGGATCTCTGTGAGTTCAGTTCAAGGCCAGCCTGGTCTACAGAGTGAGATCCACAACAAGCACCAAAACAACACAGAGAAACCCTATCTCGAAAAAACCAGAAAGAAAGAAAGAAGACCAGTAGGATTCTATACTAAAAAATCTGACCCTGGGCTTTTTTGGGTTAGGAAACTTATTTACTGCTTCTATTTCACTAGGGGTTATAGGTTTGTTTAAATTGCTTATCTGATCTTGATTTAATTTTGTTAGGTGGTGCATATATCAAGAAAATTATTCATTTCTTTTAGATTTTCCAATTTGGCAGAGTATAGGTTTTTTAAAATATGCTTTTATGATTCTCTGGATTTCCTTGATCTTTGTTGTTATGCCCCCCTTTTTGTCTCTAATTTTGTTAATTTGTATAGTCTCTCTCCATCTTTTAGTTAATTTGTTAAAGGGCTTGTCAAGCTTATTGATTTTCTCAAAGAACCAACAGATTTTTTTCATTGATTCTTTGTACTGTTTTGTTTGTGCAAGGATCAATATGTGATTTTAGCTGTAGTAGTATTTCTTTTATAAACTTGTTTGTTTGGAATATCTGTTTTCCATTATTTTATGCTGAGGTGATATCTATCCTTGATATTAAGGTGTGTTTTTTAGATTCAGTAGAAGGATGGACCTTGTTTTTGATCCATTTTGTTAGTCTGTGTCGTTTTATTGAATAATTGAGACCATTGATGTTGAGAGTTATCAATGAGCAGTTTTTGTCAATCCCTGGTATTTTGTTGTGGTAGTGTGGGGTTTTTATACCCCTTCTCTTGATTGGCTGCTCTAATTATATCTATTCTTTGTGTTTTCTTGAGTATTCTTAACCCCTTCATGCTGTATTCTGTAGGGCCAGATTTGTAGATAGATACTGCTTGAATTTGGTTTTATCCTGAAATGTCTGTCTTTCTCCATCTATTGCGATTGAAAGTTTTGCTGGACATGGCAGTCTATAGTAATTGGGTAGATAATTGTCCTGGCATCTGTGGACTCTTTTTTAGAACATCTGCCCAGACTATATGACTTTTAGATTATCCATTGAAAAGTCAGGTTTTATTCTAATGGGTCTGCCTCTCTCTCTCTCTCTCTCTCTCTCTCTCTCTCTCTCTCTCTCTCTCTCTCTCTCTCTTCTATATATATATATATATATATATATATATATATATATATATATATGTGTGTGTGTGTGTGTGTGTGTGTGTGTGTGTGTGTGTGTGTGTGTAAGTTGAGTGTTTTGATTATTATGTGACATGGGGAATTCCTTTTCTTGTCTAGTCCATTTGGTGGTCTGTATGCTTCTTATACCTTTATAGGCATCTCCTTCATTAGGTTAGGAAATTTTTCTGTTATGACTTTACTGAAAATAGTTTTTGTGCCTTTGACCTGGTTTCTTCTCCTTCCTCTATACCTATTATTCATAGATTTGGTCATTTCATAGTGTTCCAAATTTCCTGGATGATTTGTATCTGGGTATTTTTAGAATTAACATTTTCTTTGACTGAGGTATCCATTACTTCTATTTTGTTATCAATGTTTGAGAATTTCTCTTCCATCATTTATGTTCTGTTAGTGAGGCTCGCCTCTGAGGTTCTTGTTTGAGTTCCTGAATTTTTCATTTCCAGATGTCCATTGGTTTGCCTTTTCTTTATTGATTCAATTTCCCCTAGAAAGGCTTGAACTGTTTTCTTCATTTCATTCCACTGTTTGTGTTTTTACACATTTAATGGACTTGTTCATTTCTTCCTTAAGGACCTCTAACCCATTCATAAATGCTATTTTGAGAATTTGTCTTGTGCTTCAGCTATTGCACATTTCTCAGGCCCTGCTGTAGTAGGGTTGCTGGGATCCAGTGGAGACTTGTCTGACTGTCACTGATTGTGTTTTTACACTGGTGTCTAGGTAGGCATCTGGGCTTGGAATGATTGTAATTCTAGGTGCTGGCATCCGGTCTTGTCTTTGTTGGATGAGTGTATTGTTCATTGTTGCTCTCTGTGGACTTTCAGAGAGTATGGTGGCTGAGCATTACATTGGTAGAAAACACTTCTGAGATGCTCCCTGTATGACCACTGTGGATTTGGGTTAGAATGTGTTTTTTGGTATTGGGAGCTAACATTTGGAGATGGAGATAGATTAGAAGGGTGCTGAGGAGGTCCATAGGACAGAGGATAGAGGTGTGTGCCACCAAGTCCTGCTTAGTCCCCTGGGTATTCGAGGAGAGAGGGAGGAAAGGCCACAGCTGATAGTCTGCTACAGAGATAGGAATGAGATTGGGTGATTGTATTTACAGGAGAGGAAGGAGAGTGAAAATTTGGAGATCACCTACCTACTTTGTGGCAGACATGGCAGTTGGGTTCCCAGGGAAGGCCTGTAGGAGTCAGAGGCTGTGACAAAGAGATGAGATAAGGAAGGTTGTAGGAGAAGATCTCACTGGAGATGGGGTCAGAGAGGAAGGGGAAGATGCAGCATGTGATCTCCTACAGAGCTGGGAATGAGATAAGGGATTGGATTTGAGGAGAAGAGGAAGCCATTATATATTTATATATGTGTATATATGTATGTACATATATATAAATTATATGAATGACTTTATATGCAATGAACTATTTACTGCTTGTAAGAAGTATAGTTTATTCATCATTTATTATAGACATATGCTTCTCTCTGTGCTGAACACTGTACACTAAATTTCTTGATATTTTGATTTCCATTTCTGACAATGAGAACATCAAGTCTTGGAGTGTAAATTATCCATAGTAGCTATAAGTGTCGAGATCAAGACCTAAAGATATGTCTGAGCAATCCAAATCCAAGTGTTTATCTGCTGTGCCACACTGCCTCTCCAACTAGCTACTGAGAGTTTAGATGAATATGGAAACATAGAAAAATTCTTAAAGATGTTAATATGAGGGCCTATTACTAACAATTTTTCTACATTACAGAAAACAAAAATAGGGTGCCCTTAAATCACTGCCCCCCTAAACTCACTGGTTTTTATTTTATACAAATAAAATAACAGTTAAATAATATAGTTGAATTCATTTGGTTCTTTTTGTGCCAATCATCTTTGACAAAGAATTCACATCTTTTTCTGATCTACACCAGCACCTTGGAAGATGATCACTTTTTAAATTAAGAGAAGATACATGAAATACAAAAATTAACATTTCACTGGAACAAAGGATTGGTGGGCATCAATGTCATAGGACACATATTCATTAAAATACCATAACATAATCTAACTTCAGAGCTTGATTAATTTGAGAATTGCTTGTAAACTAACTCCATTCTATAATGTCACTTGAGGTTAACAGGAACAGACCAAGTACCCCTCTGGTCTGTTCTTTAGAAAAACAAGGCCTATACCTTAGTAAGAAAAGAACATTGTTCTGCCCACAGGGTTATATGGCCTTGTCTTCAAGAAAAGTAATGTTTGCCCTTGAAAAAAAATTTATCATTAATAAGATATTTAATAGCTCTGCTAGTAAAGAAACCTCTGTGTCATTTGTTGGAAATACTGAATGGGCACTTGGTGTCTGTGTTTTGCCTTGCCCATGGAACATGAGTTCATTCTTCTCTGCCAGTTCCTTAAGCACCAAGTGCTAGACAGTAGAGCCAGATCAGAAAGCGGAAAGGCTCAGTGCAGCTGAACAAGTAGAAGTTTCCCCAGGGACACTTCAGTGTTCTCAGAATAAGAGACATGATTGAGCCGGGCGGTGGTGGCGCACGCCTTTAATCCCAGCACTCGGGAGGCAGAGCCAGGCGGATCTCTGTGAGTTCGAGGCCAGCCTGGGCTACCAAGTGAGTTCCAGGAAAAGGCACAAAGCTACACAGAGAAACCCTGTCTCGAAAAACCAAAAAAAAAAAAAATAAAAATAAAAAGAGACATGATTGAGAATGTAGGTTGAGAATACGGAAAATCCCCACAGAGGGCTGTCTCCTCATGAAGATGTAAGGATAGAGATAGAGAAGAAAATGGAGTTGGCTAAACCGGTCATTTTAGTTTCCTGTATGTTATATCTTTAAAAGTGCCCTAGCAGATCAGTGAAGAACTTTGGATATGTCAGTAAATGCTGGCGAGTGAGATTTTGGACAGTGGAACAGCAGGGTCATACCCACTTTTGCTAAGATTTGAGTACAGAGTTGGTTGTGCCCCTCATAGGGCTCAGAATCACAGTCTTCGGTGAATAATGACCTAGATCCTGCCGTCATCTTCTGAAAGCAACACGTGAGTACCCTCAAGCCTCATGGGGGTAATTTCTGCAAGAGCCTCATTGACCTGTAGGCTAGATTCCCGAGGCACAAGATCTGGTTTGTGAAGTGCAAAGGGTATTGTTATTGCTGCAATCATTTCTGTCCTTACTTGCCACAGCATCCATCCGTGCCAATTCTGGATTCACCAATTTGTATAAAACCAGAAGCAAGAAATAAATGTTTCTTCTTCCGGGAGCAAAGTACTCTATCGACCCATTTGTTCTTTTCCAGAAAGACAGTGACTTTCAGGACCAGCTCCTTTTAGTTCTTGGGGTTATTTTGTGTAATTGTTTCGTGTGTCCATATGCCTCTGTGTGTGTGCACCTATGACTGTGCGTGCACATACTTTATAAGGCAAGAATGAATGAATCAAGAAAATTACCTCAGTAAGGAAGACAACGACAGCTTCAAGATGATTCATATATATTAGCTGATTTAATGGTCAGTTCAACCAAGCATTAGGACACCCCTCTGAAAAATTCAATAAAAATAGCTCCGAGACCTTCAATAGTCTGCTCAAGCCTGAGTAACTGCTCAGGGAAAAGCTAAAGATTTGATGCACACATTTAATCCCAGCACTAGGGAGGCAGAGGCTGATGGAGCTCAGTGAGTTCGAGGCCAGCCTGGTCTACAAAGCGAGTTACAGGATAGCCAGGGCTACAAAGAGAAATCCTGTCCTGAAAGACAAAAAAAAATTTTTTTTGAACTATTGGAACTAGAGTCCAGCACCAACTTCATGCTATTTCCACAACACATGAATGGAACTGTACGTATAAAGTATCCCATAGAAGGTGGGCATCCAACATATATCTTTAAAGAGATTTTTCTGGAAAGAGAGAAGTCCTCTGGAACTAGATTGTGGAATAAAGTGATTTCTGACGTACTGACAGCCACACCAGCTTTCCTACATAAAAGATACTCCGACAATTTCTTCAGCTAAAATAGCCAAGACTGTGGCCAGCTATTCTCTCAAGAAAAACAATCCTAACGAAAAGGACTCTGCGGACTTGACAGGCAGCCTGTAATTTCTAACCCAGGTCAGGTAGCCAGTAAACTCTAGGTCCAGAGACAGGTATGGGAACGGCTGGGTAGTATTGTTCGCAGGTCTTTCTACCAGACACTGACAGTGTCACAGAACCCTGCAGTTAGCAATATTTAATTACTAGCTACCAAGGTTTCTGGGGATCATTAACATACAAATAATGGTTCAGATGTTCTTGTCAACAGTAACACAGTAAAAAGCAGAGAAGATGGGAAACCAGAAGACAATGAGCAAAGATTTTAAATAAAGGTGTTAGGAAAGGTGGGAGTGGGATAGGCAGCCAGCCATGGGCTGGGGACAAGGAGGCAGACTGACATTTTCCTTTTACCCAGTGTGTGACTTAAGATGCCAGCAGCAGAAGTCACCCTACACCGTTAACCCTAGAATCACTGTCTACCCTTCCACAGTTGAGCCCAAAGGCCAAGTGGTTATTAAGAAAAAACAATGTTGCAGGACAAGGCTGGATGCCAGCTGGGAAAGCAGCTCAGGAGATTGTTTTGTCCAGTGGTTTCAAAGAGAAATTATAGATCCCCAGAGTTTCATGTTCCCAAAAGACCCAAGATGGGATCTCTGGTTGATGATATCTACAGAATGGTTACTACTGTGAGCTAAGCGTTCTGCTAGGTGTCCTTTGGATTCCATAAAGTATCGAGTCTGCCCCAAATCATTAAACATTACTATTCTCATTGTATGAGAAGGGAGCTTTATGTCTCAGAGGCACAAAGAACTGGACAAAGCCCCAGCTAGTGGAGTTGATAAATAGCAAAGCTAGTTTAGTCTGGCCTTTTAGCCAGTATGTAAGCCAATAAACCAAGACTTTCTTGGGATAGAGGATGGGAGGACAGAGCTTGGAACTGGATTTTTTGTTAAAATCCAATTTTATGTTAAAATAATTCTTTTAGCCAAAAAAAGTTGTAACTGTACTTTTGTACATTCCAGAACATTCCAGTATCACATAGCATGAAGAATAACAAGAAATCCTCTTAACACTTTTGCTCGTGAGGTTAGCCAGGACTAGGGCTAAATATTTTATTAGCAGCACTCAGAAGGTAGAGAGCCATTTCCCTAATGTTTTTCATAGCAGGCAAGTAACTTCTCTAGGGCATGCAAGCAAAATTTCTAGTGTCTTCAGCAATAAGCTCTTGCCATCTAGTTAGGATGGAAAACAAAGAACAATGGCAATAGTCCATATTTATTTGAGTACAAATGGAGCCACTATGACCAACACATAGGGAACTAACCCATGCTTGGTACTGACATTTATATTTAATAATCCAAACAGCAATGTTCACCCATGTTGGGTTCCACTGTTCAAACTTTTTAGAAACTTTGTGTGTGTGTGTGTGTGTGTGTGTGTGTGTGTGTGTGTGTACATTTGCACGTATATGGGTAATGATGGAGACCAGAACCCGAAAAGAGCATTGAATCTCCTGCAACTAGAGTTACAGGCAGTTGTGAGCCTCCTGATCATGGGTGCTGAGAACTGAACTCTGGTCCTCTGAAAGAACAAAAGATGCTCTTAACTGCTGAGCTAGCTCTCAAGACCCAAATTCCTTTTTAAAATACTTTCAATTATTTTACAAACTCGTGGAACTCATATGACTTCTTCATACATCAACAGCTTTAATTAACCTGCCCTTTTCTCTACCTCCCTGATACAGTGAGTCTTTCTCTATCCCCCCAGCCAGCTCCCAAATAATGACACAGAAACTTATTATTAATTATGAAAACAGCCTTAACTTAGGCTTGTTTCTCACTAATTCTTATAACTTAAATTAACCCATTTCTATTAATCTATGCGCAATCACATGGCTTGTGGCTTTTACCTCTCTTCCTGCATGTCTTATTTCCACTCGGTCTGGCTGGTGACTCCACCTTTCTTCCTCCCAAGACCTCTCTGTCCCCAAAAGTCCCACTTAATCTCTTCCTGACTAGCTATTGACCATTCAGCTCTTTATTAAACCAGTCACAGTGACACATCTTCACACAGTGTAAAGGAATATAATACAACATCCTAACACCATCCTCATTTAGATCTTCCCAGCACTTATTCCCCATCCTTGATCTTCATATCACATGGGTTTTATTACTGCCTTTTATTATAATTCTCCTAGTTGAGTTGCAAAAATCATTTCTTTCCAAAGTTTGTGTCTAATAATGATCAAGAAATGGACACCAGCTTTTTCCTCAAGAAAGGTGCCAAGGATTCTCTCTAAGGACCTTTGAACTCTTCCCATCCATCTGCTTGATCAACAGTCCTTGAGCAGCCCTTACAATTTACATTTCTTCTCTTGGTAATCAGTGAAGTCATGGTCATGGATTCAAGATCATGGGGCTTAGGTGACTTGCTACCCTACTTCATCATTTTGAATGAGTACATTCCAGGCAAATTCCCAAATAACTACCTTGAAGAATGCTTGTCCCCTTCCATTTCCCAGATGTCACACAAAGAATGGAAAGTCCTTTCCAAGATGAACTTAGCCTTTTCATTCATTTCATTCTAATTCCCAGACATGTTTCTCAGCTTGAAACCCTATGGGTGCAGCATATTTCAGTCTCTGTCACAGACCATCAGTCTTATTACAGCAAATGTAGGGTTAAAGAACTTGTCTTGAACCTGTGACTCAGAACTAGACCTTGGGATCCATCCAGGAGGAGAGTCAGATAACACTCTGAAAACTGTAATCAAATTGAAAAAAAAATGATGGAGAAAATGACTTCATTATTATTCGCTGTGGTGGGGAAAAATGCAATGATTAAATTTTGGAATTGGATTTTCTCTGATTAGTAGAGATTGGGGATCAATTTCAAGCTGGCTTCTTGCTTTACATGAAACCTGGAAAGGTGACACTTCAGGCCTGCTCATTAATTTATATACAAGTTTGTTCGTGGATTAATGCACAAATTTTACTAGGAAGCTTATTAATTTGACCTATTACTTTATCGTTTTACCATTTTTAAGAATAGCTTATGAGGAAAATGTACAGCTGTTTTATTGAAATGAATATTGAACTGAATACCAGTACTGAAAGTTTAAGACAACAACAGCGAACATTCACTTAGTATACCATGCATGTTGGCCACCATTCTGCATATTAAAGAAAGATTAATTCACTTCTTCCTATTCATTTATCCCTTTGAGATCAGCCTCAGGGCTTTTTGCCTTTCTTTCTTTCTTTCTGTATATCTTAGTTTCCTGCTGTCTCCATGTCTGAGTGGCTGGTGGCTGCCCGGCTTCTGGACCCTGGCGTGTTCCTCTCTTTCTCCCTCCTCCTCTTCCTCCTCCTCCTCCTCCTCCTCCTCCTCCTCCTCCTCCTCCTTCTTCTCTCTCTCTCTCTCTCTCTCTCTCTCTCTCTCTCTCTCTCTCTCTCTCTTTCTCTCTCTCTCTCTCCCTCCCTCCTATGTATTCTCTCTGCCCTCCAGCCCTGCCTCTCTCTCTCCAGCCTAACTACTGGCCATTCAGCTTTTTATTAGACTAATCAGCTGTCTTAGAAAGGCAAGGTGAAACAGACGCAACACATCTTTACATAATTAAACAAATGCAGCATAAGCAAAGGCAACACATCTTTGCCTAGTTAAAACGCTATTTAACAAGAGTAGGAAGTGACCTTTTTCAATGTGGAGCCTGACAACTAAACCCTTGGACCACAGACTGACCTTTTTCCTTTGGAAGGGCTCTGAATTTCAGAGATGTACCCACTTGCCATTTACCTTCCTGACACTGTACTTTCCACACACACAAACACTTACACCCCCAACAGCGATTAGAATACATGTATTCTGGGTGAAAGAATACATGTAATAATTCACTCCAACATTTATGCATATCTGAACATGTTAGGCGGGTGCTTTAAATGCATCATTTTAGTAAACTCTCCTCATACAAAAATAAGTAATATGAAATTTAGCAGTGCCGAATAATCACAACCATGTGTACCCCAAATCAGAGAGGACAGGAGATTTTAAATGCAATCCTAGGTTTCTGTCTACCACAATATAGTATTGTTAAGCTGTAAACAGAATTACTTGTTCCAAGTGAAACAGTAAGAGAAATCAACCTCTTTTGAGGGCTTATTGTACACCTGACATTTTATTCTTCATTTTGTATCCTTGAAAAAAGGTAAGTTTTCAGGATTGTTTGTTAGCTGCATGCAGATGGGGGAAGCTCATAAGGTTTATGAACTCTCACCAGGGCCAGAGGTGGAGCTTGCACTTTTAGGATGAAGGATGCTGAGACCAAGTTCAGATGACTTCAGGCTCACATAGCCTACTGAGCAAAAGCACTCTGCTCCCATATCTCTTCCACCTGACTTCTGGGATGCCGTGCTATGATTCACTCATACAAGACAGCCTTGTCTTATTTCCATAACAAATGACTATGAATTTCTTGAAAGTATGTGTCATCTCCTCAAGAACTCTAAGTTTAATACCTGAAACCAAAATATGCTGAAATAAATATTGGAAGAATGAATGAATGGCTACCTATTTCTGGGAAATATTAGCATTTTTCAATCCCAATATACTTGTGGAAGCATCTATTGAGTGGATCCTTTGATTGCTCCTATCAAACTCATTTCACATAGTCATTTAAATCAATTCATCATATCCCAGATGTAGCTAGAGTTTTCCTGCCTGGCCCACAGTCAGGACAAATCTCTCTCACCTGCCAGTCCCACAGCCGCTCAAACCCGACCAAGTAAACACAGAGACTTATATTGGTTACAAACTGTATGGCCGTGGCAGGCTTCTTGCTAACTGTTCTTACAGCTTAAATTAATCCATTTCTTTAAATCTATACCTTGCCACGTGGCTCGTGGCTTACCGACATCTTCACATGCTGTTTGTCATTGTGGCGGCCGGCAGTGTCTCTGACTCAGCCTTCCACTTCCCAGCTTTATTCTCCTCCTTGTCCCGCCTATACTTCCTGCCTAGCCAATGGCCAATCAGTGTTTTATTTATTGACTAATCAGCAACACATTTGCCATACAGAACATCCCACAGCACCCAGACCCTTTCAATTGAAGGTTTTCATTTTCCATGAAGATTCCAAAACAGATCAAGGCTGTTTTCATTAATACCTTCCTGCAGGAAGGCAGCTTTAGTAGGTAAAATTTCTTCGTTAAATGCAGCCCCAGAGTAGGCTTGAAACTCCAGTCCTAGGAAAGTATTTTGAAGGGGTCAAGGCAAACAGAAAAATTTACATACCAACCCCTAACTTACCACCATGTGGTCAAAGATAAAATTCAGGGACATGCTTTGGTTTCTGGACTCTTCTTTTCAACCCTAATTGAAACTTTATTTTTAAATCAAATGTGATTTTATAAAAATAATAATTATAAGGTTATAAAAAAGAAAATAAAAATAAAGAAAATATAGTAATAGGCTTAGAAAAATCACTCCCTCCCCTCTGATTCCTTTGTAACATTTATCTTCCCCCTGAAAAGCAGCCATTTTTAACTTTTAAAATGATTTCCTTAAGAACTTATCTCCATTTCAAGAGCACATGTATTTCCCAGATGCTATGATATATTGTGTGCTTAGACCTCCATTATCACTCCATCTTAGTCAAGGAGAAATGTTAGTTTTATCCGGTTCCTACTTCCACTTGCTTTTATCACAGTCTTTCTCCGTTATGAGATTGCATGAATACTATTCAGTGCTCAAGCCAAGTATACTGTGCTTATACATTTTTTTTTTATGGACACCTCTTTGTGTTTCCTGGAGTTAACAAAGCCATCATTAAAAAAACCAAAAAACAAAATCTTCTAGGAGCTGGAGAGATGGCTTGGCGGCTGGCTCAGCATTTGTTCCTAGGACCTACGTGGTGGCTCATAACCATCTATAATTCCACTCCCTAGGGGATCAAATGCCCTCTTCTGTCCACCTAACATACTGTTCACATGTGTGATGCACTTTCAGATGTGCAGGCAAAACACTTGTACACATAACAGTTTTAAAATATATTTTTTAAATTTCTAGTTGAATTTCCCTGTATACAATACACTAGAAAACATCCCCGATTAAACTTTTCATGTGGCCACGGTCATTGGATCCTTCATTACCTCCCTTTTACTGAATACCCTCCTTCTTCAGTCCGTATGCATTGCTCTTTGCTGATTTTCTTTTGTTATCTTAGAATTTCCATTTTCAATTCTCCCTTTATTCTGATTTGTGTTGGGCCCTGGCTCTCTTATCATTATCTTTCTCAATTTACTCTTATTTTTATGGAAAACATATTCTAATGGCTGAGAAAGGTACAATGGAGTGAGATCTTTCAGATGTTGCTTCTCTGAGAATGCTTTCAATCTACTTAATTTACTATGAGCAGACAATTATAGATTGAAGATTATTTTAATTTATTTTTTATTCTCTCTGTATAGCCCTGGCTGTCCTGAAATTCAATACGTAGACCAGGCTGGCCTCAAACTCACTGGGATCTGCCTGCCAATCACTGCCAAGTCCTGGGAAAAGGCACGTGTCACCATGAGTGGCTACTTCAAATTTTTTAAACCTACTTTATCCTGCATCCAATAGAGCTGTAGAGCAGTTGATGGCCACTTCTACAACGTTCTCATGTTTGCATGCTTGTTCTATTTTATGTGTGAATGCTTTTTTTAATTTTTATTTTTTTCTTTTTATTGAAAATAGATTTTTTTCTCGTCTAATATATCCTGATTACAGTTCCCCTCCCTCTTCTCCTTCCAGATCTTTGTATTTTCCCTCCTCTCTGGATCCAACTCCTTTCTGTCTCTCATTAGGAAACAAACAGACTGCTAAGGAATAATGATAAAATGAAATAAAAAGCAAAAACTAACACCTCAGAATAGGACAATGCAGAAAGAAAAGAGCCCAAGAGAAGACACAAGAAACAGGTACAGATGCAGAGATGCACTTACTCACACACTCAGGAATCCCATAAAAATACAAAGCTGGAAGCCACAATAGATACACAAAGGATCTGGAGGATTAAAAAAAGAAGAAAAGAGTATGTGTGTGAGTGTGTGTGTGTGTGTGTGTGTGTGTGTGTGTGTGTGTGTGTGTTTCAACCCTACCGATCCTATATCTGTCTCTTGTGTCTTTTCTTGGGCTCTTTTCTTTCACATTGTCTTATTCTGATGTGTTTGTGTGTGTGTGTGTGTGTGTGTGTGTGTGTGTGTGTGTGTGTGTGTATGTGTGTGTATGTTTAAATAAAATTAAAAAAGTTTAAAGAGTTTTTTAAAAGCCCCGACACCACATTATGAGACAAGAAACCTCAAAAGATGCCATTGAGTTCATTTTCTCTTGGCTATCTACTGAGCATACAGCCTACCCTTAAGAGTAGAGTGTTTCTCCAGTGTGACTTCCTTGGAGAAAACTAAATTTCTATTTGCAAGTGGTTGTCATTGGAGATAGCCTTTGTGTTAGGAGTGGGGGCATGCCTCCACTTCTTTCAGCTCCATGATCCCATCTGGTGCAGATCCATGCAAGTCCTACAAATGCTGTCTCAGTCTTTGTGAGTTCACATGAGCATTGATCCTGTTGATTTAGAGGGCCTTGTTTCCTTGATGTCCTCCATCCTCTCTGGGTCTTACATTCTTTATGCCTCCTCTTCCCTTCCACTTTGGCATGTCTACTCATGTTGCTATTGTTCAGCAAATGTTTGCGCAGTCTTGTTAGTGAGACTTTATGCGCTTAGCTTATGAACTGACTAGGAGACACAATATCACATCAAGCTCCCCAATCCTCTGGATCCTACAATCTTCCCATCCTCTCCTCCACAATGTTCCCTGAATCTTTAGTGTAGGAGTATTTTCTAGAGGTATCAGTAGGGACTATACTCCACAGCTCTGCATTTTGATTGGCCATGTTTTTCTGTAATGGTCTCCATCTCTTGCAAAGAGATGTTTTCTTGATGAAGGGTAAAGACTATGCCTATCTGAGTATAAGGACACATATTAAAATGTAGTTAGGGATTGTGCTGGTTTAGTAAAGTGCTGGTTATAGAGTCTCCTCCAAGATCCTTGACTTCACTAGCCCTAAATAGTTAGCTAAGTTTCTGGTGCCAGGCATGTTTTCCCTTTTGTTGACCAGGTCTTAAGTTCAGTTATATAACTGTTGGTTACTGCCAAGGTAATGTGCCACTACTGTACCCTAAGGGTTATCTTGACATGCTTGTCCTTGTTGTGGTTCATAGAAGTCACAGCTGGGTAGGACTGTGGTTGTCATGTTGGAATACTTTTAAGAGGTATTAAAGCTTCAAAACTTTAATACCAATATATGTTATTTGTATCATCACAAAGTAAAAAAATATATATTTTTGTATTTCTACATAATCTCATTTTTCACAATGAAAGTTATAAAGAGACTTATAAAATACCATATGAAAAAGAGGGAGACCTACTTAGCATTACCGTAGAAGACTGAAATGACATTTCCTAGTTCTCACAGTAGACTTCACTCAGTTCAAGACAATTTATTTTAATTAGACAAATGGCTTCAAAACAACATTCATTGATACAGTTACCCCCAAAGCTTAAAGAATTCCTTCTTTCCTCATCTCAGATCCACTGGATCATGAATCCTTAGGAAGAAAGCCAGAGTCTGCATGTTTTGTTTTGTTTTTTTATTTCTTAAAGTTTTCCGTGATGACTCTAAGCCCCAAGCTGGCAGGGTACTGTGTAGCTGCACTGCTGTGCCCTTAGCCCTTTTCAGAGGACGGTGACGAAACACTCTTACATGCTTCCCACTGTACTGGTCCCTGCAGACTGGCCTGTTTGCAATCTGGAACAGAGGGAAAGATTGCATCTAGGTCAGAGGTATGTTGCATCATTTTGTTATTGGATGTGCCCATAAAGCCATATCACTTCTCCTTTGCCTTAAATTCTCTTTGTCGTGGACCAAGAATAAAGGTCGTTGTCTAGTGTGATTTCACTTTAATTTTGCTAGTTCAGCCTCCTCAGATGCCATTACTTCCAGGGCTCTCCCCAACTTGAACAAAGAACATACATTGCACATTTACCACAGTGGTCTTCCCGCCTTCCACCATTATGCAGGTTAGCTTACCTCCCTGTCCTTCTATGGTTATTGTAATAATAAATGGTAATGATGTGATAAATATTTCCAGAAAATCTTGCTATATAGGACAGATCAAGAAAAGGAGTTTCACTGAGACTCAGTAGCATCCCTGCCCACCTGCTAGTTCTTAGAGGATCATATGTGACATTCAGTGTTGGAGCACACTGAGGTTTCCTAGGGGCTTTACCCAGCAGGACAGCATAAGAGGGTGATTGGACCACTGGCCTGGGTACCAGGTGCTTGGAAGGGTCTACACTTGACTGTATCTAACAGGGGAGGGGTCTTTTGCCCCTTCCCTTGGCATTGTTATAAAAAGCCCTTTTGAATAAAGTTCTGGGCCGGTGGATAAGGATCCAGGCCCACCCAAGGCCTGTGTTTCTATCTGTTTCTCTCCCCTCTATATTTCTATCTAGGTCTCTTATCCCTCTCTCCTCAAGAGTCCATGGGGTAAATAAATGTGGGAGCTGGTCTCCCACAATTCAGCAAAGATGTCTTTACCTCCTTTAGTCACAGTCTTTAAGACAAAACACACATAAAATATCTCATGGAGAGTAACAGTAATACAGCTGGAGGTGCCTCGTTTTATTCTCTTAGTCTTGCTCTAGGTGAAAAACGGGAATGTGTAGTTATTAGTCCGATCTTGAAATTCCATTATGAATAAAATACGGCAGCAGATGTAATTGTTGAGAATCAGATCCTGACTTACAACAACTGGAGTAAAACTAAGTGCCTTTACAGCCAGCAGAGCAGCCATGTGTCCCTTCTCATTGTGGAGCCCAGCGAACGTGGAACCTAATGTCAGCCCTTCACTCACTTGCCAGGCAACATTCCAAGGACACGAAGTCAAAGTTGTCAGCATGTGAAGCACAACTGAATTATACTTCCCTTTGCCCCACATAAAAGGGGTCAAAGGTAGAAAACAGGCTGGGCTTAGAAATAAAAAGGGACACTGTCATATTGTAAGGAGCTTGACTTAGAATAGGGGTCTTGTAAAATGACACTTTCAATGACCAATTCAGAGTCAATGAAAACACTGGATAGTATTGGTACCGTCATGGCCTCTTGAAGTGCATCCTTAAGAAATTGCCTAGATTGTCTCTGTGTGCATAATTGTTTATTCTTGGAAATGGAGACCTGTCTTCTCTGTGCTTACACACAGACATCACATCACGTAGCCACACACAGGCCTGGAAGCAGCCAAAAAGAGTGTTTCTCTCTGTAGGCCAAATCCCAAGGCAAAGGAGTTTTTGGAACATGCCTAAATGCACTCACTTCTGGGAACAGAGGCCTCAAGAGCACACGGTCATACAGGCTGTAGGTCATATACAGAAAAACGCAGGAGCCTGCAGGAGTAACAGCCTGCCGAGGAGAGCTTTGAAATCAAGGTCACCCTGAATGTGGGATTAATAATTTGAAAGTCATTCATGTGTAGGACTGCTGTCTATTTCTGAGCTTGAGTGAACCAGTCAAGGGCTGTTGGGAAATGGCAGTCTTGTTCTGTCCACTTGTTTTCACGGTGTCTAACACAAGTGATGCCCCTCCCAGTGTAACAACTACAAAACGCTAAACACTAGGCAAGTTTGGACTCCTGACACAGTATTCTACCAGCCTAGGATCAGAGAGCACGTGAGCCTCTCAGTGAGAGATGGTATTTAGAGCCTCACAGAGCATTGGTGATTTAGTCAATTCCAACTGTTTGCAGATTAAGATATTTGTAAGTTAAGAAATTCAATAACTGATACATGGCAATATTTTAACACCATTTTCTGTTACATTTTATCCTGTAAGAGCCTGGGGATGTATGTATTAGAGAATTTTAGACCTGAGAGTAGTTTATAGCCCCTTCCACTTGCTCCTCACTTCCGTGTGGTGTGGACAGAGATCAACATTGCTGACAGGAACATCCAGGCATGAGAAAGTCAGAGAAACAGAGCTCTCCCAGCTGTCAGCTGAGACTGTGGCCCAAGGTTTTGTTACAGAATTTCAAAATGTAAATGTTTTCTTCAGTCAATGCAAAAAAAAAGGTTTGAAACAATTTTAAAATGCTCCCATGTCTTACCTCACATACATTCGCCCACAACTTTTCATGTACCAGTAGCTATTTAACTATGCAATAATTTATGTGGGGGTAGAAGAAACTATCCACTCATCTAAATTTCAGGGCCATTAATAGGGCATTAAGGTCCTCTGCTAAACCTACACCATAGTCACACATTGACTGGGCACTTTCTAGCTGCAGGTTGATGTTCTGCAAGGTGACATCCTCCAGAGTTCAGAATACATTTTATAGTCCCTCCATCATGAATTCCACCTCAATACTGACTGCATACTAACAAAAGCAAAGATGTATCCTGGCCTCTTTTCATAGGAAATTGAGACTGAATCCTTCATGAACAAACAGAGGCCTTCGGGTGCCCTGCCTGAAATAAATGGAGCTGCATCAACACGTGAGCTTTTTCTGGCTCCCCAGAAACCAGAGCAGCTCCTCCCCCGGTGATTTTGTGTGCAGTGCTGAGAACATGAATCTTGGATGCTGTTTCAGAAGGAACCATGAGCCATTTATTCTTAGTCTGAAATTGGCAGGCTTTTTATTTTGGAGAATTTTTAATAGGACTAGCTGAGGAACCAGCATTAGGGATTATTTTCTCAGTGTGGGGTTAGATGTGTAATGCATATGTTCGCCCTGAGGACCCTAAACCACATACTGTAAAACTTTGTTAGAATGCCTCTCTTTGCTATTAACATTTTCCTGCGCCTATTGTTCATTTCTGCTAGGTCCAGCCAAAAGTTTATAAAGCCCTGTTTCCCCACAGACCGTTATTTTTGTGCTAATTAATTAACACGACCAATATCTCAGATATGAAATCCAAGCTTTAGTTACTCAGTTTGGCTGAAAAATCTGTTTTCCTAATTACTGGCTGCTCTCTGCTACTTTCAGTCCACCACCTAAGTTCTTGGACAGAGCAAGCTTGTGGGAGCTGGAGAGGTCTCCAATGGCAACAGCCTTCCACACTGAATGGCAGAGTGGGAGGAAGGGACTGCAGCTGTCCCTGTCACTGAGGATTTGGGAGGAAGGAAGAGAAAGAAAAGGGGGAGATTTGTAGGGTAGACTTAAAAAGGGGAAAGACCAAGACCCTTGACAACACCGTGGCCAAGGCCAAGTCTCTGCAGTTCCTAAGAGTCCTGCACACTCTTCAAGGAAACACGGCCTTAGAGGGGTTCTTTGAGGGGAAATTTGGACACATCTGCCATGAAACACTGTGTGTGTATTGTTGTTTTCCCCTTATGTTTTTGATTGTGTGGATTCATTTCTGAATTTCCAGAGCTAAGGTTTTATTTCTAATTTGATAGGAATTTTGGAAGATAGTTTTCTTATTATTTCCAGTATTTTGAATTTACTTTGATTTATCTGATTGTTTACATACGGTAAATACAAATATCCAGATGTAAATATATATGTACAATACATATATGTAATTTTGTGTGTGTAACATGTACAAACACATATGTATGACCCTCCACTGTCACAGTCTTCATCTGGGTAGGAAGGACAGAGATGGTCGCCAATGTTCCTTGAACATGAAGCAGGCATAGGCGGTGGCCATGAGCCCTGTATATGCTCAATGTAACAGTTCGACAATTGAAGAAGAAAGAGTGAGTCCCCACAGGGAACATGGGACAAGGCTGAAGCTCAGGGAGTTTGTGCAACTTGAGACCATGACAGATTCCTAGTGTTCATGAAGATGAGATGTGAATCCAAATCTGTCTAAAACACAAAAGAGAGAAAGGGGGGAAGGAGAGAGGGAGGGAGGGAAGGAAGGGGGGGGGGAGAAACAGATTTTCCGAACATACATTTTTCAGAACAGCAATTTCACAGTACATATGTGCATGTAGACCAGGGATTGTCCCTCTGTTTGTTTGTCTGTTTATTTTGAAGTAAGGTCTCATTCTACAGCCTGGCTGACCAGAAACACTCTATGTAAACCACCATGGCCTTGAACTCACAGAGATCCACCTGCCTCTGCCTCTCACGTCCTAGGACTAAGGCTCGAGCTACTAGGTCTGACACAGAACCTATTCTTAAAAGCAAAACATTCCTCTTCTTAAACCCTTATTGCAAATATATTTTTAACTCTACAAGCAGTCTAGAAAATCATTGTCACAGTTAGACACCTTTATTCCTGTTTAATGGGAGAGGCCTGTCCTTAGCAGCAGTCAGCTATACCTCAGGGGCTTTAAAATTAAATAGAACTTTTTAGAGGTGAGAGACAACAAGAGAGGGTAAGGAAGGACACAGAAGAACAGGCTGAACAAGAGTCAGGGACAAGGCCATAGAACGGTTCATGCTAAAGGCATTCTTTCTGGGGATCCACCTTCCTCTATAGTGTTTGATGTCCCCAGTTCGTCTGTCTCACTTCCTTGTTCCTCAGCCTCCAGAGACATCTGAAGCTCACAGTCTAACTACAAACCCAGCTCTCCAGCGATCTCATCGTCCAATCTGTGGTAGTCACATTGCCAGGGACTGCAAGGTTAGCCCTTTCTTTGCCTCATAGTCAGGTGACTTCATAGCTTTCGGCAGAACCGGCAATGCTTTAGTCAAAAAAAAAATTGCTCAGTTGGAACTCATTTTAGGCATTGTGCTGGGAATTTTGTCATTATTTGCAACTTATGCATTTTCCAAATTTTAATTATCCTTATGCTATCCTGTGATTTTTGGCATACTACGTAACTGGCTTAGTGTTTTAATGTTTGCTGTTATTGACCCCCACTTTTTACTGATATATATATATATTTGTTTTGTTTGTTAGTAGCTGAGTGGTTCACAGAACTGTCTCAGCATGGTAGGGTATAAACAAGAGGCAGTTTTATTTTCTCAGATCACTCCCGCTTATAATGTGTCAAGTCTCCCTGTGCAATGGACAGATTACTACATCATGACTTGGGCAGATTTCAAACTCTCTCAGGCACTTTCAGTTACTAAAGTTATAATTTCCCATTTTTATTACTAGTTACAAGACAACATAAAACTGATTTTCATATCTCGATGAAACGTGCTGATTTGCTACTACAGCCCAGACTAGTGGGTGACATTTCCCTGTGCAGGAGAGGGCAGATCTGGATCTTCTGCTCTTCCAGCTCAGCTTTGACCTTGGTGGTCCAGGAGGGAGGGGAGGGAAGCATGGTCAGCTCTGTGATCAATTCCACATGCTCCATCATCCTTGTCTCCTTTGTGGACATCTTCTCAGCACTGCTTCTCAGTTCTCAGATGCTGTGAGTATCTGTACAGACATCCAGTAGCTCTATCTCTGCCTCTTCTGAGACCCTCTGGCTCTGATGCCATCAAAGCACTACACAAAACTTTAACTATTTAATAGAATTTAGTGTATTCATTTTATTATTTTTAAAATGTCACTATATTATATACATATGAGTGTATATGTGCCTTTACATATACATATACACACACATACATATATGTATATATGTATACCAATTTGGCATATATATCCATTAGACAGGAATATATATATACATATATATAACATATACAATACATTATAATATACTTTGAAACTTTAATATCCCAGAACATAATGCTTATCAAAATCTAAAGGCAATCAAAAGAAAATACTATAATGACCAAAAATGCTCATCAGTTGTTCTGAAATTGTACTGAGAAAGAAATCTTTCACCTTGAGTTCTGCTCTCTGGAAGGGGGAACAGTTACCACTAGTGGCATTGACACTGTGGCTATACTGGTAGCAAACATGACATTTCCCTTTCTCATGGACCATCTAAAAGGAAAGAAGGTTAAACTATAACTCACTTCAAATGTATGATTTACCATTGTGTTAGTAAAGGTCAAGTCTGTTTTAAAATCCTAGCTGGCATATGCTGTGTACTCAGATGACTTAGAAGGAACTGTTTCTGCTGTGTGTAGGCCTGAACTTCCTTCTGCAAGAGTCCCTGCATAGCCCTCATCTTCTACAGTGTTTTCTTCCTGTGATGATGACTAGAGATGTGCCATTCTAACCAAAGCAAATGGCACTTGGTGACTAACTGATGAGCCCAGCTGACCACCAGAAATGAGGCCCCAGGAAAGCTATTCCACTACCTCCAGCCAAGATCCAGGCACCATGGAACCAAGTTTAGTGATAACTGTGCTCTCCTTGAACTACCCACAAAATTACAAGGATACTAAAATGATTTTCTGTGCTAGATTAGGGGTGGTTTATTACATTAAAAATACCAAAAAATGAAAAAAAATTTTTTTAAATGAATAACCGGGGCTGGACAAATGGCTCAGCACTTAAGAGCACTTATCGTTCTTATAGAGGACCAAGGTTCAATTCCCAGAACCCACAACTATCCATAACTCCAGTTCCAGGTGGTACAATACCCTCTTCTGACATCCAAGGGTATGAGGCACACATGCAATACACACACATGCAGGCAGTCAAAACAATCATACACATAAAATAAAATAGATAAACCCTTAAAAGCTTTCTAAACACCAGAAATACAAATTCATAGGATGACCATTTACCCAATTCTACCCACGATGTCTGCTGTGCATGTCTGCAATTGCAACATAATTTTGAACGGTGAATATTTCACCCTGTCATCCAAGTTTAGAAAACAAGTATATATCCATCTTCTTAAGAGCCAAGTTCTATAGCTGAATTATGGGTTTGCCAAACTGATCCGTTTTCTTACCAATCTTTAGCTCTGCATGTTAGGGAGCTGGATATCACCTGATTCTTCAGTGGGACTGTAATTGTGACTCAGCACATGTAAGAATTCAAAGTTCTTTGAAGGTATCTCAAAACAGAGAGTGTTTTTAAAAAGTGCATCAGTCCTCCACAGCAGATGTTTCTACATCTACAGATCCAACTAACTATGAATCAAAATCCGTGAGAAACATCCCATTCATACTGAATGTACGTGGATTTTGTCCTTCTGCTGCACAGTACAGCAATAATTCACCAGCATTTACCTTGTATGGAATATTAAAGTAATCTAACAGGATTTTAAGTATAGGGGAAATGGGAGGGTTTTGTGACAGCTACACCAGTTTATATAAGGGACTCCACAATTGCTATCCACAGAATGTTCCTAGCATAAACACCCGAAGATACCAAGAGACTCCTGCATATTTTAAAACAAAACGTCTCAACAGTTCAAGAATTCTACTTATATTAAGACATCTGGTAACAGAATAAACAGAGGTGAGAAGTCAGATAAATTTTTGGGTGGAGGAGCACATTCAAGTGTTCAGTCCTATACATGGTTGAAGGAACACATGCCATTAGTCACTAGTGTCAAGACTAAGAATGAGGAAGCATGAGAGACGATGGACAACGTTGTGCATATCTAATAATATCTGTAACTTCTTTGACAATCTACGGTGAAAGCACAACTGCATACAGTGTTTCATTTAAACTTCAGGCCACGACTCAGTAGTTCCGACTGTGGACTCAGAGCACGGGTAAGAAATCAGAAGAGTAAAGGAGCTGGGAACCTGCGCAAACATCCAGTGCCGACCAACGAAAGTGCCAGGGGTCATGCCCAGGCATTCCGGTCACAGAGCCTGTCCTCTTGGCCTCTAGCGTTTGATCTCTATCTTGGAATACAACAGAGGAAGAGGAATTTGTAAGTACTTAAAAGACAAAACACTAGAAAAAAAATGTTGCCTTGTAAAGAAAATGAATCCATGTTTTTCTTTTATGCCCTTTGAAGAACCTATTGATCTGTTGCAGTTCAGCAAGGTATGCACACGTGCATGGCCCAATCAAAGCTTACTCGGTGTCTTCTCAGGCACTGTGGTACGCTGCACATCTCCAGTTACTAGCAACATCCACTTCTCTTGCATGCTAAGTACAACTGCTCCCTACAGTAACAGGGTGTACAGCGTTCCTAAGAGGTACTGCTGAGAGTGCCTCCTGGCCTGGGATTGTTCAGTTTCTCTTTTTCTTTTACAACTTAAACGGTCTCCTCATGTTTCCCGTGAAAATGATATAGACATCATATCACTCTATTACAATGACAAAGACAGTTCAGGAAATTCAATATTTGAAAAAATATTTTCACACGTATGGCTTGTTTTAAGTATAGTGTGCCTCAGAGGAGGAGGGCAAGGCTCCAATAACTGGAAAGAGCTTTATTTGTCATCCAGAGGGAAAAGGATAACTTCAGTGATTTTCCTCTGGAAGGATAAGTTCAACTTGAAAACAAATCTGGACTCTTCCCAACAAAGGGAGCAAGAACCCATCGCCTTTCCTTTCAGTAGCAGGGACAAGGGATCTGGTGGCTCAGGACTGTAGGGCAGAGCACAGGGTGCTTGACTAAGAGAGACACAGAGCTTCGGGCTGTGTGGCTAGATAAGAAGCCCAAGGTGCAGCTAAGTAATAATATCCGTGTTAGAATGGTCTTCTACACTGGCCTTGCTGGACCCTCAGACAGCCTTGGTTTTAGGGATGATTCTTACCTCAGTTTTGTAGATGAAGAACAGAAACAGCAAAGCAAAGCAAATCATCTCAATCACAGATCTGGCATGTGCTCCTAGGTAACTTGTGCTTAAGAGCCCAGAGTTAATCTACTTGTCCAAAAAGTGTTTAGATTTTAAGCAAAATTTAAACAAAATATGAAAAATCAGCTGACATGAGCAGAAAGAAAAACAAGGTAAGACAGTTAGATGATCAGCAGATCCCAAATGAAGAGAGATGTGGATGAAGAAAAAAGAATCACCATCCTCTTATCTTGTGTAATTAAAAATCAATGAATAAACTGGTTCATGGTTGTGCAGCCATGGAGCTTGGACAGGGAAACTAAGAGCTTGCACAGCGGTGGAGCATGGACCAGGGTCCCTACTCTGTTTTCTTGAGTTCTGCATCTCAGAAAAATGAGTCAGAATGATCTCCAAGTCACCAGAGTTCCAAGCTTAACGCAACTCTACTATTCAAGTGTGGTCTGCTTTTAAATGTGGATGGGTAAACAATATCAAAGGCCTGTGTGGGGTGGAATAATCACCTTATTCATTGTAGTGATAGATACGATAATTAAGCTGTAAAGAATTCAGAGGTGCCAGGAGAGACCTGTCAAAATCATAAATAGTAATTCAACAGAGCCTGGGAAGAAGAAAAAGCAACAACAATAAAAATACTCACATTCACTAAATGCAACAGAAGGCTACAAAGGAGCCATTTTCCTAAGTGGCCACAGACACACAAACTGGTGACACTAGGGTTCAGGGTGTGTTCCTGGCTCCAGGTTTCACGAAGCCCTGAAACAGTTACTCCGTTTTTTTCAGCCTTTTAGAGAAGAGACACAGGCGGGGGATTTTAACAAAGTCTTTCTGTGAGACTGGGCCTTGATCACATGGCATTTCAGGGTCCTGCAAAGGCTGACCACCATCAAGTCTAACTCCTTTCAGCCCAGACTTGGCAGGCGCGTGGCCTGTGTGCGCGTGCGCAGCGCCGTGGCCATTGTCACCACCCAGAGCAGTGCCAAGAACAGATGTTCTTTTCTGCTCTTGTCGGTGGCGTGGAGTCCTGAACTCTGTAACCGAACACTAGCCTTAATTTGAATTTTTACACAGACAAGACGAAGTTGGTTCTTCGGGGACAAGCTTTCTAAGGACCCCCTTCAATACCACAAAGCAGAAAACTAGAGGCGGCCTTGTGAGCCTTGCTGGGGGAATTTAAATAGGAGCTTCAGAAACTAGCGTGATTTGGCAAGAGCAGGATGGAGTGCGGTTGTGAGGTCCCACCAGCAACATATGCTTTCACTAAGCTGCGCTATGCCTTTCAGTCTGAGCTTTTAAAACGTTACTTTATATTTTCTACCATTATCATTCGGAGCCCAAACCAAAGTAGTTAACTCTGAATAAAACTATCCTATTATGAAATTAGGCCTCATCCTAGGGGAACGGTGTTTAAATGTAACCCTTTTTTTCCCCCCTCACTCCCTCACTCCAAACACAGCAAGAAAAAAAAAAAAACTAAAGGGGGATTGAAGAAGTCTGCTTATGATTATGAGGTGAACTTTGAACCGTGCCTATTGTTCCTGCCAAGAATTTCTGAATGCTAATGTAAAAAGATATATATATATATATATATATATATATATATATATATATATATATATATATATATATATATATATATATGAGCAAAGGTATTTTAAGCGTCTACTGTAAAGAACCAAGCTTTCTTCCTTGCTTCATTGTTAAAGATAATATGCCTCTCTAACAAAAATGCTTTCAAGATGTAACCATATTTTGAAATGAGTATCATAATACATCCTTTGCAAGCCTGGAATTTGGAAACAAAGGCCTCGCTTTAATCTGTTTTTCTTTACCTGATGAGCAGGGTGGCAGTGCGGGGCGGAGGAGGTTCAGACACGTCCCCAGTCTCATTTGCTGTTCTTCCCCTTTCCTCATCAAGTGCGCCCTGACAACCTTTCTTTCTGAAGCTACATAAATTAAACAGGGTTAAGACTCTCAGCCCTTGTACCAGCTCCAACACAAGCCAAGACAAGAAAGGACCCCGCAGGTGATGGACAGACTTCCAGTCTCTCTGCTAAACCGGTAGGGCAGCGAATCTCCCTGCTTCCCTCCCCACTGAAATAATAACAAAGAGCAGAGCGGCCTTTCTTTACCCTCCTTTTACGTAGCTAACGGGTATTTCCAATTACGCAAAAAGGGAAAAAAACAGTCACAGTTCTTCATTGCTAGTGTCCACTGTGCTTCACAAATGCTTCTGGTCTTTCAGTACCATCTCCCTGGAAAGCCAGCCCCCAGCCAGCATGGCAAAGCCAGCTGGGGTCCCAGCAGTGGACATGGCTCAGATGAACAAGTTCATCTCTTCCTGGTGACATCTGTCAGAAGAGTTCCTCATGATTCTGTAAATAGATTCACAAAGAGTGGCAACCAATGAAACACTGTGTGATTTGTGTGTGAGTTTAAGTAAATGGCATGCCAACGTGGCCATGTGACTGAAGGATGACCATAACAGGAGGCATCAGAAAGCTCTAGAAAACAGCAAACAGAAAGGAGACAGATTTCATAAGGTCCAAACTGGATATCCATTTGGGCTTCAAGAAAGTTCTCCTAAGAAAAGTTTGGGTTAAAATCCCCATCCCTCTAGACAAAGACTTGGGGATCTAAGTGTGACAGCATTAGTCACCCTAAAAACAACTTCCCTTTGTCGACACCTTTCAGACCTTCAGAAAGATGAGCACTGCCAGGAACTGCAAGCCCATGAGCATCCATAGCAGAGCACAGCATCCTATAAGAGCAGCCTGACTTCACGAGTAGTAAAGCTCCTTTGTTTCCAGCAGACTTGGGGCTTTCATAGAAGAAGTGTGGAAAATTATTTGAGGATTGGGAAGATTTTTATATTTTCTGCATAATTAATGGTGGTATCTGTATCTAACAAAGATCATTTCCATGATAGTCCTCTGGGCACCTCTTCTTGTTCCCGCCAGAGCCAAGACTTGGGCGAATTCTTCCGCCATTATAGGATTTGGCAAAGCTACTACATTATCAGACAGCTTTGTATGTGACAGTGTCCAACTGACTGGCTGCCAGATAATGGGCAGAAGATTGTTAAAGTTATAACTTGATAGATTTAGATTTACAATGGCTTCAATAAAGGAATATGGTGAGCCCAAATCAACAAAGGGAAACCCTCCTGATCTATCTATGCATATGCAAAGTAAATTTAAAAGCCTCAGCCTTTTCCTGGTCTGAAATGGTTTGGACTGGAAAAGATCTCAAACATTTTGAAATAAATGGATCAAACTATATAGTCAAATATAGTCAATAGTTTGTATGCATTATTTAAACATTACCAAGACAAGACTTTGAAAGAAATGAAAATAACAGCCTACCTTTACAAAGAGGAAACGGGCTTAGAAAAGTTCAAGGAAGAGGTAAAAATTCACACATCACCCACAACTAGCCAAGGTACAAAGAATAAGAGACTGATGAATATTCAGTCCTAAAGGGAACATACATACTACCAACCTCCCCCTAAGGGTCGGGAATTATTGTGAAATAGCAGCCAGAAAGAATGTGAAAGCTAGAGGCAATGAATGACAACAAGCAAAGATTGACTTCTGGACACAGAAGGATAGCTGCAGACGTGAATTAACAGCAGATTTGACAGTGTGCAGGAGACACATGAAAGTCCACACCAGACCAAATTCCAGCATGGACAGGGGCATTGGATACAGAATCCTCCCCATCCTGTGGGGCTATTGTCAACTGTTAGCTGCTGGGAGAGGGAAAACAGCGTAGCCCTTGGTAGTCAACCATGATGCAATGAAAGATCACACATCCAAGAATGTGGGCAGCAGAGGTTGGTCTAGAAGGGTTAAAAAAGACACGATTTAGGTGGGTAGGAAAAGGGGGTGGATCTGGGAAGAGCTGAGGAAGGGGGTGAAAATAATGAAAACCCCCTGTATGAAACTCTCAAAGAACCGGTAAAATTAAAAAGTACTGACTGGCAGAAGGCTCTCTAAATTGAGACTCCCTTCATCTTTCTAGATTCAGTGATCTTGGAAGTGGATCTGTGCACATGCAAACGAGAACAGAGGTGACCCCAGAAGCTTCTTCAGTCTCTTGCACTGCTATTAACTCTCGGATTTCCTACCAGGACCATCAATAGAAAAGTAAAGTGGAAGGAATTAGAACTTGGTGGCTCCAAAATGTTCCCAATATTCTCAATACATTACATTGCATTACAGCTTTCAAGAGCAATTCCCATAACATTTTCATGGCAAAAGAAGAGCCCAGAAAAAGAAAAAATACTTTCTCAGAAAGTAAGTGGTACTAACAACAGAGGTAGATTCGAAACCTAAACAACAGTATGTTGCCTCAGTGTCCTTCTGGCAACTCTAAGGTTCTACTACAAATATCACAGTTCCCCAAAACTAAATTTTCTTCCTTCACATCATGGACTGCACAGAAACAAATATTTAGTATGTTCACGACTCTACACAACCATGAGGGGGGGAAAGAGTAGGTACACCAAAATAAAAACAGAATGTGTCAAAAGTCAAGGAAGAGAATGATTTGAAATTCTGAGTTGTATTTGCTCAGAGTACGAAAAATCTGAACATAACACAATTTATATTTGCAGATGTAAATGTCCTATTTGTAACCAAAAGTCTTAAGCACACATAAACAGCCAAGAATGGCCTAGTTAAACAAGCACACAAGCTAAAAAACCAATACAAAGTGTCTCTGACAAAGAGTGATGGCAAACTTACAGATTAAAGACGTTTGAAGGACAAAAGAAAGGTGTGAAGAGAGTGAAAACATATTCATAAAATGAAAACATAATGAGGAGAAAACATAAAAAGAAACAAAATATTACAGAACTAAAAAATATAGTAACTAAGTTGAAAGTATACAAGAATGATGCAAAGAGAGAGATGAGCAGGAAGAAGAAAGACCAGAACATAAAAAGGAAAGGTTCTTTTAAGAAATAGTTTAAAAGGTTTTAAAAATTAAAGAGAGCTTAAGGAACTTAGTCCCCAACAAGTGGACCAATATGTGTTTGAGATAGCTTCAGAAGGAAAGGCAAATGGTGTAAAATGTTTGAGAAAATAATGGCTAAGACTGTTGGAAACTAATGAGAGATAGACTATGAAAATCCATGAACCTCAAGAAACTACAAGCAACTAAAGACACATTATGATTAACCTTCCGAGAGACTGAGGAAATCTTATTAGAAACAGGAGTAGAGCAGATTGTATGACACAAGGGACCTTCAATAAGATTGCCAATAGATTTCCAATCAAAAGATCTGTTGATCAAAGGTCAGAGGCTGGAAGAGTCAAAGTTTAAACCTTATATTCATCAAAACTGTGCCTAAAATGTATATATAAAATTAAAGCATTTCTTCACAGACAAACACTAAGGAAGTGTATCACCATTAGACCTCCCTAGATGGAATGCTCAAGACATCATAGACAGGAAGAACTTCTAAAGCAATAAGAGCACAAAACAGTAGGGCTGAAGATATGGGTCAGCAGTTAAGAGCACTGGCTGCTCTTCCGTGAGACATAGGTTCAATTCCTAATACCCAGATGATGGCTCACAACCATCTGTAACTACAGTTCTAGGAAATTCAATTATTTCTTCTAGCATCCAGCCTCTGTGGGCACCAGGCTCACACATGCTACAGAGATATACATTCAGGTAAAGCACACAAACACATATAGTAAACTTTTTGTAAAGAGCCCAATAAAGGTAAGTACAGATATGACTCAGAGAGCTAGTCTATTTTCATTTATTATTGACTCAATACATTAATAATTTTAAAAGTAGCATTTATTTTAACTTTGGGTTGTAAATCCACAGGTTGTTTTTTCCTATGTAATTTAAGAGACTAAGTCATTAAAGGAATTATCCAGAAAAGACATCATGTGGAAATACCATTTAAGACATATGCAACTGAAACAAGAGCTGCTAAAGATCATTATTGTCACAAGTTGATCTCAGGTTGCTGTTAATTCAAATTAAAGTGTTGCAACTTCATGACATTAAATATAATCTCAACAGCAGCCACAAAGAGAACATGTGTAAAATATATGCAAATAGAAATGAGAGGTGAATATAAAATTTATACCACAATATGAAACTCATAAAAGACAGAATATAGGAAAAGAAGACGAGGACACACAGGCATATGAGAAATGACAGAAGTCCATCTGAACCAGAAATCACTACAAATGTAACTATGTTAAACTCTAAATCTGTATACTGCAGAATAAAGAAACATGTGATTCACCTGTGCTACCAGATACTTGAGAGTCAGAGGCATACTGAAAACAAAAATACAGAATGGAAGACTATGTTCCATGGAATTAATAATCAACATAGCACAGGGGTTTGGGCTACAATTGTATCAGACAGAAATGAAGACTGCAAACCCATGTAAACATGTATAACACATGTAACAGAGTATTATATTAATAAAAATTTGGGGTTGGCAGGATTGCTCAGCATCTAAGGAGCTTTCCACATAAGCTTGACAGCTTTCATTCAGTCCTGGAGCCCCACAAAGGAGGAAGGAGAGACACAACTCAACAAAGTTGTCCTCTGCCCTCCACATGCATATGCTAGAACTCACAAAGCATACACATACAGTATACATTTTAATTCATGTCAGGGGCCAGAGAAATAGCTCAGTAGTTAAGAGCACTTGCTGTTCTTCCAGAGGACACAAGATCAGTTCCCAGCACCAACACTGAGCAGTTCCACAGCTGCTTGTAACTCCAGCTCTGGTCACCTCTCCTGACTCTTCTGACATCCGTGGACACCAGCACACACCATGTGTGCAAACATAACACACATATACACACACAGAGAGAGAGAATAAATAAATAAATAAAATTTTAAAAATTAAAACTTAAATATAATGAAAAAGGTAATATTATAAACATTTATACACCTAGTTATTTATACAATACGGGAGGGGGGTTTTGAGAAGAAATGTGCTCATCGTGCAATATAGACAAGTGTGAAAGTTTTAAAAATCAATATTTAATCAAAAAGTAACTGAAGAACTGAAGGAAGTTCCACCGTAAGAGCTGGACACTGCAAACCCACTCTCAATGCTGAACAGAACAAGATAGAAGGTAAGAAGCCGAGATGATTCAGGCAACAGCATAAACCCTAGTGGGCATTCAGAATGCTCCAACCAGTAACAGCAGCACACACATTCTCAGGAAGTAGGACTAGGGGTGTTACCCAGGTTGTTCCAGCCACCAATGAAGTCTCAGTAGGAGTTATCAAACAATCCTAATATAAAATATCTTATAAACCACAATGGGATGAAATTTAAAACAGAAGGAAAACTGTGAAAAACACAAATTTGCAGATATTAAACACACTCAAAACCTGGATCAAAGGGGAAAAAACACTAAGAATGGTTAAAAAATAGACAATTTTTAAAACATAGGTATTACAATTTATAGGGTTCAGTAAAAGTAGTGGCATGCGAGACTGAAGGTATGTCCTGTAGGTTCAGGGACAAAACAGAGTGCCCTCATTTGTCACTGATAGTCAACATAGTACTAGACATTCTAGGCAGAGCAATTAGACAAACTAGATAAGAAAACAAATGAAAGACATTCAAATGGTCAGGAAGAAGTCACATTATCTGCTTCTCTACCAGGAGGTGATAGATTATATACTTGAAAGCCTCGAGACACCACACAAAAGGAAGAAATAAATAATAACTAGCAAGTTAGATCAACAAAGTAACAGGACAGAAAAATGCATTGTTGTGCTTCATTACTTTTTTACTAGTAATGAACCATATGAAAAACCCATGAAAATTTGATCAAAATCAAAATATCCATAGTATATTCATCCAAAGAGCTGAAAGCTTTGTACATTGGACACTAGAAGGCATATTTAAAATAAATTAAAGATGCCGGGCGGTGGTGGCGCACGCCTTTAATCCCAGCACTCGGGAGGCAGAGCCAGGCGGATCTCTGTGAGTTCGAGGCCAGCCTGGGTTACCAAGTGAGTTCCAGGAGAGGCGCAAAGCTACACAGAGAAACCCTGTCTCGAAAAACCAAAAAATAAATAAATAAATAAATTAATTAATTAATTAATTAAAGATAAAACACATTCTCTGTTCCTAGATTTAATGCTGTTAAGACATCACTGTATTATTCAAAATGACTTGCATTTAATACAGTCATTCTTAAAAATCTCAATTATATTTTTTCAGGATGCAAAACAACATGAAAATATCCTAAATAGCCAATTAATCTTGGAAAGGAAGAACAAGGCTAGAACTCCATTTCCTGATTTCAAACTCACCAAAAATCTGCAGTAATCAAAATGGGATGTTATTATCATAGGGACAGACTAGTGAAACAGGAAAAACAGAGAAAATATGAAACAGGTATATATATGAACATCGCAGGGAAGAAGTGTGGGCATTTCCGCAAAAGACCCCATGGAAACTAGATATCCATATATGAAAGAAGGAGGTTAAACCATACCTAAACCCACACAAAAACTGTCTTACCAGTGATTAAGAACTAAAGCAAACCAAGAAGATGGATAAGTTTGGATTGGTAGGAAACTGTTTTTAGTGAGACCAATGAGTTTGTTGGGCTTCCTTATAGAACACTGGTGAGGAATTACTCACAGGAATGTGGGTGACCCCAAACAGCTACATCACTGCAAAGTCCTACCTTATCCTGAATGATGACCTCATGAAAGCTGTATCATGAAGTCCCCTGAAAATACTTCTTCCTTATTTATTTAGCTTCTTATTTGTTTATTGTGTGGCATGTGTGTTTGCATGTGTGTGAGTACATGTGCACATGTGTGTGCAAGCATATGGAGACCTGAAGTTGGTCATTCCAGAGCTTATTTATTGAGGCAAGGTGTCTCACTGTACCAGAAGCCTGCTTACTCCAGCTGTGTTTGCTTGCCAGCTTGGCACAGGGACTCCTGTCCCTGCATCCTGAGTGCCAGGATCAGAGGTAGCCACATGTCTCTCAGTTTTCATGTGGTTTCTGGGGATCAAACTCTCGTCTTCATGCTTGTACCCACTGAACCATCTCTCCAGACCCTTAAAAATCATTAAAATATTCACCAAAATGCATTTTCAATAAAGTAAAAAGATAAAATACAGGATAGAAGATTTTGTATAAGCCATATGTGTGAACAGAAGGAATTAATATGCAAAATATATAGATAATTTCTAAAATGGATCCAAAATGGTTCAAAACAGGCAAGAGATATGAATATATATTTCTCCAGAGGAGACATACAAAGGGCTGACATCACATAAAAAGATGTTCATCATCACTAATCATTAGGGAAATGTAAATCAAAATGCAACAACACTTTCCCCTAGGTGGTTAAATACTAAAAGCTTAGCACCTTTTGGAAGAATGTGTTTGCCTTCCAAAACTCGCTTATATAAAGCTTATTATTACACTATGGAACATATATTAATATTTATTCAGTTCCTATTAATAAGTATAATAATCATTGTCATTTATTAGTCACCCACAATTCATGAAGCTAGACATTGGCTTTCAAGCTTTACAACATCTTAGGATTAAGCATTCATATTCTTTTCCGATTTTTGGCAGGATCTTACCCTGTCACCTTGGCTGGCCTGGAACTTGCTGTGTAGACCAGTCTAGACTTGAATTCATAGAGATCTGCCAGCTTCTACTTCCCAAGAGCTGAGGTTAAAGGAATGTGTCATGACACCTGGCCAAACATTGATATTCTTCATTTAGCAGTGGAACTATTGAGGCTCAATGAGAAATGATTTTGCCTGCATCAGTCAGGTACAGTGAAATAACATGATTTTTTATCATTGTGGTTAAACTACCTAAGAGAATGATTTTAGAAGAAGGATATATTTACTGAGATCATAGATTACTGAGAGGGTCTGTGGTCAATCTCTTCAGGAAGGGACTGAGGAGGTAGGCATGGCAGTTTACATCATGGTGGCCAGAAAACAGGAAAGGGAGCTACAAGGATCTGGCAAGATGGACCTCCAGGGATATACCCCAAGTGATCTGCTTCTCCCCAAATGGCCCCACCTTTACCTTCCAACACATCTCAGTAATGATGTTATATCACCAATTCTGAAGGGATTAATCCATTCATTAGGTCAGAGCCTCCAAGATGACATTATCTCTGGAAAGGTCACCACAAACACCCAGAGGTATGCTTTGTCCCAAATATTTCTTAATCCAATCAGATTGATAATCAAAATTAAACCTTCCAGTGAGGTGGGTCTTCAAATCCAACGCTTCATTACTCCTAAGAAAGGCTGCAACCTTTCACTAAATCACAACTGCTGGGAATTTTCAGCTGGGAGAGAAATGTGTTTTGCAGATCTTCACTTTGCTCATTTGAAACACATGGTAATATTTTTCTATAAAATAAGCCTGGCATAGACCTATACTACATCTGTGAAAATTGTCTGAGTAAAATACTCACTCTATTATCTGTCAGTTTCAAAATGATGATCAGAGGCTCTAATATGAAAGCTGAAAATATAAAAGTTATGCCTCTCATCATTGCTGATATGTTATTGCCATAAGGCATCCTCCCCTCCTCTCATAGTGTTAATGCCCTGAAGTTTCTTCAGAAACTAAACTCAAGTTCTCAGGAAAAAAAAAAAGAGGCCCATTATGCTAAAGATTCTACAAGGATGACTGATTAGAACTTTGTGTTTGTGGAGTTGGAATGCTGCAGGTCTAGAGCCAAATTATCTGCTGCCTTAATAGCCTTTCATTGCCCACCTCTGTGTCTGACCTAATATCTTCATGATTATCAGGGAAACCTTGGGGATACATCAATTTAGCAGGCTACTAGCTTCTACAAACCTTAAGGCTAAGAATATCGTCAGACATCAGCTGAGACCTAAAGCAGAGATTTTTCCACTTGACTATAATCTATCTACCTGATGCTCTCACCAATATATTTGAAAAACAACCTAATTTGGAACTTGATTTTTCTCTGTAACTAGTATCATGAAATCATTTCCACAGTGGAACATGTTATTTGATGCAGCTTGTATCCCCGTTCCCAGGCTGTGATCAGTCATTCTGTTCAAGAATAAATTGTTCTTCCCTTTGAAGTGCAGACTGTGTTTTACTTCGAAAGAGCGCATTATATTCTAAAGTCAGAGCTCTAGGTGAGGTCTCCAGAAGACACTACACTGAGTCACTAGCCAAAAACATCTTTCTCAAGTTAACCCAGGTTATTCACTTCTGCCAACCAGAACTCACATTTGGTTTCTCCTAGTCCAACATTTCCTTTCACCAAAACTCATTTTTCACCAGAGACTTTAGTTGAAGTGTATCTCATCTTGCATATAATGTATACTAAAGATTGCCAGAGTATTATAGAATTTGACATAGATTTATAGGCCGCTTTCAAAAGTATTTGTATATTGATAAGATAACCCAATAAGCTTCCCAAATCTGAAATGTCAATGCTAACCTTTGAACTCTCATTGTCAAGGACTTCTTCAACAGCAATAGAGTCAGAGGACTCTATCTTTGTATGTCCTCAAGTGGGTGGTTTGAAAACTCAGAGACATTTTGCACATTGTTTACCTCTTGAGAATCTGATAAAAGCAATGATTCATTTTCTCAGAAGTGATGCAAGCAGTCCTAATTTTTGGTGTCTTAGAACTTTTGTCTCTTAGGACCACTAATTCTAGTCTCTAGTAAGAATTTCTTGCTTTTTTAAGAAACTGAAACAGCAACTTTGATCTCACTCTCCTACTCTTTTTTTTTTTTTTTTTTTGGTTTTTTCGAGACAGGGTTTCTCTGTGTAGCTTTGCGCCTCTCCTGGAACTCACTTGGTAGCCTAGGCTGGCCTCAAACTCACAGAGATCCGCCTGGCTCTGCCTCCCGAGTGCTGGGATTAAAGGCATGTGCCACCACTGCCTGGCTATCACTCTCCTACTCTTGATGACTAACAATTTTAAGGAGTTTCCTACAAATGATGATTTTAAGTGATTGACTGTTGTTCTCAATAATCATGGTGAGGGTCTTGGTATACGCATTCCATGGTGGAGGTCTCAGGACTGAACCAGAGAGCAATGTTGTCACTGTCCTCAAGACATTACCTGGCACATTGGCAGGGTTGAGGTGGTGGTGGTGGTGGTGGGCAACACATCCATCTACTGCTTTATTCTACATATCAAATGATATTTATTAACCATGTACATGTCAGACCTTGACCAATATGTTTGGAATTCATAGATAAACTCTGCTGCCAGCCCTTCCTTCCTCTGCCACTTGGCTAGCCTCACTCTCCTCTTATACAAGTTCTAAAACAATGTATTTGTCAAATTTATGTCAAATAAAACAAAGGCAATCTTGAAGTTGAAAACCAAGTGCGCACATATAAATAAAGACAAGGAAAAGCTCTTACCATTTCCTTGTCGCTCATTGAACTTAGAAAGATGCCATGAGAGAACTGACAAAAATAGACAGACATAATGCTATAGAATCAAGTACGTGTGAACTTAGGGAGGATAGTCTCATGAGGCATCATGCCTTGATGGACAAGAGGCAGTTTGCTGACATACCACACTTTATGTACTGAGCAAACACTGGTTTGCTTATTTTTCAGTGACAGCCACAGCTGTCCTATAACTGAGAGGGACACTTTCTCTCATGGACAGCACAGTGCTAAGCCAATGCTTCCTGAGAGTTATGTGGTGTCTAAGACAACACAGAGGTGATTTTAAATTTGCTTGTATTTACAGAAAAAGAAGCAATTACAGGTAATTTAAATAGATCTGCCAAATTAATAGGAATACAAGTACTAGAATAGGAACTCAAACTCAGTCCTCTCAGCCACACAACTATAGTTCAGAGAGAATCTAACAATAAAGAATCTGAAATAAGTTTTTAATGAGGAATGGAGCATGGTGGAAACAAGTCTAAGGCTATAAGAATCACCTATCTGGTGCATGTACACACACAGGTACGTGTACATCCAATGTATGTGAACCACGGAAGGATGTAGGAATCATGGTGATTTGAACACTAACATCTAAAATCCATGGTGAGTAGAGCCAAAGATATGAACAAAAATAAGCACAAGGATCACACACACACACACACACACACACACACACACACACACACACACACGCACGTGCGCATGCACACATGCACTCAAGCACACACATACACACATAGATCATGCCAAATGCAATCTCCTCCAAAAGATAATACTAACATATCCTAACATCTATGAAAAATATTTGAAACTCCCTGACGTTTTTGTCAACCAAACCCCTGAGACTATTTCATCCAGACAACCAAATACAGCAGAAATGTTGCAACTCCTTACATCTTGAAGATCGACATCCTCTAGAGCACAGATACATGTAGGCACTTCACCACTGAATGAAGGCCTAGCCTTCCCATACATTTCTTCAATAAACAAGATCAGCAAACACTTCTCAAGAGTAGACAACAGAGTTCTCTCCTGGGCAACAGTCCAGAAACTCTGGGGTCTGCCGAAGAGTGACCACAACTGGATATGAACAACCAGAGGACACATTTTGTTGAAGAATACAAATTGTTGTCTGGCTCTAAAACACTTCTTGATTCTGAAGCCACAGAGAGCTGTCTGAAATCCAAGCTGTTCTTCTTGCTCTGACTCCACCTCAGGGTTTCTTTTAGCCCCTGGGAAAGGGCATAACTGCACACATGCTGTTTTAACTCTATAATGTATCCCTTATTTCCATAGCCCAAGACTGAGGTCATACATGACTGATTATCCATCTTTAGTTCTCTCTGCTTCTCAGTACCACTGAGCGTATCACATTACTGTGGAAAGCAAGGGACCACTGAGAAGCTGGAGGAAATATGTGCACAAACGCTGGAGTAAAAGCCAGCCCACTCATCCTCCTAAACTTCCTTCCAGTGACAATCATAAGGAAAATGATTTCTGAGAGAAGTTCTCTACAAATAGCAACTCACAAACATTTTAAAACTTGCCTTACATCCTCCCCATGAGAAGCGATAGACTCTATTATGAATGGGGCTCTTCTATCATCAAAGATGGCAGAAGTTTTCATCAAAGGCATTGGTTTCTCTTTCCACTTCCCAAATAAAATACAATCAGTAACAATTAATATCCTGAATCTATGTCTTTCTTCTATCATAAGAGTAGAGCTCTTAATGCCCCAGCTCCCCAGAGCACTCTGAAAGCCATGGGGGCCAAGCTGGAAGAACAACCCTTTCTTTGTGTGCAATAAGTGAGTTATTGCATGTTCAATTATGATCAAAATTCTTATTAGAGCCTTCACGCGGCATAACAAGTATTATCAACAGTGTACCTTTTAGCCTTCAGTAATTATGTCACTTATAATCAATTGCCTTGTTAATTAGTCCTATTATTATATCCTATAGATGGTTTCTATTACATAATTGTTTATCTTCAATAAATGCATTTTAATAAGCAGATGTATTTATACTCCATGAAATAACAGTCTCAATTAATCTAAGTCGAACACTCATTTGGGAACTTAAACTTAAACTCCTGCCAAACATTCTGCAAGTATGAATCACATCAAGAAGAATTACAAGAGGTGGACAATGTGTTTAGAAAACACGTGTTGCCAAGACTCCATTTTTCCAAAAGATTGAGAAGGAGCTGGGGTGTTTGTTCGTTTTAAGCTTCTGGTGTTTCACAGAAGGAATATCCAGTTCCTGAGACAAGTTCTCTACGTGCTTCCTGGTGGGATGAAGCCCTGAAGCCACAGTCTTTCACTTATTCTCTTTTATTTATTTATTTTTTGACAACCAAACTGAACAAAAGTACTACATAACAGCAGGAAAAGAGGATGGAGCCACCATATGAAATCTTTGGATAGTATCGTTTTAATAGAATTAGGGGTCAAATACTAAATTTCATCTAACTGAGAAACATTAACCAAAAGCACAAAGTTCACTTTTCATTTCTCAAAACCCTTAGACTAAGCTGTTTGGCAGGTGAGAGAGATGACCCCATGAGGAGGTTTGCTGGTAAGCTGACTATGTTTCCTCAGATAGCCCTAGGATATCAAAAATTAACTCAAGGAGAAGAAAAAAAATTTTAGCTGAAAGAAAAGACACAGCCCAGTATCTAGTTTTCATTTTTCATCAGAAAATCAAATCCCTGCCTTTTGTTACAAGCTGAAGACGTTCAGAACATCACACAGTGTAGAATTACTGATCCCCTAAAAAAGAAAGAAAAAAGAAATGTCTGTGATATTCCCTCGGGGACCAAACTTAATTTGATACATGTAATATGTGTGCTGATGTAGACCAGTTACATGCAGCTGATAGCAAAGTTGGCCTGGGGGAGACCCCAATAAAGGTCAAAGGAGCCAAAATCAACCTGCAGACTCCTCAACTATGAAAACACAGGAGGCCTGCGGACAGTAAGTCTGGGCAGAGCAGGCCGTGAGTAGATTCTTCAGTTGAGAACTTCACATTTTAATACGTGGAGTATCTGGAATGCCCTGGTACAACAGGCTCTCGCTTTTCAACACATTTTGAAAATCTCTAGAGCCATCAAATAACTTTCAGTGATTTTTGTTAGGTCATGCTAAGGTCAGCATAGAAAGAGACCACCTACCTAGCCAAACTGGCATAACTCTCCTTGATTTTCATTGTCAAAAGGACAAAGGAACTATTTTAATGAAGTGTTTTTCAGTTGTCTTTTGTTTCATGTTTTACACAGGAAAAAGGAAAATGTTTCTTCAGCTCAGAGCGTCTGAATCATATTTCCAAGGGGACAGGCATTTTCAGGACAGTAAGTACTAAAATTATAAATAACTTTCAATAAATTAAACTGTAGTCTGGCCTTTTTTTCCCTTGGACACATTTAGCCTTTGGAAGACTTAATTGTTCTTCAAGATAAAAACTACATTTGCCTCTAAAGTATATAAGACAATTGAGCATCTGTCAGTTAGGAAGCAAAGACGAGATAATGTGGCCCAACACTTCAGCAAGAACTCCACTGTGCCAATGAATGCAAATGTATTCTAGCTTTCTGCCTCGTGTCAACTGATTCAAATTGCAAAACTGGACAAGCTCTTACTAGTGTGTGAAGACCACACCAGTCTTCATAAGCCTGTGACATGTTATCACAAGTACAGAGAGGGATCCTGCAATGAGAGGCTAGAAAACAAGCTGCTACCTCGAGGGTGTACAGAGTTCTGGGGCAGGTGTTCTGGGTCCCTTTCCCTGGTTCCATTTCTTCATAAGCACAGCCCAGCCCTCCACAGAAAGAGAAGAATCGAATCAATAGCCTGCACTCTGCTCATCACACAGAACAAGTAAGTGGTGTTCAGTCCTTCTTACAAAGAACAGAACCTCAGTGTCTGTCTTCCACAGTTCTGGAAGCAGGTAATTGTAAAAGACAAACCCTTAGAATTGGAGGGTTCTCATATAATCCTGTTCAGGGAGGAATATTTTAGTGTGGTGGGGGTTACATTGGATAAAAGACAGTAGTAATCAAGGTAGAATTAAGTCTCACTTCTCTGGAGACTTCATGAATCAATGAATGTCAGATGGGACCTTTCTCTCATTCTTCAAATCCTTTCAGAACATAACACACAATGTACCATACATAAAATTAGCCATTAGTGGACACTTTCAGAAGTAGAAAACATTAAAAACAAGATCCAGTCTTCTGCTGTAGCCCAAATGATTTTACTTCTAGGATTCTTTAAGGTTTTTTTCCAAACATTCCCCCCCGCCCCGAGTCTGCCTTCATTTTTCATAACTCAAATAAGAGAAGAATCATTTATTACTCTGTGAAGATTTTATTTTAGTTTTAATTATGTAAACACATGTATGTCTGTGTGTTGGATGAGTGCAGGTATCTGTGGATTCCAGAGGGGTCGCCCCAGAGCTGGTGTCACCTGATAGGGGTTATGAGAACCAAACTCCAGTCCTGTGCAAGAGCAAGACATGCTCTGGTTCACTGAGGCATCTCTCCAGCCCCAGGGAATCACTTCTTCATACTAAGCATTAAAAACACTTGTAGAGCCAGCTGCGGCTTTCAAAGGCAGAAGAGCCAGAAATGTGCGATAGTAACATACAAAACTGAAGGAATGGACAAACTTAGCTCTTAGCAGTGTTTAGAAACACAGACAGATGTAGAAAAACAGTGCAGGACAGCCAGTTTCTCTGGCATTCGACTGCAGCTTTACTCCTCATATCTTGGATAACAGGTGACCATTCTTGGCCAGAGAGACTCGAAGAAGAATGGGTGCTCTACCTCCTGTGACACCTAAGTTCCAAGACCAGTCACTTAATGACTGTTTGATGAATGAATAACAAATCACATTACAAAGCACAGGACCTGGAAACGGAGAAAGACGAAAGTCCCCATTGTTCTCAACAAGAGCTGGCTAACTTGCCCTGAGAACACGAATGAGTTTTCTCAACACCTGGCCATAATGCAGAGTGTTCACTGACAAAGGTCAACACCGCTCTCCTGCTCTTTTTTTCCCTGAGTTTCCTTTCTTTTCAAACTTGGGAAGTTTGTCTAAGTCTATTACTATACAGACCACTGGGCAGATAGCCAACTGTTCTTTGGGGAAAGCCAAACTTGATTTTCCTTTTAAATGAATACTGGTGTTATGGTCCTCCTAGGTTACTTGTAATCAGAGAGTATAGCTTGAATTTGAACTCTTCCACACATGTCCCAGTTTCCACAGTACTCAATGAGGATCTTTCCAACGTGATATTTTTGAGTCAGTATCATCACACAAGTCCTATTGCAAAAATAATGTGATTTCAGAGACTGCAGTGCACCTTGAGACCGTCACCTGCCGCATTTTGACCTCCCTCAACTACAACAGCTCACAGAATCTACCTTGTTTCAAAGGCTGATTACTCTTTTTGATACGTATGCTTAAATCTCAGCTACAGTCAACCCCTGCCCTACAAATGCTTCACAGTAGCTTACTCTTTGACTATGGAAGGCCTCTATTTTGCTTGTTGATGGACAGGGCAGTGGCTCTATCAGATTGTAGCTCCCACAGATACAGGGTATTTTACATCCTGGGATATTTAGAGTTAACCACAGTTGTTACCAGTCCCTGATTATTCATTTTATAACCCAAAAAATACTAAGCAGCTTCTCCATATGTGTCCACTTAAACATCACTGAATTGCTCACAGGTAGTATAACCTGGCCTAGAATTGAGGACGCTGAAGCTTAGATAATGGAGTAACTTGCCTAAACTCACTCTGGTGGGAAACTGGCAGAACCAGGTTGGAACACAGGTCACTTGATTCCACACTCGGTGCTCAGTGTCATTGTTTAATCTTGCCCTCTGGTCAGCAGAGCAAGGACTTCTAGGTCCTTATTCCAACAATCATTTCTTAGAAAGAACCCAGGTCAAGCTTCTGTGTAACACAGGCAGCTGATCTGGGATGCAGCATGTTCTTCAAACCTCTGAGTGCTCCTCACAGAAGTCCCAGTACTCTTTAAGGAAGCCTATGGAAGTGAGTCAGGCTTAGGCCCCCAATGGCCTGAAGGCCAGGATGCATGCTAGGCTCCTAGGACAGGAAAGCCTATTGCCCTGGAAATGAATCATCTGATAATAGGGTTCTTGCTTTTGAACAGGAAAAGGACTTCAATCACCTGCTCCCACTGAGAGAGTTCCTTTATAACTCTATTTAGCCAAATTTACATTCAGAGGGTCCCTACATTCCCCGCGCCCCCCCCAAGAGATTATTTTTCAACATTTACTTGTAAGTAATTTTCTTCAAGGGAAAAAATGCAATTAAATAGTCAAAGCCTTGAGCTATTATATAAAAAGAATTCATGTTTAAGCAAGAAATGTCTACATTTAGGCTCAGGGCTAGCACTGAAACACAACAGGTATGAATGATTACCCAATCGTTCATGCTGCAACGTGCCTTCTTGCTTAATTGAAGCAATATGACCTAGGATTCTCTGGTTTTTTGTTTTTCCCTTGATTGACATCACCCTTCACTCTTTTTTTTTTTTTTTTTTTTTTTTTTTTTTTTTTTTTTTGGTTTTTCGAGACAGGGTTTCTCTGTGTAGCTTTGCGCCTTTCCTGGGACTCACGTGGTAGCCCAGGCTGGCCTTGAACTCACAGAGATCCGCCTGGCTCTGCCTCCCGAGTGCTGGGATTAAAGGCGTGCGCCACCACCGCCCGGCCACCCTTCACTCTTAAAGCAAAGAACTGGGGAAGAAGTCCTCATAACAATGTAGAATTAGTCCTTTTCACTAACCTATCCCCAGGTGTCACTTAGATGCAACTCTTGGAGCCCTCTCTTCCCTGAACTCCCTCCTAGATTACAATTAAATTCTTGTATTTAAGGCATTGGATGAGTAAAATATTTGTGGTTCAGGGATGCTCTTGAAATCTTGTGGTAGTTTAGTTTGGGTGCAATAGGATGTAGTGTTTGTTCCCCTCTTCCTCCTCCCTTTATTCTCTCTCTTTGCCTGTTCCCCCCTCTGTCTGTCTATCTATCTATCTATCTATCTATCTATCTATCTATCTATCTATCTATCTATCTGTATATTTGTGTGTGTCTGCTTACTCCTTTCTCTCTCTCTCTCTCTCTCTCTCTCTCTCTCTCTCTCTCTCTCTCTCTCTCTCTCTCTCTCTCTTCCCCTCTCTCCATCTCTCCCTCTCTCTCCCTTACCCTCTCTCTCTCCCCTCACCCCCTTTCTCTTCCTCTTCAGGAAACACCTAGACACTCTGGCATGTTCAGAATCTCAAGCAGCCCTTTCCAAAAAGTCTCTTTGTAGACTAATACTAGAGTCAGCAATGTTACCTCTTAGACAGAAGAGGCTGTACTCTCTGCTGTAGGACTTTGTGGTATTGCAAAGCATGTGAAGTATTTGAGGCTTGGGGGAGCTCTGTGGCAGAACCTCTATGAAAGCATCCCCAACCATCAGTGCAAATGGCATTGGTGTCAGGGTTACTGGGCACAGTGTGAACCCCATGGAAGGCTCACACTATAAAATATGAGTAATCACATAACTTTTGAGTTTTCACTCTATGCCCATCAATGTTCCTCAAACCTTCCTTGTATTCCTTCATCACCTTGTTTAATACTCCTGCATTTCATCATAAGGATGGTGTTAGTAGTCAGTCCAGGTTATACAGCAAATGGTGGAGCAAGGATTCAGAAACAGAAGAGTTAGAACTCAGATCTGTTTGATCCCTTCCATTAACCAGTGACCTGACTCACTGATAGAAGGAAACAGATGAGTCCGATGATTCTGTCTCCATTACTTAGCTACCACTTTTTTTTTTTTAAATTTAGAAACAGACTCTTGTACTCCCCACCTCAAAAGTTTACTACAACTTAGATAACTTTCACGGATCTGATGTATGCATTGGTTTTATAACATCTAGAAAAATCTGAATAGCTAAGAAAGACTGTTATTTTATGTGCTTGGATCTCCCTGATCAGACACAAAGTAATTGTCAGGTAACATTCCCAGACTCTTCCTAACATTGGGAAGACAAAAATGCTCATAAATGTAGAATGATTCATCTCACTAGTGAGTGTGGTGATATATTGTATACCCTAATAAACTTGCCTGAGGATCAGAGGACAGAGTCAGCCACTAGATTAGACATAGAGGCTAGGCAGTAGTGGCATACACCTTTAATCCCAGCACTTGAGATTTCATGCCTTTCCTTTGGAAGCACATATGCCTTTAATCCCAGAAAGTAATATGGCAGGGCAGAGAAAGGTATATAAAGCATGAGGAAACAGGAACTCACTCCCTTTAGGCTGAGGATTTCGTAGAGGTAAGAACTAGTGGCTGGCTGTTCTGCTTCTCTGATCTTTCAGCTTTCACCCCAATATCTGCCTCTGTTTTTTTTTTATTATTATTAAAAGACCATCTAGCCGGGCGGTGGTGGCACACACCTTTAATCCTAGCAGTTGGGAGGCAGAGGCAGGTGGATCTCTGTGAGTTCAAGGCCCGCCTGGGCTACAAAGTGAGTTCCAGGAAAGGCACAAAGCTACACAGAGAAACCATGTTTTGAAAAACCAAAAAAAAAAAAAAAGACCATCTAAGATTTGCACAAGTGAAGATGACAAAAACTTGAATTAATTTTCAAAAACAAATACTCTATGGCAGTGCTTCTCAACCTTCCTAATGCTGTAAACCGTTAATACAAGTTTCTAATGTTATGGTGATCCCCAACCACAAAATTGTTTTCATTGCTACTTTATAACTGTAATTTTGCTACTGTTGTGAATTGTAATGTAGCCAGGTAGTGGTAGCTTAAATCCCAGAACTCAGAAGGCAGAGGAAGGAAGATCTCTGCATTTGAGGCCAGCCTGGTCTACAGAGTGAGTTCCAAGACAACTAGGGCTACACAGGAGAAACCCTGTTTTGGAAAACTGAAAAATAATTAATAATGAATCATAATGTAAATGTTTCTGGAGACAGAGGTTTGGCAATGGGGTTGCGACCCACAGGTTGAGAATCATCGCTCTATGATTAGGATGCACTAGGAGATTCTAGAAATGACAAAGAACATTAAAAGAAAGACAGAAATGAAGAAAGTAAGGAAGGAGAGGGGGAAGAGAGAAGGAAGGAAGGAAGGAAGGAAGGAAGAAGGAAGGAAGGATCGAGCAATTAAGTAAGGAAGTGGGAGGGATGAAGGGTGAAAAAAGGAAGAAAATTGAAAAAACTATCAGAAATATCTGGAGACAGCTGAAATTCTTTCAGTTGACTACTCCCCTCATCTAAAGTGACTCAGAGGTCCAGCATTACGTTTACAACTTGTACTGTACTGTTATGAGATTTACAAACTTGCTTGCCCATTTATCAATAGACACAGAAAGGAAAGGGGAGATGTAAGTGGAAGCCAGCACTGAAAGATCACTGAGTTCCCTGGAACTGTGAGTGTTATGAAGTAACCCTAGGCTGACTTAAGGATCTTGTTCAGTATGTTTTTATAACGTTTTCTGTTGCATTGAGTTATGTTACACATAATGGTTTTTGCCGTTTGTGGGTATCTTCAGTATTAGTCCAAGTTATACCACAGGAACTCTTAGGAGGGGTGAGCTACAGAACATCTCCACAGAGAGAAAGAATATAATTTGAAAACTAAACAAAATATTTGCTTTCTTCTCTACCTGACTCAGTCTCTCTCTCAGAGATGAAGGGAACCTGGGATTTGGGCTTGACAGTCAAGGGTCCTACCACCGAGCTAAATCTACAACCTTTATCTTGTACATTTATTGTGTCAAAAAATCAATATGCTTAGGGCTAGAGAGATTGCTCAGTGGTTAAGAGCATTGACTGTTCTTCCACAGGACCAGGTTCAAATCCCAGCATCCACACAATGGCTCACGACAGTCTATGACTACAGTTCCAGGGGATCTGATTCCCTCTTCTGGCCTCTATAGGCACTAAGCACACATATGGTGAACAGATATACATGCAGGCAAAATGCATAAACTTAAAATAAAGATAATAATTTTTACATGCATTGTATGAAATTCTCCAAGAATTAAAAAAAAAAATCTTTTTTAAAAGTCATAGTACCTTCACTTATATTCTTTGCCTGAAAACATTTCCCCAAATATTCATCTTTAAACCCTGTGATTCTCAGTCAAGGGTAGTCTGAAAATGAGACTGACTTAAAGACTTGATGTTGACTACCTAGTCTCATGAAATCTGCATCTCATCAAGATATTTATGTTCACCCAAGGCAGCCCATTGTTCTCCCCAGGGGCTCTCTTCTTTCACTGTCTTCCAACTGAGATCACAAATGTATGCAAATGTCTCAGTTAGGGCTTCTATTGCTGTAAAGAGACATTATGACCACGGCAACTCTTATAAAGGAAAACATTTATAAAGGAAAACATTTAATTGGGGCTGGCTTACATTACAGAGGTTTAATCCATTGTTGTCATGGTGAGAAGCATAGTGGCATGCAGGCAGACATGGTGCTGAAGAAGTAGCTAAGAGTTCTGTCTGGATCTGCAGGCAGCAGGAAGAGACATGAGCTCTAGCTTGGATTGAACATCTGAAACCTCAAAGCCCGCTCACAGTGACACATTTCCTCCAACAAAGCCACACCTACTTCAGCAAGGCCACACCTTCTAATAGTGCACTCCTTGTAAGCCTATGGGGGCCATTTTCATTCCACCACATTCCACTCCCTGGTCCCCATAGATTTGTAGCCATATCATAATTCAGAAATGTATTAAGTACAAATTTAAAAGTTCCTATAGTCTACAGAAGTCCAAAGTTTCTTCTGAGACTCATGGCAATCTTCTGACTGTAATCCTCTATAAAATCAAAATCAAAAAGCAGATCACATACTTTAACCATATAATGGCACTGGATATACATTACCATTCCAAAGGGAGGAAAGGGAACATAGTGAGGAAATACAGAGCAAAGCAAGACCAAAAACCAGCTGGGCAAACTTCAAACTCTCCATCTCCATGTATGATATCAAAATGTTCTTCAGATCTCCAACTTCTTTCAGCTTTGTTGACTGCAATACATTTCTTTCTCTTGGACTGATTCCACTCCCTGTTAGTAGCTCTCCACAGCCGGTATCTCATGGCTGTGGTATCTCCAACATTTGGGGTTTCCAAGGCAATCCAGGCTTCACTTTCACAGCTTCACACAATGGCTTCTCTAGGACTCCATAAGGGACAACCTTGACACATGCTTTGCCCCAGTGGCTTCCCCTATTTGCAGAAGAACATTCCATAGCCCCTTTCTTCAATCCTTGACTCTAAAGCCAGAACCATGTGGCCAAAGCTACCAAGTTCTGCTGCTTTCTGGGGCTGGAACATGGCCCCCTCATTCCATTACATCTTCACCGGCTTTCTGTTTTCTATGGTTTCCTTCACTGCCTAAACTTTTGGCTGTCCCCAAAACTTGATCTGTAGACCATGCTGGCCTCAAACTCACAGATCTGCCTGCCTCTGCCTCCAGAGCCCTGGGATTAATGGCAGGTATGCACCACCACACCTGGTCCTAAGCTTTTCTTCAATTCCTTTTTATAAATTGGAAACTTACCTGGGTGGGATCTTGCCCTGAGGTCACCATTCTCTTTTATTCCACATAACATCAGGATTTTCTTTAATCTGTTTATCTCCTTAAACATAGGACTTGCCTCCATTCCACTTCCTGCAGTCCTTTTTCCTCTCAAAATGTACATTTTATAACTTTCCTTGTTTGGCTTGTTCCTTTTCATTATAGATGTGAATAAGATTGGCCACTAATTATCACAAGGCACAGCCCACAGCAGGCTGTTTTGAAGTCCCCTCTGCAAATGCAATTAATCCAAAACTCCTCAAGTTAGCTTCCAACAGATTTTTTTTTTTTTTTTTTTTGGAATAAGGGCAAAAAACAGCCACATTCTTCACCAAAATATCACAAGAATGGTCTCTAGGTCACATACTAATATCCTTCTCCTCTGAAACCTCTTGAGACAGGCCCCCACAGTTCAAATCACTCTCTGTACCACTGTCTTCCATGATTCTACAAGGATGGCCCATTAAGCACTTAGAGTCTTCAACTGCTTTTCCAATCCAAAGTCAAGACCCAAAGTCCATATTCCTCCAAACAAAAGCCTGGTCAGGCCTATCACGGCAATACTCCAGTCCTGGTACCAACTTTTGTCTTAGTTAAGGTTTCTATTCATGTGAAGAGACACCATGACCACTGCAACTCTTATAAAGGAAAACATTTAATTGGAACTGGTTTACAGCTTGGAGGTTTAGTTCATTATCATCATGGTGCATGGTGGGAAACATGGTGGCATGCAGGCAGACTTGGTGCTAGAAAAGTAGCTGAGAGTCCTACATCTGGACCTGCTGATGTAGAAGGAAAAGACATGAGCCCTGGCCTGAATTGAGCATCTGAGATTTCAAAGCCACACCTACTCCATCAAGGTCATGCCTCCTAATAGTACACTCCTTGTGAGCCTGTTGGGGCCACTTTCTTTCAAATCACCACAGGTAACTTACAAATAAGCAGAAGTAACACATCTCAACTTGGCCTAGAAAATATGAACCTTTTGAACACAGTCTTAGTGATACGCCATAGATGAGCCATTACGGCAGCAAGCCTCAGTGTCCATAGCATGTACTGGGACAACATATAATTCCTCCTTTAAAATGATATGTGAGGATACAAAGACACAATCTATGAAAGTGCTTGATGGACTATTGTTCTGATCTAGATTTTGTAAATCACATGGATGAAAGGACTAAGAAACTCCAAAAAAAAAATTAAAAGGTCTGGTAAATAGAACTTCCTTTTACAAACCTAAATCTACCTTCAGAGTGGAACAAAACCAAAATCCTTAGCTGGGTCACCAGTCTGGTCACCCTGAATCTAACAAGCAATGACACAGGACCCATGACACGTGGCACATGACACACACACACACACTGAATGTCAGAAAGGCTGTGTGTTATAGTTTATATAGTTTATATCATCTTTGATTTTTAAAGAAGGTGATAACTCTACTTTCCAGGATGGTGAACCAATGATGATTAAAGTCAAGAGGTTTTTCCAATTTCCAATATCACATCTCTAGAAGGGAGTCACGCTTTGATGCTTTTACAAACGAATACAGGATTAAGCTAATTTGTCTAAACTAAGTTTTTCCTGGACATGATACTATTTAACTTCTTGATTGACTTGTAGTTCAGAGACCTAAATTATTACTGCACTGCTATAATGTAGAAAAAATAAATAAATAAAGTGAAAGGAGTCTCATTATCCCCCATATCACAGTTGAATAATATGTTCATCAATGGTACTGTTCCGGGTACTTTAAAGAGTATATAAGAAGAGATTTTAAATTCTTTTCATCTGTCACAAATTTTTTAATGGTGCATGATGTTTGGGGCAATATCCTGGGACTTGATTTCCCAAAGCTGAAGAAATTGCCTCATTATTTAAAAGATATCATCAATACACCTGAGTGTATCCTGGATGTCTTCATCTGTTCAGGCAGTGTCTCGGGTTTTTTAAAAGTGGCTCATTGAAACCACTGTCTAGTGACACCTTGTTAGAGAGTCTCTAAGCAACAAGTGAATCCAAACAACGAACACCTCCACCCACCCACCCTCACCCAGCACAAGTCTTTATACAGGCCAGGGGGACAAACTTAGGCATACTAGTGAATTTGTTTTAAAAATAAAAGGCAAATAAACAAAGCCAAAGAAGTTTTTGAAATTATAAAAACAGTCTCCTTCACACATTTTGAAAATTGTATTTTGGAAGCTGGTGTTTTGTTGTTATTTAGATTGTGAATTCTTTCTGTTTAAGAATAGAATAGTAAACTCGGCTCACTGTCTCAGAAAAGAGAATTCCTGGCCCTGTGTCATAATGGCTGCACAATCAGCTCACCCTATCCATTCTCTAGATTAAAAGGCATTTATTTTTTCAATAAATCTAGTCTGCATTTGGTGAGAGAGAGTATTCCCTTGTGATAAGTCATCAATTTAGAGATTAACCTTGGAGTAAATGGCATTTGGTCACTCAACTAGAATAGAACCAAGGAAGCCCAGGTTGGACTTAGAGTTCAGCAGTTGAGCACTTGCCTAGGACATGTGAAGCCCTAAGTTCAATTCCCAGCACCACTAGGGGGAAAAAATCATATAATATGCTTGTTTGTATGCTACCAAAGACTGGAGCTAGGCTTATGTTCAATAGTCTGCATTTTTAACAAACCTGTTCATGTGATTCTGATGTATCTAGTTCTAAATCCATTTTTTGAGACAATTGTGTCCATTCCTACATTTTTATGTCTAAATACCAACTAGTAGATATTTGTAGTTAGACTTCTCAAACTCTGACCTCACATACAGCTTCATCTCCTCTTTTGAACATGCCTCCAGAAGCACAGATGTGTCCTTCCCTTTTGTCCACAGCCTGCCTTTCTATGCCTTGGCTCTTTATGCGCTCATGTTTCTCTACCTGACTCCCTACCTGGGAAATTCCTTTATCTCTTCTTAGGACAAAAGTAAATATTGCTGTCTCTATAAACCCTTCTCTGATCTCTCTACTTCCAGAGGTAATTAATCACTTCCTCTTCTGTGATATTCAATATGGTAGTGCTTATCATTTTCAATCTTTGAAAAAACAATTACCTGTAAATGAATCTCCTTTACTAGACTATGGGACCCTTGAAGCCGAAGATATCATCTTAATCATTTTCATTTCCACAGCATAGCATAACCTTCAGTGCACGGTAGGAGAACAACAAATATTTGTCAGATTCATTAGTCTTGATTTCTATCACATGTTAGCATAGTAGATAAGGCCCAAGCCACAAGGTCAGGAGCTTGGCTCGCCTTCCTTGTGGCCACTGCCTAGCACAGCACAGCACAGCACAAAATTACTATGCCAATAAGCATGACAACTTAGAATAATATGTTTTTTTCCTTGAGAATCACAGTAGTATTCCAAACTGACAGAAGAGAAGCTAGGTGGTGATGTATTCATATCTGCACATATACACAAAAGGATGTAGATAGTAAGGAAATGAATCAGTAATTTTTTAAAGCCTACAAAGAAATCTCCAAGTCAAGACTACATCATGTACACTGTAAAAAATAACTGAGGAAGAAATAATATCAATTTTACGCTAACTGAAAAAAAATAGTTACTTGGAATACTTCCTGACTTGTTTTATTGTCCATAATATTAAACTGATACAAAAGCCCATTTGAAACATCCCAAGAAGACAGTGTTACAGATCTCTGGAAGCTGCAGAAAATTTCTTAACTAAATATTAGGACCTAGCCCTGTGACATTCAAGAAGAGAAAGACATTGTGCCCTTATAGGGTCTGTTTCAGGAGCATAATACTCCCAAGTCAATGGATGCCACACTCCACAAGATTAGAGGAGAAAAAGACTTCGCTCATCCAACAGACAGATCAAACGCATTTGACAGAATTAATGCTGATTCAAGATAAATACCCAGAAACCTAGGAAGGGAGAAGAATATTCTAAATCAGAAAAGGCCACCCATGAAAACCACAGTCAGGATCACTGTTGACAAAAGTTTGAACAAGTTCACTCTTAGCTCCAGAAAAGGCTAGATAATTTCCTCCACCGAATTCCGTCCAACACTGTACTGATACAGAGTCTGGTACAATGAAGCAAGGACAAGAATTTAGAGGCATTTAGCAAAGCATTAGTCATAGTGTTTCTAATTCACTGTGAGCATTAATTTATACAATTGTGGATTGAGAGCTACAATGCCTGTATATTTTATATTTCAATAAACTGAAATCAGTTATGTTGTTGAATTCAGAGGGAAAGCATCAAATATTTCATCTTAAGATGTAATCATGTTTCAACACTTTCTCTGGTCAGTTTTGCTGTGAAGTTTTGCTGTCCTATGCCAGGCGTTCTGCAGAGAGAGGAGCCAGTGGAGATGAGGATGCTTCTGTTGGAACTTACAACAAAAGCATGGATACAGCACTGATGCAGAGTTGATAGCCACAGGTTTACAACCCTGTCCCCGTCAGCACCTAACCTCACTCTAATTCCAATAATGACACTCAATCACACACCATCACATAGTCTTGCCATCAAACTCTCCAGTATAATTTTTTTAACTCATATTTCTACCTGTATGCAACTTTTGGGTCATTTCTCTATCTTCCCCCAATACTTTACGCTGCATACTGAGGCAGAATATACTTTTGGGGGGGGGGTTTCGAGACAGGGTTTCTCTGTGTAGTTTGGGTACCTGTCCTGGATCTCACTCTGTAGACCAGGCTGGCCTCGAACTCACAGAGATCCACCTGGCTTTGTCTCCCGAGTGCTGGGATTAAAGGCATGCACCACCACTGCCCGGCTCAGAATATACTTCTTAACTGTTAGAAGAATTTAAAGAAGCAATACTATAAAAGTTAGTCATTGAAATGAAGAAGAAAGAAGCAAAGTATGTGTGATGAACAAATCATGCACAGGTGAGAAAACTCCCATTAGTTCATGTTTCTAAGGTGTGCTAAAATATGTGTTAGCCTTGCATTATCTCATTTCTGGACAATAAGAGTAGTACAAGGAATGAATTCACATTTGCATCACTGTTAGCACCATTTCACAGAAGAAAAGAGGTTATAAAGTCACTCCCCAAGGCCTACAGCTAACATCCAACCAAGACAATTAGGATTTTAATACGCAGTTCTTATTTGAAGAATATATTGGGGGGGGGGGTCATTTCATGTACTCAATTGTTTTTAGTGTTCGAGTGACAGAATCACAAGGAGAGTGTTGGTAGGCACAAAATAGATGAACACAAATGCAAAATATGTCTAAATACTAAGGCTGGGTATCAATTGTTTTTTAGTCAGTTATTGTTAGTAACCTATTTAAGGGTATGGATGAAATATACTTAAGGTACCATCTCCTAATCACCTTTCTGAGCAAGTTTCTGGTCATCCTTTAGATCTGTCTGAGGACAAATTTCAAGCTAGAGCTTTAATGATGTCTGGCTTTGAAGAGCACTTAAGCTTATAAAGAAATAAATTGGTACATTGCAGTGTCAGGTTAAATAGATGATTTATTGACACTTCTTCAGACCTACTTGAGGTTATTTTTTGTGGCATGTATCCAAATGGAACAGCATCAAGGATTTTTCTACAGGATTTTCTACACCACTCTAATATCTGGCATGAAGTATATTACAGAATATAACCTTTTTGTCCAAAGTAAGGTCTGGTCATCATTTAAGCTAAAATTTGAGCAGTATCAGAGTATTTGAAGAGGCATACTAACACCAAGCAATTTACATGCTGCAGGCAAGAACACTGCCAATGACTTTGCATTGTGCTACTCTGAGAAAGCATAGGGAACCGATGGCTGCCATGAGTAAGGAGTGTAATAAAGAATTTTGCTGTGTCAGAGTTCTCAAAGAAAGAGAAAAGGAGATGGGGGTGTGTGTGTGTGTGTGTGTGTGTGTGTGTGTGTGTGTGTGTGTGTGTGTGTGTGTGTCTGTATAGGACTGGTTCATTATGAGTGATTGCTTGGGAAATTATGGAGACTAAAAAGTCCATGGTCTGCCACCTTCAGGCTGGAGGTCTTACAATGCTGGTGATGCTTTTTTAGTCTGGACACAAATGTCTATGAGTCAGGCATTCTGTTGTTCTGGATGCCCAATCTCAAGTACAAACATCTTTTCTCTGTCATTTGTTCTGTTCAAGCTCCCAGTGGATATATTGGTAAGGGTAGATCTTCTTTACTTAGTCTACAAATTCAGTGGCAATCTCTTCCAGAAAGACTTCTGCAAACATACTCAAAAATAATGTTAGCAGCTACCTGGAGTGCCTTAGCTATTGATGAAGACTCATAAAATGACCAACACATTTGCAAAGTCTTATGCATTTGAGGTCTCATCAACAAAACTTCCAGCAGTCTCTACTCAAGGTTACTTGATCCTTCTGCACAGGTTCTTGCCTGCTCCAAGGTACCACACTAGGGGCAAGAGGAGGAGGTTATCTAGGACAACTTCCTTTTACTAAGGCATTGCCTATAGGGTGTACATGCCTGGTTATTCAATTTTTCTAAGTTTTCATAAAGGTATTATACAAGTGAACAGCAGCGCAGATTCTTGGCACTCATTCACTTAACAATCAATTCATCAAGTCATATAAAGTGTACACATTAAATAAGTACATATTAAGTAAAATGTACTTTCCAAATGGTGAAACAACAAAACAGCCTCAGGAAATGAGGCACAATTATGGCTATGAAAATTCATGTTTTGAGTCATTGTTTACATGCCACAGAAAATTGTTACATTAAATTTTTTTCAATTTTTTTCCCCCGTGTGCTAAATGTGCAATGTGAGTTTAAGTACGAATGTACCATGACACAAATGAATGTCAGAACACAACATAATTGAGCCGGTTTGGTTTTTCCCCTTCCACATAGGTTCTAGGGATCAAACTCAATGCTATCCTGTTTATGTGGCAGGCACCTCTACCCACTGAACCACATCTCTACCCTTCATTTATTTAAAAACACAAAAGCAGTTCTTATACTATTAGCCATATCAACCTACCCATCAGTCGCGACTGTACAGCCCAACCTAGAGGCAACACAGAGCAGAGTCACCCTGATCTAAGGGTGTGTAGACAAAGTGAGAGAGAAAGGAAAGGCAGCAGATTGGAACTGATGATCTTTAAATCGGCTGGGAAGCCAAATACCACCATTGGGGGTTTTCAGGATTTCCATGCACATTGAACTAGCATCATAGGAGAGGCAAATTTCCTATAAGCTCTGGTGATTTTGCTCATATACTTGGTTCTAAGTTTGTACTTGAAGGAATGCTAGCTGTTAATCAAACTGTTTTCTTGGTTCTTCCTCAAGCAAACAGAATACCTCCCAACTTTCATTACATTCAGTGGTGAACTTGTTGTCACAGGGCCCATGTGATGGGAGCCATTTTTAAGAAGAGCATTGGCCTCTATGGTCTCTCCCCCATTTCACCAGCAGTATCTCATTATGATGGAGTCCCAGAAGATGGTGGAGCCACAAGACTAAAAAGCTGTTCAATGAACAATGAAAGCTACCTTAGACCACATTAAGAGGAATAAATAGACCTTCCTTGCATTTGAACAACTATTCATTTAGTTGGCCTTCTGTATTCACATATTCAACCAACAACAAATCAAGGATACTTAGACTGTCTGTTCTGAACAGGTAAAGATTAATTTTCATTCCATCATTCCTAAATCATGCAAAATAACAACTATTTACATAGTTTACATTATAGTAGATGTTTGAAGCAACCTGAAGATTATTTAAAGTATGTAGGAGAATCTGCACAGATGTTAATCAATAACACACCATAGTCTGTAAGGAACTCAAACAACCATGGATTGGAATTTTTAGGGTTCCTGAAACAAAATTCCCAGGGAAGACTAAGGGATCATTATATGTATACATACAATTTTAAATCTGTATATAAAAATGCATTTGTATGGTGTCTTTGTTAGAGTCACCAATGCTGCCATACTTAATATACCTGTCAAAAATACAGCTGTGTCTCATTAGTTTTGGGGGCCTCTACCATTGTCTCAGCACTTGATCCCTCTTTCTAAAGTACCGAGAAACTGAAAACATCAGGACCGTTTGGTACTCTTTCATCTGCCACTGAGTTTCGTCTCACCTTCCGTGGGGGCATCTTTGCCCTCAAGAGATGATTGTCTGCCCAACTTTACCATATTTCATACCAGCTTCCATCTCTTTCCTTCTGAAGCTCAACCACAGTCTTTGCTCACTTGGCTGGACAAGCCAATTCCACTGAGCTCCACAATGTTACCAGAGTCTCCAAAAGCACCACTTGAATGGAAGGCTTGTGGTTCTAAAAGTTCTGATCAGCCCAACGTCTCCTGTTCTTCATTTCCAAAGACACATGAGATTTTAGCTTTTGAAAGGACCTGGATGTTTACATGTCCAATTTTCATCTCTAGAGAAAAGCATGCCTCCACAGTTGGTAATGCAATCTCCAACACAGTCAAAAGTTGCCCTCTCCCGTCTTCTCTTCAACCTAAGTGGTCCCAATTCCTACAAGGATTTTTTTGTTTTTACAAATCTTTTAATCCATTAATCTTTTGCATTTTCTTTCAGTTACTCATTCTTTCTCAAGTTACAAGGTTCAAAAAGGGACATGAGATTCTAAATAAAGACATAACCACCAAGGCCAGCAGGACTATGTATAGACGGAGTTGAAAGCTGCCAGCCTAGTTTGATTTGAGATACAGAACTGCTCTAGCTCTCCTCTTCTGCAGCCTTGCTCACTCAGCCAAAAATAGCTGCCCTATCTTGCCTGCCAACCTGATTTTCCCATCGCATCACTGCAGGGCTTGGGAAAGGGAACAAATGAAATCCGACTAATATTTATAAAGAAAGAAGAGTTGGTTGTATTCTACATACATTATTTTATTTGACTTCTACAAGAATCATAATGTAAAAAGAACAACTGCTATTCTGTAAAAGGACATAGTTCTACAGTCAACAGATGGAAGTTTAAACTCTGCATCCAAGCCAGGATTTCACTGTGCCTATAATTTCAGAATTTGGGAAGTAAAGGTGGGAAGATCAGTTCAAAGTCATCCTTTGATGCATAGGAAGTTCAATGCCAGCCTGGGCATCATGAAACCTGACTCAGTAATTAATAATAATAATATTAATAATAATATAATAAAGAAATTTTATTTCAGACACTCACTGGTTGTAAGGTCTTAGCTCTCTTGCTCATCCTCACAAAGACTCAAGGTCCCTAAGCTAGGAGTTTATTCCAATGTCTGTCATTTGCCAGAACAGTACTCGGTGTGTGTATCATTCCTCTTTTCCAAATGAGAAAACTGAGAGCGAACTTCAATAATTGGCTCAGGATACAAAACTGAGAAGCAACAGAAGCTCCTGACTCTCACTCTGCCTTCAGAGCTTGCATGCTTTACGGCGTGGTTTGTAAAAGGTATCTCGTAAGTTCTTGGTAGCTGTCTGGGAGAAGGAGTATAAAATTCCTTCTACCACAGTTTGAAAGTATCCAGATTGGGAGCTAACTGCAGCCTGCAGCAACACAAGGGAGAAAGGAGGTAAGTTATAAGGGTAGACAGAGTGGAGCTAAGAACAATAAACATGGCTGGAAAGGAGATGAGAGCAGAAAGGCCTCCAGGGAGCTGACTGCCCCAGGCCACTGTCCCCAGACATTATATATCAAGAGCAGAACAGAGTCATGTTACAACAGATGTCATCTAAGCCACGACAGCACAGACAGCAAGCAGTTCACTTTCTGATCTAGCACTCCATTTGATAATATCTCATTTATTGAGACTGATAAAGAAAATGATGCTAGAAGGGAAGGCAGACAGTAATAAGCAGATGAAGGGAAGTTTGAAGGTGACCCCCTTTCTTTACCTTCCTAGAGTTAGCCCAGAGTCTGTTCCTGGATTTGAAATCTGTTTTGTTTTGAATCATCAGGCAAAACACAGTAACAAAGCTCCAGATACCAGATCCTGCTTCCTTTGCTTGCAGCATCATGATGGTGTGTGACTTCATTCTCTGTGCCTCACTTTCTTTACTCATGAGATGATGGGTAAAGAGCACCCACCCCAGAGCTAGGCCTGGGGATGTAACGCAGTTGGTTGCCTCGGCCAGCAGGGCTTCAATGGAACTCAACCACCCTAAGGACAGAATGATAGGGACAGGAGACACAAAGAAAATACACCAAGACAAGACTCTGATCAAGGTGCAACTTTATTTTTCTCCAGGAGGGTTTATATAGTTCCTGCAGGGTAGGGGGAGCAAGAAGCTGTTATCTGCATAGGGTGGGGCAAGCTAACAGGATGTTTATGTAGGATGTTTACAGGGTGAAAAGGTCAAGGGCTCTACTCAATGTCCTGTTGCCAGGCAACCTGACTGTAAGATGATCTAGTTCCCTGTCTTATGGGGGGGGGGTCTGTATTTTTCCACTAACTAGAGATTCTGTCCTTGTTCCTGACATCTCCCCCTTCTTAGTAATATATCTAAGTGCCAACATAAACCAGGTTCGAATGATTTAAAAGGAGGGCTCTGAAAGAGTTTTGCATGGAGGATTACAGAGGCCTTATCCCTCTAAAGGTTGTGAAAAAAGGTCCGAGAGGGAATGTCTCTCCAGACTCAAGCACCACGGGTGTCCTCATAGTGCTGGAATCAATGGACCGTGCAGTTTTTTGAGGGAGCAGAAATGGGTAAGCGCAAGGCTGCTACTGCACAACCACTATGCAACAGGGCATATAATCCAGGCTCTCAGGATTTTGGGGTACCATAGTCCCCAGCCTGTGCAGTCCCAGCTGCACTCCAGTCATGCCTTGAGCGAGCCTTTTTCCCACACAGGTGCAGCCTCCCCCGAGTGAAGGGGTCTGTGTGGGGCATCTCTCGTCAGGGGAAATTTCAACCCTGGAGTCCTGCATATCAAGACAGTGGTAATGAACCTGGATCTGCCTGGCCCGCAGGTCTGTTATTTGGCTTCAGATGAACTGAGTGAGCCGGGAAAGTGCCCATGGCCCAAAGGCAAGGACCAGGAGCAGGCCTACAACAGGTCCTAGGAGGGAGGGAAGAAGGGTCGTTAGCCAAGGGGAGGCAGAAACCAATTCTAGAACCACCCTTGTTCTCCTTCTCTTTTTCTCTTTTTCTAGTCCTTTTCTAACCTACCATACTGTCCCTGACTACCCCGGTGTGGTCTGTAAAGAAGCAACATTCCTCTTTGAGCGCAGTACAAAGGCCGCCCTGTTGTAGAAAGAGGAGATCCAGGCCTCTCCTGTTCTGTAAAACTACCTCAGCTAGGGAGGAAAGGGATGACTCGAGGGCAGAAATTCCCTGTTCAAATTAGGCAATATCCTTGTCTATGGACAGTCAAAGTTCAGAGTAATATTGGTTGGACAGGACCAGAGAGGCAATCCCTGTGCCTGTTCCCGCTGCTCCAACCCCCAAAAGGACTGCTAAGGTGATGGCAGTAACAGGCTTCTGTCAAGGCAGTCATCTCAGCGTGGCTTCTCTTTCTAGAGACCTAGGAATTGATCTGAGGAATAATAGGTTAGTTCTAGGTGGAAGGAACCTGAGTGCCCTGAGTGGCAACACAGCAACCTGACCCAGTGATCTGCAGGTGCACTACGTATGATGGGATCGGTGGGCTTCCTATGCCATCAGTGTTACAGGATTTTTTTAAAGAGTATCTTTATAAGCAGAAGGTTAGAATCAACTGAGCAAGGAAGATTTGGGTCTATGGCACATGCATGTGCCTAGTATAAGGCATCTTCTACCATTGCACCAATGAGGATGATGAGGGCTCCTGCGCTGACCATCCCTGCTCCTGCTCCCACTCCAACTGCTGTACCCACTGGTCCTTCATGGGTGCCCTCTCTCTGGTGCTGCCCTGTTTGCTGTGCTACCTGCCCAGCCACAGGCTGTGTCAAGCTGGCCCAACACAGCTATGACCACCTGTGATACCAAGGCCAGCAAGTCCAACAAGCCTTTCTAACATTTTGGATGAAAATTCAGCACTGCCCTTGGAAACATGGCCCCTGCTGTCAGACTGGATCTGTGACAAGCAGTGTCCCTGCTCAGCCCAGAGCGTGATTGACTATGGGACTTGTGTACTGTGTGAAAGGTCTCAAACACAGTTTGCTGCAAAGTTCCCACTGTCCCCCCACAGGAACTCTGAAAAGCCAACATAGCATTATTAATCAGTAATAAAGATCGTTTCCCCATCTTTTTTTTTCCACGTGCCATTCTAACTGACACGCTTGCTAAATGGAACTCCAAGGAAAGGGAACGGAAGTTGGTGACCTACATACTGCATAAGCTAAATCAACAGCCATTCTTTTCATAAAAGGGTGGAGCAGAGTGATAACAGAGCTAAAGGGCTGGTGAGGGTTGCTGTGGGCAAGGACAACAGCCTGAAGGGCTTGCCAGAGGGACAGCATTTGAAACAGAAGAAATTTCCTCAGGAGAAGGGATATCTCTCCTGGGCAGATCAGGTATATTTACAGCTCTAACCAGGCGTTCTGGTAACCATCTGGGAGCAGAGTGTATCTCTTATGGCACCATTAACAGGATTTAGTCTTTCTGTGATGATCAGCAATGGTGTTAATGCTGAATGTTCTCCTACCTCACATCATGAGAATCAGAAGGTTGCTGGCCTTCTCAGACTTTCCTTCTTTCTGCTGGCCTTTCTGACTCTCTCTTCATGATGAAGGAGTTGGCAGGTGCCAAGGTGGAAAGGCCTTCCTCTCCATTCTCCATGGCCCCACAAGCTTCCCTCCCTCCAGTGCCACCAAGACTTGACCTTCTACAACAGCAAGCATCTGGTCCTGCCAGCACTTCAGTTTTGGGAACTACTTCCAAGGCTGGTTCTGGCTCCCTTCATGAAGACAAACCATTGCCAATACCTCCCACACTTCAAGATCTTCTACCACCACCCCCTCCAGACCGGCCGTACTCTGTTGGAGCAGAAACACATCTCAGATACAGCCTCTGCCTTGTGCACCAGGTGATTGCCCATCTAGAGAAAAACTGCCCCCTGTCCCCTCTAGGCGCCCAGGGGACTCATAGTTGCCTCGGCAAATCCTGAAAGTACCAGTAGCTACCCCAAACCCTAGTGATCCTTGGAATGAAAGAGAACTGACCAATCGGCACTCACTTCCATTTTCATTGTCTTCACAAATGGAACCTAGAGGAGATGTTCCTAGACTTGGAAGCACATTTAGTCGGGATACTTCCATGACTATGAATAGCAGTCCAATAGCAGGTCCAGAGAGTGAGCACCCAAAAATCAAGCCTTCCTCATCTGCCAATGCCATTTACTCTCTGGTTGTCAGGCCTCTTCCTGTGCCAAAACTTCAAAATAGGTACCCTTGTTACCTGCAGTCTCTAGTCCAGTGAAGGCCCTTGTTGCAAAACTCATGAGTGTCTCCTCTTCTATAGAGCACAGGTCGTGATCTGAGGGACAGACCAAAGGCGGACTAGAAAGCACTCGGGGCATCTTAGGGCAGGTATAGGGGGAGTGAAAGGCTTCTTTTAAGATTTTTTCTCCTATATTAATAACCTCTTGTATGTCAGGGAAATGTTTATAGACCCTAAGAATGCCATTAATAATCAAAAAAGGCTTTAAGGTCTTTTTTCTTTACCCTAGTTCCTTGTGTCTTGAGGGGCTCTTTTAGGCCAGAAATGAATAAATCTTGTGACAAAGTTGCCTGTCCCATGGCTCGTCACTATCTTACCTGCGTCGCCTCCGCTCTCCTCCGGGATCGCATCCTGAACTGGGCAATTTCAGGGAGATCCAACAACTTTACCAAAGCCTTGGTCTTTCCTCGGGGAGACAACGTTCTGGATCCTCAAGAGGTGGTTTCATCCACGTTGGGCGCCAGTTGCCCTGGCCAGCAGGGCTTCAATGGAACTCAACCACCCTAAGGACAGAATGATAGGGACAGGAGACACAAAGAAAATACACCAAGACAAGATTCTGATCAAGGTGCAACTTTATTTTTCTCCAGGAGGGTTTATATAGTTCCTGCAGGGTAGGGGAAGCAAGAAGCTGTTATCTGCATAGGGTGGGGCAAGCTAACAGGATGTTTATGTAGGATGTTTACAGGGTGAAAAGGTCAAGGACTCTACTCAATGTCCTGTTGCTAGGCAACCTGACTGTAAGATGATCTAGTTCCCTGTCTTATGGGGGGGGGGGGGGTCTGTATTTTTCCACTAACTAGAGAGTCTATCCTTGTCCCTGACAGTTGGTAGAGTGCTTAGTACCATGTGCAAAGTCGTCAGTTTGATCTTCAGCACTTAATAAAACCAAGCATTGTGGCAAACAGCTGTAACCCAGCACTGGAGGGGAGACAGCAGGAGGATCAGGAGTTCAAGGTTATCCTCTACTAGGTCAAAGCCAACCTGAGTCCATAAATCCATGAGACCCATAGGGTTCAATGAAGACTCATTGCTGAGTTAAAGTATACAAGCAACAGGCACACAACAGATCTTAGCGGCTGTATAGTCTCCCATATAACCTTTACAGCTAGCGGAGGACTGACACTAAGGTGGTATGGGGCTTGTTCAAGTTTTCTCCTGCCAGTAAATAGAGAGACCATAACCCATATGGAGAGTCCATGGCTCTGAGTCTAGTGTTCTTCCTCACCAGATGTTTTTCTTGCAGGACAGGGTTGGTAGATAAAGCACAGCTCAGGCTGCCATCAAATGGTTCTTTCCAGATTATCTGGAATTTTATCCCATTGATTCATAGGCATGACTAGTTAGATGCCATCTGCATGCATCCTAATGCTGTCATTAGTGATCAAAGGGACATGAAGGCAAACTATCAAACTACTTACTCACTATACTGACAAGGCCAGGAGAAAAGAATAAGGAATACAAAAGCATAGCACACTGGTTTTCTTTCTTTTTTTTTTTTTAAATTAGCCCCATCTCTCTTTTATTATTTATTTTATAATTTAATTTAATTTTACATATCAGCCACAGATTCCCTTGTTCTGCCCCCTCCTACTCCACCCCAGCCTTCCCCACAGCCCACACCCCATTCCCATCTCCTCCAGAGCAAAGACTCCCCTGGGGATTGAGTTCAACCTGGTAGATTCAGTTCAGGCAGGTCCAGTTCCCTCCTCCCAGGCTGAGCCAAGTGTCCCTGTATAAGCCCCAGGTTCCAAACAGCCAGCTCATGCACTGAGGACAGGTCCCAGTCCCACTGCCTGGATGCCTCCCAAACAGATCACGCTAATCAACTGTCTCACTATTCCAGAGGGCCTGATCCAGATGGGGGCTCCTCAGCTATTGGTTCATAGTTCATGTGTGTCCATTCGTTTGGCTATTTGTCCCTGTGCTTTTTCCAATCTTGGTCTCAACAATTCTCGCTCATACAAACCCTCCTCTTTTTTGCCAACTGGACTCCTGGAGCTCAGCCTGGGGCCTGGCCATGGATCTCTGCATCCGGTTCCTTCAGTCATTGGATGAGGTTTCCAGCATGACAATTAGGGTGTTTGGCCCTCCTATCACCAGAGTAGGTCAGTTCGGGCTGTCTCTCAACCATTGCCAGTAGTCTATTGTGGGGGTACCTTTGTGGATTTCTGTGGACCTCTCTAGCACTTTGCTTCTTCCTATTCTCATGTGGTCTTCATTTACCATGGTCTCCTATTCCTTGTTCTCCCTCTCTGTTGTTGATCCAGCTGGGATCTCCCACTCCCCTGAGCTCTCTTTCCCTCGACCCTTGCCCTTTATTACCCCCACTCATGTCCAGGTTGTTCATGTAGATCTCATCCATTTCTCTGTCATTGGGCGATCCCTGTGTCTTTCTTGGGGTCCTGTTTTCTAGCTAGCCTCCCTGGTGTTGTGAGTAGTAGTCTAGTCATCTTTGTTTTACATCTAGTATCCTCCTATGAGTGAGTACATACCATGTTTGTCTTTCTGAGTCTGGGTTACCTCACTCAGGATGATTTTTTCTAGATCCATCCATTTGTCTGCAAACCTCATGATGTCATTGTTTTTCTCTGCTGAGTAGTATTCCATTGTGTATATGTACCACATTTTATTTATCCATTCTTCAGTTGAAGGGCATCTAGGTTGTTTCCAGGTTCTGGCTATTACAAACAGTGTTGATATGAACATAGCTGAGCAAGTGCCCTTGTGGTATAATTGAGCATTCCTTGGGTATATGCCCAAGAGTGGTATAGCTGGGTCTTGGGGGAGATTGATTCCCAATTTTCTAAGAAAACATCATATTGATTTGCAAAGTAGTTGTACAAGCTTGCATTCCCACCAGCAGTGGAGGCGAGCTCCCCTAGCTCCACATCCTCTCCAGCATAAGCTGTCTTCAGTGTTTTTGATCTTAGCCATTCTGACAGATGTAAGGTGGTATCTCAGAGTCATTTTGATTTGCATTTCCCTGATGATTAGGGATGTTGAGCAATTCCTTAAATGTCTTTCAGCCATTTGAGCTTCCTCTGTTGAGAATTCTCTGTTTAGTTCTATAGCCCATTTCTTAATTGGACTGTTGGGCATTTTGATGTCTAATTTCTTGAGTTCTTTATATATTCTGGATATCAGTCCTCTGTCAGATGTGGGGTTGGTGAAGACCTTTTCCCACTCTGTAGGCTGTCACTTTGCCTTGTTGACCGTATCCTTTGCTCTACAAAAGCTTCTCAGTTTCAAGAGGTCCCATTGATTGATTGTTTCTCTCAGTGTCTGTGCTACTGGTGTTATATTTAGGAAGTGATCTCCTATGCCAATGCATTCAAGACTACTTCCTACTTTCTCTTCTAGCAGGTTCAGAGTAGCTGGATTTATGTTGAGGTCTTTGATCCACTTGGACTTAAGTTTTGTGCACGGTGACAGATATGAATCTATTTGCAGCCTTCTACACGTTGATAGCCAGTTATGCCAGCACCATTTGTTGAAGATGCTTTCTTTTTTCCATTGTACAGTTTTGGTTTCTTTGTCAAAAATTATTTGTTGATAGGTGTGCAGGTTAATGTCAGGGTCTTCAAATTGGTTCCATTGGTCCACATGTCGGTTTTTATGCCAGTACCAAGCTGTTTTTATTACTGTAGCTCTATAGTAGAGATTGAGGTCAGGGATCATGATTCCTCCAGAGGTTGTTTTATTGTACAGGATTCTTTTGACTATCCTGGGTTTTTTGTTTTTCCATATGAAGTTGAGTATTATTCTTTCCAGGTCTGTGAAGAATTGTGTTGGTATTTTGATGGGGATTGCATTGAATCTGTAGATTGCTTTTGGTAAGATTGCCATTTTTACTATGTTAATCCTGCCTATCCATGAGTATAGGAGATCTGTAGCTAGAGTTTTCCTGCCTTGCCCACAGTCAGGACAAATCTCTCTCACCCGCCAGTCCTACTGCCGCTCAGACCCAACCAAGTAAACACAGAGACTTATATTGGTTACAAACTGTATGGCCATGCCAGGCTTCTTGCTTACTGTTCTCATATCTTAAACTAATTCATTTCTATAAATCTGTACCTTGCCCTGTGGCTCGTGGCTTACTGGCATCTTCACATGCTGCTTGTCATGATGGCGGCTGGCAGTGTCTCTCTGACTCAGCCTTCCACTTCCCAGAATTCTCTTCTCTGCTTGTCCCGCCTATACTTCCTGCCTGGCTACTAACCAATCAGAGCAACATATTTGACATACAGAACATCCCACAGCAGAGATCTTTCCATTTTCTGACATCTTCTTCAATTTCTTTTTTCAGGGACTTAAAGTTCTTGTCATATAGGTCCTTCACTTGCTTGGTCAGTGTTACCCCAGGGTATTTTATATCATTTGTGGCTATTGTAAAGGGTGATGTATCTCTCTCTGATTTCTAGACTTCACTGGGCAAGTGACTTACTTGCCCTGAAGCTGCTACAAGATTTACTTCACAGTGAACTGATGAAGATGTTACCAGGCACTGTTCCACCACCAAACAGGAACCAGAGTGGTAGATGGGCCCTGTCTAAGACAACAAAGGGTCCCCTTCAGAGGCATCAATTTTCCAACTTTAGTTGGTTCACTGTGTTGCGGCAAAAGTCGCCATGAAAGCAAAGAGATAAATTAAATGAAGAAGCAGAGATTGATTCAGGGTATCATGAACTAGCATATTTGTGAAAGAATCTGTCTTTCAAATTATAAGGCAGTTTGAGAAATATTTCTCTCAGTTCTTACCCCTAATTACTAAGGGACTTAGCTATTGTGGAATATTTACACTGTGTAAAAATGCGCCACTGTCACTGTGATTGGCTTAATAAAGAGATGAATGGCCAATAGCTAGACACAAAGAGGTCAGGTGGGAATTCTGGAGACAGAGAGGCCTTGGAGAGTGAGAAGGCAGAGTCACCAGCCAGATACAGAAGAAGCAAGACATGCAGGAGGAGAGGTAAAAAGCCATGAGCCACATGGTAGTACATAGATGAATAAAAATGTGTTAATTTAAGTTATAAAAAGCTAGTTAGAAATAAGCCTAAAATAAGGCTGAGCTTTCATAATTAATAAATCTCTGGGTCATTATTTGTAGGCTGGTGGTCCTGAAGAGAAAGTACTACTACATATGGCATCCAGTGTGGAGGCTCGAATATGCAAACATAAAACAAAGAGTCTGTGTCTGGCTTGTGTACAATGCACAGTCCCTACTTGTATTAATGCAGAAATGCATGTTACCTTTGAAAGTTTGTGCATTTTCAGAAGAAGGGGACCAAACACCAGTGAAAACAGGTGGACCAGGTAGGTTGCTGATGTTTGTCATTCATCATTTAAGGAGGCTTGTTACAAGCTGAACAAAGGACATTAGATTCAAGGTTCACTTTCTGAAGGGAAAAGGGGGGGATATAATACAGAAATGATGGGATAAAAGGGTGAGTTGTTGAGTCTACTTTTGAACAACCACTAGTCTCAAATATTTACATTGGTATGGATTTTTGTAAATTGATACAAATTTAAGGATACTTTTGTTATACTGTATACATGCTTCTATTCTTGGTTAAGGTATTATACCTATACAGCTCATTAAAAAGAGTGTGATCCAGGACAGGCACCAAAACAACACAGAGAAACCCTGTCTCCAATATATATATATATATATATATATATATATATATATATATATATATATATAAAGTTTTAGTCCTTGAGAGCTATTTAGAATAATAAAGAAAAACAGGTTAATGGTCATCTATAACAATCAAACTTATACTCATGTTAGGTATGTTTTCAAGGTCACAAAGAGATGTATTTTAGATAGATAGGTGATCTTCAAACACTTCATACAGAATATGGCATTCGAAATGTAATAACATATGGCTTTTCTTGACAGTGAGACCTGTCTGCTCCTAGCAGAACCAATTTACTTCAAAAGAATATGATGGGCATCCAAAAACCTCGAAATAAAGTTTGCCTTCATTTGTAGTGAAGTTAGCCACTGGACAAAGAAGCTGCTCTTGCCCCAACTGCTGAAAGTTTGCTATCCAAATTGGTAAGCAGGACACAAAAGAAGGCAACTGATGAACTCTGGCAAGACAAAGTAGAACAGTCCTTCAAAATTCCTGCTTCACAGAAAAATCTGTCAGATATTCTGGACTGTAGGTTAAAGATGAATGCCCCAACACTACAGAGGAACCTTGAGTGACTGTCCAGGCAGCCAGATGTCTCTGTCGTTTCTTAGTTTTGGAAGTTGCTTGCTCTGCACTTCCTGATTATTCAGATAATATTATATCCTTCTCTGGTCTCTGATGAAGTTGAAGATTAGATAGTTATAGTTACAGTTTTCCTTAGTTATGATAGAAAGTAAATTATATACAAAACTTTAGACTCACCAAGATAAGATAGATAACAGAGTACTTTCTCTGAATTTGCCAAATACTAATGGACTGGACACTGGGAATGTAATTCTAACCTGATAATTTTTCTTGTTGTTTATAGTTTTGTTGTGTTAGAGTTAAAACATTTCTTGTTTGTTTAGAAAAATAGGGGAAATGTTGCAGAATATTCCTTTACACTGTGTGAAGATGTGTCACTGTAATTGGCTTAATAAAAAGCTGAATGGCCAATAGCTAGGCATGAAGAAGTTAGGTGAGACTTCTGGAGACAGAGAGGTCTCAGGAAAGAAGAAGGTGGAGTCACTAGCCAGACACAGAGGAAGCAGGACATGCAGGAGGAGAGGTAACAGCCACAAGCCATGTGGCAGCAAATAGGTGAATAGAAATGGGTTAATTTAAGTTATTAGAGCTAGTTGGAAATAAGCCTAATTAAGGCCAAGGTTTCATAATTAATAATAAGTCTCTTGGTCATTATTTGCAGGCTGGCGGTCCTGATGAGAAAGTACTACTACACTTGGCACTTATTGTATGTGTCTGTGAGTATGTGCATGGTACAAGTACATGTGATTGTGTGTGTAGTGTATGTGCATATGTTGTATAGAGTGTACTTATGTGTGTATATGTATGTGTGTTCATATGCATATGAACTTAATGTGTGCATACCTTTACAACTATTGGGTGGACCTAATCACATGCAAAGGAGAACGTACAGAGCTCATATTAGTAGGGATACCTCAAAAACTGTGAAGAACCCACAGTTACCCCAGTTTCCTGGAGGTTACAATAACCACACTGAATTGCCCCATATAACATCTGGAGCTTTACACTGGCAAATGAGATCAGGGTTCAAGAGATATCAATTTCAAATATGAAACACTTCCATTTTCATAAGTAAAAACTTATTGTCATCAGCTCTGTCCTGAAGCTCAGTTGCACAGGTTGCAGAGATAATAGTGATAAGTCTTGAGGCAACATCAGTCTCACTAAAAGTACAGGAAGGTTTTCTGAGTGACAAAGGCAGGTGAAGTTTTTAAGTAGTCGTGTTGCAGGGGACCACAGACCTGTGAATGAAAACCCCACAGTAAATATGACTAGCACAGGCCTTCCCGAGACGCCCTCAGGGAAAGGGTCTCTGAACTTAACATACTCAGGATTAAGTTGACGGTTTCCTTCCACATTACATTTCTTGGCTCCCCCAAAGCCATCATCATAGCCTTCATCCACCTCAAATGCAGCTCCTTAGGGGAAATATGAAAAGAACTGAATAGAAATGGTTCATTTTGAATATGAGGTCCTTGGCTTTTCAAAACATAGACAGGAAATCTCTAAAAGGAGAAATAAGGGCGGGTGAGTCAGGCACATTTCTGCTACCCAAAGTCAATTATGAAATATTTTAGCTGTTGTTTTCTCTAGCACTTAACTGCCCCTATAGAACCAGAAGACTCCGTCTGTCACTCCTGCTTGGCCCTGGGCTTCATTAAACAGGAAGGGAAAGGTGACCAGCAGTTTCAGGTGAGGGCTCTGTTCTGGCAAGGAGCTGCTTTTTCACATACTATAAAAGTTAGATCAAACCTGATCACTGTTAACATTTAGCAAAATAAAGGGAGTATACCTGCTCAAAAGTCAGGGCTGGAGAGGTGGCTCGGTGTTGGCAAACACCCGGGTTCAATTCCCAGTGCCAGCACAGTGGCTCACAACCACCCCCAGCTCTAGTTCCAGGGGATCTGACACATTCTCCTGACCTCTAAAGTTACCAGGAACATATGTGGTACATAGACATACATGTAAGCAAAACACTCGTACACATAAAATGAAATAAATAAAACTTTTTTTAAGTCAGCTGTAGCATGAATCTTAACAGGTCTTATTAATAAAAACAAGCCTGGAGCTGGGTATGGGGGTGAATGCTGGAAGATCAGAGAAGCAGAACAAGCCACAGCCACCTCACCTTGCCGATTCCTCGGCTGATCTTGTTTCCTCAGACTGGAAGTCTCTGAGTTCTCATCCAAATGGATCTCAGCTGGACTGCTTCTCGAAAGCCTGAAAGCTTAACCAGGCTAGTTCCTGATCCTTACGCCTTAAATACCTTTCTGCTTCTTGCCATCACTTCCTGGGATTAAAGGCTCTTGTTACCATGCCTGGCTGTTTCCAGTGTGGCTTTGAACTCACAGAGATCCAGACGGAACTCTGCCTCTGGAATGCTAGGATTAAAGGCATGTGTGCCACCATTTTCTGACCTCTATATCTAGTGGCTGTTCTGTTCTCTGACCCCAGATAAGTTTATTAGGGTGCACAATATATTGGAGAACACAGTCTCACCACAGTCAGCCACTGAGATAAAGGAGCATGTAATGGAAGCAATGGCCCGGCCACAGCGCAGAGGTGGCTCTGATTCGAACAGCCCAGTGAGAAAGAGCTCAGTCTTTCACTGATACTGATTCATTCTAAAACACAAAGAGCAAACTCAACCCTTGGGTCCACTCCTCTGCAGAATCTCAACAAGCTCTAGAGGACTCTCCGTGAGAACTTCTTGCCTAGAGTAGAGAGGAGTGCAGGAGAACAAGGCTGTCAAGTGCTAAGCCCAAGGGCTCATCCTCAGAAATGGGTGGGAGAAAGTGATTGTTTTGGGCATCATCACAGCAAGTTGGGCCCGTCCACCTCTGACAGAGTCCTCTAAAGTGAAGGCTCTTCACCTTTGTGATCATCTCCTACCCTGTAAACAAAGCTAGCCAAGCTGGGGTTAGCCTAGGGGCCACAGACCAAGAACCTCAGCCAGCATCAACATGAGGTTGGTGACGGATGGCCACAGACATGAGCAGGAATCTGGACACCTCCTGTCTAACAAGCCTGGGACGCCACAGGCCTAAGCCCCAAACCCCCAAATCTGTCTGGCTTTCACTGAGCCTTGAAATAATGGGTTTAAGGGACCATAAATCATCTTCCCTAAACTGGAAGTTGCACAGAGCAATTCATAGATGGACCTGTCAGTGGGAACTTCCAGAAAAATATAGAGACAGAAATATATGATCCCAAGGAAACTGGTTTCTCCATTTGGAGAAATACTGTATTTTATTCTATTTTTTTTCAGAGATACTTAAAAATAAGAACAATGTCTTAAATATCTTTATAACACCATACCTGTGACAATGCACAGACACATACTAGAACCAGTGTATGTATGCTGAATGGCCAGATGCATGAGCATTTGACTTTATAGCATCAATGAAAACATACCGTCTCAACATTAAAAGCTTCACATTCCTTTCCACAGTTACAGAGAGTTCTGACTCCAAGGAAGAGATGTGATACATGCTTCTTACAGTCCCGCCTAAGATCCACATTTTGTACCAAGTATATTGAGAGTGGGGAAAAATGAAAAAAAAAATTAGATACCCATTGCCAAGATACCATCCTTGATCAAAAGCTATCATCTATCATCCATCTCACTTCAATGCAACTGTGTCCACGTGCTTCTGTGTGGGTTTTTGCTTGAAGAAGGGTGTAATAAATGTTCTAAGGTTAAGCAAGGTCATAAGGAATCTGAACAACTCTTTGTAACACAAGCCTCATCAGTTTTCAGGAGGAACCTTATGAGAGAGAAACAGTAGATTAGTTACCAATCTCCATCTACTTTTGGTTTAGAGTCTGAGCTTTTTGAATACAGTGAATGTTCGGAGGAAGCATTAAAGAATGCAAGAGCACTGTGAATGAGGAGAAGGGGATGCTGAGCAGATGAACGTTAAGAAAATCACATAATAGGCAGAATGTGTTATACTAAGGTCAGGAAAGGTAAAATAAGTTCAGAACAATATTGGAAAAAAACTGTTGAAGAAAAAAACCCTGTAGAATGGGTAAACAGTTTGGATATTAAGATTTTATAGTTAAGAAAGTTCAAGCTTGTTAGCCAAGTCAAGATAAGAGAATGCCAAGAAAGGTAATACCCATAAGAGCAAGAAGAAAAGGGCATATTATTTTACTTTGCCTCTCTATCTGAGACTTTTGTAGATCTTTAAAATGCATACTGGAGGAAATTTATTCTTTCAGGTTTTCTTTTTTATTTTATAATTTTGGAAAGCCACAACCCCATCAGCACCATCTGATAGCATTAAACATTAGACAAATGTATCGTAGAAATTTTGAAGGTAAGTTTTAAGTGTCTGCTAAGTTCAGCTCAAAGAAGAAGAGGAGGAGGAAGAGGAGGGTGACTTCAGCCTAAAACTGAAATATTTATAAAATAATAGTGACAGTAACTATGTATGTGACAGATATAAAGCATATACACTAACTGGCATATTAATGTCTCACATGTGTGGAGCTTGACTGAAGATTTTGAAAAGGGATAATTATCAATTGTTTTCACCTTAATACTTAACAGAGTCAAATCAGACACTCCACAGTCTTGCAATTATCTCTATCTAAGTGGACATGAATTAGAAGAGGCTTGTTGCTTTCCCCATAAATTCAACAATGTCAAACAAATATATTGTCATGGTAGCACTAACCCAAATGCAGATTTTAGCATCACCAAGCAAAGCAGACCTGGCTACATAGATCACAAAAACCATAAATTGAAAGCATTCATTTGTACAAAATAACGGAAGTGCATTATCATTTGTCAATAATATCAATGGATTAATACAAAATTATTAAACACATCTACTGTAGCTTAAATTGTAGGAGAACCAAGAGAAAATTCAGTGTATTTATCAATGTAAATGATAATGATATACAGGCAAAGGAGACAGATGTGATCCCCTTGGTATTAACAAAAATTAACTTGAGCTAGATAGCTTAGATTAATTGATAGTAGCAAGAAGGAAGAGTAAGTGGAAAAAATACAAAAAAAATAAGAATACAATATAAAGCAACAACAACAAAAAAACTAAGAATAAGGCAGAATAATTCCTAAGAAGATTGTCAGTTTCAAAACTTACATTTCGTCAATAGAAAAGTAGGCTACAAGCCTGGCTTGGTGTTCTGTTGTGTCCTGAGCATTTACTATTAGAACATCAAAAATGAAGATTAAATTCATTTATCCATTAATTTCATTTATGACAGGGGAAAAAAAGTGTCTTGATGATGGTGTGAGGGTATAATCCAGACAGTGTAAGCATGGAAAAGGTAGCCTTTAGTATCCACAATTTCAAACACATCAGATGCAACTTTTTTATTTGTGACATCAGAAAAGTGCCCTGCATGTGTTTTTCTTTAAAATACTCATTGTTCTAAGAAGAAATCTTAATAGCGTTTGAAGCTGGTGATACTACAGATATCAGGAAATCTTCTTTAGTATCACTGAGGAAACATTATCAATATTGATGTCCTAAGGTAACTGATTCGGAGTGGAAAATTTCTAGCTTGATTATAATCAGTGAATTTTAAACTAAACTGTCAATATTTTTAATAATGTGTCTCACTGTGTCTTTAAATGTCTAGTTTAACAGATTTTCTTCTCAACACCTGTATCAGCTTTTGCTAACTCAATACAATCATAAAGCAGGGTCTCCTGCTTTTTCAAATAAGCTAGAATTAAAGACACAAGCAAAAGCTTACTATTCCTGGATTGTTGGAATTGATGACATTTAAAATGTTAGTGAAGCATACAAGCATCCTCAGCTGTCTCAATCTTTCATTCAAAAAGCATTCTTACCTTATTACAACTTTCCCCAAAACTCCTAGAAGCTGACCCAATGGTTCAGGTTCATTATGTAGAGGGCACCACTGTTGTTACAGGATTCTAGGAGAAGCTTCATTGTAATACAACCACCAGGATATTGTGCTAACACAAATTAATATTGATCTCATAATAAAGAAACAATATATGTTTCGACACGTGTTAGTAAAGCTAACCTTTCCCAAATTGATATCACCATTTATACTTATGTAAATGAGTGACAGGAGATGTGAACTGTATAACTTAAGTGTTCTGTTGATAGCAGAAGTTTGTTTTTATTTTTGTTTGTTTTATTTTTGTTGTTGTCCTTGTTTTTCAAGACATGATTTCTCTCTGTATCCATGGCTGTACTGGAACTTATAGATCAGGCTGGCCTTGAACTCAGAGATCGACTTGCCTCTGCCTCCCAAGTGCTGGGATTAAAGGCGTGCACAACCACAGCCCAGCAATAACAGAATTTTTAACATTTATTTTCTGTGTTGTTGGAAGAATTGGAAGCCTTGAGTAAACATATAAAGAAGAAATGAAGTACTGAGTGAATATATATTGGTGACATAGAAATGGCCATGTCAAGGACCAATGCTTCCTATGGGAATGTCGCCAACCCTTCTTCACAAAGTAAGGATAGCAAAGCATTCCTTTAGTCTGAGTGGGAAGGTTGGCAGTGGGTGCAAAACTGGCAACCTCAGTTTTCTGCCCAGGGATGCTTACAACCTGAGGCATCTTATCTATAGAGACCTCATACTAAGTCTAACCAACTTCTCCCACATGTACTGTGCATAATAACCTCCCGGAGATTCCAACATGTGGTGACCTCTATCAGAGAGAGCACAGCCCACCTGGCCCTAGCTTTTCTGTAAATGTGTCTGTCTTTCTTAATTCTGTCACCTCTTCTGGTCAGGTTTCCAGGACCAAGCTGTGCTAGCCACAGCGCCGCGTGTGCTCACATGAGCATACGCATGCCAGGCCGTGTGTGGAAGTCAGAGGACAACAACTTGTAAAAGTCAATTCTTCCCTCTACTATGTGGGTTCTGAGGATCAAACTCAGGTCATCAGAGCTGGCACCAAGTACATTTACCATCTGAGGCATCTCACTACCTTGCAGAATTCTTTAAAACATGTAGCAGTTTCCTAAAATGTATGCACATGTGAAAGGAATTTAAATGGAGTCACCACATAATAGGGAGACAATGCTCAGCTAGACATCTTAGGCCACCAAAGTAAAACCTCAGTGCCAAGAATGGCTTATATCTTGTTGAGTTTTGTCCAAAGGGGTTCTATATATTCTCCCAAATATAACAGGTTAATGCAAGGCTAATGACCCCTCCACAACTTGATGGTAGGGTCCTATTACTGAAGACATGCTACTTATGTCATCAAACATGGAAAAATTGAACTGGTGCCCAACAAGAAGCTTTGCCTTGTTTCATGGTACTGGAAGGTGCTTTTTATGTTACCAGAGGAGAAAAGTTATCACCATTATTATCCAGCTACAAACCCTGTGTCCTGTAACAGTGCCTGAAAGATATACCAATTGCTGGGTGGCGGTGGTGCAGGCCTTTAATCCCAGCACTGGGAGACAGAGCCAGGCAGGTCTCTTGTGAGCTTGACGCCAGCCTGGTCTACAGAGCAAGATCCAGGACAGGCACCAAAACTACACAGAGAAACCCTGTCTCGAAAAACCAAAATAAATAAATAAAAGATATACTAGTACAATAGTGGCACAAACATCATGGGAGTAAACAACCACTCTCTGATTGGATTTAAGGCCCACTCCATGAGAGGCAACCCATATCTGATACTGCTAAAACAGCTAATAATCTGAGACTAGATAGGTCATGGTCCTTCAGGGAAAATCTACTACTATTATTCTGCAATAAAATGACTCCTAATGCCACATTGCTATACCCATAGATCAGTGCCTTGATCGACCCTCCTGAGAGAAACTTCTTGCAGTAGATGTTAACTAACGTAGAGACCCACAACTGCACAGAGAGTGAGAGACTTTGGAGAACTCAGCCTTACATGGGATACCTTTATCAAGCCCTTCTCCTCAAGGCTCGAGGATCTATGAAGAAGAGGAAGCAGAAAGACTGTAAGAGCCCAAGGAAACGACTCTTCCAGACACAGCAGGATTGATACACACACAAACTTGCAGAGACTGTGACATCTCCCACAATACCTGCACAGGTTCAAGCCAGACAAAATCCAAGAAGGATGGAGAAGTGGACACAAAGTTACACCCCTTACTAATAAGATATTTGCCATTAATACCTGCTCGGAAAGCAGAAAAACATTTTCTCCAAGAGTCACATTGTGTATTGTCAACCACACTCCAGGGCAGGCCCCAAGTCCTTTAGAAGTTAACAGATACAAAACGAACTCCATATTTTTTGTATTCTGTTTTGTTCTGCATGGGCATTTTTTTTGGTATTATTGAGTTTCTTGTTTATATGTTTTGATTTTCACTTTTTGTTGTTTATTTGAGAGAGACAGAGACAGAGAACTTGAAGTTGGGCAGGAAGGGAGGAACAGAGGATCTGGGAGGAGTTTGAGGAAGAAAAAGATTGACTAAAATATATTGTCTGAAAAAAATAAAGACTTTTAAAGAAAAGATGGATTTAGGTGTTAAGCCTAACATTGGGGCTCTTATTACCATTCTGAGCCTCTCTTGCTACAATTCTTACATGGATGGATTGAGTTAGATTTCTCTGAAATGTCTTTCTTCACCACTATCCTGATATTTAATAGTTTTGAAGTAAGAGATTTTATTCTAGAAATTAACAACACAAATGTCTCCCTTCAGCCTCTACTTTCAGAACTTTTTCCCTTAAATAGTTAATCCCTTACATTAGTTAAGAAAACAAACGGCGCTACAATTCAGATAAAATGTTGCTCAAAGGCCTATGTATTAAAAGCTTGTTCCTGGACTGATATTTTCAGAGGTATTATAACCTGTAAGAAGTGGAGCTTGATGGAAGATCTTCAGGTCATTGGGAGTATCTTAGAAGGAGACAATAGGATCCCCAATTTCTCCTCACTTTTTTTACTACCAGGATAGAGTCCAACTCTCTCACTAGGATTTGCTACCTTGCCAATTGCCCAAAATAACAGGGCCAATCAACTATGCACTGAAAAGTTCAATACAATGAGCCAATAATACTTATCTCTTTTGGGGGTGTTAGTCTTGTGCATGCTACACACCACTCTATCATTAAGCCACAACTAGCGAGCAAAAATGAAATCTTTCCTCTTTATGAGTTGATTATCTCAAGAATTTGTTACATTAGCAGAAACAAGATGAACACAAAGTGCAGGCTGCATAGAGCACAATGAGTTGGAAAAGTAGTTGGAGACACCAATCAGCCTGATTTGGCTACAAACCCAACTCCCCTATCGTCCTTATGGTGTGGTTTATAAGCTGTGTTCCTCTTCTCTGGTTCCTTACTACGAAGCGTAAGCTGCTGCCTAGCCAAATGGTCTAGGTATACAAATATCAACAGTGGGCAGATTGAGACCACATTTCCTCAAGCAGTGGGCCTCACCTTACCCCATTATCTTCATAGACATGTGACAGAACTCAGTGGCAGGAGCACTCAAGTTCCTGACACCAGTGGTGGAGTGGAAAGTACTTAGTAAACTTTGATTGCAGGAAGAAGGAAGAAGATGGGGGCAGGGGGACCAGAGAAGACCATTTACAGACTTGCATTTTACAGATTTATGCATTGCTGGTAGAAATATAAAGTTGTACAGACCATGGATTCCTGGACAGTGTAAGCACATGATTACTCAACAGATGAGTATATACACAAAATAATTTATAAGAACTCGAAGAGATTTTGAACACAAACACTCTTAGTATGCTTTGTTATAATTCAAAGTAAAAACCATTAAATGTCTACAGGAAAAAATGCATAAATAAAATATGATATACATAAATGGAATTCCATTCAGCCCTCCAAAAGCAACCTGAAATTGTTCAGCGTACTATATCATGCAAGAACTCTGAAGATATTACATTGAATAAAGTTGTTGTAAAAATGCAGACATTATATGACCCCACATACATAAGGTATCTAGATCATATTAAAAGATGAAAAGTTCTGGAAATAGATGGTAGTAGTGCCGACAGGATGTGGATATACTTAATACAACAGCACCGTGCACCTAGAAATGGTCAAAACTATAAATTTGTGGACAGTTACTTACAGGAAAAAGTATTCACAAGAGTATTGAAGTATTCTTACTATTCCTTCTCATTTCTCTCATCTGGGAAAGTTAAATGAATGTTCTTTTTTAATGTTGCCCCTGCCAGAAACTGCCGGGAAATACATTGCATGTTCCAAGCAATTCTCTCATGGTTCCAAAAGGAAATGAAAGATCAGCAGCTGGTCAGGACAGCCCCCAAATCCTCCCCAAGACCCAGCATACTGACAGACACTGAATATCAAAGATACCGTGAAGGCAGACACCAACAGCAGCCCCCTGTGACATGGGAGCCTTCAGTTTTAAAACTATTTGTCAAAACTGTAGGAATTCACCAACTCAGAGTACCTTCAGAGTCATAGAGGAGGAGGCCTTCAGACCAGCAAAGTTCTAACAAAAGCAGTCAGACACTGTGGACTAGGGAATTGGAAATTCTGCTGCAAAAGGTCCTATACCAAACTTGATCAATGACCCAGCTAAACCAAAAGATGTTCCACCATAGCTTTAAGAAGAAAGGCAAAGTTGAGACAGGGTAATCCAGACCACCTTCACATTGGTTAGTTGCCTCTTAAGTATAAAACTCAGTTCAGTTTGTCCATAGTCAAAGACTGATAAAAATCAAGGAATGTGAAAAAGAAAGAAGAGACTAAACAGATCATTGCATTCCACCCTACCATTTTGGTACTAAGACAGTTGAGAGTCAGGGTTTAAATTATCTATGTAGAGACATGGAGCAGAACCTATTCAGAACCCCAGTCTCTGAAGCTTCTAGTTTGTCATTCTACATTCCACATCCCTGGCTGAATAATTGCTCAGAAGGAAGAAAGAATAATATCAGGAAAATATGAATCATGTTGAAAAACAAAGGGAGAATGTAATTGCTTCATTTATTTAGCTAATTATTTGAAATCATCAAGCTAAATGGATTTAATGCAAAGCATTTTAAACATTTTTAATTAAAATATAATTACATAATTTTCCTTCTTCCCATCCTTCCCCACAACCTTTCCCATGTAACCCCTTGTTTACTCACTTAAATTCATAGTCTCTATTTCTTTAATTGGTGTGTGTGTGTGTGTGTGTGTGTGAGAATATGTGAATATAACCTGCTCAGTCCATGTAATGTTGTTTGGTTGCATATGGTTTCAGGGCTGATCACATGGTGTTGGATAACCAGTTCAGGTGATCTACTAAGGTGAAGACTATTTCTCTTGCTCTCAGCATTCAGTAGGTGCCTACAGTTCTTTGTCTATGTTTGAGGCCCCATGAGATTTTTTTTTTCAATTTTTTTTTAATTTTTATTTTTATTTTGCAATACAATTCAGTTTTACATATCAGCCATGGATTCCCTTGTTCTTCCCTCTCCAGTCCCCCTCACCTTTCCCCCAGGCCACCCCCCATTCCCACCTCCTCCAGGGCAAAGACTCCCCCACGGACTGAGATCAACCTGGTAGACTCAGTCCAGGTAGGTCCAGTCCCCTCCTCCCAGGCCGAGCCAAGCGACCCTGCATAGGCCCCAGGTTTCAAACAGCCAATTCATAGAATGAGCACAGGACCCAGTCCCACTGCCTGGATGCCTCCCAAACAGATCAAGCCAATCAACTGTCTCACCCATTCAAAGGGCTCATCCAGTTGGTGACCCCTCAGCCATTGGTTCATAGTTCATGTGTTTCCATTCGTTTGGCTATTTGTCCCTGTGCTTTATCCAACCTTGGTCTCAACAATTCTCGCTCATATAAACCCTCCTCATTCTTGCTAACTGGACTCCCGAAGCTCCACCCGGGGCCTAGCCATGGATCTCTGCATCCAGATCCCTCAGTCATTGGATGGGGTTTCTAGCATGACAATTAGGGTGTTTGGCCATCCTATCACCAGAGTAGGTCAGTTCAGGCTGTATCTTGACCATTGCCAGCAGTCTGTTGTGGGGGTATCTTTGTGGATTTCTGTGGGCCTCTCTAGCTCTTTGCTTCTTCCTATTCTCATGTGGTCTTCATTTACCACGGTCTCCTATTCCTTGTTCTCCCTCTCTGTTAGCTTGTACAACCACTTTGGAAATCAATATGGTGCTTTCTTAGAAAATTGGGAATCCATCTCCCCCAAGATCCAGCTATACCACTCTTGGGCATATACCCAAGGAATGCTCAATCACACCACAAGAGCACTTGTTCAGCTATGTTCATATCAGCATTGTTTGTAATAGCCAGAACATGGAAACAACCTAGATGCCCTTCAACTGAAGAATGGATAAATAAAATGTGGTACATATACACAATGGAATACTACTCAGCAGAGAAAAACAATGACATCATGAGATTTGCAGACAAATGGATGGATCTAGAAAAAATCATCCTGAGTGAGGTAACCCAGACTCAGAAAGACAAACATGGTATGTACTCACTCATAGGAGGATACTAGATGTGGAACAAGGATGACTGGACTGCTGCTACTCACATCACCAGGGAGGCTACCTGGAAAACAGGACCCCAAGAAAGACACGGGGATCGCCCAGTGACAGAGAAATGGAAGAGATCTACATGAACAGCCTGGACATGAGTGGGGGTAATGAAGGGCGAGGGTCAAGGGAAAGAGAGCTTCAGGGAGCAGGAGATCCCAGCTGGATCAACAACAGAGAGGGAGAATTTTTCCCTCTTCTACATTAGCATGTCTATTGATGTCCTTGTTTTGGTCTTGTTTAGACAGCCATGCTGATGGGATCTCGTGGATATAGATTTTCTGACATTTCTAAGAGACAAAATCTCACCATTATCATCCTGGACCTTTGGTTCTTATTATCTTTCCACACCCTCTTCCACCACGATCCCTGAGCCTTAGGTGAAGGAGTTGGTTGTATCGTAGATGTATCTCTTGGACTGGAACCTACATGCTCACTTGTTCTCTGTATTTTGATAAGGTATCGGTTTTTTTTTTTTTTTCTGTAATGGTCTTTGTCTGTAGTAAGAAGCTTCTTTTTGAGTGGTAAGACCTATACTTATCTGTGGGTATAAAGTTAAATATTTACATTGTAGTTAGAAATTATGCTGGTTTAGTAGAATGGCCATCATAGAGTCTTCTTCAATAACTATGAATTCAATAGTCCTGGGTAGCTGGATTTCCAGTACCAGGCATGACTTCCCTCTTAGTGAGTGGTCTTTAAATCCAGTTATATAATGCAAAGCATTTTGAAGTTTTATATTGTGTCACAAAGAAGGCTATTACTGTCCATGTTCTCTGCACGTGGCTTTCCTCTTTCTTAAAAAACAAAAACAAAAAACAAACAAACAAAATGTATAAAGTCTTAGAAGCTGTGAAATAATTTTATACTATGGGTAGTTCTCAGATTTTTGAAATTCTCATAGGACAGCTGACAAAAACCACACACAATTTTTAGTGAGGCATATATCCCTGCCACAAAGAAGCTAACACAGAAATCTAAAGCTATTTGACACCTAGCTTGCTTCCTCATGCTACACTAAAGTCTTAGTCCTTCAAATAATGTGTCTCTTAACCCTAAATCTACTTTTAACTTGAATGCAATCACAGACTAGATGGAATAGTAGAGGAAGAATTTGTGTCTCACATGAAGCTTTCTCCAGAGAGCGTTCTGCACCTTCACTTGTCTCTCAGTCCTGAGCTGCTTCGCACCTGCCACTGTCCTCCCACAGTGCTGGGGATACCATTAGTCAGTCCCCCTCTTCTATCTCCTTTTCTTCCACCCCATTGTTGCTAACAAGCTACGAAGAATCTGTTAATCTTCCAAAGACCTCTGCAACAATCAAGTTTGCTGCTACATCACTGCCCATCTTGGCCCTTCACAGTTTCTTTTGTAGAAGATAGTCAGCGCTTTCCATGAAAACTGTCTTCAGCCTGAACAGGCAACAACTGAACCAACAAAGGCAAATATGTGTCTCTTTGTAGGGCCAAGATATCATCCATGACAGGAAAGGCACTGAGTCACAAATCCACCTGGGTTTTTTTTACTTACCACAGGTGGAGGGGACATTTTCTAAGTACCTAAGAGGTAAACAATGCAGAATCATAACAAGTCTATCAGTGAATATTCATTTTCTCCATGCTACAGTTGAGGAGAGTAAGGCTCAAAGCCCCTCAGAGCAGCTCATTTGGGCCAGTTTCTTTAAATGGAGCTAGCTCACTACTGAAGTTTGTAAGAGTGTCACATAGTGTATAGTTTACATTGAATTATCCCTACAGGCCCTTGTCTATACTAGTCTCAAGTTTAGTGCAGGATTTTGAAAACTGTAGCACCTTCAGGGCTCACCTGGCAGAGACAGAGCACAAAGGTCAGGACCTGGCTGTGTTTCCGGTTTGCTCCTTCTACTTCCTGTTCATTCTTGTTAGGAACTCATGTGCCTGCTCTGACACACCCTTCTTGCTGTGATGTACTGATCCCTCTGAAACTGTGAGTACTAGAAGCCTTACCCCCTTCCACTTGTTTTGCTCACAGTGATGTGCACACAGTCAACACGTGTTTCAGTTTGTGCCTAAGGTCCCCACAAGCATTAAGTCAGGACTGTCTCTTGTTATCCATGGAGACCCTCTTCCCCTTCCACTTGATGCTCTGACTTCCATTTTGGCTTTCCTCTTGTACTGGAGATGGTCACCATACGTCTCTCCTCTGTTAAATTATCCTGCCTGGGATATTTTAGAACTTCTGTCAGAAAATGGTGTTATTACTCATAACCAACCTTCAAATATTTGTTAATTAGGGCACCATGAAACTGACCTGCCTCTTAGACAAAACGTGTAAGAACTGGAATTAAAACTCACTGAAATCAATGAAAGACTCATCTGACAGCAAAATTACAAGCCTCTCACCTGTCCCATACAAAAGTTACTAACATCGGTTCCTTTCTATACAGGGGCAGAAGATACTTGCTTTGTTTTTTTTTTAAGTAAATGAAAACTGTAATAATGACAATATTGGGAGTGACAATAGTAATTAACTTTTTATTCAACAAGTATCAAGCTCCAAGGTATAAGCGTTATAAATACCTCATTTATTCCTCCTAGAAATCAAGCAGGAACCATTATCTTTAGATTTTTGAATGAGGGATTTTTACTGAAATTTATTCTTAATTAAAACATAACCCTGCTATCAAAACACATAACTCTAATAGGATCTCTTAAAAAAAAAAAGAAGAAAGAAAGAAAGAAAACATTTCTATGTCTCAAAGAGCCATATGCAGAATCTTCAAAACATGATTGACATATTCTAAAATTTAAGTAGATGCGATTAGGTCAAGGTTAATCTTGGACTGCACACAAGAAAACAAAATGAAGCCTCTCTGATGATGACTGGATAAGGTACTGATCTATGAATATAGCAGAGTATCATTAGGAGTCATTTTATTGATTTTTTTTTTTTAGACCAGTGGTGTTTGGTTTTACCCTAGGCCTCTGGGCTATCTAGTCTCTGGTTCTTCATTACCTAAACAGTGTTGGGTATGGGTTACTTCTTGAGGAATGGGCCTTAGGTCAAATCAGACATTGTTTGGCTACTCCCACAAGTTCTGTGCCTCCATTGCCCTAGCATATTTTGTAGGCAGGACAGATGGTAGGTCAAAGGTTTGGTGGTGGGGTTAGTGTTCATGTTTCTCTTTTGGTAGCCTACAAAGTACCTTCTTGAACTAAAGAGACTAGAATATAGGGGTGAGGGCACCTTGTGAATTTGTATGGGTGCTGTCCTCAGCAATGGGGCACTGCTGTCAGTTTGCAGAGAGCAACCTTTTGCCTTAGCAACAGTCTGGGTTATTTGAAGATTTCCATGGGACCCTGTTGGTCAACAACTTAATTGAATACAATCTAGTTCCTCCACTAGAAGCCTTCCCTGGCTATAAGAGATGGCCAGTTGAGACTCTGTATTCCCAATTACTAGGAGTCCAAGATGTTTCCATTACACTAGATTTTCATACCACCTCTCAAAAGTCTCCCCAATTCCCGCCATGCCTCCCTGCACTCTATCCCTCTACACCATCTCCCCAATCCACCTGATCTCCCTACTCTTGTCCCTACCCACCCCAGTCTGCCCATAAAATTGATTCTATTACCCCCTCCCAGGGAGATCCCTGTGCCCCACCCCCCACAGTTTCCTCCTATTTAACTAACCACTCTGGATCTACAGATTGTAGCTTAGTGATCATTTGCTTAATGACTAATATCCCCTTATAAGTGAATACAAACCATATTTATCTTTCTGGGTTTGGGTTACCTCACTCAGGATGATTTTTTTTTCTATTTCTATCCATTTGCCTGCATATTTCATGAAGTCATTTTTTTAACATCTGAGTAATACTTTATTGTGTAAATGTGCCACGTTTTCTTTATCCATTCTTCTGTTGAGGGACATCTAAGTTGATTCCTCTGGCAGCAGATGTGACTAGATACAAAGGCCTATAACCAGATATTATGCAGAAAGAGTCTAAATTGTAGGTCTCCATCAATCCCCTCTGAGCTCAAGGAATCTCACAGAAGAGGAAGCAGAAAGATTGTGAGAGCCAAAGGAGATAGAGGCTACGAGGAGAACAGGACCCTCTGAATCAACTAAGCAAGGGGCATAGGAGCTCACAGAAACTGAAGCAGCAAGCACAGGGTCTGTGGGGGTCTGCAATAGGTTCTCTGTATATATATTAAAGCTATTAGCTTAGTGTTTTTATGGAACTCCTGACTATAAGAACCAGTGAGTCTCTGACTTTTGTGCCTGCTCTTGGGACTCTTTTCTTCTGTTGGGTTGTCATATCCAACTTCCATATGATAGTTTTTCCTTCATCTTACTATAGTTTATTTTTTCACATTTGGCTTTTATCTCTTAGAAGCCTGTTCTTTTCTAATGAGAGACAGAAAGGGAGTGGATCCAGAGAGGCGGGGAGATGGGGAAGAACTGGGAAGAATAGAGGGAAGGCAAACTATAATCAGGATATATTGTATGGGAAAAGAATCTATCTTCAATAAAAGAGAAAAAAGTATCATGGCATTTAAAGAGGTCTGTTCTATTTGTGATAATCCTTCTGAGCATAATATGTGCAATGCTATGTATCTCTTACTGCTATAAAAAATGAAAACTATCAACCATAAATGTGCAAGAACACTGGCCAAATAAGAAGCTTTTGTTCTGCACTTACAACCAGATAAGTTCAAATTATTTTTCTGCTTCCTAAATCTTGGTTGTTGGGCACAAATTTAAAAAGCAAAATAGTGCTTTTATCAAACCAGAATATCTGGATGAGAAATAAAAATATTCATATCTTATACTCACATAACTCCCACTTCCTTCATCATAGATGATGCTAAACAGAGACCCTGCTTTGTACTTCACTCAAGTAATGTTGAATTACCAAAGGCATTGTTGTGAATACAGTTATGAGCAGAGGCTGCTATATGACAAGAGAAATCATTGACTAAGAATAGCAGTCATCAGGTAAAGAAGAAAGTGCCATAATTCAAATGTATCAATGAATTTTTTAAAATACTTTAAGTAGAATCAGATATGTATATATATACATAGGACAAGATAAAGATTTCTAAAGCATAATACATATATAAGTACGCTAAAATTAAATGCAGAGGGGAAAGAAAAATCTTTGTAAATGACAGTATCACTCAGTTAAATGCATGCAAAGGTGAAGCTAGAAAGTCACCAAAACATGAGGAAAAGTTGATGAGGATCTGGGATTTATATGGCTTTAAATCGTCTCTCCATAAATTCTCTATTAATTATAAAGTAAAGCAGGTAACACAGAGTGGAGAGGCTTGATAAATACCACCTTAACCAGCGATGACAGTTAACACCATCAATACACAGAGAAAGTCAAGTCTAGTCCCTGCCCATGGAGCGATCAGAGAAGAAGCAAACATCACTCATGACTTCTGTGGTATTTCAGCACTGCCCAAACCCACAAAAACATCAGCCATGCTCAGACTGAAAGTCACCTACAGAACAACCAGCCTGAACTCCTAAAACATACTCAGTAAAGAGAAAAGAAACAGAGCGTGCAGCTTCTCCAACGTATAAGTAACAATAGAGCTGGGTCAGAAAAAAAACAAAGGCATAAAGGGGGTAATTTAAACAACTATAATATGTAAGTTCAGATCAACAATTAAATCATACCTTTCTGTCCATAGTATATTTTTTCATTTTGTAATGGTGTCATGGTGGTACCTGGGAATATACTTGAGCTTCTGATATACAAACTATAGTATTTAGAGGTGAGATGAAAGAATTTCCTAAACTTAATCTTAAATAGGTCACAACACACTCAAATATATAAAGAAAGAAAATAATAATGCACATGAGAGCAGATATAAATAATCTATGATGCTCTATAAAAATAAGTTACAAAGCAGATTTTTTTCAAAAGCTAACTACCCAGTCATATGGTTCTTATTAGTACCTACATGATTATTAATGTATTTGATCAACTAAAAACCACATGCTAAGAATAACAAATACCTTACTGAAATATAAACAATTCAAAGCATGAGGATCAAATATGTGAACCTGGATGAAATTCAGGTCAATAGAAGGGATGCTGTATACCACCAATGCCTGACACTCTCATAGTGGATATTACATTTTTGAGATCATATCCTTCCAATAGCTTTTTGGCTCAAGACTCAGCACAGGAAATTATCTGAGCGGGTTGAGTAGACCATCCTCAAGTGAGCAGTCACATCACGGCTGATATTAGATCTCACTTTTTACTTTAGTACATGGCATGGAAAAGCAATTCATCTCCTAGAATATGTTTCATAAGAAAAACAGAACTCTCTGATTCCATTCCAAGTAATTCCAAGGCAACAGTGAATTCTGCATCCAAAGCTGAAAGGAGCATTTTTACAATTTGAAATCTTACTGTCAATGTAAATTCTTTACAGAACACTAAAGACAAAACAAGTAATGTCCAAACAACTATGCTGGCCACACTCGCCAAATAGTCTTAAATTACCAAGCATTGTGCATGTCATTCTTTTTATCATATTATAACCTTATTTAATATACCTTATAGAAATAAGAGTCCAGGATGGAGACACTGTAATGTCATAAAATATGCTCATTTTGAAAACCAATTTTAAGGCATCTAGCCGAAAAAGAGGGAAATTTTCACCTATGTGTGGTAGTAATGAATTCTTTTTCTATAAACTTCAGGACAGGAAGGCAGTCAATCAACCTATTCAGACATTGGAAGACTCTGCCTAAAGCTTATTCACCTTTAGAAAAACACCAAGCTGAACTTCCAAGTTTGGGCTGCACAAAAATTATGAAGTCCTGCTTCCTCTCCCTGAAGGACCACATGGAAGAGCAAGCCTTGATGCTGGGGGAGCTCTATAACTCTGCATTGGGATGTTCATATTGTTATCTTAGTCCCTCTTGAGTCATCTCTCAATTACCCGAGAGCCTGTTCCATGGTACTGTGGGGTTTTGTTTGTTTGGTTTGGTTTGTTTTTTTCTGTTTTCCTAAACAATGTGATTAGATTGACAGGAGCCTTTGTCCTATTCCATTATCCCTTGGATAAGTTCTTACCACTAAACCGTCCACACCACAACCTGGCTTCCTTCCTGAACCATCTCCCTCCTACCAATCTCACTCCAGCTAGCCTCTCCTAGCCCCTGTTCCCTGGACATGAAGTTTCTTCTCAACTCTGTCCCTGTCATCCACTCCCCCTAGAATATTCTTCATCTCTGCTCAGTGTGATGAGATTATATAGACCTGTATATAACATAACAAGAAGACCCAGAGGTCTTCTTCATTGCCCTCCATTATCTTGTCAATCAATTATTTTTCTTTGTCTCCTAAAGCATTTTGGTATATCTCAAAGCATTTTTTCCTTACAAGTTAGAAGTACAGAGTTTTTGCTTTTGTAGTTTAACTTCTTGGAGGCACAGCTATGTTTTAGCCTTTGCTATTGCTGTGCAATTTTCAAAGATCTTGCTAAACACATTCAATGAATGAACCAATGAATTACAATGAAAAATTATCAAACGGCTTTGGATAAGACAAAGCAAGCTATGGGAAATCAAGAGTGCCATGGCTGAGTTAATGACTCATAGTACCCAAAACAATGGCTGGGATAGCTTGGTCTTAAGAAGACAAACATGTTCATCTTATTCTGAACTTTATTTCCAAAAGTAATATTGGCCCAGATAACATCAAAGTCTTCAAAGATTGCTATTGACTCCATCTTCTACTCTCCACTACTGCAGTGCAGAAAGAGCCATATAAAGTGCAAGTGAAATTGAAACTGCATGTTGAAAACCATAGAAGGCTTCAGGGTGAAAGCTGCTGACCTTAAAACTACAGAGAAGATCTTTCTAAGCACAGAACTCTGTGTAGTTTGCATGACTCTCCAGATTTTCACACAGTATCATCAATAATTTCCTAACACACTCTCACGAGAAATGTAACAAAAAGGACTCCTGCTTTAAAATTCTAAGACCTTTTGCGGAGGTTTCACTGGACCTACTTTTAAATTATTTTTTCCAGATTTCCAGTCCCCCCCCCCAAAAAAAAAACCCCGCATTTAATCATTTCATAAAAAGAAAGGAGGGAATGTTTTATTATATTCCAGTCTGTTGATGAATGTTATACATGTTTGGCTATGATTTCTCTGTTCTAAGTATAGCTAAATTTAAAAGGAATGGGAACTCTACTCAAAACGTCTATGTCCAACACAAGACACTTCCTTTACACAAGAGCCAAATGCACAGAATTGACTCTGGCCTCGCAAGGACCTGTTGTTTTTAAGAATATTTCATGTGTGAGTACAGCCTGCAACCTGAGCTTTCAGTGGGGTATGCCTGAGGAGGGAGGTGGTAGCAAGGGAGGAGACAAGACCCTGGCCAATAAGGGAGTCCTTTGGAGGTATACTGGGTACAATTAAGGGCAAGAGGTTACAACTTGCAGGTGACTTCCTTTGCAGAAAAAAAAAGTCAGCCCCCTACTACAATTACATATTTACATTTACTGGTTTGGAAGGGAGTCTCTGCTGGCCTTCCCTCCTCCCTGGAGTTGGCTGTCTTACTGACCCTTGTTGCATTCCTTTCTTTATTCCAGTGAAGACTTTTTTCACCCTTTACACAAACATACACCCACATCCCAACCACTTACCCTCACTCCCACTCCAGCAGATGCACAGGGGCTCCGAGTCAAAGGCACTCCCCCAGCCTATACATCAGGAGATCTCAGGCTCTTGGATGCTGTTGCCAAAACCAACTGTGCTCTCCTGCCAAGTTCCCTTCCTCTTTGAGTGACATCTGAAAGGACAAAGGGGCAAGTTAGAATAGGCCTTATTTCCAGTGGATAAGACGATCACTACTGAGCACGGGGCAATTTTGATGTCAACACCATTTTATCTGAAGTATTCAAGACTTCTAGTCAAAATAGGAAATGAGGAACGATGATAGAGTAGAAAAGAAGGTGGGATGGCCAGCTAGATAAACCCCAGAACCCTATGCAGTGAGGGATGGTACAGACCTCCTCTTGGAAGCAAGGGATTGAGGAGGGTAGCAAAACACTGGATCATGTATGTATCCTACCCCAAACCAATGTGACTCCAGAAGGGGTAACATGCAGAAGTCGACCTTCTGGGGATACCCTCAGCCACCTGCATTGTAACAAATATAGATTCTTCCCTACTGTTCTCCCTTTCTATCTCATATCATCACTTGTTCTACCGCATGCAGCTCCCTGTCGCCCTTACCAAGACCATTGTCTTCCATATCAATGACGACCCAAAGTAAAATTCAACATTCTGCTCCCTAGCACTTGGGATCGGGGTGCTTGTTTATGGGAAGCTGTTCATCATTGCTGAAAAATGACCAATACCCTTTGCAAACAAGAAAAAATATTCTGCAAAGCAAATGTTGAATTAATTAAAATCATTTTAAAGTATCCATGGGCCTCTGACTGCCTTCTAGCTTAACATCCTTGGTTCTTAGACTCCAAATAAACTAAGACAATATTTAGTGACCTAGTCAGCTTACTTGAGATGAACTGTATGCATCAGGTTTGATCTAGTATCTTTCCCAGGTAAAAGGTACATCTTCCTGCCCTCCTTTCTAATTTGCCCGGAGGAGAAAATAATTCACAGTTCTCACAGTGATGTTGTTGAGCTACTAAAAGCTCTCCCACTTCCTTCTCCATTTTTTACTCTGTGTGGGGGAGGGACACAAAATTTTATTTTGATGGGCTTTTGGTTTTTTAATTTCATAAATGTTTTTATTTTTAAAAAAGTGTAAATTAGTGAAAAAACAACATGCCAAAATTAACCAGACCCAAAGTCTATACAACTCAATTAATTCCTATACAATTAAAATAGGTATGTGAAATGGAATTCACGTTCAATTTCACACTTTCAGTATTAAATATATTTTATGCACTTATCTACTGCCAACCCCAAAAAAATCCATGACAGTACTTGTGGTGGTATTATGTTCCCCAAAATATTGTGTACCTTAATAAACTTATCTGGGGTCAGAGAACAAAAAAGCCACAAGATGCTTAGGCTAGAAAATGTTAGCACACGCCTTTAATCCTAGCATTCCAGAGACAGAAATCCCTCTGGATCTCTGTGAGTTCAAGGCCACATTGGAAACAGCCAGGCATGGTAACTCACGCCTTTAATCCCAGAAAGCAGCCTTTAATCCCAGGGAGTGGTGGTAGAAGGCAGAAAGGTTTATAAGGCATGAGGACCAGAAACTAGAAGCATTTTGGCTGGTTAAGCTTTCAGGCTTCTAGCAGCAGTTCAGCTGAGAGCCATTTGGATATGAGGACACAGAGGCTTCCAGTCTGAGGAAACAAGACCAGCCGAGAAGCTGGCCAGGAGAGATAGCTGTGGCTTGTTCTGTCTCTCCGATCTACCAGCATTGACCCCAATAACTGGCCTCGGGTTTGATTTTATTAGTAAGAACTTTTAAGATTCATGCTACAAGTACTAGAACTAGAAAAAAAAAGTCTATATTATCTTTTCTTACAAGTAAAGGATGCAAGTTACAAAAATATGTTTTGAATCTTCTCAGACTCTGCTTAGTCATAAGGACCATGTCTTTAATCTGGGTTTTTCATTTATTCTAGAAGTGTTTACTGAGCACAGATCTGAGATTCCAGTAGAGATTTACAATAAGACTTCACCTCCCAGCTTAGTGCATACAATTAGATTTAAGTATTTCAAACTCCTTCAATAAATCCAGTTTGATGATCTAAGCAATTCCAAGTTCAATTCCCATGGAACCTTGAAATTTTCAGTTCAAATCTCTTGTCAGCTCCAAATTTCTGGATGCTACAGTACTCAGTACAGAGCTACCAAGAACAGCCCTCCTTGTTTTGAGCATCCAGCCCAGCCTGCCAGAGGCAGAGCTACCTGGATGATGGATTGCATTACTGCACGAGGTGTCTGCACACATGGACAGGATACATGAGGTGACTCATAAAACTTATGAGCCATGTTCTGTGGTGTGGCCTGGGTGAGAGATGGTTCAGCTTCAGTGGAGGGATAATTAAAACCAATTAAGTGTTGCTGGAAAGATGGCAGAATTCCACTAAGACTTCAGGGGTGTGTAAACTTGCTCTGGGAGAAGGCCAGGAGCCCAAGGCCTTCACCTTATTTATTTAGGGAAGAAAAAAATCCTAACAGATTGTTGAGCTATGGGAAACCCTGTATAGTGGCCATTTGGTCTCATCAAGAAGACATCATATAATGGAAGCTAAAAAGGATTTGGATCTCTGGTTCTTCCCAAGGTCCCAGGTCATCTAATTATGAGCTGTATATCCTCACTTCACTAGCGCAGACGATCCCTCCCTCCATAGAAAAAGGAATGCCTGACACCATAAATGCATTCCTTTCTCTGATTTCTGGGTCCTCACCTTTGGAAGTAGAGTTCACACAAATGAGATACAGAACAGAAAAAGAAAACAGTAATCTAAGGACAGAAGAATGGATGGCTATTTAAGAAGAGGCAGTTCTAGGTAAACACACAAGAGGCATGAGATTATAGAACATAAAAAAAGAAGGTTCCAGAACAATCCCGTGAAAGCAAAAGTGAGTGCTGCTGAAGGACCAACAAACTCTAATATGGTGCCTTGGTTCCTGAGAAACTGAGGACACTAGCACCCAGTGCCGCAGACACCTCAGGTACGGTAATCTTTGCAGTGGCCATCTGTGATGTCTGGGATCCATTTTGGTTTGGTTCTATTTTTGCTTTTATTTTTCTGGGTATGTTTACATCTGCCCTATAATTGTAGCTGTAGTTGTTTTTCCTTTATGTCTTCAGCTAGGGATAAGGAAAAGGAAGGCTGGATTGGGATTACACACACTCAAGTTTTAGAGAAAGCAACAAACAGGGGTTCCAGACTCCCCAGCCTTTCCTTTTGTCAGTCTGCTGGGCAAACAAGAGCTGGGTGCTAGTGGATCTCCATCATCGTGTACTTAGAGTTAAGTTGACAGAAAGAAAGCAGAAAGTTTGCACAATGCAGCCAACAAAATACACTGTTGGCAGTTTTCTCTCTCCTCAGGTAAAGGGTTTGTCAGCGCAACCCCAGACACCTCCGAGAACTTGAAACGCTCCTACAAACTGTCAACAGGGAAGAATAGCGCCTTTGTCTGCTACACAGAAATGAATTCCCTTCTGGAATAAATAAGAACAGTCTTCAAATGAAAAGTTATATACAATAGAAGTTATATATAGACCTCTGAGAGCCCCCAGAGGGGCGTGGATAAGGCTAAGAGAAGGCCAGGAGAGAAGGTGGACTAGAGAAAGGAAAAGTCTAGAAATGGAGTCACTTCTACCCTTCTCTTATTATCTGTCTTAAAGGGAAGAATAAGGGACACAATAACCACAATGCAGTTTGGTCAGGACCCCACTAGTCACCACATCTTCCTCAATTTCCTTACTATGTTTCTCTAAGTTATTTACTTCCTTCACTCCACTCCCTACAGCCTACAAAAAGCCATGATTGCTCCATTCTTAGGGCACTGTAAATGCTTTCAACCTGGGGTTGTGCTCCCACCAAGGATTCCAAACTAAGGATTGGCTACCTAGAAGTATGAATAGCAACAGTAGTCACAATTTAATTGGTCTATCAATCAATGGATTGATTCCACAACAAGGGAACATTTTAACCCTGGAGGTCCTGATGCAGCAGACCTGAACAGGGGCAACTATTCAGTATTTCTGATAAGTTTCCAGGTTGTGTTGCAGTTACTATTCCATGGACCCTACACTGAACTGTAGGGGCAGGGACAACTCTTAAAGAGCAGTACTTTCAGGGAGGCTTCAAAAGCGCTTAGGGTGTAGCTGGTTCAAAACTGAACTCTCTGCTGGATACTTGACCTCCAAATTCTCAGTGGCACTGATTGAAAACTAACTCATTTTCTTTGGCCACTAGGCTTAGAGGCCTGGGGACATCACCCAGTGACAAAGCACTTGTCTAGATACCCAACTTACCAGAAACAACAACTACAACAACAAAAACAAGCAGAAGTTGATTTCTTGTTGTGTTGTGCATAGAGGTGGCCTTACACACACACACACACACACACACACACACACACACACACACACACACACAGCCTACATTCTCCAGTAGAGCAGTCTTGATCTGCCCATTACCTAGGAGTTTAACAGTGGTCCCAGGATTTTTCTGTCCTAAGTCAGGGTTTTGAAGGTTTGGGGGTTTTTGGTTTTTGTTTTGTTTTGTTTTGTTTGTATCTACAACTATTCTTCATTTAGAATCTTTGATGAACACTAAATTGATCAAACAAATCAAAAAATAAAACTGTTTTTCTTGGTGGCTGGGTATGGATAGGGAAGCCCAAAAGTCTACATTTTTCTGGAAAGTCTCTGCTGGAGTGACCCGTGAATAAACAACAAAACACCTTCCTTGGTCTCACGGAGAATCTCATGGGAACAAAGCCTGAAGAACTCTGCAAGGGAAGGAAGAATGAATGGGCCGGATATATTATTGTTGGGCCAACTCAAGGGCCCAAGTCTCAGCATCTCAAAGTGTAGTTTGGGGACTCCATCACCTTAGGGATCCCGACTAACTCTAGGTCTGCAGATCCTTTCTCGCTCAGACTGGCACCTGCTCCTCTAAAAGCCTGCAAATCCGTTATTTCCTAACTTATTAGGCCTGGAGTTCTGTCCATTGCCAAGCTTTCTGGTATCTGCCCTCTTCCACCTCCCAGAGTTAAGTGGCTATTCTGTTTGGGCCGGAAGTCACTGGTAATGAGTCTACCCATTCTCCTCCTGCGGCTGAGAACCTAGACCTGCTCATTTCCCCCATTTCCAGTTCCATTGTGTGTGTGTGTGTGTGTGTGTGTGTGTGTGTGTGTGTGTGTGTGTGTGTTTTCTTTTAGAGAACCTTACCTTCTTACTCAACTACTAGAAATTGTAGGGCAGATAACTACAATTCAAAGTAATGAAACAAAACAGAGCAGAGGAAAGCCCCACCACTAAGTTTTTCATTTCAAGGGAGAGAGAAAGAGATTTTGTATTTCATAACAGAAAGCATTAGAATGATATAGCCCCCACACAATGAAAACCTTGTGTCTTATTAAAATAGAGATTGCTCAAGGCCTCCATTACTCACTTCCGGAAGCAATGGCAAACCTTGAGTTTGAAAAGACTCAAGTTGCTGCAATCAAACTTTGCCTGGTACCAGCTGATAACACAGCAGTTTCCAGCAATCCATTTTGGAGACTGTGTAGATCAGCAGTTTCCAGGGCTCCAGGAGACGGCACTCCGTGCTCAGGCAACTCGCAGACAGAGACACTACTGGAAGAGTGATGTCTTCATACAAACACCCTGGACTCCACAGGACCAGACGCGTCACACGCGGGCCTGCTCAGTCAGTCCCTGCTTCAACCAGAGGACCCTGCTGCAGACCCCTGGTAGATGTCAGGTAGCAAACAGCAAGCCTCATGGCAGTTCCTCACTCGGGTTGGAAAACGGGCACCTGGTCTTCATTAACATCCTTGCTGTAGTTAATGTGTTGCAGGTGTGAAAGTGTGTGGCGGAAATCTGACGAAACACCTGTCTTTTGTGGCACCATTAGATCTGCCTAGTGTGGGACACGACCCCCTCGGGTGTGCTTTCTCCTGCCTTGAAAGCCACAGTAAGCATTGTCCTGTAATTACAAAATCAGAGTCATCATTGCTGGGAAGAATTCCTTAACAAATTATACCTAATTAGTCTGAAATTACCTTTAATTCATGGTGAAACCATAGGCTTAACTGTGTTCTATAACACCTTCCTTTTTATCTTTATGCAAATATGATTATACACTATCAAACTGGCACCACCAGGCATAAAACAGCTGCAGCTAGTTCTTTGGTTACTAAATGGGAACTGGACTGGTGCCATTGATTATGTTTTCTGGAATGCTGCATCAAAAAATAATAATAATATCAGCCAGTTCCTTGCCTGTGAATTCTGGTTTTTCTCCCTCCCACAGAAGCCTAATTGAAAGCTGTGAGATGGAGCACCCTCGCCACCCCCTCCCCTGCCACATTTTCTGTAGACACACGTGTACATCTTGTTACCACCCAATCTTTTAAAATGCCATGAAGTGTCAAAACACGTCTCATTTTATTTCTGATCACAGCATTTACGATATGGCTTCTTCTTATCCCATTCTCATCTCCAATCATCAAGAAGCCCTGGATTCCATGCCTTGGGCTCCTTACATTGGACGCAAACATTCTGCAGCAGACATTGATCTATGAGTGTTACAGAACCCTTTCATCTTGCCATCAAACCCACCCCACCACCCACCCACCCACCCGCATTGTGGATATTTTTCCCCATTTTGCAGGAGGGGAAATGAGACTTGGGGGAGCTGGATCTTGGAGGAGGTGAGGTGGGAGACACAGAATGGGGATTCTCACCCCCAACCTTCTGTGTCTAGCTTTATCTTATAAGCTAGAATGTCTATATTCTACAACCCTCTGCTTCACATGGCTCATTTTCAGTTCTTGATTATTCTGAGCAGGACATAGGAGGAAATCCTCTCCAGTCAGGTGGCATGAAAAGGTGAAAGGATTGTTCTTATCACAGGAAAAAAATCGTGACTAGCTCCTCCCTCGGTTCCACACAATTTATATAGTAATCATATTTCCTCCTCCACCCCACATGAATGCACTTTCAGAGCTAAAGTCGTGTTTCTTGCTTCTTTCAAAGAAAAACAATGCTGTGTGTATCATTGGTGCTAAAAAAAATTACATTTTAAGGGGAGCACACTTGGGTAACTTTTGATCTCAATTAAAAACCTTCAAGATCCTTTCTCAATTAAAATACTAAATACTTCGTTTTAGCATTTAAGGTTCTGTTCCAAATTCTCCAGCTAAGCTCCTTGGAAAATGAGTCCTGGCTTTTCCACAGTCCTTCCTGTTCAACAAAGCTTGTGTCATTTCTGAACACATCCCAATGGCAGGTTCACTGAAGAGTGTTACTTTTCAAAAAGAAACCCCTAGGCCACATCTGAGCTACTTTTTGAAGAAACTATGTGTTTTCCAAGTAAAAGGGAGATAAGTGTCTTGAATAATTTCAGGCTTGGTATGCAAAGGCAAAACCACGTATCAGGCACTGACTTTGTACCAGGCACCTCTGTAAGATGTTTTGTCTTCTCCTGGAATGCAGAGGCAAACCAGTTAAAACTGTAAGTCCAACAGACCCAGTGAGGCACTTTCGGCTGAATACTTTCTACTTTGGTGAAATATCAATCAAGTAAAATAAAAGCATTTTCCTGATGCGTGTTCATAACAGATATCCAGATCCATCTGTGGCTATATTATTTATGGCATTGCTGTTTTATCGCCAACAGGAGTTGGCGAACCATCAGCTTTGGGGATCTTAATCAGAATGAAAATGTGGTCTTCTCATTTAACGCCTTCCATTCAGGTTCACGCCGCTGCTGTGTAGAAAGAAGAGCCTGCTCTGTGGAGACCAGTTCTCACTCCTGCACCATGGAAATCCACACAGCCGGCCCACAGCTGAGGATGGGCTGTGCTTCTTCGCAGCAGTTTTATTAGGTTGATTCCCACAAGCTTGAGAGCATTGTAATCGGAGACATTGCAGCTCACATTGTGATGAATCCAATAAAATAAGAGGGAACTGAGCCTTCTTCAGCCTCTTTCCATGAAGTTTAGAATTTTCTACTCATTTCAAAGCAGGGGATGTTCTTTTCCACATCTTTCAAACTTTGTAAACACTCAAGTGCTACTGACTTCCTTCTTAATCAGAGAAGGCCACCAGATCATGTTTATTCTTCTTAATTATTAGACCCTCCTCAGGGGAACACGCTGCTGATTTGTGCTAATGACTGGACCTGGCTGGTTGCTCACTCTGGACATTTATGGTCATGTAAACCTTCATGCTTTGGCATGCCATGGTTTTCCCCCAGATAATTCCCGCTAACATTAGTTAATGATCTGTAATTACTATAGCCATGACTGGGGGGTCTACTGGAGGACAAAACACCGAGTTGGGAGGGAGAAATTTTGCTCAAACATCTGGAGGCTTGAGCTGCATGAGGCCAGACATCTGGATGTCCCCAAATACTTTCTCAAATTTTTAGAAATAGTCATGTTTTCCTTCCTGTAGACAAAGCATGCAGATGATTAACCAAAGGTTTCTTTCTACATCTGGGTCTCTGGCCACTGAGTTCCCTTCGGAGTCCTTTATGTGAGAACATCTACCTGCCTGTGTTACACAGCTATTAGTAACCCAAAGTAAGTGACCCGAAGAGTCAAGCACATCCCGTTGCTCATGGGTAATTTCATCTAGTTTTTCAGTAATTTTGCCAAACACGCCATGGAAACCAAAATGACCTTCCAAAGAAAATCTTTCATTATGAAGAAGCCTCTTTGTATCCCAGTAGCTTCTTTTAAAAGCAAAAAAGAAGGAAGGAAGGAAGGAAGGAAGGAAGGAAGGAAGAAAGAAAGAAAGAAAGAAAGAAAGAAAGAAAGAGAAAAGGAAAGGAAAGGAAAGAAAAGAAAATGGAGGGAGGGATAAAAGAAGAGAAGAGAGAAGAGGAGAGGAGAGGAGATGGGACGAGAAGAGAAGAGAAGAGAAGAGAAGAGAAGAGAAGAGAAGAGAAGAGAAGAGAAGAGAAGAGAAGAATCAGGTGTCAGGCTTGAGAGAGTGTTTGTTCAGTGTTCACATGCTCTGTTGGGAATTCGCTGTTCGTTACTATCACTGAGACCTCTGAACTCATGTTCCTCTCAAGAGATGCTCTTTTCCCTTCCACTGCCTTCTCCTCAGACTCAGACGATGCCGAATTAGGCAGAGACAAGACATCCAGCACTCTGGTAAGATTAAGGTAACTCAGAACTGCACACATATACAAGCTCTGGAATAATGCAAATTTAAATACTCAAGTGAGAGAAAATGCCAGTTTTTAAAGCAATAATCTCAAATTCAGAAGTTGGTAGCTACATGAAACTATGTTAACTCTCACTAAGGTTAGATACCCAATTTTACAGAAATATGCATTTTCCAATGAGGAATCAGAGAGCTTAATGATTTCCTGAATATTTTCAGGGTTGTTTTCTCAGAAAATATCTTTTCCTTAAAGGACATATTTTTAAATACTTTCTAAAGTTATTTATGAGTTTGGGGAATAGATACCTCTTATTGTTCAGGATTACTGATGATAAATTCCACCAATATTTTATTCTCTCTGCTGTGTTAGATTCAAAGGCAACAAGAAAAGGATTTGGAAGTTCAAAGACCCTTTTCCCATAGTCACCCAAAGTCTGCAATCCCTCTTAATCAGGAGCTGTCACACTGCAAGCAACTGTCATCCGCTCAAGTTCACAGAAGACGAAAAGAGAAGCTGGAGGAGACAGGGCAATTTCTTAGATACCGATGACAGGAAATACATCAGGACAGAAATGCAAGCTGTCACAGCAAGGACCTGTGTGGCCCTTGGACCCAATGGAGGCCATCTTCTCTCTCCCTCAGGCCACAGATCCTGCTTTCCTCTTCTCATGTTCTCCAATCCCAGTCCATTACTGCTCTAAGATTGGGTGTCCTTCCATGTAAAATGAGGACAATGGCAACAGCTCCTTAAAATTTAGAGTACCTCCCCAAGAGTTAAGTCATACAGAATGCTTAGAAGAATGCCTGGTATATAGAGAGCGCTACTTGAGTAGCACCTACTGCTGCTGTTGATCTTGGAAGACAGCCTTCCATCTGTGCCCAGGGCATTAACTTCTTTCTGTTCTCTTGTATTGAGAAAGGATTTTGCAGTGTGTCCCAGGCTGGCCCCCTATTACTTGCGTTGCTGCCTTACCCTCGCAAATGCTAGGATTCAAAGTACGCATCCCCGTGTCCAGCTAGCGCAAATGACTCTGAATAGAAAACTCAAATGACATCCCCAGCTCCTCGGATTTGTGTGACTCTCATTGTAAGTCAACTGACTGGCAGTTCTGAATGGTCATTTGAAATTCCCAAATTTCAAGGGAAAGGGAAAGGGAAAGGGAAAGGGAAAGGGAAAGAGAGAGAGAGAAAGAGAAAGAGAAAGAGAAAGAGAAAGAGAAAGAGAAAGAGAAAGAGAAAGAGAAAGAGAAAGAGAAAGAGAAAGAAAAAGAGGGTTGGGGGAGAAGGGAGGCTAGTGAGCCCAGCCTGAGCAGATGTGTACCTCTGGCCTCATCAGCTGTATCCTACCCTGTCTCATCAACTGCCTGGGCAAGCTTGGGGAAAACAGAGGGGTGTAAGACGAATTGCTAAACGATCTTAATAATAAAAAACCTGGAGCCAGATATTGGGTCTGAGACATCAGAAAAGCAGAAATAAGCCAGCCACGTTCTCACCATTTGAAGATCCTCAGTCAAAGAGCCCTACTTCCTGTATACCCACGCCTATATGTGGTGATATTTTATCTGTGTCCCCAAATAAAGTTTATCTGAGGATCAGAGAAAAAAGCCAGCCACTATAGTAAACATAGAAGTCAGGCAGGGGTAGCACACGCCTTTAATCCTAGCATTAACCATAGAGGTCTGAAGGTCTGTACAGATAGACAGGAAATGATATAGTTGGGCAGAGAGAATTGAGATGCACTTCTCTAATCCTCAGATAAACTTTATTGTGGGACACAGATAAAATATCCCCACAGAGGGGGCTGGAGACAGGCAAAAAATATTCCTAGCAAAACTATCAAAAATGTTTAAATGTTCATTATTTGTCTATATAAAGTTGGGGTATACAGCTGAGCATAAGAGAAAAAAAAAAGTTTCTAACCTCCAATTTCTTCCCTCAAACCTATCATTTCTGCCCAGGAAAAAAGACTTAATAATCTGTATACATTTTCTCATACATTATACCTTTACTTTTTATAAACATAAAGTAGTACTTTGTATTCCATTACTTCCACCCTCGTGTGTGTTTGTATTTATCATTTACTCATTGGGAAATTTTGACATCCATTTGTAAAAGAAAATCTACGTGCTTTTCTTTGGTCGGTGGTAACTGTCACACAGTTACTTCCACCAGCTCATGAGTATAGGAAACCTGTCCATCTTCGAGTGTCTTCCTCAAGCTTTTTCGTCAGAGATTTGAAGGTTATGCTCTTCTTGAATTTCTGATACAAATTTTGTTACCGTGTATGAGAAGAAAATGAAAATTTTCTAGCCTTGATGCCCAGAAGGCTACTGCTGCTGACAGGAGAAACCTGGAGGCTGAGACCGCTGGAAGACAGGCCATGCCCCACAGCCTCACACTGTCTGACTTTAGTTTTGCGTTGTTTTCGTTGTGACTCTGCCCTGGTTCTTCTCTCTTGGAATAATAATATATCCAACCTAGGTTTTTTTATTATTATTTTACAGGAACTCAGCTATGAGACCTTGGATACTTTAGAGAGACTTAGAACTTTTAAAGAGACTTTGGATGTTTTAAAGATACTGAACTTTTAAAATGTTTGAATTTTTAAGGACTGTGCAACTTTTAAAGTTAGAATATTTTATATCATGATGTTGATGTGAGATCTTGAAGGATAAACAATAATAGAGGGATTGTGGGTTAATAGTTAATAGTTATGTATCAGTATATCAAGTTGACAAGGTGTCAATTGTTCTGATTGATGTTTTATCAACTTGAAACAAATTAGAGTTATCTGGGAAAAGGAACGTGCCTGTGGCACGTTTTCTTGATTGATAATTGATAGAGGAGGGCCATCCCACTGTGGGTACAGCCACTCTTGAGAAGGTGGTCCTAGGTTGCACCAGAAAACAGGCTGAGCAAAGCCATGAGGAGCAAGCCAGTAAGCAGCATTCCTCCATGGCTCTGGGTCCTTCCTCCAGATTCCTTCCTTGGGTTCCTTCCCTGATTTCCCCCAGTGATGGACTGTTACCTGGAAGTTTAAGGTGAAATAAACCATTTCATCCCCAAGTTGCTTTTGGTCATGGCGTTTTGTCACAAAAATAGAAACCTAAGAGAATATGGTTGCCTAAAAAAAATAATAATAACTGAATAATGACATCATTTGACATGCCAACAGGTATGGTGGAAATTTCATGAGGTCACACCCCTCGATGAAGAGCTTCAGGCAATTGATAGCTTCTGAGAGAAGCAGAACCAACTTTCTCCAGGGAAATAATCCTTGATAATTATCCAATCCCAAGTAGTCAGCACTAAATTCATGTGCATACAAGTAACAGTAAATTGACTTAGTGGGTTTTATATATATATATATATATATATATACACACACACACACACACACACACACACAACATTAACATTCATAAAGTGTAGAGGCCATGAATTTGAAAAAGGATGGGAAGAGGGGAGAGAATTTGGAGAGGGGAGATGTAGAAATGATATAAGTAATATTAAAAAAAAACTCTAGCCTTATTATTGTAATCTTTGGTTAAAATCTTTTAAATCATTGTGTCATTGTGAACCATTTAAGGCTATAAAGCAATGTCTCGATTGCCTTTTGGTGATTCTCATGATAGGGGAATAATATGAAATCAGATGTTTTCTTTAGTTTTTCATGTGTAGATGACCAATCTTTTCTACCAAGGCACAAATTGTTTCTTCCCCATTGAGCATTATAACTCTCGGTGGCGTGTGTTCATTTCATGTGTATAGCTGCTATTTTGTTGATGTGTTCTGGAATTTGTTGTGTTCACATGTTACAAGCTTAGAACTTCATCGCTTAACTAAGTATCATTTTTTCCATACTTCTCTCCTTTCCTTTGTCTGACTTCTCCCAAGTCACACTCCCTGGCAAGAGGACGTTGTGCCCTCCCTCAGCTGGCCGTGGCCTTCATTTCTTTGTCATTTGCCACTGGATCAGAAGGCTTTTACAGACCGTATACTCTGTACTCTCAGTTTGAATTACGGTGCTGTTATTTATACTCCTAATGCGTTTTAAACACAGTTCCTAAATGTTCACTTTGAAAAGTTCTTTTTTAGTTAAACTTCAGCCTGTCTGTTCAGCCAGTTCCAGTTTCAGATCTGTTTACTTCATTATCATCTCATCTTACTGGTTTGTTTTATAGCACCCATGTTTTTCCAATATTCATAGAAACCACAAAACAGAATATGAACTATATTTCTGTTTCCTTGAGTAATAGTTTTAAGTATACTTTTGTCTGTGAGCAGCATGATGTTATCCCAGCTCAGTGTGTGTGTGTGTGTGTGTGTGTGTGTGTGTGTGTGTGTTTACATTCAAAGACCAGAGAAAAAGAGCAGAATACGCCAGCAGGATACTTGTGCCTCACAGCCTAGAAGGTCATTAATGAATACTCTTAGTTAACCCTGAAAGGAGAGGAAGCGGCTGGCAGCAGAAATGAGAACTAGTTTAAAACCTTCTAGAGATTTCCACCGGCAACTCATCCACCCAGACAAGAACTCCACACTAACTCAGAAGACCTGAAGGGACATCACCTCCTGGCAGAGACAAAGCTGGTGAGGATGCTGTCAGGAACCTCGGATAGAGCTGCAAGTGGAACTGAGGTGCTCTGAAAGGGACCTGGCTCATGTAGGTCTTCTCCCTGGACAATGGCTCCCTACAACCACGTCAGACCCAGACACTCCAGATGGCTTATGAGGCCACTCTGTTGTGTACTTACCTTTAAAAAGAAGAAGGAATACCTTATTGTCAAGACAGACATATTATATATATATATATATATATATATATATATATTATAATATATATCATATATACTATGATACTTTGACATAGGTTGTGTTCTGGTATTTTGATACAGGTTGGCAACCTATTGCCTTTATTCATTCAGCACTTGTTTCTTGGGCCCCTGCAGTGTGTGGGGCACTCACACCAAATGCTACTTCCCTCCCCAGCCCTGTGTTCCATCATCACCTCCCAGTACTCTGGCACGGTTTCCTGTGGTGATGCCTTTTTGAATCTTCTGCATTTAATAATCACAGGTGGAATTTTCATTTCTCTGATATCCTGAAATATTATATATTTTCTCACGATGATTTTTGCAATTTTCAGTAAAAATTTTTGAAAATCTGTCTTGGAAATATATTTTAAATTTAGAGCCATTTAATGCGTTAGTCACATGACCCAATGATAGCTAAAGTTCCAGTTATCAAAGATGAGATGTGAAGGGCTGTATCTGTAGCTCTTACCCAGCATGCATGAGGCCTTCTGTTCCATCCCCAGATCTGTCAGAAAGAAAAAATAAAGTGATAAGTTGATAGATAATTCCCAAACACATCCTTTTACATTAGTTATATTTTAGAATTCTTTTGAATTCATAGAAGAAAAATATAATCATGGTATAATTTTTTTAAGGAAAGGACATAAAATTTTATACTTATTTTCTTAATATGTAAATTTATAACTGTAGCAATATATGTGTAGCAATATACTCGGGCACACATTCATATATATGGAAAGAAGAGGTTTAAATACTACCAATATTGTTATTTTTAAATGTCCAGATTTGTTACTGTTGTATGTGTGTGTGAGTGTGCAGACCTGTGCGCCATGGCATGCAGCTGCAAGCTGGAAGACAGCTCTGTGGAGTTGATTCTCACCTTCCACCTTTCTGTGGTTCTGGGGATCAAACTCAGGGTGGCAAGGCTGTGTGGCAAGCACTGTCACCTGCTCAGCCCTCTCACCTTCACCCCGTGTCATTACTGACCCTGGGGTATAGTTGCCTGTCATTTTCCCCTCCATTTGTATCACAATGAACACATGCGTTACTCTGTTTATAGCCGCCAAAAAAAGCCAGGAAGGAAAATTAAATGACACCTGGTTACCGGAGTTTTCATTAGTTTACTGCTAATAAATTAGACTCCCAACAACCAAAATAAATTAACAGATAAAGAGAGCATACAGCCCACACTCATCATATACTTGAGGGAAACTTCTGACAGGGAAACTGGCCAAGACAAACATGTACGATGCCCTGTAAGAAACAGACAATGCGAACAGAAAACAAAAAGTAAAACGCATAGAGGACTAATTGTCACAAAGTAATCAGAGGAGGTTTTGCATCATGAAATAACAGCACATTGTTATTTTTAAAAGGAACTTTCAGGGGGGGAATTAAGTTATAAAAGAAGATAACCACGGAAATCTCAAGAAAGGAAAGCCAGCACACAAGAAAGAATGGAAAATTGGAAGGGAAAAGATAATAATAAAAAAAAAAAAAACGAAGAAGGGATCCAGAAGGCTTAGCTTGAGATCACAGGAACTCCAGACGGAAGACAGTCTTGAGATAATGAAGAGCAAGATATCAGCACAGTGATAATACATGAGAAAGAAATGAGTGTCTGCATCCAAAGACCCAATCCAGCACCATGACATGTGGGCCCTCAAGATGGATATGGGGCTTGTGGACTTTCAGAATGCCAGGGACAAAGAAAGAGCCTGAAGAGCTCTCAAGATCAGGTCACTTAGAGATAGAAATGGGGGAGGTCGGGCACAGCACCAAGGGGACTTCAGTGACCAAGGAGCAGACCTCGATTCTACAGCAACAGCTCCCACGTCAGAGCTCAAGTCCAGCTGAATTCAAATGTCAGAATAGAAGGAATATTGCAGGAGTCAAGAACTTGAAATGTTTGGTTGCCATGCTTCGCTTTTCAGAAAGCCTCCTCCATGAGCTCCATTAAAGGGAAGAAGTCATACCTGAAAGATGAAATTAAAAACCAGAAGTCTCAACAGTTAGACTCAGGGCACTGTAAAGAGAGAGCCCAGGAAGTCGTCTGTGCTGCAGCCAAAAGGAAAGTTGTTGGAGACAGGAGGGAGGAGGCTCAGAAGCCAAATGCTGTAACTATTGGGACAAAGTGAGATTTGCTATTCCTGCAGAGAGTTGAGCAATCAGTGACAGGTACGAAGATGCTCTGCGGTAAGCAGAAAGCAGACAACCCAAGCACAGTTCTGCGCAACAAAGGAAGTGGTGCAGACGTGGCCCCACTTTGAGCACTATGCACATAATGTCATAATGTACACAGCAGTTGTGGATAGAGCTGAGAACGCTGGGCTGAGAGCTCATGCATTGGTTAGTTCCAACGGCTGCAGTGAATTTCCAGGCACTGGATAACTTGACACACACTTCCCACAGCTCTGAAGGTAGAATGTACTACATTAACGGGTCAGCAGATTTAGTTTACAAACACCATCTTCTCTTGTGCCCTTGTGTGGCAAAGAGCAGAGTGAGCACCCATGACTTTTCTTACAGACAACAATCCCTAGCACAAGAGTTCCACTCTTGTGACCAGTTACCTTCCAAAGGCTCCTCTCTTAGTACCATCACAAGATGTTAGGGTTCCAACACAGAACTGGAGGAGAATACAGCTACTCAATCCACCACATGAAGAAATAACGTACTCCCTACACAGTGAGTAATTGCTAAGCTTGAACACAGTGGTAGAATAATGTATAAGCTAAGTACAGACGCAGGCCCTGTGAGTTCCAAAAACTCAGCGAAGAGAATTAGAGATGAGGGAAAAAGACTATATAGGTCTCTCAGTTGGCTTTCAACACTAGAATATATTTTTCCTCAGATTAAAGTATACATTCCTTTCTATATCATTCAAAATCATTCACAAGATTCTTTTATTAGAAAAATATTCTGTTAAGGACCAGTATTTCCATAAGAGATAGGAGGAGAGATTCTTCTTGGCTTACACTCAGAGATACTGTCAGACTCTGGGTGATGGGCTTGCGCAAGGTCAGTGCCGCTAAGAGGCCCCTCAGGCAAACCCCGCGTTCTAACCCTGGAGGGCCGGATAAAGGGGCAACACGAAGGAGCTATCAGCTTCTCTGGCAAACCCACTGTTCCAGGGTTGAACCCACTGAGAGGAAGCTTTTACCTAGGAGCAGAAATGACTTAGTAAAAGGCTAAGGAAGGGTTTGCAGGCCCCGGTCCAGTGCTGGGGAGCAGCCAGAAATGTCCCTTTGCAGCTGCTGTCTGTGCAGACGCTGTGTCTCCGTATTGCTGGCCACAACTGAGGAGCTACCGGTTCGATCTCTCCCTGGGACAGCTCTGCTGCATCAATTAAGATCCTTGCAAGCTCAGGAAATTACCTTCCCAGAACCACTGCCCCAGGGCCTGCCTGCAAGACTGCTTCTCAGTCTGTGAACACCCAAACTCTGCCACAACCCTGCTAACTTTGGGCAAGAAAGTGACTCTACTTACTGCCTCCCCTGCCGACCTGGCCCTCTCTCTTCAGTCTGCATCTTTCAAGTTCTCACGTTGCCCACGAGGTCCGAGTTTTATCCAGTCGCTTCTCAAAAAGCCACCAGCTGCTCACTGACCGACTTGGAAGTTAGGACTGTTTTATTCTTGTCTTCACTGAATTGGGTAAAACGGGACTAGAAACATTTGGGCAGCTCTGTTTTCTGAACTGATGAACGCTTTCTTCCCTGAGTTTATCATTCCCCTAGGTCTTTCCCACAGAGAAGACTAAAACCAATACCAGCATAAATCACCATGCCTTGATGCCTGGAGCGGATTCTTGGTTCTCTGTCACATCTGCAGGGCCCAGTGCAGGGCCTGGCCTGTCCCATGCATGCAAGAAATCTAAGAACGATTTTTGGTCATCATGAGGGCAGGTGTGGGACCTTCTCTGGGATGTCTGGGACAGTGGCCTGGGCCCAGAGAACTCGGATGAAAAGGTTTACTCTCTATCCACAACTCTTGTGTTTCTATGGATACATGTAGATACAATGTATATTACCTGATGTCTGCCAAATTCAATTCTTGGGGTTGGAATAATTGCTCACAATCTAACAGTTCCCAGTTTTGAGAAAACTTCTAAGTTTATATACAGTGGGTAATTGGGTAATATTACTTCTGTTGACACTATGACTTCATAAAACATATAGTAATGTGCTAACATCAAGTGTTTATGAAGATCTCATTGCACGCAGAATGTAGTAGGCAGTAACAAGGTATATAGACAAATACACAAATTATGCTGCCAGGGATCCTCAACACAGGTCCTCTGTGGAGTATGTCGAAACCAATGTCTGAAGAAAAGCACTATGAATAATCTTACCATCTACCAGCAAATCTCTGTGAGGGGGGCCGACTGTCAACCATGCATCCATTTTATGTGTAAATTGTAATGAATATACATACCATTTAACACAGAAGAAATTGGGATGAGTATAGAAAAGCTAAACTCTGTTTACTAACTTGACCCGAGGAAAAGATCCAGAGAAACTTGAACCTCAGAGCATAACATATCTATGATGCTATTTCTGTGCCCTACCCACTTGTCTTGGAATTGCCCAAACAATGGTGCAGCTAGCTAGCATTGGAAGATGTTTATAACAGTGCCCAGAGATAAAGTTTCAAAGTATAGATCAATTTTAGCCCCCATCATTCCCTTCTGTTGCTTGATACTGCCTCTCATTTCATTTTATCATCTAATTTTTCAGTGATCATGGCAGTGCCCAGAAGACTGGCAATTTGACCTTCATATGTGAACAGTGCCACTATACCTCAGCTCCACCACAGACCTCACACATTTATCATCTATTTTCTGTTGGTTTATAGGAGCTACAGGACAAAATGAAGATCTAAGACTTCACAGCAAACTGCAAGTGAAGCCAGAGTTCTCAGCACTTCCACATGTGACCCCAGTGAGAGACAGCCCATCTGGTCCATAGGAACAGGGTGCAACATGAGCCAACCACACTCGGGAAATGACTTCTGCAGCCCGGGACTCTGGTTGCACTGTGGCTGCGCTAAAAGCCCTAATGCAGAGGACTGTGGGTTCTTCTTTTACTCTGTGGTTTGGAGCTGGGCAGGGGGAGGAGACTTTGGAAAGAACACTCAGCCACTGTACCCATACAGCTGGGTAATTAGTCAAGACCGGCCAGCATTAGCACATTCGTCATTCAGCAATGCCATTCACACTCTGGGTTCCACGGCCAGGTGTTTGGGGCAGTGAGGGAACAATCTAAAGATCATGCAAGCTCAAAGAGTCCAGGCAGAAATCCAGCTGCCGGATTATTCTTAGTGTTCACTCATCTTTTATGGAATAAAAATCAAGTGTGTTTTGATAGGAGCATTGAAAGATGGCTCCTAAAACCCATTCAACAAAAGAACTACAAGAAAGAACTGGGGAAATCTTCCTTCAAATTTTGAGATTTGAGCAGCTTGAGAGATAGCTCAGTGGTTACGCGCACTAGGTGCTCTTCCAGAGGATCTGAGTTCAATTCCCAGCACCCACATGGTGTCTCATATCTGTCTGTAATTCCAGTTCCAAGGGGATCCAACTCCCACTTCTGGTCTTCATAGACACTACATGCACATGGTGCACATACATGCGGACAAAACACTCATACACATAACATATACAATGATTTTGTATTTTGAGATTCCCAGATCCATCTGTGAGGAGACAGACTGAAGACTAACTTGCTAAAGACTGAGCAACAGAATCTGAGAGACATCCATGAAGAAACCTTAGGTTCTGTAGCTTCCCTCTAAAAAAAAAAAGGAAAGAGTCTCCCAGTTTTCAGATGATCTGACACAATTCTCATGGTTTTACCCAATTGTGAAATGCTCTAGGGAATGTTCCTTATGCCAGCTAATGTTCCCTCTTCAGCTTGCGCTCCATGAGGACGAAGGACAGCTCAAGACTCGCATGAGGCTCCTGTGATCTTCCACTTTTACAGGGCCCCTACCTTACAAAGGTCACTTCGTTGCATCTGGTTGGACCAGGAACTCCTGGGACACTCAGGTTTCAGGGGAGGAGGTTATTCCCTTGGCTCCTTATGCCAAAATTCAGTGAATTGCTATGTCTGATCCCCAGTTCTTTTCATCTTGAAAGGATTAAAATTATTTTGCCTCTTAACCTCATTCTCAACTTGTTTCTTTTCAACAGTGCTCCACAGGTGTGACCAACTAGTAGAACTCAAATTATTTTTCCTATGTCTTGCCTTCTACTTTCAGAGTCTCTACCATGCAGCCGTGGTCTGGACGTTATTTACGCCTGGGAGCAGTGCTTCACAGGACACCTGGAAATCAAATACAAGGTAGACTTCTGGTCCTCAGTCGGCACCTATTTTGAAAATGAAGATAGTTCATCCATTAAAAAAAAAAGTTCTATCCCTACTCTCAGTGGTGAGCTCACATCACTGTGTATGCTCCATGTTACTCTACCCTAGTCTTCATGAGCATCCAATCTGAGGCTCTCTGCAGATAATTCTGAGGGGACTCTGAGACGACCCCCCAAAGACCTCTAAAAGTGACTAGAACTGACTTCTGTGAATTCAGAAACTGTGAGACTTTACGCACACAAAAGAAGCAGGAAAACTGTGTGCTGAAGGAAAAGCTCAAATGTAGATATAGATCATGATCTGAGAGGCATGTGACCCTAGAAAAACAAGCAAGGAGTGGGAAGACGGTATGCTCCGCTCCTGGCTGCACCCCACTTCCTCATTCCTGTCCTTCAGGGACTAACCGCTCTTTCTGCGCAAATGTTCTGGGAAATCCCCTCCAGCCTGATAATAATTTCTAGGGAGTCAGTAATTCTACTAAATTAACTTGATCAGGATATCACCACTTTTTGTGGCAACGAGATGGAATGCTGAAAATTTTCAGAGGAATGTCTTTGTTTTGAGAAATGCCTCTCAGTAAGTTATTTAAATTAGATCTGAGGGCATAGCAGGTATGAAGGCAGGCAGGAAGACTGTTAACTCCTGTGCAGAAACGGGACTCCTTTTCCTACAGAGAAAGAAGAAATAAAAAGGAGAAACAAGGAAAAGGATGAGTACAAACAGTAATAAGTAGCATTAGGATGAAAGACACAGAATACATGAGAAGTTCCCAGCGGCGGAGGTTTTAGAACATTTTAAGGTACTTGGGGTGGGATGTTCAGCTGAAATGTTTTGTTAGCAGCATGAGAACAACCCCCGTGTGCATCAACACTCCTGCCGTCTTCTCTGATGTGTGCTTTGCTTGAATACAGCCAGGAGAACTGAACAATAGGCTCTGAGATTTCTATCCATTTACAGTCTAGAGTGAAAGCCTAGAGGACTAGGCAGGACCCCTCTCCTGCTCTAACCTTTCAGTCTCTACATCATGTGACAGGAGGACCAAATGCACCCAATGCCCAGCTCAGTGCAGCTTCCTCCAAACTCCACCACCTTGGCGTCTAAGGAAACCACAAAAGCAGGGCATTTGCTCTAACCCTCCCTGCACCTGTCTCCCCTGATACAGGGTGAGATACTTGGAAAGAATCCTCAGACCTTCCCCCTGAAATGAGCCATAAAGTTCTCATGTGAGAGACATCTTTCCGTTCCTGGAGTACCGAGGGTCCATTTTTACTAAGGATAGAGTCAAAACAAAAGGGCCTTGAGATGTTCCTCCCAGTCTATGACCCCACCTTTTACATCATTGTATTTTTCCAACTGTCATCTTCCACAAATTTAGCATAACTATACACACAACAGTATACTTTGGGTCTTTGTTTCCTGGTGAAAGCTTCTGGTCTATTAATGGTTGTGTCAAGTAATTTGTGTGCTTTGCTCTCAGCAACGAATCTGTTGTTAAAGGGGCCTCCCCCTCCAACCCAAGATAGGTAGGAAAGATGTTAAGTCTCTCTACATCAGTGCTGCTTAACCCTGCATTTCCCAAGAACCTTGACTCAGGCAGGATACCTCTGCTGGTAGAGTCATTTGATTTTCAAGCCTCTTACACCTCGGGAGTTAAGTCATTGTGAGTATGTAAATCTCAGTTAAATCTCAAAGCAGCACTCTAAATACATTACTCAGAAAGGCTCTGAGGTCTGCCAGTGTTCCGTGCTGGCGATCTAATCAAGGGAAGTACCCCAGTTCAGTCATTCACTCTATGGCTCCACGGACTCGCAACAAAGATCTATTAGAGTCGAGATTTCATTTTCAAAAAGGATTTTTTTTCTTTTGCTTTCCAAAAATATTCATACTAGCATTTCTTTAAAAACCAACTCATCTAATGCACTCAAAATATGATTTAGTTGGCAAGATTGATTTATAAGTTCCTTTTCAGGACCCCATCTATTGACTAAAGGGAGGTATCTGTGCTATGCAAAACGTTGTACTTAAGTACCTTAAGGAATAATTCTAGTCCATTATTTCTTAGCCCATTTAGAGGGCATTTGTGTTTGTTTTACAGCTCTCCCACCCTATTTGATTTATATTTATGAGACAATCGAAGAGAAGTGACTTGAGAGGGTTTTTTTGTTTTTTTAATGAGCAGACGGAACCACAGGGGCCACAGGCAGTGATAGCAGCGACCCTACCACCACGCTGTGGGCTGCCTTCCCAGCAGGGAGAATGAAAAAGGCATTCTGTGTGGGTCACACTCTTCCTGGTGAAGTCATGCCCTACAGACACCTACTGAAGCACTCAGTTGTAAATATGGACTTGTGGTTTGTGTCACTGACATACCTTCCAACCTGTTAAAATGTGTCGCATTTCAGTCAGCCTTTCAGTAGTTATTTGTGGTAATATATTCATAGCTGGTTGACCCAAACTTGTCAAAATAATAAAAGATAGTCTTGTGCCGTTTTTTTCTTGACTCTGTGAGAAGATAAACCTTGTCATGAGAATGCTGAGCTGGAGTACAGGTCTGTCCGCTCTTCCTGAAGCAACAGTGGGCTCCAGCCCAGGGCACATTTGCTTTCAGTCATCTGTAGGTGTGCAGGAACAAATGTAATTAATTCAGTAAATCTGTGTCTATCATCTGCCCTATCTTGCATGTGAGTGTGTGAGTGCTTGTGTGTGTGTGCACGCGCGCACACACACACACTCACACATACACTCACGCACACCCCATAACATCAGTTCATGAGCCAGTGCAATCCACAAATGTTTTTATTTAGTCTGCATATTGTATATTGTATTGTAAAAGCCTTTGAAATAGCATTTGAAAAATAGAAGACAAGAGATATTCATATTTATGGCTCCACTTAAAAACAAGTTTCTGGCAACTCTGGACTGGAAATCCATAGGACATACAAATTCTCAGGAGCTAAGATGCAAGATACGGAAGTTGGAACATGGCATTAGGACTCCCAGTTTTGCTTCAGTTCCCACCATAGTGTTTATTGGGCCCACAACCCACATTCACCTTCCTCGAAGGCACCTAGGTTTAGCCTTTCTGTCCTCGGTTGCTGTGAGAAGCACAGAGAAGAGCAATGTTGACATTCTTTTCTTGTAGTGCAAGTGTTCATCCATCTCACTGATGGAGAGCCAATTCATCTAACATAGAACATGCTGTTCCAAAGGAGTCTCTTTGGGGAACTAGAGTTAATGTGGAAAGGAAAGCATACAGCTTGGAATCTAGTTTGAAGAGTATTTTTCCTTCTTTTAAGCAGCAAAAAGGTTAAGACTCTGCTTAAAATTATACAAGAGAAAGGCTGCATTTAATGATAGTCCTGGCTACATTTGGAAAATGAGGGTTATTATTTTTAGGAGAAACTCAGTGAAATAAAATATAGGATATAATCAGTGATGTTAAGGTTTTACAGCTTATTATACTTACACTTATTATAAAACACCTTCACCATTGAAATTCCTAAGCCAAAAATAGAAGAAACTTTGTCATTGTACCTCTGAAATATATAATTCCAAATCCCTTCTTCACCCATTAAAAGAAACTTTGATGATGTATACTTTCCAGAGAGTCTCCTATTGCTCCCTGACCAAAAAAAAAAAAAAATATATATATTGTATTGGAGGATGTGGTTTGCATCATTAAAAATGTGATTTTTTTCACTTCAGTTAAGGATTGTGATCTTTTTATATTAAGATTACCCTAGCACATTTGAAGAATGCCTTGTTGAAAATTTTTAATTTTTAATGTATTATCCAGATTATATTATACTCACTGAAACATAGCTTAGTGGCATAGTACTATCTGGACCTCTGACCCCCTGAAAACATCTCTTTTATTTTCTTTAGATACATAGTAAAATACCATAGTATTCTTCTACTTAGTAGGGTTATTAAGAGCCTAAGCCAATGGCTACGTTCTTATGGCAAATGACTAATGCAAATAGATCTTCTGTGCTGAAGATTTGGTGCTATCTGGGCTCTTTCCAAACCTAAAACTCTTTGGAAACCAACTGGAAACAAAGCCTTCTGTGTAGGAGATTTATAGGAGTTAATTCTGTAGACTAGTGAAAAGGGAATTGCCTCTGAGGGTTGATTGCCTAGGAAAAGAATCCTAGCTGTGTGGATTTAATCTCCAGGTCTTGGTGTTCTCTGTTATCAGGGGAGTGTCATTCTGTCCTCAGTAGTGATAGCAAGACTTACATAAGTTAATATCTTTCTAAAAATCTGCTTGTTCTAATACAGAAACTTATTGTAAGGTGGTAATTTGGTGACCTAACTCAGTCGTTCTTCAGCTTGATCAAATTTCAGAATCATCTGAACACATGGCAAAAATGCAGACTCCAGGTGCGTTTCATGACTTCTGTGTTGGCATTCTGGGATGAGGCTTGAGAATTTTAATTTCCAATAGGTTCCCAGGTGACGCTGAGACATCCAGGACAGAACTACCAAACTAGTTGGTATTGTTACTAAAGTGCTAAGTATAATGCCTAACTAAGGAAGTTATCATTTCCTTCTTTATTGCAATCCTATGGACAAACAGAAGCTTCCTTGTGTAAGGCTTACCAGGAAAGCAAGCATAAAGTAGCAGTATCTGATGTACTTTAACCCTTTTTGTTCAGGAACCCATAGGCAGGACAAAATTAATATGAGTGTCTAATGCCACAAGTTGAGTTCAATATTATTTTTAATTTCTTCTTCTATGCATAACTCCGTGATTTTTCAATGCTGGTGATGTAGCAGAACCCAATCAAAGACCACAGGACAAACTGTAATGAAGTATAATGACACACATATGCATAAAAATGCCATAAGGGAAGCTATTCCTTTGTGAAGATTCTCTTTAAAACAAATAGTGCACCAACTTACTAAATATAGTCCTTTGATACAGATGATATTTGAACAATTTCATTATATATTTGAATAATTCTGGAAATATAATATATATTCTCATCTTCCTAATCAAATCAGAAAGCCAAATACATTCAAGAGGGTCAAAGGAAGAAAATCTCCATGGCTGAAGCTAAACATGATGAAGAATGAAAGGAATTATTAAACACATGCATCCTGGTAAATTATGCTACTGTCAGGTTATCTGCAATTCAAGTGCCAGATGTGTGTGTACATACGTGTGTGTGTGTGTGTGTGTGTGTGTGTGTGTGTGTGTGTGTGTGTGTGTACATGTGTGCCCACGTATGAACATAAACTTCCCCTCAAGACTTGTAGACTCTCCCAGGCATGCTTTTACAGAAAGTATTCCTAATGAAGGACAAAGTTCATTTCTCTGGTAGTCTTGTACACGTCCCATTCTTTCCCAGTCTTCTTTGACACACTCTGTTCTAGCTACCCTTTCTCTTCAGCAGTTAAGTTCCTTATTGTGCTTTGGGATAGGAGCATTTGTGGAAAACTGCTTTGTGTGGTGGGTCTAAGACACTTCCCCCACCTCCCATCCCCTTTAAAATATATGTAATATATAGAAACATAACGAAGTGCTTATGGTGCAAAAATTCATTCCAGAAGACTCTGAACCATTTGCTGGCATTTCAGTCTGACCCCAGGTTCAGGTTCATAACTGGTACTCAGGACAGAGGAGGCACCCAAAGGTGTGTGCTTGAAAAGACATTTACAGCCTTGCATTTCAAGATTTCAACAACATTAACCAACAAATTCGGACTCCATTAAAATTCATATGGAGAACTAATACACTATGCTACAAAAAGAACCTTGGGAATTAGAACTGAAATGACTTTAACAAAGAGTTTTTGAAAGTAGTAAAGATTGAAATTGAAATTTTCAAAAGAGCCCATTATTGTGAGAAAAAGTTAAGAGCACAAGTAGTCATGGGCCACCAAACAGGATTCTATCAAAAAGTATTCATCTAAAGCAGTGGTTCTCAACCTTCCTAATGCTGCAATTCTTTAATACAGTTCCTCATGTCAGGGTGACCCCAACCATAAAATAATTTTCATTGCTACTTTATAACTGCAATTTTTGCTACTGCTATGGATCATAATGTAAATATCTGTGTTTTCCAATGGTCTTAGGCAACCTCTGTGAAAGGTCACTCAGCCCCAATGGGTCAAGACCCACTGGTTGAGAACCACTGATCTAAAGGAAGGTGGAAATGATATAATTCTATTATAATCTCACAAACTAAAAGAAGTCAAAGTATCAATTATTAAAAATGCCTTGAGGCCCCTGTTTGACCAGCAGTGATTAAGGCAACATGACACTCCCAGCAGATACTCTCTATATCAACAGTTTCACCGTGTTCCACCTCTGGGGCATTAGAGTAGATCTATGACTTAAGTAGTATTGTCATCCCCATTGCGTCCTTGAGGAAGCTAAAGTTCAGACAGGTTAAGTGACGTGCCTAGAGTCACAAAGTGTGCAAATGTCAGAGCCAGGTGTACAACACAGTGGGTCAAGAAACCATGTTGTGGTTGCTTCTGAAGGTATTGAGAGGAGAAGAGCCCCTCAAAATCCTCCTCAAATGCAGCGTGAAGAAACAAAGAAAGACTAAGCCTAAATCTTTAGTTACATCTTGTTTTCAATTCCCTGTCAGGGTACTGGGGAGACTCCTAAAATATCATGATGCAAATACCACAAGCTACCCACAATCCCCTGTGTTTCTTCCAAGAAGCAGTCAAGTCTAGAGGCCACCTGGTCCCAGACTGCACTGCTTGGGCAATGTCCTCTGTCTCTCACAGCTCTAGTATCCCTGGAGCAAAGAGAAAAACCCACAAGGAAGAAAATGACTGGGATTTTATGGCTCTTTAGCTGAAACACCATCATGGAGAATGATAGCTCAATAATATGATTTGAAAACTCATTTTAGACCTTTCCACAAACCAGAAATCCCTTACTGAGTTTAGAATAATTAGTATGGGGTTGTCTCAGCAACACGGCAAAAAGAAGCAAGAACAGAACTCCAATATTCACATGCTTATGTCTCAAGATCATTTGCATGCCACAAGACACAAGAAGAGACCCGTTGTTGAGCTGAGTATAATGTCTTTAACATCGTGCAGGTAGAAATCACTTTTACTCATCCACACATTCCGGGTATGTTTAAGAAAGGACTATAAGGGACACTAGATACACGAACAGCTTGTGTGTGTTCTTCATAATATCTTCAGCTCTGAGTGGAGTCTGCTCTGAGCCTTGTTTGCTTCCAAATCAAAGAGTCACTACCTTACAGCCCTTTCAAGGGGGCACGTGGACCTCCGAGATACAACAACTGCGAAGGAAGGCTTCCTCCAAGCCGCTCCTCAGAAAGGCAAACCACCAACACAGCACACAGCCACGCTCCAGCGACATTCACTGCCCTGTGACCAGCTGAGCCTGAGACTACGCAGGAGAGCTGGTGTCTCCAGCTAATGGCCGCTTTGATGCCTCTCCTCCCTGCACACTTTTAAACTGTTTTTCTGGAGTCAACCCAAGCTCGGCAGAATTTCCAGACCTATGGAAGTGCAGCGTGCAAGCAGGCCATTTCCTGACAACGCTGCAAAGCTTCAGGGAACACGTTTGCTCATTTCCATGTTTATGAGTGGAGGCAGCCCTGCTTGTGCCTCCAGAGTAGGCTATCTCTACCTGGGATGCTGCAAAAGAGGAACCACTGAACAGAGGAAAGAGCATGCTCAGAAAAGTTAGCAACAATAACTGTCCCAGTGGCTGCTTAGGCAGAACCCGGCCGGCTATGTACCAGGTCAGTAAACAGAACCGAGATGTGTGGGTCATTTGCAGAGACCTATTCAAGACTCTTCCTGGCATTGTTGCAAAGGAAGCAGTTGTGCGAAATGTTTTAGAACAAAATGGCATATTCTCAAAATGAATCTTTCTCACTTAATGCAACCCAGAAAATGAAGCAAAGTGGCCATATAATATGGAATAAATGTCTAGGTGCCCTAAATATTTATGCAACATGATAGGAGGCACTGGGGTGATGAGAAAGGAAAATTATCATTAAACAAATTGTTTCAGAAATACTACAAAGAGTCAGACATTGTGTTCACTACCAGAAATACAAATACAAGTGACGCATGGCTCCACCTTCAAAGGAAGTTTCAATTTAGTTTTAGAGGAATAAGAAAAGGAAAGCCAGCCATGTAAAATGAGGGCATCTAGGACAAGAAGTTGTTTGTTTGACAGATGTTCCTTTGTCTTTGAGAAATATTATCGGGTGGTTGAATTGGCTTGCAAGCAAAGGAAGTATCATTAGTTAACAAGAGGACGGGCAAGGAAGAGGCCTACTCCATCTCCACCATGGAACTAAAATCTTCAAATGGAGGAAAATGGACTTACCAAGAAAAATCCAAAGTGAGACAGAACTGTAAGTCACTGTGGCTTGCGACTGGTACACCCACAGGGATACTTGTCAAGGAAACATACACACTGAGCCACACAACCCCTGTGTCTTAGTGCTGTGGGGCTTGGCTAAAACTGAAACTGAATACATGATGGTAAACTGAATACATGATGGTAAACTGAATACATGATGCAGTCCTGAGCCAGGCACTTCCCTAAGACTTACTGAGAAGTACCAAAGCTGAGCCTACCCTCCAACAGTCTCCACTAGCCACCTACTCCAGTCCCTGTTTAAAAGAAAAAAAACTGGGGTGAGTGGAGCTGGGGAGGCTATGGGAATGCCATTGCTGGAAGTAGTTTGGTTGCCCTTCTTCAGTTTGAAAGGTTGTGCGGTGCTACTTCCTAGAAGGTAATAGATCCTTGCAGGAGACAGGTAGTGCTGGGGCAGTGAATTGCTGGGAACAATAGTTAATACAGTGTGGAGAGTTTTCTGGAATTAAGAGTTCCCAAGCCAGAAGCCATGCTGTCAGAAACTTCTGCATAACTCTCTGAAGAACCATAAACTCAACCCACAAAACAGGGGACATTGAGAATCTACCACACAGAGGCCATCAATGCACCATAACCAACCAACCTGACCATAGGGAGTCTGCCTTCTCAACCCATCACCCACTTGGACAAACAAACATTGAAGGAACAACCAAGAGAGGTATAATAATCTTATACATTGTACAGGAAATGGCCAACTTGAAAATACAGGGAGTTTCATTCATAACTACAAGACAATGGGCATAAACCAAAACTCACCCCAGGAAAACAAAGGTACATGGTCACTTTGGAAGACCAACTCTGGCTCCTCATTACTCACTACCCTCACTATCTTTTGCAGGGGAAGGGAAAAGCAGTTTGAGATTAAAGTGTGCCAGAGAACAGACCTGGACTTCAAGTATTGGAATGAGATTGCCCTAGTTACAAAGTATTGGAAGTTGATTGATAGAATCTATCCAACCTGGCACTATGGGGCCGGAAAGAAAGATTTCCATATAACACAGAGAACTGGAAAGAAAGAAAACAGTACTTTGAGTTTTATCCCTGGAAATTGCAATTTTAGTAAATCAGCTATGAATATACTGGTCAAATAGACTAGTAAATGGAGCCTGAAGAAATACAAAATGAAGATATAAAATGTTACAAAATTAATATAAGAACAGCATTTTACAAGAAACGCATGATATTAAATAAGAAAGATGATCAATGTTTAATAATATGAACAAGATAGAGCTAATGAGATACCTTAGGGGTGGAAGGTGGGGAGAGTGCTTTTTTGTGTAAACGTAAGGATCTGCATTCACTCCTCAACACCTGCTACAGCAGCACATGTTTGTCATCCCAATGTTAGGGAACAAACACAGGAAGATCCCAGAGTCTAGCCAATAAGATTATCTCTAGGTTCAAGAAGAGGTACTATCTCAAAAAATAAGATAAAGAGCTATAGAAGACATCTGATGTCAACCTCTAGCCCCCATGCACACCCAACATGGCATACACACACACACACACACACACACACACACACACACACACACACACACACACACACACACATACACACACACATGCACACACACACAAACACACAAAGGACATACAAATAATAAAAATACAAACATATATAATACATAGTAAATGGGTTCAAAATCCAACCTTCTCCCCTCCTCCCTTGGAGGTCTTAAGTAATTTAATTCCTTTGAGCTTATTTCTGCACCTGTGAGTGAGAACCATAAATTTGACTCTGAGAGTTGTGATGTTATACAAACATCTGGAAACATGCTTGAGTGAGTGCTCCATTTGACAAAGGCTACACTTAACACTCTTTCTCCTGTGCTGTTCTGTACCAGCAATAATGCATCCAGCGCACCTTTCACAAGACCCACTCCAGGGAACAAGTCCTTTCCTACTGACCCAGACTTGGGAGTTACTGTACAGTAGAACATGTAACAGTGCCCAAACATTATGCCATTCCATGCCCATTTTGAGGGTTTAGATGATCTAAACATTTGACCCAAACTCATTGTGAGCATGTATACACACACACACAAACACACTTATATTTGTGGCAGAAGAAGGGGAAAGTTGTAGGTCTACATAAATTCCTCCTCCTTGGTGCCCACACTACCACAACTGACCCTAATGCAGAAAATGGGTGGAAGGATCAGGCTCATGAATGATCAAATCAGCGGTACAATGTCAAGCAGAAAAAAAAATTCAAATACTTCCCTCTTCCAGTAAAATCCAAGGCACAGGTAAAATGTGCTTAAAACATGAACCAGACTGGCTGCTTGAAGGCAATAAGGCACGCAAGCCAGCAGGGCACACTTCCAACCAGAAGACTGCACAAACACAAGTAAACCTCCATACCTGGTGGGAGAGGTAGGAGTGGGGATTTATGAACAGACAGCAAATCACTGGGCATGAACTCCTTTTATCTGCTTAGGTTCACTCCCTACAATCCCTAGTGCAGTGTGTTTGAAAGTGAACAGTGGCCTTTTATCAGCTTATTCATTAAGTTGGACTGAGATAATAATGTTTGCTATGCTGCTCTTAGTGTTCTATATGCTGACCCATTTCAGTAAATGCATAGTGCTATAAGGCACAGAAAGAGAATGACTGACTCTAATAAGGAATGTCGCAAAAAAAAGAAGTAAATCTCTCAATAAAGACTATTAACTATAGCATTAAAAGAGTACATACTTTGGACTGAAAACTTTTATGGGGAGAAAAGATTGCTGTGCATTATATTGTTTTATACAGCGAACATTCCACAGGCAAAACTGGGCATCATCACTCGCCAATGCATCTGGCTGTGTGTCGACCTTGAGAGAAGGGGATGGTAATCCCACATAGATCGTTCATTAGGTTCTATTACAGTGATAAAGACCATAAACAAAAGCAACTTGAGGAGGAAAGAGTTTATTTCATCTTGCAATTGTAGTCCACCACAAAGGTAAATCAGGACAGGACCTTGAGGCAGGAACTGAAGCAGAGGCCATAGAGGAACATTGCCTACTGGCTTGTTCTCTGTGGCTTGTTTAGTCTGATGTTTTGTATACTATCTAGGACAACCTGCCCTGGTACAGTACTGCCCACAGTAGTTTTGATCTCTCACATCAATAATTAATCAAGAGATTATCCCACAGATTTGTCTACAGGCCAATCTTATGGAGGTATTTTCCCAACTAAGATTCCTTCTTCCCAGGTATGTCTAGATTTCTATCAAGTTGACAAAAAAACAACCAAAAGAATCAACCCTCTGTCAACTTGACACACAAACACATCATTTTTAAAACTGTAACATTTCCTTTCTTGTTCATCCCCAAAGTCACATAAATAACTCAATACAAATATAGCATAATTCTTAAAGTCTTTAAAATTGTCAATACTTTAAAAAGTCTAAGTTTTCAATTAAAATATAACATCCCTTCGAAAGTTCTGTCTCTCAACTGTGGAGTCCTGAAAAATCAAGACCAAATTAAATACATTTTCACTCTAAGGTAGAAGAATCAGGCCACAGTCATAATCAAATCAAATCAAGACCAAAATTCAACAATGTAAATAGCTTAGTGTCCAATATATAGGATTCACTCATGATCTTCTGGCCCCCAAAGTGCCTGAATAATTCTACCTCTCTGGCTCTGCCCTCCACAGGGTATCTTCAGTATTCTGGGATCTCCACTGCAGCTAAGACTGCACCTTCACCAATACTTGTGTATTGGCTGGGTTTGTGTGGCAACTTGACACAAGCTGGAGTCATCAGAGAGGAAGGAGCCTCAGTTGAGGAAATGCCTCCATCAGTTCCAGCTGTAAGGCATTTTCTCAATTAGTGATCAATGGGGGAGGGCCCAGCTCATGGTGGGTGGTACCATCCCTGGTCTGCTTATCCTGAATTCTATAAGAAAGTAGGCTGATCAATCCAGCAGAAGCAAGGCACTAAGCACCACCCCTCTACAGCCTCTGCATCAGCTCCTGACTCCAGGATCCTTCCCTGTTTGAGTTCCTGTCCCGACTTCCTTCAGTGATGAATAGCAATGTCGAAGTGTAAGCCAAATAAACCCTTTTCTTAACAACTTCCTTTTTGGTCATGGTATTTCATTAGAGCAACAGACACCCTAAGATAGCCTTTTATGACCTCTCTTTAGGTACTCCCTACTACACATGACAAGCGTCAACTGCTCTCCATAACCTTTTCACACTTTCAAAACCAGTACTACCTGAGTGACTCTTACAGATTACCAAGTTTGGTTACTAGCACAAGATACAGCGGTGGCTCCCTCTAGATCACAGATTTTGTGTGCTAATCCTGAGGAAATACTTCCCAGATGTTTCTACTTCAACCAATGCTGGTCTCTTCATAATTGCCACTAATTTCTTAGGGCCAACTAACCAGCATCCATTGTCCCAGCAAAGCAAAGATTTCACTTTAATAGTTCTGGCTCTTGTTAGTCACATCAGATTCTTCAGCCCCAGATGGTCAGAACCATAGAGTCATAATACAAAATAGCTCAGGCCAAGCAGTGGTGGCACACACCTTTAATCCCAGCACTTGGGAGGCAGACCCAGGAGGATCTCTGTGAGTTTGAAGCCAGGCTGGTCTACAAAGCAGGATCCAGGACAGGCACCAAAACTACACAAAGAAACCCTGTCTCGAACCACCCCAAAAAAAATTAGCTCACAAAAGTCCTCTGAAACTTCACAAACCAGGTCTCCATCATATCCACTCTTTTCAGCAATGTGTTCCAAGTTCCCTTAACAGCTCATTAATTTCTGAACAGTCCATGTATTTTCTAGCCCCAAATTTCAAACTCCTTCTATAATCCTCCCCAAAACAATATGGCCAGTTCTGTAATACTACCACCCCACTCCTGGTACCAATTTCTGACTCACTTAAGTTTCTATTGCTGTGATAAAGACCATGACCAAAAGCAACTTGGGGAGAAAAAAGATTTATTCCATCTTATAATTATAGTCTATCAGGAAGGGAAGTCAGGGCAGGAATTCAAAATAGCAACAAAATCAAAAGTCATGGAAGAGTGCTGCTTACTGGCAAGCTCCCCAATGACTTGCTCAGTCTGTTTTATCATACCATCAGGAATCATAAACCACAATGGGCTAGGCCTTCCACACCAGTCATTAATCAAAACACTACCCAACAGACTTGCCTATAGGCCAATCTTATGAAGACATTTTCTCAATTAATGTTCTCTCTTCCCAGATACATCTATATTTGTGTCAAATTTATAAAACCCAACCATCACATGACTTTGGTTAAATTATTTTTAGATGTTAGTATCATCCCACAGAGGGGACTGATAAATGTGTGGGGATGATTTGGCTATTGGATCTAAACCTCAAGGTTACTACTAACACTTAAGTGGGGGCACAGCAAGAAGGCTCAATACCACATGGCACAAACCTGTCTCATACATCAAAGAAGAGCAGTCAAGAGAGAAAAGCAATCCATTGCTTGAATGCCAAGAGCACTAGCAACGTACATGCTGCAAACAACTTCATACACACACATATATATATATATATATATATAATATAGTGTAATTTTTGTATGTGTGTGGTGTGCATGTATGTATACATGTATACATACACGTTTGTGCATGTGTGTGGGCACATGTGGGAGGGTACATGCTGGCTACTCTTCATCTTATATATTGAGGAAAGGTCTCATCTTAAACTCAGAGTTCACTGAGTCTGCTTGCTCTGGGTTTTACCTATCTACCTACCTCCATGGGTTCTGGGATTACAGGCAGGCTACTACTCACTCTCAACCCTTATGGGAATCTGGGGATCTGAACTCTGGTCTTTACACTTGCAAGGTTAATGCTTTAACCTGAAAATCCATCTCCCCCAGCCATAACCTAATCTTTAAAGCAACCTATGAACCTACTTATCAAAAATATCAAGAATTCTACCACTGGGGCTGGAGAAATGGATCAACAGTTAAGAGCACTAGTTCAGAGAACCTGGGTTCAGGTCTGAGCACCCACATGGGGACTATCAACTGTCTGTAGCTTCAGTTCCAAGGGATCCAGTGCCTTTTTCTGGCATCTTCACTTATATGGTACACAGATATATGCGCAGACAAGACATATATACACATATTTTTTTAATGAACTCCATCATTAAGACATTTCTCCAAGCTTTGATCAGTATCCATCACTACACTCTCATCAATGGACAAGAAGCATTTCAACAACTGGTGATTCCACAGACCACTTAGGAGAATCATTCATCCTCAAAATCACTTCATAAAACAAAATAATACTGAACTACAAAATGAGCCAGAAGAAATTGCAAAATATCAGATTGTCAGTGTGGGGCAAAGTTAGTGTTGAGCAAAGCTCCCTTGGTTCTTTTAGCTTTTCACTGAAGCAGAGCTGACAGCGTCCAAATGGCACATCTGATATGGGATTAGCATTTGATGGCCACTGACCCAAACATCCTAGACAATTGGATCTTGGCAAGGATACTTCTTAAAGAATGGGACAAAATGTCAAAGATTAAGTTATGGTTCATGGGAAGGTAAGAAGTTCATAAAGTATTGACCGTGAGCAAATAGAGCTAAGAGGGAAAGACAAACAGACAAATAGGAAAATGGAAGTAACCATCCATGCACAAAGGGTCACAGGAAACAGAGTTTCTTGGATTTGAAAGGATTCTAAGAATCAGAAACCACCATCCCTCTGAAAATTTACACCTTAAATTTACTGCTTTTCCTTCCTTATGCATTTTTATAAAGCTTAAATACTTTTCTCTGACTCAGTCTATGATTTCTGGACAACTTTCCCTCTTTCCATAGTTTTATTATTCTCTCCTTCCCCAAACATATATCAGTGTTTGCATGCTGGACTTTTAGTGTTCTTCTGGCTTGCCAATAACCCCTACAAAGAATTCTGCCATTTGGTAAGTGAGCCGAAGTTACCGGAACCTCAGGAAGAAAATGCTAGAAGCACAGTGGAAGGTCCACAGGCTTTGGAGGACATAAAGGAGTCTTATTTGCATCCCTACTAAGAGCTTCAAGGCAGCATGGCTTCTCTCATGAGCATCAGCTTCCTTACGTGGAAGACATGTTTAGCATCATCTAGCTTACCTGGATGAAGGTTAAAGGAGAGGGTGGATAACCATTGCAAACTGCATTCAAGAAATGCAAATTCTCCATTCCTGTCTTCTAGATCCCCCCAAATTGATCTGCCATTTGCTTACTAGACAAGGCTTTCTTAATCTTCCACTTTAGTCATCTCTTGTGACTATATGTTCACTGTGACACAGATAGACAAGACATAATCCAATAATTCAACCAGGGACCACCAGTTTGCTTAACTTATTTTTAAGAAGAGCTAAGAACTCAGCCTGCATCTTTTTGCTTTCAGGTGCTTCAGACATGATAGGCTTTGGTCCTCACCAATGTGCAGCCGTCAAGTGCTCTGGCTGGGGGAAAGATCTGCTGCTGACAGCATAGTGTGATTCTGATTGTGTTGACACTACTGGAGACTCTTTTGTTCTTTCGTTTCAGGGGGACTTTTGTTTGCTTTATTTTTGCCCCTTTATGGTATTGAGCAAAATATTCATTTAAGACATATCTATCAGTGCAACAGGGGGAAATGATTTTTTTTTCTCTTTGCCCACACTTCTGATGAGAAACAGCACATCAATTAACAGTTCTGTACAGTGGGAGAAAAATCACGGAAGTCAGTCAGATTCTGAGGATTCAAATTTCTTCTTTGCTCATGTGATCATAAATTATTTGTCTAAGTGCAGCCTTTTCTTCTCTTCTGTACAATGGATATTACAATAGCATTTATTTTGTGGAGTCTATATGTGGAACCAAAAGCTAAATCCAAAAGAACTATTTAAGCTATAATTCTGCATGGAGTAGATCTTTAAATCTTGTCACAGATTTTCAAGCAGCAAATTTTTAGCAAAGGATTAGTGACCATGTCAATGTTATTCACAGCCTCAGAGGCAATAAATGATCAAAAATGGACCACCACAAGGCTTTGTTGTCAGGGGTCTTATCACTGTGGAACAAAATACCTGAAGGCTGTTTTTAGGCAGTTTCTCATGTTATGGTGACCCCCAACCATAAAATTATTGTCATTGCTACTTCATAACTGTAATTTTGCTACTGTTATGAATCATAATGTAAATATCTTTGTTTTCCAATGGTCCTAGGCAACCTCTATGAAAGAGTCTTTTGATTCCCTTAAAGGGGTCGTGACTCATGGCTGAGAACCACTGTTTCTATAACTATACCCACCTTTTTAGTCAGAGGCAAACCATCAGTGTTTCTCCCTGTGTGACTTACCACAGCACATCATGCCACACTCTTTCGGAATGTGACTCAAGAAACCTGTGCTATGTCACTGAGGCTCACAAGATGCAAAAGTGCCTCTCAGATTTCTCTAAAGCTTTAGATCAATACTGAGATCAAATAATTGAGACTTTGGAGATTTCTGTCTTTTGGAACAAATGTATATTTCTTGGTGATGACAAAGAGAAAAAAATCAGTGGTAGAACAAAATAAGATTCATAAGCTATCCTTCTTGGTATATCCAGCAATCTTTTCCAATGATTACAAGAATCTAGTATATACCACACTGCCCAGCACATATTAGGTGTTCAGTAAATAGCTGTGAAAGAATAAATGCCTATATTCTATACAGAATATTGGAAAAAACAATGTTTATTTGATGTTTATTAGGATAAGAAACATTGTAAGTGTCTAAGAATTTTGTGGAGGGGCTCTCCCAAGGCTTTCCCAGAGGACCAAACTTCAATTTTCAGCATTCCCATCAGGCAGCTCACAACTCCCTGTAATTCCCACCTCCATGAGATCCAGCTCCCTCTTCTGGAGTCTAGGATTCCCTGTACTCTTATGTGGACATACCCCACACAGAGATACATGTAATTAAAAATGAAATATTTTTTAATTGGAGGATTGTAATGGTTACTCTTAAACAGCTTCCCTTTTCTTCAACCGTAAGGAAAGAGCTAGCATGATACAATCCAAAGAGCCCAGGGCAGATGCTGCAAACCTTGGCATCGAATCCTGTGTGTGACTGGACTATGTCGATGTGGAGCACATTAAAACATCCTCTTGGGGTCTTGATCTTCTATTTTATGAAGTGCCAGACCTGGACTGGGTTAGTTCGGCTCTCATTGTCTCCACATTTCAAAACATTACAACATTTACATTTGTGTAAACTGAACAATTAGGATTCAAACCTTGGAGGAAAGTGGCTGCTAAGCAATGCTGTCCGGTGTGCCTCCATCCTTTTATGGTCTCTTCTCCCTTAGCTAGTCCTTGACCAGTAAATAGTTTTGTTGTTGTTTTACTTGATTTTCAGTCAAAGTCTAATAAATCACCCCAAAACTTATTTGATTCAAACAAACCAACAAGCAAACACATTCTCAGTAGTTTGTCATGTGGCTGTCAATCGAGCTGGAAACCAAGGCTGCAGTCATGTTAAAGTTGAACTGTGATCAATGTCTTTCCGAATTCATTTGTGTGCCTATTGCCAAACTTCAGTTGGTGACTTTGTGAACCGATCCATAGACTGTTCTGAGTGTCCTCATTGCACAGAAGCTGGTTGGCGAATGGAGGAGAGGCAGAGAATGCCCAAGATGGAAGCTACAGACATTATGTACATAATCTTGAAAATACCATTCAATCAATTCTGCTGTGTTCTATTTGTTGAAATTGATTTAACAAACCATCATACACTCAAGATGAGGGGATTATACAAGGAAACACCAACAGACAGGGACCACAGGCTCACTCACATACTCAGATGAACTTTACACACGATGGTTGATAGTGGAGGCATTCATTTTAACTGTGGAGGATCCACCTGATGACACTATGAAGAATTTCAAGCACATCTGATGTGGGGTGGAAATTAAATGGTAAGTAGGGAATACAATGAGTTGGGGAAGAAGGGTGTGGTTCACACTGAAAGAGAAATGGCAGTCATATCCATAAAAGTTAGGAGCAAGGCAACCCCATTATAAGTAGGTAGTTAAAAATAGAGGTCCAAGGAAAACAAGATGTTTATATATCCTGGTGGAATCTGTAATAGGCTCTGAGAGTACTGATGTTTTACTCTACCTAAACAAGTGAGCTCAGAAGCCTGAAATACAAAAGGCCCCGAGTCATCAAGATGTCAGCTGATCATCTGCCTCTGTTGGTTTATTTTCCCAGATTCTTCTTTCCTGATCTTGCCTACTTTCATCTGATTTACCAATCAATCAGAATCCCAATTATATATATCCTAGGTAGGTAGGTAGGTAGATAGATAGATAGATATTATATATATATATATATATATTTATATATATATATATATATATATATATATATATATATTGAACTAACCAACCAGGTTCATCCTAAATCAATGCTTCATTGATATAGTGACCAAGCCAATCAGGCTCATTCCTTGAATATAAAAGAGCTGTGCAAGAAGGCCAAAGGCAACCATTTTTGGAGTTCCCTGCCCTCTGCAAGGAGCTATTTCTCTAGCTCTCAATAAACCTTGCTTGCCCTTCTTTCGCTGTCCTCACTCAGAAGCCACTGGCTCTGGGCTACTGTGGAATTTCCAGGACCTTATTCCAAGCTAAACCCACCTTTCTTGGTAGAAAGGCTCTGTGGCACTCAAAAAAAAAAAATCCACAACAATATTTATTAAGTCCTCTCATGTGCTAATCACTGTGGTGGTCTATCAAGAGACACATGCAGAGTAGACTCCTGGATGTCTGTGACTGAGCCAGCCTCTTCCCCTTTTATCTCATGCAGTCCTTAGAATCACTTTAGAATATGCTAGAAATGCACTAAGATGTGGGTGGGGCATACACAGATGAGACTCTACACCCTGAGCTCTCCTTAACTTTAGGAGGCCAGTGTGCCATGCTTTGTGGTATCTGTGACTCCTTGATGCCTATGTGTGAATGCTAAGTTGCACTGTATGACTCACTGTAGGAGTGTTCTGCCTCACTGGACTCATGCCAGTGGTGGAGATGTTAGTGTGTGGTAAGCTCCTTGCTGCCGCCTTCTTCTTCTTCTTCTTCTTCTTCTTCTTCTTCTTCTTCTTCTTCTTCTTCTTCTTCTTCTTCTTCTTCTTCTTCTTCTTGTTCTTCTTCTTCTTCTTCTTCTTCTTCTTCTTCTTCTTCTTCTTCTTCTTCTTCTTCTTCTTCTTCTTCTTCTTCTTCTTCATTCTATCATCCCCCATCAACCCACAAAGAGTTGATGGAAAATTTTACAAGAGGCAAACTGTTGTTCAGAATGGAGCATGGTCTCCTTGCTACCTTCCCAACCATAATTTGCCATTTAAACTCAAAATCTTAGTATCCCCATCTAAGCAAACAGAAGGTGGTGTATCTCAGCATATTTATCTTGTTGGTATAATGAAGATAAAGAGTTCTTTCTGAGGAGTTTTAAAAGTTACGGCAACATCCAAATGGAAGAAGACACCTTGATCGCCCAACTTCCTTTAGGACAGTGAGACAAATAACTCTTGACTTCTCTTCATTTGTCAACATGCATGTGCACATTTCCACTAGTGATTAGATACGTTGTTATTGAACAGGGTGAACCTATTAAGACTGTTCTACCTATCAAGATTGTCTAAACTTTGCCATGAACGTGAACCCCGCCAAAAGCTGAGTGTCTTAAAACAATAAAAGACTGATTCTCTCTCTTTGTAAGTGTCCATCCCAGGATGACTGAAGCTCCTCTTTGTATCATCTCAGTTCAAGCATAGGTTCAGGCTCGTGAATCAAGCACTGGTTCATGCATCAGAAAAGAGCAAACATAGAATGACTATGCTCCTGAGCATGCTCTTCAGGCTCTGAGTAGCATCCACCACTCCCTCCTTCATATCATTGTCCAAGGTAAGTCATGTCGCCGAGACTGACTGTGTGGAGGAAGAAGCACAACCCTCCCAGTGCTCAGAAAGAAAGAAAGAGAGAGGGGGGAGAGGGAGGGAGGGAGGAAAGAAGGAAGGGAGGGAGGGAGGGAGGGATGGAGAGAGGGAGGGAGGGAGGAAAGAAGGAAGGAAGGAAGGAAGGAAGGAAGGAAGGAAGGAAGGAAGGAAGGAAAGAAGGAAGGAAGGAAGAAGTGCAAACTGTCTCCCACACTATGACAGTTTGTATTTTCAAGCACAAGAGTCAACCTCTGACAGAGTTCTGAACTGCAGGTATGTCTCTTACTTGTGAACCATTTCAGACGTTTTATGCAATGAATGACTCTATCAAATTTAATTATCAAAACTCATAGTTATTAGAAAATCTTACCATTAATATTCCCTCCCATATCTCAAACCCACAGTCTCACAGGGAGAAGTCTAAAGGGGTATACTGTGTGTGCATATGTTCCTGCATCTGCGAGTATATTCTTAGGATGCTGGTAAATGGAAAGACATGATTGGCTTAAGGTCAAGTTGAGTCAATGCTTATAAATTTCCCCTTGCAAGGTTAATGAGTTAGCCCTGTCTAATTTCGCCATACTGAAGCTGGTTATAAATTTGTTAGTTCAATTGCATCTGGTTTAGATCGACCTTCAATCACAGGCTGCTCTCTTTCCTTCCCCAAGCTTCCTTTTTCTTGGATTCCTACCACCATGCTAATCCACATGAACACTAAACTGAAGCTTCATTAGTTCTGGCTTCAACTCCCAGCTCTTCCATTAACTAACAGTACTGCTTTGGAAAAGTTACCTCACCTCTCCAGGCCGCATCTCCAAAATGAGGGAGTCGGCTGGGAAATTCCTTCTAGCTGTAACTGCTTATGGTTCTAACGTCATGCTGTGAAGCCAGATAGAAAGTGTGCCATGCGAGGTTCTTCCTGTTTCCTGAGTTTATCAGCAACTAGAGGAGCTATCTTGGCAAAGCCTAGCCTCCCAGCACAGGATAGCATCCCTTTGAAGATCAGTCACCTTTCAGCACCTCCAGTACACTGTTTCCTCAGTCCCCTCCTTGCCAGCCTTGGGACACAAAGCCTCCAGCTCAAAGTGTGATTAGAGTGCACTGTATTTTAGTATCTTTTTTTTCTTACTTAAAACAAAACTTGAAAACTTCCTCTGGCTCTACTAAGTTCATGGGGGGATGGTGGTATTCTTTATGTCTTACTTGATTGGGGGTTGGTTTTGTTGTGTTTATTGCTTTGTTTTTGGAACAGGGACTTAATACACAGTCCTAGCTGGCCTAGAACTAACAATGTAGACCAGGCTGACCTTGAGCTTGTGGCAAACCTCTTGCCTCTGCCTCAGAAATGCTAGGAGGCTTTTGTCACCAGGCTTAACTAGGGGTTAATTCAAAGGGGTTGAATTTGGGGATTTTTCTGTCCTTGTTGTTTTTTTGTTTAGGTTGGGTTGGTTTGGGTTTTTATGTCTGTTTCTGCTCTGGTGCTTTTTGTTGTTGTTGTTGTTTAATTTTAACTATAGTAGGAAAGTAACTGTTGGGGCTTTTAATTGCTTTATCTCCATGACATTTTTGCAGCCTCTGGTAATAGTTAATATAGTCTAAGTATTATGGGGTGCAACTCTCGGACCGAAGAATCACATTCATTTAATTTTGTTACTATACTGAAGAAATAATTTCGGGTAGAAAAAGATTATTTCTCAGTTGTCCTACTATAAATAACTTTTTAAAAAAATGCCTTCTAGGACAACTTAAGGACTTGCTTGAAAATTCTTTCAGCCCCTCAATAATGTCAACCTCAAGTTCCATCTCCCCTGTTTTCCTATTCTGATGAATAATTCAGGAAGTCTCAGATTTTAGAGTCATATACATCTTGATTCAAAATCTAATGCTTTGAGCCAGTTGTATGAATTGTCTGAGCCTTCAACTGTTCATTAACAAAATGAAAAATCCAGTGAGTTGCTGTGAATGGTAAAATGAAGTCAATCAAGCTCTGGGTATAGCATATGAATGACAAGCGACTGACCATGGTATTCACCCAAAACCACCAGGTGAGACTTCCATTTTACATGTATCAGTCAGTCCCTTCAAAGTTACCTTCAAATATTAGGTCAGACATTTGAACAATGAACAAAGAGAACTATGTATTTTAGTGTTCCCAAAAGTTAGCTAAAATCTTCTGTGCTTCCTAGAGATCACCAATTGAATGATATTCTTGATATTCTTGCTGTTCCACTCCATGACTCTGTCACACAGAGACAAAGCACATGTCTGAAAGAGGACTGGACAGCATCTATTCCCACGTACACCCTGCTTTAGGCTGGCCTGGGAAAAAGAAGTACTGCATACATCGCCTTCTCATGTATTTTACAAACAATGTGAGCCATCCATCCTTAACTCAAATATCTCCTCAGCATGCAGATAGCACCAGAATATGCCCCCAGCCTACTGCATATGAGCTGGGTCACATATCTTCTTGTACTGTCTGTATTCTTAGTCATTTTTATAAAAATCACCTCCCAAAAGAAGAAAAGTTGTCCTAGAAGATTTCTAATTTCCACTTAACACACATAAAACATTTTCTGAAGCTTGATTTGTCAAGTTTATAACCCAATTTCACTTTTTTTCCATAGTTCAATTCTTTTTCTTGTTTTTTTTTTTTTCTTTTTTTTCTTTTTGGAGCTGAGGATGGAACCCAGGGCCTTGTGCTTGCTAGGCAAGTGCTCTACCACTGAGCTAAATCCCCAACTCAATTCTTTTCCTAAAAAAAAAAACTTTCCCTGCCATTTCTAAAGAAAAAAAAGTAAGCCTTCTCTCCCTGAATTATCCAAGTTTCTCTGCATTTCCCACTCTCATTAACATGAAGATTTCTTCCTTCAGTAACTTCTACTTTGCTCCCCCTTCTCCCCAGACCCAGAGAGGTTTTCTTAGACCTCAGTGGAGTCTTAGAGCTAGAAGATATTTCACAAATTGCATAGAAAAAGGGAGGCGGAAAAGGGGGAAGGGTTTCCTTAAAAGTCACATGAACTGTATTTTCTAGGTCTCAGTCTTGTTATGAAACAAGCGAGGCTCACACCTCTTGCACTGGAAAACTATAAAAATGATAAAAGGAAAAAGATTTGTTTCAACTTGCACAGGTAATTTTCATTCTTCAAATTAGTTTCTCACCAGTAAAATTTGAGCATGAGGGTTGATGGGAAGTAAAGAAGGAAATAAAGAGAAATTAGATAACATGGCTTATCAATCCCTTTCCATGTTAAAAATCCATGATAAACATATAATGCAATCAGTTGATCTCTCTCACAGGAAGGGGTGGGAGCCGACAGACTTATTTCCTTTCTTCCAAATGCCACCTTACAGCTGTGGTCTTGTGGTAAAATGGCTGGTACAATTAGAAACCAAAATTAGAAAGCCAGCAACCACAAGAGGAAAAAGCTGGGAACTACTTGAGGCCCTGACCCAGAAACCCAGCCAAGGACTCAGCTCCAGCTGAGGCTTTGTGGCACACATGGTTCCCTAGCCTGTAGCCCCACAGAGGGCATTTCTACGTACCTCACATGCATACCAGGGAGACTTCATGCTCATTTAACTGAGACTTTTCAACAGATCTTGGAGAGAAAGAACACTAGATAATCAGTTACTCAGCTAGAGACCATAACTCAACTCATCACAGGGCATCCGTTGTCAGCACTACTGCCGCCATGGTGCTCCATCTGAGCGAGCTGCAAGTGTTTTTCATCAGAACCCCTGATAGGAGCCTCTCCGTCTTTGAGCTATGGATTTTATTGTTATTTTAAAGAAAAAAATATTGTCAAACACATGAATTTTATAACATCTGTTTTCATTCCAAATTCCTTTTACCCAAAGATGTTTCATCAGTAAGAATTACCATTGAAGATCCAGGAATTTGAAAACTTCACAAACTCATATATATATATATATATAAAAAAAAAAAAAAAAAACCAAACAAATTCTCAAAGTCGTGGATTTGAGGACCAAGGGCAGGAAGATACAAACTGGACACACTGGTCCTCAAGCCTCAGTGACACCACAGCGGGGAATGGAACACATTGGGCTTCTCTGTTTCTGTCCAATTAATTGTGTCACAGCATAAAGATAAATGTCAAGATTCAGCACCAGTTAAAATGATTCCATTATGGCTCCCAGGTTGACAGAAGCATACATAGTATGCTCATGCCTACAGAACCACAGAAGATTAGAAAAACACACTGAAGCCTGGAAAACAGAGCCACAGCCCTTGACCCACCAAGAACACTCAGCTGGGTCAATAACACTTGCTTCTTTAAAAAATACAGCCATGTGATGTTACTCCTTTATTAAAACAATCTTTTGAGCTGGTCTGTTTATGTGAATTAAAATAAAACATTGTGTTAGTGAATTATGTCACAATTAGTGAAATTTCAGAAAGGAAAACACTCACGATTCATATTTTACAGCCATGTCACCCAAAATATTATGGTTAGTGTCTGATTTATCAACCATAATGATCTGTGGGAGGGAAGATGTTCTGTGTTTTTAAAGGGAGAAGAAGAAGGTTTGAGCCGTTATTTTGGATCCAGTTCCTGATTTACTTCGCTTCCCAGGGCCGTGAAATAGCCCAGCAGAAATGGAGAAAAGTGAAATTGTAACAGTCCAATTTTGAAATAAAACCTAGAACATTCCCTTTACTCAGTTTTTGGTGACATTTAATACCGTGACCTGCCTTTCAAGTTAGCTGAAGTCATTCTTCTCACATCATTACAAAAGGTACAGCTTGCGACTCTCAGACCAGAGAACGATGGTACAGAGCAGGGAGGGAAACATGCCTAGAGATAACAGCATACAAACCCATGCATGTTCCCATCATAGCTAACAGTAGTGGTAGCACCCTCAGAGCCCACAGTTCTAACTCAAACACTGGTAAAGTTCAAAGGATGCCGCAGAAATTCCGATTGTGTCTGTTGCTGGTCACGTGACATGTCTCTAATGGTGTGTTCTAGGCATAGAGCCTGGTGATTGGGGAAAGCTTAACTCAAACTAATCTGGGGTTTGGACGAACATGTCTGCCAGCCTCCAAGTGTACTTAATACAAGCCAGGGCTGGGTCAAGAGAATGTCATTTGGTATCACTACAAGGACAGAGGCAAAAGCTATTTTAAGAACAATATGGTTTTGGGTGCTCTCTGTGAAGTTTACGAGTAGTCAGAGAAGAGAACATAAAACTTGTTCTATACATATAATTAAAATACAGGGTAACGAAACTCATGTGTAAGTAATAGGGCAGCAGTGTAGAGCCAGGGTCATAATAAGCATCCTGGTTGAAGGGAAAAGCAATTTGTGGTACAGCTTTCAAATTCCTGCTTTAGTGGATGGATTTGGAAAGCTCACGTATAGTCTTCCTGGTGGGGTAGGTTTACTTTCATAGGCCTTTCATTTAAACTCTTTCTCCCCAAAATAGCAGCTGGGTATGGTTTGGGTTTTTTCCTTCAGAAGAAATCACAGTTTTATAAACGAATTACTGTTTCATGGGAACAAACAGCTGATTTTTTGTTGCTTTTTTTTTTTAATGTAATCACTGTTCCTATTCTCTGTCCATTATGGTGTGGAGAAGGTGATGATCCCAAACTCCAGCGCCCCTAAGACGACCTCCTACATGCACTTGCACAGAACTGACCAAATTCCAGGAACACTCTCCAAGCAGGTTTACAGAATAGAGACAATGGGAAGGGGCAGGGGACTCCACAACAGATGTTATCCACTGTTGTGCGCTTTGCTCTATGTGGACCAAATGTCTGCAGGACTGACTAAATAATCCACTTTGTCATTTGATAGTCTAGTGGCAGGAACTCCTCTCCAGATGGGGCCATAGGGATGGCTTTGATTGGGGCCCATAAAAATGCTACTGCAAATTGGCCAGCCTCCTTTGTGACTAGGACTTGGCGCCAAGGAGAGGTGTTTCACTGCTATTTCTAATAAGCCCTATAAAACAGACCCCAAACAACCACCAAGCAGATTTATATGGTGGTTGGGGGTGGGGAGACAGTAGAGGGTCAACAGAACAGAAGAGTATCCACATAGTTTAGGGTTATAAGTGAACTGTAATTAGAGGAATCATACAAAAAGTCTTAGTCACGAGCCATGGTCTCCAGAATCTGAACATCCAAACCACACATGCAGATTTTTTGGAAAGCTTTCTCTCTTCTTTTTAGGTGAATTGTTTCTTTGAATCAGAAACCTTACTGAACTATAGAAGATTATAGTGAAAAGAGCCATGGACCTCATGTTGACTAATGCCAAATTACCTTTTCATTAGTGTGTGTGTGTGTGTGTGTGTGTGTGTGTGTGTGTGTGTGTGTGAGAGAGAGAGAGAGAGAGAGAGAGAGAGAGAGAGAGAGAGAGAGAGAGAGAGAGAGAGAGAGTTTGTACATATGAGTGAGGGTGCCCATAGAGGCCTGAAGAAGGCATCAGATCCACTGGAGCTGGAGTTGCAGGTTGTTGTGAGCCACCCAACATGGGTGCTGGGAACTGAACTTGGGTCCTCTGGAAGAGCAAGAAGTATCCTTGACTTCTGGGCCATTTCTCCATCCTACATTCCCCTTCTTGAGAAGCACAGTGTGAAGCCAGATTCTGACATCAGGTCCTAGCTTCCTCTTTCAACTGTTCTATCAGCTTCCTGGTTTCTGTGCCTACTGAGTAAGAACATGCTCAGTTCAGTAAAGGCTGGCTATCCTCACATAGGCGTTGGTCCCGACATCGGCAGGACTAATAACAAGAGTGATTGAATTAGGGAAGAAGAAATGATTTGCAAAAGCAAAGAACTAACTAACGTTCTATGGATGGGAGGTAAAAGCAAAGCAAAACCTAGTGCTGGCGTTTTCTTGAGATCCCGGATCTTCTAGAGCCAGCCATGTAGGACCCATGGAGGCAGATCTCAGAGGGTTGGCTTCCAAGGCCTGTGCACCCAACACCTATGCCCACCTTCAACCCGAACAGCCCTGCAGTTTGTCTACTATATACCATTGTAGAAGCCTGTGTGCATATGAATTATCCTTCCCACCTGACTCAAGGCGCACATACACATAATGAGAATGTGCAGAACCTGATTTGAACTGGCTGGTCAGGCGAGTCCCTCAGCACCTCTGCATCCTGAGGACTTCATCTCTAAAGTGAGAGGAGTGGATCAACCACCCCTGTGGTCTTGTCAGTCACTGAGAGCCTCAGCTCTCCCCTTAATATGTGGATGGCCCCCAGAATAATGAGAGCACGGAGTCGCTGTTCTCTCCCATGGAAGAGAAGCTAATCTTCTCCTGGAGAAGGCAGCAGTGTTTCCCTGTGACCACCTCTTGTTCTTTCTCTATTCAATGTTCTAACTTCTCATAGGGCAGACAGCGAGCCTCCCAGATCAGATTGCTCGGAACATCTCCTCCTATCACTCACTCCTGCCAGTCAGGGTGAAGTTCTTTGCCACTCACCCCTTCTTGCCTTACCCTGAGAGCTGTGAAGAAGCAAGACTGCAAGGATGCAGGCTCCTGGTTCTCCCTTACCCTGGTCTGCCTAATCCAGTTCTGACCCGAGGCAGCAAAAGTAGGCTTAACTGAGCATGGGCCAGGCAGGCAAGTAGTTTAAGAAATCCTGACTCTACTTGCCATTAAGTGAAACTGCTTATGTTTGTTGAACTCTGAGAACTTGGAGAACACTGTGCACTTTATCTATTCAGTTTCCTTGATGTGAAACAGGCCGAGGGGTAGACAAAGGGGGCAATTGCTGTTGTCCACTAAAAGCTTTGCCATTTGATTGCTTCATAATTTCACAACTCCTTTAATTTGGAGTGCACATTCATGCCACAAACCTGTCTGTCACCCCTAACAAGCTCTTTGGTACAAACTGGAGCAAACTCCCATGATGGAAACAACCTTCCCCTCCATCAGAGAAAGCAAGTACACCATAGGATCTTGACACATACCTGGAGAGCTGCAGGTGTTTCTCTCCCTGGTATTGGAGTTTTCAATTCCCAAGGCTCTTTACCTATGGATACTGTTAAAGTGTGTTTCCCTACTCTTTCTTAAAGCTGTTTCACACTCATTTCTGACACCTTTTGTATAAAAGCTAAACAATAGGAAAGGAAAGAGACTGGGTCTTATGGGATCAGAGCTTTGGTTTCTGAAGGTCACACTTCAGCAGTAAAAAGACACAGTAAAAAGACAAGCTTAGCTTTGGCCTTGGGTCTTTCTTAGTAGTTATGTATGACACACTTTTTTTTTCATTTTCAAAATGAGATCCAGATATTGCCTGCCATTATATAAATTGAAAGGAAAATAAATATGTATAGTCATACTTAGCAACATGCATAATGTAGATTAAATATATTCAATCCTCACCCATTCTTGGATCCAGCACTCCACCTTGTTGGGAGCTCTCTTTGCTTCCTACACTGACAAGAGGGAACAGAGCAAGGAGCAGCAAGCAGGAGGGAGGAGGCCAGGGTTTCATTTCAGTTCCCGAACTGCCTCTCTGCAGACCGAGAGCCTTGCCTCTGTTAATGAGATCACCTCATTTGTGCTATGTGATAGCAGCTCTAATTGAATTGGACCAAGGATGGAGAGAAGACTATTGCACATTTCCGTCAATCTATGGACGGTGTCAAATGTCTATAGGAAAAGAAATGATTTAAAGAGAATTCATGGGGCTGGAGTATAGCTCTATCAGCCTGTGCGTGGCTTAATTTGGGTTCAGTTGCTATGACTAAAGAAAAACAACAAAAAAAGGAAATTCTCAGAAGACATCTACCAAGTCACATGGGGGACACGGGCGTGGAGGGTGTCAAATCAGAGGACAGGAAAAACTGCATCATGGAGTTGACAAGAAGCTCCATGAATTACTTTTCACAACTTTGGTGAGATGTGCCATGTATCCTAGTGTTGGGAAACAGAGTCTGGCTTACCAATGTCTTGAGAGCCATGGGAACATTTCCTCATCGAAGGTGACTGACAAGGGAAGCACCTGCTTTTGAACAAACTAATGACAAACTTGAGGACATGAACATACAATGTACATGGTCCGGGGTGCGGGACTGCCTCCCCAAGACACAAGCGGATGGGTTACTATCTGAGGGCTAAAAACAGCAGAAGGTTTTAAAAGCCCTATAATTATTGAGCCTGGTCAGAGGTGTTTTAGGACAGTGAGTAATTGGAAAGTTTGTTTGGGATTTTGTTTTCCTCTACTAGAGACTACAATTATAAAATAAAGGTCCGTTATTCTTAATAAAGCAAGATGTCCTACAGAGCAAGTTTTATCATGCTCCAGAGTCTATAGAACAGCCCAGCTTATAGAAAGTGTTTACTGATGGTGATGATGATGATGATGATGATGATGATGACAGTAATGGGGTGGGGGTGGGGGTGGTGATGGTAGAGTGATAAAGATGATTATGGTGGTTGTAATGGTGATAATAATGATGGGGATGGCAATGATGAACATGACAAAGACAGCAGTGACACAATTAGAATGACATTTATTCAGTTCTAACCGTGCTCCAGGCAAATTGCTGGAATTGTATGTTCTGTATCTGCCTACATAAGGGCAAGCTTATGAGCCACTGGCAAGATGCCTCTGTAAATTATCAGTGGAAACACTATTAAGGCCCAATACTTATGAATTTTTTATCTGTTTGCTCTTAACCATCCCCAGATTTGTATTGGTCAATTACTCCAGATTCATGGCCATCTCAGCTCAAAAAGATTGTACTATGAGGTAGAGAGAAAAATCATTGTAAGAGAAGCTAATCTTTTAATGAAGAAGAAGAAGAATGCTAACTTAGATGGCCAACAAAATAAAAATAAAAATAAATAAATCTTTTGTACAATGTATTCTGATTATTTTCTTTCTCCTTACCAAAATCCTCCCAGATCCTCTCCACCTCCCTACCCACCAAACATTATGCTCTTGATCTCTGTCTCACTCTCTCTTTCAAAACACAAGGAAAAAAAACCCAAACTCAAAACAACAACAAAAAAATTTAATGAGGAATATCAATAAGACAAAAATAATACCAGAACAAAACAAAAAGCATACAAAGAAGCATGGAGTCCATTTTGTGTTGGCTTACTATTCTTGGGAAGGGGGCCTGTCCTAAAGGGTGGTTGATATAACCAACGACACCCTGTTGGAGAAAACTGATTTTTCCTTTCTCAGCAGGTATCAATTGTAAATAACTTATTAGATAGGAGTGGAACTTTGTGCTCATTTCTCCTTCTTAGTGCTGGGATTTTGTGTGGTTTGAATCTGTGTGTGCTGTCATAGACTCTTTGACTTCATTTGTGTATCAGCGTGTTGTGTATGGAAGACACAGTTTCACTGCAGTCATCTACCTCCTCTGGCTCTTACTATCTTTCTGTCTTCTCTTTTGCATAGGTCCCTGAGCCTTGAGGGGAGGGATTTGATAAAGATACTTACTTAGGAATGAGTGCTCCAAAGTCTGTCACTCTCACCTTGTCCCGTTGTGAGTTTGTGTGTTAACTACCATCTACTATGAGAAGAAGCTTCTCTGATGATGGTTGATCAAGGCACTCATCTACAGGTATAGCAATGTCATTAGAAGTCATTTTATTGGTATGTTCCTTTAGCAAAATAATAGTAGGTAGGTTTGCTCTTAGGGCCATGACCTAGTCTCAGGTTGTTGGACACGTTAGAAATGCCATGCATGGTTCCATCTCATGAAGTGAGACTTAGTCCAATCAAAAAGTGGTTGGTTACTCTCATAATATCTCTGCCACTATTGCACCAGTATATCTTGTAGGCAGGTTGCTGTTGCAGATCACAGGTTTTGTAGCTGGGTAACACTGATGATTAATTTTATCTTTTGACTGCATGCAAAGTATCTTCCAGCACCATGAATACTAGTCAACAGGGGCAAAGTTTCTAGTTGGGCACTTCCTCAGTTTCTAGTGACCTAACTAACTATGTCTTCAACAATAATGCCTTATCATTAGGTTATAGAAAATAATTAATGACCTTGGCAATAGTCTGAGTTTGGGAGGATGGAGTCTTTGAGACCCCTTTGGCCAACAACTCAATAAGATGTAGCCCACTTCTGGCACTAGAGGTTTTACTTAGTGACATAAGATGTCTAGTTGGGACATTGTCTCCCCATTATATGATCATTTTATTTAAATTACTTTCATATAAGTATATATTTTAGGACCCTTCTGCAGTAATGGTTTTCCATACAGCTTTGCAACTGGTTTTCAGTTGCGGTTAACTTTTCTTCCCCATATTCCCTCCTTTGCCCTACTCTCCCATCCACCTCCCCATGTAATCTTCTTATTCTAATTTCCCTTTTATCTCCTTATAACACTGTATTCCATTTATGCTTCCTTGGAAGATCCTCTCCTCCTTCTAGTCCTTTCCCTTCCTAACCTCTGTGGTCATTCAGATTGAAACACACATATCTAAAGCTTAAATGCTAACATCCACATGCAATATTTGTGTTTAGGGTCTGTGTCACCTCATTCAAGATGATGGTTTCTGTCTCCACCCATTTAATTGCAAATTTCAAAATTTTATTCTTCTTAACAGCTAAATAATACTCCATTGTATAAATGTATCGCATTTTATTTATCCATTCATCAGTTGACGTACATCTAGGCTGTTTGCAATTTCTGATTATTATGAATAGAGCAGCAATGAACATGGATGAGCAGGTATCTCTATTGTAAAATGTAAGAGTCCTTTTGGTTATATGCTTTAATTTTTTTCTTCCATTCTTATTTTATGTCTATGAGTGTTTTATGTGCACGTATGTCTATGCAGGTGCCCTCAGAGTCCAGAAGAGGGCATTGGATCCCCTGAAACTGGAGTTACAGGCAGTTGTGAATTGCCATGTGGGCCTCAGTAACAGGACTCTAGTCCTTTGAAAAAGCAACTGGTTTTTAACCTCTGAGCCACCTCTCCATTCCAGTTGACACAAATCTTAACTGAGGTTCTCAGCAAATAAAGGGATCATGTGTGATTTTTACTTTTTCATGTGTCCTTGCTTATGTATTCCAAATATGAACCAAAAAGCATTCATCATTTCTGAAATAAATAAAAAGATATCCAGGAACTATTATTTAGATAAACAAATATGCTTAGTCCATGGTATTAATTTGCATTAATAAGAAAACATCCAATTCCAAGATATTACAAAACATGTCACGAAGAAAACGTAAGAATAAATGCCATGATGAGCACTGACCAGTGTATTTGCAAATTTTGCCCAGTTTGAGACCTAAGTGTTCTGGATGCTGAAAAGAAAAAACAAACTGATTTTTTGAAAGGAATGTAGGGCTTTTCTTTGAAAGTTCAAATGTTTGGTAAGGAAGGTAGGGATGTTGTAGAGTCCTTGTCTAGCATGCATAAAGCCCTGAGTTCGGTCCCAAGTACTATATCAACTGATACTTAGAGTTCCAAGTCAGCCTAGAATGCATGAGACCCTACCTCAAAAAAATACTTTTTTGGTTTTCGTTTTCTTGGAGAAAACAAATGAAGATTAAAAACTGGAACAACTTTACTGAATGCAAGTGTTCAAATCTGTTATAAAATGACACTGACAATCTATACACCAACCTACTTAAAACAAAATTCAAAAGAAATGCCACATATTGCAGTGTCAACAGCAAGACAATCTTCTTAAAGATGATGAGTTTGCACCTCATAGCTTTCTATTATTACATAATTAAAATGAATAAAAATAGGCCACTGCAGGTCTGCATGCTGTGTTTCATAGGAACCCTGGGAAAGTTATACTTTTACAAGTCTAACCTCAATCTGATGCAATCTATTTGATGAATCAGCAGAACTGAGAGAGAAGGTCTTCAGTAATGCTGTGTGCAAAACGGGTAGTGTTCTTCCCGGTGTGTTCATGCTCAACAGTTAGTGTAACATAACCACAGAAATGTCTAACCTGTGAAATGACCAAATGTAGGATCCTATAAAAATGTGCCAACTAAAAGAAACTTCACGGGAGTGTTATTATTTTCAAATAACAGTGAATCTTTCATGTTTTATGTCTTACTGAACTGTACTGAAAATTGTACTTCTAATTGGTGTACCATGGTGTAGCCATTCAACTTGAACCCCAAATTTGATGTTGCTAATCCATAATAGTCAAGCTTCCTGTCTTTGGATAACTAAAAGAACACCTATGTTCCTGTACAAAAAAACTCTAGAGAGCTAGTTTTTCATGTTTTGTGTTTCTATTGTATTTCTTCATTGATTATTCACTTAGCATATCACAATGGGCTAAGGATTTAAGTGATAACATGTAATACTTAAACAACCTGATCTGCATTCTTATTTGATCCTTTCAACAACATCACTAAAGAGGCTCAGAATTTCATAATTTTAATGAGTCTAAAATGAAGTCTCAAAAATGTCAAGTGATAGCTCATATTTACACAGCTGATAAAAATTAAATACTAAAACTAGGGTCAATTTCATCATGATAACTAGTGTTGATGTAGAATGGATGAATGGGCACATGTGTTTAAACACTAAGTCCCCAGCTGGTATGCTGTTGGGGGAGGTTGTGGAGCTTTCAGGGAGTGGGGTCTAAGTGTGGGAATCAGGTCACTGGGTTGGGGGAGAACCCAGTTTGAGTTAGGATATGAGAGCTTGGCTTCCCAGTTACCTGAGATATGAGCAAGATGCATTAAAAATCCCAACAACGTGGAGGACTGTGCCACCATGCCTTCCTTGATAAAATCACCAGGGACGCTGGCATTTGGACAGTCAAAGAATTGTGACTATCAGATGACTCAAGTATTGAGTAAGAATATCAGACTTGCAACCTAAAATGTGGGTAAGGCTTTTCTAGATTAAGAAATAAAGAGAAGACATTTGAGGTAACAGAAATGGCAAAAGATCTGATGGGGACCTTAGAAGTGGTTCAGAGGGTCATGAAATGGTCTGTAGGACTGAAGGGTCCACATGTATACTCAGTGACATGTACTAGGTTCTGGGGAACCTCACAGAGGAGAAGACTAATATTGACAACTGTCTTTGTTCTAGACACCTTATAAACCTGATAATAGCAACTGTTCCCATTTTCCTAACACAGAATATAGGTGCCTGCTCTAATGAGTTAAAAAAAGCACAATTTCTTCCTGTCCCGAGAAGCTCTCTTAGTTAATTTTTCTGTTATTATAACTGACCACAAAAGACTAGGCAACTTGCAAAGAACAAAGGTTTATTCATCTCATCATCTAAAGATTTATTCATCTCATGACTTGGAGACTCTAGGATAAGGAAGTCTTGCTGATACAGACTCTACTGAACTCTTAGCCATGCAGGGCTTCATAGGGCAAGAAGGTTAGAGTCTGAATGTGAAATGTTTCTCCACCAGCCTGATCTCCAGCTGGTTGCCTATTTGGGGAGGTAGTGAAGACTTGTCCTATCGAGGAGTGGGTCACCAGAAGTGTGTTCTTGGGTGGTACTATGGAGTCCTTCCTCTGTCTCCTCATTTGCTTCCTGGTAATCAACAGACAAGCAGCCCATACCACATGCTCTTGTCTCCACAGTGCTTGTCTTGCCTCAGGCTCCAAGCAATGGACCCAGCCAACCTTGGATCTAAATCCTATGGAATAATGAACCAAAACAGAGCTGACCTCTCTTTAAGTTGGTCTCTGTGGTACTTGTCACAGCCACAAAAGGTCTGACTAACACAGAAGAATATAAGTGACAGGCTTTTATAAGAAATCACTCTGGAGATGAGCCACTGGGAGGGTGGATGGAGCCTCATGACCCAATCCCCTCGTAAAGGCCTCAGCCGGTCTCACCTCCTAACAGTTCATAACTGAGATTGAAATTCAGCCACTGCCACCACCTCCTCCTCCTCCTTCATCTTTAGAGATGGAGTTCTACTGTGTTTCCACGCTGGCCTTGGGTTCACAATTCTCTAGCCTCGGCTTCCTGAACAACTGCAGTCATTAACTTTGTAGCGCAAGGATAGGCTTTCAACATGAATTTTGAATTTTTTTTTTGAGACAGGGTTTCTCTGTGTCTTTGGTGCCTATCCTGGATCTCACTCTATAGATTAGGCTGGCCTTGAACTCACAGAGATCCACCTGGCTCTGCCTCCCGAGTGCTGAGATTAAAGGTGTGCGCCACCACCACCTGCCAGAATTTTGATGTGTTGATGGAAGCATTCAAGCTACGGCAAAAACATGTAAATTTTCAACATGGCTTTTTTTTCTACTTCTCCAACCCTTGATTCAGGACTGGTCTTCTGACAAAGATGTAGCAGAAGGGGCATCATCTCCAAGCTCAGGACCTATAGCCCTTATGATGTTGCTTTTCACCAGTTTGAAATACTTTCTTGAGACCACAAGAGAGGACACAGAAGTACTACCGGCCAAAGCCAAAGGATACTGTATGATGTGAATGTGGCTCTCTGGGGCTCTGCCTTTTCACTACATTGAAACATAAATCCATGACAAGTAATAATTCTTGGCCTTAGGATTTGCTAAATCTGATTTTCTTTAACATATAATAAAACTTGCTGGAATGGCAGACCAATAGTGTTAGGATTTTCCAGTCATTTATTGGAAGCTATCTAAAGTGTTTAAACTAGGGTTTGAAATGAAAGTTACTTTTTAGGGGGCCCCCAGGCAGTGAGATCAGGATCCGTCCCTGGTGCATGAGTGGACTTTTTGGAGCCCAGTGCCTATGGTGGGACACCTTGAGCAGCCTTGGTGCAGGCTTGGACCTACCTCAACTGAATGTACCAGACTCTGCTGACTCCCCATGGGAGACCTTGGAGGAAGTGAGAATGGGGAGGTGGGGTGGGAGAAAGCTGGGGGAGGGAGGAGGGAGGAGAGAAGGATCTGTGGTTTGTATATAAAATGAATAGAAAATTTCTTAATAATAAAAAAAGAAAGCTGCTTTAAATAGCTTAGTATTCTAAACATCTAGAGAAGGAAGTTTGCAACACTTCATGATTGTAATAGTCTAAGGCTAAATGAGTACTTACCGTAAAGAATTCAGCTGAGGATGCTAGTTGCCTACCTACTATTCATTCTTCCTTTCACTCTTAGTAACAAAGTTCTAGAATTTCTGACTACATGGCCACCCAGAATCAAAGCTGAATTTGCAGACCCCCTCTGTAGCTAGCCTCAGGACCAAGTTTAAGGGATTAAATTAGAGTGAAAGAGTTACCAAGGAGCTTCTTGGACCCCTCTCATCTTTTCCTACAGCTTTTGGCCTGGAGCTCAGATAAGCCTCACACTCACTCGGGTACCATCTTGAGTCATGAGGAGAAAGGCTACCCAGGAGGCACAGCAAAGCTGAAATAGGCCTGCATATACAGACACACCACCGAGCCCCCATAACTAAACTTCCTACCTTTGCACTATTTTTATATTAGAAAATATGAACTAGTGTCCTGATGGAGTTACTATTATGATAAAGTTTCTGTCACATTCAACTCAGTTGATCCCTTGACAATTGGTAAAGGAAAGATAAAGGGAATTAAAACACTCAAGGAGTTGCATGTGCTTGGCATAGGACATGAAGATTCTATGCAAAGAAATCTTTGCATATAATTTGGCTCATTGGTAGAACACTTGATGAGTAAGCATGAGGTCCTGGGTTCAGTCCCCCGCACTGAAAATATTTCTAAACTTTTATACCTTTCCCCTCTTTTATATATTTGATCCCTCTCTCAGGCAACACAAGGGAGGACTTGAACCCCAGGAATTTCTGTGCTCTTATTCCATAGGCTGAACACCCCCAACAAAGTTGCAACAATTGCCTTTTCTGAAGTGGCATTATAAAATGGTCCTCAATAGGCATGGGGTGGGGCAGGGACGAAGAGAGTAGTGGAGCAATGTTCCAGGTGCTCTGGCCTGGTATAGAGTCATGCTCAACCCAGAAACAGTCTAAGTCATTACAAGTTAGTCACAGGAAATGATGATTTGCAATAGGAAGTCAGGGATACATTAGTCAATAAGATAGCCAAGGCTCTCAACTTAGTGAGCCTCCATTCTGGCAGGAAGACACCAAAAGAAGATAATAAACCCAATCCATAGATTAATGATATGGTGTGTTAGACAGTAATACATCTGCTCTAAGAATAGAAAAAAAAATAGCTGGTTGAAACACCAGCAAGGATTGGAAAAACCAAATTTTGCTAGAAGGCAGTGCACTTGACATTGGAATTAGAAGAAAGGTTTACTCCAGATTAATTTTCAAGAATAATAGTTAATTCTATCTCTTCTGATCAATGAATAGCCTGAGTGATTGTTCCAAATGTAGATGAGATCAATGTATTCTTTAGTACAGGAAAATGAAAATCACAATAGAGTCCATATTGCCAAGGCTACTGCTTGATAAAGTAACAGCAATGGCAGTCTTCTAAGCATAACTCAAGTGTTTTGAGCTGTTCCTAACTGCTGCGCACTGTGCAAATTGCTTAGCTGTGATGACTCCTTAGAGGGATACCCACTCCTGCTCTTCTGAACATGCAAAGTGTGTTCCCACTTGCCACAAAGCATGCCGGTGTGTGTGTGTGTGTGTGTGTGTGTGTGTGTGTGTGTGTGTGTGTGTGTGTAAATGCCAGCTTCATAAATACTAAGGTACTGTACCCGACACCTAAAGACTATAGTAAATAGTTAAACGTCAGCTGGTGGAGATGACACTAACTGAAACCTCTCTGTTGCTGAGCTGGAGGGTAGCTTGTGGTATAAATTTATTGGCTGCTGCTTAAATGAAAGAATTACAATGCACCATAATGTTCATTCTAATCAAGGGATGCCTGAAGATTGCATTTCAGATTGTAAATATGGTGCACACATTTGTCTCTGAACGAGACTTTGCATCCCAGCTGCTGAAACATTTGGGAAGGTGAAAATTCTGTGGACTAACACATTCCTGTGGCAGGGCACAAGATTAATGTGGCAGAAGATGTTTTCACAGGGCAGACAAATCATCTCGTCCCCCATGAATTCACAGTCACTCAAGACACAATGCTGTAAAACTTACTCTCCGAGGGTCTGTGACAGCTGAAAAGATGCATCAGCTGAGGAAAATTGGCTTCTTCTTATGAGCCACCATGGGTACTTTGGGGAAGCAGAAGTTTGAACAACTCGAAAAAGATGAGCCAAGACTACATCAGATGTTTTTAAGTGATTACGTATTATAAAATAGTATTTTTATTTGTGGCAAAAATAAAGTAGACAAGGTAATTAACGAAGGGTTTACTTACTCTTTAGAAATTTTGGTTGATTAACCTAACATGAAACCCTTATACTCTATTTCTGAATGGATCCAAATGGTAAACAATTGCCAAGAAGTCAAATTACACATAACATCAAGAATCGGGATTTTAGATGGGAACACTGGGCTCTGAGAGCTATATACCTTATCAGTATCCTTCCCAGCATACATATACACATAAACACACATGTAAACACATGCCTATATATATCCACACACGTACATAAATACATACACACACACCAGTACATACACATGGACACACACATGCATACACACAACTTTATGGTATTATCGACCAAGTCACCATTTGTTTCTTTTCAAGTCTTAAGACTCTGTTCTTGGGTAAATTTTGGACTGTTGTTTGGATGGGCAGCCTCTACTCCCTTTTCCTTTGACAATGTTTTCTTAAAAACTATGTTCTCCTCAAATATTACTCCAAATGGACTCCACTTCAGCTAAGGAACGGGTGGCTTTAGTTACCACCAGAGATTTGCCCATGGCTACAGGGACTGGCCTAGGGTTCCTGCGAGTTAAGTTAAGCCAGATCCAGTGTCTTAGGGAGCCTGCTGGAAGAAGTTCTCTTTGCACTCAGATGTGACATTGGAAGGGATTAAGGCAGGGTTCAGCTCCTAGAATTTCAAGAAACAGAACAAGTTTTCCAAATACCCTCATAGGGAAGATGAAGGGGCAGGTCAGTCTTGTGGCTGTCCAGGGCTTCTACTTTCTTCAATGTCTGTCTCTGCCCCTCCTGTCTCACTCTCTGTGACTCTTACACACCACCCATGTAATCTCCAGAGACTCTATGACAAGGGAACTCTCTGGAAGGCAAGCCACACCTTTCCCGTCTCTCTCTTCTGTCTCCAAACTGTATATAGAAAAGTACTCCAGCATCAAGCTGACCGAAACATAATCCAGGTGAAATATGGAACTGGCAAGACACCACATCCTTTACTTGATCTCACTGAATCTCCTTAAAACAAAGTGCAAAAGGAAAGGACAGAGACAAATCATGGCCTAAGTAAGCCTTCAAGTTGCATTGGTCTGTCTTTCATCACTGTGGGTCCAGACTGCAGACACTGTCAGGGTACTTTTGTTTCAAATTATCATTGGATGTTTAAACAAGGCCTATCTCTTCTCATCAGCTGGAGCAAGTGCATGCTTGTGCACACGCGCATGAGCGCGCGCACACACACACACACACACACACACACACACACACACACACACACACACACCATATTAATGCTCTCTAGCTTTCCTATTGCTCTGGCCCGACGTAGACACAAATGGTCTGAGGACTGTATGACTTAAAGGGGAAATGCTTTACTTCCCATAATGAGAACATTCTATTGTCTTTGCCCCTGGCTTTAGCATTTGAGACTTCAAAAAAAAAAAATCTGACAAAGGCCCAGGACGCCAGAGCAGCTGCCCCCAAAGGGTTAAACTAAGATCAAAATCAAATGGCATGCTGCGCCATGTCTTCTGCATGACTGATACTGCAATCGATCTGCAGCGGTTCATTTTCTCTCTGGAATCTCTGCCTACTGAGAACAAATACAAACACATGTGGAACCAATAGGAAGCAGACGAAGGGCTTTAAGAGTTCTGCACCAACCTGTGTCAGAGAGCACTCACTTTGCAGATGGGGCAATTAATAAAAGGGTCTGATAGCATGACTGCATCAAGGTGCCTTTACGTGTTAACAGTCCTCTTTTGTCTTCCTCCTGGAGGGCACAGATGGATTCCAGTGTAGAATAAGCGCGGCATTGTGTGCTGACGCACCCCTGAATGGTGTCTCAGTAGGAACACGGGCCCAGGTGTCCTGTGTCCCCCTTGATACTGATTCTTTCTCCCCACCAGCATTTTCAGTGCTAGCATGACCATTAATCAGTAGGGAACTAAACTTTATAAGTAAATCCGCTTTTCAAACATACATGAAAGGGAGAGGCTTGCCATCAAAATATTAGCAGTTCAGACACACAGCTCGTTTGTGACTGAAGTCCCAAGTGTCTGATTCTTACTTTTCAGCTGTAATGGAAGTTTATTAAAGTCACTCTAGGCTGCACTTGGAGCAAGTCATGTTTTAGTTTTTTGAAGATGTAGAAAATGAGGGTCACAGGTGGATCCAGGACACATAGCCTTTTACCTACAGGGCCCTGGAGCTGTGCTTCATTTCCAGCTGGGCATATTGAAGTCTGCCTCTCACCCTGCCTTCATGGCCCTTTAGGCCGGGTCAAGGAGGCAGGAGTTACTATTGGTCCTCTCTGAACTAGGCTGGGAAAAGGAACTGTGTCTGTCAGTCCCCTAGCAACTGTGTGAAGCCATGTGATCACTTCCCAAACCAAATGCCCCTGAGGTTTAGTGAAAGTGCCAGTTGCTCACGACTCTTCCTGCAGACATGAAAACATGGCCAGGAAAGCAGTAAACTAGTTGTCCCACTGTGGACGCTTCAACCCTTTGTGGGTCTGAGGTCGACTCCAGGAGGCCACCACTGTCCACCTTCACTCACCATTCCGAAGGACAAGCATTGAAAGCAGGCAGATAAGAAGAGAGCTTAATAAACAGCCTCAAAACTTCAACCTCTAGGTCGCAAGGCCCTGGACCCCAGTCTCTTCCTGTGATTCTGCTGTGTTACAGACCCTTGGTGTGAGAGTACCAAGGGATGATTCAGCAATCACCTGGCCAAAGGTATGGTTCTCTGCACTCCTAACAGACAGGAGCTCTGCTTCTACTTGACTATTAGGGTTTAGTATCCCAGGCAGGATGCTATCTTTTTAACCTATACATCTTTTGGCAAAAGGATCCCCAAGTGATCAGATACTTATTATCCTGGTTAACGTGTGTGTGTGTGTGTGTGTGTGTGTGTGTGTGTGTGTGTGTGTGTGTGTGTGAAGTTGACATATTCTAGAGTTATTTGTGAAGAGAACCCTTATTTGAGAAAATGCCTCCATCACATTGCCTATAGGAAAGTCTTCGGGGAGGGAGGGGTTCTCGACTAATGGTTGATGTGGGAGAGCTCAGCGCATGGTGGGTAGTACCACTGTGGTGCAGGTTGGTCCTGGGTTCTGTAAGAAAAAAGGCTGATTGCCTTTAATCCCAGCGCTCGTGAGGCAGAGCCAGGCAGATCTCTGTGAGTTCGAGGCCAGCCTGGGCTACCAAGTGAGTTCCAGGAAAGGCGCAAAGCTACACAGAGAAACCCTGTCTCGAAAAAACCAAAAAAAAAAAAAAAAAAAAAAAAAAAAAGGCTGAGAAAGCTATAGAGAACAAGCCAGGTCTTCGCTCCAGTTCCTGCCTCCAGGCTCCTTCCTTGAGTTCATAGGCTGACTCCCTTTCCTGATGGACCACAAGGTGGTTTGAATGACCCCAGCATAGGCTCATATAGTGAATGCTTAGTCACTAGGGAGTGGAACTCTTGGACAGGATGAGAAGGATTTGGAGGCATGGTCTTGTGAAGAAAATGTGTCACTGGGGTCATGTGTCACCGGGGTCATGCTTTGGAGTTTCAGGTCCTCTCTCTCTCTCTCTCTCTCTCTCTCTCTCTCTCTCTCTCTCTCTCTCTCTCTCTCTCTCTCTGCCTATGGATGAGGATGTAGCTCTTAGCTACTACTCCAGTGCCTGCCTATATGCTGCCATGCTCCCTGCCATGATAATAATGGACTAAACCTCTGAAAATGTAAGCAGGCCTCAACTAAATGCTTTCTCTTTTAAGAGTTTCCTTGGTCATAGAGTCTCTTCACAGCAATAGAACACTGACTAAGACAAGCTGTAAATTGAAACACCTCATTCTCAGATGCTTTTGTCAAGGTGTTCATCACAGCAATAGAAAACAAACTAAGCTACACGTCTTCTGATGGAGTTCCCCTCCTTGAAATCCAGGAAATTCAAACACACTGATTTCAGCATAATAGTAGAGAAAGGATGTGCAAATTTCCCTACTAAGTCCCTGAGAGTGACGAAGTAAGTCCATGTTTGCTCTGCCTCTTCTTTTCTATACTAATAATTTTTTTCTACTGTCAAAGAAATCATCTTGGATGTGCAGTCGATATCAGATCCTAAGGGATGGTGCCCCATTATCTCTAGGTATTATGTATTCTCCAAACTCATGTTGAGTCACTTTTGGTCAGTCTGTGGGTGGGTCAGGGTGGCATCTCTGAGGGTGGTGATAGGATCAGTGGATTTGGTGGTCACATGCCAACCCCAGTACTTCCGTTGCTGGAAAATGGCGTTGGATATCTTCTGGAGTTCTGGTGACAAAGACCTTGTCTAAATCAGATTCGTAGTATGTGATGATTCCAGTTTGGGTGAATAGTTGCTAGTATAGAGTGGAAGGGTTTCAGTGTAACCAGCTGGCTACTACACAGTAACTGACCTGCTCAGAGAAAAGTGTGATGTCTGCAGCTGAGCACGGGTCAGAGTTGCAGACATGTTGGATATTAAGCAGCAGAAGTAGCTTCCTAAGGAAGAGGGAATACATGCTACTGGCTCTATGAAGAACCTCTTCCACAGCAGCACATTGATACCACTAATGCCTCTGTTGTAACCATGTCAGGATTGCTGGTGAGACATCAACTAGCAAATTGTTCTGTCTGTTTAAGCCTTTATGGCTTTTTCCTTGTTAGATGTTGTCTGGAAGCCTTAACATGTGACACAAAGATGCCCATTGTTTACCCTCCCTCTCCTAAGTCTGTATGTCTAACCTCTCTGAGGCCAGTTTATGTCACATCTTCTCATGTTTCTTCTTCTATCCTACAGTCAACCGAAAAGCCATTCATAACTACCCATGAGTCCACCTGCGTTTTTATTTTGGATAACTTCTATTCAGATGTAAAGTGGTTTTAGAGGCACAGTGTTAGAGTCTCTGCTCATTGGAAGGGTTTCATCTGGCACCTGCCTCATTGAAATAATCCCATATGGAAAATATATTGAAGTTACAATCTGTGCTTTGACCCCTGCCCGCAGATTGAGTTGATCCATACATGAACCAAGATTGATCTTTTCCTCCTCTTTCAGTTTTTGTTAGACATTTCTCATTTCTTTCTGGGTTTTGGGTCCAAACATGATCTCAGACTAGAGATTCAATTGTAGGCCAGCTGCACTCAGGTTTCTGATGTCTGTCTTTTTCATGTCTTGATTTTGTAGGCTAAGTACCACCCTTACCCATCTCTTTTCTCCCATTGACACTGTATTCTAGTTATAATCTCTATAACTCCCCAACCAGCCTGGCACTCCAAGCTTGCCATTAATTATTTAGTGTAAAAAGTCATTGCTTCTGATAGTCCATGATCATCCCAACTTCTTCTTGGATTGTCATCATCCTTATTGTACCAGTTAACTATTTTCTAACTGCGTCTTCTACCCTCAACCCACACTGAGTTTTTCAGTGACGGGGGCCAACATATTCCCAAACGCTGAAGGAAACATAGGCACCAGGCAGTCCTGATGAAGAAATGTATTCAGATGACAGTTTCTACAACTGGATGCAAGATGTTTCTTTTGCACTTGCCCACTTCTTGGAGCCTTTAGGTATTTTTCACAGTGTCTGTGTGAGGTATGGAAAGCAAGAGTTGCTAGAAGGAAAAGTCAACTAAAGAGGTTGAGGCAGAGACCAGAAGCTCTTACTGGAAGCTTTGAAATGGAATATACTTTCAAAATGACCTACCTCTGGTTCCAGGCAATTCCCCAAAGCAGTTTCAGCTGAGATCTTACAGACTTAAGTGCCCTTGGCTACTGCTTCAGTCACACAGTGAGGGACCACACACCGCATCGCTACATGCGCTACATGAAGCTGATGCTTACATCACACCAAAATCATCATCTCAGCTTTGGACTTACTGCTTTCCTTTCTCAGCTCTTCTGCATACGGCTAACGCCTACTTAGTTTGCAAGAGAACTCAAATAGTTTCTCCTCTTTCTTCCTTAATGCCCTCTTAGAGCCTTTTGTTTTCTTAATTCTTTTTTTTCTCCAACAATTATTTTTGCCATCATTATATTGGAATTGTTATGTAAAACCTCATTAAAAAGTAACCTCCTTGAGGGAAGGGACCATGGCTTATCCTCTGCCACATCCATGATGTTGATATGTTGCCTGGCATATAATAGGCACTCATCCAATGTGACTTATTAAATGTGTGAGTGAGTAAATGAATGAGTGAATAAATTAATGAATGTTCACATACGCTCTCATTTTATTTCCAAAAAGAATCCGAGGCAGCCAAGTTTAAAAAAAAAAAAAAAAGAAAAAAACCCTGCAGCTTATGGAGTAGCAGCTCAAAATATGTAAAACCTGGCAGAAGTGCATGTCTCTCTGTATGGAATGGCACGCTATTGGGGTATAAATACGGGTCTTGGAAAAACCCTCATCTCAAGCTACGAATACCCAGATTGGTGACAGCAGGGTGTCTTCTCACAGGGACCAGAGATCCCAGCCAATAGCACTTCAAGAATGTGCAAGCAAAGAGTTAACAGTCTCACAGCTGTCTTTCATTGGAGGTGTTAATGAGGTGACAGGGGGGAGATTTTAAAATGAAATCGCCTTCAGTGGTTCCATTTAAATTCCGGCACAATAGAAAGGAGAAGGGCTCTCTCCATCCCTCCACTTTTCCAGCCCCCATTGGACTGGGGTCTGACCTTAGCTCTGTGGTTTTACAGGCCTCAGAATGGTCCACAAAAGGGCTTAGAACTGCGCATTTGGTTTCTAGATCTCAACTTGCCTTAGGGAAGTTACTAAAATGTGGCTGCCAGAGATCCTTGGGGTAGGAAAACGATTCAAAAACTAATGTGCGGTGAGACAGACATAGGATGTCATCCGTGAGAGCAATCAGCAACTGGGCACAGCATCCCTCAAGTGGACTTTCTACTTGCTTATTTGGAAATCCTGTTTCTCTGGCACCGGTAACAAATAAGGGGCGCTGTTTTGAAGGAGCGGTGTCTCTGAGACACTGTCCTGAGTGTGGGAAAGATCTCAAGCACAGCCTGAAACGGCCTCCAGTAGCCTTGCTAGTTGAAAGCTGTCAACATCTTCAGCACCTCCTCATGGAGAAATTAGAGATTAAAAAAAAAAAAAACAAACACATGCAGAAGGTTGCTTTGCTACCCCAACATTTTAACTTTCAGAGGAGACTACTCCTTCAAGAAAGAGACGGGCTGACATCGGTACAGAACGGAGGTCACAGGCTGGACGGTCAGAGACACGTTTACACTAGTCTGAGGAAGCCACTCCACTCATGTGTATCGGGTTTCTTAAGTGAAAAATAGAAGTCACCATCCAACCTCGGGAACTATGACGAGTTCTAACATGATATCGCCAGACAAATGTTTAGTACAATGTCTAAGAACACAATTGCTGTCATTAACTATGGGGAAGGGGATGGTCCATGGAGTCTCTGTGGTAAATGACTTGAGCAAGGCCCAATGAGTGTGCTGCTGGGATGTCTACTGAACTGTGAGTAAAAGCAGCACTGTTGGGTCTTCTCAGGACTCTACAGGAGGAGAAACGCTCAGTTTTCAGACAAGATGTCTCATCATGTTCAGATGTTACTCAGTCTCTCTGAGCCTTAGTTTTCTTCTCCAGAAAATGGGAATCACAAGCCCCACCTGCTCATGGGCTTTTCGTGACATTTAAGTATCTGAGGGCTGGGGAAGTGATGTGTTTGTTTAGCATGGATAGGCCCTAGGTTTGATCACCACCACCAAAATAATAATAATTGGCCTAGCCAGGACAAAGTAGTTCATGTACTCCCTGATTCATAACAAGGGGTCTTTACAGAGCCTGTTCTCAGGTCCCTAAATCAGCCTCTAGTGAGCTCCATGGGATTTGCATTAAGATGCTATGGAAGCAGTGCCTAGTCGGGAGACAGAAAAAACAGAACAAAGTCCCCAGTCAGTCACTAATGCTTGATTTCAATGACTGATGGTCTCAGCCTGACTCTGACTTTCCAGGGAACACATTCAGTTTTTGAAGAACATGTATCCCGGTTTCTCACCAAAATGTGATAAGTAACATTTTTCTCATCCATCAGAAATGTTGCAGGGGGTTAAAAATCAGGCCGGGCTAAATCCCTGCAAATGGCATGTAAGTCATTTCACCTCCCAAATCTAGACTAGAGGAAGAAGGGTGCGGGCATTCTCCTTTTCACTCGCAGAAAGCAGTAACTCTGGTACTGGGGATCCGGGAAATGTAGAGATAGGCAAAGGAGAGCAATACCTTTCTTTCGGAGTGGATAGGAGCAATTTATTATATTTTAGTTTAATATTAAAAATGGAAAAAGTCCTTGCTCTGAACCTAAAACTCTTCTAAAAATAAATTCTATCCAGAAAGGTGAATGACACTTACCTGTGATCCCAGAGTTCAGGAGGTGGGGGTAGAAGGGTCACGAGGTGGGGGGAGGAGGGCCAGGAGGTGGGGGAAGGAGGGGCAGGAGGTGGGGTAGGAGGGTCAGGAGGAGGGTCAGGAGGGTCAGGAGGTGGGTAGGAGGGTCAGGAGGTGGGGTAGGAGGATCAGGAGGTGGGGCAGGAGGGGCAGGAGGTGGGGGGAGGGGCTGGAGGTGGGAGAGGAGGGCCAGGAGGTGGGGGCAGGAGGGGCAGGAGGTGGGTAGGAGGGGCAGGAGGTGGGGCAGGAGGATCAGGAGGTGGGGCAGGAGGGGCAGGAGGTGGGCAGGAGGATCAGGAGGTGGGGCAGGAGGGGCAGGAGGTGGGGCAGGAGGATCAGGAGGTGGGGATAGGAGGTTCAGGAGGTGGGGTGGGAGGGTCAGGAGGTGGGTCAGGAGGGTCAGGAGGTGGGGATAGGAGGGTCAGGAGGTGGGGCAGGAGGGGCAGGAGGAGTGGCAGGAGGTGGGGAGGAGGGTCAGGAGGAGGGTCAGGAGGTGGGGTAGGAGGGGCAGGAGGTGGGGATAGGAGGGTCAGGAGGTGGGGCAGGAGGGGCAGGAGGAGGGGCAGGAGGTGGGGAGGAGGGTCAGGAGGAGGGTCAGGAGGTGGGGCAGGAGGGTCAGGAGGTGGGGCAGGAGGGGCAGGAGGTGGGTCAGGAGGATCAGGAGGTGGGTAGGAGGGGCAGGAGGTGGGGGAGGAGGGTCAGGAGGTGGGGATAGGAGGTTCAGGAGGTGGGGTGGGAGGGTCAGGAGGTGGGTCAGGAGGGTCAGGAGGTGGGGATAGGAGGGGCAGGAGGTGGGGCAGGAGGGGCAGGAGGTGGGGATAGGAGGGTCAGGAGGTGGGGCAGGAGGGGCAGGAGGAGGGGCAGGAGGTGGGGGAGGAGGGTCAGGAGGTGGGTAGGAGGGTCAGGAGGTGGGGCAGGAGGGGCAAGAGGTGGGGCAGGAGGGGCAAGAGGTGGGGCAGGAGGGTCAGGAGGTGGGTCAGGAGGGGCAGGAGGTGGGGTAGGAGGGTCAGGAGGTGGGGCAGGAGGGGCAAGAGGTGGGGCAGGAGGGTCAGGAGGTGGGTAGGAGGGTCAGGAGGTGAAGGTCAGCCCTAACTAGGTGCCATGTTTGAGGACAGCCTGAATTACATGAGACTGTCTCATAAAACAAATTAAAATCATTATTTTTAAAAAAAAGAAGAGAAATAGTTTAATTTGGGTGTACTGTTTCAGAAAAAAAAATGGTAGAACAATCAAATGTACTTTCCTTATTCATTTCGGAGCGAGATAAAATTATATGACTCATTTAACAGTAAATAGACAACTTCAAGAATAAGAACACAGGAAAAATACTTGTCTAACTGGTGTTTTGCTTTATCTTTATAACAGTCCTGTGCTCTAGCTAAGGTGAGCTTATTATTCCTCCATGTTTATAGGGGAGATTAACAATGAGGCCGGGATAACAGCGTGCTGTCTGAGGCAGCATCCCTTACTCAGGTCCCCTGTCTTCATCCGGCACATCGCAGTGGCATCTCAGACAGAGGGATGGAGTACAAGGAACTGGCTACACACGTGTTGGAAGGGCTGGAGAAGCAACCTCCTTCAGTACCAAGGAGAGGATGACGCGGACTCTGTGGTCTACGTTCCGGAAGGAGAAGAGGAGAACAAGACCGCAGGAGAAGACAGAACGTTCCCAGAGTCTGGCCAGAGGTCTCAGTGACAGTTCACCATCCAAATAGCCAGTTGCTCAGGGAAACTTAATGCCCACGTCTTCAGACATTTAGCCTGATTTTTGCCTTAGAATAAAAATACAGAAAAAGAAAAATTGCTTTTAAAAAGCAGAGTAGTCACAGAGACTAGACGTGTGTATGAGATTTATAACACATTCTTGAGAAGTGGAGTCATCTGTGCCTCTCTTCCCCCTCTGGGGCTATCATCATGCTAGCTTCTGTGGCAAACCCAAATTGAGGGGGACTAGGGCCCACTGAGGCATCTTAGGAGAGAGATTCCTGATGTGCCTTGTTCCTGAGTCAAGGGACCTTCATGGTTGTTAATCACATACTTACAAATGCACAACTTAAAATACGAAATGTAGCCATGGTATCAAGTGAGTGGAGTTCTAACCAGAATATTATATTTGTTTTATTGAGTTTTAGTTAGCAATCCCTGTCAAACACTTCAAGTGTTTGACATATAGTCTCAGAGAATCCTCACTGAAACCATACATAGTAGATATTTCTTACCATTTTTACTTTAAAGACAGGAAAATGAAGCACAGAGATTGGTTAAGGGCCTTAGCAAAGTCATGCAGCTTGTACATAGGAGGGCTGTGAGCTAAACAGGCCATTGACTAATAGGAGGAAACACATGCATGACCAGTGCTCTCTTCCTGTGGGAGGATGACTTCTTCCGACCTCTCAAGCTCTGTTCTTAGCCCTTCGGTCCCTCTGGACAGGAGATACATGCTGATATTTAGCCAAGCAGAGTCATCAAGTTAATAAACCAGATTCTTCTAAGACTATGTTCATAAACAGCCCATCAGGTAGAATTCTTTACAGCTGTGCAGTGGGTCACTCTTTGTTGCACACGCTACTCTTTCTCTAAAAGGTAATATACTGTACCTACTGCAGTTGATTTGTATAACTACCTGTTCACCTGTTTTGTTGTTTGGGTTTGTTGTTGTTGTTGTTGTTGTTGTTGTCTGTCTCAAAGAATCTAGTCCCCAAACACCATTATATCCTTATCTGGAAGTTAGAACTGAGGAATTAAGAATATGGTTTTACAAAAGAAAATAGAAAGAAAGAAAGAGAGAGAGAGAGAGAAGAAGAAGAAGAAGAAGAAGAAGAAGAAGAAGAAGAAGAAGAAGAAGAAGAAGAAGAAGGAGGGAGGGAGGGAGGGAAAGGAATTAATAAGGTATTTTAATTAGGTGGATAGAGAGGTGGGAGGAGTTGGCAAAGGGGGAAATTTATCTAATATATTGTATGAAAAAATTTTAAATAAAGTTTTAGAAAGAATATCATTTTATGAGTGTACCTGATATCAATTTGATAAGAAACACAGTCATAAAAAAAAAAAACTAGTTAAAGTTTGGGAGAATGATGAAAAAAACTTAAGTATCTGTGTACAGATAGTTGTATGGATATAAGGTTTCAGACAGTATCAAGGAATTTGATTGCTGATAATTTAATATTTCCAACAAACTGTTTTCCAAAATGTTAGCCCTGCAGTTTTGCATTCACAGTAGCAACTATTTGATTTCTGTGGCTTCGAACCCTCACAGCTGACATTGTTTCTTTTTATTAATTTTTGCCATACTACTAGGCACATTGTTCTTATATGCTTTCCTTCTTATATTAATTGGTGATTTCTTAATGATAAGTGATGTCTGGCTTATTTGCCTCCTCTACATTTTATTTGTTATATCTTTTATGGTAGAGTGTTCAAAGTACTTGTCATATTACTGCCTTTAAGGATTTTTTTTCTTCTGTCTATGAAGTCTCAACCCTGCACAAAGAACTGTAGGCAACTGAGGAAAGTTGGGAAAGAGCAAGGTGCTCCTCCTCAGGAAAAGACACTGAAAACATACATACAGGTGCCATTATACAGACTAAACATGATATATATATGTATATGTGTATATATATATATATATATATATAATATTGTGCATGCATGTACATACATGAATGCAGTAACATAAATTTAAGGAGAGTAAGGAGCAGTGTATGAGAGGGTTTGGAGGGAGGAAAGGGAAGGGAGAAATGAAATTAAATTACAATTTCAAAAATAAAATTGAAAAGAAAAAAATCTACTTAAAAGATATGCAAGGCTAGCATGCTGAAACCCCAGTTGTCAATCAACTCCAGCTAGCCTTGTAGTGTGGTGTTTTGATGTTTCTCCTTGTCTGTTTATTTGTATGCCATATCAAAAGAACAGTGCTTTTGTTCATATGTAAGCATTCTGAATTTCAGCCCAAGAGAGTACAGCAGCAATTACTACTGCGTTGTTCTGAGCGAAGCTGTTGGTCATTCCATCCTCTGGGCAGAGATGGTGGACATAAGTTTGGAGAAATCAGAACAGGAAAGAGAAGAAAGGGTTTAGCAGTGCGAACATGCCATCTTCCACTTACTACAGGACATTTGCCAAAGGAAGATAAGCAAGCTCACCAGAATTTCAGCACCTTCTAGGTGTGAGGGATTTTCACCTTTATTACTAATATGCAAATCTTCCTCTTTCACCCTGTGAACTCATGCCAAGGCTGAGCCCTACAAGGCGGTGACTGGGAGCCACTATCCTGCTCTCCCAAGACAATCCCACTCTGTGTGGCTAGGTATGTGGCGCAGTTCCAGATTCAGGAATACTGAGGGCTCTGAAAAAGTAATATTTTAATCACTGCCCTCTTAAATATATGCTTAAATCGCATCTTTCGGCTAAAGAGTGGTGTCAACTGTCATCCCTATCTCACTCACAAAGGAAAGTTCTCAGGCCAAGTTGGCAGCTTTGAGCAATCGGGTTGATCTGGAACCCTTTCAGCCCCCCACCCCCACTCCACCTCCACAGCATACTTCACGTGCAAATCCAGGTGCCAAACTTTCACTGAGCAGTTGAACTGCTACCAACCGACTCCCTCACCCGCTGCTGTCACTGCCATAGGACTGCCACACTAATTAAAGCTACCCCAGAAAACACGGTATCCAGCCATATAGATTGCAATGTGACTGCACAGGTCCCTCAGTTGCTTCAGTTAAGGCAAAGGCATAATTTTCACCCTCCACAAGCTTTGGGACCACTGGTGGATGTTTTAAACTGGGGAATTAGCTCAGAACAGCTTATTGGGATAATCCATATACTGAGTGACTACACACTCACTTTACTGAGATGATCCCAATGTATAATTATGGTCAAAGTACAATTATCACCAGTGCCCATTCCCACTGTGTTGTAGCAATCTGGATTAACTGTATGGTCACCCTGTCACAACCTAGGGTGATCTGGAAAGAGGAAATCTCAACTGAGAAAATACCGGCATCAGACTGGCCTGTAGGCATATCTGCGGGGCATTTTCTTGATTGACGATGAATGTGGGAGGCCTCCGTTTACTGTGGGCAGTGCAACCCCTGACCACGTTGTCCTGAGTGGTATAAGACAGCAGGCTGAGCAAGCCATGGGGAACAAACCAGTAAGCAGTGTCCTCCATGACCTCTGCTCCAATTCCTGCCTTGAGTTCCAGCCCTGACTTCCCTCATTGGTAGACAGTGATCTGGGTTGTCTAAGCTGAATAAATCCTTCCCTCTCTAAGTTGTCTTTTCTCATGATGTTTATCAGAAGAATAGAAAACAGACTAAGTCATCCTGGTTGTACCCATAAAAGATCAGAACTCCAAGATGAGGTATATTTTGAACCAAATATCTATGCTGGTAGCACTCAGAGCTCACTTTACTCCCACCCTGTGCTCACCAGAAATTCTATTACTAGAGCTCCCAGGAACCAATTGTGTCTCCAGTCTTTATCACAGCATCTGACACAGTATGGTAACTTCAAAAGTCTGTAATGAAAATGTAATGTCACATGGTGGATTGCTCATTCATGCAATCTACAGATACTTATTGTCTCCCTGGCATTTACAGGCCCCGTGCTGTAGAGTCACGGGGATCTACAAGGAAGCAGGTGGAATCACCAGGTTCTGGGAGGTAATAGTCTGAAGAAAAGATTGAATGCACAGTTCCACTAAAAATCACCCATATGAACTCTTGTTCTACAGTCTTACACAGAAGAGCAAAGTAGATTGGCCTGGGGAAGTCTGGGGAGGGTTCCTTAGAAAAGCGACTGTCCCTTAAAGCGGGAAAAGGAAGTGGGGCATGGTTCTCTATGAGCATAGGCACACTGGAAGACTTAAGTATCTTCATCATGGTTGCAGCATGGATGGAAGGAGTGAGTGATAAGGCCAACCATGGGAATCCAAGGAGCCAAAGTGGCCACATCCACCCTGTCCAGAAAACAGACTTTCTCTTGGGCTGACAGGAAACACCAGCCAGGTTTTATAGGGAGCGGGGACTTCATCAGATTTGATTGCAGGGTATTTCTGTGATACTGTATTACAACTACAGAAAGTATGTTTTGCTCTTACACAGAGAGGAGCACATCACTCTGGGGTTTTATTTGAATGTGTAGACTCCCCCACAAAGAACTCTTTCCCTGATAAAGCCAATCATGACTCAACAGTGAGACACTCTGGGCTTAGTTATGAGTTCCGGGACTTAATTTCTGGTGCCCTTGGCCAAACCACACCAGGCTGACTTGCGCCTCAATTTCCTTGTCTGTAAAATTATGGACTGCTCTATCCGCTTTCACCCAGGCTAGTGTAAGGAGCCACTAATGAAAAGCAGACAACGTTGAAAAGTATTACAGAAATGCTTAATAAGTCCAAGAGCCAAGAAAGATGAAGTGTGTGTGTGTGTGTGTGTGTGTGTGTGTGTGTGTGTGTGTGTGTGTCAAGTGTTCAAGTGTGGAGCAGAAGGTTTCAGCTGCAAGATTTACTGATTGGGAGGCTCTTTTTCACTGGGGCTGTCAGTACCAGCTGAAATCTGAGGCTGAGATGCAGTCTTGCTCACCAATTAAGAGCAGATGATGCTCTAAAATCATCTCTGCTCCCCAGTGTGTCCCTGAACCTACATATGGGCTCACATTTACAAGAAGCCTCTCCTGAGTCTGCTGAGTCCACAACTTGTGAAACCACATTCAGAAAACATGTTCTGAGGGGGAACAAAAGAATGTCCTAATTTAGAAGAATCAGTTATATATATATATATATATATATGTATATATATCATATATATGTATATATATCATATATATACATATATATATGATAGAGATTGCTGAGCCTCCATTTCCCTCTTTAGATATAGCAAAAGGCCAGACATTTTGCTTTAAAGGATGTATCCATTGTAACATCTACCATTTATGAGGAGTAGCTATGCACAAGGCACTTTTTAGTGCAGTTTGGAACCAGTCTCATTAAGTCCTCAGGACAGAGTGCTTTAATTCTCCTTACTATGTCATTCTCCCTTCTAAGCCAAGTGTTTCAATACTTGAATTTGGGGAGGGTAAGTCCCACCCACATAGTAGAGACTGAATCGCAATCCAAGCCAGCACAAAGCTCGATGTATTCTCCTAAGTCTTGGTACTGATCAGCTAAAAGCTCCCAAGGGCCTCTTCCACCTCAGTCTTCTTGCTGAGAAAGCTCCCCTCTTCCAGGATCATCGCTCTTCTTGTCTCTGGAATGTGGAGTTGCTGTTTCCGAAATGTGAGCCAGTTGAGATAGGAAGGTTCACTTCTTTTAGCAGGTACATGTCAGTGACACTATTTTTAAAAAGGACATGGTGACAACATGCACATCACACAAAATCTCTTCTCTTTGTCAGACCAGTATGACCCTGGGAGGGAAGGATTAGTCTGTCCACTGTGCACATTGCCACCAGATAACCTGCCTGTATTTGGTTATTTCCATCAGCTCATTTATCCTAGTAAAAAAAAAAAAAATAGAAACTTTTCTGAGAAATGGATCCAATGGCAGAGAACAGAAATACCGTTTATATACTTACACAAGCATTTAGCACATGGATCAGTCAACACCACCCTCTCTCTCTCTCTCTCTCTGTCTCTCTCTCTCTCCCTCCCTCCCTCCATTTAACATACTCGAAATGCTTGATTGTAAAAGTTGAGTCAAATAGTTCTTTTGTTATATTAACAGTATCCTGCGCATTAAAACTAAGGTGCCAGGGCTGGAGAGGGCTCAGTGGTTAGGAACGTCTATTGCTCTATCAGAGGACTGGAGTTTGGAACCCAGCACCCACATCAAATGACTCACAAATGCTTATAACTCCAAGAGATCCAATGTCACTTTCTGGCTTCTGTGGGTATTTACACAGACGTAGTCTCTCTTACATACACATATGTACTCACACATAAATAAGACAAAATGTATCTTTAAAAAAACAACAAATAAACATGAGCCCTGAGATTCAGGCAATGTCTACAACTATTCCTCTGCAAATATATAGTTCAAATTCATTTTTTAAAATATTTTTGAATGTCCTTAAGACATTAATTACTAATTTAATTATCACTTAAATTTTAAAACTTAATTTAAAAGCCTTTCACTATTCATACTCAAAATTTAAACAATGTATTCCTAGTTAAAGCGTCCACACATGGAATTCGATCCCCTGTTCTCTGTAGAGCTGGCATCTTCTCCACACCAGATTCAAACGCTGCTGCCTTAGGGACCTTTTAAATCCCTTGGTTGAAGCAGGCAAAACTTATGTCCTCATTGTAACTGTACTGTCTCTTCACCCTGCTTTGTTTCATACTCGGATTATGACAATCAAACTCTAACCAGAGCTCAAATTGTAGTTAAAAACACAATGCACAAATACATCCTAAACATGTAATCTAATCAAGCATGATAAGTATTGTGGAGACAAAATAATTTAAGAAATAAATCTAGAAAATATGGAGGGTGAGGTGGTTATGTTGCAGTTTTAGGTAGTGTGGCCAGGGAAGGCCTTACTGAGAAAAGGAAAATAGGGCTTTGGGGAAGAGCAGGCAGAAGTTATTCCATGTGCAAAGACCCTGTGGGTGTTTGAACAACCAATAGGAGACTTGACACTGATGCGGAGTGAGCAAGGAAGAGTAGTCCAAGATGAGTGTGGCAAACAGAGTGGGCCAGCTCTTCCAGGTCATTCCAATAGTATTGGGAATTTTTAGAAGAAATAGTCTTTGTTTTCAAGATTGCTGGGCTAAGAATGGGTCATTTAAAAAAAGGCCAGAGGGGAAGAGTGGCTCAGTGGGTACAGTGCTTTCTACACAAACATGAGAACCCAGTTCAGATCCCCAGTACCCAGGGAAAAGCAAGCGTGGCAGCACTCATCTGTAACTGTAGTGCTGGTAGTAGGGCAGAGACCCTGGGGGCACACCAGCCAGCCAACCTAACTGAAAGAGCAAACTTCCTGTTCAGTGAGAGGCCATCTCCAAAAGTAACTTGGAGCACAATAGAGAAAGACACTCAACATCTACCCCAGTCCTCTACACACACATGCACAGGTGAACACATCCTTTCTTACTTACATATGCACATAAACACAAAAAAAATAAGGAGGAGGAGGAAGAGGAGAAGAAAGAGAAGGAGGAGAAGGACAAGGTTGATAAGTGAAGAGAAGGCCAGACGAAAGGAAAGCTAGTCAGAATGCTTCTGCTTACCCAGGTGAGGTGTAGAATGCAGGAGAGAAAGTGATGTGAAATTGCCAGTTGAGGCTGGATTTAGACATAAAATGTGAAGGATGGGATGACAGGTCAGCGTAAATGCTAAGCTCCTGGAAAGATGGCATTTCCCCCATCAGGTTCTAAAAGAGTGCTTCTGGGCAGGGGTAGGCAAGCTCACGAGATGGATTCTGGATACATATGGTTAAAATAAACACAGCTAGAAATAGAAGTTCTCAGTTCCTATGCATGTGGGCATTGTGTGTGTGTGTGAAAATGTCCACTTTTAATTAATTTTACTTCGTTGTTTTGTTTGTTTGCTTTGACTCTGTAGCTGGAAAATTTTTCTCCAGCTCCCACCGCCAAGTCCCACCAGTTCCAGAGCCCACTTATAAAATAAACACACAGACTCTTACATTATTTAAACTGCTTGGCCATTAGCTCAGGCCTATCATTGTCTAGCTCTCACTCTTATATTCAGCCCATTTCTATTAATCTTTACTTTGCCACATGGCTTGTGGCTTACCGGTACTTTACATCTTCCTTGTCCTGGCGGCGGCTCCAGCCAGTCCCTCTTTCCCTCCTCCTTCCTCAATTCTCCTCTCTCCTTGTCCCGCCTGTACTTCCTGCCTGGTTACTGGCCAATCAGTGCTTTATTTATATAGAGCGATATAGACATTTCCATTTGGAAGTTTGTCTTCTTGGCACAAAATGGCCTACTGGGCAAAGAACTGCCCTTGCCTCGATGGCTGACAGTACAAATGCAATGCTATCCTTTCTGGACAAGCGGGACACAAGGAAAGCGACCACTGTACTCTGCCAAGACAGGGTAAGATGGTCTTTCAGAATTCCTGCTTCTGAAAATGGTCTGTCAGATACTTTAGGCCTGTAGCCAATTTGAATGCACCAACAATGCTGAGAAACATTAGGTGACTGTCCAGGCTGCCAGCTGTCTCGGTCTACTCTCGCAAGATTCCCGAAAGTTGCTTGCATCCATCTACCATTTCTCAGGTACCATTATATTCCTTCTCAGGTCTTTGATGGGATTGAAGACTAGCAGTTATAGTTACAACTTAGTAGATAGAACATATTAAGTATTAGATTCAGGGTCTTTAGGATAGGACACCTTTTGGAATGATCTTTGTAACATGCCATTTACCTATGCTCTATACTTCTCTGGATTTTAGTATGTGTTTCTTGCTTGATATTGTTTGCATTGGTTGTACTTCCATCTTATCTAGATCATTATCCCTCATTATTCCTGGACAATATTTGATAACCATTCCTTTGTATATAGTCTTGTATTAGGTTAGAACTTTCTTATTTAGACAAAAAGGGGGAGATGTAGTGGGTAGCCATTCCAGCTTTGATCTGGAAGTTCCAACCCCCATTGAGACTTCGGCAACTGTCACGCCTACAAGGCGGGGCGAAGGGAGGCGCCTGGAGACCCGAGATCTGGATCGGCGGGCGCTCTCTCTGTTGCGGGACCCTGGATAGTGGAGGTGGACCAAGCAGAGCTCCAGAGAACACCGCTGGACTGCGATACACCTTCCCCAGACCCCGCGACCTACCTATCCCTTAATTTGTAAGTTACTCCATTAAATAAATCTCCCTTTAACTACGTGGAGTGGCCTTAAAAATTTCACCAATAGACACAGAATCTAATACCTATATATCAAGCAGGCCTAGAACTCACTACATAGCCCAGGCTGGCCTCAGATTCTTGGCGATATTCCTGTCTCCACTTTTCAAGTGCTAGGATTATAGGCATGAGCCACCATGCCCAGCTCAATTTTACTTTTGTATTAATTCAAGAAGGACTGTACAGGTAGATCATGGTGGAGTGGCCAGAGAACTTGTCAGGAGCCACATCATATCTGTTATGAGAGGTATTTTCCTTCCAGCAAAGTTTAGCTTTGGAAGAACATTCAAGTAGAGGAACTATATGATTTGACGTATGCATTTAAAGGAATGTTCTCACGCTCTGGATAATGGATGTGGGGGGCTGGCACAGGAGAGTGGAAAGTGACTAAAGCTAGTGTAGTGCAGGAGAGATGAGATGACACAGAAGACCAGACGTGATGAGAAAGCAGAATACCTGGTAGGCATGTGTTGGAGATGGAGCTGTCTCTGCTACGGTGACAAAGAGAAAGAAAGGCTAGCACAGAATTACTGAGCTGCGCAGAGCTGTGGCAACACGACAAAATGTTATAAGAGAAGGAACTATCCGGATAGGAATTCTATTTTGAAAGTTACTCTACAAATAACCCTTTATAAACTGGGAACATAAACCACAAGCATGCTGGGAGAGCATCTTCCATTCTGTTTGGGCCCTGAAATAACTGTTTCCTTTTTGGGTGGTGAAATCCTCTGCCTATGGACTCATATGAATGTTTATGTCCTTGGAACATGTACCTCGGGACTGTTGCTTAATAACTAGACTGTGCTCCCATGAAGAAAGAGTCCCAGGAGAATAGAGAAGTGTCAGAGGTGAAATTGAGTTCCACGTTGGTATGGATGATAAAAACTCATATCAAACTCTTGTATCAAATCTTAGCCTAAGTCTCAGACAGGACATCTAGCTGGGACTTCCTGGAGATGCTTAGGGCTCTCCAGAGCAAAGGATGCTCTTCTTTACCTGATGGAGACCAAAGAGTTGAGGCTATCAAATGTCTCTATAACAAGTAGCAGTGACTGAAGCAGGACGTAGGCTGCACACAACCTGGCAGAAGGGCTGCAAGCTTGCCTCCAATTTATCATAAATTTATTGGATAAATTTATGCAATTTAGCAATTATCATGATATTGAAGTGACGGATTCAACCACGTACTTCCCCGTGTCACATGAAAGGGCCTAGTAACTCAAGAAGGGTGGGAAGGAAGTTAGGGGTTAAAAACATGAGACAGCTGAGCATCAAGAGCTCTCACAGCCATCACTAGACATAGAGATCCAAGTGAAGACTAGCCAGACACAGACATTATCTCAGGAGGACTCGGTGCCTGACAGTTACACACTAGATGTGCCTCTTTCTGCCCTGTCTGGGTATTCAGCACCAGAAGAGATGGATACCATCTCACGGAGAGGAGGAAATCTTTGAATTGACTGAAATTGATTTCAGACCTTCTGGAGTAATATGCGGCTTGAAATACAAAATCAGTCCAGTTAGAAAAAAAATGTTGTATTTTTAAATTCATTAAACAAAATGCTTCATCTATGTGATGTATACATAAATGTATATATCTTGAAAAATTGTATCTTTTTAAACAGAAATGTATATAACTCCTCTCTTCAAATTAATGTAGTCCAACTTTAAAACACACTTGTCTACTTTTAGGTTTTTAACTAAGTTAATCTGAAATGTGTTTTAAGAAATGTTCAAAAAAGAATTTCAGTCTGCAACTAATTCTGTGAGTGAATCAGAATTTTCTTGATACACTGAACACAAAATAAAATAGAAATACAAAGGATTCTGGAGTAAATGATAAGAACTGTCATGGTACTCCTGGATAACTTGTCTAAACAAGCCCATTCAACACTTCCATACTTTCCAGCAATTCAATTTCTTAATATTTTATATATTTAAATTTAAAAATACTTTCATGCTTCAAAATAGCATTAATATTACTTATAATTTTATAAATTGAAATGGCTAGAAATGTCATTCATAAAATATTGTTGCTGTCTGGGTGAGGTGGTGCATATCCATAATCCTAGCTATCAAAAGGCTGAGGCAGGAGACTGTAGCTTGACCTACATGGAAATACTCAGTTTAAAACACACACACACACACACACACAAACAAAAACAACAAAGAACTAAGGTTGTTAAAAATATGTGTAAGCTACTCTTCTACACAATGTACAGTTTTTCATTTTAAATACAGCATTTTGACAGACATTATTGTTTATAAACTGTTATATATTATAATGGGCTGTTATAGTTAATAGCTTACGACCATGAATACAAAGATTTCTTTTTCTTTTTTTTTTTTTTTTTAATTTCATGTTTACCCTTTTGTTTATTTATGTGTGTGGGTGTGTATACGGTCGTGTGGAGGTAGAGGACTACTCCTGGGTGCTGTGACTACGGCACATGTGGCACATGTGTGTGTCAGAAGACAGTTTGTGGGAGTCCGTTCTCTCCTTCCACCGTGTAGGTCCCAGGGACTGAGCGTAGGTCGTCAGGCTTGCCAGCAAAATACCTTCACTCTGGGAGCCAGTTTACACACCTTTGTTGATGACTACTCTGTGCAAGAAACAGGGTTAGGAACTGACATTTCCTAACTCTTCTGAAGCCCTCCCAACCCTGAGGAAAATCTGTTGTTGTGGAGAAAATACATTAGGACATCTGAGAAAACTGGGACTCACATAGCATGTTAAAATAAAAAAAGTTTGAAGAAGTGTCCTGGCTTTGAAGCCAAAATCCTTAACCACTAGAGTGTATCAATAGCCTTTCAAACCTAATTCATAAAAAAAATGAAAAATATATTTTAAAAAGCCCAAGCACTAAGTTAATGATATAAGCTATGAGACATTAAGTCATTTTAGATAATGCTGGAAAGTTATTGCTCACTCTGAGCTGCATTTTTAAATGAACAGGGGTCCTCCCTCTCAGGTCTCCTATCAGGATGGCTATCAAACAAGCGTTTCCTATCCCTGCTAGCAGGGGAATTGGAGTTCACCAATAGTCACAACAAACAATACAATTGCTGAAGTAATAGTACAGTCAAGATTCAAAACAGCGGGGAGAACCCCCTGTGACTGTAACACTGCTGCAGCCTCACAGCACACTGGATGGAAAGACACTAAGATCAGCTAAGCAGAAGTGCAAGGTTGTCCGCCACACTGCAGACTTCTGCTAAGAGCCTTCTACACACCAGGCTGTTGTCTCACTAGGATCCCAGGCCTTAGCTACCTCACGTATATCGTGCACACACTACCCATATTCTACACTAAAACACCTACTGTGTCCCAGGTGTAACCAACAGGTCCCAATTCTTTGTGGCAAGGGCACTTGAACAAACCAAGTGAAGCAAAGGATTGGTGGGATTGGTGGGGGTAACACTGTGGACAGAAGAGAAGGGAAGAAAAGATTGGTGACCGGTAACACTGTGGACAGAGGAGAGGTGAAGCAAAGGATTGGTGGGATTGGTGGGGGTAACACTGTGGACAGAGGAGAGACTCCAGATGGAATCATCCCAGCCAGTCTGAGCTTGGTTTTACCGCTTGACAAAATACGCTCATCTCCCCCTCCCTCCCTCCCTCCCTCTCTCCCTCCCTCCCTCCTTCTCTCTATCCTTCTCTCACTCATTTATCCAGCTATTTGACATGCCACTTCAATATCTAATAGCTACTTTAATATCACATGATCAAAAATAGACTTTTGGTGTGCTCTCCAAATTCTGCCAAATCCACAAGCTTTACCGTGACAGCTTAAGGCAACTCATGCCAAAGATCTTGTAGGTATTCTTAATTTCTCTTTGTCTCTGACACCCCGTGCCTCCATCTCTCAGAGAACAGCAATCTTCATTATTCAAGAGAGCCTTCAAAGTCACATGTTTTCAAACACGCATCCAATCAGGCCCCTTGTTCTGCTCAAACCTCACGGTGCCGCTCCATCTCCCTCACAGTGAGGGACAGACTTGTAAGACTGTCATCCTGTCCTCTTTTTCTCTCCCTACTGCAGCCACACTGGCACCTCAGCAGTTTTCTTTGCTCACAGCCTCTGCTTCGAAGTCTCTCCTTCCAGACATCACAGGGTCAGCCTCCCCATAGAATCACATTTTCAATCAACTGCCTTTTTCTCAATGGGACCCCAGCCATTCTAGTTTCCTGCAACTCGCTCTACTTCTAATCTCTTTTGCCTTGTCCTATACCCACCCCCTTTTGCCACCCATTCTGCTGCATATTTATCACAGTTTTCTACATTATTCCCCTGGAGGAATGAAAGCCTAGAGGTCAGATCCTGCATTTTTCTCCGATAAATCTCAAGCATGGAGAACAGAAAAAGTGTTCACTTAAATAAGGGTTTTGTGAGTGACTAAAACTTATTTGATGATGTAACAAACAATAAATGTTAGCTCCCATCAATGTGACAGAAACGATGATTATCACTTCATAATAAAAGCACTGAAGAGTCCAGAACAGAAAAGGTCAAGCAGCTCATATTATGACCATGCAAAGTTGGGTATCGGCCTAGTGAAAAGGCAAAAATGGCTGGTGCTACATTTGGCACAATATATTTGGATTTTATATTTCTAGTTGCATTTTCCTGCCTCCTCCATTCCTCCTTGGCTGAGTTCTCCAGGGAAGTACAGTATTTCCTGCTCATCGAGCAGAGTCCCCACCCCAAATTTCCCATCTTCCTGGAACTCAAGGATCCTCCCTTCTGATACAAAGGTTCAGTCCCATAGCAGACTGTCTATAACTGTCCAACCCTAGGATACACTGAGAGAGCCTAGACAAGCAAGAGACATCTGCCATCTAGGTAAGATAGGGGCCTAGTGCCTCCTGCTTAGCTGTGATTCTCTGACAGCTCTAAGTGTACCTCATACTGAAAATGGACCATGATGATTTGTTTCTTACAAATATAACATCAGTGGTAAGCCATTTGCCAAAGAAAGCAATGAAAACTCCTCTTTCTGAGTAGCCACAAGAGAACAATCTAGAAGTTTCATGATTCTTGAACAAGCAAGGCCTTGGGACAATTTCCCCCAGCCTCAATAACTCTAAAAGCATTTCACACTTGAGTGAAATAACAAAATGACAATTTGGGATGTAGTCGGGGAAAGCAAGCACTCCCATACATTTTTCATGAGAATAACAACTGAGTTGGCATCTTTAAAAGATTATTTCTAATGCCCATTCAAATTGTAAGTACACGTGCACCTCTTGACCCACCAATCACAGAAATTTCTCCCAGAGGTGTCAAGGACACCAGGAGAACACCATCCACAGAAGTAACTAAGCAGGACTCACAGAGACTGAAATGGCAACCACGGAGCCTGCATGGGTTTGTGCTATCATATATGTTATAGTTGTGTAGCTTGGTATTCTTGTGGGACTCCCAGCAGTGAGGGTGGGAGGTGTCTTCTACTCTTTTGCCTGCTCTTGGGACCCTTTTTCTCCTCCCGTGTTGCCTAGTCCAGCCTTGATTTGAGGGTTTATGCCTAGACTTATTGTAACTTGTTATGCCCTATTGGGTTGATATCCCTGTAGTGCTCACTCTTTTCTAAAGGGAAACGGAGGAGGAGTGAATCTGGAAAGGAGGGGAGGTGGGTGAGGGCACTAGGAGGTGTAGAGAGAGGGGAAACTGCTGTTGGGATATATTGTATGAGAGAAAAATCATTTTTGTAATTCTCTTGTAGGGATTTTCACACATCTCTCAGAAGGCTTGTGCAAGGACATTCTCTTTGACACTGTTTATCAGCCAAAAGGCTGGAAACCTCAGTGTCCCTTGGCTGATTTAGTTCAAGAATGTGGAGGACATTTACCATAGGATATTCTGAAGCCATAAAAGAGAAGAGAGAAGATCTGCATGGACAGCTATGGAATAACACCCTAATGAGAAGACATGGCAGGAAGAACACACAGTAAACCTTTTGTATAACAGAGGTAGCTGCAATGAGAGACACCATGTCATAGTGCCATAGACACCATGTGCCCCCCTACACTGGTGAATCTAAAAACTACTTATTCAAATTATTAACTGTTTAAATCACGTACTCAGCCAGGCCGTGGTGGCACATGCCTTTAATCCAGCACTCAGGAGGCAGAAGCAAGCAGATCTCTGTGAGTTCAAGGCCAGCCTGGTCTACAGAGAGACCAGGACAGTCATAGGCTATAAGAGAAATCCTGTCTTGAGAAAAATCAAAAACAAACAAATAAATAAAATTGCATATTCTTTGAATATTATTATTTTGGAGCCACTAACTCCTGAAAGTTTGGGTCAATGCTTGCTTTGAAAGAGAGTCCTCTCACCGTCCATAACCTAGTTCTCTTGTGGTTTAATCATGCTCCTTTCGATGACATGCTAATGGAATGGAAGCAGTCTGTTTCTCTTCCTGATATACTGATCACAGTGGCCAGGATGCTGAAGAGAACAGGAAGGGGCTGGGGTCCAGAAGCATGGCAGGAGCAGTGGCAGCCCCTGTTCTAGCTACGTTTCCCAGGGATGTGGGGGAATCAAAGCACAAATAGGTCAACACAGTGTCCAGAAGGATTGAGACGGTGTGGATTCTTTCTTCATTCCTGGGCCTCTGATGATCACACTCAGAGCTCACAAGGCCTGCCCGGTCATTTGTTTTCGTGCTTGTAGAGTAAAAACTTCAGTCATCCTAAATTCACGCAAGTACTATAAGGTAATGGGTGTAATTACAAAATATAGCATCTACCATTGTTTTTCAATCACAACAACAAGTGAGCCAAAATAGTGGCAGGAAACCACATGTTTTAGAAAACGACACTTTGAAAACGTTAACCGTCAAGAAGTTCAGCATTAACTCCCACTCTCTAGCCTCTGCTTCTCCAAGGAATGATGTCACTGAAATAGTACAGGCTTTGGAATTTGACAAAGTGAAGCCCCAGCAAGGCCATGTGGAGCCCTTTAAGACCAGGATGGAGTCTCATCTGCACTCATACTCAGTCCGTCAGCCATTCCTGACTTGTCCTCACTTCCCGTGATCAGTTCTTTAGTCATCACGGCTTTCATTACCAACTTCTCACCCTGTTTCTCATCTGTTTCTATCTCAAGAATGACCGCTATTCCACACATAGATCTCAAAATCAGCATCTCATTTTATATGTCTAAAAGCTTTTTACAATGCACCTGATCCAACATCTTCATTTGCCAACTCATATCTGTTCACCTTTCAAAGCTCCCTGTGCAAATAATGGTGCTAGCACCAACACACTGAGCAGACAAAGGGCTAGTACCTGTTTGTGCCACTTTCTTCTTCCTCAAAAGTAATCCACCACTTTCAAATGGGCCACCTAACAGCTTTGAAAACACGCTCAGCTCTCCATGATACTCCTACTGCCATCCTTGCAACTGTCCAGCTATGTCTGTGGAGGTCACTAAGATGATTGCCTGGCTTACCCCCTTTACATGCCTGCCTCTGCCCCTTTCCCATCAGCTCTGCACATGGCAGCCAAGGAAATCACATCATTCATGTGCCAACAACTCTTAAATGTATTTGCTGTAAAATAAAGGCAATAACACAGAGAAAGCCTTTCATCTCTTACCTAATACCCCTCTCCCTCCTAGACATTCATACAAGCATCACACACAAATCACACACCCCAGGCCCTCAGGCACACTGGAATCTTTCAGACTTTCTTACATTCCATGGGGTCATTTGATTTTTCTGGAAGGTCAATCACCTGCCCCATTCTTCTCTGGGTATGTGTGGTCCTCCTTCCTTCTTGTGGTGATTTGAATAAGAAATGTTTCTCATAGGCTTGTGTGTTAAAACCCCCATACCTAGTTTGTGGCACTGTTTGTGGTGGTTGTGGAACCTTTGGAAGATGGAGCCTTGTTGGAGGAAATGTATCATTGGGTATGGGCTTTGAGGGTTCATGTCCCATCTCTACTTCCAGTTGCTCTGTTTCCTGTTTGTGGTTGAAGATGTGAGCTTTCAGCTTCCTGTGCCTGCTGCCATGCCCTCTCTGCCATTACGACTCCCCCTCTGGAACCACAAGTCACAATAAACTTTCATCCATTTTGGGTCATGGTGCACGGCAATGAAAAGTAAAAGTAATGAATACACGTCTTCACTTGATTAACGTCTGCCCATTCTACCCAAGTGTCCAAGCATCAATTCAAGAAAGAATGTTTTTCCTTCCTTCCCTGAGAAAGGCAAATTCCCTCTCGGGGCCTCCCTTTTCCTACTACCTTCCACTGTTGCAGCTTGCAGTTATTGAGGTCATTGTTTGATTGGCATAATTTTCCCTCACTCACCGTGAAAATGCTTGGGTAGACTTTTGCTAATCGTTCTCTCTCTGCTTCCTGAGACATGAAGGTACTAAGGAATATTTATACCGTGAATCTTTTAATGACTACATCTCTTTGGGAAGGAATAGATTACCAAGCTTTGATGCCTGCTGTATATGATGCTAGACATACAGCTCAAGACTTCTAAGTGAAATAGCTTTATCAGCAAAATATGTGTAAAAATAACTTACCAGGTCTGGAGAATGATTAAATAAGTTTATATTATAAACATTTTAGCTCTATGCTTGATATGTGGTACCTTAATAATAAATATCACCTCTCTCTCCCCCTTGATCCTTCATCTGATAGAAAGTCATGAAAATCATCTCTTCAATAAGTAAACAAGTGATGGATTAGAGACATAAGTGGCCAGATACAAATGATAAGACCCCAGGACCCTAAGGAGGTCAGGAAGCCATTAAGACTGAAGTGGTGAAATGAAATGGCAGCATGGGCTCAGCAACAATGCAGTGCAGTGAGACAAGCGCTCCACAAACCACAGCAGGATTTGTTGCCAAACAAGCAGAAAACAGTGTGGAGTTCTGAAAGAGAGCTATCCTAATTCCCAGTGAAGGTGGCCGGACTTGCGGAAGACCCCTCAGGTTGCAAACAGGGGTGGGTGGGTAATGGAGTGTGGGAGGCAGGTGTTCACTTGGTGGATGTGACAACCGGAACAAAGGATGCAGGGGTTTCCAAAAATCAGTGGGGGGCCTGTTGCCGGAGGCAGGGGCTCATAGCAGACAAGGCTAGGAGAGCATTTCAGAACCAGGTATATGAAGTCTTCAGTGTCAACGAATGGAATTTCAACTTTGTTATTTAGAAAACCGAAAATATGAACAATTTCAAGTCTATATGTGCCACAGTCATCTCGAACATATGCTTAGAAATAAGGTATATAGTTGGGGATTTAGCTCAGTGGTAGAGCACTTGCCTAGCAAGCGCAAGGCCCTGGGTTCGGTCCTCAGCTCTGGAAAAAAAAAAAAAAAAAAAAAAAAAAAAAGGTATATAAGCATACAGATATAGCTAATACTCCACTATTGATTCACCATGATTGCTCTACATCAACACTTCAGGGAAGAAAGGAAAGGGGGAGGGGAAGCGGCTCTCAGCAGACAGTCTATACCTTATAAAGATTTTTATTGATGTAAATATGCAGATGGATGTATCTCTCTGTCTTGGTTACTATCCTATTTCTCTGAAAAGATGTCATGGCCAAAGCAATTTATGGAAGAGTTTATTTGAGGATTATGGTTTCAGAGGGTAAGAGTCTATGGTGGTAGGTAACAGGCATTGGGAACTGCAGCTAAGAGCTAACATCTCAAACAGCGAGCAGGTAACAGAAGAGAATTAACTTGAAATGGTTCACGTTTTTTAAAAGTTCAAATTCAGATGTCACTGATATACCTCCTCCAACAAGGCAACACCTCCTAGTCCTTCCCAAACAGTTCCACCAACGGGGGACCAAGTATTCAGAGTCTTTGGTGGCCAGTCTCATTCAAATCATCACACTCCCTCTGTGACCCCCACCCACAAAGAACCCAGGTAAAGAGGGTGTTGGCATCCTTAAAGAATGTCATCTCTGCCCCACTGTCTGACTCTGGCACTCTCTACATGAAAAATTCCTTGGAAGGCCACACCCTAGAGAACACCCCAGTTCACAGACAGAACTACAATTTACAAAATCTCTCTTGAGTTATTCCCATCCAATTTCATCTGTAGGGCAATTCTGACTGTCTTATTTTGTAGTCTTTTCTGAGCAATCTTAAGAATAGAAGAAATGAAGAACAGTTGTGCTACCACAGTGTTAATGGGAGATGTTTAATAAATGGAAATGACAGAAGACGCCAATTTTGTACACACAGCTTATGTAAGGGGAGATGGGATAGACCAAAAGTGGCAAGAAGTGGAGGAGAGAGAAGAAGAAAAGAACACAGTGAGGACAGAGAGGCCAGGAACTGGATTGTCTAGATAGTTCCTTCTTTAACTGGGCCTATTGAAAGCTACTCTGCTTGTGTTAATTCCTGGAATCTACTAGGGCCTTTTAGAGCTAGAGAATCAGATCTGTGGAGTTGACACCTGACAGTTCCTAATAGTTCCTAAACAGGTTGTTATCATGCCATCAAAACGCAAGTCTGAAGTTCAATGTGATTTGTTATTGATGTCACATTGATGCAGGGATGGCTAAGGTAGCATTTGAACCGTACTTTGAAGGTTAGATTAAAGAAAGGCATTGTAGAAAAGGAAGCAGTGTACTGAGTAAAGCCCCAAGATAGAAGGCCTAAGGACTCCAACAATGGTGAGAGATTTCAGTACTGGAAGGCAGACAAACTCTGGAAGCTGTAGGAGACTGTGGTGGAGAGACATGTCCTCTCCACCAGGACTGAGGCTGGGAAAAGAGGGGAGAATCAGGACAAGTATGGGAAGGAAAATGCACGGTTTTTAAGGGTCAAAGGAATGGCACTCGAACCCTGGTTATTCCTCATGTGTCTGATCCTGTGACACTGGACAGCTTTATTTAACCTCTCTGAACCTTAATGTATATTGTTCCAAAACAAACAGTATAAAGGCCTGGCTCAAACACCAGTGACAAAGTCAAATGTGAAACTCTGCCCAGTCCCGGATGGCTTTAGCATCTTTCCATTGCCTCTTCAAGTTTTTCCTCCCAGCACTTGTTTCAAGTCTTCTGCCTCAAATGACCAGTAACGGTTTTTATTGGTCACAATTTCTTTGGTTGGAGATTTTATTTTTAATCATTGATCTAGCTGTCACTTCAGATCCCTGCATATCTACTGTGCCCGCCTCACAGGGAGATACAGTACTACCAAGCCTAAGCTATTTTGTCCTTGCTAGGTTGGAAACAAGGCTTCCTTTTGCATCTTTGCTCAGCCCACACCCTCTAACTCACATCGCCAGCAAGCATATAAGCTTCCACTGCAGTATATGGGTAAAAGAATGAGTGAGGTTCCTTGGGAATCTGGCTATTGTTTGTGGAACCTGGAAGCCTCCTCCAAGCTCAGCATCTATCCTCCCGCCTCTCAGCACACACTGCTTCCTGTCAATCATCCTGGAACATTGAGTGCCTGTGGGACAATTTTGTCCACAGGATGTTTGTCTGAAGGCACTGCCTTGCCAAGACTCCAAGCTCGAGACTTCCGCTGACAATCCAAACACCACCCGAGTGAGAAAAGGGATAAACCCTTGGGCAGTTCTTTTAATGCCAAATAAGGTCTACTTATATTCAAAAATAGCAACAGGTTATCTGAGCTTCAGGGGCAGTAAAGGTTAGGAAGCCTGGTCCTTAAACCCTGAGCCCCAGGGAAATAAAGTACAGGTTTCCAGGAGCGGAAACTAAAAGCTTGTCCTTAAAACACCATTAGCATATCCCCTAGTGAATTTCCATTAGTGATCAATTCCTATCTTTATATACAACCTGGACAGAACTGTTCCAAGGATAGATACCAAGCTATCAAATCATGAAGCAAAATAATGTGTAAGACATATATAGGTAGAAATCTGAAGTGTTCAGCCAAAGCTAAGGATAGGTTCGACAATGTAGGGTCACTAGATAAGTTCCTGAAATCATCTCCAAATTTGTATGTTATCTAAGAAATGTTTGAGACTCACCAGAGATTACAGCTAAAGCAAGAAAGTTCGGAAAATGGCTTTAACACTGTGATATGTGTCCCTTAGGAAGTACGTAAGCATTTTCCTACATATAAACAATCAAAAGAGTCTGCAATTGTCTTTCTGAGACACTCGGTGGTTTTTCTGATAGTTCACTTGAGAGCCCTTGACATGTCTATCCTCTAAGCAATTTGTAAACAGGGATTTTGAACCTCTTTGTATTTATCAGCTAATACATGGCCTAATAATACTAACAATAATCATGGCCTCTATCTCTGAGAACCTAACCTAATCTACAGGAGGTTAATTTTGCCTGAGAAAATGGGTCACTATCAAACTTCATTATATTGTCATAAAGTATAAAAAAGACCAAGTGGGGAAACACACCTGACACATCAGAGGTGTTCAATAAGTGGGAATTTAGAGAATGTACAAAGCAGTAGAACTGGAGAAACATGGCTAGAAGGGGCTTTGAGGTGGACCTGTCAGATCTCCTCTTAGGAGAGTATTAGACACAGCTTGCTATAGTCCTAGTATATGAAAGCAAATCACGGAGATTTTAAGTTGGAACTGTTTATAGCTAAGATAAAGATGATCCAAATGCATGATGGATCTGGGTATGGAGGTATGTATCAATAATCCAAACACTTGGAAGGTGAAGAGTGAGTCAGTGACCAGTTTGGTCTGTGTGGTAAGACACTGCCTCAAATAAACAAGCAAACAAATATATTCCATAAAGGACTCCAATTTCAAGACCCATTTATCAAATGGGTTACACATTCTGTAGCAGAAACAAGAACAAAAACTGCAATACCGGGTTTGTGTCTGGAGCATTAATACACACCTTCTGCAGGCTTGCATTGTCCTTGTGGGAGGCAAGCCGATGCTGGGGACACCAGGCAGGTACCAAGTTTGAGCTACTTACTCAAATTCTGACTTAATTTCCATGTATTACTCAATTGTCTTGCAAGAAAACCCATGCCTGACGTATCTAAAGGAGCTGCATCATCTCAGAGTTTCCTCCATGAATCGGCTTTATAGAATACAGGGTTTCAGAACATTCATTAGACAGAGCATCAGAAAACTCTGATTAACATTAAAAGAATGCCAATTAGCAATAATGTTATCACTTTACATGTATTAAATTAAGTAAGATTAAAGTATGTGGGTACTGAGGATACAGGATAAAATTACACACAGGCAGCATACAATGATGGCAGTGAAATCTGGGATAGACTTTAAATCAGGACAAAGATCTGGAGAAGAATTGTTCAGATGGGTTTATAATTTGGGGTCCAGCCTTTTCAGTCCTGGAATGTCTGCTTCATGATGTAAGTGAAATGCATCCAAAGGTCCATAGAAAGGTCTATCCCTCAGATTGTCATAATGATAAGAGACCTATGAACATGGAAATATGCCTATGTTCAGTGTCTTTAGTGTAGTATAGTAAAGAAATAGTTAAGCAAACTGTGATATCATCACACATTGTAGAATCACCAGGAATCATATTTTCAAAGATCACATTTTAACACGGAAAAAATAATAGCAATACAAGCTAACCTGGAAAACAAAGCAAGCTGTCACACATTGACTTCAATGTCCTCGGCAATCCATCCTGAATTCTCGTATTTGGGCAGGGTAGCAATAAACAAGTATATCGGAAAAATAACCTTCACATTCATTGTTAAGCTGTTAAGGCAACCTGTAGCAAGGTAATGGTGTCTTTGAAAGCCAAGAGTCACCTTATCCTCTGCCCTGCTGCCACCACGAATCCTAAGGTACCAGCTAGGGAGTTTGGTATGTGAAGGGAAAAATGGCCGCTCTCCTCCGCATGTCAGGGTCCATATTGCTTTATCTACGCACGCTGCAAAGTATCCTGAAGCCATATGGGAGATGTACTCCTTCCCAGCTGCAAAGGAAGCATTTGTAGAACTGAAAATACCCCAAATCACAATACATTCTTAGTCATAGCAGAATGGGAAGCACATGAAATATTTAAAACCTGGAGTGGAGATTTCATTTTAAAACATTTTAATTGCCAGAACAGAGCTGTTGAATCTCTTTCAGAGCTAAGAGATGAGCAGCAATTGGGAGGAAAGTGGAGAAAGAAAAAAAAAAAAAAGAACAGCTATTCCACCAGAAAACCGTTGCTTGCAAATGACAAAGAGAAATTGAGGGTTTTTAGCTGAATCGTGTTTTGTTTCTTGTATAAGTTTTGGTGCAGTAAAAAATGTGGCACGTTTTGTACTGTATGTTCTTTCAGAAGAGCCAAACAAACCAGCCACCATGGTTTCAAGGGAGCAAGGCCTCCCCTTTCTCATGTTTCAACTACGCAGCCTCCACTTGGGCTGGGGACCGTATCATATATCATAAATCACTCTCTGATAGATATTTGGCAGGCAGTCAGAACCCCGGGCTATGCAACAACGTACAGTATGGAAAATTTTTAAGGTGGAATCCTGATTTTGTAACTTAAGGACTTAATAGCATCTCAAAACATTTTACTACTTCCTGGTACACACGTACAGAAAGCCAGGAAAGCAGAATTCTCCATATGGTTTTCGGTTTTATAGGATATATACACAATAAGCTATACAACTGTAAACCTGGAGGCATATTCTCCTGTTGGTGTGACTCCGGTGAAAATGGAAACAGAAATTAGCGTGTGTGATCCCAACCTGGCCCCTGAGACACTCGAATCACCAGAACTGCCTCAAACTATCCCTCCACCCACAGTTAACTGCTCCACGCCTCAGAAACCCAGGGAAGGGAGCAGATTTTACAGGAAGGTAATAACATGCTGTCAAAGGCACCATCAGGGATTTCAACAGGAATGGTTAGAAGCTGCCAGGAGTCACTGAAACCCCAGAAGGGCCCTTCCCCTGATTCCAGCCCAAATTGGGGTTCTCAGACCCCTGCATAGTCTCTCCCTTCCACCTTCTCAAATTCACATATTCTACTTCGGGCCTCTTTCAACAAATTATGCTTTAAAAAAAAATGCATGCTACATTTAACCCCTAAATGATATCATCCACACAGGCACTAGGGGCTGTTAGCATACCTCAGCTCCCAGCAAAATCACTGCGGGCCCTCTGTACACAGAGGGGTTAACTCTGGGTATTTGGACGTGCGGGAATGTCCTCAGTGTTCCTGGGCAGAGGCTACTAAACATTAAGGAGGGAAATGAGGAGTGTGCTGTGTGGTATGGCATTGTGCTCAAAAAAAAAAAAAAAAAACCCACAATGCATGGAAAACAAGAGGAAGAAACTGAATAAAGCTTTTGAAGTTCAAAATAAATGCTGCTTTTTGGTTGTTATTGCTTTGGTTGTTCACAAATTAGCCATAGTTTGAGAAAGCTAAATATAAAACTTATAGTACAGTTTACTTAGAGTCCTTCTGTCCAATCTCAATCAATATGAAGAGGAAAATTAAAGCCAAATTTAGACAAAATGGTTAGTGTGTGTTTGTTAATGGTCATCCAGGATGCTGATTCAAAAATAACTACAGGACACTCTAAGAATGCTCTGCCAGCTCCCCTCTTACCCCAAGACTCTGCTCTCCCCCACATTCTCAAGAGTGCTGATGAACCCCAAACGTTCCCCAGCCCTTCATACCTCACTTGAGAACTCTAACCACTTCTAAAAGAAAACACCTTTTTTCTTTCTTTCTTTCTTTTCTTTCTTTCTTTCTTTCTTTCTTTCTTTCTTTCTTTCTTTCTTTCTTCCTTCCTTCCTTCCTTCCTTCCTTCCTTCCTTCCTTCCTTTCTTTTCCCAAGAAGCACGTCAGGTGGCATAATCCTGGGCTGGACCTGCCTGTTTCCCTAACTCTTAATGAGGGTGTCTCAATATGGCTGCATAAGGGACTCTTTTCGGAAACTTTGGAACATTCCAAAGCCCAGGCTACAGCCTAGGTCAATTATTTCTCATATTCTGTGTGTAGAACAGAGGCAGGAGTACCATCTCATGCTTTGGACAATTCTTTGTGTAGCCGTGGTAAAGGCTGCTGGTGCTGAGTCCTCTCTGCTTTCCTTCAGGCAGCCATTCTTTAGAAGGCAGGACGTAGGGGTTCTAAAGTAACATGCATGGCCATGTTTTATTCCTTGGTAAATAGTTCCCAGAATCCTGTGCACCTCTAGAAACACATCTTGGGAACTGTCTATGGCTCCCAAGCCTTCTAGTCTCCATTCCGGCCTCCTCCATCACCCCCCCCCCCCCCCCCCCTGCGCCACACACACACACTGCACTTCCTACCATTTGTTTTCACAGGGAAAATTCTGATCCTCAAACCTAGGAATCTACCAGGCTGGCCCTTCTCTGCTTTAGAGACCTTTCCTGTTCCTGGGCCTAGGGGTAGGTCTACTACCTGGAACGGATTACAGTATTACTCGGTGGGAAGCAGAGACAGCATCAGGGAAGGATTCTACTAGGCCAGCTGCCCTGACCAACCCTTCCATGGTGTTCTATGGCTAGCACAAGTCTGGACGGTAAATAAGACCAAAGAGCCTGCCCCACTTCTCCCTTGGATGTCAGTCCAGACTAGAGTAGCCAGGCTTGTTGTCTCCTGGCAATGTAGCTGAAAGAAGCAGCCCTTTTAACCCTCCCTCACCTGGAACTCACGCCACTACTTTCTCTGCAAATTGCAGACCAATCACCCGGTCATCGCCATTGCTTCGAGATCAGCAGTCATCGTCTGTTTTAAAGGTAGTGAAACTCTAAAGAGTCGCTTTCTTTTTCTACTCCTCTATGAGCCCAGAACTCCTGCTGGCCTAGAAGAGCCACAACTTTGAGAGAATCTGGCCTGTTAGTGGGAGAGAAAACTCCAGGCTGGAGGTGAGCAGCCCACGGATTTCTCACATTCCTCTCTTTGGTTACCAGGCATCATTTTTCAACAGGTTCACATAACATGCCAGCCTGAATGTGCGAGCCCGCCAAAACTGCAGCTCTATACGACCGGAATGCGGCTGAAACAACAGACCAAGTCGTGACCGAGTTCCACCTTAGAGCAGACATTGTGAAGCTAATAATAACACCATCTATAATAAACCAAACAAATTTTCACAGCTGGCCCTCCAGTGTGCGCTAATTCCATCATCATTAACAGTCCTGAGTGTGGGGTGGGGCCAGTTTCTCATTGTCTGCTAGACAAATAACGAAGTGTGGACATGTTAAGAAATGTATCCAGGTCTGTAAGAGTTTTGAAGAGGAAAACAGAATTTAAACTCTGCTTTTGACTTTGGCCTCCTTAGACCATATCATAATTCTGAGTGCTTTTCCCCCCCTCTATTTGAAGACAAAAGCTATGTGTTTAAAATTGTCACTTAGTGGTACTATTTCTCTTAAGCAGAGAAAAAGTTCCTTGTTCGGGTCTTGCTTCTGGAATAGAGCTTGGGCAGGTTCTGGTGCCAATGAAAAACCATCTCCAAGTAAGCGCCGCCACTCCCTCCAGACAGGAAGGAGGGAAAGGAATTACTCAGCGTGAAGAACAGACATCCTATGTCCCTGGGCTGTAACAGGGACCTTTACTGACCCTCTTGATAGCAGATCCACCCAGAGAGATGATCCACATGAAGGTTCTTGATTAAAGATGTGTGTGTATATGTTTGCTGAAATGAATATGGCCCTGTGTCCTAAGGCTATCTTCCCATTTTGAAGATGAGCGGACCCTTGTAAGGAGCACTGGTGCTACAGATGAGTCCTAAGCCCACCCCGGAGCCCTGCTCCTTTCCTGGCAGGTGGTGAGCCCTCCTTCTGCAGCCTCATCATAAACAACTGATGACAGAATGTGTTTGGCTAATCTTTACGACCAGTTCTTAGAATTCGTGACGCAGCCCATCTCCCAGGGATGCAGTGTTTGCTTCAACACGCAGCTTTCCTTCCACACCAACCATTTTCTTTGCAAGCACTTCCGTTTCAAGGCTACTGGAACAGAGCCTTTCTTTACCATGAAGAATTATCTGGATTTCATCTGAAAACAAAGGAGAGGTGTGCTCTTGAGTGTAAAATGTGTCCCACAGGTTCCATGTTTGAGCATTTGGTCCCCAGTCCATAGAAGAGCTTTGGGAGCCTGGGGAACCTTTGGAAGGTGAAGCCCAGTTGGCAGAAGTAGGTCCCTAGGAGTGGGCCCAGTGACTCCAGGGAACAGTTGTTAACAGTCCATGGATGTTGTTGTTGTTGCTGTTGTTTTCTTTTTCTCACAAAAATAAAAGTTTAAAAGTATAACGTAAAATGAATGCTAGGTGATAACCTCATGTTTCAGTGCTCCCAGTATTTTTAATGTAGCCACCATTCACATTGATGCATTTTATAATTAGCACCAAATACTAAAACAATATGCATATTAGTTTTGTCACATGCTTAAAATAGTGACAAATTTAAAACAATATAAATGTCCATTAATAAAGATACAGATAGATGGATGGATGGATGGGTAGGTGGATGGACAGATAGACAGACAGACAGATGGATGGACGGACGTGCGAGCAGGCAGATGGATGGATGGATGGATAGTTAGATAGATTCCCACACATGTTTAGGCAGGTTACAGAGCACATGTTTTTCTCAAGGTGGTAGATTTGGGACAAATTGATTTCTTTCTTTTTATTTCTTAGTGTCTTTTACTTTGTCGATAATATTTATTATTTCTCTGTTTAAAAGGGGAAGGATGTGACACACAATTATTTCAGTCTAATTAACTACATAACTACAACTTGTAGGTCCTGAGACCAGTACTTTGAAATAAGGCGAACTCACTAAATGATTTATAGGCCTCCATTTTAGTGAACAGCATATCATGATCTCTCCTAAATACATATATTTTTAATCTTATTACATAAAATAAGCATTTTAGCTGTTATAAGATGAAAATAATTACTAGTGGCCAAATATGAGATTCAATTACAGTTATTTTTAGTGAAAGTGTTTTTTTTTTTTTTTTTTTTTTGGTTTTTCAAGACAGGGTTTCTCTGTGTAGCTTTGCGCCTTTCCTGGAACTCACTTGGTAGCCCAGGCTGGCCTCGAACTCACAGAGATCCACCTGGCTCTGCCTCCCGAGTGCTGGGATTAAAGGCGTGTGCCACCACCGCCCGGCTGAAAGTGTTTTTTTTTTTTAATGTTTGCAAAGTGGCCATAACTTTTAATATCTACATCAAGGAGAGGGAAAGAACATGAAGACAGTGGGTCAGATCAGTTATGATGGGGCATGGAACAAAGAGAGGGTGTTTAATCATCTTCCTGATTTTGACATGAAAGGGCCTGTTATTGAAACATGTGTCACTGGCTTGTCACTCCTCTGCCTCTGTTGGGTGTGCTTACCCTTCCTTTAGGGTAGGTGAAGGATGAGAAGTGAATTTGAGACAGAGATAATGATGATCTCTGGCTTTACAGGAAAAAGGGGACTGTGGTCTTAGTGGCTAATAATGGCCCGAGAAACAATTTAATCTCCAAAATGTTCCTATAGGGGATTCAATTACCCACCCTCCTAGAAGAGGGAATAAAATGGCTGAGCATAAAGGGGCTGATTCCATGCCTGGGGTGAAATGGGTAAGAAAGCAGAAGAAACCAAAGGTACAGCCCCTAAGAAAAGAAGAAAAGGCGACTATCCCTCGGTTGGAATCTTGACTCCACAACATAAGGGTTATCTAAAAATATTACTACACAATGTTAGACACACACTTATGCCCTCCTACAAATTATTACTAGCCTCTAACAAGCATGGGAAGGGGGAGAAAACATTTGAAAGCAATCTGACTCTGCTGTGAAGTCACGGCAGGCAAGGCAGAATTTGGGTCCAGCTCTAGACTGAGGTTGTTGTATGTCCACGAGGAAGCACACATGGCATGCCGTGTGACAATGTATGCATCTTTCTGTTGGTTAATAAAATTTTCTGCAAATTTAAAGCATGTGTTTGACAGTCTGTCATTCGTAACATTTCAATTTTCAATCAAGTCTATTTTTTTAATGCATGTTTAGCCATTATTAGCCAAATTAGGAAAGTAAAATTTATATTTTTAAAATAGAAATTAAATTTAAAATGAAAACAAAATTCATAATTAAACCAAATTAAAACAGTTTTCATTAGGCGGGAGGGAAGATCTACCTTCTATAAAGCAGCAGTGTTGGGACACTGAAAGACAAGGATGAGCACGACACCAAGGCAATGAAGACAGCAAGACCTACTGCCACTCTTATTCCAAAGGGGACACTTGCGGTCTATTCTTATGAATGACACGTGGTTGGTAAGAAGATGCTAAAATCACAGGCTACTGTTTGCAGGGGATATACTGGTGAATAAAGCAAAGGAAACTAGCCAAAACCCAAAACTCTTTGAAAATCAATGCCAAGCCAGATGGAAGACAGCCTATGAGGTCTCATCCTTACACAAAAATCTACAGGCAAGTGAGTAAAACTGGGAGCGAAAGAGGGGATCTCTCCCCGCACCCCATGGTAGAGCATACCAATTGGTTGTCCAGTGTCAAAAGGTCGGCCCTGGGTACATGCAAACCCGTAACATTATATGGACTCAACAGGTTCTTAATTAGGAATGTGTGTGCATATAAATACATAGACACATGCAATACCAATTAGTGAAAAACAGAGGCCATGAATGTGAAGGAGAACAGGGAGGGGTATGTGAGAGGGTTTAGAGGGAGGATAGGAAAGGGGAGAGATGTTCTAATTAAATTGTAATGTCAAAAATAAACAAAACAAAACAAAACAAAAAACAGCAAAAACACACACATAAGAAATGTATGCTTAGCCATCAAAAAAAGTAATCATCATTACTATAGTAACAAAATCTATCCCTGCTATGATATTTGGGCTAGGCAATGTGATCTTCTGGTCTCTGTACATTTCACAGAAGAGTCCATTCCTTTACTGAATAGATGTCCACAGAGCACAGAGAGGCAGACAATGTCTCAACTCAATCCAACAAGCTAGGTTAACAAAATTTAAATTTTGTAAGGAATGAAGAAGAGCACTTCATGTTTCACCTACTGAAGTGTACTTTGTGACATCTAAACTCTACTTTAGAATCGATGACATTTATCTGTTCACCTAAGATAATTAAGTGATGGACATTTGCATTCTTAGAAATCTTGAAAAAAATTCTCTCATGATTATACAAAATCTAAATATCTGCCACTGGATGCTACCTCTTAAAGGCTCCCCCATCTCTCCACAGCCATATTGGGGACCATGCTTCCAGAGAGTGAACATTTTGGGGGAACATATTTAAATAATATCAACTTACAATGCCATTTGTTCTGGAAAAAGTTGAGCTTTTAGTATTTTTGTTCTCTTCTTTACAACTCTTTTAAAATATTTTCCAAAATGCTTTTCTGAGAGCGTTTATGGAGCCAAGACCCTCAGTATCTTTCAAAGTCATCTGGGATTGAAGCTGAGTGGTACAATGTTTGGCTAGCACGTGCAAGGCCCGTGCACGCGCGCACACACACACACATACACGCATGCAGGAGGAGGCAGGTAATAAGATCTAGGAGTCACCTCTCCTGCCCTGATGAGCTATACGCCTAACTCTCTACCACACACCTGCCCTACAGTTTCAGTTCCTCTGTTTGAAGCATTGTGAAAACAGTATGTGATTTGAGAGGGGTGAGCTAGGAATTTCAAGAGTCCTGCTGCTTCCTCTCAACTGTGTTGAAAAAAACTGACAAATTAGGACAGGCTTAGCCCCACCACACAGCAGAGGCCCTGGTTAAAGGAGGCCTAATGCTGTAAACAGTCTGGGGAAAATCAATTGCAGCGTGTTTATGGTTTAGCTGAAGGCAGGAGCCTTGCCAGTGAAATGAATCTCCCATGTTCCCTCAGGAAGTGTCATAGATGGCTGCAAACTGCTGTCTTCCCCTCCTTCCCACTTCTGTCTCACAGATTAGAAGATGCCACCAAACATAAGAAATTCCAGAAAGAAGTGATGAGAACATGTCTTCTTGAAATTTCTTCTGGAAGAAAATAAAAACTAGGATTGAAAGAAAATAGCAGAATTGATGTGCTGGAATTGCTGTTTTATATTTAAAGACTTACTTCAAGTTTCTCTCTTTCTTTCTCTCCCTCTCTCTCTCTCCTTCCATCTCCCTCCCTCTCTATCTCTCCCTCCATCTCCCTCCCTCTCTTCCTCTCTTTCTCACCCTCTCCCCTTCTCTATATCTCTCCCTCCATGCTCCCCTCCCCCCCCCCCCCCGTTTTCTCTGTGTGTCTCTGTGTGTGTCTGTTTGTGCACCACATGCCTGTCTGGAGCTCGGGAAGACTGGGAGATACCTAGGCCCCCTGGAAGTGGAGCTGGAGCTACAGGCACTTGTGAACTGCCATGTGGGTGCTGGGAACTGAACCCAGGTCTCAGCAAAAGCGTCGGAGTTCTTAACCAATGAGCCATCTCTGCAGCCCAAAACTGCTGTTTCCAAAATAGAACCACAACTCTTGTTACAGAAGAGGAGTCTTGTGCATTCATGTGGATCTGACTTGGTCATCTAACTCTTCCTTTTCTCATCTGCTCTTTCTTTCTAGCCTTCTTTTTGGGGGGAATGGGGGTGAGTTAAATCTTGTATTATTGCTTCCCTTCTTCTTCTTCTTCTTCTTCTTCTTCTTCTTCTTCTTCTTCTTCTTCTTCTTCTTCTTCTTCTTCTTCTTCTTCTTCTTCTTCTTCTGCTTCTTTTGAGACAGGGTTTCTCTGTGTTGTGGTGGTGCCTGTCCTGGATCTTGCTCTGTAGACCAGGCTGGCCTTGAACTCACAGACATCTACCTGGCTCTGCCTCCCAAGTGCTGGGATTAAAGGCATGCACCACTGCTACCCAGCCTTCCCTTCTGTTTTTTGCATTCTTTTGCTCTAAATATTTCTCTTATAAACTACACCATGTGTAGCTAGAGTTTTCCTGCCTGGCCCACAGTCAGGACAAATCTCTCTCACCTGCCAGTCCCACAGTTGCTCAGACCCAACCAAGTAAACACAGAGACTTATATTGCTTACAAACTGTATGGCTGTGGCAGGCTTCTTGCTAACTGTTCTTACAGCTTAAATTAATCCATTTCCATAAATCTATACCTTGCCACGTGGCTCGAGGCTTACCGGCATCTTCACATGCTGTTTGTTATCGTGGCAGCTGGCAGTCTCTCTCTGACTCAGCCTTCCACTTCCCAGCTTTATTCTCCTCCTTGTCCCGCATATACTTCCTGCCTGGCCACTGGCCAATCAGTGATTTATTTATTGACCAATCAGAGCAACACATTTGCCATATAGACCATCCCAACCATGTGTCCTAAGTAGTGTATTTTAATGATGTTTTTATTTTTATGTATTTATGCCTATCTATTGATTGAGGCCAACAAAAGGATACAATGGGAAATCCAGTGAATGTTGTATCCTCCAGAATATCTTTGTCAATTTCCAACAGATATGTATATATTCCTAAATTTAATTTTTTATAGACTTATTTTTTGTGTGTATGTGTGTCTGCATACGCCAGGTGCACACAGATGCCTTAAGAGGGTATCCAAACTGAGGCAGCTAGTATTACAGTGTAGATTCTGGTAAACAAACCCTGGTCCTCTGTAAGAACAACAAATACTCTTAACCACTGAGCCATCACTCCAGCATCAAATTGTAATCAAATAAAAAAAAATTTTAAATGTTAAATGTCTCTTAAAAACTACCAAAGAAGCATCATCTTTGAGAATTCTGGTAGTTTGGGTCAAAACACATTTTTTAAATAATATTATAAGAACAATTTGTCTTGAGCAATTCACCTAAGTGACATTAAAGGCACTCTTCAAGCAAGATTTTTGTTGCCTTAGAAATACCTGAAATTTTGCCACGGGCCTACTCAGGTCATAGAGCCTTTAAAATATTTTTTAAGTAAAAAATACTGTGTGAAATCTACAGATGTCATAGATTGGTTGTTCGATAGCATGCCAATTCAACTGAAGTACTTTCCTTATCCCATTACAGAAAAGTTACATATTCTGCCTCATCTCTTGAATATTAATTTGACACACGAAATTACTGCTTACTTATTATTGACACTAGGTAAACCTCTTCTGTCCGACTCATTTAGAAAGGACTACTTTACAAATGAGTCCCCTGCCCACAGAGACTAGAGTCTGGCCAAACTTCTGATAGCTTCTAAGTACAATATGCGTTCCATGAAAACCAATGCTAGTACTCTGCCTTATGGAGAATGCATAGCCTGGGAGCTATAGAGACTCTAAAATAGAAAGATGAGGAGGCAGAATCTCAGCATGCAAGGCTATAATTCATTTCAACTAATTGACCAGTCACCAACTGACTCTAACATTGGAAGTTCTAAAACGTAGTTTTAAAATGAAAATTTCTATGATTGCATTGCAAGTTATTAAAGTAATATGAAAATCAAACACAAGAAAGATACAAACTAAAGGCACATTTTCTTATTCTATTTCTGAAATATAAACTACTCCCGAACCAAAAGTCATTGATTTTACTCATTAAACCATAATAACAGCATAGATGTTTAGAAGTTTATTCAAGATAGTGAATATACAAGAGCTATAAGACAGTGGATAGATGGTTGTAGCTTCTCATCTTGCAATTATAAATAACCTGCTTTAAAGTTGATTCTCATTAACTAATTTTGCCAGGATTTTCTTAACTATTTATTTATGAATATTGCATGGCAGAAATAACAGCATAAGGCAATTACCATGACAACCATTTTGAACATCCAGGACCCACATCTAAGACTTTATTAAAGAGGGGCTTTGGTAGTTCATAAATTAGTGATAATCTAGAATGGTCCTGCTTATAGATAGTCTCAGGCTATCATCTAAGTAGCAGCTCAAACAAAAAGGGAGAAAGATACCCCAAAACCCCTGAGAGCAATCAGAGCTAGAAAAGTGCAGTAGGACAGCTCCAGGCAGAGATCAAGGCAGCACTTATGCACGCAAAGGCAAGCAGAACATCCAGGCAACCGGGAAGGGTTTCAATCCAGGCAGGAACTATCAGGGGAGTATTTCCCATGGTAGAGGATGTTGCCCTATGCTTCCTTATCACACCATTGACAGAAAGGGAAAGGGAGCCAGAGCCACAGACCAGGTTGGGAACTCTTTTCCTGGACTTGTGACTACCCATTCCCTTCCAAGTCTGACAACTCTCTGCTGATTGGTCGAATTCTACACCTTATTTGCATACTAATCTAGCCAGTCAGGGCCTACTTCGCTTTATGTAACAGGCTGCGCATGGAAGTTCTGTTAGTCTGACTCCTAACCAGACTCCCAGGCAGTTTTCAGATATGTGAGATTCAGAGCTTCACCAGAGATAGATCCTACCATGACTCCAAAAACAGCTGCTACAGTACAAAACCGAGGACCTGATCCAGACTTCAAGACATGAAGGAAGCCCCCTGGCATCGCCTCCATGAATCTGCAGATTTGCTCTACAAAGGTCTGCCCTCAGCAGGACCTGAGACACTTTTCAGCTCACCACCTTAGGCATCCTGAAGGCACTTGAGAACTTCAATCTGTAACATTACTAATTCCTCTCACTTGGTTTCTCTTTCCCCAGGTAAGTTTCCCTTTTCCTGCTTTATTTGTTCCCAGGTGGCAAGTAAAAATTCCCCTTGTTCTTCCCTTTGCTGTCTGCCCACTCCATTCTTGGAGAGAGGGCAAAACTGAAACCTGATGGGGAATCGGCCTCCTCACTCATAGACTTAAACCGTACCACATAGTTCATATGACATCAAGCGTAAGGAGGCTTAGTCATGAGTCTCAAACCAGTACACATCTAGCAAATGGTGGGTGGCCCTTGTCACCCCGCAAGTGAAATGGCCAGCAAAGACCGACATGGAAAGTAGAATCTGGAAAGAACAGTTACCTCTTTCTAACCAAGGGTCTTGACTTACCTCACACCTTGACATCTACCCCTGGAAGCAAATGCAACCGAGAAAAGTCAGTATCAGGAGCAAGCCAAGATTCGCACGCTGAGAAGACAAAGAACAACTGTCGCCGAAAGGTCAGAGGGTCAGAACTTTGTAGAGCACGTTTGAGAGAAGTCATATCAGTCAAGAGAGGGCAGGTTATTCTGTGATAACAAACTGCCCACAACATCTCGGTGCTTTGGAACATGAATTTATTTCTGAGTTGCAGAGAGCGTGCAATAGATCCTGGGATGTTCTTGGGACCACTTATCAACTTGTGTTGGCTCCACATTCCATCTGGCTTCAGCCTTTTGTCTCTAGATGGACACATGCTCCCATAGTCACAGTAGCAAAAGACAAGAAAATTGAAGCCCCCCTCCCACCCCGATGATGATTCAGTGTCCGGGCACTTACATGGCACTTGGCTGCTCTTCTCGTTTCGCCTTGACTTGATTTGCCCCTTGAGGCTGTGGGGGTGCGTAGGGAAATATTTCTCATCTTCCCCTTACTACTTGGTGCTATTATACAATCATCTTCTGCACCAAACAATGGCTCTGTGCGTAAAGTATAAGCTTTCAGGAACTGCAGAGATAAAACTAAACCTGGCTAGAACCACCAGACAAGCATACACTCAAGCACAGATATGGAGAACAAGCTTCATGGGGAGTTACAAGTTGTCACCCGACTGACAGGAAGCCCTGGGAATCATTAGTAAAGATCTGTTGAACATCTTACTCATTGTGGGGTTCTTTATTTGTTCAATAAATTCTAGCTAAGGAACATTGCAGGGTACAGTTTCTGTCATTTTCTAAATATCTCCTTTACTGGCTTCATAAAGTCCACATTTGGAAGGCTGTCTGGATGCTGGCATAAATAGATAGCTGGACTGAGAGTACAGCAAAATGTTAGTACCAGAAACGGCAGTGCAAACGCACAGCAGCCCTCAAAGGATGGTACCCATTTTGTGTCATCAAATCTAGTCTTAAAATCCCAATGTGAACTCAACTCTGATGGGAATGTGCCAGAAGATATTTGAAAGCACTGGCCAAAGAAATCTTTGTCTAGTAAGTTTCTTTCCCCTTGGACTTACACAGAAATAGGTGGCCATGTCATTTGCTTCCTGGATGTCCTGGAGCTTTTCCTTCTTAAAGTTCCCTCCAGAGGCAATAATCCATCATGGGCTTAAGGCAGGTCCACACCTTTGATATTCCTATGCTTTGTGAATGAGCAAAGGGCAGAGAGATGGATTCATGGTTGGAAGCAATGGAGACAGACGATGCTCAGCTGTCAGCCCTCACCTAGACATTTTCATGTGTGGCCATTTTAAGAATGAATAATGCCCGGTCATGTTCTCTTTCTGCTCTTTGGAGGGGTTATCAAAGAAATTTCCCCCAAACAAAATTAATTTGGACTCAAAACACTGATTATCAAGTATTCTTCAGTGTAGGAAAGAGGCCTTCCCAAGATAAAACTTCTCAGGGACATACAAGTGGTTTTCAGGTGTGTGTGTGTGTGTGTGTGTGTGTGTGTGTGTGTGTGTGTGTGTGTGTATGTGTGTGTATGTATGTGTGTGTATGTGTATACATATGTGTATAAATACATGTATGTATGAATTGAGTGTATGGTACAAATTTAATGGGAACAACAAAATCAGATTCAACTAATGAAATCAAAGGTGATTTTTGAGTGTCATAGAAGCATTATTTAGGGGAAAGATTTTAAAATGGAAAATTGAGCACAACATATTATTTTAATGACCACTAGCTTTAATGCCCCCAATTTTAAACTTCTCTACCAATCTAGAATAAAGTACTTATGCAAATATGTATAGTTCATATTTAACTTTGATATCTCTAAGGAAAAATACAATATTAATATTGTTTTGGAGGAAAGCATTAAAAGATTTTTTTAGAGAAGTCTCCAGGTAGCTGGTAGGCTTCATTCAGTATCTAAATATTAACATGTCAGCATAGTAATTCAGAGGTTAATTTTCCCTGTGCATTAGTTACTTATGTATCACCGTGACCAAACCCAACAGAACCAACTTAATGGGAGGAAAGTTGTATTTGAGCTCTGGTTCCAGGGTTTGAATCCATCATGGCATGGAAGAGGAGGCAAGTGTATGGCTTACACATCACTGTGAGTCAGGAAGCAGATACAGCAGGCCAGAACCCGAGGCTGGGAAAACTTCAAAAGCCTATCCCTAGTACCCTGTTCCTGCAAGCCAGACCTACTTCCTAAAGGCTCCACAGCGTTCAAACTGGAACCACAAAGGTGGACCCCAAATCATGAACCTGTGGGCCCCATTCTGAATTCAAACTATAGTATTTTGTTGGCATCCTCAAACTCCAATCTGCCTTCCAGAGATGGCAATTAAGGAATTGAAGGGAAAGCAGCAGGCACTGAGTCTTCCTTAACTAAGCATTTGTTTGAGGAGGCTAGCCAGTATGACCAGAGTTGGGTTAAGATCTGACTTCTAATATTCCTGTCCTCAAACAGAGGCCTAGAGTATGATTTAATGTCTCCATGCCCTAAATAGTGTTCTGGATAAAGGGATTTGGAGTGTGTGTTAACGTTTTTCCAAATATACATAGGAAACAAAAATCAAAGGAACTTCAGACCACTGGATTAAGTTCTTCTTCATTGTAAATGTGTTAACTTGGGCTTCCATAACCAAATACTTCAGGCTGGGTGGCTTAAACCACAGGAATGTATTTCTGTCTTTCTGCAGACTACAAGGCTGAGGTCAAGAGGCCAGCAGGATCGTGTCTGCTGACCACTCTCTCCTTGAATAACAGATAGTCACCTGTCTGCTATGTCCTCAAATGACAGCAAGTGAGCTCTGAACTCTCGCCTCCTTACAAGGACATTGATCCCATCCAGGGGTCTTCTCCCTCATGGCTTCATCTAAACCCGAGTATTTCCCAAAAGGCCTCATGCCAGATCTCATCACACAGTGATATAGGGCTTCAAAATAAGAGTGGAGAGGGGATCTGTATATAAACATCCACTTCCTCACACCAAAAGATCTTAACTGATGATGTATTTCCCGGGAGTAAATGGAAAATCTGCTTGATGCTTACCTATCATCAGAGTGATTCTCTGAGATCACATTCATAAAATTTCACATCAGCACTTTTTTTCTGTTCACCTTTGCAATCAGTTTATATATGTGATCTCATATATATATATATATATATATATATATATACTTGATTAGTTGATCACATATCACATAATCACATATGATCACATAATCCAAGTGAAATGTCCTGGCGTCAGACAATGGCAAGAGTCAGGCAAGAACACGTGTAGAATATTGTGACTGTTCCCATACAGTTTCTAATTCTCATGATTAGATTAATAAATTCTCAGTCCTGGGCATTTTACCCACATACAGATAGTTCTCTATATAAACAAATAGGAAGAAAACACCTCTCTAGCATGCAGCTGAGTCTAGAACAGTCAGCTCTGTTTCTGTCATCAGCTGCCTCTTTTTTCTTCTTGATTAAGTGGCATTGCCCTTTAAATGACCTTGATGTTGCTGGAGTCTCAGGCTGGGCTCATCCTTTCTTGAAACTGAGGCTGCCAACCAACTGCAGGGGTCTCAGTCTTTGCAGCCCAACTTCTGAGGCTGCCCCTCCCAACTTCTGCTTGCTGATTTGTAAGCCCACGTGACACAGGATTCTTTAGAGAAATGTCTTCTTCTGGGGTGAAAAGTGTCTATTAACTCTCTCTGCAAGGTCCCATGCAGGCTGCTGGAAAATGGCATTCTATAAAGTTCCCTGAAGCTTGGTGCAGAAAGGAAGAAAAACAGAAAAGAAAAAGACTACAAGTATGGTCAGGAAGACACCCCCATTATTCAGGATTCCTTTCCCAGGGCTGTTTCCTGCCTGGCTCCCTCCATCAGATATCCCCCTCCAGCCTGCCGGAATCAACCTTCCGCTCATTGCCTAGCTTGAAGATTTCCTTTTTAACTCTTTCATGCCAATGGTCGTGTTAGCTCTAAATTAGGTGCAATAGGCTAAAATCAGTGCAAGCTAGCCTGTCAGCAAAAGAGGACCATAAATGCTCATTACAAATGGCTTCTTTATGAAGAAAAAAATATGTCCAAGATGTCTCAGCATAAGCTGCTCTTATTTGGGAGGTGATCATTTCCAGGGCATATTCAATTATGTTGCATGCAAAGGAAAAGATTCCTAAGACATAATAGATCACTGGATAGGTGAAATCTTTGTAAATCGTTTACACGTGGATTTAAATTTGAATCATAACAGTAGCCTCATTAGTGTGAAGGGTTAGTTAATGTAATGAGTCTTAATCACCACATTTCTAAGCTTGAAGAGCAATTCCTCCTGTCCAGGCCCCGCAGGAAGATCAGGGATATATACATAAATATCACTTAGTAAAGACTCTCACAATTAGCAGATCCCTGATAACTGGTAACTAAAGCCAGGGCATTTGTGGCATCCACTTGTAATCCTAGTACTTTGAAAGTGAAGGCAAGAAGACAGGTCGAAGCAAGACTGGGCATCGTGCAGAGATCTTGTCTCAGAAACACAGAGGAAAGGAAAGATGAATGGTAGCTATTTCATTTATTCATTCATTCATTCGTTCATTCATTCATTCAGTTACTGTGTTCAAGTGTGTGCATGAACATATGTAACATGTGAAGTGTGTATAAAGGTTAGAGGACAGCTTTGGGTGTCACCCCATGCCTTCCCTTGTGAGAGACAGGGTCTCTTCTTGTAGTTTTCATCTCGCTAATTCACATGTGACATTTCTCAGTCCAGGTAGAGTTGTTTGAAATTTGACTGAGGAGCAGTTACTTAAGTAATACCCTCCAACTAACCTCTATCCAAACAGGAATCTTCCAACAAGCTACAGAAACGGGAACTCCTTTAACCTTGAACTTCTCGGAGACTCATCCTTCCCATCCAGTCAAGCCCCTTGCACAGACCCATGTGCAAATACCTAAAAGAGAGCAGTACTTGACCTTCAGACTCCTGGGCAGCTACCTCGCAGGGAACACAAATACTCTCCAATCAGCTCCCAGCACCCCTCTCCCCCAGGCAGAGCGTAAAAGCAGAAGATGAGGAAAGGACTCTCCCGCAAGGCTTCCTGTTTGATATATAGCCTTGACCTGTGCCTAGCAGTTCGAATCGTGAAAATAAGAATCTTTTATGGTTACCGGGAAAATTCATAGTTTATCATATTTTGTCGGCTGCAGAGGAAGAAAAGACTTGGCCAGGTTCCTGAGGGAAAGATAGCCTGTCATATTTGCTAGGATTTATTTATGAAAAAGTATTCATGATGATACGATGGTGCAACATGCCCTGATCCTGCTCAGCACTCCATTGGTACTGCACGAGCTTGAAGGGTGCCCAGAACCATCCAGAGTTGAGATTGAAGGAGGGACCAAATTGGGGGGTGTAAGGGAGGAGGGAAGGTGCTTGGCTACCATCATTTAAACCTCTTGATTATTTAAACTTCTGCAGAATAATGACTGCATATTTGAAGGTAATACATCTGTTCCTCTCCCTCCCCGCCCCCATGTGGTTTTCTAATCCCGAGGTAATTACGTTTTGACAAAAATTTATTGGGACATCTGTTTTTTGCCTCCGATCTGCAGGTCACTGTGTGACTCTAGCAGCGGCCCAGCAGAGAGCTGCTGTGGAGAAACGGGACACAGTGGCTAGCCAGGCCCAGGCCATGGTACCTGGACAGCAGGTTAGGGGTGCAGACGGAAAGAGAAGCCCCCAGTTTCACGTGCCACCTTGCTGGGTTCTTGGCAGGGGCTCAGTGTGAGATTCTGGTCCAAGAGAATGGAAGGATGGGTGGTATGGCAGGGAGGGGATGGGCGAGGGCTGGCTGGTAGCAGGCTGGCAGTGTGTGTCAGGATTCATGCATTGCCTAGGTTGGCATCTGATATAAAAATAATTCATGGAGGGAAGGGAATGGGGGTGCAATACACAGGCCATATGTTTGAAACCCCTGCCCATAACGGCTGGCTGTGGTTACCAGCGTCTGGTGCCACTAACTAGATTAAATTATGGTACCCTACGGAGGCACAGGAATCAGAAAGATCTCAACTTCCAGTATTTGATAAAGTGTGGAACAATAGAAGAACTTTTTACACAAAGCTTCTTTTTTAATTTTATAAAAACAACTCCATTTGGATCTATACTTTTTGCCAAACTTGCTGAATTCTGGTCTGGGGTTTTGGTTGTTTGTTTTTGAAACAATCTTGGCTGCTGGAGGAAACACTTGTATCAGAATCCCACAGGGATCACCTTCTCTATGTTTTTCCACCTCTGAGTTCTCATAAGGAAGTTTATTTTTTGAGTTGTCTAACCCAGTATCTTGACAAAATGTGTGGAAACAGGTCTGATGGACTTGTTTTTGTGCCAAATCAAACTGGAACATTCTGAGGTGATTCTGCTACTGAGAATCTATTGGGAATTCCAGTACCTGAGCAAGAAGATCTCATAGCCCTGCCCCTTACTTCATTTACATGGGATAAAAGGGAAATCATACCTAACACATTGTACAGTTTAATGCACACCAAGCCTCGGCGAGTCTCTTCCTTCTGAGAGTACCAAAGAAGTAGCAAGAGTACATGGATGGACTCAACAAATGTGGGTAACAAATGCACATGGGTGCCTGTGGAGGTCTGCCTCCCCCTACCAAATTCAGAAAAAGGAGATGCTGTAGGGATGACTGAGTGTGTCTGCCGCAGATGGATAGAGGTAGACTATTTCCTGATGTCTCAAAGCAAACTGCCAGCTTTCAAATGGAAACACAGAGAGAAAGGTAAGGGACAGAAGGTCAATAGGGATGTTCCAGGTCCAAGGCTGGGTATGGTGCTCCAAGTTACGGGCCTCTATTCTAGATTTCAAGCTTTTGACTGCTGAGCATTCACATGGCCATCTAGTGGACTCTGCAGAAACCAGAGTCCTGTGAGATAAAAGGCTATAACAAATAGGTTTGGATGTGCTTGATTTAAAAGGGGGGACGGTCTCACTGAGGCTTAGAGTCCATTTTATTTAAATTAGAGCATTTGTATTTAAATGAGCAGTGTGGGTGTGTCTTAGCACGGATTGCCACAAGACGTTGGAACCAATGGCAAGGTCACAGTATGGCTGGGTGCTGGTGAGGGCTGGCCTCTAACCATGTCCTCACAGAGCCCAGAGAGGAAACTGCTCTCTCTTCCTCTCTTTATAAGCACTCTGAACTTACCTTGTGGATCTAATCATTGGGATCTCATCTAAACTTTTTCACTTTCTAGAATGTCCCCACCTCCTAGCACTAGCAACTGGAGCCCAGACTTCATCACGTGCATCTTGTAAAGACACACCTTCAGTCCATAGCTTCGCTGCCCAAATGTTTGCATGGCCAAACTATGGGAGAGAAATCTTAAATTGAACTGCTGGGGACTCTTAAGGGCGATACAGTACGAACTTCCCAATGGTGTCGTGGCACAGGCCACAGTGGAGGGTTTGGATATCTTCTCTGTGAGTTTCGTCAGTCTTTTCTCACCCTCATTTTTGTGTGACATACTAACCACGCTGGGAAATTTGCAGGGGATCAACGCAGGCTGTGAAAAGCCAGCTCAGATGTGGTTGAGAGGAAGGCAGTCGGCAAAGTTGCAGAGCACTACACTTCAGAGCAAGGGTACCACAGCTATCCCCTTCAGAATGTGTGTGCGTATGAGTGTGTGTGTCTGTGTGTGTGTGTGTGTGTGTGTGTGTGTGCGCGCGCATGCGCGCGTGCGTGTGTCTGTGTGAGTGTCTGTGTCTGTGTAGGGCAGAGGTTGATGCTGGGTGTCTTCTTTAACCCTGCTCCACCTGAAACTCAGTGATTGGCTAGGCCAGCTGGCCAATGGTCCCCAGAGTCCACTTGTCTCTGCCTCCTAAACTCTGGGATTTCCGATGGCAATGGCTGTGCCAGGCTTTTATGTGAACGCTGGGGACCCAAACTCAGGTCCCCATGCTTGTAGGGCAAGCTCTTTATCCACTGAGCCATCTTCCTAGTTGGTTTATTTCATTTCCCATTCCACAAGAGGAACAGATGTACTCCTCAGTTTACCCAAAAGTCTCCTTTGCCCAACTCTTGACTTGCCTGTCCTTTAAAATACAGAATGGTACCAAGCACCATGGTAGATATTTAACAAAGGTTTGCTTGGCTCTGATGGAACATAATCAGGAATTTAAATGGCCAGACAGCCCCAGTGGAGAGTGTTAGGGATGTCGCTCATTACCATTTTGAAGACTCTGTGGGCACCCTCCTACCTGACTGACTGAGACATTCTCTTACTCTTCTGTACCTCCCTGGCCTCATCCTTAGGTGATAGGGTCGGACTGGGTGATCTTGGGTCATGATACTCCAGGAACCTCTGATGACCAGAATGCATAGCCATTTCTATCCCAGTAGGCAATGGGGCAGCCAGTCTTGCCTATCAGCTGTTGTTCTTCCTCAGGGACCTGCCACAGCAATCCAGGGGATCGTGGTGCACGAGCCCCACATTGACATTTAGGCAAATTACAGAAGAAACTCCCTTATACAGAGGAAAATAATTTGATCCTTTCTATGGTTATTTTCCTGTTACTGATACATTTACAAGAACAATTTCAATTTTCTCCTCTTGGACGTCATGGGGCATCTTTGAACAAATACAAGATGCACCTCCTGAACCAGCCAGCCTGCTCCGAAGTGCTTGCTCAGACGTGCTCGTTAGAGTCTGGGTTTGTGTGTGTCTGCACTCTTGTCACATGAGTTCAGGCATACAAAGGAAGGCAGCTGGATGGATGGCCTGCAGAGGGCTAAGCAAAGGGCCTTCTGCCAAACTCTGCTCCTTTAATTCACCTAAACGCTGACCTTGAAAAATTGCCCTTTATGGGATGTGATGAGGTGTGAATTCAATCTCCATCCTCACTTGGGTCTTGTCATTTTCTGTGCCACGATCGCCAGTTGTGCCAACTGGACTGGTGAGATTGACAAGGTTCTCTGGGGAAAGCTGTCATCAAAAGGTCCTTATAAAATCATTGGAGGCATGGGCTCTCTCTGGACAATGTTTGGGTTTTTTTTGGTTTGGGTTTATTTGTTTCTGTTTTGTTTTTGTTTTTTGGTTGGTTCTTTTGTTTTTTGCTTTGTTTTGGTTGTAATGAAACTGATGAATACTGGTAGTGGTATGGTGCATCACCAATACAGCTTCACTCCATAGCCTTTGATTAACGGATATAAAAGGTGCTGGTCTGGAGGCTTTTTCTGTTGTTTCCTTTTCTTCTTACGTGCTGAGGTTCATGACTTAAACTTACTGCAAAGTTACTCTGTGTGCTCCAAAAAAGGAGGGGGCCGAGAAGAGGGGAGCGGGCATTCTGCAGTTTTCCTGGTGCTCAAAGAATCAAATGCAGCCAATTTAACTTCATCAAATCACTGACATCCAGGGCTGATACAGAAGATGGAAAATATGCAAGGCCAGAGAAGAGCCAAAATCCTACAGTTTCTATCAGGATTAAAGCCAGATGTTACACTGACTGTACACATTTGATAAAAACCCACAATGATAAAGGCTTTCTTCTCCCTGGCATCTGTGGATGCTGGGTTCCATTCATTAGCGCATGGCCCATGTATCTGTCCTCCAGGCCAACTGGGTAGCATTGAATTCAGTACCGGGGCTTCTCTCTGAGGCAACTGCACTCCCTTTGTGTGTGAGCGTCTATACGTTGTTGTGGCTTGAACAGATCTGTTTACACTGTACTTGCTATGGCAACATTTATCTGATATGGACAAAAGGCATTTTGATTCCTGAATTAATAACACTTGACTCAAGCCTATGATTCACCAAAAGGTATTCAAAGTGTTTAAGTGAAAGCAATGTTTCCTCTGAAGCCAATTAATAAAGGAACAGGCCCTTGCCGCAGTCATCCAAATGCTCTCATGGAAGGATTGCCCTGTTCTGTAAGCCAGGAGGCTTTCCCTGCAATGAGTGGCTGGAGACGGAAAGAAAGCAATGTGTATCCTGTGGGCATGGGCTTCCAATCACAGTCCAGGTAGTTCCCTGTTGTGAGTGAGACATGCAGGGGTGGCTCCTGTTCAGTCTAACAAGTTTGACCCCAGCTGTGAAGCGTGAGAGGGCCCTGAACACAGAAATAAATGACCGAGCTTGTCCTCCAGCCCTTCCTCTTCAGCCCCTCGAGGGCTCAGGGCTGGCACTCACCCAGGCCTCCTTCTACCTGTCCCTGAGCTGGCACCTCACCAGGGCTGGTGACTAGATTTGACTCTGGGATCTTTTCTGGAAAGCAGATGTAGCCCCAGGGGCCCAGGTAAATGGTTTCCTCTCCTTCCCCCTACAGATTCCAAACAGAGTTTCCCTTTCTTTCTTCCATTGAAAAATTGCCAAAATCCACTCCATACTGTACAACTAACCTCCAAACAGGCAATGGAGAATGATGTTAATTTAAACTTCTGCCTTATTAAGTAACAAAACCCAGAAATAATGTGATCAAAGCCAAAAGACACAAACTTCTGCCGTCTTTCTTGAGATAAAAGAAGTAAAACACCCATTAAATGAAGGAGGCTTGGACACTTAATAAAAATAGCTAATTGAGTGTTGGAGTAACTTAGCATTTTGCCTCCCCGAGCGGCACAGTACTCAAGGTTAGCCTGCATCCCCTTTCTTCTTGGTCCCTCCTGCTGTGGTTTAGGCCATCACATCCTTGTTTTGTTTATTCCCTTCCTTGTGTGCCAGGGACTGCTGCTCCCTGGGAGTGGAGAAAGGATGATTGACCAGGTCCAGGCACGACGAGCCAGTACCAGTGATGGAGGCTAGAACAAGGACAAATGGAGTTCTTAGACAAAACAGTTAGCAGGAGAGTGAACAGCAACACAAGGAGATGGGGTGCTTCCTGGCTGTCCTCATCATATCCTGAAATGCCCACTGGAATGATTCCTTCCCCTTTTGTGGGTGCCATTATATTCTTTTTTTTTAAGTGATATTAAGTCTTAGTTCAGCATAACCCCCCTTTCCTTTCTTGTTCTTTTTGACTTTGAATCTGAAAATACTTTAAAAAAAAAAAAAACACCTTTCAAATACCAGTATACCAAAGCAAAAAATGCACAGTGCTCATCCAAGCAAAGCCCACAGTCTAGTCAAAGCAATGCACATAACAACTCCACTCAGAATAAAGCTACAGTTTCCTATCCACGCTGGGTAAACAAGCCATTTGAACCATGCCCTGGAAATGCAGATGCTGTGAATCCACCCTAGATCTGCCAGCGGCAGGGCTCTGGGATAGGAGGGTGAGATCAAATGACGTGTGATCATCTCCTCAAATTGGTTGCACTGAAGAACAAAAACTGGGGACTATTGGGACCGAGACTGGAACACTGGGTTTCAAAGGCAGACCCAAGCCTCCCAGAGAAGGCCCAAGCTTTACTGGGTTTGGATTTTGAGTTTTTCATATGGCACCCAGCCCCTGGGCCAGTTCCTCTGTTAAGGGGGAGTGTGAGGGGGGAATGGAACAATACCTTCTCGAATGAGTGCTGGGTGCTTTAAACGAAGTAAAATGTGACAGAGCAACCCTTGGGTTGCTTTGTAGATTATTGATGCTCTGAAACAGTTGTCACCAGCCTCTCTCTACAAAGGCTGTAGTGATAAAACACCACAAAGCAATGTGAATTCCAATGACTTCCCTCCAGCCTCTTTTCTTTCGAGTAAGAAAATGTTTAAGGAAAAACTTGACTACTCTTTCCAGTTTTTTTAAGTCTACGTCTAATGACTGCATTTTGTTTTGTTTTCGTTTGCTGTGTGCTGGTGCTTTTTTTTTTTTTTTTTTGCTTTGTTGTTGTTTTCTAGCCGTTTGGGTGATGAGAGAAAAACTTGTTGCTAGAGGCTCACCACGTTCTCACCGGCAAGCAGGGCATCCTATACAAGAGCTAAACGCAAGACCTGAGTTCTATTCCAACCCTCCTAGCTTCTGCCTCAGAAACTTCACACCCAGAGAAGGCAAGTAACTTGTCCAAGGTCACAGAAGCAGCTGGAGGCAGAAGGAAGGCAAATCTAGTGAAATGGGATTCTCACCTCTTCCCTCTGAAGTTCTACGCAGGTCACGTGCCCCAAGAACCATGGAGGGTATGGGGAATGAGTCAAAGAAGTCAGCCTTTATCTCTTTTGTATCCACCCCTAGTAAAAATTCCCATCAAAGAACTAATGACAGCCCTGCAGAGACAGCCCTCTGCAGCGTTCATTCCAGTCCGTATCCCTACCTTCGCCGCCATTCCTGGGGGCCATTGTTGGAAAGCAATGGAACTGTTTTCATCTTCTGGCTGGAGCCTAGACTTGGCCATGACAGCTTCCATCCAGTTAGCCTCCTCCTTGAGTCAATATAAAAACACCACGGCCTGCTTCCAGTGAACAGCAGATGAACAAATGAATACAGTGACATCGTTTTGATTTGTGACTATAAGGATTTAGGGGACAGTGACGCCAAATATAAAGACCAAAACAAGCCTTTTCAGAGGCAGTTATGGATTTGAGTGTAAGTATTGAATATTAATTATTAGAAATATTTTAAATCTGTTTTCAGTTAGAAAGTTAACTTTTTTATACACAGTATCTCAGATGTAGCCCTAGCTAGTCTAGCGCTTTCTAAGTAGACCAGTCTGCCCTTGAACTCACAGAACTCTGCCTGGCTCTGCCTCCTGAGCACTGGAATTAAAGAGTGTGGCACCATACCCAGCATGTTAACTAACATTTATATTTTAGCCCATATGACTGTTTTAAGAGTAACTACAACATCTAATTAGGATAAAAGGTAGATGTATCTGGGTTGCTACTTGCCCACTCAGTGCCATTTTCTCTTTACAAAGAGCAATTTTATCTAATAATAAAATGGTGCCATTTAGATATGCATCCATCTTTCTTGCAGAGATGTAGTGTGACAGTGTTGTGATTGGAGTGGTTATGAGCAGAAACTACAGAGAAAGACTCTGTAAACAAGAGTGGGCACACCTATTTTGTCCTTTGCTCATCCAGATTTGTGCTGTCTGAATATTGATATGGTTGCAGTGTATCTCATCTTGAGAATATTAATACGTTACCTTCTGTGGATTGTGGAGTACAAAACTAGAAAAGCCCCAAGTCTTTGATCTTAACACTAAGGATCTTCCATACCATCCTGGGAGCTCCTCTCCAAATGTGCTTTATAAAATGGACAAGCAAGCCCCTAATGCATCCTTGTGCTTGTTACTGAGGTAGCTGCTTGGTTTGTTTTTCAATATCTATTACCAGCAACCAAGCAAAATTCATAGCTTAGACTCTGGGCAAGCCAAAGCACTATAAATGAAGCTAAGCTTAAAAGCATTTCCTATGTAACAGGAAACATTATCTGCCAGAAATCTGCCCAAGAAAGCTTGCACAGGAGAGATTTCCTGACTTTTTAATGTTTTTCCAGCCCTGAACATTTGGAAAGTGCACATGAACAGTAAAGTACATGGGCAGTTATCCAAAGAGAATCATTTATATTTGCCCCACACTGTACAAGAAACAGTGCTGGGTATGTGTTGTCACTGATTCTATATTCCCAAGTCCACTCAGTTAGAGAAAGTTCAAATTCAAACCATTTCCAAGAAGGAGTTATTATATATGAAAAGCCCATTCAAGGCTCATATCTAACTGTGAGATCAGTTTTGGACCTGTCGTACAATTGTAACATTAACTGACATCCATACCTACCACTTCTTTGCTTAGCTTTTGTATCAGTTCCCTTAGGTAGTCTAGACTAAATGGCATAAAACCACTCGTCCTCCATTAGGACTTCCCAAAGCGACGAAGAAACACAGGAAGTGTACTCTGAACATGTTGGAATACGTGTCAGTTACAGAAAACAGCAAACGTGAACAGAGCATGGTTTTGGAAGTTCCAGAGCATGGTTTTGGAAGCTCCAAAGTTGGCTAATGAACAGAGTGGGGGAAAAAAACATTGAGAGGATTTCCCTATGGACTCTAAACCATGGAGCCAGGAAACTGGTCCTAGGAAATCTACTCAATGAGGTACTGGCTAATAGAGGAGATCAAGGGGGGTCTCAGAAATCCCTAATTAGAGCCATAAGCAGACAGGCTGGCAAGCCTAGATACTAGCCTAAGTGCTAGAAGCATTTAGATAGCCTTAGTGTGTACCCCCCTTGGGAAGGAACGTGACTAGCCTGTAGTGATGACGATGGATGGGCAGATTATAACTTACCTGGAAATATTTCTAAGTTTCCCTTGTAGGCTATACTCTACACTAAGATATAGATGCACAATACAGCCTAGTAGTTAAACAAGGAAAGCAGGGTCATTCAGAGCTCCTAAGTGACAGTCAGTGCTCAAACCCGAGGCTTTTTCCTTCAAAGCTATACCATAACTCCTTTGCTCTCTGAGAGCACTTCCCCAAAACCTGAGCCAGGGACTCTTACTAAAGAACCATAACTAAGTAAGGGACCCTTATATGAGAAGTCAGTTCTCGCCTCCTGAGTAATTTATTTGAGTTTATTACGGTAGTTCATGGTACCCCTATTTCCACTTTTATGAACCTACTAAGAATTTAAAGACAGCTTGGAAAACAGTGGGCCTGGGGAATCGCAGAGGAGACAGAAGGGAAGAAATTGCTTTCATACTGATAGTCAAGCTTTGAAGATGCACTGCGCCAAGCAACTCCTGTACTTACCTAAATTACTATTTTCGCTGCTTTCCAAAGTCGATAGTTTAGTGTGTGATCTTCCCAGAGCACAAGGCCACTTTCATCCCTTACAGCTGTACATCCCTCCCTACCACTGCTGGGAAGGCCCTTGTCTTCTTCCACATGGTGAAAGAGTGCACGTTCTTAAGGGCCACTTCAAATCCTAGCTCCCACTAGAGGCTTCCCTCACACCAGACGCCCTTTCTTCCTCCCTCTGTTATTGGACCTTAGTTGTCCTAACAGGACTTTTGCTTCATCGTTTTACTTAGTCCTTTGCTTAATGCTGTAGTGTTAAATTGTAGCATTGTTTACTCATTTTCTTAAGTGCGTTATCTGTGAGTCAAACCCTACAGCTTATCCACATATGAATCTCCAGAACCATGTGGTTCAAATGGACGTCAGTGAACAACATGGGCTGCATGTTGTTACAGTGGCCTCAATAGGAATCAGATTAATACAACCTGCTTTTATTTCACAGTGACGGATGTTCCCTTGTGTTTATGAGACTCTCACAAAATAAAATATTATATAAAAGTCCAATGAGAGGCCGGATAGGGGACTCCATGGTTAAGAGCACTGGCTGCTCTATCGGAGGACCCAGGTTTAATTCCCAGCACCCACAAGGTGGCTCATAGCTATCTGTAACTCCAGTTCCAGGGAATCTAACACCCTCTTCTGACGTCTGCAGGCACCAGGCATGCCTGTAGTACACATATATGCAGGGAGGCAAATCACCCATGCACACACAAAATAATTAAAATTAAAAAATTCTAATGATCGAATTCTAGAATTCAGAAGGAAATTTTACATGGAGAAGAAAAAAAAACAATACACCAAGCAAACTTGCATTCTATTTCGTACTGGCTTCCCCTTCAATTTTCTCCTCTAAACATATAAATTTCTGTGAAGTTTAGGATCTATGGTTCATAAGAAATCTTCATTATCTGCTATTAAAACCTTAAAATTGGCCTAAATTGCCAATAAATTTAGTATATCCAACGTCAGATGCTGGCAAGAAAATTTAGAGCAAAATTTCAGATTCCCAGGACATTTTTCACATCTCTCAAAACAGGTGTCCAGTGCACATTTATGACATGCTGCTGAGCACTACCCATGTGTTGATTCATGGATGTGTATAGCGTTGAAGGCAAGGTCTGTGCCCGGAATGAGCACTGTGCACTGGAACCGTGCAGTGAGATCCTGGAGTGCTCAATATCCTATTGAGCTTCAGTTTAAGGCCCCCAGAGATTCTCCTGTGTTGGTTAGATGATCCAGATCATCTACTTAGTAGGTTTACCACTTATGAATAGACATGAAAATGCTGACAGATGATGAGATGGTGTCTGAGATCTCTGAGAAAATAGTCTAGCCACAGGAAATGTGGGGCTAAACAAGGCTATCAAGGAACTATGTAGTAAAAGTGAGTGATAGTACAGGAATCAGTCTTTAATCTACATCTTTGAAAATATTCCCTTATAAAATACTATCCTATTTTAAAAAGAAAAAGAACCCCCTAAAACCAAAGGACTAAAATTTAATTGCCAATAGCAACTCTGACCCCCTCTTAAAGATGAGGGCCTAACCTGTGCCTTCTGCCATGCTCCACAAGTTTCTTTGTTTACTTAGTTTTAGTCTGTCTGCCAATGAGCTTTATTTCTAAATAAAGAGGAAGAGGAGCAACGTGCAGGCAACTGGCCTTTATTACCTCCTTCAATTCCAGCCACATTATGAGAAAGCTGCTATTGTATGAGAGACTCACACATGCCTGCTCTAGATTTCTAGATGGGAAGCATCAGAACCAGGGTTTGGAAATGACCTGGAATCCCCATAATGTGACTGTGCACGTGACACACACAGCTCATACAAGATGAGGATCTAATTAAAACTCAACAAGAGATTGATGTGAAAACGGGCATGGCATATTCAAATACGACTTAGGCAAGTCATCGTTGAGCTTCTGGATTATTTTCTAATGCTGTTCCAGAAAGGAAATCAAATAGTGATTCTTCATTCTTTATTTTTAACTGGAAGGCTAGGCATATATTGATTGGGTAATATACCACATTTGACTATGCTATTGGAATCAAGTTTATAATAAATAAATAAAAAATTTTAAAGTGCAACACAAATTAAGCAACACAGATGATTCCATTAAGCTCCAAAAATCATTGAGAATCCATTGGGAAGAATGGTGCTCCCCAAAATCAAGCTTCACAGCAGGAGAAAGAAGCCCCACAGGCTCAGGCATTGAATGACAGGGATTCTCAACTCTTGACTAAATGGCAGCCTCATCCAACCACTGCTATGCTCTTCAGGCCACCCCCACCCAGATGATTCTGGTGTACAGCCCTGACTGGGAGTCACTGAGTAGAAAGAAAATGGTGGCCTGTGGAGAATGGGGCCTCCAGGGGACTTAATAACTCCTCAGCAAGAGTGTCACCAGCATCAGTAGCAGATAGTAGCCAATGCTGCTTACTCACCAAGAGACTTGCCACAGTGTCCTTTCTCTAATGTCCTTCATGCAAGAAATGCTATGGGTCCTGGTGACTAAGCCAGTCACCCCTTGGTACTGAGTACAGACAGGGGACCTGCTCGTTACGTTCGTCCCTTTCTTCCTCACTCTTGCCTCAGAAGTAGCCTTAGGACACAGAGCTAGTGGAGAGGTGAGAGCAGCTGTGTTGGGGACAGCCCCTGTTTTTCTAGGCCTCCTTAACCACTGTGCCTATCTTGGGATACTTGAGTGTGGATAGTTCAAGCCTATAACAACACTCATAGCAATTTGTGTCACCAGGCTGGATGCTTTGCCTATATCCTATTTAGAACACACATTATCTCTTCTCCATAGATGGAAAAATTGAAACTCCAAGTGGGTAACTTGTCAAAAGTATGCAAGGCTCAAAACTAATCTGTCTGGTTCATGACCATGTCCCTCTGGGCCACACTGCTAATCGCTACTTCTTCTATCCAACAGAATTTTCTTCCCTCATCTTGAAATGAAATGAAGTCCACTTTTGAAGACCAAACTCTGGGAATGTGATGAGGATGAAACTGAGGGGGTGGTGATTCATTGCTCATTCATATTTTAGTGTGTACAGGTTCCTTGATGTCACTGACTGGGGGCAATGGAACAAGCATAGAGATGAGCAGACTTAGAGAACCTGAAGGTCCATGGTGCCAATCACTGAGGAGGGTCCTAGAGCTGAGGAGTTGTCCAACAGGTCAGCTAAGGCCGAGGTAAGTTAAGATGCTTAAATAGGACTTGGATTTCCTCTCCTCCAGACCTGCTCTGGTCTTTGCTCTTGCCAAGTCAAACTCGTTTAACTCTTACAAGACCATGGAAGTCTAGACAGCCCAAGGCAGTGAGCTGACTTCTGGTTTCACTTCATTGTATCCACTTCAAGAACCTGGGAGAGCCGGGCGGTGGTGGCGCACGCCTTTAATCCCAGCACTCGGGAGGCAGAGCCAGGCGGATCTCTGTGAGTTCGAGGCCAGCCTGGGCTACCAAGTGAGTCCCAGGAAGGGCGCAAAGCTACACAGAGAAACCCTGTCTCGAAAAACCAAAAAAAAAAAAAAAAAAAAAAAAGAACCTGGGAGAGTAGAGGGAATGTGTTGAAAACAAAGGAATAATAATAATAATAATAATAATAATAATAAATAACAAATGTAGAAGACAAACAGAAGTTGGATTTTGCTCTGTGCTGACCAGGATTTCACTCATTATACCCATACTCAGAACATAAGCCTGCTTCTCATGGCAGCCTACTCCAGATACATTGTTCAAGTTGAGTCAAGAAGTGGTAAGTCTGCCCTTTTGTCTGGGCATGCAGCATTCCCGAGACTGGGTTTAAGTCCTTCTCTACTTTCTTCATCTCTTAGCCAAACAAGTGGAAGCTGTTCTCCGACTGAGAGGACACCTCTCAGGAGACCGGGTCTTACACAGACTCTCAGGCCCCTCCTTGGGTACAATCAAACGCCGACTGCCGGAAGTAAATGGTCAGGTGACTTTCCCCCAGTATTCACTTAGCTCTGTGTCAGGGTAAAGGAGTTCTGTGGAGGAGAGCACAAGCAGGGCCAGCCACAGGTTCCCAGGGGACGCTTTTCCTGACGAATGTCATGTCTGAACTGATTCTCCACTTGGTAACTGTACACATCCGTGCTGATGAGCCAAGTTCTGGGGATGGCTTTGGAATCACCTGTAGGTGAGGACAAGCCTTAGTTACTAAGTTCCCTTAGTAGCAGACACCTGAGAGCAAGGGTGATCGAGAGAGAGAGAGAGAGAGAGAGAGAGAGAGAGAGAGAGAGAGAGAGAGAGAGAGAGAGAGAACATAAACTTTCTTGTCCCATGTTAACTCAAGAGACAGAAATACAACGTTCTATGAGGTAAAACAGAGAGGTGAGCTGGAGGAAGAAAGGCCAGAATGTGCTGTTACCCCACATTCTCCACAGGGGTTGGAGATTTTTAAGAAATAAATGTGTATTTTTGTGCACTTTGAAATTTCACCCAGTAGGTTCTTTGGGGACAATAGGTCCGACTTTGGCTCATGGGCCTAACCATATGGCTAAGTCACAGAAAGGCTGAGAGGCAAGATGTATGTCCGAAACACAACAATGAACAGACTTTCTGGTCAGTTATGTATCAGGAACTGTGGTCCAACAGAGCACAAAGTACCATCTCATTTTGTCCCCCACACCAAGCCTTTAAAGGTTTGACTGTCCCCACTTCACGCATGAAGGTTCTGCAGTCTAAAGGGTTTCACAGTCCTGCACAAAGCTTGGTGCTCTGCTGGCCATTAGTCACTCTTTGCCTCCTTCATTGCTGTAGAGAGTTTCTGTCAGAGTCAGGTCAACCAGAAAGGGCGTCAGGAGTCACATCCTGTGACCAGGAAGGAGAACCATGGGTGTGTGGGGCTTACTCTTTGTCCCCTGTGCAGACAGTGGCACTGGCACTGCTTGTTGCCAGTAAGCTTCTTTGAGAAAATAAAACTGGTCATTTATGCTCCCCCCCCGCCCCCGCCCCCGTGCCTCAAAAAGGTGAGTTATCTTACTATCTTCCACAAGCTGGAATCCAAGAAGCCTGAAAAAAAAAATGTGGAAGTATTGAAAGCTTGTGTGGTACCAGGCTTCAGAAGGTCCATCAGTATTTCACAAATGAGTAATCTTTCTCCTCAAAGATTTCGAAGCTACTCAGCTACAGTCACGTATCCCTTCCTACTTGATTTTGATTACCTTTTGTGTGTGTATTTCCATAGCTCTGGCCACTGTTTGCACAATTTTGATTGGAAAAAAATATGCTTATCAAGAAGCCTACCCTTATGAAATCAGACATTTAAAAAATTCCTTATTGAGAAATCACAGGAGTATTTTTTAATCACACAATATATTTTACTGTCTTAACTGCACTTTGACCAGTGAACAAAACAAAACAAAAATATTAAGGTGAACCAAGTAAGTTCCTAAGATTCCTTCTCATATTTTGCAATTCTTCGGGTGTACCTTCTTGAAAAAGAAGTACATATCATTTTCCACATTCAGTACTTAAAAAGAGTTCTCCATTTGTGGAAGATGTAGAAACCAGATGCATCTGCCGTAGCATAAGAGCTTTTGAACCAAGGTCCTGGCTGAACTCACAGCCCAGTCTCAGAAGCATTGCAAACTGCTTGCTTTCTGGCCTGCCATGATGAACTTTGTCAGCACAAGGAGGCCATTTTGATCTGAATCCACCTGGCTATGCATCACCCCCGACTTCCGTACCTGCCCTCAGCAATATGCGTTGGCTTTGGCATGCATAGGGCCAGGTACCACCACAATGAAGTCCATTGTTTCATATCAGGCACCTGCACACAGGCTCAAACAATGAGGCCATACCAAGCACCCCGCCTTTCTCCTTGGGGCACTCACTGAGAATGGAAACTTGTTGAGGCCTGGAAGACCACTTTCATCATAATTAGACTGCTTGGCCAACACTTAACCACCACCATCTCCACGTGAAACTACTCCCAAGTCTTGGGTACCTACAAAGCTACAACAGGCAGAGTTAGTGTTGGCTGTCTGATTTCCTTGCTGTGGAGGGCTGCAAAATGCCAAAATTCTACTGAGACCCCTGAATTCTTTAGTATCCATAAGAGCATAAAAGACCCCTGTCCTCAGAACTGTGAAATTATTGTAATGATACCTGATAACATCCCTGGACCAGGTCTTATTGGGTTGACAAGGACAGAACTCTATGCAGGTCTTCTCTACCAAGGTATTAGTACTAGTACGACAACCCAACTGATTCCAGCTTTCTCTTTTTGAAAAAAAAAATACTTTTTTTTTATTTTTGAGGTCATACTATAATTACATAAATTTTTCCTTCCCTTTGCTCCCTCTAAATCCTCCTTGTGCTCTTTGAAATCCATGGCCTTTCTTTTTCATTAATTGTTGTTGTTCTTATGGCATACTTGTATATGTATATACATATATATTTCTAAATACAACCTGCTCAGTCTGTATAATGTTGCTTCTACGTGTGTTTTCAGGGCTGACCCTTTGGCATCAGACAATCAATTGGTATGCTTTGTCCTGGGAAAGACTATCCTCCCACTATCAATATCCTTAGTTGTGTGTAGTTCTCTGGGTAGGGTTGGGACCTCTTTTCCCATTCACTATGGCATGTCCTTGTTCTCCTTGCTCATCTCATGTTTAGGTAGTCATCTTGGTGAGACTTTACAGGTGTAATTTATGACATTCTTAGGAGACACAGTCTCACAGCAAACTCCCTGACCGGCTGGCTGTTACAATCTCTCTCCCCTCTTCCTCAAAGTTCCCTGAACCTTAGGTTCAGAAGTGAGTTTATTGATGCATCCATCAGGACTGGGCTCCACAACTCTGCATTTTGATTGGTTGTGGTTTTCTGTGATGGTCTCCGTCTGTTGCAAAAAGAAGATTCCTGATGAATGGTGGGTGAAGACTACACTTATCTGTGGGTATAAGGACAACATATTTAGAATAGTCTCAACCTGTGGGTCACAACTCCTTTGGGGGTCCAAAGACCCTTTCACAAGGGTTGCCTTTAGGGTTATCGTGCCAAGCCGGTAATTTTTGTGGTTCAGAGGTGTCATTGATGGGTAGAACTGTTGGATGCTTGCCTCCTCTGGAAGTTTTCACGGTACCAGAGGAATTTTCTGAATAATGTCTGAAGTGCATATTGTCTTCAGCAATAGGGATTTAGCTTCCACCTCTTGGGGGCAACTGAGGCCAACAGCAATAGCTCTTGTACAAGCTGACCAACAACTCAAGAGATTCTTGTGCCTGCTGTTGGAGCTTTTATTAAGTGGTCTTTGGCTCTCAGAGGGAGCACTGTCAGCCTAGAAGGGAAAATTCCATTTAAACAATATATGTATATTTATACAAGACTTAACACATATTAAAAGGGTTTTTTTTGGTAGTTAATAATATAATTCCTTATGACTTTTTCAGACATCCTTACTGATATCTTACCTTCCTCTGTAGTTATTTCCCTCTCCAATCCTAATTAGAACCCTCCCTTTCTCCCATTTCCTTGCTCTCTTTCCCACAGCTCATTGTTCAAGCCTGGGGCTGCCTCTACCTCAGTCCTTAGCTTTCATGAACCTCGCAAGGTCTGCATAAGATACTGTGTGTACTAGGTTTAGTTCCAGCCCTCCTTCAAGGGTATATCCACCTCCACAGCTGTCAACAAGACCATCTCACTGGTATTTGAAACTGTTCCTACCACCACCATTCATTTTTGTTAGCATTATCTTCTTTGGGGTAACCTCATTACCCTTTTTAAAAATGTGTATTTGAGTGCTTGCATGTATGTACACCACATGTATGCCATTGCTTGAGGAGGCCAGGAGACAGCATTGGATCCCCTGAAGTTATTGATGGTTGTGAGCCACCATGTAAGTGGGTGCTGAGGACCAAACCTGGGTCCTCTGTGAGAGCAGCAAGTGCTCCTAATCACTGAGATGTCTCTTCATCCCCAACTTCATTACTCACAATAGGATGATTGTGAGGTGGGTAGCTTGGTGGTGGTGTCTAACGTGCTATTAATTTGACTAATTTCTCCACACCAACTTCTTCTAAGATAGATAGGGAACATGCCAGAAGGGGCTGCCCGAGGGAATGATGTTGCAGGAGCAAGGCCAGTAGAGAAAAGGCAAGGACGCCACAGAGACCCACGTGATCTTCAACAGCACCAGGTACCGTGCCAGGGTGCAAGCCGAGGCAGAACACAGTCGATTTCAGACAAGTGCAGGAACATGAGTGGGACCTTACCAGACCCAGTAGGTTTCTGTTCTCACAGAGTCGGGGGCATTCCTGCATTTTCTGGCACAAGGTTTATGTCAAACTTCAAAATAAATCTGTGATCTTTTATTACTCAAAGACTTTACTTCTTTGGTAAGTTACATGTAATTATCTCTGGTGAGTTCCTTAAGTCCTTTCTCAGACTCTGGAGAAACAACATCTAAAATGTAAAATTTTAAAGTTTATAATAAAATATTGATATCCTAATTTTTCCCTATTCTTGACTATTTACTGCTTCTGAATATTTACAATCATTTTCTTTGTTTATTTTTTCTAAGTTAGTATGAGTCTTGCTTTTGTGTTTGAGTTCATTAAAGGCAGTCAATCACATTCTAGTTTGTTTCTGTGTCTTCCTCCAAATAATGACAGCTAAGAAGCTTGTCATTTCCCTTTTAACCCTTGCCTTCTTAGCAAGTTGAGGAAAGCACCTTTGTTTAAAAATAAGACTGGATGTCCTTATCTGTGTCTTCCCTCTGTAATCGGACCATGTAGCTGGTAGATGATGAAACAGCTTCAATACGGTTTCACAAATAAAAGTTCACAGCTAATGGGATGGCTAAGCATATGCCCATATAATAGTCCAATTTCTGCCTTTTCTTAACATCCCAGTTTACATGAAATTCTTCATCAAACAGGAACCAAACTCCTTCTGTTATAGAAATATCAATTCTACTTAAAAATTGGCTGTTTTGCTTGTATTATGTTTGTGTATCACGTGTGTGCCTGGTGGGCCAAAAAGGGTGTTGGATTCATTGGAAATAGAGATGCAGTGACCAGCAGCCATCTTGTGGTTGTTGGGAATCCAACACAAGTTCTCTGCGAGTGCAACAAACGCTCTGAACGGTTGAGCCACCCCTCCAGCCTCGGTTCTTACTCTTGATCTCAGCACTGTCTGCTA